>NW_025408552.1:1200000-2400000 GCF_019321695.1 Diaporthe batatas | reverse complement strand
TGATCTTTTTTTTCAATCCTCCATCACTTCCAAAGTGAAAGGTCAGCCCACGCCCTGCCAAAGCAACCGACACGACACCGGACTAGACTCCAACAAACCGCAAATGCATACCAGTAACGATACACGCGAACTCCCGTTTTCCTGCTTCCTGAAGTCTCAGATGCGCCTCCAGTGCCACCAGCGTCTTGCCCGAAACGAGTTCAACGACTCCCGCTGCGACCCCGAGGGACGACGCGGCGCACCCTGAACCGCCAGCCACGCCTGACGAGAGTGAGCCGGTACGCGACTACTGCTGATCGCGACTTGGCTCAGATAGCCAAAATCCACAACAAAATACACCCACACAACGACAAAACACCGCGACCATGATACGTGCAGGCGCACCCGCGGCCACCACTGTGGTGCGCGGCTTTCAGACATCGGCCGGCTCGGGAGACGACGACTCCGACCATGGGCAGAGGACACCGCGACTCATCGCAGCCGACAAGGCCACCACCCCGGTCCTGCGTGGCCGCCGCTCCAAGAATCCCATGATCGACGACGTAGTCAGCGCCAACTGCAGCCCGTCCCTGCGCCCGGTGGCTTCTCCCGCTATGAGCGGCATCAGCCTCCTGCGGTCCCAGCACGTCGACTCCTTCAACCTCGACAGCCCGAGCACCTCTCGCGCGAGCTCTGTGACCCGCAGCAGCAGCCTTCCCAGGGTCGGATCGCCCCTGGCCCCGCCGCGCCGCGCACGTGGGTTGCGAACCGGGGCAGCGAACAGCAGCGACGGAAGTGGAGACGAGGCAGCCTCGGAGATCTCGACCTCGTACGAGATCAACCTGGAGAACGACTTCATCAGTGCGAGCGCCCCCGACCAGGGCTTTGCCGCGGGCAGCCCTATGCTTTTCGAGGCCATCCATGGCGACCTCTCGAGCGCGCCCGTCAAGAAGACGGCTGATGACTTCGAACCACTGCGATGTCTCGGCAAGGGATCCTACGGCACCGTCATCCTGGTCAAGCAGCGCACCACCGGCAGGCTATATGCGCAGAAGCAGTTCAAGAAGGCCTCGCTCGTTGTGCACAAGAAGCTCGTCGAGCAGACCAAGACGGAGCGCCAGATCCTCGAGTCCGTCAACAAGCACCCGTTCGTCGTGAAGCTCTACTACGCATTCCAGGACAGGGAGAAGCTGTACCTCATCCTCGAGTACGGCCAGGGCGGCGAGCTCTTCACTCATCTCGCCGAGGAGCGCATGTTCCCCGAGCCGACCGCAGCCTTCTACCTGGCCGAGATGGTGCTGGCCCTCTCCCACCTGCACGACGAGCTCGGTGTCGTCTACCGCGACCTCAAGCCGGAGAACATCCTTCTAGACGCGGAAGGCCACCTGCTTCTCACCGACTTCGGCCTCTCCAAGGTCGCCACCGACGACGCCACCTGCAGCTCCATGCTGGGCACGGTCGAGTACATGGCGCCCGAGGTGATCAGGGGCGAGAAGTACGGCAAGGCCGTCGACTGGTGGTCACTGGGCGCGCTCGCCTACGACCTCATGACGGGAAGCCCCCCGTTCCGCGGCAACAACAACCACAAGATCCAGCAGAACATCCTCAAGCAGAAGCTGATCATGCCCTACTTCCTCAGCCCGGACGCCAAGGACCTGCTGAACCGCCTGCTCAGGAAGGAGCCGGGCAAGCGCCTGGGGAGCCACATGCCCAAGGACCTGGCCATCATCAAGGGCCACCGGTTCTTCCGCAAGATCGACTGGAAGAAGCTGGCCGCCCGCGAGGTCGAGCCGCCCATCCAGCCCATGATCACCGACCCGGAGCTCGCGGAGAACTTCTCCGCCGAGTTCACGGAGCTGAGCCTCAGCCCGCGCACCTCCATGATGGAGCCGTTCAGCCCCGCGGTGCCCAACTCGGAGGAGAACCCGTTTGGGAACTTTAGCTTTACGGCGAGCCACAGCCTGCTCAACTCTCATGGGTTTGCGTGCCTTCAGAAAGCCTGAGGACGATCGCCCGTCCAGAGACATCAAGGAAAGGGCAGACCAGATTAATGGTCCGCGTTTGGACTGAAGCTTTTGTTAGAGCGCTACACAGCGCACAGGGGACAAGAGATATACAGGATACACCCATCATGATACAGTGCTACATGATAGATATACAGGGGCAAGGGGGGTAAAGAGTTTGGGTCGGCGTCAGCGAAGCGCGTGTCCACCGCAACAATTCCGCATCTCCCGCGCGGAAACACGGCGACTGGAGCAGTGGAGCAGTTTGTTGGCGGTGACACCAGTCACGAGCGAATGGGACTCCTTTAGGCAGTTGGCTCAAGGAACTACTTGGCGGTGAAGTGAGATTCCATTAAGCATTTACACTTTCTTAGGCGCAAAGGGACAACAATAATTGTATTTTTTTTCCCTTCCCCCCTGAACTGACATGCTTGCAACACGTGAAATCCACCCACTAGTGAAATTGGATGTTTCTTGGCTGCCGCTTATCGATTCGTGGCCGTGACAGGCCTGCAACTTATGTGCTGTGTAATATGAGGACCTGACTTGGACATTCATACACGGGAGTGCTGGGCCTACTTGGCGCCAACGCATGTCATTTACGAGGCCCTGGGCCGGGACAGCGTCGGCGCCGACCTCTTGTGACAGGACGACCTTGAGGCTGGTTGTACTGACAAGGCCGGTCAGACGAACGCCTACGCCACTCCGGGATACAAGGAGTCCTGGGCAGCGCTGCCGGTCGGCCGGAGGGTAGTTTGCACAGCAGACTGGGAAGTTGGAACAGACAGAGTGGGTTATTAGACCCCTCTAGACAAGCAAACAAGCCACGCCAAGCTTCGGTCGGGACAACTTTCTCGGGAGATGGGACAACCTCACTCCGGCGGCCCCATCGAGGGAGGAAGCAGTGGACCGGGGCAGCGGTCTTCTCGAACGGGGACGGCGTGACCTAGCTCAACCCTACCCTACCTTATTTTGTACGATACGCGTATCGGTGCGCCCAAGTGGGCGCCCCCACCTGCCCCGAACCGCCCCGCGCGCGCTCCATCATGGTCTGGAAGCCCGTATTTTGTGGATCGGTGAGCCGGAGGAGGAGGAGGAGGAGGATGATGATGGTGAGGAGGGGAGATAGGCTGGGCAGGGCTGGAGATTTGGCGTTGGGTCGATTTCGTGCAGGTGATTTCGAGGTTGTGAGATATGTGGGCCGCGCAAGCCAAGGGTGGCTTGGACTTGGGCGACAGACGTGGTGCTGCCCTTCCTCCGCAGAGTTGGACCCCTCCGGCCCGAGATTAGGAAGGTTGTCTTGCTGATCGCGGCGTTAACTCTTGCTTTCGCCGTGCGATGCTTTGATAGTGCGCAGAGGAACTGCAAGAAACCGGGCCCAGTGTTTCGGCCACTGTGTGTGTTGTGATGTGGTTGCTATGCGCCTACGCCTGCGCGCGGCCCTGTCCTGCCCTGCCCCTGGCCCTGCGATATGATATGGCTTGGGTCCAAGGGACCTGATAGGGCGGGCTGAGGGTGAAGCTTTTTTGGGCCCTCAGGCCCTGCAGCACGTCTGTTGAAGGCTCCGTCATTGTGCATGGACTGTGGACATGACGGGCAAGCGTCGGTCGGGACTTGGGGGTGTCACCACGTCGTCTCATGTTGTAAACCCGAAGCCACCTAATGGTCTATTACACGTGTATTTCCGGCCGTCCAAGATTCCCATTCCACGTGTCTGGGTGTGTGCGCGGCCAGCAGTAGGGCCAGGAAGAAGCCCGGCATTAGCGGGTGGGGGCCCGAAACTCGTAATGTTCGTAACGTTTATCAGAGCCAAGGGAGAGACGCATCACGCATATGGCAGCAAGATGGGACGGAAGGCTGGTTGGAAACAGCAGCGGCAGACAGCAGATAGAAGGTTGAGCCGGTACGGTTCCCAGGTGGGGAAGAGCGAGCGCTGTGTGTGCCCAATGAAACGAGCATGAATCAGCAGAATTCCGAGGCGCCGGAGTCTTTTTCTCGCTAGGTCGGGACTGTCACTGTCAGTGTCAGTCAGTATGTCAGTCAGTCACTCTTGCAACGCCCAGGGGCCACAGAAGCACGACGTGGTTGCTCGTTGGGGACTGCGCTGCCGAGCCCACATTATAAAGTTGGGGCGGAGGGGCGGGGTGGTTTCCTTCGGTGGGGCTCACTCACACCCTGCCAGGGCCTGTTCAGCTGGTCCAGGGCGCCAGGGCGCTCTACCAAGGTACCTAGGTGACTTGACTGACTTGACTGACTTGAGATATGGCTGGGCGTTGGTTCATCTCGTGATAATCAAAGAACGGGCAGCAACCTTGGCGCCGTGCAAGGGGGATTTGTCAAAACCCCTTGGCCTCGGGAAGTTTTTTTCTCAACTGCACGGAAACCACGGTCCAAGTCACAACAGGAAGGAGGCTTCTTACTGTGTAGTACTCCGTACTGTACTGTGACCCCCAGAGTGGATCGGTCTCGCTCGGCAGCCTTACCGAGCGAACCCAAGGAGCTCCTGGGAGCCTGCCTGCCTGCCAAACCCAAACCCAAGACAGACACACGTTGGTCCATGTTACAGAATTGATGGTGGTGTCTGTACCCAAGTACGTCTCACCGGTATCGAGATGCCCATTGCTTCTTGCTCGCATCATTCATGCTCCCAGCCCTCAGCTCCCAATCACAACGACATGCTCAGTCTATATACAATCCCGAGTCTGACGGCCATAAATCCTACGGTCCACGGGTTGTAACCGTCAGCGCTACCAGCCGGAAGGGTTGACTTCCAGCTGCTAGAATAGCAAATCCCACCCTCCCAACACCTCCTCTCGCTCTATTCTAATACTGCGCCACGCCGACCCGCGTCCTTTGTCTGCACCGGAGCGGCGTGGGAGCCAGTTGTAGACATGGAATGGGGTAAGACTGACAGCGGGTGTGATGAGACGCTGAGAATACCACCTGCTGCCATTGGGCCTTTGTCGCCGCCAAGGCTACCCTGCTGGTCGATCCCCGAGGGGTCCAGTTTATCCAGTCCTACCCACAGCCGTGTTCAACTGTAATGTCTGATGGGGTGCTACCACACACACTAGTGGCCTGCGATGGGGCCCTTTTGGGGCGGAGCACGTCTCTCCTCCCCTATTGAGCACAGGCACAGTACAGTAGCTGAAGTAGTTAGTCCCCCGAGCTGAATTATTTGTCTATCTTTGCAAGCACGGACGGACGGCTTGCTGTCGAGCGCAGGAACCTGTCAGTGCCCCCAGTCCAGTCCAGAAGAGAGGAAGACGAGTACCTAGAGTAGGTATGTTTGTACTGTGGTACATATGACCAAGTCCCTTCCTCCAGGTATGACGACCAGGAAGCTCTCACTTCGAGTTAACGCCCGCGAGAGCACCAACCTTGTCTCAGTCAGCAGCAAGGCTTAAGCAAAATAACTTGTCCTCCATCAAAACTCTGTCTCGTCGCCCGCGGCTTGAACCTGTCTCGCACCTTCCAAAACAATCTTGTTCAACCCGGGCACTAACCCACTGGCTGTGTATACCCTGTCCATTATCTCTCTGTCAATATTAGCTCCCCCGAGAGCACCGTCCTTGCGAGCCTGCGAGCTTGGGACCCCGGGACCCAAGCATCCACTCCCACCCAGCATATCCCGTCCCCGTTCTACCAAGCCGCACTGTCAACCGCCAGCACCATCCAGCGCCAACGTTTTAGCTACCGACCTGTCTCATAAGCCTCGTCAAGCTCAAGCCCTGCTTGGCGCCGCGTCACGGTCATTGTCAACCGTCTTCCCTATTTCCCCAAGCTCCAGTCCGGCAGGTGGCCCGCCCTTTGCTCCCAACACATGAGTAATCGGCTTCGATCAGCACTGCCCATGACATGCCCCCTACCCCCCCAACTCTAAACTTACATGAGTATCCACATATCCTGACTATTGGATTCCACCCCTGGCACTGAGGTCGGGCATTGAGCTTGCCGATATATCATTCACACTTATATATCATCACTTCGTTCGCCTCTCCCATCATTCTTCATTGGAGTTTCAGGAGCCGTGCCAGACATCTCACGACACCTGCCATCCTCACCCCAAGCCACTAGGGCACCAACATATATCGTCTTCACCAACAAGGCGCCTACGCCGAGTAGTGCATCTCACATCACCATGCCGGCATTTTCAGGGCTCGCAGCTGCGGCTGCCGTACTGTGTAAGTCAATTGAGCCCCCGACACGATTGGTGTGATATGATGAGTGCCACACACGCTTTGCCCTTCGCCATCCAGCACGGCCGCTAACATGATTTTGCTCATCAGCAGCAGTCGCGACCACAGCAAGCGCGGCAGCAGTCAGCCACTGCGCCTCGGACATCTGTTACCAAGTGGGCGTCCCAAGCGCAACGGCCTCTTCTGGTAGCGGCAACATCTACTTCCAGATCTCGGCACCCACGTCGTACCAATGGGTGGCCCTGGGCAGCGGCTCGCAGATGCGGGGGGCCAACATCTTCATCATGTACCAGGACGGCAACGGCAACGTGACCGTCTCGCCCAGGTCCGGCACTGGCCACCAGGAGCCCGAGTACGACGCAGCCACCGCCTCGCAGATCACCCTCCTGGAGGGCAGCGGCGTCAGCGGTGACAAGATGGTCGCCAACGTGCAGTGCGCCAACTGCCAGTCGTGGTCGGGCGGCTCCCTGAACGTTGCCAGCTCCAGCTCGTCGTGGATTGGGGCCTGGAAGCAGGGGGACTCGCTCCAGTCGACCAGCGCGTCCCAATCCATCTCGCAACATGATGATCACGCGCAATTCAGCCTGGACCTGTCTCAGGCGAGCATCGAGTCGGACAGTAACCCCTTCGTCGGCGCCGCGGCCACCGCGCCCGCCCCCTCGTCGGGGTCGTCGGGATCGTCAGGTTCCAGCTCCAGCGGATCGACGTCGGTGAGGCCTAGTCAGACCGTCATTTATGCCCACGGCCTCGGGATGGCCATTGTTTTCGCAATTCTGTATCCTCTGGGCTCTGCCGTCATGCCTCTGTTTGGAAAGTGGTACATCCATAGTGGTTAGTATATAACACAATCAAATCTTTCTCCCTGGGGAATGGTGTTGCGGTAGCCTGGTAAAAGCGTAGACCGCGGGTCTCCGCGTCCATTTCCACTACCACCACATCGCCTCATGGCAGGAGTGTAGAGAACGTATGCTGATAGAACGCACAGCCTGGCAGATGCTCAGCTGGCTGCTGATGTGGGCTTTCTTTGGCCTCGGCATATACGGCGCACGGCAGCGAAATATGGTGAGTCTTCTGATGGCGCCCAACCGCCATGGTTCATCGATGCTGACAGTGCCTCCAGCTCTTCGAAAACACACACGTCAAGCTCGGTACTGTCGTGGTCTGCGTCCTCGTGATCCAGCCCGGTCTCGGCTTCATCCACCACTCGCAGTTCGCCAAGACTGGTAGCCGCGGAATGTTCAGCCACGCCCACATCTGGTGGGGACGGATCTGGCTGATCCTGGGCGTCATCAACGGTGGCCTGGGGCTACAGCTGTCCGGCGCCAGCAACGGCTTGATCATTGCCTACTCCGTTATCGCGGCGATCATGTACCTGGTGTACGCGGTCGTCAAGTCACTTGTCTCGTTCCGCTCCAGGGGTAGAAGGTCCAACGGCAGCCTGGAAGGGCGTAAGGTGTCCGGCGCCGGGTCAGGATATGCTGAGCACGGGGAGGATGTGAACCTCAACAATTATCCGAATCACCAGTACATTCAGCATGGGAAATAAGAGAAGGCAGGGAAACATTGATTGAGGCAAGGTAATGGAAATTGGCGAAACTGTTTAATGAAGGGCTCCGTAATAGAAAAGGCCCTTGGCGCGCAACTGGACTGTAGATATTTGGTTTAAGGACATCGCGATACCCTCGTTTGAATTGAATTGATGGCTTGAAAATATCGTGTCCACCGTCGTGCACCTTGAGAACTGTATGTAAAATTTTGGAGCGCAAAGACGCCTGGCAGACTGAGAAAGTGACGCTTGTCAAGACTGTGAGAAATTGTCTGAGCATCTACCACAACGGTGACGTATGCCCGTGTGCACGTCGTTGTCGACTTGAGCAGACGGAAAGGCTTAGCTTGGATCGAGCTATGAGCTTGAGAGGAGGTCTAGAGAAGTAGTCTAGATCGAACGGGGGCCGATAGCGAGAATCTGGGGCGAAAGAGCTGGCATAACGGCAAGAGCGCGTCACTGTGAGGAGACAAAGTCGGGGTGCGGGGAACACGTGATCTCGCCTAGGCTGGCCTGCAGCTCGGAAATCCATGATGAGTGGTAACGGGTGCCGCCCGTCCTGGCCTTCCGATTTTTTGGAAAAGACCTCAGCAGGCCAAACCCGCAACCACCACCCATCTTCGCCCTCCCGTCGTCGCCTCTTCCCCCCCCCCTCACGCGTCAATTGAGCACCCCCAGAACAGCCAAGATGCTCTTCTCCGTCTCCCGAGCTTCCGTACGTCGAATTCCCTGATGAGCCCGATGCGACGGGGGCGCCTGTCGTGACGTGGTGCCCCGTGCATGCACGCAAAGTGGTTTTTGCAGAGCTCTCTCGTTCCCGCCCGCTAACACCCGCGTCTGCAATCACACAGAGCCGCCAGGCCGTCGCCGCAGTCTCCCGACTTGCTGGCCGCAACTCCGTTCAGATGAGGACCTTCCTCAACCCCACCGTCTCGCGGAGAGGTACGTAGAAGCAGCTGCCGTCCTTGTCTTTATCCCTTGGTCGTCATCACACGTGTTCGCACCCCAGTCTCGGGAGCGGCAGGAGGGTGGATTGGGGGGGGGGGTGGAGGAGCCCTCGACCGGGCCGGACTTTGGAGATAGCATCACGTCACGACTTTGGCCTGCCCGCCCGAGCTCTCTGCCCTTTAGCTACCTCTCCTTCATCACTGTCTGCCTGTCGTGATATGCCCTTCGCATCCCCCATCTGCAATGCACCCGTCCCCTGTCGTCCACCTGCTCCGACATCGCCCGGCCTCGAGCTCATCACCATCACATCGATCCCTTCCTGCTCAACACTTGCCCTCGATAATCATCAGCAGCCTCAATCGCATCGGTATACTAACATCGTCGCGTCCTCCTCAACAGCCGACTTCGTCCAAGAACTCTACCTGAAAGAACTCAAGGCCTACAAGGCACCAGCACTCAAGGCCAACGACGCCGAGGGCCAGGTCCTGACCTTCAACCAGCCCAAGACCCCCAAGTCCCCCGAGGAGGCCGACCTGGCCTCGTCGCTGCAGGAGTACGAGAACATGGCCGTCGAGGTTGAGGGCAACGAGGCCGACGCCGCCGGCAAGCCCTCCGCCGCCGTCGAGGACTGGCTGGTCGAGGAGGACGAGGAGGAGCACGCCCACGGCCACTAAATATATGCCGCAAGCGAGCTCAAGAGGAAATCCAGAGACCCTTTTTTAAAGCGATGGGCGGGGCCTGTTGGAGGAAGATAACGACGAGCTCCTGAGCACGAGGGAAACACCTCATCCACGCAAGAGAAGAAAAAGACCAGCAGGCGCAGCTGATTTTTTTATCTTGACGAAAAGAAGACGCGGGAGGACCGGTGTGCGAGGAGTAAAGGGAGACACTCGGAGGAGTAATCCGTGTACATTTTTTATCAGGCTTTCCTTACGACGTTGGGAATCGAAGACATCGCCCTACCGGGGCAACCACTTGAAAAGCCGCTCCTTCTGCATATTGTCGTGTTGCCAACGCATGTGATGCTAAGAATGGTTACAGCAACGCCGCGCCGCCCTCATAGGCCGACAATGGCCGCTTTCCACGCGCGCGTCAGGCCGAGGTATCTTGATATCAGGACTCACGAGGAGAGAAGTCTTCTAGCTCAGACGCCCGGCTCTTGACTGATGATAGGCAGTTTTCCCTACAAGCACCAGATGACCCGACCATTTAACCGTCTCACCATTTAGGTCCACATACATACACACATCATCAAGAGACATACCGTATCATCTGAATCCGGCCAGGTCAGAACTACAAGTGATAGTTTTTGCCATTGCCGCCGCCGCCGCCCCGAGTCTCGCGGATTCTCTTATGCCAACCACCATCGCACCCGGACATCGGCACGACACCCTGAGCATCCGCATCTACCATCATCAGCGGTGCTACGAGCAGGCGAACGCAGGCCTCGAGGAGAAAGAAAGACAAAGGAGACTTCAACGTGGCCAGCCACACAAGAAGCTCTTTCTTCCTCGTCGATGAAGCTGGCCACAGGTATTTTGTTTCACAGCCGACGGGGGAACGCATGAGAGCTCACACACTCACACACAAAATCCCTCTCTCTCTATCCCTCTCCCCCCTTCTATAAAGTCTCCAGCAGTCAGCCAGCCAGCAACCCTTGCGGTGCCGTACCAGCAGGATGCCCAGATCATATTCTCTCGACACGGCTCTGCCACCGGATATTCATCTCCGAACTGAACACGCCAGTTTCCACCCCACCACATGGAGCTCACGCGACCGAGCAATCCAGTAACTAACTCACCATACGGTGCAACAACAATAAAAAAACACGCTCGAGTTAGCCGACACACGGATCTACGAGGGGAGACCACAAGCCGTGTGGAGTGAGTGAGTGAGTGAGCAGATCGGTTTAGCCTTGTGTCTATAACGCCCCTATCTAACTCCACTGCTGAACTAGCTATATTTCTTTCCTTTTCGTTCCTTCCCTTCTCCCCCTCCCCCGGGGGGGGGAGGATGTCCTTCTGCAGCAAGTTTTGCTGGCGAGCCGAGATAGCACGGAAAGGATACCTTAAGACACACAAAACTGAAAATTTGTCGCCAATGCAGCATCACCTTTCTTGTACATCACAGCACAGCACAGCATCCTTATCTTTGTCTTGCAACCCGGCGCCCCCACGCATCGTTCGTATGCTGTTTTGACAGTCCACACGGGCACGTACGTTAGGATGCCTTATCGTCCGTCGTCCACACCTGTTCCATAGGCTTCTTTCTGATACGGGTGGCGTTATTGAAGACGAGGCCTTGGCCAGCCAGCCAGCCAGCCTGCTACGCGTCGTCCTGGCTCTGCCTCACTTGGCTGGTATATAGCTGTGGACCTTTGAGTGGGAATATACATAGGTTACCCAAGCTTTGATGCTTACCTATATGGGGTATCTTCACCCCACTGCTCTGCCCTTGCTCTCTCCTCCGCTTCCCTGTATCGTCACTCTCGCTTGTCACCATCGCATCTAACCTCCATGCCCCCCCCCCGGCCCCGGCTTTGCATCCCCTGCTTCCTACCATGAGCTCATGGCAGCTCAGCAGCCACTGTCAAAAAAAAGGGATTCGCCCTTGTAGATAAGCAGAGCAAGAGGCAGCATAGAGCCGGGGAAGGGAGGGTTGGCCGACATTGCTTTCTCGTTGCCTGTACACGCCGGAGCAGCTGGCAGCAGCTATCATTAGGCCAGTCGGCCGTCGAGGACGGAAGGCAATCCCAATCTAAGCAGATATTGATCTCAAGATAGCCAGAGGATCCTACGGGTTCGACGATTGGCATAGAGCGCCGCACGGAAACCGGTCGGTATTATCAGATGGACATGTCGCCCGGTTTGGGGAGACGGTCTGGCCTATTTAGACACCTCGAGGCGTCCAGGCAAGTAGAACTACGTTGTACGAGCCAGGTAACTCACCACCAAAGGCAGACTTTCGGAGTCACAGTATTCATTGCTTGGATTGGAGTACAAGCACGTGGAACTTGGTGAACGAGCTGGGGTGCAAGCCCGCGTCGAGGACGTCGGATTATTAATTACCACCTTAGACATTGTTTTCCATCGATCTGTTGGAGACCTAACTACATAATGGCATCCGGCTGCCTCTCAGAGTAGAAGAGCGCAATCCCATCCCTCCCCAACCCATGGCAAAGCGCTCTGTTGCTGCTGCTGCTGCTGCTGGAATACTTCCTAGATGCCATACCATGTTGACATGTCCTGTCTCAAAAGTGGCCGTCGAGATACTAGTATCAAGTATCTTGGGTTCTTGCCTGGCGGTGCAAAATTAGCCACCAAACTGCTCCGATCAACCCATGCTGTCGGACATACAGTCACAATTTGAGGCGCACCAGGCCGTTGCTGTCCCCCCTTCCCCCCATCCTGCTGGCGGTCAACCACTCACTCGTACAGGCTTCGCTAAATAGCAGCGTCCAAGCAATCGTCGTGACTCCCAAATGATCAGAGGGTCTCATGGCCCCCGCAAAGAGACCCAACCGGAAGAATCGTTTTGTTTTTGCAATCATGAAATCAAATTCTGTTTCCAGGACGCCAGGGCCTTGCGCTGCATCATGTGCCTAACGCAACTGTTTCTGAACCGCCCATATGCAAATGCGTGATGCGTAGTACCAATCTCATGAACGTGAAAATCCGTTGATCGCCTTTTTGTAACCCCAAATAGGGAGAGAAAAGATGCGAGGCGGCGGCGGCGGTAGCCGATACCGCTTCCTCACATGTCGAAATCACCACCACCAACGAGGTGCTCGTCGTTGGAACGGACCACCCCGCTCATCCGGTTTGGCTTCCGAGCGTTGATGTCGTCTACTTCGTCCCAGTCCGTGGGCCTGTGCCGGTCCACATCCATCTCATCGTCGTGCATTCGATCCCTCATGTGGTCGTCCAGTGCGCTCTCGTCAACAAAGGTGAAGCCCTGGAAGTTGGCCTGCACAGACGGTGACAGGGGAGTGGACGTGGCAAAGCCGCGTGCCAGAGCAGCCGCTCGCTCGTTGAGGGAACCGTTCGTGTTCAAAGCGTTGGTGAACTCGGGGTCGAAGTATGACACATCGGTGTCTGACTTCAAGCTCGGCTTGAATGGCGGTGTGATGACCTTCTTCGCCAGGGCCTCCCAGTCGACGTCATTAAAGAACGGGTGGCGCTTGAGCTCCTCGGCATCGTCGTTAGCGCCAAGACGGTGCTTCGCATTCCTGTTCAACAGTCCCTTGACAAAGTTCCGGCCCTCGAGCGACAGGGTGTCCCTCGGGAACCTGACCTTCCCAAACGCGATGTTCTTGTACATCTGCTGGGTGTCCTCGGCATAGAAGGGGCTCCAGCCGCAGCACATCTCGAAGACCAGCACGCCCAGTGACCAGAAGTCCACCATCTTGGTGTAGCCTTGCTCGTCCAGCAGAACCTCTGGCGCGAGGTACTCAGTTGTCCCGCAGAATGTGTTTGTCGTGTCGTTCTTTGTGAGGTTCGCCTTTGAAAGACCGAAATCGCACAGCGCGATGTGTCCGTTGGCATCGAGCAAGATGTTCTCTGGTTTCAGGTCCCGGTATACGATGTCGTTCTTGTGCAGGTGCTCGATTGCTAGGATAAGTTCCGCGATATAGAACTTAGCCCTCTTTTCGTCGAAGCGCCCCTCTTTTTGCAGGTGCCAGAATAGCTCACCCCCTGACATGTAGTCTGTCACGAGGTAGAGGTCGGACGGCGTCTGGAATGAAAACTTGAGGCCCACGATGAATGGGGACTCTGACGTCGCTGTCCGTACCAAGATGTTCCTCTCTCCAACGGTATGGGCCACCTCCTTCTTTTGCACAATGACCTTCTTGGAAAGAACCTTCATCGCATAAATGCGACCCGTGTCCTTCTTCCTGACCTGGTAGACCTGACCAAAGGTGCCCTTGCCGATCAGGCGAAGGATTTGGAAATCTTCTGGGCCGACGTGTCGTCGTTCTGTCCGTTGGTACAGTGCCTCAACGTATAGCTCGCCGGTAGGTGCGTCCTCCTCCATCGTGTCTGCGTGGCCCTTCAGAGCAAACCAGCCTCGGATGGGCTCTTTGCTGTCGGGGCGCCTCGCTTGCAGGTCAACGTGTCCTAGGAATTCGGAGCCTTTCACTCCCTGGTCGTATACTGAAATGTCGACCATCATGTCCGAGTCGACGACATCACTGTGCCTCATGGTCAGCGAGATGTACTTCCTTACCCATCCATGTCCGTGTCTCGTTGACTTACAATACAGCCTCGGCGTCCCACTTAGGGTTGGTGAACGACTGACGTTGGGTGCGGGTTCGGAAGCTGTGGGGTTCGCCGGTGCTGGTGTTGCTGCTCTGGCGGCTTCGCATGGGGATGGCCATCGGCCGGCCTGAATCGCTGCTCTGCCGTTGAATGGGCACTCCTCCCATGGCGACATTCGAGATTGCCGTCTCATCGTCGTTCTCTTCCATGCGTGGGCCGCTTGAGATCAGCTCGCTCCGCTGGAAAACGGCAACCACATACGGTGCCCGGCATTTCCGTAGACCCCTCGCCTCGCTTATCTTGATGGTGAGCTTGCCCTTGACGGTTGGCAAGTTTGATGCTGCGCTGGAGCTGGGAGGGGTCTGGGTGCCCGTGGCGCTCGAGCTCTCGTCGCTGGTCCTCCGCTCATCCGCTCCGTCATTTCGGGCTACTTTCGTGGACGAGAGTGTTCGGGTTGGGGTGGAATGGCCGCTCTTTTGAGCCACGTCGCTTGTTAGCTTCTTAAGTTGACGAACAGAAGCAGGGTCTTCAGAAACATCGTCTGTCTTCGCGGGAGAGGGGTTCTCGTGCTTTGGGGGGTTGAGTGAAGTGGAAACTCTGCGACTGCCAGGAGTTGAGAAGTGACGAGCATTCACGTTCGACTCGGTGATGGCCACCGAGGCCACCGGTACAAGCGCAGATGGCCTACGGCCGTTCATGCTCGTGAGTTCCGAGATGCTCGTCTTGTGGAGGTGAGGCGGGGTGACAGCAGAGCCAGCCCTCTGCTTCGAGCCCTCGCCACAGTTCTCGCCGACCTTGGCACCGCGCACCGAAGAGCGCGAGGACGTTGGAGGAGTGGGATATGGATGAAACTCGGCGCTCTCGGGAGGAGGCTTCTCTTCTGAGAGCTCGCCCACCGTCTCATGAGGGAGGAGAGGTGGTCCTTGGGCCTCAGATGGGCTGCGGGAGGAGGAATCGACAGGGCTGACTGGCAGTTGTGAGGGTGGTGGTGGTGGTGGTGGGGAGGAAGTGAGATGCTGCTGCTTGTCATGCCCTGACTCCGCCTCCGCCCCTGCCTCTTCCCGTTGCTCCTCCTGCCGAGGCGCATCACGAGGCGCAGCCTCGGCCTTTGTAGTCGCAGAAAAGGTGCCAGACCACAGACGCTGAAGAGAGGCTGGACGAACCTGGCCAGTAAAGTAGCTCATGATGCCGGGCAGTCGCTTGTCTTGGAGATCTGGTTGGGGGGTAGCGATGCCGGAGCGAGGGGCGTCGTAAATCTGGTCTGCGCCGTCCTCGTTGTCTGCCGCGGCAGTCCTGCTGCGCTCGTTAGGATTTTGATTTTCCATTCTGCCTGCGCTTTCTTATGGGGGTAGGTAGGGTGCAGAAAAATGGCGGAGGGCGGAGGGGCAGGCGGCAGGAATCGGAAGACAGGGGCAGTAAGCTTGTGAAAGTCCCAGCGGTGACGATAGTGTGCGGGTCAGGGTGTTTAAAGAGGCAGGCCACGATGGGGAATTGCTAATCTGCGGGAGGGGGTGCGCCCATGTGCGGGTCAATGAATGACGTCCTTGGGCTGGGAAAATTGGAGAATTTTTCAACGTGCTGGAGCCATGCTGGGGGCACACTGGCCGTCGGGACTTTCAGGGCCTGAGCAGTGAGGGCTGGCCCAGTGGCCACTGGGCCACTGGGGCAGGGCCGAATTGCAGGACGACATTGCAAAACGGTGCATGCAAGAGCGCCTGCTGCGCAGCCAGTAAAGTGTGTCATCTCCGAGAACCCGCCCACCTCCGGGCTAGCTCTCGTCGAAGCTGGGAAGCTGGGAAGCCTGGCAGCCTGGAAGGCCCAGCATCCTTGGGACTACCTGGAGCTGTGCGGCCTGTGGTCTGTGGTTGATGAACCGAGCCTGGGACAACGAACCAAAAAGGTGGGCGCATGTGGGCATGTGGGGTGGGGGGAGGGAGAGTTTGCCCGGGGCGCGCCAGGCACAGGGTGCTTCGAGTCTCACTTGGGGCCGTGTGTGGGGGGTGTGAACGCAGTAACAGTAACATCAGGGACACGCTCGGTCAGCGAGTCATTGGCAAGCTCGCTCGACTGATTTGAAGCTCAGTCAGCCCCCCCCCCCGGCGCCGCGGCAGATGTGGCGGGCAGTGGGCAGCTCGTGCGCAGTGGGCTGGCTATCCGGGGACCACAGGCCTGGCTTTCTTCCCTCGTGGTGTCGGCCGGAGTTCAAAACTCGGACACCCGGCAGGAGATAGGGGACTGCAGCCGGACGGACAGGAGAGACAGACAGACAGACCGACAGACAGACAGCAGGGGGGAAAGGGGCCTCCCAGCAGGAGAATCGACGGTGTGCAGGTGTGTACGGGCTTTGGGTGCAGGTGCAGGAGACTAGGTGCAGTGCCCAACGCACACCAGCCTCCTAGGAGCTGGTGCTCGGCCAGTCCGCAGTACCTCAACAGCCTGCTGCACGTTTGTGGTAGCCCAGGCACTTATGGGTGCTAAGGTTGCTAATGTGCCCAGCCCAGCAGCCCAGCAGCCCAGGTGCCTCTGCTGGATGGATGTACAGTACTCGGTATGATGGTACTCCGTATAATGGTACTATGCCATGGATGGTGCGGTAGGCCACCCGAAACACCGCGCAAAAAAGTCCAGTCCCAGGCTGGTAACGCGGCAGCCGGGACAACGGAGATATGCCCAGGGAGAGCGGTACTAGACCGAGTCAGGCTGGGGAACGGGCAATTGCTCGAGCTTGACCATTCCGTGACGTTGAGGTTGAGGTGATAACGGGCTAGCTGGCGGCGTCGGCCAAGTACCGCACCACGACCACGGCGCGACGGCGACGCATCGATGCAATTTGTCGCCGAAAACGCTGTCGTGGGGCGTGCCATTGGGCGCGTTGGGTGCTTTTCCCTGAGGGGAGGCCCAGCGTGCCCCCACTCAGCCTGGGCTGGTGTGGGCCGGTGGGTAAATGCTGTCTGTCAAGGACCCTGTCGCATCTGCCATATGCCCATGCCGCTGCCATATGGCAATTCTGCCCCAAGATTCCGCGACCTCACAGCAGGGCAACTAGACTAAACTGCCTGGGCCAGCCGCGGCAAGCTGCAACAAGGGTCCTGCAAGCGAGTGTGCAAGTCGAGCCTGGCTGGCTGGCACAAAACAGGCAAAGACCGACAGCCAGCCAGCCAGCCGGGTATCCAACATCCACTTGGTTTGGGCATCAGAGGCCGTACCGGTCGAGGTGAGGTGAGTTGAGGGAGATGTAAGAGCGAGTTAAAGTGGAGAGGCAGGCGCTGGCCGCCAGAAATAAACAAGGCAGCCCGTCTGTGTGGTGACGCGCATTGTCGTGTGTACTACCCAGACTACCCAGACTAGGGGTTCTAGAAGGAAGACGGTGCAGCTGCAGCGTTTGGGAGCAGGAGGAGTGCAGTTAGAACCTTCTTGGGGGACGTATTGGGGCCGGGGGGAGTCCTGCCATGAGGGCAGGGTGCACCCCTCCCACTGGGGGGGGCCAGCTCCACCACCGGGAGACTGACTGCAGACTGGCAAAGACTTGGAACTTGGAACGCGGGCCGCCGAGTGTGAAGTTGTAGCTGATGCGCGGTGAATCACCGGATGTGCAGGAGAGCGAGTAAGGAGGCCAGGAGGCAAGGAGGCAAGGCCAAGGCCAGACAGGAAATGAATGACTGACCGGTTGTAGAGCATTTTCGCCGTGGCCCTGCGCAGCAGGTCGAAACTGCCGCCCGATGCGGCCTCACTTGGGTTGGTGGCCGACATGCTGCTACTGCTGCTGCTGCTTCTGGCGGGTTGATTGCAGCAGGCGAAGAGTCATGAAAGCCCGGGGGCGCGGTGATGGACGAGGAGGCGATGGCACCATGCGAGGCGCTGGTGTGCGCTTCCAAGGCGGTGCGGGTATGGTGCGATGGGACAGGATGGAACCGGGCGTGGATGGTTGGCCTTTGCTTTGAGAGGCAGGTGTGTAATAAGGTAAGGTCGATTGACGGTGACGGGTAGTAGAGTGCGTAATGGGTTAGTCAGTTAATGCTGCCGCCCGGGCTGCCGGGGCACACACACACGCGCACACCAGACAAGTCGTAATAAGTCGTCGTCGCTGGTCGGCTGGTGGGCAGGACAGGGTACCTAGGTAGGGCAGGGCAGGGGCAGCAGACGGTGGCGACCGACGGTATCGGGGTGGTAATCTCAGGACGGGCCTGGCAGGCTGGCAGGTAGGGGCATGTATGTATGCACGGGGACTGCACTCCGTAGACGGATGGCTTCTTTCTTGTGTGCTCGCCAAGGAGGCTGAAGTCGAGTCGGCAAGGGTCGGTCGGTTGGGGGTCGAGGCGAATCGAATCAGGTGGCAGTGGTGGTGTCTGGGTCTGGGCCAAGCTGAGATCAGAGACACCGCCGCTGCGCCGATGCAATTTGTGTGCGTGGTGCGTGGTGCGTGGTGCGTGTGCGTTGTGTGAGTGAGTGAGTGCGAGTGTGTGTGGCGAATTAATAAGTTGACGTCTTGATAGGCCGGCCACGCTCTTGTGTGGGATTGTCAAAGTGGGCTTTTTTTGTCTGGCCTGCGGTCTGTGGTCTGTGATCTGTGGTCTGTGGCCCGAGTCCGTGCTAGTTCGCTAGGGGAGTTGCCCGCTGCCCGCCCGTTCTGGGGGTGCTTAATTGCCAGCTTCTCACCTCACCACTCACTCCCACCTGCCTCACTTGGACCTCGAATACGATGTACGATTTTTGAGTTTCCAACCTCGGGCTGGCGTGTTTTGTTTGTGTAGCTGGCGCACAGGCACGGTTCCAGTTCCACAAGGCTGGGGCAGCTCGTGTGTTTGTGTCAGTGTTCGTCCGTAATTGCCTTTGCTGCAAGTGCCTGAGTGCCTACCGCCCGTCTGATCTCGCGCCCTGGCTGGCTGTCTGGCTGTCTGTCTGCCTTGGGTACGACGACGGAATGGGCGGGTTGGCGGGCTGGCGGGCTGGCGGGACTGTCGGTGGTTTTGTTGGTGCTGACCCCTGGGCCACCGGATTATGGGCCTGGGAATTCCAAAAAGTTGGGGGAGCGAGCGGGAAACTTTGGGTCTTTGGGTCCATGGCGCCATGGGCCCTCCCCTCCCCCGTCAGGCCCCTCAGGCCCGTCCAGTTGGCCCCCCTCGCCCTTTTGGGAAGGTGGGGCATGCTCAACCTTGACAAGGGCTCGCCTGAACCCCCGTTTGGGCTTCCACGCGACATGGCCACCAGCAGGCGGGCTGGGCTGGCAAGGGGGAAGGCGTCGGATAAGTGAGTGATAATACGGAGGACGGGTACACCTAGGCGGCTCTAGCCTGGCCAGAGGCAGCTTCTCTATGCTCCATACCTCCGTACTATCAGTTACTTTACTTGGGTACTTACCTGGACAGCTACACAGCTAGACTGAGTGAGCAGTTCGTTCAGGTGGACCTCGAGGCGACCACTGTACTGTTCTGGGCTTTCCCTCGCTTAATCTGCGTGCGTGCGTGCCTCGTGCCTGCTTGCATCCCGACCTAAACTCCCCGGATGCCCAAAAAAGAGGCCCCCCCAGAAAGCTGACATGTCAGCGACCACAAGCAAGACTGCGGCGGGTTCCATTCCTGTTCCTTCCCATGTGACAGCAGCATTGGGTTGACATATCAGACATGTCCAGCCACCCATCCAGACCTGCTAGGCCGCTCCCCAGGGGCGCTGGGCGTCGACGGCCCAGGCCTGTAGGCCCGAATCGACTGCAATCCAGTCGAAGCTCCAACATGCCGTGCCGTGCGTCCAGACACGTCCAACCTTGGAACCTCCAGCCTCCAGCCTGGGGCTAAGGGGCTAGGTCCGGGGCTAGGACTCAATACTTACACATTCTATTTTTGCTCATTATCCGCCCGTCCGCCCGTCCGCCTGTCCGCCGATCCCCAGTTCGGTGCCGCTTGCCCCAAGTACGATAGATACATGCTTGCATCCTGTGGTTTCAGCGTGTAGTCTGTTGCCCGTGCCTGTGGTTCTTGTAGTTCTTGTACCACCTACCTAACTACGTATCTAGGTATCGACAGAACGGGCGCCTGGACAGCAGATATACGCTTTCTCCAGAACGGCCCACCGCGGCGGCAGCGAACCGAACACCCCCCCCCCCCCCTTTTTCCAGGACATGCAGTACGACAGTACTTACCGACATGCCAACGGCGGAGCCACCCCCATCCTGCGTGGAGAAAAGGAGCTGCCGCAGGAGAGAAGGAGCAGCACCAGCAGGGCCGCGGCAGCTCCGTGCGCTGGGCTGAGGTCAGGAATACGGTCCCTTCTAAATCCCAGATGTGTGTTTTAGAGTACGTACCACTTGGCGCCCAGACCTTGAGCAACCACACCACCTAAATACAGTATAGAGCGTGCTTGGCAGACGGGAAGGCGAATGTACCTCACTTTTTGAGGTTATCGCCAACTCTCGTCCCTTCAAACGCTTTTTTTGTTTGTTGACTGGCCTTGACGCGTCTAAAAAATCTCTGTTATTGCCAAGAGATTGCTTGGGGACTTTATATAGCGAGCAAGGCGGCAAGCCCCCAGGGCCATCTCCCATCTTCAACTTCCTCCTCTTCTCTTCGTTTCTACCACCAAAAAACACCAAAAACCACCATTTCACTCTCTCTCTCTCTCTCTCTCTCTCTCTCTCCCCCTCTCTCTCCTCGAGGGCACTAGTTGCGGAGCGGACGGCCCTGGTAAGGGCCGCGTAGCCACTAGTGACCAACCCTCCCGGGCGGAGCCCCTCTGGTCCCCCGGCCGAAGGCCGTCGCCTCGAAGTCGATGGCAACGGTTGCTTAGGAGTGACGCGTTGGACACTTTCGAGTGAAAGTACCTTACCCCCCTGTCTCCTGTGTCACACTGCCTCGCATTCGTGCATAAGCGAGGACCCGTCGGGGATATAGAAGGGACCCAGGAATACGGCTGACGAGGGGGGGGAGGCCAAGCCGCACCGCATGTATATTCCCGTGGTTGACGGCCGTGTCTCTGCCTGTCTGTACAAGCACACATCGTGACACCTGTGACGCGACAAGAGAGACAGCCGCCGCTCCCGGGGTAGGACCAATCAGAGCGTGTATGCTGCAAGTCAGATGGCCAGAGACCAGATCATGCAAAGCCCTCAAATCTCAAGTCTCAAATCTCATCTTCCACCTGCCTAGTACGCCCATGCGACGAGTTGCAGGGCCGTGGGTTGGGCTGGCTGGTCGTATCCGAATCCTCGATCTGGAAGCCCCGTACAGATTACACCTCCCTAGCCGGGGTGGTCTCCGGGGTGGTCTCCGGGCCTGTCTTTGCTTGTTCCAAATCTCGAGCTCTAGTGGTCAGGGCTAGTCCGTCATGAGGCCAGGCACGGCAGCACGGGTGGCTATGGGCTCTGGCCACCAGCACCGATGAGCTCGACCTGTCGACGCGACGTTCCGACGCTGGCCATCGGCTAATGGTCGGTCTGCTGGTGGACAGTCTTGTGCGTCCGTTTCACCGTGCCGACGCAGCCCACCCTTTTTAGGTTTTGTTGTGTGCGAGTTGGCGCTTCTGGCCCTACCACAGCCTGCACAGATGCCCGCATCTCGATAATGCAAGGCAGTTGGACTGTGGTGCAGGCTGCGATGCACTCCCATGCCGCACAGCTCACAGCTAGATTACTCAAGCGAGGGGCCGGGCCCGGTTGCGTGTTTGTGGATGCGATGGCTGCACACCATTTGCCGGCTGCCAGGCTGCGCGACCCGACCCGACGGTCGGACCCAAATCGCGAACCACCAGCCCCGTCGGAGCCCACCATCGAGCCTCACATTCACATGCATCTCCCGGACAAAGATTCAGCACAAAGTTTCACTCCAATTACGGCCCTCGGAAACATTCTCCGAGTCGGAGTGCTCCCGTCCATCTCACATCTCGTCGGTCAGCTCCAGCCTCCAGCGGATGGGGGCTTGCGGTTCCCCCCCCCCTGTTTTTGACTTTGCCTCGACGTCTCATCGCGCGTGGATCGCCCACGAGGCAGCCACGTTTCCGATCATCGAGAATAAAAAGGCCCTTCCCGTGCGCGCCTCCGGCTAGTTCCCTCGCTCGCCTCCCCCCGGGGGCAATCAGGCAATCCCAGGTCGGTTCCCCCGGGGGAGGGTAACATCAGGCGGACGGGCGCCACGAGGCGGCGCATGTGTCTTTCTCTCCTTTCCCAGGGAAAGCTTGTGTCGACGCGACATTGGGCGAGGGCTGGAAATTTCCGGTCTCGCCACCACCACCACCACCCAGTGCTGTTTCGCGCGCGACGCGGGCTCAACTCGACGGCCGGGACAGGACTCGTGCGCCCCAGCCCAGCCCAGCCCAGCCCAGCCAGGCTCCCAGATTTTGTACCGCTGCTTTCTCGTATGCCAATATCCCATCTGTCTTACTGGGCTCCTGCGCGCGGAATCAAGCGCTCGGGGCGTGCCATGATTAACTCGCCCAGCTCAAACACGCATGTGCCCATGACTGTGCCTGCCATCGACCCCAGCATAAGGCATTGTGAAACATAAATGGTACTACTGTACGACTCGGTAGCTGGTGAGGCGAGCACAGCGGTTGAGACCTCGGTGATTATTCGCAGCTCTCGGCCAAATCGACCCATTTTGTGATTGTTGAGACTGACGGAACCCGAGAGATGGAGTAATGGATGCCTTGTATTTCGCCAAGGGAGCCCCTCGCTGCACTGGTCGACTGCTCGAGGCATGTTATCGTTCGCAAGGGTTCGTCTGCTGCTCTTGACTGGCTGTGGGCAGCAGGACATGACTCTTTCAGGCAGAACGGCGAGTGCTTCATGCTTAGGAACAGAATAGCTGGAACGTTCCCACACATGGCCTCCTTGGGGAGAACCCATCCAATAATGAAGAACCACAGGTGAAGATCACGTAGACCCTCCGGGCTTGAGAATCATAGGGTAGCAAGGTGTATTCTGTACCTCACATCACTCTGGGTATCCTTGGTCCTAGCCATGACCGACCCTCCGCAGTCCGTCGCCGCCCTCCTCACTCCTTCCTCGCCAGGGCCCTCCTCAGGTTCGCCTCGACATGCTCGAGGATTTTGCCCACCGCTTCCGCCCCGATCAGCTCCCTCAGCCAGCCGACGACCCAGGGGCTCAGCATCTCGTCCTCGAAGGCCCGCGCGATAAACTCGGCCTTCTTGTCATAGCCGGGTAGGTACGCGTCCGACGCCTCGAATAGCCACAGGTCCTTGACTCCTAATCACTTGTTAGTCACCTGCTACAACTCCTAAGGTGAAGGGACGTGTGGGTGGGTGGGCGACGCATTCGGAAGCATGGTAGAGGCGCAACCGCAAAAGGAGAATATGCGACTCACGGTGGTACTTCTTCTTCTCCGCCTCCAGCTTGGCCTCGGCGAACCGGCCGACCCAGACGATCCCGCGGTTCCTCGGGTGGAGGAAGAGCCTTTTCTTGATGTCGTCCTCGATGGGCGCCGGGAACCAGAAACGGGGCTCGATATCCGACGGCGTTCTTGTGCCGGTGGACGGGCTGGCGTGGGTGAGCAGCTCGTACTTCACCGGTAGAGGGTTTATGAGGCGGCAGGATGTGAGGTCGAAGAACTCCTCGTTGTAGGCGCCCTTGGGTGGCTTTGGGACCTTGTGTACCACCCTGATCTTATCCATGCTTGGACTTTTAGGGGGGATGGTGATGGCTTTGGGGGCCTTCTTTCGGATGTTCGTGGCTTTGGCTTCAACCCTTATGCGGATCCGAATCCTCTTGGTGCTGCGGGGAGGCGTTGGGTAGTCGTCCTCGGGGGATCTCTTCATCTTTGGTGGTGTAATGGCGGATGAGGTAGGCTCTGGCAAAGTAGATGACTGAGATGGCTTGGTGACTGAAGCTTGTCTGATGAAGAAGCCTCTGCTCTTGGACGAAGAAGAGCAAGTCATGTTGAGGTGAGACGGATTTCTCAGATGGTTTGGCAGCTTGGAAGTTTGCAGCCGTTGGCATCCCGTTCAGAACAGATGGAACAATAGGATGGCTGTTGGAGGCCATTGTGGGATACACCCAACCTCCCAACAATAGCTCCCACCCCTATTGTAAAAATATCAGACCACCGACAAGACTCAGCTGCCAACAGTATCTCATTGTTGCAGCACAATATGAAGCAGCAGGGCTGCGTGCTTGCACAACTGGATTAACCCAACTGGATTAACTCACTAAGAGCTTTCTTCCCCAAGGTACAGTGCAACATACCAGTAGTAGTAGAAAAAAGGGATCTCAGAACAGTAAATACCAATGATATTGTGGGGCAAGGGAGAAAGTAGTAAGAACGTAGAAAAATGCCCGAGCATAGGTGTTATCAGGTAGTCGTATACTTTTGTGGGCAACAAATAGCAAAATAGCCAAATACCTAGGTAATCATCGAGACCAGGCACAGGGAGCTCTAGTCCCAGGACAATAGAGAGTGTGTGACTTGTCTGAACTACTCGGACCAGGCAGGGTTTGACGGCGTGTCTACGAGGGCAGGGTATGAAACGACAGTCTTTGTGACTTGGCCCACGGCTACTGGTGTCATAAATATGCTGGCCGTGCAGAAGAGTGCTGAGGAACATGCCCAGTTGGGCCATCTCCCAATAGAGGAATTGCTATGAGGTGATCTGTCTCACCACAAGAACAATTGATACATCAAGCTCAAAGGTGCACATAGTTCTGAGCACAATGGAGCAGGGCAAGCAAGTGGGGAAAACCAAGTCTGAGTGTGTTCAGATGTATGTCAAGTCTGTGAAAGAAAAAATGAGACTCATGTATCAAATATCATAACAAACAGAATTATCAATTCAGATTCATGATCACTCATCATGATTTTTGATTTGGCAGGTTAAAAATTCACACCAATGGTGGTTCTGGGCCTTGAAAGCAACCCAGTATGAGCCCTTTTCCAAGTAAGACAAACTGAGGGAGGAAACCAAATATCTCCCTAATGGCTACCCTGCCGGGGAAGGAGCGAAAAGAAAAAGGTGGGTTTACAGTTACCACGAAAAATATTCCATATATTCTTACCCATGGAAAATCTGTGTTCATGTCCCTATGACCCTATAGGAGTTCCGGACAACTTGAGAAGGCTGGGCATCTCCGGATCAAATCGCACAATATTGAAATTGTCATTGGCCCAGCATATACAGTCAGCACACCGTGAAAGCTATCGTTACATTCATCGCATTGACTGAGATTTGTTTTGGGTTGACAAAAACAGGTCGTTTTCAAGATACAGGCCCTGAACTGATAGTGGCTTACAACTAATATTGGTTGCACAGATACGATTTGCTTTCCAGGATCCACGCGCGAGACCGTACACTTGAGGCTCCTCTTGAAGAGTAGTAGATAGTGATGATGGCGTTCCTAGCTCCGCAATCCCTTGACCGCTACCTCAGCTTCGCAACGAGGTCCCGCAAGCTAGAGTCCAACTCCGGTGTCATGCCCGGTACGTTCTGGGCCATGGGTGGAAACATGGGGTCGCGGGCTAAATCACACTTCCATTTTAGAACTTGATATTGACCTAATATCTTGGGGGTGGCAGAGGAGGTCTGAGACATATGAACATCGGTGTCTTACGAGTCTTGAATGATTTATGGTCCAGCCTCGTAGTTGCTGTGGCGTACTCGTCCCTCCACTTCTGATTGTTGAGCCAGTTGGTGGGCGCCGCCGTCTCCGACATCGTTACGTCGCCGTTCGCGCCGTTGATGGCCGGGGGAGGCGGCTGGCTTGGGTTGTGGCTTTTGGGAGTGGGCGTCTGGGCTGGGCTGTCGAGCATGATCGCGTCTGAATTCATCGTTGGGTCTACCTTTGCTGTTGCCACCTGGACGTAGATATATCAGCTCATCGATGCCGTACAGGACCCTGGATTCACTTGTTGTAGGACAGCAATGAGATGTCGTTCTATGATATACCGCCCTCAGAAGCTTTGACTAGGTCGTCGCAGTGCCTGAGGCAAGTGACGTTGGAGGGGACCTGAAGTGTGCCCCACCACCTCCAGCCCGGACAGGGGATCCCTGCAAGAGCGGCTGCCAGAATGTAGCCGCATGTGCTCAAGCTGTATGGCCTTAGTGAGATTTACCAAACACGATAAGGCACGTTGCTAAATATCGTGGACAAGCTTTCCGACAAAACGCAAGAGTCATTGTGGCCTGGGTAGTATGGCCCTTCACAAGTCTCAGCTACGAGTTACAGTAATGACTTGAAGTACTTTTCTGCCTACAAAATATCTTACTAGCACAGCACATCTAACGGACGTGCTCGAAGTCTGCCAAAGTTCATATTTACTCAGCCGGATTGGTGGTCAGCTGAGCAGACTTACTTGCTGTAAGTCAGACCACCCTGGGCCCGCTTCTGCAGACCGTACTTCTTGAGGCGGATAGAAGTGATGCCAATGAAGCCGGTAGTGTCCTCGGGGCTGAAGTTGTCAAGAGTGTCCATGGAAGCCTCCTCGGCATCGTACAGCTTCTCGGTCTCGGAGCTACGGCCCAGCACGTATGCGTTGCCCTTGTAGAGGCGGAGGCGGACGACACCGTTGACACGCTCCTGTGCGGCGATCAGGCAGGTGTCGAGCCACTCCCGCTCAGGAGAGAAGTACATGCCGTTGTACAGTAGCTCGCTCCACTTCTGAGTGACGAAGGTGTCACGGAGAGACCGCATCTGGCCGTCCATGACGAGACCCTCAAGGTCAAGGTGGGCCAGACGGAGGATGGTCATGGCTGGGGAGTCATAGCATCCACGGGACTTCAGGCCGATGAATCGGTTCTCGACGATGTCGATACGGCCAACACCGTGAAGCTTGCCGAGGGCGTTGAGCTTGGTGAAGAGCTCGACGCTCTCGGAGTAGGACTTGCCGTCAGCAAGGGTGTCCAGCTTGACGGGGATACCCTTCTCGAATGTGATGTTGATGTCCTCAGGCTTGTTGGGAGCGGTCTCAGGGTCGTCGGTCATTGTCCACATGTCAGTGGGGGGTGTCTGGTCAGGGTCCTCGAGCATTCCGGCCTCGTAACTGCAGTGGGCCATGTTGGCGTCCATGGAGTATGGCTTGGCCTTGGTGCTGGACACGGGAATGCCCTTCTCCGCGGCGAAGTCAAGCAGGTCGTTGCGACCAGCGAAACGCTTGAAGAATGCGGGGTCCCGCCATGGTGCAATGACCTACAATCCTCTTGTTTAGACACTTTCTCATGGAAGCGATTTCCTGGGTAGGCATACCTTGATGTCGGGGTTGATGGTGTAGAAGGCAAGCTCAAAGCGGACCTGGTCGTTGCCCTTGCCAGTGCAGCCGTGTGAGACGAAGTCACAACCCTCCTGCTCAGCAGCTAGCACAATAGTCAGCTATAACGTTCATTTCTCGATTGAGTCACCTGGTGCTGAGTATACTGACCTCGCATCTGAGCGCGAGCAATGACAGGTCGGGCCAGAGATGTTCCAAGGAGGTATCGCTGCTCGTAGATAGCGTTGCACTGGATTGCACGGTAGCAGAGCTCATCTACGAATTCCTTGCGGAGATCCTCGATGATCCTTTTCCGAGGTTAGCAAATAGGACAGAGCTGGCCGCGTTTTGGGGGCAAGCGAGACGTACATCTTGGTGGCACCGATCTTCAGAGCCTTTGCGCGAACCTCATCCCAAGGCTCGTCCTGGCCGACGTTGGCCAGGAAGCAGACAACCTCGTATCCCTGCTCCAGGAGCCATCCGAGGACTTTGGACTAGAGGTCAGTCTGCATGTTTTGGTTAGGAATCGGCTGCAGAGACTCACTGGTGCTGGTATCAAGGCCACCTGTGTAAATGCTTAGCTTTCGTGGTCACGCTCGTACTCTGGGGGCTGTCAACTTACCAGAGTAGGCCAAGCAAACCTTTCCCTTTGCCATTGTAATGGTTTCTGGAGTATTTGGGCTGCGACACAGTCAATTGATGCACTATAAGTGAGTGTAGAGCGAGAGTATGAGTCGGAGGGAGGTGGAAGTGATCAAGAAGGGACGGTAGTCAATAATAGTTGGAGCTCGAATTTCAATGACACCAGGTTACTCACATGTGGAGCTGGAGAGAGCAAGGGACTGTGCTCAAGTAGGTTGCCTGTAGTTTGGGAGATGCTGGAGGAGGAAGGAGATTATGACTACGACAACAACACGAGACGGAGACCAGCGAAATTTCAACAAAAATTCCTGGGCGAGATCGGTGCCGCAGCGGTGTACCTGAATGACAGGAGCTGCAAGTGCTGCAGGCCCGGGATGGGAAAAGTTTGGAGGGGCAGCCTTAGAGTCACTGATAAGCGTTCCAATGCGACGATCAGCCCCCTGCACCTGGGACGATAAGCCCCGCGTAACCTGGCACGCCCTGGTAATCCCCGACGCGCTAAAATACCTACCAGGGTGTCAGCCCACGAGCCGGGCGACGGTCCTTGGTTTTAGGGGCTAGCAAGACCCAACATCGACCGGGCTCGCTTTCAAGGAAATGGTTGAAATTGGACCACATTTATACGCATTCATCAACCCCGAGCTTCACCCTCCTCGATGCCCACCAACGAACGAACGACACATTGCTCACCTACAAGAGATCGAAAACATAGCTAGCGATGAGCAGCCTCTTCGATAGCGAAATTAGAATATCCTAAAAGACTTTGACCACACAAGCCCTCTCGCTACCTGAACAAAAACCCAGCCCAGAATGGGAAATCAGAAGATACCCGACGCATGGGATGAGGACTGGGAGACACAGGCCGACAGGGCAGCCCGGGCAGAGCAAACGGAAGCCCCCGCGCCCCAAGCACCCAAGAGCAAGGCGGAGCGCTGGGCCGAGCACCGAGAATTGAACCGCCAGATATGGGAAGCGGCGTATGTGTTCCCAATGCCCCCCACGAAACTTGCCGCCCGTGTACTGACGCTCCAGACCAGCGAGGCCCCCCCAGAGATGTATCACGTGGCAGCCACCAGCAACGTCCCACTCACCCAGGGTTTCAAGCCCCAGATGAAGCTACTCAGCCGCAAGCCGCCGCCCACCACGGTCAAGACCAAGGACCCCGTGACGGGCATGGAGAGGCTGACCATCCAGGACGACGTCGAGGAGGAGGACGAGAAGCCACCGCAGCCGACCCCCGAGGAAATCAGGGAGCGCCAACAGCGCGAGCTCGAGGAGAAGCAGCGAAAGTACGAGGAGACGCGCGCCAAGATCTTTGGGGAGTCGCCCTCAGGTGTATCATCAGGGGCGTCCACACCGGGTGCTACAACACCTCCACTCACAGGGGAAGGCGGAAGCAGCAGGGGGAACTACCGGGGTCGTGGCCGTGGTCGTGGTGGGAGAGGAGGGCGTGGCGGCCAGCGGAACCAAGACAACTACATCAAGACCGAGGTCCAGGACCGGCGACCAGGGAACACTGGGAGTCCGTTCCGGGAGCTATTCGATCCGGACGCCGGCCCCAAGCCTGGGTCCCGTCAGCAGCAGCGCGTGGCCGGCACGGCATCGCCACCTCGTGGCCCAGAGCACGCGATTCGAGCGCCCAGGGGGCCAGATGGGAGTGGACGAGGGGGTTTTGGGTTTGCCAGTCGTGGCGCCAAAGAGGGTTGATCACTATTCAGTATTTGTCTGTGCTGAACTACCACCCTCCGCCAACCTTTCCGGCCAGTTGGACGACATTTGCCTTGTCATCGCCATCTTTCCCGACATCACTGATTACCTCCCGGAAGCTCGTACACGCCAGCCTCGCCAGATCTATGCCCGTCATATCCGACCAATGCGCCAGGGTATCTCGAATGTACGAAGGAGAAATCCCATCAACCAAATCTTCTGCGCCGGATCCATTCACTACAGATACGTCGGCGTCCTCCATCCCCGAGTCAGAAGCAGAAAAGTATGCCTCATCAACCTGCGCCAACCACTGCTTCTGCTCCTCCGGGCCAGGATTCGAACTCCAACCGTTGCGATCAATAGCGACGGAGTCCGATGCCTTGACCTGGCCGCCGCCGTTGGTGCAACCGCCCGGGCAAGCCATTACCTCTATGTAACCATAGTCCAGGCTCTTGCCCTGCGCCGCGGGCTTCCTTGCCGAGCCGAAGGGCCGACCACCAGGCATTCTCGAAGCTTTGACCGGCTTGAGCTTGCGGACGATGTTTTGGATATTGCGGAACCCGTAATACTTGGCGGCCTTGAATATTGGCTCTCCTGACTGTGAGACGATGACGTACTCGACCACATCCACGTTACGGCCTCTCACAGCCTGGAGCTGTGAGCCAGGGTTCCTGGAAAGCATGTCCTGCAGGATGAAATGGAGATTTCCGCCTGAAGTCCCCGAAGCTGGAGACTGCCTTTGTCTCTTTCGCTGGGGGAAGAGGAACCTTTGGAGTTGCGGGTCCGGGAAGGGAGTGGCCGTGTGCGATATTGGAGTCTTGGGTAGACCAAAAAAGTCAATGTCTCTCGATTCCGAGAGCATCAACACCTCTTTGCTGGTGATGACACAATCGACATCCCGCACACCTCGGCCTGGCTTGCCATCGCCCGCCCAAACGCTGTCGGTCAGCTCTTCCCGGCTGGCCTCCAGTTTCTTGTCGAGGCACGGCATGACAGCCAAGTGCCATATCCGGTCTGGCGTTATCCCCAACAGCTTACTGAGCGTCGTCTTCAGAAGCGTGCCCATCAGCGCCTGGGGCGACTTGACCCTTGACAAATGAGGCAGTACGTGCGGGTGTGTCTTCTCGGCGTAACATATCCAACCCGGGCATGATGAGGTGAGGATGGGCTTTGAGATCACCGCGTCGCCCTCCCGCACCTCGTCGGCCCCCAAGACCAAGGAAGCCTCACGGGCCGTATTTGTGTCGACCACCCAGGCAAACCCATTTTTCGTCTCGCCGCCGGCCCTCAGCCCCTGCTCGCCCCTAAACAGCTGCTCGATCATGTTCCCCGCCTGGCCCTCCGTCGTGCCGGACCCGCAGGCAGCAGCCAGGCTCGCCCTCGTCTGCGGGCTCACGCTGGCGACGAACAGCTTTGCATCGGAGTTTTCTAGCCCGTCGACGCTGAAGCGCCCGTTCGCGTCGGGACCGCGCACCTGTAGCGCGGGGGCGGCGTCGAGCACGCTCAGGACCTCATTGTGGCTCTGGAGGCTGACGAGGACGGCCTCGGCGGAGGTGACGCACCCGGAGCAGGCGAGGCAGTCTGCAAGGGAGATCTTGGAGGGGTCGGTGGACGCGGCCGTGGAGCCTGTGGGTTGTTGCTGGCCGCCGAGGATGACTTCGTGCTCGAGGGAGGAGGGGTCGTCTTGCGGCTGGGAGGGGAGGTTCTCGATTGGCTTGATGCAGGCTTGAGAGGGGGAGATGAAGTCGTTCAGGGCGTCGGTCGAGAGGATCGCGGACATGGTGGCGGGAGGAGGTGGCTGCCCGGGGGCCTTCGAGGAGAGGAGTGGTAGAAAGTCGCGACCAACGCGGGTGGTGAGGGGCAGCGTCGCACAGGTGGTGGTGTAGAGACTAAGACTCAACTTAAGCCCATACGATAAAGTGGTAAAATCAAGATTCCGTCAGTCCATGTGAAGTACGAAGAGTTGAGGGTTTCTCTGTCATGTGAGTGTTTGCATGCGTGAGTTCAGGGAAATGCATGGACGTTGGCGATTGCCTTCTGCCGGAGATACCTAAATCAGTCTGCTTGATAATGCGAAATTTCGAGAGGCTCTAGAGGTCGATGCGACATCGGATAGTGGCGGACTCTAGGTGGGTATCCTGCCGGCGGACCCACTAAAATACCATAATCGCGCCTCTGGTTATTGGTAGAGCAAAGTGCCTGAGTACGCGAAAAGATGACGTATCCCAGCCGCCAATTAACCTGCCCCGTGGAGTGAGGTGTCCGTCCTACTGCAAAGTAACGTTTGGCTGGCTTGTGAATATCGATTGCCCGCATTGGATAGAGATCATCGCCAGCCAGTGCCAATTGCTTGCTACAGCAGAACCTAGACTTGTTACCATATTTTTTGGAACTTCCTTGCCGGCCTGAAAGGATGGATGTAAGTACAAAGTGGACTCGAGTCACGAGAGTTTCCTGACTTGCTTCCGTAGGTTGTCTCGACGTATAGCTTCGCGACACTGGCCTGGCTCACAGTGCAGGCTGTGCCTTTGATCGTGTGGCCGACATTTATTGCGTCGCTGCTCACGCCAAATTATGAACATGCCAACCGTACGTGAAACGAATTGACTGTGATGTCCTGTGCAAGTACTGACCCCCAGGTCAGCTGTTGAGCAATACTTCGCCCGGTCGCTGGGCTTCTCACAGCTCACCCTAGGCCTTGTCGTCGTCTGTCTCACCGGAGCCGTGCCTCTGGGCTCCCTGGCCGATAGTAAGTGCAAAGTCCCATCGCTGCGTACTAATATCACCCTCATCCTGACCTTGAATCAGCCCCGGCCGATGCGGTATCACCATTTGCCGATGCCGTGATCCTCCTCTCATCGCTCTACCACTCATCCGCGGCTATCTTCAGCTACACAAGGTTTAACGCTACCAACACCGGGGGGTTTCTGTTTGGCGCGATCGGCTCTGGCCTCATGGCTGCGTTTGGCCTGTGGTGCCTCATGTTCGGCTCCGGCAGCCACATTAGCAAGAGGACAGGGGCGGATAAGAGGACCAGTGGATTCCCATTCAAGAACTCAGAGGCAAGCAAGAGGAAGGGCAAGAAGCTGTAGAGTCACGACCTTGCGCATATCGCAGAGTCTCAACGGCTTGCTAGGCCTGGGAGGCTTTGAAGTTCTGTATCTTACTTTTCTTCTCATGCAAAAAATCAACGCCACAATGTTTGCGTACATGTTCCCGTGGAAGGACGATCCCTCGTCCTGCGCCTTCGGGATCGTGTATTAGGAAACTCCCAGTCATCATCCACGTTGTAGCCGATCCCACGGTGAACTCCTGAACTCCATAAGCATTGTTCGCATCTTTTATTCTTCCACTTCGAGCCATGTCCATCAGCACTCATGCTTATGTTTTGTTAGTCGTGCTTAAAGACCATGGCTAGATAGCCTAGAACCGTTGCTTGACAAAGCACGCAAAGAATGTATCTCTGCCCTATAAGCTGGCCTAATCTGGTCAGGACAGACCGATGGCCCCTATCCTGAATTCTGTTGAGTCCCTATCAGGTGCGAGACCTCGGCCGCGCGAGATCCTCAATTGCGTCGTAAATATACCTCTGAGCTCTGGGCCGTTGACTGGACCCAGAAAGTCGTGCAAACCACTGGTTTTGGTTGGACCCGCTTGGCGACGCTGTTTGCAAGGTCATTTCCTATTCGCGGTCGGGCTCAGGCACTGTCCACCTCATCCAGCAAAGACGGAGGGTTCCCCACGTGGCCTTCCGTTATCTGGGGTTCCTAGTCTTCAGCAGAGTTACCTGCTCCAGCACGGCCGTTGGTGGCGGGTACCGCAGGTGCAGAGGCCGACTCGGGACCACCTCCGTTAACGACGATGTCCGTGGCTCCTGTCAAGATGGCTTGCCTGCGTTCGTGCCAGCCGAGCTCACTCTTGATCGTCTGGTCCAGAAGGACCTCTTTCTCCAGCCAGGCCTTCTTGACTACCTCCTCCCATTTCTCGCACTCTCTCCTTAGGGTCTCGGCGTCCTCTTGGGCCCACTGCAACTGGCTCCTGCAGACGGCGTGAAGCTTCTGCCACTCCATGTCCAGCTCCCGTTGCGTGAAGCCGTCCTTCTCTGTCAGCTGGGTCAGATGCTCTGTTGAGTTCTCGTCTCCGCTGTGCCCGTCTTCAACAGCGTCATCTTGGCCTGCGGCGTGCGACTGCGGCGTGCGTATGATGATCTTGAGCTTCGGGGTCTTGCCAGCCGCGCCGCCAGACTGTAGACCTTTCGGTACTGGGTCGGAGGGTCGAAGCGCTTCAGTTTCGTGAACAGTTCGCATGTGTTTCGCCAGGGCGTCAGATCTGGTAAAGCACTTGTCGCACTCTGTCCGCGCATGTTAGAACGATCATGTAGTGGGTGTTGAGCGCGTGGGACAGGGCTGAGCCTTACCTGGGAGATAGCAGAAGAAGGGCTTTTCTCGCGTGTGGCTTCGCATATGAGCCTTTAATGCATAACCGCTGGCGTGGTTGGCACCCTGTCTGCTGCAGCCAACCCATTGGCAAGTGTACTTCTTCTGCCGGCCTTCTATGTGCTCGTCGTGGATGTGCTTGACGAGCCTGTCCATTGTTCCCAGGTCCCCAGCGTCGCAATCCTCCCATACGCACACAGTCACTTGGGGTTGGAAATCCTCGTCCTCAAGCCGCGCATTTGCTGGTGAGCTGGGGATGTCGCCTGACGAATCGGAGGATATCGACATGGCATCGTCGAAGTCGTCAGCCTTGGTCTCGACTTCTGGGTCTGCTTCGGCCACGACGGCGGAAGGTGTCGCGGAGCCTACATCGCCCAGCTTCAGGCGCTTTGCTGGGGGCTCAGTCTCGTCCATCGTCACATCGTGGGTTACCTGTTCGTACTCATCGCCTGCTTCCGAGGTGTCGGACATCGACGAGAGAGAAGAGTCGGACATTGTGCGTGATCACGGCGTCGAACGGTGGCCGTGTAAAGCTTCGGTCAAGGTGGGATGAAGGGAGGTGGGCCGTCGCGACTCGCAAGTGACCTCTGCTTGCGTTAGCCAAAAGGCGAACGGGACGTTGAGGGCCACTCAAACCAACCGTAAGACAATTTGCGAGATCAGTAGTACGTCGTGACCATTCGGTGGTACTGGCTAGCTTCTCTCTAGTCTGGCGTGGATTCGAATGTTGCTGGTATTGACACCCAGTCTGGTGAACAGCCAACTGTTCCTCGGGGGGCGCAACTAAGAGAGAGGCGCGTTCGGTTGGTAGACCCTACGTGTCGCAACACTATTTCTTGGCCTGGCTTACGGGCGGCACTTGATGGCGCTGATCCTAGGGAACCGGACACAATCGATTGATGGGACCTTGAATGGTGTTTTGAGTTTCCGTGCCGGGGAGTATAAAAGAAATGGAAGGATTAGATGTCAGCATTCCATCGGCAAGACTTACATGATGAGCCTTGCGAAAGGCACATGCGATCAACGGACCGTCGGCTGGCAGGCAGCTGCTGGAGTAACCTCTCCCGCTCGTGTTCTCGTTAGTCCATTCCAGGTGCTTGACTCTCAGCTCCAAGTCCCTGCAAGGGGCAACCCCTGGAGACATAATGCCCCACCCCCACCAAGGTCAGTGACCGAGCGACTTGGGCTCGCCTTCGTCTGTTTTGTTTTGAACTTTGACAACTGCACATACTCTACTTACCAGTCATACCCCACTGGTAACAGCACGACTCTGTACAAAATTTTCCTACTACTTGAAGTACGGTTCTTTGCGCTCTCCATACAACCATGACCGATTCTAAGAAGGTCTTCTCGCTCGAGGGCAAGGGCTTGAAGCTGACCACAGCCGAGGACCTCGAGCCTCACGTCAAAGACCTGAGGGCCCTGGAAGACCTGGAGGAGATCAGACTGCTTGGGAACACTCTCGGGGTTGGTGCTTGCAAGCTCCTGGGAGAGATACTAGCTACCAAGAAGACATTGCAGGTGCGCGACCCCATGTCGCAACCCCTTTAGGCACTTGACCTCCGAGGGGGCAGTACTGACACGCGCTTAGGTCGCAAATCTCGCTGACATCTTCACCGGCCGTCTCCTGAGCGAGATCCCCGAGGCCCTCTCCTACTTGCTCACGTCCATCCTTAACCTGCCGAATCTCCACACGATCAACCTGAACGACAACGCCTTTGGACTCAACACCCAGGCCCCTCTTGTCGCATTCCTCGCCGCACACGTGCCTCTCCAGCACCTCTATCTGAACAACAATGGACTGGGTCCCCATGCCGGGATCCTTGTCGCCGATGCGCTGAGCGAACTCCACGCCAAGAAGGAGGCGGCGCGGAAGGAAGGAAAGACGGTGCCCGACTTGGAGACCGTCATCTGTGGGCGCAACCGCTTGGAGAACGGCAGCATGACAGCATGGGCCAAGGCATTCAGCCTCCACAACAAGATCAAGGAGGTCAAGATGGTACAGAACGGCATTCGCCAGGAGGGTATCTCGCATCTCCTCAGCAATGGGCTGAACAACGCCTCTGGCCTGGTCACACTAGACCTCCAGGACAACACGTTCACGTTGATGGGTGCGAAGGCCCTCGCAAAGGTCACGCCAACCTGGGCTGAGCTGAAAGAGCTTGGAATTGGAGACTCTCTCCTGGGCGCCAAGGGTGGTGTTCTCCTTGGTGAAGCTCTTGCTAAGGGCGGCAACAAGAAATTGGAGATCGTGCGCCTGCAATACAACGACATTACCCCCAAGGGCGTGGCAAGCCTGGCCAAGGCTGCAAAAGAGGGTCTCCCGGCACTCAAGAAGATTGAGCTCAACGGAAACAAGCTTAGCGAGGATGACGAGGGCATTGTTGCTCTGCAAGAGCTTCTGGAGGAGCGCAAGGAGAAGCTTGGCGGCGACGTGGTGATCGAGGACGACTGGGGCCTGGACAGCCTGAGCGACCTTGAGGGCGAGGACTCGGACGAAGAGGAGGAGGAGGAAGACGAAGAGGAAGACGTTGGGCCTGAGGAGCGGGCCGAGAAGCTGGTCAAGGAGGCCGAGGAGGCTCAGGAGGAACCTGTCATCCAGCAGAAGGACAAGGAGGTGGATGACCTAGCCAAGGATCTGGAGAAGACTTCAATCTAGATTGGCATTGTCAATGTGCGGCGGTCCTTGGTTTCAAGAAGTAGAAATGTCAAGAGGTTAGGCTAGGAATGATTAGACGATACCCGAATACAATATGACCTCCCGGTAAGCGAAGGTGCTTTCACTTGATTTACGCTCCGCTCCCGCAAGGGCAGTTCCGCAACAGTAGGTGGATCTTAGATGTGACATAGACACTGATATGTGAATCTAACTGCACCTCTGCTACCATACTTACTCAAGCCCCAACGGTTAATTTGCTGCTCCCCGCCCTGGATCACTCGAGCGAATCTTCCGCTGGTAAAGCTTTCCATATGCACGCTTTTCAGGGTAGCTGTTTGGACCTTGTTCAATTTCACGTGTAAATTGGTGCCTTTAACCCACTCCTTGGAAGTCATATCACTCTCTGCCAGCCTATATCTAGTAGAGGCATTAGCAGAAGGCAGGGCAAACTTGATAAAGAGTATGGTCATTCCACTGTGGGACGTCAAAACGGCGTGAGAACCACATTGGCAAGGATCAGTTGCATGATTTCACATAAGAGGACCCTCTGTTTGGAATTCAAAAGCAAACTATTGTCCTGTTGACTTCCATATCGATTGCCACCATGCTTCAACGGACTGGTGAGGCTCGGCAGGCTCGGTCAGTCCAGCCACAGTCTGGATATCCCATTAGTCAAGATTTTCTCGTATCCATTCATTTGTTTCTCCTTCAATGCCCAGGGGGTTAAGAAGGGAGGCGGGATGCTGGAGTGCCTAGGCTCAAAGAGTGTCTCACTGATCTTAGACGCTCGCGCACGTGGTTGTGCACTGCCCCGGCATTCCAATCAACCACCTGGGCGAGGCTAGCGAGTCACAACCACATTCCTTCATACGGCCAAAGGCGAGGCTGAGGAGTCTCAAGGGCTGGTATCAAGGGCTGGTGTCGAAGGCTGGACGTGAGGGAGACCAGGACAATATCTAGGAGTGGCCCTCGTAGCGAGGGTGAAAGTCACGATGGGAGGTGTACGATCATAATCTTTTTCTGCTTTTGCAGTGTCATAGCCAAAATGCGTGCTACTGCTTCATTTACGCTTATTGCCTCGTCGTCACTCTCTGTGTTAGTGGGAGCCTTCCCTCAACACCAAGGCAATCCTGTCTGTCTTGACCAAACGACAATTACCGTAACAGCGCCGGCAATTGCTGATCCGACATCCCTGCCAGATACAAATCAACAGGTACACAGGGAGAAAGTAGTGACAACCGTCACTGAAACCATAACTGTCGTCCGGACAGTCGAGATTGTCCCCGAGCAATCCACAGACAGTGAAATCACTCAGACGGTGACTATCTTCACCGCAGAGACCAGCACTGTCACTGTACAATCCCCATCCGAAACTGGGATTCCGGATCCCACAGAACAGTCGCAAGAGTCTTCAAGTCCTGAGCCAGTAGCTCTCCCGCCTCCTCTCAACCGCCCTCACTTTGGCAATGCCACGCAGCCCTGGCCCCATGACAACTCTTCACTGCCCTCGAATAGCTCTTCATCTGGTTTACCGATTCCCCCAAATCCACCAAGACCCTCTTCAACTGCGACTGGTGATTCGTCCTCAGGATTCGTGTTGCCCCCGTCTCCGGGTTACGAGAACTCCCTATACTTCACCAACTGGTCAGTAGCTCTGTGGTCTCCCCTTCCGTGTTCACACACAGACTTACATGGTGACTGCAAACAGGGGAATATATGGCGCGAACTACCAGCCGCAATCCATCCCTGCATCCAAGATCACTCGCGTCTACTATGCGTTCGCCTCGTTCAGCAGTGACGGAACGGTCACCTCGTCAGACTCGTACGCGGATGTGCAGAAGCACTATACCACAGACTCGTGGAATGACCCCGGCAACAACGCGTACGGCTGCGTAAAGCAGCTCTACCTGCTCAAGAAGAAGAACCGCCAGCTCAAGGTGATCCTCTCGATAGGCGGGTGGAACGACTCCCCACGCTTCCCAGGGATGGCGTCCAGCGCGACTGCGCGCGAGAACTTTGCCAAGACGGCCGTGAAGCTCGTCACAGACTGGGGCTTCGACGGCATCGACCTCGACTGGGAGTACCCCGAGAACGCGGCGCAGGCGGCAGACTTCGTGAAGCTGCTGGCGGAGCTGAGGAAGCAGCTCACCGCCTGGACGGCCGCCAACGCCAGGGGCTACCGGTTCCTGCTCACCGTCGCCACCTCGGCGGGGCCGTCTCACTACAACGTGCTGGACATGAGGGAGGCGGACCGGTACCTCGACTCGTGGAACCTGATGGCGTATGACTACGCCGGGTCCTGGGATACCATGTCGGGCCACCAGGCGAACCTCTTCCCCACCCCGGGCACGCCCGCCGCGACCAAGTACAGCACCGACAAGGCCGTCGTCGATTACATCGCAAAGGGCGTGCCCGCGTCCAAGATCCTGCTGGGCCTGCCCACCTACGGGCGCGCCTTCGACTCCACGGGGGGACTCGGCCAGTCCTTCTACGGCGTCGGCCCGGGCTCCGCGACTCTCCAGACGCCGGGGCTCTGGCTTTACAAGGACCTGCCGCGCCCGGGGGCGACCGAGATATACGACACGGCGGCGGGGGCGAGCTACAGCTATGACCCGGCGGCGAAGGAGCTCATCTCGTACGACAACGTCCTCAGCGCCAGGAGGAAGGGCTCGTACCTGAAGGCGAAAGGCCTGGCGGGGTCCTTTTTCTGGGAGGCAAGCGGTGACAAGCAGGGGGCCGAAAGTCTCGTCGGGGCGCTGGCTGGTGAGCTTGGGAACTTGAATTCGCAGCCGAATCTGCTGAGCTACCCAACCAGTCAGTATGACAATATCCGCAGCGGCATGCCTGGTCTCTAGGTTTGGATACCACGGAGACTCGTACCCAGCAACGCATATTTGGCTTCTTTGGATTCGGGCGTTTCGCATTTGTGTATGTATGAACCGGGCATTTGTCTGTTCCCATCTCATCTGGACTCATTTGATGTTTCATAGCGTGGAGGCATAGGTAATAGTAGTGGCGCATTTCTCACAGATGTTCTTGCTTTCGTCCCAACTGGAGGAGCAGCCCGAGAGGAGTCTTTGACAAATTCAACATGTCCGTTTTATTGTGTGTCTGAGCCTCTTCGATATGACCTGCAGAAAAGCCGGGACTCTGGCATCAGATCCAAAAAACCGGCTTCGATGATTTGCGAGGTCGGGGTCGACCACGGGCTTCGTCGACCGCCCGATGTTGCTGTCGAATTGGAAACGAATTCCATCAATATTTAATCAGGAGGAGTCCCTCATTTCTTCGCGTTCACGCTGCGCCTTCCACCGCCTCGATATTGAGCTCCCGTAGACACCACCAGCCAGACCCGCCACCGAGGCGGCAAGGAACGCAGAACCATGGTAAGCAGGCTTGAAGAGACCCTTCTCCAGAAGCTTCAGGTTCGAGAAGTACCGCGACGTCCCATAGACGATCGATCCGGAGCCGAGGGCCATCAGGGTACCCACGATGACCTGCGACTGTTCCTTCTGCGGCTCGCCATCGTCGTCAGGTTGCTCCCTCCTTGTGTCCTGGCCGTCCTGGGGTGGTGGTCGGAGGGGCTTGAGTAAGTCGTTGAGATCGAGCTGAGAGAAGCGCTCAATGGCGATCCCCAAGGCCACAAATCCAAGCCCTGTCCGGATCCAAGCCAGAAATGTGCGCTCGCTAGCCAAATGGTCCCGCGCCGTAGAGCCAGTGTTCTGGTAGATTGGAGTCTTCCAACGGAAACGAGAGAGCATTGTGAAGTTCTGAGGCTGTCAGATGTTGCTGTCGTTGTCTTGACCAGGGCCACTTTCATTCAAAGCTGTGCTGTGGAATTTCCAGCTTGATTTTCCGGCAAGTAACCGACTTGCGCTGATCACACTCCAACAAGGTAATTTAGTCTAACAATTCAAGTGGAACAATAGATAATACACAGCAATTGGATGCGCACAGAAGCGAGTACGGTTTGTGATGTTACTGTTCCGATAAACCTACCCCCGTCGTCTTTCAACCACACCAGCCACTCCACGCGGCGATCCACAGCTTATCTCATCCCGATGACCTCACTCGCCCGCCCTCTTATCATGTCACCAGAATACCGCCTACCACCCTGATTATCAGTCGAAATCAAGTCGGAAGAACGGCTTGCTTCTATGAAATTCTGACATACACAATGCCGACATTTGCTGTCGAAAAGAACCCCGGGGCCGGGGGTGAGCACCGCCCATTGCTCCCCTCCACGCCCGGCCGGACGCCGAGGCAGCAGAGGCGCGCGAGGGCGGCACTCGGCCGGGTCTGCGAGACCATCGCCTGGGCTTTCTTCCTGGGCTTTGCCCTCTGCGCCTTCATAGACATGTACTTCCACCGCGGCGCCTGGTGGTGGCCCGGCTCAGACCTGTCCGCCGCCTCGCTGGAAACCTGTGCCTGGTCGCACCTGGAGCCCCATGTCGGCCTGCTGGACGTCGCCCCCATCGGCCGTGAGGAATACCTCCGCCGGCAGGGCACACTCGCCGGCGAGCTGAGGGCTGCCGGCGCCGACGCCTTCATCGCCGAGCCGTCGGCCTCGTCGGCCTATTACGCCAACGTCTCGTACGAGTTTGATCTCTCTGAGCGGCCCTTCCTGATAATCGTGGACAAGGACGCCCGGTTCTCCTACCTTGTCCCCAAGTTCGAGGCTGGCCGTATTGCGGGCCTGGAGATGGTGTTCAGCGACAAGACCGTCATCGAGTGGGCCGAGGAGGAGTCGCCGTATGAGGTCTTGGCCAAGGCCACTGGCTACTCCAAGGTCGTCCTGGACGAGCACGCGAGGTTCATGATCGCCGCCGGGCTTCAGGAGGCGGGCGTCGAGGTTGTTCCCATGAACGAGGCGATCCAGTCCCTCCGGTCCGTAAAGACAGAGGCCGAGATCGAGATCCTGAGGGGTATCAACTCCTTCACACTGGAACTGGTCCGCTCGCTGCAGAAGTGCATCAAGGTCGGACTCACGCAGGAGACAGTCGTGACTTCGGCCAAGGGGCTCTTCACCCGCGCCGGCGTCGGCAGGGGCTTCTGGTCCATCGTCCTCTTCGGCGACCAGGCTGCCTACCCCCACGGGGGCAAGCACGGCAAGACGCTGGAGGACGGGGAGTATGTGCTGATTGACATTGGTTCCAAGCTGCATGACTACGGCAGCGATGTGACGCGGACCGTGTTGCCCACGGGAGGGCAGGTCAGCGACGAGCTGAAGGGTGTCTGGAAGACTGTCCAAGAGTCCCAGTCGGCGGGTTTCAACCTCATGCACCCCAACGAGACGTGCTCTGAGGTCGACTCTGCCTCCCGCAAGCCTATCTCTGATGCTGGCTATGCGGAGTTTTACACGCATAGACTCGGCCATGGGCTAGGTCTTGAGATGCACGAACATCCTTACCTGAACGGTGCCAACAGCGAGAAGCTGAAAATCGGGCAGGTCGTCTCGAATGAGCCGGTAAGTTTGTTTGCTGCTCTGAGAAGGCCCACCACCCTGGAGTGACACCGCTGACATTGTCCAGGGCATCTACGTGACAAGTGAACAAGCGTACAAGGTCGGCAGAGAGACTGGGTTCGGAGTCAGGCTGGAGGATCCGATCTTGGTCACAAAGAAGGGTGGCGTCCCCTTGACTGGCAGCCGGGCGGCTTCTCCATATGAGCCCTGAAGAAGTGCTCGAAGTTTTGGTGCCATCTATTGATCCCAGGGGGAGTGCATGAGATGGAGGCCAAGAAGGGGCCAATTGTTCCCAAATACAATGGTAGTATGTAATGCTGCTAAGAATGGAATTACAGAAGCGATGCACGTCTTCTCCCCACGTATCTACACCCTGGCTGAGGAGACCTAGCTCCTCAAAGCCACACACTGAGCTCTTCCTCACCCGGCACGTGAGATCTCGCCTTGCCCTGCCCGCTCAACCCATAAGATAGCCCAGCAACCCCACGACCCCGCTCAGCACAAGCACAACGCCCGTCGTCCCGGAGCTCCTCGAGGCCGAAGCCCCAGCGACCTGCACCGACCCGCTGCCCGCAGTCGCAGTGGCGTTGCCCCTGGACGCCGCCGCCGCGGTGGCGTTGACAGGCGCCGTCATGGTAGCCAGCACGGTGCTGCCGTCGGGCGCGGCCAGCGTCATCGTCATGGTCGTCATGGTCTGCGGCGCAAGCGCCATCAGGCTCGCGTCCGACGAGACGGACCCGGGGAGCGGCTCCAGGTTCGCCACGGCAGGCAGCACCGCGCCGGGAATTACCTGCGCCGGCGGCGTGGCCGTGGCCATCGGCGCCTCGCCTCCCATCATGCCCCCAGGGATCGTCATGAACATGGCGGGCGTGGCGGCCGGCGCGGCGCCGGCGGGTGGTGCCTCGGCCGGGGCGGGCAGCTGCTTCAGGCCGCCGGAGCTGGAGCCGGAGCCGGAGCCGGACTCGGGCGTCGCTGCGGCCGGGCTGGTGTTGTTCGACAAGGAGCCCACGGGTGTCTCTACGGCCGCCGGGGGCGCGGCGCCGCCGCCGCCGTTGACCGAGTTCGCGATGGCCGTCAGCTGAGCGAGGTCGATGGTCGAGGATACCGAGCCCGGAGGCGGTGGTGCGCTCGCGTTCGCCTGGGCGCCGCCGCCCAGGGGCTGTAGCTTCGCTGGCGGAGGGGGCGCGGCACTGCCCAAGGGCTTGAGGCTTTGCTGGGCTGATGGTGGCAAGCTCGCGAGGCCCGGAAGGGGCTTTAGTGATGCTGCCGCTTCGGGGGCGCCGGGGAGAGGCAGCAGGCCTTGCGTCACGTTCTGATCGGCGCCCTTTCCATTGTCCCCGTTGTTGTTGTTGTTGTTATTATTGTTGTCGTTATTGTTGTTGTTGTTGTTTCCGCCGCCGTTCTTGTTACCCTGGTTCCCCCCTTTCTGATTTTGGTCCGATCCGTCTTGGTTCTGCTGTCCGTTGCCATTCTTGCCGCCCTGTTGATTATCCTGACCTTGGCCCTGTTGGCCCTGGCCTCCTTGTTGACCTTTCTGGCCATTTCCCTGCTGGCCCTGCTGGCCCTGCTGGCCCTGCTGGCCCTGCTGGCCCTGCTGGCCCTGGCCCTGCTGGCCCTGACCTTTCTGCTGGTCTCCGTTGCCGCCGCCCTGGTTGCTGTCATTGCCCCCTTGGGCTTCCTTTTGGCTTCCATTACCGCCACCACCGCCGTTGTTGTCGGCACTGACCTCCTTCGAATCTTGTCCGCCCTGGCCCTGGTCACTGTTCGCCGCCTCCACGACGGCAAACCCCAGCAGGATGGTTGCCACGACCTTCGAGACACGCATGATTGAAAGGAATATTTATTATACGGTATAGAGAATAAAAGAACGGCTACCAGAGCTTGTGAAGGAAGGTGGTATAAAGAATGTAACCGTTACAGGCTGGCCTGCAGGCTGGGAGTGGTGTGGGAAAGGAAGAAAGAGTGTGAGCGTTAGAAGGGAAGACTGGCGTCAAGGAGAAGGAAGGGCGATCTCAACGGGAAGATCATATTGTAGTCGGCGCCGGGAGTGAGGGCTCCAGAGCAAGACAGCAAAAAATGGGTATACGCCGAGAGCCATAGTTCACCTAGTCACCCCAACCCGCGACACCTTCGGTATGATTTACCTGCCTAGTACCGGCCATATCCCCAATGGTAATCATGCAACAAGCTTTTGTCGCCCCACAAAAGCCTAGCGTGCGTCTGGTCCTCTGGTCGTCTGTTCGCGGAGAGAGAGAGACATGCGATGGCAGGAACTTGTCAGGGCTGGGATGACGGGATTCACAGTAAAACATGACATGCCGGGGGTTGGTCGAGGAGTCTTCCTTGTCCCGAGCGACAACATGCCCGATGCACATCAACAACCCCCAGTGAAACTCTCACGAACCGTCTCCACCAATGGCTCATGATGAGTGGTACCCGCCCGACAGCGAGGTGTACGGTCTACAAGTAGGGGCTATTGCAACTGCCGCGCCGCTGGCCGTCCTCGTCTTCATACAAGTTCCAAGCCTGAGGGCACGGGTGTCACCATGCTCCAAGCTTGGCCGTGCCTGGTTCCCATGGTTATTAGTCTCGCCTCGCATGCATGTGCCTATGGCATCAATGTGCGGGCCAATGGTCCACCGCAGCCCTCTCCTGCCCTGCACGGCTCGGAACGGAGCAAGGCAGAGTCTCGAATGAAGGGGCGAAAGGGGGTGCTTTGCCTCGCCATCGTGAGATCATGCCAGGTCTTGGGAGTCGCAGAGGGAAAGATGTATCAGGTGTGGCGGTAGGGCGATTAAGCCTGAATTTAAGCATGAGGAAGGACTCCGAGTTGGGATGGCATCCAGGTGTGTTAGTCCTGCTCTGCCAATGGAAGCCCCGGCTTGGGGCTCTGACACGTAGTGCCGCTGGAGATCAAACGAACCCCCTTGCTCGGCACACGGCTTCATTCACGTAGTGCGAGCCATGACCTTAGGCGAGCTTCCGCTGCGCATTTTTGCTTACCTGAAATCTCATCACGCGGTCCACTGCTGAGCATGAGCTGCACGGCTTGCTGCGAACATTTGAACAAAGTATTTGGCTGTCAGTCTCGACAAGTTGTTGCCAAAACTCCACCCTCAAGGTTGAAATTGCATTCGCATACATACTACATACTTTCTCCAACCATCAATCGCGGGAGCCCGAAACGGATGTAGACTATAAAATAAGCCTCTCGTGCCTGCAGAAGTTTTGTCTAGCACCGAAAGAAGAACACAGTGGCAATCAGCCCCGTGTCCTTAACCATACCCAATCCCGTCTCGCTCTGTGGTCGGATGTTCTGCCACCCAAGCCAGCCCCATGCATTCCCTGTACAGATGACCAGCTGGGCCTATACACCGCCGTCTGCAGGCGTGTTCGAGGCCGAGTCCCGTGAAACTTCGGCGCCGTACATGGCCTCCCCAAAAGCCGAGTCTTCCATGCCTATGTCACCGAAGTCCCCGGGAGTGTCATCGGCAGCTGACTGATCAAGTGCTTCCCCAGCCGAGTTGAGAAAGTCATCATTGTCAACAGATTTATTGACGTCCGTGTTCTCCGTCGGTACTGGGGCAGACTCCGTTGCAGGCGCGGCACCAGCAGGAGCATTTGGTGACTCACCACCCTTTGGCACGACGACCCAGTCACCGCTGCCAGTCCCTTGGTCGGGAGCTGTGTTCACATCCCTCGGTTGCTCCGAGTCCTCCATTGTGACATCTTCAGACGCATTGCCCGGAGCCTGCTCAGACGTGGCCTGTGCGGCCACAGCATTGCCTGGTATCGCTGCATCTGACGCGATGGCAGATGTTTGAGGCTGGGGCGTAGAGGTAGACGACGGTTCACCCTGAATCTGGTCCAGCAGACCGGCAGCGGTTCCGCCCATGTCAATATCCGAATCGCCGGCCATGAGTCCACTGGCTTGTGAGCCTGCCTGTGAGCCTTTCCGGGATAGCTGGCCTGACGCGGCACCGTTCGCGTTCGGGAGTGATGCAGCTGGAGGCATTGGCAGGTTCTCGGGCTCAGGCGCTGGCTCTTGGTATCCGCCGTCTTGGATACGTTTGACATCGCTGACAACGGCAATGTGGCGGCCCAGAGCCGACTCGACATCCGCAACGATATCGCTGACCTTTCTGTGTTCATTCCCATTCCAATGGGTGATGCCCTCTCCTTCGTCTTCCTCTCTTCCTTCAAGCCGCCAGAATTCAGGACCTGTCTCGTCGACGGCGACACGCAATTCCTTCTCGGATCGGTTAAGGATCGAGTTCGACTTGAACTTGTCCATCATTTTCTCATGCTGCTCCTTAAGCCGCGCCATCTCGGCCTTGTCATCCTCGATTTTCTGCGACACCCTGTCGCGGAATTCGCCAGCCAGCTTCGGGTCGAGGTGGCCGACCACTGGATTCTTCGGTGGCTTCTTGTGCGCATCGACACCTGAGGCCTCGTAGATTCCTTGCGTCAAAGACGCCAGCTCTCCCTGCAGCCCGAGGCCAAGATCTGCTGGTGTGATTTGGCCTATCCGGTATGCAGAGCCCAGTACCTCTTCCATCCACTCGTGATTGCGCGTGTACCTGGCCATGCTGACATCGCGGGGACTCATGTGATCGAATACGTCGCCCTGGTGGGTGTCGTCCTCGTCATCATAAGGTATGAAGGGGGCAGCACTCATCATCTGCTGATTCTGGTGGGCGCTTGTCCTCGCGCGCTTGTTTGGCACGGGCGGCTGGGGAGGGTAGGCCATCTGTTGCGGGATGGTGCGTGGATGAGCTTGCTGGGCCATCATTGGGTGACCTCTGCCCTCCCGCGGAGGGTTTATGGTCGGCCAGTTGAGCCGATCGGCAAGCATGAACTCCTTGCGAGCAATCTGGCCGCCCCTCTGTAGTTGTATGCGAGCCTGTATCAAGTTGTGCGTGCGAGGATCCATGGGTACCATATTGATCGGTAATCGATCTGGGGCCGCGTTGGGTCCGTAGTGCACGATCCAGAGGCTGGGGTCGACCTGGGGGGCGCCGGGGATCTGGGGTTGCTTGGGAACCAGGCGGAAGCGTTTCCTGGAGTGCTGGGTGAACTGTTCTCCTTGGCGGTAGCCAGACCTCTGATAAAACATCTCTAGGACCTGCAACCCAGCGTCAGTACTGTAATGGAGGGCAGCTGGGCCAAGGGGTAGAGCTGACCGAGCCGTTACCTAGGTCCTGCTGATAATATGTCTCGGGGTATGGCCATATATATCCATCAGTCGCGAAGTTTGTATCCAGGCGCTGCAGAGGCTGCCACGTGAGCATTATGGTACCATCGGCAGGGGCGTCGAGGTATGTCCAAAAGAAGGGTGCGGTGTCGCGGGCGATCTTGGGAGCATTCATCAGCCACTTGGAAGCGTCAGGGAGGCCAACATCAGCCATGGCGGCATATCTGTAGGTGCTGATGAGATGCAGATGCTGAAGCTAGACGTTGGGGATATGTGTTAGTATTTGTGCGACTGGTTGGAGGGGGCGCCAGGCATTGTGGTTGAGATCTTACCATCTTCTCGTTGATGTTGTGGCTCGGGTCTCCCATCTTGGCTGCTGTTGCTCCCACGAGGGAGGCTTGGCTTTGCTATTCCGAATGGCAATTCGTATGGTCGCTTGACGTGCAAGGTGCCACGTTGGCGACGTAGCTCGCAGATGCCGTTGGCTCCCAATTGGAGATGGCGCACACGGCGATGGTCGGGATTCCGTTCTGGTTGAGGGTGGTCGCGACAGGCTCCCAGGATTCGCAGCTGATGGTGCAAAGGCGCGCTCCAGACTCATGCGCGCCTAGTTCCAAGGTGCGGGTCAGAAATTGCAAAGCTGTGTTACGTAAGCCGGGCTGTAAGCCACCAGCCAGTTGGAGTCGAACAACAGGTCCGGGAGGTGGCAGGGGGGGCGCAAGGAACAGCAGGGCATGTAAGATAACCAACCAGAGGTCGCTAGATTCCACGGGTCGAGCAGCAACAACAAGATTTTGTGCACATGTTCGACCGTTTCTCAGTTCTTCACGAGGCTATACGGATGTTATAGGCAGGTACGCCACCTATAGCCTGCACTCAGGCGATGATCGAGCTCCAGCTCGGCATTGGTCGGCTACGGGTGTGACGCACGGCGTTGGAAGCTCTGTGCGCCGTGGCCGAGTTGCCGCCTCTTGAGAAAGAGTGCCAGCCTGGCCTCATGCCGGGAGCTACTAGATAGCATCTGTATACCAAAAGCCATTGGTGCTTTAGGTGTCCTCGAAGCATCAAGTACTAGTCTGCCATTGCCGAGCCATGTCCTCAGTGGTCCGCGTCACTAATTACTTGTGATCCTCGCAGCACTACCGCGAACAAGCTCCAGAGTTGGTTGGGTAGTATTTGTTTATTCCGTATTACCTTGCCAGGTCATGCTATGGCACATCCTCATTTTGATTCTAGAGAACGGATGGGTCAATCCCTCAGACTACAACTATCTAGCAAGCTGCAGTTCTCTTATGCCTGGTATGTAGAGGCAGACACGTTTCCACCACGGCCTGTCCAGTTAACGTGGATGTCCTGTCCCTCGGGGTACAGCGCGTTGGCAGCCTCAGGCTTGACCCGGAAGGTGTGGGCACCGAAGTAATCACGCTGGGCCTGCAGCAGGTTGGCGGGCAGGTCCTTGGTGCGGTAACCGTCGAACCATGACAGGGCGGTGGAGAAGGCTGGGGTCGGGATTCCGAGAAGGGCAGCCTTGGAGACGACGTCTCTCCAGCCGGGCTGGGCCTTGTGGATGGCCTTGTTGAAGAAGTCGTCGAAGAGCAGGTTCTTGAGGTCGGGGTTGTTGCGGTAGGCGTTGGTGATGTCCTTCAGGAACACGGAGCGGATAATGCAGCCACCACGCCACATCAGGGCGATCGAGGGCTTGTTCAGCTTCCAGCCGTACTCCTTGGCGGCCTCCTGCATCAGCATGAAGCCCTGGGCGTAGGAGATGATCTTGGAGGCGTAGAGGGCCTGCTCGAGATCATCGAGGAACTGCTCCTTGTTACCCTCGAAGCTGTTGGCACGTCCGACGAACTCGAGCTTCGTGGAAGCCTCGACACGCTCTGGCTTGATGGCAGACAGGCAACGAGCCAGCACGGCCTCGGCGATCAGGGTGACGGGCATGCCCAGGTCCAGGGCGTTGATGGCAGTCCACTTGCCGGTTCCCTTCTGGCCAGCCTGGTCCAGGATCTTCTCGACGAGGGGCTTGCCATCCGACTCGTCGTTGAAGTAGAGGATATCTCTTGTGATCTCGATGAGGAACGAGTCCAGAACACCCGTGTTCCACTTGGCGAAAACATCACCCATCTCCTTGTTGGTGAGACCAAGGCCACGCTTCATGATGTCGTAGGCCTGTTGAACAGGGTCAGCCGACGCCATCTTCACACGTCACGTACCCAGGGTTTGTTAGAGGATGACATACCTCAGAGATGAGCTGCATGTCACCGTACTCGATACCGTTGTGCACCATCTTGACGTAGTGACCAGCACCCTCGTCGCCGACCCAGTCACAGCATGGCTCGTTGTCACTCTTGGCGGACACGCTCTGGAAGATCTCCTTGATGGGTTCCCAGGCGGCCTCGTCACCACCGGGCATCAGAGAGGGGCCGTAACGGGCACCCTCCTCACCACCGGAGACACCGGAGCCAACAAAGTGGAGACCCTTGGTCTTGAGGTACTGGGTGCGGCGGTTGGAGTCGGGGAAGTGCGAGTTTCCACCGTCAATGATGATGTCACCGGGCGAGAGCAGGGGCAGGAGGGTCTCGATCCAGTCGTCGACGGCCTTGCCAGCCTGCACGAGAAGCATGACACGGCGGGGCGACTTGAGCTTGGAGACGAACTCCTCGGTGGAGTGGGCACCAACAACAGACTTGCCCTTGGCCTCGTTCTCAAGGAAACGGTCGACCTTGGAGACTGTTCGGTTGAAAGCGCAGATGGTGAAGCCGTGGTCGGCCATGTTCAGAATCAGGTTCTGACCCCTAAGCAGCTGTTAACACCCGCAGCCCTCCGCGAGGGGCATGTTGGAATTGGAAGACTTACATGACGGCCAGGCCGATGAGGCCGAGATCAGCACTTGGAGTAACATCATTGTCAGCTTTGCTTGGTCCTGAAGTGGTGAAACCGCCAGCAATGCCGGCGAGCCGGGCGCTGCAAGAAGCCCTCAGTCTCGAGTGATTCAAAAGGAGATGGGGGTGGGAAGCGACGCTCGCGTCAAAAAAGCAATGTTGGAATTGCGCATGCGGCTATAGCAAGGCCTGGTGGCACCTTGCAGCAGGCACCAGAAGCACGGCTGCGGTCCTTATTGTTTGTATGCAGCACGGCTGTTGTGCTGTCGATGGAGGGGCTCGCTCGCCGTGGCAGCGAAATGGCTCATCGGAGGGGTAGAATGTGGGGTTGACGGATGGGAGAGGACTCACACTGCGCCAGACATTGCGAGGTCGACGGAGGGGATGTTGTTGTTGGGGTGCTTGGTTGGTTTGGAGGCTGGCTCTCTTGATGGATAAACTTTCTCAGAATCAACCGAGAGGAAGTATGGCCAAGTTATGGATGGAATGGAAGAGGTGAAGGAGAGAAATTTTCGAAGGAGCAACAGGACAATGGCCTCGGGGGAGCTGGGTAGACGTCGTCGTGCCAGCAGAGAGCTAAAGTGGGTGGGGGCTTACTCAGAAGCTCGAGTCCGGACGCTCCAGGTCCCCAATGCGAGGAGGAGCTCATGCTTCCCGTCCTGACCGCGAAAGGCCCTTCCCTGACTTGCCTGACTATCGGTGCCGGGGCCCGCACCTCTCTGCCAACGCCAAGGAGTGTAGCTCCTGTCCGTGGCCTACAGGCTGGGCCCTCAGTGCCTCCCCTTGTCACTGTCACTTGTCACTGTAACTGTCACTGTCACTGTCTGCAACAATTCTGGTCAAACTATCCGGTGGGGCCCTTCGCCGCCGCCCCCCAGGCCCCATCCATCCTCGCCGCGGACATCCCTCTCTTCCGCGCTTGCTCACGGAAAAACTCCAGTGGGCTTCAGCTCCCAACACCCTGTCAAAGTCCCCTCTTGCCCCCTCCTCTGGGCCATTCTGGCAGTACAGGAGGAGCAAGCGTGGGGGTCGTCAACGCTTCAAACCGATCTCGTCGGAACTTGTCAGACAAATGAGCGCCGGTGTCCACTTCTCGCGTTTCGCAACTCCGGAAATGCTTTGGGCTTGGCTCGAGCCCTGGGGCCCTGCGCCCAATGCCACCACCAGTTGAGGTGGTCGGGGCGCTCCTGTCAACGCTTGCCTTTTGGTCATGTACTATGCGCATCTGTCAGGCTGGCAATCAATGCAGCCTCTTCGCATATCCTCTTGTCTGCATCCTGCCTGCCTGCCTGCCTGCCTCGCAGGGTGCTCAGGCATGCCGCTCGAGGTGATAGGTCAACCTCGGCGGACAAGCGTGCCGCAGTTCCCATGCGGATATTGCAATGCGAGTATGCCTTGCAACGAGATGTGTTTGCAATTGCAGGGGAACTATCCGGACGAGCCGAATCTGAATCTTTCCGGGGCCACCTCTGTGACTTTTCCCGCAGGCCCCGTGTCCTGTTCTCTGCGGCAGTCCGTCATTATTAATCCTCCCGAGACGAGGATAGCCAGCCAGCCAATCCCGCCGCGCGACATCGCTGCTTGTTGCTCCGGCCTACGGAGGTCCTGGCCAGATGTCACAGGCGCGAATTGATCGAATGCCATCAACACCATGACCGCAAAGAGGGGCGGATGGAGGGGCTGTCAGGGTGCGATGTGGGCTGCCCCGCCAAACTGCGTCATTCCAGCAAGGACAAACTAAGTATACACTCAGCTTATGAGAGCCCGAACCACCAGATCGACACGGCTGGCTTGTCAGGGACCGTCAGAGCTCGACATGGCTATAGGTGATGCAGCAGTCAGAACGGCTACTCTAGTGTCTAGTCTACCACAACAGCCACATATCGAGGGGTTCGCGCAAGGCGGCAGGGGCAGCTCCGGACAGGCTTATCGATTCACATGTGTCCTGGCAACCTGGGGATAATAAATAAGCTTGTCGGCAAGGTACGTACCGATCCCCGAGCTAAGCTGCCAGCTGTAACCGTGGAAGTCAAAACTACACAGTACCGCCTAAAAGCCCGCATGGCAACTTGTCCGGCAGGCAGACAGGCAGGCAGGCAGGCAGACTGGGATCCACCCCATCACTGTTGATTGGTCGGGCTGGGAGTTTCTGAGATGACCCAAGTCCCATCGCGTTGCAATCGTTTCCCTTCGCCTCACGATACGCACCTGGCAACTTCCCATCATTCGGTCCATCAACCAGCCAAGCGCTCACCAACAAAGCAGCAAACGCTGCGAAGTCTGACATTCTGAACATATCGGTTGTTGGGGAGAGCGGGTAAACCGCGAGCAAAGTCTGTGTGACCCGGACTGGGCTCATAGGTACGTGACAACGAAAACAAAACAAGCGTTCGTCAAAGGCACATCAAATTCATCATGTCCTACCCGGGACCCCCAGGTTTCGGATCTCTACCTCCTCGACCGCCAGCGAGCAAGACCTCCGGCGGATTCAAGCCGGCATTCCCTCCCACCACGAGTGCTGCCCCGACCTATGCTGCAAGCGCACCCTACTCCGGCGCCCCGTCCTACAGTGCCGCCCCCGTCTCAGCACCTCAGTATGGCGCCGCCGCCTCCACCTACTCCTACCAACAGGCGCCCCCCGTAGGTGCCGGTCGCGGTGGCTACGGGGCATCTAGCCAGTCTTATAACTACTCAGCCAGCTATGCGCAACAACCAGCGTACTACGGCGCGGCGGCTGCTGGATCCTATTCCACGCCGCCACAGATCCGCAACCCTTTCCCACAGCCGGGTGCCGCCGCCTCTGCCGCCCCTACTGCCGCCTCTGCCGCGCAGAACCCGTTCGACCGCAGCGATCCAAACTATGACCCCGAGATGGCTGCGCAGATTGCGCAGTGGCAAAGCGCTTACCTACCCAAGGAGGGGGCAGAAGCTAATGCCACCTCTGGGGCCAAGGCGGCGGGAGGCAAACCTGGCACTGCGGCCGGACCAACGTTCAATGCGGAAAACGCCGCCAAAGCAGCTCAGGAAGGAGCTGCTGCCACTGCGGGCGACAAACAAAAGACGGTCTACCGAGAAGGAGGAGGCAAGAAGTGGGCCGACGACTCGCTCCTGGAGTGGGACCCTAATCATCTGCGAATCTTTGTTGGTAACTTGGCGGGCGAAACGACCGACGACTCCTTGCTGAAGGCCTTTGCGCGGTGGCAGTCAGTGCAGAAGGCCAAGGTAGTGCGGGACAAGCGGACCAACAAGTCCAAGGGTTTCGGATTCGTCAGCTTCAGCGACCCAGACGATTTCTTCCAGGCGGCCAAGGAGATGAATGGCAAGTACATTCAGAGCCACCCAGTCGTTGTGCGCAAGAGCACGACCGAGATTAGGCCCACTGCTGTAAAGAATGACAAGCGCAAGGGCAAGAACTACAAGAAGGGAGGCAACAAGTCTGGCAGCGGTGCGGGTAACGGTGACGAAGGATACTCACCACACCTCGGGCCCCAGGCCGGAGGTATCGTCAAGCCTGGTTCCAAGACCAAGGGCGGCATGAAATTCTTGGGTTGAGACTGTACGGGTATCTACTCTTCAGCACCTACGGCAGGATACGCGATGCGGGGCCCGAACCAGCATCGCTGAATGGGAGACGTGGATGAAATTCGTCGAGAAAGATTTATGCTTCGTGATGGGTAGAGAGGCCGCGCAACGAAAAGAGGCACCCATCTCGCGTCCGGGCCAGGACAGGGACGGGGCATGGCTAATTTGAGAGATGGGCTCGTTGCGCAAGACTATCTGCATCATTGTTACTGTCAATGAGACGATGCTAAAGTAGAATAGAAGGCCTTTTCGGCGCTATCAGCAATCGATCCGGCCAATTTGTGCATGCGACTCCGGGACTACTGGGCAGACTTATTATAAGTTAGATTGGAAGTGGTGGGATGTTGCCCCTTCACCCCTGAACCCTGGAAATGGACACCAGAAGGCCTGTTGTTAACCTGCGGCAGACAAGACTCAAGCAGGGCTCAGGACGGCAAGACATCACTGGCGTATTCTTGTCCGCAAAGCCCATGTGCTTGAGCATGCAATCTACGTAGAGTTGCTGCCCCGGCTGGCTACCTAGTTAATAACTCATCATCAATTGCATCTCCCCCCTGCACTGGCACAGGAGGCGACTGTGTCTCAGGTGCCGCCTGTCCCCCGGTTCAGCTGCCGTCGGCTGCGATGTCTCGGCAGCCGTCGACAACGGCGAAGAAGAAGCCAATACGTAAGACCAGAGGACAAACAAGGCCAAGAACCGCCCGCAAAACAAAGGCCGTATTGACGTAGTTGTAGCGGGGTGATGATAAATGAAGACTGCCCAGCAATGGAAGTCTGTTGGAAGCCTTTTTTTTGGCTGGGACGGGCAAACAGGCATGTCGATGCTCATCTCCGATGTAAGCGTCGCGGGAAGCGCTCCATCGCAATTTTAAACGTGCCCTGCAGGGGATCTATCTGCCAATGCCTGCATTGCCCACGACTTGTTGGTGCCGTTGCCGCCGGCCGCATCGCCCCCCTGTCGGCGTGCAGTGTGTGAGAGAGAGAGAGACTCGTTGGGGTCTGAACTCGGCAGTTTGCCGTCTTTTCTCTTTGTGCTGTACCTGCATGTTCGTCTTGGTTCCTGTCTTGGCCGTGGCCCCCGCGCATCCACCTCTCGTCCTATGTCGCGCCCGCTTTGCTGCACTCGACTCAATTTCCCAGGAGTAAAAGAACCAGTTGTCCCCGTTTCTCGCGTGGGGTCTGATTGCCAGTAGTCTGTCGTTTATTAGTACATCTTGCAGAGCCCTGGCTGTGTTTGCTGCGAGTTGTGCTTGTGTCCGTGCTTGTGTTTGTGCATGCAGGAACTGGCCATCCTCATGCTGTAAAGGGGCTGACCCGGTGATCACATCCGTCTTTCACGTCGATCTTCAGGTTCCTCCTCGCACCCTCTTATTATACATCACATTCATTCTTATTTCACAGCTCATCCCCTGAGCCCGGCTTGCCACTACAACCAAAAACTTGCGACAGTCGACTTTCAAACCTCAAGGCTCTAAGCCCCATACTTGCAATACAAATCATCGCTTGCCCTCTGAGGCTTGTATCACATCGACGAGGGGTCACGGCAGCTTGGGGGGCGATCGCAGCCAGCGAGTCAAGGTTTATTTTCGCTGCCGAGGGGCTGAGCCATCTTCACGAGACACCCCAAAAGGCTGGGCTCCTGTTCATCACTCGAGTGGCTTGACGCAGCGGCTTCTGTGACGGCTTGCCGCAGCACCCTCAACACCAAGATCTGCGCTAGGATCCCCGGGGTCTACCCAGCTTGCCCAGCTCTCCTCTGACACGGGCGCCCGTCCTATTTGCGTGCAGCCTCTCTCCCCCCTTCTCAGCAGAGACCAGGGCCTCTCATTTCCTGACTGACTGACCGACCGACCACCAACGTTCGTCGACGACAACCGTTCGTTCGGCCCTGCCTGTTGCTCACCTGCCTTTCTTCCTTCCTGCCTTCCTTCTTTGCCCCGCCTGGTTGCTTGGTCTGTCTGTCTCTACTGCTCGACTTGCGAATTCACCAGCCGACTCTCGCTCTTTGCTTGCATTCAGGCCGCCCAAAGAAGGCCCAGGATTATCTGCCGCGCCCCGTCGACATTATCATTGGCCACAAAGAACTGGTCGCTGATCGACCCAACCGCTGATCGTCCGACCGTTTGATTGAACCGACCGCATTTGGCTGGGCTTTGGGGAACTACCTTCGGGAGTTTTTCTGCTGCGAGTAGAAACATCGGACGACTGAAGTCAAAATCCCCCGACCCGCCTAGGAGACACCCAATCATGGAGTTTTGAGGGAGGAACAGCGACACTGGCATTTCTTATAATTAGGCAACGCAGTTGCTACGTGGGCCTGAGGTGGTCCGTTTCCTCGGATCCGCGCGTCTGGGCAATTCACTCAACGTCTTTGGGTGAGGCGACGCCAAGATGCCTTCGATAGATGCCGCGATGGTGAGGAGTGTGAGGGGTGGAGTGGTGGACATATTAGCACGCAGCGTGCAGGCAGGACTCGCGCCGAGAGGCGTCATTTCCGAGGCACAGGGTGAATTGTCAGACATCAAACTGGCATTCTCCAGCTGGGATAACTGCATGCAGGCAACGTATTGCAAGTAGGTGGAAAGCCCCCCCCCCCTCAAGCTATACGTGACATGCTGACAATTTTGCAGATGGCCAGTGATTGCAATAATCATAGTGGTGGGCCTAATCGTGTTCTCTATCGTGTGGTGCATTGCGAGATGCCTTTGCTGTGGCCTATCCTGCTGTTGCGAATGCTGCTACTGCCTGAAGTGCTGTGGCAACTGCTGTGGCTGTTGCGATACGCCCAGGAGGCACAGGCGGAAGTATCTCGACGACCCATACGTCCCAGCCACCGATCACCAAGGCTATCGCTCGGAGCCCGCCATGTCTGCGGGAGGTATCGCACCGGTCCGAACAAAGGCTGCCGATCCGCCACAGTATGCGACGTTTGACGTGTCCAAGAAGGAGGAAGGAGAGGACTCGCTACCAGCCATGCCCACCTGGGGAGACTCGGAAAGCAAGAGGCTAGAGGCCGGGGCGGACGCTGTCGAGCTGCAGAATATTAGGAAGCCCGAGGCCAATTCGAACCAGCCACTCTTGAATGGAATGTCGCCAGCAGCCACACCCGGCGCCACCAGTCCCAACCCACAAAACGGCAGAAGTCCTTATGGACCGCAGGGTCCCCAGGCCGCTGCCAGCGGCTACATGAGTGCTGGTCCCGGAGCAAGTCCATATGGCCCGCCATCCCCAGCTTACAACCAGATGCACAATGGTTATGATCAGTCGCAGGCCTCATTCCATAACGGCCAAAACTGGGGCGTGACAGGAGGTCAGGACTACGGACAGATGCCAGGACCGTCGCCCACGGAATACGGATATAACACCTCTCCAGCGCAGACGCCTCTCTACGATGAACACGGCGCTTACAGCGAATACGGTATGCCAGGGAACGCACCTGGCCAACCGCCCGTGGACCAGTACGGAGTGGCTGGCACTCAGCCTGAACGGCGAGGACCTCCCAGGGGCGCCGTTGGTGCCGTAGGAGGCGCTGGCCCGCGTGCCTCTCCCGCTCCACGTGGCTCACCAGCACCGCCGCCGCCCCAGCAGCAGCAGCAAGACTTCGGCCCGCCCCAGCAGGACTTCGGCTACGGCGGCGGCCAGTTCGACGCGCCGCCGCGAACATATTCACCGGCTCCTGTCCAGCGATCCTTCTCCCCTGCACCACCTCAGCGATCCTTCTCCCCTGCGCCGCCCCAGCGCACGTTCTCTCCCAACCCCCAACAGCAATTCCCCGGCGGCCCTCAGCGACAGTTCTCCGCAGACTCGGCACCAAACCCGGGCGGCCGACGACCGATGCCGCCACGGGGCCCGCCCTACCGACAGTTCTCAGCCGACTCTGCTCCCAACCCCCAGCGACAGTACTCTTCCTCGTCGCCGCGGCCTCTAGCCGGTGGCGGGCCCAGGCCCGGCCCCGGCAGTCGTGGGCCGCCCCGGAGGCAGTACACCGCAGACCCCGGCCCTCCGCCCAGCTCACCAGGCCCTATGAACAACGGGGGCTTCGACTTCGAATCCGGCTTCAGCAGACCGCCTAGGGCGAACACCTTTGATACAAACTACAATGGCGGCGGCCAGCCAGAGGAGCAATCCGCGTACCCGGGCTACAAACCATACCAGCCAAAGCGCTAGTAGGGCAGGCCTAGAGAGTCGAAAGTCTTTGTTCAAAAAACAGAGAAAGGCATACCAATGATCCCAGTTTATTTTGTGATTTTTCATCCATCGGAGTTTGGACAATCGGCATTTGCACGTCATATATATCCCAGCCACGGAGCACTTGGCGGCCACGTTGGAAAAACCCTTGAGCATTTCTTGTTGTCACCATTTGGTGTGGCATTTCTCTAATTCTCCACCCCTGTTCACACCATCCAGGACTTATTTTTACCCCGTTCCTGGGTGGTATTATAAACTAGAGAGAGTCTTTTGGCAATTTTCGTGTGGTTGTTTCATGGGCATCCTGGAATGGAAGCCGCGGATGATGAGTGTTGATCCGGTCCAGTAGAGCTGGTCCCCTCTGTTTCTTTTTTCTTATGATGGGTTATGGGGCTTTTCTTGACTGCATGACGACGGGGTTTGACAGAGAGAGAGCAAAGACCATACTTGAGCCGGTGTTCATACGTGAGCACCGAGTACATTTAGATGTATATTGGAGTGGAGCTGGCCCTTGAGCCACGGTATGACAATGAAAAGCACAAAATATTTCAAGAGACCAGAACTGACTTCAAGCCCGTCATGTCTTCACCGCGAGCAAAGACCGACCCAGAATGCATCGCGCTGTTTGAATTTCGACCAAGGCCAGAGAAATATGCGTCACTGAGGAATGGACATCACTCAGCGACATGCCTTGTACTCCCTCCTCAAACTTCCCAGAGTCCTGGTGGCCGAGTCTCCCCTGAAACGCACCATCTCAGATACCCGGGCGAACCGAACCTGTTTCTTCCTCCTGCCCGCCGTGCGACGCCTCGTCCACCGCGAACGTACTCCGTGACCATCAATCCGAGAACGCGGGCCACCAGGCCTGCTCCCACCGTCATCAGAGGGGAAACGAACAAGTCCGAACGGCCAAGCCTCTCCTCTCTGTCCCCAGGTCCAACTATGGTGGTCGATGCCGGCATCCTCAATCTCGTCCTCGCACAAGTCCTTGCCCGATACGTCGCCGGCACGCTCCTCCTCCAGGGACCAGCCGTCGGATGGGCCTGGGGCACCCAAGTCACCCTCGATCCTCACCGTGCGCTCAAACGCCTCAGACAACGGACACCGGCCGCCGTCCTCGTGCGCCGCATGCGTGGGCACCGGGCACGTCGGCTCCGCGGTTACGCCCTGCCGCCGTCCACTTGTTCTCTGCCCGGGAGAACGGTGGTGGCGATGAGACGAGGGGTTTCCTTCTGTAGTCCGCCCTGCCGAGTCTTTTTCCCGCCTCTTTTCCTTCCTTCTGGTGCTAGGATCGTCCCTCCTCGGGGGACTGTCAGGCCAGCCGCCGCCGCCGCCGCCGCCGCCGCCGCCAGCAAGCCAGGCGTCCACCTTGAGACACGAGTCACACAGCTGGTCACGGTAGACGACGTGGTCTTTCTCTCGGCTGTTGGTCACGCAAGGCCGTGGAGGGTGGTAGATGGTCGGCAGGTCCTGGATGCTGCGCGGGCAGAAGGTGGTGGTTGAGATGCGGTGGGAGCAGCGGTTGAAATGGGTCACAATTGTGAGGCACATTGTGGGTGAAATTGAATGCTGGCGTTTGAGCCTGTATGAGGACTATCCTGTTGAGAGATTACTACGTTTGCGTGTTTCGTCAGTTGTTATGCTGGGTGAGTCTGGAATTGCCAACACCTACTTAGATTCGAGGTATTCTGAAGCCCTGGTGTAGGCTCTCCTCAAGGGTGATATCGTAGGCACATGGTAATGTAGTTGTTTGTCTTTGTGTTTTTTGAAGGTCAGATTGGCAATATCCGTCCATTGTGGGTTGCCGTCCCTGGTATACGTTGGCAGTGCTGAGAATTCACTGTTCTGGATGGTGAGGTGAGATCTTCTTTGTGAATAGACACGGTGATTCACTTTGTCTAGGACTCAAGCTGCAACCATGCCTAGGGGGCTTAGACTTACCCCTGAGTTAATGACACCTGGAGTCACAGTTCCTCAATTGTCACTTTGATGTTGGTGAATGTATACTAGTGGGACGTTTGGTGACTCGGTTCCTACAGCGTTTACATGTAAAGATTTGTATCATCCTTTATCTACACAGATATGTACTGAAATAAAAATTCCCAAAACTCCTTGCCATGCATGTGCTCTTGAAATTCAAGAATCATCTCCAAACTGCCCAAACCATATACTGTCCTTGGGCGTAGACCCCTTCTCAAGCTCGTCTACAGGTGCCTCACATAATTTCCTGTTCTCCTCTGGTATTGTCCAGTTCCTCATCAGATCGAGTCTCGATGCGAATTGCATGGCCATCCCTGCTTCCGCATGCCAGATCATATGACAGTGAAATAGCCAAACCCCTGGGTTGTCTGCGATAAAACGGACCAGCGTCCATCCGAAGGCCTCAATGGTGGTGACGTCTCGCCGGACGGGGTTCGCGATGATAGTGTTGTTATTGGGATCCAGTAGACCCTTGCCCTCATCCTGGAGACCCAGTTCCTTGTAACCTGGAAAGTACCCGTGACCTGCCGCTAGGATGAACATCTGCGCACCGTGCAAGTGGAAGGGATGGTTTCCTTCGTCGAAATTTTGAAGTATCAAGTCCACCACTTCAACACCGCCCGAGCTAATGACCAGCTCGTTCTTGATGTCAAACGCCTCGTCGTTGACGCCCTCCAGGTTGAACGTCTCGTTGGCGCTGTTCAAACCATCCACCAGTCGGTGAAGGGTTGGAGACTGCAGCTGTGGCCGGTATGTGCTTTTGTTTACAAAGCCACGCTCTAGTCGCCAGTCGCCTATTTCTAAGTTCACCCGCAAATACCACGAGTGGTGTGCAAACTCGGGTGCAGGCGTCCGAGGCAGAGGCTTGTAAGTGTCGGGCGCCTTGTCCTTGCAAATCACCGTGAACTTCCCGCTATCGTTGTCGGTGGTAGGAGTAATAGCCTGATCTTGAGGTTGGGCCTCGGTTACTGCTGAGTTATATCGGATGACCGCTTGGGCTGTGGCGACGCCGTTGTCGGGGAGAACATTCTCAGCGAAACAGTGGTTTATCATACGGGCCCGGAACCAGTACAGATTGGAGGGGTCAGTCTGGTTGGCCGAAAGCACGAGGCTGTATCGCTGGCCGGGTCCAACAAGCAGTGTTGAATCGGACAGAGGCTCAACGGTCACACCGTCAACTTCTGTCACGGGGAGATCGAGATGTCTATCAACGCTGACTTCGAACCAGCCAAAACCACCAACATTGATCACTCGAAACCGGTGGTTCTTGTTCGGTTCCAGGTCAAAGGATGGCAACGCAGCTGATGAAGAGTCACAGTGGCGGTTCTGGTGAAGAGAACAGTCCACTTTGTTCGCCCCGTTAATCAAGGCCCCGTTGGGTGTTGGTGATCCCTCGTCCCCAGAAGACAGCGTCTTCCTCAAGAGGCCATCAGATAGATCATGGTACCAATCCTGCACCATGATCACACGATCCGAATCGTACGCGATCGGTTGAGTGTCCCGTTCATCCTTGGAGAGGACTATAAGGGGCCCAGCCAGGCCATCTAAGTTCTGTGCAGCTTGGTGCCCGTGATAAAAGACTGCAGAAATTAGTAGCTGTAATGAATGGATGTGTTCTAGTGAACTTACATGATCCAGATTGGCCCCTCACAACAAACTCATAACGATACGAGCGGCCCGGGGCGATTGGGCATTGTGTGACACCGACGGTTCCGTCGTTCCAGTTCGTGCCGTTCTGGAAGAGGCCGTGCCAGTGTATGGCAGTCGCATTCTTTGCCTCATTGACCACGTTGACAACGATGGTATCCCCTTCGTTGCACACAATCATGGGTCCCGGAAATTGGCCGTTGATCGCCATCATCGGCCGGAAGACACCGTCCGGGTTCGCTGTGATGTCGGAAATGGCCCAATGATACTCGCGCACCGTAGGGGGCGCATCATAGTCCCAGGACGGGTCGATAATGTAGTCGGACGATGGACGCCGAAATGCGCTGGCTTCCTCGCCCTGTTCGCCCTGTGTCTCTTCGAGGTAGAAGTAGTTCAGTGCGGCGGCCACGGCCGTCAGGACGAGAAGCCCGAGAAGACCAAGTAATCCTCGACGCCACCATCGCCCTCGTCGTTTGCGTGCATAGCCGTCATCGTGGCCACCTTTCAGCCCCTCCTCGTCGTCTTCCGACAAGAGGCGCTCATGCTGCTCATCGCCGAGGTTGGGGGCTTTCTCCTGGACGACCTGCTCCTGCAGCTCGAGTTCGTCGCTGTCGCGGTGTTGGTTTGACGGTGAAGACGAGCGGACCTGCTTATAGTCGCCCATTTTGGGAAGCTGTGTACCTAGTATATGAGGTAGTCGGCGCTACAGTTGCGCTCTGATCAAATAGTTCCAACGGCTGTCACTGTCATCTTTTCGATGGAGACCAAGATGGCCGTGCGGCTGAGTGGGCGTCGGAGTGTCAGAGGTGAAGCCCGAATGGCCCCGTTCCTTTGAGGTCGGCCCTTTCGTCTGAAATCGGATGGCTTGGCACCAGCGACCGAAGCTCAAAATGTATTAGAATATTCGGGCCAAGAAAGTCGAAGATACTGTCACTTGCATGTTGAACGATGAATTCGGCACTCGGCCGATGAGAAGTCCCAAAAAGTGACGGTTTCTCCTTTATCGACGAGTATTGCCACCAACCAGGGGGCCTGGCCTGACCTCGTGGATGTGCTGCAGGGGTCATGCAGCGAGTGGGGCTGGAGCGATCCCGCGGGACCCCTAAATAATTACTGTACCTTCACATGTTCTCCACGGATGATGCAGCGTTTGCAACAAGTATATCGACAAAGAAGCCCAGACGTTTCTACCGACTTTCTCGATTGTGAACCACTGCAGTTGAAATCGAGACAATTCCTGACAAAGGTTCCATCGCTCAAGCACCGGTGCATATAGGGCCCAGGCCATTCTCTGAGCAAAAACTACTCAAGTACCTAGGTACCTAGGTAGGTACTTAGGTACCAAGCTGGCACATGTAAACGTCGACTTTCTCCAGCTTCAACTTTTCCGATGGTTGAAGGCTCTCAAGGCTTCGAACATCGCAGCACAATCTGAGTTCGATATCAGGAAGGCAAATGATATGCTAGGTAAAATACTTTGTCTATTTGTGGACTCAGAACAGCAGTCTAGATCTCTCAGAGGCCATCGACTGGCCTGGGCAACCTTGGAACGTTAGAACCGAGTAGTCTCCCAATCTAGATGCCGACCTAGGAGCTACCTATCAAGGAACGAGAAGCCTTGCAATTGATCGTTAAAAAAAATATGTCCACACCAAAGTTCAAGTGGGCTCTATACGAGAAGAAGCGGTTCAATCATCTGGTTGATGCGATTGATACCCTAGTATGGGTGGGAGCTGGTGGACATGGCTCTGAACACATCCCCCCAAGAAAGTATACCTTAGGTGGGCAATCAGTTTTGAGGATGGTTTGCTATAGAAAACCCTCATGGAGGCATGGCTGGTCCGCCCGGTCATCACTCCCTAGGCGGTTTGGTAAATCGAAAGGGATATCCATCGCCGCCACCTGAGCTTTGAGTGAACTGCCACTTGAATGTGGCTGAACCTTCCAGGAGCATTTTGTCTCCAAACGGCGCCTTATTTTCCACAAGCAGCATGCTTTCCTTTAAGGGATTGTGCTTCTAAAGGAGCCGGCAGCTGTACTGAGTTGACTTGCAGATGGAAGGCCAGATTACTGTGAACTGAGGACAACATGATAGTCACGAGTCTTTCCTCACTTGACTTAAGGACAGGGAGGACCACATGTACCTATCAGCCCTAGGCTGCTCCTCACTCCAGCAACCATCTGGGCAGGCACCGTCAACCACACTCGCTTGCAATCGCCATGACCCCTAAAGATCAAGCATCTTTCCAGGCACGGCAAAAGACCTAGTCGAATGAGAGGACTCTGAGTTAGTAAATTCGTCCGATGTAGAAACTTGCCAGCGCTTTTCTAAACGTTCTTTCACCCAGAACAACGAATGCTGCAAGCTTACCTACTTGGAGACCGAGGCTGGCTTGCGATACGAAAAGCTCAAAAAATTGAGGTGGCCTCAGGACAAGCACGGTTTCCAGAGATAAACGTCTGCCTCTGACCCTCACCTGGGAGTTTGCATTCGAAATTCGCCATTCCTTTCCAGCAACCTTCAATTCTTCACAGCATTGGAAATTCAACAGCCATGGGCCAAGAGCAAGGCATCACAGACTCTGCAGGCTCAGGCGACTCCAAGCCAGGGAAACTGTGCAGTCAAGATGGCGCATCCACCAGTAAGCAGGCGGTGATGTCCCCCGACAGTAAGATTGGCATTGCCTGGTAAGCACAAGTCAAGTCTGTGTGCAACGGGGCCGAACACTCACATCAGAGCAGCAACTTCACCGACACCATCTCCATCAGAGTCAAGAACAAGTACTTCAATGTTCCTCGAGATCTCCTGATCGCCAACTCGACCTTCTTTGACGACGCACTGAACCATAGCGTGCCAAGGAAGTTCTTCCTCGTCCTCGATGACATCGACGCTGATATCTTCAACTTCTTCATCAACGTGCTCTTCGAGTCATCTTGTTCGACCACATACAAAATAACAAACCCCAATGCTTCATTTTCTGGTCATGGTGTCCAGTCCCTTCTTCGACTGTGGAAGCTCTCCAATCGCTTCGTCAACCTCAGGATCTGTCTTCTCGTGGAGGAAGCCTTGCAAAAACACTGCTTTGGCAAGTACACTCCTGAGGCTTGGGAGTCGTTTTACGTCCAGAGAACCGATGACTGGCTGTGCCGTCGACTTCTGGGGCTGCAGCAGTGTTACACGATCTGCAAAGATGAATCGATTCCCTTTGAGGAGGATTTCGTCATTGCGTGTGCAAACTGCCCCGGCCAGGTGGTGGCTTCTCTTTTTGACCATCTCGATCCCGACTTCAAGACCGAGGTTGTGAAGAGCTTTGCGATTCGTGTGGCAGACCCGAAGGTGGCCCAGAGAAAGAGGGCCCATGAGGATGAGGGCGAGTCCCAGGTTCCGAAGAAGAGAAGGCTCTGAAAAGTACGGCAGGTCAAATTTTGCCACCATTGTAACCCAAAAACAGAGACGCTGCTACGTGAGGTCTAGATTGACAAAGGAGAAGAGGGGAGGGAGAGACAGAAAATTGAGGCGCGGCCGCTGACGAGACGTGATCATCGAGGGGTATGGCATGTCCCGGGGGCTTCATGATGATCTTGAGGCAATCATTTCCAAGACGGCGGAAGTTGAGGCACAACGACGAATCGCACCCAGAAGAAAAATCAATGTGTGGGGACAGACAGTTTGGATCTTGGTTGTATCACGGAGACTGTTCTGCATTGGATCGAGTACTTTAGAGGGGTAAATGCCCGTAGGTACTTGCGACTGGTTTTTTAGAGCACAAATGTGCCTCTCATTAATGAATGCAACCAAGCCAGGTCAAATGAGGCTGTCAAGTGGACGTCGTCAGGAAGTGCTCGTTTCCTCCGGTAGATGCAATGTGCAGTGGAACATGCGCTGCGGAATATGTACCTAAGCGGTACATGCGCCTCAGGACATCAATGTGGGGCCTCCGTACATAGCACCTTGCAGCGCTGCTACCAGCTCGTAGCCCCTAGTCACACAGAACAGCGACCCAAAGCTTTCCGCAACAACCACTTTCTCTCAGTAGTAAAACTTGCCGCAAATCACAGTGAAGGGGCCAGACAACATGGAGAACGGTGCGCCACAAAACGAGGGCAGGGACCCATCGGGATTCCTCAGCCAGATCATCGGCAACGCGGTGACGGTCAAGCTCAACTCGGGCGTCGTTTACAAGGGTGGGTTGGGATGAGGCCTTCTTTTCGGGCTGGTGCCCATCATCACCGTGTTCGCCACGATGGGCTCTTGCTCTGTTCAAACTCACATGTGCACATGCTGACATACGAGACAGGCGAGCTCCAGTCCGTCGATGGTTATATGAACATCGCGCTCGAGAAGACTGAGGAGTACGTCAACGGCCAAAAGAGGCGGTCATATGGAGACGCGTTCGTTAGGGGCAACAACGGTAAATCAAGCAACCTTGATCATTTGGCAAGATCGACTGGCTGACCGAGTCCCTGCCTAGTCATGTACATCTCTGCCGACTCGTAGTGCAGACCTTCACGGACGACGCGATGGTCGGGACGTTGTGGACGGGTCGCTGCGTTGAGAACCGCCGAGCCGAAGCCGGTGGATGTCGAGCTGAAGAGGGCAGACTGAGGCCGAAAGCGCAGCGCCCGATTGCGATGACGAGGGCGAGAATGAACGGCAAGCAGCGATGGGAGGTCCTTGGATGGTGATCGAAGCGGACAAGGGCTGCTCCGCCTGCTTGCAGAGGGCTAGTCAGTGGACCATGGTTGAGCAGTGCCGGGGAGTAACAACCTTTTCATGATACCTAAATTCTCGAACACGAACCTGGATATCCACATCCTCGTCTCACACTGACTGTGACTCGCGCCTCTGATTGCTGGCATTCCGTGCATGCTCTTGCCCAAGGTGCACGTCGAGGAGGGTTCATGTCCAAGTGAAAGCCAATGATTCTTTTACGCCGGGGCCATTGCGAGTTGTTGGGTGGGGAGCATGATATAGCATATTCCACATGCCCTTAAGTTTCCCGTCACGAAATGACACAACCAGACTGTTCTTGAGATGTTCAGGAAGCCGATGAGAGAGTAAGGGCCAAGTCAAGACCATAGTTTAAGAAAATGCTCTATAGCAACACGCCTCTAATTCACCGACCGCAACATCCTACATCCTATCCGTCCAAGCGATATAGGTCTGCCCATGACACTCCACCTCACCCTTCTCATTCCTGACCACATCCGGCATGGCCATAGCCTCACGGAATACCCTCTCCCCTTCCTCCCTCTCCTTCCCCTGAAGCATAGCGACGTGGCTGAGGGTGTTGATGCGCCGCCACAGCGCGTCCTCGCCCAGCCAGTGCGTCCACTCGACGCTGTCCTGCCCGATGGGCACCGAGAACCGCGGCAGCCTGTTGGTGAGCGTGTCGCGGAGCACCTGCACCGGGTTCGACTTGATCTGCGCCGCGAAGACGTGCTGCCAGGCCATGTCGCGGAACCGCGGGTTGTTGTCGCGCACCGCGAGGCTGTGCACCCAGTCGTTGAGGTGCTGCGCCCAGGCTGTTGACGCCGCCCAGGACTTGGGTTTGTTGTCTGCCATGCCAGGAGATCAGTCTTCTTTTCTCTTTCTCTTTTTTCCTTTTTTTTTTCTTTTCTCTCTCTTTCTTTTCTTGAGATGGGGTGGGCTTGTTAGGACACTTATCAGGCAAAGGAAGTCTCACAGTCGTCAATATTCCAGATCATCCCAAGCACAGCCCCCTCCTTCAGGACCCGATAGATCTCATCAAGCGCCTCCTCCGTAGCAAACCTACCCTCAGAAAATCCCCAGTCAGAAAATCCCCAGCACTACCTACAAACACCTCGTCCCCAAAGCACCAATAAAACTCACCAGTGAAAAGCCTGCGCGACAACACACCCATCCCCCCACTCGCCCTCCGGGACCGCCCCCCTCATGTCCTGCGCACTCCCGTCCGCAACACTGACGCCGCGCAACTTCTTCGCCTCGAGCTCCCGCCGCATGTCGGGGTGCGGCTCGACGGCGCGGACCTCGAACGCCTCGTGTCGCGCCGCCAACGCCTCGGTGAACTTGCCCGTGCCCGCCGCCACCTCGACCACCCTCGCGTGGGCGCGGTCCTCCAGCCCCATGTGCTCCAGCAGCTTCTGCACCGCCTCGCCTGGGTACGCCGGCCTGTGCTCGTCGTAGGCCGATGCGTCCTTGAACCCGGCCGCCGCTGCCGGCGCCAGTTTGTTAGCCGAGGACATGATGTGCTGGCGGATGGGGCCGGGACACGGGAGATTCGGGTCTTGCAACAATTGGCTATGTGCAGGTGAGCTGGGGCGGGGACTGGGGCACTGCCAGTCGGACCTCAAATGTGGGAACGTTGCACAATGGATTCACTGTTGGGCTAGACCACCTGTTGCTTGGTCTTGCGTCATTTCCGGCCGGCTCTACACTGCGCTTGGCCCGGGAATTAATTGTGCAATCTGATAGACTCCATCATTTTATGTGTTATTTTATGGGTCAAGACTCTGTACCCTGTTGGAAAGAAACACATTGCCAACTCCACCTGGGCAGTAATGTCCCGTGGGGACACAGGCATCCATGGAGTAGACAGACACATGCTGAGACCAATAGGTAATGGTATTCTTGCTAGAATAAATCATCCTCCAGTCGTCACCAAAACGCCTTTCAATGTTTGAATAGCAAGGTCTAAATCATAAAATGCCAATGCAGGCAAGCATAAAGATGCAACCCTGTCCCTCACTTTGCCTATGCTATTGCATTTGGTCATATCTCAATGATACCCATAGGTCCTCCTCTCTTTTGGGATTGCCTGATCTATGTATGCGATGTTTCCACCCATTCACCCATCATCAAAGTTAAGGCTTGACATTGCTGTCGGACGGCTCACTTCGAGACTGGTTCCGACGGTTGCCGGTGTATCGGGGTATCTTATAGCTGACTTTCCGGGGCTGCTTCTTCTGTTTCTGGTTCGCCGGCTCGACCGCTGGCTTTCTGGTGTCTTTGACGGCCAAAACGCCGCTGTCGACACTCCCCTCAGAGGTATCCTGGGTCCAGGAGCGCTTGGTCGGGCGGGGAAGCGACACAACAGGGGCGCCCTCAGTGGGGATCTTGAGTGGTGTGGCTGATGTTATCATCACAGGTGCCGGCGAGAGGGTATTCACAGACTCCTGGGCCGCATTGACCTTCGTCGGCGTATCCACCTTCGGTGCTGTGATGCGCACTGGTGTATGGCTGCCCATGTCGAACCTGGGCACCGGGCTGTGGGCCCCGGATGGCCCGGCAGCAAGAGAGCGTGGAGTGAACTCGGCGGCGCCCGGGTTCAGCTTCGATCCCTACGAGGCACAGGTAATTAGAGACTGCCAAAGAATTCATATAATAATGATTCTTCAGCGGCATCTATACCTCTTTCTTGTGCCCCGACGGTGTCTTGACCTCCGTGGATTGCTTCACGCCGTTTTCAGGAGATACTTCATCGTCTGTCACGGTACCATCCGCCGTTGTTAGCTTCGACGTGTTCCGGCCGTCCTCGGTGCCTGTGTTTCCCTCAGCATCCGGGCTTGGCTCCTTTGGCTTGACAAAGATCTACCAGTGCATCGTTAGTATCGACGCCTCAGGTCACGGGCAGCAATTGAACATCTTACCTGCTTGGACCACAGCTCGGCATACTTTCCACCGGCTGATATGAGCGTTTCGTGGTTGCCTTCTTCCGAGATCTCACCGTTCATAACCACAACGATCCGGTCGGCGTTGACAATAGTGGACAATCTGTGAGCCACGATGAATGTGGTACGACCTTTGCAAAGGCGGCGGAGTGCTTTTTGAATCTGGAACTCTGTCTCGGTGTCGATCGCGCTCGTTGCCTCGTCAAGTAATACGATCTTCGGCTGCTTAAGGATCGCCCGGGCGATCGCCACCCTCTGGAGCTCTCCGCCAGACAACTTCATACCACGTTCTCCAACGCGCGTGTCATAACCCTCTGCAAAGCCAATAATTTGGTCATGGATAGCTGCGGCGCGACATGCTTCGTGAACTTCCTCGTCGGTTGCTTCGAGCCTCGCATACCGGATGTTATTCATGACGGTGTCATTGAACAAGCTGGGGTTTTGTGGGACTACGCCGATGTTGGCCCGAAGACTGTGTAGATCGACCTCGCGAACGTCCTGGCCATCGATTTCGATGGCACCTTCGGTTACGTCGTAGAAGCGGTCCAGTAGCTTCAGGATAGTACTCTTGCCAGCGCCGGTCTGTCCCACAAACGCTATGGTCTGTCCTGGATCCACGGAGAAGTTGACGTTCTTCAGAACCTGCTTCTTGTTGTCGTACGAGAAATTGACGCCCTTGAAATCGACGGACCCTGCAGTAAATTGGAAAGAAGGCGCATTGGGTTTGTTGACGACACTAGACTTTGTCTGCATGATATCGAGGAGTCGTTCGGCCTGGAGCAAGTCGCGAGAAATATTGCGGCCCAGGCTGGCGAAGAAGTTGAGAGGTGCCATTAGCTGGGACCAATAGGTCAGAAGCGTCAAAAAGTCTCCAGCAGTGGTCATCTTGTGGGAGACCTGGTATACGGCCAGGAACAAGCCTGCAAGCAGACCACCGAGAAGCACGAGGTATTGAAAAGCATGGGCAGCATAGTAGCCGACCCAGACAACCTTCTGCTTTGCGATTCTGTCCTGGACCGCTGAGGAATACCGGTTCTCCTCGTATTGAACCTGGTTAAATGAGCTGACAGTCGTCCAACCCGATATCCCTGACTGCAAGACATAGTGCTCCTCAAAGTACGCCGAGATCTCGGTCTCACGGGCGGAGCGTAGGCGCGCTATGACGGTGGTCGAGATGTACAGAAAGACAATGGAAGTGCTGATTGTGATGAGTCCTTCGTATGGGCCGAACTTGAAGGTCAGATAGATGAAAGCGACAACCAAGTCGATGAGATTCGGCAGGGCTTCGAAACAAATGGTCTCGAGCATATTGCTTATGCTTTGGCCGTTTTGGATGGCCACAAGGACATCTGATAGGCTCTGTGTGTCGTGGAAGTTGGCATCCAGATTCATGACGTGAGAATGCGCGGCTTCAGTGATGGCACGGTCGGCGTAAAATTCGACAGGCATCCACAGCCTCCGCCTGAGCAGGCTGATGCCAGCCTCGGATGCGCTCAGCTTGAGCCCTGCAAAGATGAGAACCTGGACCCAAGGGCTGTCCCATAAGCTTGCTGGCTCATTGTTGCCCTGGTATGACTTTGTGAGGGTGTCCATGACAGTGCCGAGTTGAGTGGGGATCAATACGTTGAGCCCGTTGTTGGCAAGAAGACAAACACCGACAAGCGCCGCGCGAATTTGCAATCCTCGGTTGTTGACGGGCCATACGTAGGGGATGAATAGTTTGAAGCCGAGCGCATAGGTCCACCAGGAACCTGTCTCTTTGAGACGCTTATCCCTCTGCTCCTTGGCCAAGCGCTGACGGCGTTCCCATTCACATTCGGGGCTCTTGCTTGATGACTTGGCGTTGTCGTCCGAATTCGTATCGGTCGCACCGTACTCGGAGACCAAAGTCTCTTCAGAACCTCCCAAGGCCTTCTTTCGAATTAGCGATTGTCGTTCAGCGTCGGTCCCGGATTCCCTGGCGCTTCTCCCACCCCTCCAAGCGAAGTACGTGAGAAAAGCGGTGACGATGCAGATGAGCCGTACGGCAACCAGTGAGACATCCACGAAGCAGATCGATTTCGAGTACGCGCCTGGGTTAAGATGCAGAGACAACAATTCCAGCAGCGGATCAAAAACAAGTGCGAGGGCGTACGAGCCAAGATAGATGTACCACAGAGGAGATTCTGTATCATGCAGGATGGCCAACTCAAGGCCGAAGACCAAAACACAGGCGAGAAGCCCGACAATGGCGTCCTGTCGAACGGGGCTCGGCGAGAAAAGGATGAGCAATGCTTGTGACAGATAAGTGAGAATGGCGAGAAGCATCAGAGCCGTCATGAGCCGCCGGCGAGGGTGCTGCTCTTTCGAGGGCGTTGTTTGCAGAGTGCATGTTGCAACTGCGTAACAGACGCTGTAGTAAGCGAATACGAGAGTCGGGTATGCATAGTAGGAGATCTTGAGGAACAACTCAAGTGAGGGGGCCATGCTGGCAGAGAGTCTGCGACGACCACGATGCTCTCGGGGAGAATGGAAGTCGAGATGTCGATCGGGAAGTATATGCTCTCAGGAAAGCGTAAGCCGGGTCGACACAGCTCGAGGTTGATGCCTAGTCGCGAAGCCGTAGATCTAGACGCAGACGGGAGGCAGACGGGTGGCCACGATCTCAACGATGTGACGGCCGGTAAGACAAAGAGAACAATGGTTTGTTTCTTTGGAGGGGCCAGAGGAGAGAGTTGAAGCAGCAGGTTGATGGACAGGCTGCTTCAGACTGGCTCCCTCCTTCGGTGCCGGGTAGGAGTGAAGTATGAGGCGGCGGTGGTGCCTAGCGACTTGTTGCGTGGTCTTCACTCGTCGACCTCAAGGCTTCCGTCACTCGAGAGGTTGATTCGACCGAGATGAGTTGGCAGATGAGATGGAATTCGGGCCTGCGGTTGGGCAAGAAACGAGCCCGAGTCGCGTCAAGGACAGGAGAGAAGTGGTGGCCTGCACTCGTCAGATGTTGGCCGAGGCGGCAGGAGGCGGTGCACGAGCCTGTTGTGCCGCAAGAACGACCAGGCCAAGTGGATAAAGGAGGGAAGGGAAGGAAGCTTGAGAGGAGGGTGAGATGAGGTTCTTCAGCCAGCGCGGGAAGGTGAGGCCGTTAGTCTATGAGAGCCAGCCGCGACCGGACTCGACTGCAACAGTGAGGCGAGCGATGCAGCTGCGACTACCCTAAGACCACAGCCGAGCGCACCTTGCCGGTTCCAAGGATCGTGCTTTCTCGGTAGAGTCTCTTTGTCCCGCCCAAATTGCCCAGCTGCTAGTGTCAAACGGCGCGCACCGCCGGCGTGACCCTGACTGAGCGCACAAGGTCGAAATATAAGATAGGATGGCGCAGACGGCCGGGCCTCTTCAACAGCAACGACACGGCACAGAATAAGTACGGTGGAGCAAAGGACAGCACGGAACAACCGCCAACAGCCGCCAGGAACCAGGAACCAGGCAGGAGCCGCCAGGAACACCCGAGCAGCTCGCAGCTCGCAGCTTGCGCGTCCACAACTTTCCCCAAGACCCCGTCTTATTCTCGTGGGAGTTGAAGGATTGAGATGACAAATGTCAGACCATAAAAGGTTCTGACCGCCAACTGGCACTGGCGGTGACGACCAGGTCGACGGCGCCGTAAACGCACGAGATATATACCTCTCAGAGGCCTACCAAACCATTGCTGCCTCTGTCAACAGGCGAGGCGTCTGATACGGGGCTTGGTTCCAGGCTGGTGCTTTGCCTGTGACTACACCTGACAACAACCAATCACCGTAACCTGTCTGCCTGGGTCTGCCTGCAAGGCAGTATCAGTATCTCAGGTTCAGTGAGTGTGCGATCTGGGCACGAATGGTGTTGCGTATACCTTCGTGTGGCAAAGCAGCCTCACCAACGCGTTCAGAAACACGCCTCCTAGTGACTCAGTATGAGCAGAGTGACGACACCTTCACCCGGTGGTCAGTAAACTCAACGGGCACATGGTCAAGCTTCGCCAAAACGTCCCTGCCTGCCAATCCTGCCGTGGAGGGGGTGCAGAGGAGGCGCGCTAGCTTTGACTAGTCTCGAGCTGGGCTGAACTTACGTGTTATTATAGTCTCTCAGCCTCGTCCGGTTGCCTGCTTGGGACACCCTCCTGCGCAAACACACGCCGCCGGCATGCAGAACATGCAGCCCCACGCCAGGCTTGCAGAGCCTCACTCAGCTAGTCGACGTCGCCGTCCTCCCTCGTGCCCTGGTCACATGCGATATCCTCCCGGGCTGTTGGATCCTGCACGTCATCCCGCAATGATAAGCATACGTCTCCGGTCCGTGGGGACGTTGGCTGCCCGGGTGTGTGCCATTGGGCCCTGAGGGTGGGTGGATACGCACCGTCTGACGTCGTACCCTTTTCCTGCTGGTGGCATATATCCACCGACACGGTATATATCTGGCACAATATATCTTGACCGCAGAAATGCGAGAAATGCGTGTCTCTGTCCGTTGGTGAGGATGGTATTGGTATGAGTCTGAACACGGTCTGGCTTGTCGCAGCGGGGGCCTTCTTCTCGGAGCACGAGGTCAGGGCTTTGTCGTCGGACAAGACACGCAAGCGATCACGAGGAAGAGAGTCCGAGAAAAGACGGTCCGCTCGTGGCATCAAAACGTGCAGCGACTCATGTCATGTGCACTCGCGGAACCACCAGCATTTAAGGGGAAAACATCACTGAGGGAGAGCTGGTCGGCGCCCATCCATGCAGTGTCACCACCGACCCAGACTCTGGTTGTTCATCCCGGGATTGCTAGTCGATCCAGCTCCTTCAGGACCCATCCTTGGCCGACGGCAAATACGACTGTACTTGCCATACAGTAACAAGGGTCGGCACCAGCCAGAAGACCGTGCCTAATAGTACAGTATCCCACCATGCTGCTACTGAGCACATTTGGTTGCACACCTTGGTGGGAAGGGCCGTCTTGGGAACGGTGAGTAGGCCCGTCTGTTGGCCCCTGGCACCAACGCGCCTGCAGTCACACTCGGTCGGATATTTCTTGCGCATCAGGTGTGGACCGCTAACGAAAGTCGGCGGGCTCGTCGCCGGGGCCCTCGGAGGGGTCTTTTAGGGGGTCAGAGACAAGCCTGACTGGACGACGTTCAATCCCCGGTCCCATACGGCCGGGTCCTTGTCAAACAAAAGCAAATGGCATGATGCAACGTCAAGGTGACCTACATAAATAGGCCCTGCCCGATCCTGCCTCGGCCGCGGTAACTCTAGAATGTACAGTGGGAGCGACCAGCATGGCCAGCTGCTGTGTAATTCGACAAGTTTGGACTCAATCTCTACTGGCTGCACCCGTCGTGCTCCTCCATGCAGTGCGTGCAGCGCGTGCGGTGCGTGCATTCCGCACCTGGTGGCCCTCGGGTCGCACGGTCTTGGAAACCTGCCCTGCATGGGAAACACTTGCGAGCGTGCGAGCCTGCACCTCTTCGCCTTTGCACCCTCTGCACCCGCCCAAGTCGGCAGGTCTGCGGTTCTGCAGTGATGAGGCGATGTGGCAATGTGGCGGGCGTACGTGCCACCATGCGACGGCCGCTATGCGCCCCCTGAGTCACGGATCCCGACTTGTGATGGCAATGAGGAAAGACGGTGTGCAGACATCGCGAGGTGGATCAGCTGCCTCCTTCTGGCGGGCTGGCGGGCTCGCCTCGAGGCACAGAGTCCCAGTTTTCCGGGAGGATGGGGTCAGACCTAAAATAGGAAATCACCTCCACAGCTCAATCTGGAGATGAGTGGATGGGATCAGCACCCAGGCTCGGCTGGCCTCGCAGCTCTTGGGCCTGGGTCTCCACACCATCGACGGTGCACTGCGCTGGTGCAGTTGGTGGCAACTGCCGATACCCTGCGATATCGAATCTTCCCCCTGACTCGACCCGCGCAACCCTTCCGTCCCTGGCACCAACGTTGACACCCCGGCCTGCAGATTGTGAACAATCCCACAGGCGCCGGTGAATCTCGAACATCTCCCGAGCTGGTTATCCACTATCCACTATGTACTGCTCGCTGTCGCGAGAGAAACGTCGTCGACACCTGCAGTAATCCCGTACCACTAGACGTGTCTCATTTTTCTCCCGATCGGAGCCCCTTCCCGAGATCTATTCTGTTCACACCCGCAGCAAGCTACTGCCAGGGATGACGACGGCATGGTCGCAATATTGATCACGTTGCACGGCTTCTCCTGCCCAGAGCGTTGGACTGCGCATGGCCCGCCGCAGCCCCCAGGTTGCAGCCAGAGACGAACCACCCCCCCTTTAACACGCGTGCTGCTGCTCCGCGTCAAGTGACACAAACCTAATCTGAAGGCCAATCTCAGCTATATCGGCACACTCGACGGCAGCGAAGGGAGTGATCGACCACAAGCCCACGCGAGGGGCCCGGCCTTGGATCTCGCCCGAAAATGCGGTGCGTCCTGCACAGCTCGATTATCGTGGCCGAGGGTGTATCCCGGGCCTCCGTCGGTGTGATCCTCGCCCCCGGGAACGAGAATAACCAGAGAGAACTAGGGCTTATGCCGTGCTCACACATCACCCTACCCACCCGGACGCGGGAAATTTTACCGAGCCTCTTCTTGTCTGGTCAAGTGACCAACTTGCCGGCGCGGGCCTGTCATTTCTCACGCCCGAGTGTGATATCCACCCTTTTGTCGTAGTCCCATCTCCCGCATACGTCCGTTTCTCGCGAGACGTGTTGCAGCATTGACGGCCGTTGCAGTACGAGCGACATGGCCGCTGTTGAATGGATTGACTGAGTTTCGGCTCCTCCCAGGCCATTGGTGGTGATCGTTCCGTCCCACAGAACTGAGCAGTGTTCCGTCTCCTGCAGCAGTCACGCATGATCGCTCATGTCTGGACTTTGCGAGGAACTGCAGTGAGACTCACCGCCGATGTCATATTCGACGGTTAACTGTCTGGGACCCTCGCACATGTGCTTCCATTTTTGGCCGGCAGATTGAAATTCAGGACGCTTTAGGTCGGTGTGGTAAAAAGGACTGTAGACCGCTTGCGTCTCTCATGCCCGGCTCAGGCGGCGGACTGGTGTAACGAGACAGATTCCACGGGGAGTCTTACCGAACAAAGTGCCGATGACATGGACGTAACGGGCATGCTCTTCGGGAGACTTGACACGGTCTTGTCACATGTGGCAACTCTTAAGAAAATCTCTCCAGGGTTGCCATTACGACCTCCAGTGAGACCGGGCCTTGTATGGTCTGAGAGATGTGGATGGGAGAACCCATGCTTCTTGGAAGACGTTGCACAGCGTGGCGCAAGGCCAAGCCACTGTGTAAACGTTGACCGATTATGTGTGATGACAGTTTTGATGGTATCAGCTATATGCAACTCCTCGCATGTCACTCAGGCTATGCAATGCTATATGGTGCGCCACGCCAGACTCCTTTTTTTAAGACAGCCCAATCGAGATACTCGAAGACGTTAGAGCAATTTGTGAGACAAAAGTTGTAAAGTGACGGCCCCTTGTTGCCCAAGATACCCTCACGCCGCTGAGTTATCAGCCTTGTCCCTCTCGGCCCCATTGAAGAGATACATTGCTGTTACCACAGCCTTCCCACCGGCACTCACGAAGAGGGCCACAGCCGACCCAGCAGCCTTGTAAATACCCGCACCCACCAACGACCCGACCACCAGCGTGATGAGGAAGAACAGCCTCCTGTTCCTGGGCCGGTTCTTCTCCCTGACGGCCAGCAGGTGCGGGTCGATCAGCAGGTCGACCCAGGCGGCGGTCGCCATGGCGGTGGAGATCTCGGTGATGCGCAGGCTGCGGCTCTGCACGACCTGGCTGCCGCTGGCAAAGGCCAGCAGGGCGATGACGAGCAGGTCCCGGGGCCCCGTGTGGCGCACCCCGTAGCGCAGCTGGAGCGCCGCCGCCGCGAACACCATGGCCGTCTGCATCAGGTTGCAGAGGACGAGCCACACTCGTAGCCGCGGGCCGACGATGTGGCTCAGCTGGCCGGTCAGGTAGCCCCCTGCCAGGAAGAGGCCCAGCGCGACGCCGATGTTGGCCGTGTAGAACATGTCGCCGTTGAACTCCGGGACGACGACCGAGACGGCTAGGAAGACGGTGTTGCCTGTCTGGTTGGAGGCGAAGCAGTGGTAGTCGGGGAAGGATATCGCATCTGTTGTGGGGCTCGGATTAGTCTATGACTACGATAAAGGTATGACCATGCTATGGTGAGCCCGCTATAGATAAACTCAAATGTAGAATGTAGAGTGAATCCGTCGGGACCCCGGGGGTGCAGAGGCGGGGTGCAGGTGAGGCCGGGGGCCTTCATGATAGTTTACCTTGTATGCCGGTGCAAAATGTCAAGAGGAGCAGCTCAAGCTCGGCAAAACCCGACGGCCTCACCGATGCGAGGAGATGTTGTTTTGATTTTGATACGAAGGTTTGTTGCAGTGGTGCCTTCGCTGATGGTTGCTCCGGCTCTCTTGATGGCGTGGAAGGGGTGGCTGTCGTAGGGCGCTTGGGGGTTTCAAGACTCTGCAATGTTCCTTCGGTATCCGAGTTGGACATTTTGAGGAGCTCACAGCGATCAACGTGCGCTGATACGAATCGAGAGTGTGTTGGGGGTGTTGAATTATGAAGTCCACGTATTTAAGTTGTACAATCAACACGTGAAGCAAAGTGAGATCAATGGATAAGAATGGGGAAAGCAAGTGGAAAGGCAGTCTTTGTCTCGATAACTTCTCCTGAGCCCAGGTGAGTCAATGACGAGGGAAGAAGCCCACGGAGTGCCCTCTCTGCATTATATGCTGCCTCAAAGGGAGGGTGAGCCGGCCAGCAATCCGGCTCCTACAACTCTGGAACATCGTGCTGTGTATCTCTGTGTGACGTTGGGGTCTAGGCTTGGCCCATACCGACTCCCGATGCTCTCGGCCGTGTAAGAGCCGCTTGTCAAAAGGTCGGCGACCTTTTGTGTGGAAGACGACTGGGTGACCGACTCATTGCAGAGCCAGGGGGTGGTGGATTTCTAGACCAAGCCAGGCGCCCCGAGGGGCCAAAGAGCCTAGAATATGGGTCTGTCCACGTGCGTGCTACCTTGCGGGCTCCATCGGTTGTGTTTTGACAGGTCGTTTCTTGAGAAGAGCAACGGAACGGCGGCGACGGAGATAGATAGCCACTTTGTCCCCACTTAAACGGCCTTGGAAGTTCGGCGTTCTTCTTCATCGTAGGCTCTGCCGTCGCGGCTCTTTGCTGGTGAGCTCGTCCACTGGAAGCCCGACGATGTTGTGCTCATCGTCATCCTCAGGTACCCCTAGTATCGACTGCATCGGCTTGTTTCCTAGTTCCTAGTTCTAGTCAGGATCTTGACACTATTCAGTTTCATCAGTACGGTGAACGAACCGTTCGCTGTAAGTCGGCCAGCGCGCCGAGGCCTCTGCCGATCAGCCGCCGTCCGGCGGGAGCGGCTCGGGAGACCCATCAGTTTCCACTTTCCAAACCCAGACCGACTCCCGACAACAACACCACCGACTTCCGAGGACCTGCCAATATCAACGGAATAGGTTGAGCAGGTATGCAAACAGTCTCCCACTAGACAATTGGCATGACAAAGAGTGACATCAGATTATTCAAGCGATTCACGAGTCTCGGTATGACTGGCGACAGCAAAGCCGGATGAGCAAGGAATTTGGCAACAGCAATGACAACATTTGAATCAGAACAACGACCCTCAGAGCCTGACCATATCAAAAAGATATTCCCGATCCAGACCTCAGGACGCCAAGGGAAGAGAGCAAAGCAAAAGAACTGGCGGTCGAGTCGTCAATCGCAGAAAGACGTATTATCACTCTGTCCTTCCTCGAGAAAAGCGTATTGACGACACAGCTCGGAGCATTGACCTTGCCATGTTCCGGAAGGGCAGCACCATTCTGGGGACTTGCGAGGCTGTCCCGGCGATAGCCGTGACGATGAGACGCGCTACCGGGGCGAACCTGCGAGGTCCTCTTTCCAAGTTGGAGAAGCGGTCACCGGCTTGAGCGTGGCCAGGTGGTAATGAGATGGCCAGCTGCTGGCCGTAGCTCCAGGCTAAAAGATAGCCGGGGTTGTCCCAAGAACAAGGACGCTTCTCAACGTCAGCCACGATCTGTCGGGACTTCAGGAGCTTTCCTGACAAGATGCGGCTGAGTGAATGATGCACTCCCAAGCAGAAGCCATCGCCATGCCCTCGGCCCCGGATATAAAATCTCGGGCAGGTAATGTACGGACTAATCGGGACAAGCCGTACAGTCGGGCTCCTGCGTGTGGATTGGATATAATAATAGATGTCACCACTTGTGACCACAATATGAAGGTGCCGCAGGGCTGATCAAGGGCCAAGCCGTAGTGGCCGAAGCGGGAGAGTGCTTGGAATCCCGGTCTGGCTCTCCGTCACCCCCACAAGATGCGATAGCCAAGGCCGGGGGACATGGGGCCTTGAACGGATCAAGGGTCTCATTTGCCGAAAGAAGATGATTGGAGTTCAAGATCTGATGATCTCAACCTCGAGTGTTAAGAAGCTGCTGCTCCTCGCGTCTCAGAGCAGCCACTTGGCCAACGCTCTTGTACTAAACGCAGAGGGTCATATGAGAAGCAAGGAGCATAAGAAACGAGGCAGGCGACGCAAGGGCTGAGACACAGACCGGAGCAAGCTACCAGCAAACCGGGAATGGATGACTGGGCTTCATTGTGACAGTTCACTGAGAGAACCCGAGGAGGCGGGCTTGGTCAGAACGTCTGACGGCCTGGGACGGCGGCGCGGAAGTGCAAAAACAATGCAGAACCGGTCAGAACGTTGAATTCAAATGGGCCAAGATCGGCCGGGGGGCGTGGTAAGCATGTGAAGCGAGGGAGACACAACATCAAAGAGCTGCTCGTACTCGTTGTTCCTGGATTGAGGCTGAAGAAAGGTACTGCGGTATTGACATCTCCGAGGTGAAGACTCGTCAAGGATGGCGGGTGGGTCGTGGGGGGCACCCGAAGCCCACCAGAGCGGGATGTACTGCTTTAACTCTGTGGTGGTCGATTCTTCATGACAGCCTGATAGAGACTACACGCGGGTCCCTTGCAATCCGTGACACATTGGTTTCTCTCACGGCACGTACCTTGGGCGCGGCTCTGCAAACCTCGAGTCTGATTTTCAACGACAATGTTTAGAAACAGAGATCGCCTCATTGATTGATGGCGGAGCTTGATCGGGGAGCAAGATGGGTAACGGTCCAATATCCCCATGAGCAGCACGTCCATGGCGAGCCGAGATCAAGGCCACGGCTAACATAACCCAGAGTATCCGTAACCTGCAACGACGACATCACTCCATCCACGCTTGACAGTCATCTCCAAGGGACGACAAGCACATACGACTGTCAGATCAGATCCACAAGGAAAAGGCATTGACCGCACAATCGACGCCCAAGCCAAACCCTGTCTGCGTCTCTATCGCATCAGGCAGCTGAGACGAGAGTGCGAGCGCCAGGCAAAAAGGCCCATTCTCCGTCGGACCTCTTATCTCTCAGCCCACCCTTGCCCGTGTCCAATCTACGCTTTTAGCACCCGACTTTTTCCCTCCCTTATCTCGACTCATCTCAGCCAATGCGCCCGCCCGCATATCTCGATCTGCCTTTCTCCGTCACCATGGCCTCGCCCGCCATCTCCAGCTCCTGGTTTTCCAATCAGCTTCGGTCCATCGTCGGGGCCCTTCGATAAGCCAAGTCAGAGCAACCCAAGCCAGGGCCGGGGTCCCCAAGACATCACCTCCCAAGCCGGACGGGCTGACGGGCCTGGCGGGCTGTTAGTGCAGCAGAACCCAGAAGACGCCCGACAAAGCACAAAGAACGTCTCTCGGGCTTGTACTCTGCCGGCTGCTCACTATCTTCTTACTACCGGCGCAGACATTGAAAGTGGTAAAGCTGGGATAACACCCCACAGCCGTGGCCGCTGAGGTGTGACAAGGCTAATGCTGGTGGTCAGCTCCTTCCTCCTGGTCACTTAAATCTACCCCATCCCATCTACTGAACAGTATCCCAGGCTGGGGATCGCTCCTCCGTCTTGCTGCTTAACAATTCCACTGCTATTTTGTCCTCGCTCGCAAGTCTGTCTGCTGGACATCTTGACTTTGTTTCCAAGTCACCTGCAATATTGTATCTGTTCTGTTGGATGATGGACATATACAGGAATCTCAGACAAAGCCGCAATATACATTAACAAATTGCCTGCTCGTCAACGTACTGTGGGACTCTCATTACCTTGACAGTCATAAGAGCTTAACCAGCTCCGGAAAGCCTAATTCGATCTTGTCATCGTGCATGATACCCACCTATCTCTCGTCCCAGCATCAGGCCCTTATCAGGAGAGACGTTCGATACACCCGCGCCCAGGCCACCAATCGAGACGCTCGTCTCGGCTTAGCAGACCCTCAGGGCGATCCAGCGCTCCGGTAACTGGCTGTCTCAAGCTGTTCGACGCTTCTCCGGGGCTTGGTGGTGCATATCCACAAGGCTGGGCCCGCGGAAACGACAACATTAGCGCAGGTATTGCTCTGATCTCCGGAGATGCTTACATCGTGGGAGAACCCTGGCTAATTACTATGTTAGAGAGCACGTTGATATATTGAGTCTGCGATATTCTCCTGCCGACAACAGCAGTGTAGGATCGTGGCAGACTCATCAAACTCCTGTCTGGATTTCATCCTGCACAACTGGACTCTTCGTAATTTGATCAGCCTGGTCAACATTCCTCTCCCCCCCGGTTGTGTGCAAAACTCATCCAAAATGGGGCTCCCATTCACATTCTCGGACCTCGTGAAGGCACCGAAGATCAACCCTGTCAACAGGAAGGCCAGAACTGTGCCTATTTTCAATGTTGTCAACATCTACGGTCGTGTGTTCTTCTTCTCATGGTTTGGGTTCATGATATCTTTCTGGGCATGGTACACATTCCCTCCACTGGTAAGTGAGATTGGTTGGCTAAGATCTCCTTCCAATTCAACTTGACTGACGTTTTCATTTCACAGTTGACACATACGATCAAAGCCGACCTGCACCTAACACCCCAACAAATTGCAAACTCCAACATCGTATCGCTCTGTGCCACGTAAGAGACATCTCTCAACGCCTCCTCAAGACTTATCTGACATCGATCCGACAGACTTATAATCCGATTCATTGCTGGCCCCCTATGCGATCTGTTCGGCCCTCGAAAAGTCTTTGCTGGATGCCTGCTCCTGGGGTCCCTCCCAATAGGATTGGCACCATTGGTCCAGTCTGCAAATGGTTTATACGTGAGCCGTTTCTTCATCGGAATCTTGGGTGGGGCCTTCGTCCCATGCCAGGTCTGGTCTACCGGGTTCTTTGACAAGAACGTTGTCGGCACTGCGAATGCCTTCACCGGAGGTTGGGGTAACGCCGGAGGTGGCATCACTTACTTCATCATGCCCGCCGTCCTCGACTCGTTCGTTGCCCACGGACATCACCCGGACCAGGCTTGGAGACTCACCTTCATCGTGCCTTTGATCATGCTCCTCTTTACCGGCATCACTCTGCTGCTCCTCTGCCCTGACACGCCTGTCGGCAAGTGGAGTGAGAGGCACGCACATGTCCAGGAGAACCTCCAATCTCACGGTGTCCTGGCCGACCCCATCGTGTCTGTCCCTGGGAGCATCAACGAGAAGCCCCTCTCAGCAGCGGGCACTATTGATGGGGAGAAGGTCGACAAGGACGAGGCCAAGCTGGAGGGCAATGGCAGCCCCAACCCCTATGCCGAGAATGAGGCTGTACTATCCAAGGATGAGTTGCTAAGGACCGCCAACGGTGAGGTCATCGTCAAGCCGTCATTCAACGAGGCGATGAAGGTGCTCGCGAGCCCGCAGACGTGGGTGCAGATGCTATGCTACGCCTGTTCGTTCGGCGGTGAGCTGGCCATCAACTCGGTCCTGTCATCCTACTACCTCAAGAACTTCCCATCACTGGGCCAGACCAAGGCGTCCAATTGGGCTGCCATGTTCGGCTTCCTCAACTTCGTCACCCGGCCCCTGGGCGGCGTCATCGCCGATCTGCTGTACAACAGCTTTGGCCGCAGCGTCTGGCTTAAGAAAGGCTGGCAGCACACCTGCGGCATTATCACGGGCGTGTTGCTCATCATCATCGGCCAGGTCAACTCGCACCACCTGCCGACCTTCACTGGCCTGATCGCCCTCATGGCCATCTTCCTCGAGGCCGGAAACGGCGCCAACTTTGCCCTGGTGCCGCACGTCCACCCTCACGCCAACGGTATCGTCAGCGGCTTCACCGGCGGTGTCGGAAACCTCGGCGGCATCATCTTCGCCATCATTTTCCGCTTCATGGGTGGTGGCTCAGACTACGCCAAGGCCTTCTGGATTATTGGCTGCATCCACCTCGCGCTCAACGTCCTGCTTGCGTGGATCAACCCTATTCCCAAGGGCCAAGTGGGTGGCCATTAGAGCGGAGACTCCAGGGCTCTTGGTTCGCAAAGCGTGATGTTTGGTGCTTGTTTTCTTTTATATAACCTGTCGGCTTCCTGAATTGTTCGGCGTCCGGGTATTGGTGGGATCACTATAGAATGAGATTGTGGCAACATGACACGAGAGTGTGTTGCAGTTGCGGGATGATTTGGGCGTGCATAGATTATGGATACCACAAATGCAGATGCTTGATGAATGAATTGATATCTCATATACCTGCGTGCATAACATCCAATTGTTACATTTCCACAACAGTACCTCGTGCCTTTCCAAGGCCGGCACTCGTGGGGATGACAAACAGGAGCGGGAGTGGTGCTAGTAGTTAGCTCTGGCGAAACATCCGTTAAACTTCTGCCTGGGGCTGAGAAACGCCATGTCGATGACAGCCAAAAGCCAGAATCTCGGTTCTGTATTATTATCATGTTCTCAACGCGCAGCGATGCACAGATCAGATCGATACATCTGCACTCTGGTCGGGGCATTGTGCCTCGCCGGTGCATCAGTCTACTACACCACGCGGCGCAAGCCCCATGACCATGGCCGTGATGATGCACACGCACGCTTCGTCGTCCACGTTGCCACAAGCGCAATTCTTTACGCAACCTCGCTCGTCTCGCTGTCCCTCACGGCTGCAGAGCACGCAAGACTCCAGGCGAAGCTGGCAGGAGCGAGGCGGAGGAACCAAAAGGGACTGAGGCCGTTCCAGTTCTGGCCGCTCGAGCTCGCCATCTGGTCGACCCGGGTGACCGGGCTGCTGGCGGCCCTATTCACCTTCGCCGTGCCCCTGGTGTGCCCCTCCGAGGTCCCAACCGTGGATGTTGCCCTCCGTATCCCGACCTTCTTCTACAGCGCCAGGCTGCTCGACCTCGCCGTGGCCCGCGCGCGCAAGCCGCCCATTCCTCGAGGCGCCGAGGCCGAGCCGTGCTACGGCCTCGTGGGCTGGCGGGCCCACGCAACCAACGCCTGGAGGCTCTTCTCAGAGACGAGGTACGCATCCTTCGACATCGCCGTGGACGGGTCAGCCCGCCAGACAACACCTGGCAACAAGGGGAACGCTCCTGCTCCTGCTGCTGCTACATGGGCGGACCTGATCCCCTGGCTCGCCCTGCCCCTGGAATACTCCTTCCCATCCCTCGCCGAGGCCAAGGTCATGGCCGGCCTGCTGGGCCTCCAGCTCGGCCTCGAAGGCCTGCACGCCCTCCTTCACCACCGCTGCCCGAACCGGCTCTTCGACAGGCCCTTCTCCTCTGCTGGTTTCGTCGAGTTCTGGACCTGTCGCTGGCACCAAGGGGCCCAGTCGTTCCTGTACCACCTCGGCTACGTGCCCGCGAGGAGCGTGGCGTCGAGGTTGTTTGGCCCCGGCGCGGGCAGGGCCGCAGGCGTGCTTGGGGCTTTTGGTCTGAGTGGTCTCTGGCATGCATGGTCTGGTTGGGCCCTGACCCGGGCTGAATACGCCTGGCAGGTGAGTGGTGGCCTGTGGCTCCTCTTTGTTCTGCAGGGTCTTGGCTGTCTGGTTGAGAAGCAGCTCTTCCGGGATGAGAAATGGAGAGCAGGCGGGCGGGGGCGTGTCTACACTACGTTATGTTGGTTCTGCTCTATTGAATCTGCTAGCATCTGGCTGAGGTATTCACTCCCACGGAGTAGCATGCTAGGCTCGTGAGAGGCCTCATATTCAGCTGTAGGATACGAGGCGAGGCTCTCCTGATGTTGATATAGACACATAGATGTTCTCCTGATCCTGCTTGATAAGAAAAGGGGAGAGGGGCTCAAGCCATACAAGACCAGTAATCTCGGCCTCATTTAACAGCGGTTTTCAGCTTGTGGTCCTCAAGTTTTGCTAGCCACCTCGTACCACCTGGTTTCTAATTAATTACCGCCAGCCCAAGCCTGCAATTGCCTCACTTCTCAGCTGTGCTACAGTCGATACCATAGCAAATAAGCACACGATCGAACTGCATTTTTCTACTAGATTCACATGGTCGTACCCGAGCAGTCGTGGTGCGGCAGTCGTCATGGCCTGGAAGCCACAGTCATTCTGCCAGCCCACGCGCCGATCCCCACGGGGGTTTAAGCTGCTGACTTCATCGCCATGTTTAATTCAGGATGCGATCGGCTTTGGGGACTGTTGGGGACCGATCTTCTCAAAAAGAGCCAAATCATGTATTCATGCCTCTATAGTCCCGGTGCACGACAATTAGGTCACAGCCAGCAGGCCGGGCCCGACGCCGGGCCGAAGGACTTCAGGACGTTCGGCCGGGCTGGCCGGCCAGTTCCAGGCTGTCACAGTACCAGATCTCGGGAGGGCCGTTGCGCCAAGACAGCTGCCAGCGTTGCATGAACCGTCCTGCACTGGCCAAAGTTTATCTCGAAAGGCTGCTGTGTTACTCCGTCTCCCTGCAGTACAGTACCCCTGTGAAATCGTCTGTCGATCGTCTAATAATAAGTAGTAGGCTACAGCACCTAGGTAGTTTCACCCGAACACATCACACAACGAGGCTAGTATCGAAGTTGATTGAATTTGGTTTTGTAACCAATTCCAGGTAGGTTTGCAATATGACTCGATTGAAACGCATTTATACTTTTCTATGCTCGGAAAGAGAGGGAAAACATAGGGCCAAGCCCAGTCAGCACAGCTCTCTGTCGTGGGCTACTGGTTTGGGGTACCCGATTATTCCCAGACATTCATGCCGAAATAATGAACAGAAATCTCATGCAACCGAGTTGTAAGGGGTCATTACGCATTCGCCAGCACCGCAATCCGCCTTTTATACTGTGATACCAGGACAAGAGAAGAGGTCGGAGCCTCGAGATGAGCCTCTCACAGAGCAAGCAATGCCGCGGCGAGGCCACCCATAGCGGCGAAAGAGCCAGCAACCACCTTCACGGCACCAGCAGTCGCAACAGCGGTCGAGCTCGAAGACGAGCCGGTGCCGGTGGGAGTCACCTTCGAGGTCAATGTCGTTCCTGTGGCGGTCTTGGTCGAGTTCACACCGCTACCGCTGGTGGGAGCCAAGGTGGGGAAAGTAGTCGGGGCTACAGTAGTAGAATCCGCCGATGACACACTGGACAGAGACGAGGAAATGCTGCCAGTGGTGGAGGAGACCGTCGCAGAGCTCAGAGAGCTGGTGGTGGAAACGCTGACGCTGCTGATAGTGGAGCTGGAGCTGGAGCTGGAGCCAGAGCCAGAACCGCTGGAGGCGATGTGGAACGGGAACGAGTACTGGAAAGTTGAAGGATCTGAGTCGAGGCTGATCTTCAAGCCATAGGTTGCCTCAGCCCCGAGGCTGGAGGCGATGCTCCAAGAGTAAGACCCAGCACTGTTGTCGATGCCAGCTAGTTGTTTTGTTAGCGTCAAGGTGACATGGAAGGCGCAGAGGGCGCCAGATTGACAGAGTCATCTGTGGAGGTGCCTTACTTGCGATCGCGCTACCAAGCTGAAGTGTCTCGGGGGTCGCGCCCTGGAGGAGAGTGATGGTGACGGTTCCCGCATACTGTGGGTTGTACTCCCAGGTCACAGTTGAGGTCGTGCCAGCAGTGAGGGTTTGGTCCTTGGTCGGCGCGGTGATGGCATCGAAGCCCTCGGTTTGTGCGAACGCACGGCTGACGAGAGCCAGGCAGGTGGCGGCGTAGATTGAGAACTGCATCGTGTCTGACTGTTGTGTGATTAAGAGGGCGAGATGGTAACAAGAGTCGAACTGGTATTAGGCGATATGATGATGAGCAGGTAATGTCTCTGAGCGAGTGACTAGACGGAGGTTTGGTATTAATGGCCACGTAAAACGGTGCTGCCGCAGAAAGAGAGTGACTGATGGTCAGGGGATGTAACGAGAGACTATAATTATAAACTTCGAAGGAGTGACTAGGTTAGGTGCGACACCAGAGGGCGTTGACCAGACGAACACTATGGACCCGGGCTGTGGAGGCGGTAGTTGACGAAGGGTTGAGAAGAGAGGACGAAACGGCTTCCAGCTCGGGGGACCGACGATGGTAAAAAGAGGTGTGCTGCCTGCTGACTACTCTCGTATTCACCATTGCTACCTTGTGCTTACTTACACATTCAATCCAGCAGTGCACAGGCAGCCCGGTCCGCCTGTGTGCATGATGTGATTTGGACAGCCAAGGCAGCCGCGAGCGAAGGAAGCGAGCTTGCAACGCCTCTGCCTCGAGCTTGTGCACAATTTGCTGTCGGCAGGGGTGAAGCAATTACCCGAACCATCGTGAGTCCTGCCATCGGCGCATGGAAATTGGACGTGCAATCAAATGAGCGCCCGCTATTGGCCGACATAGCCAGATGGCGTCCATAAGGATGCGGTAGTTCCTGAATGCTGGGGACTAGTGCCTGGATGGGTCAAGTGGAGGCCGGGCTGGGCATCCACTTCGGATTCAAGCCCCGTTTGGGCCTCGGGCCCAGGGGGCATCCAGGGGCTGGCGGCGTCAAAGCAGGGGCTCTCGCTGGAGCTAAACCTTAAAGGCTGGGTCTGATGGCACCTGAGGTCCAACGTCAGCCGTCAACTGCAAAATAATACTCAAAGAGGCCGGGTCTGAGGTCTGACAGGATTCGATGTGTCACCAAGTCGCTGCAAGCAAACACCAAACACCATGGTACTACTCCTCGCTGCCAACATCGCGAAGAACCATTGGTTTTACCGCCCACGTCCAGGCCTGCGTTCAGTACGGAAACATTGTTCTGGCGCATGACTGTTCAGGGGACGCTTTAGACAGACCGGACGGAGGTGTTTTAGATCCTGCGCCTCATGGCCTGCACTAGTCAGACCCCAGATTCTTCGCCAAGGAGTCATAAAATGAGAAACTGAAATCTGTATGGTGGCCGGAGAACAGCGCTGCCAGCCCACAGCGCCGCCAGCCCACAGCGCCGACCGAGTCAAATATCCCAATAATGCGGAACGGGCTGAACGCATCACGCCGTCCTCGGAGAAGATTTCTTCCCCGGGAATGTAGAGTTCGTCGGGCTGTACGGAGTCCTGCCTTCATCGGCCTGAGAAGGCTTGTTTGCCTACGCCCCAAAGTGCCGCCGCTTTGGATTAGGATCTGCCTTCAATTCATTTCCTTAGCTCGCGGAGATTGTCTTGTGCACCAACTTTCTTTTGCCTTCAACACTCTTCTCTGACGCAATCGCAGGCTCGTGTTGTCTAAACATAGCCGGGTTCCGGTGGGCTTCGTGCTCTCACTTTCTTGCTGGAAAAGCCGTTGTGAACTACCACCCCGGACTTGAAAGGTTTCTGTGCGACAGGTACCCGAAAAAGCCAAGGGACAGTTTGCATGCACGATACAATTTCGAATCATACCGGCCGAGAGCTCGTATGTGGGGCCTGTGGGTCCTTCTTTTTCCAAAAGCAATCGGAAGGCCCTGCGAGCCTACAACCTGGAGGTGAGCATGGCCGTACGAGACACCACGAGGAGGACCAGGCAGCCGCGGTCATGAATGCAACCAGCATTTGAATTTGTTCCAGCCAGAGATATCGTGGCAGCTCAATAGAAATTCGGCCTCCAAAAAGTAGCCATGAATCTGTTCTCCTCGTGATCGAAATCCGAATCGTGTGGCGCCTTTAGCCCTCCATAATACTCTTCGCCGACGGGTTCACTCTCCAAGTGGCCGTCCCCAGACAGATCTTGGTCATACGCATCGGCGTTCAGTTGATGTTCCTGACGGGCGAATTCCCCATAGATGCCATGTTCGTCTCCCATGCTGTGCCAAGCGGATGTCGAAGAATCGTCAGCGGCGTCTTGTGGGCGGCAAAGGACTTCATTCTCCATCTGATCAATGTACTCTTTCAATCTGCGTTGTTTACCAGATCTCCGCGGAAATATTTCGGTGGCTTGCGGCAACACATTCTGAGTTCTGCCAAACAATTGATCGCTTGGGTCCTGACCATGACTAGCATCAGCCGAATCTTTCATCGCAGTCCGTGGCCATGGCTCCCTGCTGGGAGAAATTGTCTGAACGCTGTAAGGATGATCCAACGAGTAGCAAGCCATTGATTCAGCCCCAGACGGTCCGCGATGGGCACTCCCTGCGACACGAGCTGACTGATTAAGGTCGTCAATCCAGCGGAAATCGACACCCGTCTCCTTCGAAGATATTTGCGGCACCAAGTCAACCTCGTGAGCTCTCTGGCTGTCTCGTAACTCGCCTTCAGGTGTACAGAAGCTCTTATCCTGATAGACTGCCTCAGAATGACCCCTGTGCCTGTCGCCGAAGAAACACGGTTGAGATTCGAAGCATACATCTTGAGAGGAGCTGTGGGCACCTGGAACGCTGTTATTGTACCGAGCAGAAGCTGCTTGCTCGTTTTGGTGGACCGGCAAAGGTGCCAACACCATGGGCAGATAAGTGAGTAATTCCTGCGACTCAACATTTGCAACTGCCGCCTCCAACCGCTCAATCATCGTACACTTCGGGGATCTGGGGCGAGCAGGCCCAGGACTATGGCTTTCTGCATGAACTGCCGTGGATTCGTATGATCTTCCCTCTCCATGAGTGAGATTGACTCGTTCGTCCTCGGGTCCAAACCGACCACACTTGGCCACGCTCAGGGGAGATGGACTCCCGGCTGGTGTCTTGACCCGGAGTTGCTCGACGGCATCCAATCGGGCTCCGCCTTTCTGGCGACATCCAGCTACGATTTCATCCCCGTCACTGGCCATTACTCCTCGATCATGGTATCGAACAATCCGAATATTCTGCCTCGAGATGTCTGGTTGAAGATTACAAACATCCGACGACACCATAGCCAGGGAATCTCTGGTGACCGAAATATCTTTGGGGCGAGATTTGGCGCTGGGGTCTTGCCTTGGGCGTTCGACATAGCCAACACCCTCGTTATCAAATGTTTTCTTGTGCTGGAGTTCGTTGCTTGATGACGATGGTGTGGAATTCTGTGCAGGTACGTGCTCCCTGGAAGCAGTCCCCTGGGCAACTCTTCGTCGAGGGGCTGAATCGCTGCTTGACCAAGTCCAATATGTTGCTCTGCTGCTTTCTTTGTCGAGTCCAGGTGAACAATGGCCATAATGTTCACCTGCCCTGGACTGTTGTGGTGGCGCATCAGTGCTAAGGGCAGAGCTTCCACGTGTTGCTCTATCCAGGCTGGATGAACCGCTTACACGAGGGTGATTTCGACCAGGCGCACCAGGCGCTTCTGCCGTGCCTTTATGCAGGAAGAAAGCTGATACTTCCTCAAGTTCCCTCTCGCCCCGTTTCTTCGCCCTTTCGCGGTCACGGTGTATAGGCCTTTGTGGAGCAGGTCTTTTCAGGAAATGCATCTCATGGAACGTGAGGTCGGGTACTGGAGGCAAGTTAATTTGCGTGGGATATCCTTATGAGGGCGGCCTTACACTGGTCTTTCGATGTCCGGCCATTATCGAACAAGCCTGGTCTCACGGTAGGCTGCATCTAACCACAAGGTCAGCGCAGTGCATTGGCCAGGGACAGGCATGCTCACAGTGATACGATCACTCATAATCGACTTGGAGTTGAAGTTACCCATGACTTCTCTGGCAGAAGAGAAGTCACCTCCCCTCTTAGTCTTATTTGTTTTGCCTTGCTCTTCGGAGTTCTTGCTCTTCTTTTTCGAAGGCTTTCGTGGCTTGCGATCCTTCATGGCTTCATAACGATCGCTCCTGGTCTTATGCCGGGCCTTTTTGGTGAACCGAGCCTCTGCTCCCGATATGACAGAGACTACACTTCCTTGAGAGTCCGCTTGTGACCTCTCCTTGCTCCTGGCACGGTGCGGCTCTGTCGCAACCAGCGCAGCTCGAGAAGGAGGCTGCTCTGGGGCAGGGGATTGCTCGTCACGGAGGTCACGGATAGAGCTGCCTTCGACTAGATCTCGAGGCCGCTTGCGCTCTCGTAATCTTTGTCGCGGGGACGCCTTGAAAACCTGCCCGTTGTGGTGATTGTCAGACAGCAGTTTACTCGGGGACGGATTCCGCAGCCAAGGGGTGGTCTCATGCCGAGAGCGTGTCCTAAAACTGGGATCTTCGGACGGAATTTCATTATTGTGAATAGGTTGCAGCTGCGGTGTCTCGATATCCTCTAGCCAACTATTCACTAAGCCGTGCTTGTCTCCATCATGAGCATACTCCTGAGCCCTGGTGGGCCACAGTATAAGAGACTCATTGTTGTCTGAGCCACGAGTCTGCCTGGTATGCGCCACACGATGACTTCGACGGCTGTCGCGGTATTCGCTACGGCGAGTCTGACGATGTGGATGATGAGAGGAGATGCCGGACGGTTCCATATCCTCCTTGTTGTCCCAAGGTGGAATACCAAGCCCAGACACGTGCAAAGCGCCAAGCCCGGGGAAAACGAGAGACGACAAGAATAGACTGGATGGATGATGCCACCGTCTGCAGTCAGGTTTGGCACATGGGTCTGGCAACCTTGTGGGTGGAAACAGGAGACTCTCAGGAGCCACACCTGCTCGGGGATTCGCAAAGAGAAGTCGGGATCTACAGCTGGAAGCGAAGCGAGCAAAGCGAGCAAATCCAAGGAAGCGAGCGAGGGCGTGTGGGCGTAGCTAAGGCGACGGGATCCTCCGGCGTCTGAATATCGATCGATCTTGATGACAGTTTCGTTTCGATGCCGAGGATGGGCAAGATGGCAGGATGGCAAGATGGTTGTGTCGAAACATGCCTGGATCTGCACCTGCATCTGAATATGCACCTTTGCACCTTGCACCTGCAACTCCGACGGGGCCCATACACGCGACATCCCCCGACTGAGCTAAGTGGGCAGCTGGGCAGGTAGGTGGGTACTGACCCTGCGTGGAGTGGCCGGAGGGAAGGAAGTAGCGAGGTTGACGATCTCCCCGTACCCATCCAACTCAAACCAGAAGGAGCAGCCGGAAAGCTTCACCCGGTTGCCAGGAAACTACCACAGGGGTTGTCTTCTGGCACTGCGTGGGGAGAGTGTCCGGAGGCTCTACCGTGCCTAGGTAGTTCAGGCCACCTCTTGGCATTCATGACCTGTCATCTGTCAGTCAGTCTGTCAGTCCAGCATCCGAGCTCGTGGGAATCCCCAGAGCTTGTTCGACCTGAAGATGCCCTGTGCTTTGCAGTGTCCTCATCAGTAGGTTGTATCACCGTGGTCCTCGCTCAACTATGCCCATCTCCTCGCCGTCTAATTCATTACAGAGCGCCAGGCCCACCTCGCTCTCTCTTTCTCTTTCTCTCTCTCTCTTTTCTCACCCTCTTCGTCCGTACTGCCCATCAATCTCTTACTCAGGACATGCTATGCCCGCTTCCCCATGGGCATCTGTCTGCCGAGCCCAGACGTCCTCCGACTCGAGGCGTCCGAACCAGCAGAATGCCAACGTGCGGAATACCTAGGTAGGTAGTACAGCCGCGATGAAATCTGCCTTCCGGTGCCAGCAATCCTTGGCGGCACGCAACGGAGACCCATGTGCTGCTCGCAAGGCGTCATGTGTCAGGCTTGATCTCTGGAGCAGGCACTTGCCTGTCGCAGAGAAGGCAGGTAGGCAGCTGGCTCACATCGGACGATTGCAGCATTTGTCTCTCATCCGCCTCCTGGCAAGACAGACCGTCTCCTCTCCTGGCACGGAGAGCAGAAGACAGTCGCACACCCTCCACGCCCTCCACACTGCTGCCATGGTACACACTGCGATACTGCGCTCGCTCTCGCATAGTTGCATGTGCCGCTGTCTTGTTTCCAAGAGATCCTGGTTTCAAAAGCACAGGGCGTTCCTTTTGGATCCAGACAAGGTGGCACACGTCAGAGTCACGCCATTAGTACAAATCCTTGTTTCAATAGACGCGGCAGACGATGCGGACCATTGACCTTCACCTGCAAATCGAGGCCTGCCCAAGGCCTGCGGATCCGGCCTCTCCCACCTCTCCGGCAATCTGGGTGCAACCTCACTCTTCACCTCATCACATGGGGCGAACATCCGCGGCCAGCTCCAAGGCCCGCAAGGGGCCCCCGCATGATGGGTCTTGTGGGCTGGTGCGGCTCAAACGCCACGATCGGCAGCAAGGGTTCTGTCAACTTGCATCAAGCGACCGCCGGCCAGGACTGCTATGGTAACAGTATGTCCAGTACAACTGTCAGGTCCGTGCATTACACGTGCGACCCCTCCAGTGTGTTTCTGCTTGGCATGGCAATTCCCATCTCTCCCCCCCCCTCACAAAAAGAAGGTCAGACCAGTGGGGGAAGGCAAGATTAGCAAGCTTTTTGCGATCCAGCTGTGCCTGGTTTCGAGACCCTCTTGCAGTGCGCTTCGAACGCTTGGTATTGGCGGAGGTTGGCGGGATGGAGTGCGTTTCTGAAAGTCGATGTCCACACCCTAGCGGCTGTCTCAAGGCCAATCTTGGCGTCTTTGACGACCAGATCTGGCGTCTGGCTGGATGACAGATCCCACTAATTGATCCTGCACGTCTCCAAGAATAGCACTACCTGTCCTGTCTCGGAGATGAGCTGGCTGGCTTGAAAGCTGGCCTGGACCGTTGACTTGTCACTTTCCCAAGTCTGGAATTTCCCGTCGACTAGTGTGTCAACGGAATAATTGGTATCGTCCATTCGGAATGCACTTTCTGGATCCGCAAGTTTATTTGCAGGCTAGCAGGCCTTGCGGGGCACGCAGGGTCTGGAAGGATCTCTCCTTAAGCCCAGGCCCACCGGCAACTTCACTGACATCTACGCGTAATAAGGCAAACGGGGAACATCGGACCCTGGGGTATCCAGCGCGCAGTTAGCGAGGTACGGGCAGCAGTTTCATCTCGTGTTCCGTCCATTTTCGTCACTGCGATAGTGAACGCTTCGTCAGTTTCGCATGCGGCCAGGGTCATCCCAAAGTCTGCGAACTCCTCACCGGGGGTCCGGCGGCCTTGCAGTCGGCAACCACCCGTCAACAACCAGAACAGTCGTTTGGTGTACAGAATCGTCACACTGCCCGGGGGACAGTGAGAGAATTTCCTTCCAAGTGCAGCTTGCCGTCAGCGAAACTCTGTGGAGTGTTCACCCCTGCTCCACTGGATGTCGTTCAATTTGGCTTTGTACACTTGCAAGACTGAACCTCCACCCAGGGGTTGCTCCGCCGCACAGGCACGATGGGCAGGGGTGCCGGCAGGGGTCTCAGTTGTTACATTCTTCGTTCGAATCCTGCTCCAACGCCTGTGGCATCGTGGGCCACAAATTTGTTCGGTTGAACATGACACAGAATGCACGTGGTGGATTCATCCGGGCCAGACTTGCGAGCTGCTGAAGTTTTGCAGCTCAATGCCGCCAACAGTACTCTGGCATCACAGCCTGTTGAGAGAAGCAGCGCCTTCTCCAGCTTCGTAGCTGCGCGACTCGTGACTCCACGACGTCACCGGAGCGGAAGACAAAGGACTCAGCGGCCCAGGCACTCTGGGAAGAAACTTGTTCGACCCAGCCAGTCTACCCTTTTGGATTCACGACAAGCGGAGACATGCCAATCAGTGCCCACATCAGCCCTATGTGAGCTGTAGTCCGCCCAGTCAACGGTAGTCCGGGGCCGGAGGTGATACTCTTGCGGTCTCCGCCTCCTGTCCTCCTGTCGGACTAGCTTCTGTGGCAGTCAGGTAACTACATTAGACCCAATCAGCTTGGCGGCCCGGCTTGAGTGATGCTACAGGCTCTCTGTCTCTGCGTTTGATGCTTGTCTGGACGAGAGACCCTTGCTGCCACATTTATGCTCCTCGAAACAACCAGTCAAGCATCGAACTCCCTGCTCAGGGCAGAGACAATGAGCCATTTATATTGGGATGATGGGCTAATGACAGAGCTTGACGAGCATGTCTCCAGTACGCTATTGCATATAAGTAATATGCGTCGACTCTAGTGACCGTTCCCCTTTGCCAAAGCCAGGCATCCTCCCATGCTTCTTCAAGTCCACGAGCATTCTCCGGAGAACCCCTGATCCTTACTTGTCGAGCTTTGCGATACCACCCCACCAGTCCTTTCCCAGATTCGGTCATTTCCTCCAACTTCCCTTCGAACCAGACAGGATTGTTGTGTGGATTTTGCATTATAATTGCAGTGCGTCGCCATCACGATATTTCTCACCTTCTAACTTCAAACAAGTGCCCTCTGTTACTTGGTGGACCTGCTTGCAGTTGTGACCTCCGCCCATCATCAGAGACTGAGAACAAATTGTCTGGGAGCGGACCAACCAACGTCGCGGTCAGGACAAGATATTCGCGGCAAAGAGGGGTACTTTTCCTTCCCGTTTCGCAACCAGACTTTTTCTCGCTCCAACAACTTGCTTGTGTCGTCCTGGGAAGAGACATCTGCCTTTTGTGCCTAAGATTCCATCCGATCCAGAAGAATACAGCCTTGCTCTTGGAATCTCTTAGATTTCCAAGTTTCCATCAGACGAAACGAAGCTGTCGACGTCAGGGAAAGTTTGACCAAGATGACTTCGACGACGAAGCTTTTTATCGGGTAGGCCACGCCAACGCTGCCATCGCTGGCGATGATTTGCGTGCTAATAGGCAACAGCGGCCTCGCTTGGCACACCGAGGAGGCAACTTTGCGCCAGAAGTTTGAGGAGTTTGGACTCGTGGACGAGGCTGTACGTTGCGCTCCTGACATCGCGACGCAATCCTGGCCAGAATCTTCCAGGGCCTGCCTCGCCCGTCGCACAAACCTTCGCCTTGGCTGACATGGACCATTCTCACCCCTTAGGTTGTGGTCAAGGATCGTGACACCGGCCGCAGCCGTGGCTTCGGATTCGTTCGATACACGAATGAGGACGACGCGCAGCGAGCCATCGCCGCAATGAACAACATTGAGTAAGATCCCACCACAGCAGAATCTAACTGCGCTGTAGGACCCGATACTTGTTGTAAATGGATGCTAAGCCTCTCCGTTCAGGTTTGACGGTCGCACCATTCGCGTCGACAAGGCCTCCGACAACGGTCCCCGAGGAGGCTACCCTCCCCGCGGCGGCGGAGCGGTGGGCGGCTTTGGGATGCGCGGCGGCTACGGTGGCATGCAGAACCCAGGCATGCCTCAGATGGCCTACGGACATCCTCAGCAGGGATACCCGATGGCTGCTCACCCGCAAATGTATGCCGCCCAACAGCAACAGTACGGCCGCGGCGGATACCCGCCTCAGGCAGCTGCGATGAATTACGGCGCCATGCCGCAGCAGGGTAAGTCTACCATTCTCGACGTGTTCTTCTGACCTCTTGTGGACGGCCGTCGGCACGAGAAGCAATCTTTGAACAGAATCACTGACAAGGAGTCGATCGACACAGCCTGGCCTCAGGGTGGGTACGTCTACGGACAGGACCAGCAACAGCAGGGACAGCAGCAGCAGATCCCCCAGGGGCAGATGCCCCAGCAACAGATGCCAGGGCAGCAGCAAGCACACCCTGGTGGGCCTCCTGGGTACTAAAGGCATCAGGCTCACACCAAGGTTCGGCGGCTGGGTTTGCTCTTGGTATCGCCGGAGTTGAGGCGTTCAAGGGGAAGGAGTTGCGCCCTCTGGACCTCCTCTAATCAACGTCACAGACCGTATGGACCGCTCTTTGAGAACACCGCCCGACTGGAGCCAACTAGCTGTTGATGTCGAGTCCACTTACGATTTCAAAAGAATTGACCACGGCCGAAATTGCGAGAAATGGTACGAAATGTCCGAACGGGGAAAAAAGGAAACAACCCCCCAAAGCATGCGCGAATGTCAAGAAAAGTTGCCATCGTTCTTGTTCACGACAAACATTATACCCCCTGACCGAGTTCAGATCTTCGATACCTTTTTGTTTTCGGGTGGCGCTTTTCGTTCTTCGGCTGGCTGTCTTCATACTCAAACTTTTCTTCTTCCTTCCTGCCTTTTTTCCACTTCCTTCTTTTCCAACCTCTTCTTTTGACGACTTTTCGGGTTTGAGGGCAGAAAAAGATGCCTATTTCCAGATGTCGTCCAACACGTTCTTTGTACAAAATTACAGTCAGCACTCGCACGCGTCGTTTCTGACAGGTATGCCGACGCGTGGAAATCAAGTCAAACAACGAGCTCTGAAGCTCGGCGCGCAGGCGCTCTTGCTCTGGCAACTTGGTTGCCGAAAGCAGAGCGAGAGAGTAGGGGCGTCTAAGGAGGAAATCAAAATACGGCGTTGACTGATCCTGTGGAATTCTTCTATTGTGTGTGTGTGTGTGTGTGTGTGTGTGTGTGTGTGTGTGTGCGCGCGCGCGTGTGTGTGTGTCTATGTGTGTTGCGACTCAGCCGACTTTCTCAGTCTCCTCGTTCTGGTCTACGCTGCCGACCTTCTCAGCATCGCAAAGAGCGCCCGAAGCCGCACCGGTCCCCTGGCTAACCATATTCTTAGCAGCCTGCGCCTCGATGCCTCCCCTTTTCCCACCAGAATCCCGCCCCTCGTCGCGAGCCATAATCGCCCTGACACGCTCCGACAAGTCCGTGACGTGCTCGTCGCCGCTCTCGGGGCTCAGCTCCTGCAGCGCCTTGTCCAAGCCCAGCAGGTAGTCACGGTTCAGCCCACTCGGCCCCTCCGACTGGTAGATGTGCTCAGCCAGGGCCTGGATGTCCTGGGGCCCCACGAACTGGTCGTTGTCGGGGGTCCCAATGTCTGTGATGTGTCAAATGTCTGTGGCGGTGGCTTTTGGAGGGCTTGCCGCAGACAGAAACCTAACAAAATACAAGGGAGAAGAAGAAGTATACACACAGACAAGCGTCCGAATGGGCTTTTCTGGGTTAGAAGCCGGGCAGAAGGGTGTATAGTGCTATACCCAGAAAGAGTCAGTGGTGTCTTGTCTCACAAGGGGAACCGAAAGTATGCGGCGGCATGCAAGCCAGGATGTTACGACGAATTCACAGGAGGGGCAAAAGGGCCGCTGAGAAGGACGACCAGGTGCCATACCGACGAGAAGAAAAGGATGATGATACCCGAGACATATCCTGAGACCTCTCGGGGAAGCACTGCTCTTGGGACGCATGGGTGCTCTCCTCCGCCAAGCGGCCAGGGGGGCAGGGCTGGACATTAATGTGCAAGCAGACTCGAGGGCTCAACTTACGATGGTATAGCCGTTGATCTCGCGGATGTCCAAATACTCCTTGACCTCCTCGACATGCTCGGCCTTGATCCTGTAGGCCACGCCCCAGACCTTGTCGGCAGCCGAGTGTGGATCCGGCAGTGTCTCCCAGAAGGAACGCTCGATCAGGGTCACGACGCGGCCCGGTGCTTCGGGAGTCCCGCGGTGGTCCTGGCTGTTAATTGCATCATCAGCTGAGATGGCCCGGATGGCTATTGTCATGCGGCTATAGGTGCACGCGTCTCGGTATCCTACAATGACCCCGAGAGGACTCGACGGTACAAATTCGAGACGCAGTGACAGGAAGCTGCAAAAGGAACAGATGTCATACCTCGCCTGTCAGAGTCCTGTCAGTAAGTTCTCCCTAGGAGTTTCGAGTGGTGGGACGAGAAGCCACGCGGTGCAAGACGAAGGGTCGGACGTCCCAGGAAGTAAAGAGCGGCGACTCACTTGCCAAAATCTACGAACGTAGCCTGTGACCCAGCCCGGAATCCTGCGATCTGGCGGCGACAAGCTCTACTCAGTCCATGCACAAAGATAGAGACACAACTGGCCTCTGCCACAAGTTCTTCAACTCTGGGGCAACCTCGCACAGGAATGAAAACCTACCGAAATGGGGTGGTGGTTTCCATATCAGACTCCTGCAGATATGATCTGTTAGAGACGTTCCAACAACCCCCGGACCCCCTCCTCTTCCTCTGGGCGGCCTTTGTGGGTGTGTGCAGCAAAACAGAGAGGAGCATACCCATAACCAAAGAGCCAGAACTCGCCGTTGTCGGCAGCCGGAGCACCGGGGTCTTCTACTGTCATCCTCGCGCAGAGACTTCTAGTCTAAGTCTATGATGCCTACGTGTGCAGACCGAACTAGGCAAAAAGGGAGCAGATGCCGGCAGCGGCCAAGAGAAAGATGTCGACCATGTTTGTAATACCCGTCATGTGCCGGCATGCGCGGCCGGTGATGATTGCGACTCGGTGCGGAGCGCACGGGCCAGTCCCACGGAGGCTCCATTTTACCCAAAGGCCAGAGTATGGCGTCAGCCCGTATAACCGGTACTCTTGTTGAATAACCGGCCGGGTATCAACCCCCCGAAAACCCAAGTATATGTACGCGTGCATAACTCGACCCACTGCTGCAGGACCCAAGGAACAAAGATTCTGACGAAGTGGTCGGGCCAAGTCACGGGTCGGATGAAGAGTGACCGACGGTTGTGTAACGTCGCTCAGAGGCCCTCTGACGCATCGGCCCCGAGTGTGAGCATGAAGGAAAAAGAAACATGGCGTTCCCGTCGTCTGATGTGCCCCGGGTTCAAGAGGGCGAAAAAGGGGGTGCTGCCATGGTTCCAACCGTGGCCATGCGCGCTAGGCAGGTGATATCTCTGAGCTGTGTCCAACGATATATCAGGTCTTGCGGACAGATTCCACCCCCTGCAGACCCCATCACTGCATTTCCCAGTAGTGCTTTCAGCCCAACAGCACACAGCCTCGTTCAATCCTGGACCTTGGCATATGCCCTCCCCACAAGCTTACCCAGCTGCCCCTCAGGCCCACCCCGAGGAGCTCTTCCGCAATTTCAGGGCTCCTCCCTTGTCCTGAATCTCGTGAAATCCGATATAAGCGCCCCCGGCGCCTTGACACATGGCCATAGATAATAACCCCATACCACAAACGAGACTCTCTGACTCTACGTAAAAGAGAGTGTGCGCCGGCCCGGACCACGACCCGACCAGGCAGACAGGATTCCCAGGAACCCCGCGGCTGAACCACCACCGCAACCCGCGACCCGCGACCGAGACCCTGACCGTGACCAGGCCCGACTGACCTCGAGCGGCCCTTATCAAATCTATTTATTGTTGTTTCTGGCCTGCAAGCAGCTCGCCAACACCCGGCCCCAACGACCCCAACGACATCATCGATCCCTTCGAGTCACTGTCGCTGTCGCATTTCCTCTTGGCACGCCTTTTGGGACTTGGAATCGACCATCTCAAAAACAATCCGACTCCACCTTCCCCTTTCTCTCATCTGTCCCAACCTATCGCGCGCAGAGGTGCAACGAAGCCAGACCGCACAGCACACACGCACACACACACATCATGGCCTACAACAAGCCTTACAACCCGGATGCCCTCCCACAGTGAGTCTCCCTCCGTCCAAAATCGTGCGCCCCCACAAAGACCAGTCCAGTCCACTGACAAGACGCGCCCCCTTCCCCCACCAGGTTCGCCGAGCCCGAGCGAAAACATGCCTCCCCTTCCCCCTCCCACTACGAGAACAAGCCAATGCCCCCTCGGCCCCAGGAGGGCTACGGACGCCCACACGCCGGCTCCGCGGGGCGTCTCTCACCGGCAGGTCACCAGTCCGGAGGTCATCACAACACCCACTCGGGCGTAATGTCTCCGCCCCCCACCGGCGGTCCAAGGCCCATGCCTCACACCCGGCCCCCTCCAGTCTCGAGACCTCCGCCCAGCCCCGCGCCCAATGACGGCGGGGCCGACCCCACGCTGCTGCCGCTCTTCAGAGCAGTTGACAAGGACGGTACGTAAGAAGAAGAAGTAGAAGAACGAGAACAAGAAGACAAAGGCTAAGACAGCGCACACAACAAAACAGGCACCGGCCAGCTCTCGGAGCGCGAGCTCTCCGCCGCCCTGGTCAACGGCGACTGGACCGCCTTCGACCCGCACACGGTGCGCATGATGATCCGCATGTTCGACAGCGACCGCAGCGGCACCATCGGCTTCGAGGAGTTCTGCGGCCTGTGGTCCTTCCTGGCCTCGTGGCGCACCCTGTTCGACCGCTTCGACGCCGACAAGAGCGGCAACATCCAGCTCGACGAGTTCAACAACGCCCTCGTCGCCTTCCGCTACCGCCTCTCCGAGCGCTTCGTCGAGCTGCTCTTCCAGACCTACGACAAGCGCAACGAGGGCGTCCTGAGCTTCGACCTCTTCGTCCAGGCCTGCATCTCCCTCAAGCGCATGACCGACGTCTTCAAGAAGTACGACGACGACCGCGACGGCTACATCACCCTCAGCTTCGAGGACTTCCTGACTGAGATCCTGAGGCAGCTCAAGTGAGCCGGCGCATCTGGGTGTTGGGCGGGGGGCGGCGCATGGTGGACAGCTGTGGCATCCTGGCGCAGCAGCAGCGCTGCTGGAGGATTTGCTTTGGACGTTGCTTTGGACGTTTTGGCCATCATCACAACGATAGAGGGGGTTATGTGGCTTCTGGGGGGTATCTGACACGGCCAGCATTACAGGTAGTGGCTAGAGGAGAGTTGATACCCTGCGAATATGATCACGTCTATCTGAAAAGGGGTTACATATACACGACATCTAGCCCTAGGGCCTTGGTAGATAAAAATGGCAAGGTCGTGTGACACGCCGTCAGCTTCTCATCTACTGCCAAGGCCAGAGGCCAGCATCATGAAGCCCTGTGTGTGATACTGACAGGCTTTGCCATTGACGCATCTAGACATGTTGGGATTCAGTCTTGGGACCGAGGCAATAGTTTACATTGGGCAACACGGTCTTGCCATTTATCGCTCGCGTGATTCACCACTCTGCTGTGCAGACACAAATGAATCCTCCAACCATTTTCTGAAACCGTACTCGCTGGAAGTAGTGATGAGGGCGAGTTCGCCTTGTGTCCATGGTGGGCGAAAGGCGCGTATTGTTCAAAGTGGGCAGAAGGACGAGATAGCTTCCCCTGCAACCTGAGATTTCCCCGAGTCGAGCGGAACATCCTGTCCAGATAGACCATGTAGGAGGAATGTGATAAGCAAGGGGCACTGCGTTCGTGTTTGTCTCGAGGAAAGAATAATTGGCCCGTATGATAGCACATCCGCAGAGGTCGTCCTTGGAGGGTCAGCATCCACTTCCGCCCCTACCACATCGGTCCCTCGCCCCCTCCCCCTCATGAACCACGGAAGTTGACTGAATGCCGCCATACGGCAGGGGGCCTAGGTTCCCGGGTGCTTACGAGTCGATGGTGGTCCAGCGTTCCAGGAGAGTCAAGATGGCAACCCGGCTTCTGTCCTCACCCTGCAGCTCATGGCCTCAGCAGTCGCGTGTTCGCCGCAAGAGTTGGTCATCACTCGCCCCTCGAACGAAGATAGTTCACCCGGCCCCTGCCCCTCCGGACGCCTCTTGCGAGAGTTCTTCCACGCTCAAAGGCCAGCTCCATGTTCTCTGCCATAGCCTCCTCGTCAGGGCCGCAATCCTGATTGCTGGTGCCACCCTTGCACACCTCATCACCCTTTCCACAGCACCTCGAAGTGGTGTTGAAGCTTCCTGTGATGGTCGCAGTCCTGGAGAAGTGGCCATCATTTGTCTCCCCACCTAGCTGTGCCATACTGCCACGGGCGCCTCTGATCCTCGCCGTACTTGGCGTCCCACCCTTCCCTATCCTCGTCAACTTTACCCATGTCGACCGCAACCCTCCGGCAAGGCCCTCGAGCTCGGTGACCCAATCCAAAACTTGCCTCCAGGCTGGTCGCGGCTGTCCCGTCTGTTGAAGTGGCTGGCACATTGTTTCCAGCCCACCAGGGGGTTCGAGGACTCGCGCCGCCCTGAGTGATTGTCGTGACAGTATGGTCGTGGGATCGTCGGACTGGTCGGGGAGAGGCCTTAGCTTACTGAGCGCTTTGGGGGACAAGGTGACCCAAGTCGACAGGCTCGCACATCTGGGAAGCAGCACGGAGGTGTGTAAGGAGACTCAACCGGCGGAAAACGTTGTAACGCAATGGGTTGTGTCCGCTTGAGGGGCAGAGATCATCTGTGCCCTGCCCAGGTGCAAATATTCTGGACAAATCACCCGCATGATGGCGGCTCAGTCTGAAGGTCCGGTAAAAGAAGCAAGCCTCTTATATGGAGATTGTAACTACAGATGTCTCTCGTACTGGGACACATGAGGTTGAACACGTTCGACGTCCCACAAGACAATGTGCGCAAATTTGTCAAGTGCGATGCAGAGCAAGGAGTTCGAGACCGAACTTCGGGTAGTTGTGATGCCATCTAGTCTTGATCACTGTGGGCGAGTAGAAGTCGCCTTTCCTTCTAGAACAATGGCGGGCCCAGGGATCAAGTCGACAAACGATGGCGAGCGAGACCGAGCATGTTCGTGTCGGTGCCAATCCTCGTTTCTTCCAAGCATAAACATTATCAAGACGGACTAACATCGAACGAACTAGCCAACCCAGCCAAGGGCCACCTTATCCTGTCGACGAATAGGGGCAGGGTGTCTTGCAACCTGGCAAGTGACCGGTTCGCTCGATATGGAGGTTCCCGTACGCACAAACCAGGCTGCGGATGATACATGGAACCTAGTGCCATGTGGCCTGACAAGCACTTGCTTGCATCCAAGCTTGGGTACCGCCAGGGAAGTGAGCCGGGACACCAGACCAAGTTGCTCAACTGATGCCCCAAAGAAGAGCCACTCGGCCGAAACTAGCACCCCTGAGGGACAGCGATAATGCTATCGGCTGGAGTACTGCTTCCCTTGAGCTGCGTGCTCTGTGAGGACAATGTATGAAAAAGTGGGCTGGCTTACACGTGTGAGGCTAGCTGACTGTACTGCTGGCAGCTGCCCATGCTGCGGCAAGCTGTCTTCCGGGTTTGACAGCGCAGTACTCTAGGGTTGCTTCAGCCTCTCAGTGCAGCTTCGGGCACCCCGAGCCGATGCTCTGTGTGATGAGACTCCGAGGAGGTACAAACACAGCTCGTCAGCCTCATGGTTCCAGTCATGCGTGTCTGGGCTACACGTTCCCGTGCAAAACCTTGAGTCAATCGGTGTGACGGTGAGACGCACACACGGACGCACACGAGAGAGAGAGAGAGAGAGCACCGCGCAAGCAGACGACGCCGGCTTGCTCCTGGGGCCTTGGTGGTCGACGCCCCGGCGAGCGCCAACAGCCGTGAGACCGGCCGTGTTTGTATCGAGTCCCCTTAGCAGCGACGGCATATGGCCTCTGAGAGTTGAGAGGATGTTTGGTTGTCTGTCACATTATGGCCGCAGGGCTGCGCTGGTGTTTTATCTGATCAGCAGCTGCCGTGTCGAGCAGATGAGTCGCCGGCTCTCATGGCGTCCGCTGAAACAGCTGGGTTAAAAAGGGCACGGCAGAGCATGAGCAGGGCATGAGCAGGGCAGGTCCGCGCGGCTATCGCATGCGGCCGATCAAGGAAGCAGGCTGGCAGGGCGGCCGGCTGAGGACCCCGGACCGGGAGAGGGGAGCGGTCGGTGCAGCTTCGGATGTTTGCCGTCAAAACCTGGGGGCGCATGAGGTCTGAAACCGCACGCAGATGGTCTCGTTTCGTGCGGCCCCAGGGCGGTTGCAGTTGAGGTGCCGAGTGCTCGACGCTGCCGACGTCTGTGGAACAATGTACTGTGGTGTGTGGTCACGGGTAGGCCAACGTGCCGCGAGTCCAATCCGACGGGACAATTTCTGGTCATTTCGGGCCAAGCCCCCCATCGTCTTGGTGTGAGGTAGAGGGAGCTTCTATTCGTAGCGCGTAACAAGATTGCCAGCGCCCAAGGACATCCCTAGATGCATCTCACCGCCGCCGATGGCTGAACACGCCCGAGGACCGATCAGATGCCATGAAAGGGGCGAGTAAGGCAGGTAGTTGTGATGGGTCACACCGACTAAATCTGCGACTGGGCTATTCGGCGTTGCGTGTCTTGGTGTCGAAGGAGCATGTTTAGCTGAGAAAGCCGCCGAACTGCACAGGCAGGCAAGAGACGAGTAGCTGGCGGATGGTGTGGGTCGAGCGTTGGAAGCCAGCTCATGACGGGCTCGAGCTACCTCGTACCACAGTACCCCGTAGACCCGTTGACAAAACGTCCGTCCGTCCAGGACGCGGACCACTTTCGATAGTAGCTAGTAGTGTCGAGCATTGCACAACGACTACTTGCTAGCTAGCCTGACTGACTGACTGGTGGATGAACTGACTGACGGACTGACTGCTCCTGGCCGGGCTGGGCTGGGCTGGACGAGGTAGACAGCTTCGAGAGTTGGATTGATCCACAGGCATGTGAAGGAGGCGTCTGGAGCAATGTGCTGGATTCGAACCCCACCGTCCTTGACGGGTTTTTTGCGGGGCCCACTTGGACATGCTGACGACGGTACCTAAGTGGGGACCTCCTGCCTTGCCGCCCTCGCACATGTCGGAATCCTCTTGCCCCAGGGGTGCCAGTCTGCCAGTGTGCCCCGCCAAAAGCGGCGAGAAGTCATGCCTGCTGTTGCTACTCCAATAGCTCCGGCAGAATAATTTGCCTCGATAATTGGCACCAATTCCCCGCCCTCCCCAAGGTTCAGCCTGCCGCTACCGTGTATTAAGGGCTGCGAGCCACCGAGCTCAGCTCCATGACAGAGGATGCTGGATTGCGTGCAAGGCGTGGTAGGGGCACCGAGAGGCCAGCGCCAGCTCCCACAGCAAGGAAAGCTTGTCTCAGGGGTGAGCTGGACAGATCGGCGTCGCCGTCTGCAGCAGGCAAGCAGGCAAGCAGCTCGCCAAGCTTGGCCGGAGCTCTCGAGCTGCTCGAGTTGCTGTTTTCGTCCAATCGGTGGGAACTCCTTTGTCTCGAAAGCAGAGGGCGTACCCCGTGTACTTTGCCATGTATACACAACATGACACTGATCTTGGACCCAGGTTGCCAGGAAAACCCAAAGGGTCAGAGCTCAGAGGCCTGATGCCGTGGGCTGAGCAGCGAGGCAAGCAGCAGCAGGGCAGGGCAGGGCCGAACAAGAGCCTGCCAGCCCTGCTTGGGGTCCTGATCTGAGTCATGGCTTTGGCCACTGACGATTTGGTCCTTCTCTGCAATGCGCCGGGTCGAGGGCTCTGCACATGGCACGCCTGGCTCGTCGCGGATGAAAGCCAGCCCAAGCCCAACCTTAGCTCTCGCTACCAGCCTCACCGCCTGGGAGCTTCGACTGATGGCATGTGTAGAAGCTCAGCTCGAGCTGCGAGAGGATCGAGCCCTCCGGCAGTTCTTTAATTATCAGTCATGACAGGGTAGCTGGCCCCGCTGGCCGCAGCGCAGCGCATCGCATCGCATCGCATCCATCGCATCTGAGCTGGGAGAGCTTGCAGCTTGTCCCCGGCTCTCCCAACGGCGCGGCACTGGGCTGCGTCATTGCCATGGGACAGGGAGGGTCGCTCGATCTGGCAGTCTGGGTCAAACCTTCACACTGCGTCCATATCCCCGGTCCATGCCCACTATCCGCGCTTTGCGCTTCTCTTTGTACTATTACCGTCTCGGCCAGTCGGCCCAGCAGGTCAAATGAGTTTTCATGCAAGGCTCGGGACCTTCCAGAACAGCGACAAGTGCCAGATAGGGCGTTTGGATCGACCGAGCTGTCTCATCCGAAGACAGCCTCGATTCCGAGAGCAACCCAACAGTAGTAGTGTAGTAGCCTGTCGTCCCTGCCACAGCCCTGCCGTACCACTTCCAGTACACCGTGCAAGCCCTCTGCCCTTGGGACGAGGACCCACGATGGCAAGATTTCGGTGGAGGTTTCAAGGGGCCTACCTCTCTACCTTGACTGGGTACCTGAGTGAGCGGGTCGGATCTGCGACTGGGGCCTCGACATGGCCTGGCCTTATTATTTGCCTGGCAGCTGAGCCGTCAAGGGCTTCGAGCGCTGCGTGACTGACTTGAGCGCGGCTGTCAGCCGTTCCTCTCGTGTACGAATGACAGGATTTGCAACCTACATAGTCCACGGCGCCAGCTTTGATTGAGACCCCTATGATGTCTTCATGCGCCTGGGTGTCCCCTTTGGTCTTTTGCCTTGGTTATCCCCCCCTCCAGTCGTCCCCAGCCAGGTCTGCCCAGCTGCCCAGCTGGCGGCCCCTTTCGTCTGGCCCCTTGCACTAGGCGGACCACCCACCTCCCTACAACCTGACCTTCTGACCTCTCTGACCTCCCTCTGACCTGCTCCTGCTCCTCATCCTCGCCCTCACCACTGTCCTACCCTCTTGACAAATCCAGCTGGGAACGTGCTCTGCTCTAGCGCTGCTCCTATCAGGTCCCGCTCGGTCCTGAAGCCAGCCGAAGGGCTAGCTACAGTTACCTACCTACCTACCTACCTAGGTACCTATCTCGCCGGGTACAAAGGTACAAAGGTCCAAAGGTCCCTTGCCAGGTACCTAAAGGAGGTTGCAACTTAGTCGTTCTCAGCTTCTCAGTGTTAGCCGCAGCAGCACCGAGCGAAGCACCCCCCCCAATCCATACAGTCTTCCGAGGTTGCGCCCCCTCCCCCCTTCCGGTCACCTCCTAGACCACGTCCTAGACCACCTACTAGACCACCTCCTCTCGCCGCCCTCTACTCTTCGAAACACCTCTTGTCACAACCGACAAGCTGAGGACAAGCTTGGAGCTCTGTTCCCCATCCTGCAGCATTTCCCTCCCCTGACCACCTGCCTCCCCTCGCATTAGGCGGACAGGAGTCAATGCGACAGCTTCACTGCCCTAGAAACTGCTCTACTCGACAGCCGTCAGCTTTCAACTCTATTCTTATCGACAAGAGCTCCAGCCCACCATCCCCGCTCACGCCCAACCTCGACCTCGACCCCGACCCCGAACTCCTCGTACTCGACCTCGAGCTCGACCTTGAATGGTGGGGTCAAGGCAATTGTAATTGCCCAAGATGCCACCCCGATCGTCTTTGACATCATCCTTCTCGATCACCGATGCGAACAATGAAGTTGTCTGCCCACTGCGCAACCAGGATGGGTCAAGCTGCAGGAAGCGCTGCATTGGCGTACGTCCTGCCCCTCGTCTGCTCCCACTTACTTCCATTGACGCAATGCGCCTCAATTGCGACGCCTTGCGCCATTCTCGACCGACAATTCAAATCATGCCCCAGCATTGGGGATCATGATGGTATGCTGTGATGTTGGGGATGCTAACCACCACTCGGCCATCAGGAGAAGAGGTACCGCTCCATGCAGGAACACATCCGCCGGGCGCACCCAGAACACTACATTTCCAAGCTTCCCGCCACGGAGGAAAGCTTCCACCTGATGATCAACACACCACCTAGTGAGAGGCCGCAGCAACCGCAGCAGACCCCGGCGCCGACCAATGCTCCAAACCACCAGGCGAAGGCATATGCACCCGACCGCAATTCGTATTACCGAGACGAATCTAGCAACCCTGGGACTCCGCGACAGTATGAAGACTACCCCGGTGGCCTGCTGCCAGCTGCGACAAATGCAGCCGCGGCGCTGGCCTCCCTGCACAACTACAAGACGGGCACGGGATCGGACTGGGACGCTGAAGGCGTGAGTCTTGCAAAGTTTCACTACATAGATCCCTTGATGAATCCCCTTAGTGACCTCCAACCGCAGGAGTGGGTGTCGGATTCTGAGAAAGATAGAATGCCGAGATCCTCAGTCGAGCTCCCTCCCTTACAGCCCAACAACACTGCCATCACGAGCGAGCCTTTCTCTGGCCTTAGTTCCAACCGGCCTAGGGATCTGCTCTCCTCCATCATGGCCACGTCGCCCCCAGGGCGATCGTCTACCCTGCCTCCCCTCCAAAGGCCTCTAGGGCCGAACCGGTCAAGGAAACAGTCCATTACCAAGCGAGGCCGAGAGACACAGCATCGGAAACAGCGCTCCAGAGATGCGAAGGACTGGGTGAAGCGAGGTAAGATCGACATTGCTGGGGACCTTCTACAACCAACCACACAGGAGCGGCCAAGGCCGTACTCGGCCGAGCCACCACAGGCTCGGTCACCCTGGATGGACCTCCTTGAGGCTGCCACATCGGTTGCCGGTGACCTGAACGAGGAACGGACACCCGTGAGTCTGCCCGAATCTGCAGTTGGCGGCCAATGCCATGCTGACTGGTCACAGATGCCCCAGTCTCCCGTATCTATCCAGCGAGCCTCACTGCCGCCCTTCTCCCAGCAGCAGTTTGGCCAGTCAGGATACCAAGCGTCGCCCTTGCAGCAGGCCTTGACGCCGCCAAACTATGCGCAAGAGATCCCTGGGCCCTTCCCGTCCGTGGAGAGCGGCGAGAGTGCGGAGAGCTTTCACATGGGTAATCATGGATTGACAGATTCCTCACCCAGCTATTCCTCACAGAACACTCAGATCTATTGTGCCGCCTGCCAGAGTGTTTCGCTTTTGCGAGACTCGTACGCCTGTACGGAGTGCATCTGTGGCATCTGTCAGCAGTGTGTCGAGGTTCTCATGGCCGAGCAAGGTGCCCGACGGAAGTGTCCACGATGCGCCACTATTGGTGGTCGCTTCAAGCCTTTCCAGCTCGATATCCGCTAGACGTGGCGGCCAACATTACGCTCTTCGCACCTTTTCTGGTTCTTCTTTCCCTGGATATTCTCCTGGCTCTTTTTTTTTCCCTTCCTTATATTGGTCCTACTTGCAGAATTCCAGCATCATCGGTGGTATTGAATCATTTTCCTCTGGAGTACCAGGCGGCCATCTGGCGGAGTTTTTCTTTTAAAGGGACTGGACTTCCACTACTGATCACTCACAGTACCTATTCGATTGCGTCTGCCCTTATCCGTGCACGCCTGCCACCTCTGGATTTTTCAATTGTTTCTCAGCTGTAACTGCAGTTTCCACTGGAGCCTGGAGCGCCCTTTTCGGTCCTGGAACATGATCCCTAGTCCCAGATGGGACGGTGTTTTGCTGCGTTGTCGTTTTACTGTCGGTCTACAGGAACAAATTTCACGGAGGCGTCCACCAGCGGGTTGGAATGGGCATGTCTTCGTCATGAAATGGGACCTAAGCTATGATTACCCCGACTAAAGGTTTAGACTTGTGGGATTTACTTGATTTAAGCCAGACTATAACGTCTAGATATCAAAGTCATGGCTATGAGAAGCTCGCTCTCGTTCCGTTGCGAAGTTGTGTGCCTTAGTAGGATGCGGATAATGAAGACCATCTAAGCCAAAGGGACAAGCACCAGATTCTGGGTCTTCCGGTCCCAGTCACCGCGAAACTGACTTCAGGCAGGTGTGTTCCCATGATCTCACTCGGGCTTCTGGTCCTTCCACCTCTCTCTCACCGCGCCGACATCAAAGCCACTCCTCTCCGCCCTGGCAACAACAGCCTTTGCCCTGCCCACGACCGGCGCATCGATCATCTTGCCGTCGAGTGTCCACGCCCCCCTCCCGCTCTCTCCGGCCCTATCCCCCTTGCTCGCCTTCTCATCCGCCACGACGACCCTGACGCTCCACTCGACCTCGTCCGCGGACGGCGCAAACGCGGCCTGGACGACGTCGACCTGCGAGGGGTGGATGCACTGCTTCCCGTTGAAGCCCATGCCCTTGCCGTCGGCGCACTCCTCCCGCAGCCGGCGGGTGCCCTCGTCGCCGCGGAAGGTGGTGCAGACCAGGTCGATGGTGGAGGCGAGGTCGAAGGCGCGGGCGTGCGTCGCGATGGCGGACCGCGCGTAGAGGAACTCGCGGAGGGAGGGCGTCCGCGTCAGGCTCAGGTCGAGCGAGAAGTCCTCTGCTGCGAAGATCAGGCCTGACAGGCTCACGCCGTCTGACACGCCGGCCTGGCAGATGGGTCCTAGGTTGAGGATCGCCTCGGCTGACTCTATGAGGGCGAGCAGCTTTATGGGCTGTGAGTTGCTGTACCGCTGCGGGGCGACGTGTTTCAACACATCGGCTACAAAGGTGAGGTCCGAGGCCTTGTTCACCTTGGGGATCACGATGGCGTCGAGCCCTGGCTCGCTGCCGAGGGTCTGGAGGTCCTCCAAGGCATAGGGAGTGGAGACGGCGTTGATGCGGACCGCAACCTCGCCTATGCCTTTTGGCCGGGATGATGATGAAATGGCCGACAGGTGCTTGGCGAGTGCCTGTCGCGCATTGGGCTTCTCGTGTGGCGTCACTGAGTCCTCTAGATCGTAGGTCACATTGTCTGTTGTGAGGCCTAGGGACTTGCTGAGCATCTTCTGGGAGGAGCCCGGGACTGCAGTGAGGTCAGTTCACGGTTCATGTAAGTTGAGGTAAGTGTGATTCCTTGCCGTAGAGAAGCGCCCTGCGCAGCACTGATGCTGATGTTGCCATTATGACAGAATAGATGAATGGCTGACTATTGATTGGTTTGATATTCACGTTACGACTCCATTCCTATATACTTGATATATGGAGCGACAATTCACTGTAAATATGCAGCCGAGGTGAAGTGAGGTGAAGGCCGTTAATCTGGCGGGGCCAGCTCCAAGTCGGCTACTACGCAACCCCTGTGACCGTTAAGACCACAGTGCCAATCCAGTGAAAGTTAGCGCGCAGCCGCCTGTCACTCTGTGCGAAACAGAACAGCTGGAGCTCCCTGGGGTAAGCTGCATACGTACCTGTTGTACCCTGCCGAGCACCGCGCGCCGTTAACCACCACCAGTCTTCGGCTTCAAACACGACACAGTGGCCAAATGACCCACCCACGCAACGGCACACAACAAGTTCCCCATCCGCTCCTTTATATGCATTAGTGGAAAGCCTGCTGTTGCCGTCGCCGTCGCCGTCGCCGTCGCCCTCGTCATTCTCGAACAACCGCCATGGACCAGCAATCGCCCGCGCCGGGCTCGCTGAGCTGGCGCCTGAGCTCGCACCCCATCACATTACTGACCTTCCTCGCATTCCGATCGTGTAAGTCGGCACCCCTCCACGACGAGGCAGAGGCGCCCTGCACCGACCGTACGCTCTTGATGCTGACATGTAGCTACAGCTAGCCTTCTCGTCTACCTCTTCGGCCTCCTCTTCACCGAGAACCTGTACGCCGTGCCTCCCCATCCCTATATATACCCATCCAACCTGCACGTACGCGCGCGCGCGCGCGTGTGCCCGGCCACTCTTGACCAGGTGACTAACACAGACCGCACGCCGGAACCAACAGCGTCCTCATATTCATCATCACCATCCTCCTCCTCGCGGGCGACTTCTACTACCTGAAAAACATAGCCGGCCGCCGGCTGGTCGGCCTGCGGTGGTGGAACGAGGTCGACCCGTCCTCGGGCGACTCCCAGTGGGTGTTTGAGAGCAGCGAGCCCGGCACCAAGAACATCAACCCTACCGACAGCCGCTTCTTCTGGCTGGCCAACTACGTCCAGCCACTGCTGTGGGTCGCCCTGGCGATACTGGCCCTCGTGCGGTTCATGTTCATCTGGCTGCCGCTTGTCGGTAAGTTTTGCGCATACACCCCTACCCCTCCCCCTTTTCAGGGCTTACGGGGTCAGGGTGGAAAAAGAAAGGTACGTGTGGATTTGCGGAGGCTGACTGTTGTTGTGATAATAGCCATTGCACTGGCCCTGACCATCACAAACTCCCTTGCGTTCTCCCGATGCGACAAGTTCAGCCAGGCGTCCAACATAGCAGGAGGCGCCTTCTCCGCGACAGGTATGGCCGGTAACATCGCGAGCGGCATGGTAGGAAGGTTCTTCAGCAGGGGCTAGTGCCAGGTGGATGAGCTGGCCGACGGCAGCGTTCACATCATCGCTGGCGCGTCCGTGTAGGGAATCCAAGCAGAAGAGCCTGTGCTTTCCATGGCATGAGGACACTGGCAGAAAGGAGCCATTATTTTCTTAAATCGGGTTTCCACGCTATTGCATTTTCAACGGCGAACGGAAGGGCAAAAGGGGTAACCAGGGCGCTTATACCATTCACAAGTAGCTGGTCATGTCCTATACAGGGAATTCAACGGAGTCTTTCTCAGAGTTGTGATGCGGCTTTTGTGTTTCTGCGGATTCCTCCCTCTGTTAGATTCAGGGAACTCAGAGCTGGAAGCCAAGCTCCGAAATACAAGTGGAACAAAACTTGTACTCCAACAGGGCAGGAGCGAACAAAGCCTCAGAGCCAGCTCATGCAAAACACAATAGTGCTAGCGGAACCATTACACTTCCTCACATTGCCCTTGTACACTGTTACATACAAATCTATCCCTATGCTATTAATCCGTCTTATATTGTGAGCATAAATGAAAGTTTCGTAATATAGTCTCCTGGACCTATCCGTACTATTAACTTAGCAGTTCACTATAGGCTAGAATTACTAACCCCTATCATTATTTCCAGCGCTGTGACTACCTACATACCTAGATCTATACTCCTGGTTAAAAAAAATTGGGCCTACGTACTTTATACAAGCAGTATAGGCCAAACTAGCAAAAGAAACTCCTTCAGGTGGGCTCGAACCACCAACCTCCTGATTAACAGTCAGACGCGCTAGCCAATTGCGCCATGAAGGATTGATGATATTTAATTATTTAGTATAATTACATTTCTGGGTATAATGAATTTCTTAGATCTTAGAGCATTAAAGTTTATTTTTAATACTTAAAAGTTACTTTTTTTAAAAAATAAAGTTAAAAATTTATTAATAATTTTTTATTTCTTTTAAAATATTATAAATATATATTTTTAAAGAAAAAAATATATAGAATAATATATTAAGTAAGAGAATATAATATAATATACTATAAAGTCTCTATATTACTTAGGATGATATATGTGTTTACTAAAGTCACCTATTAGATATTATGTGGTGCATATGAGTGCTATCACGGAAAAGGGCAGTGAAGGAAGGAGCGGTTCAAATGTTGGTGCCATGGCAGTCACACATAATTCGTTCATTCCTAATGTTTGTAATTGACTCTTTCCCATCACATTTACCACCTAGTCGTTGCGGCTCATATGTTCACCTGGGCAAGAATCATTTCGCCATGCAGCGCATCCATATATATCTGCCCCCCAGCAGCAAGTATGCACAACCACAATAAGTTCTTCACAGAAGTAAGCAAGTGCTTGTATTCATAAAACAAAACGCTTGGCTGAGTATAAGAGCAATAAGTGCCTCCTCAAAAAATACCAAATATTGTACTGAGAATCCGGATCATCTCGTCCTCCCCGCCGTGCCTGCCTGCTCGATTGCCTCGTCCAAAGCCCTCTCCTCCTCCTCCAGCCTCCGAATCTCATCGTCAGTCATCCCCTCCTCAACAAGGTGCGCATATTGCCCGGATATGCCAGACGGCGTGGCCGACCGGCCGTGCCCAGGTGGGCCATGCGCCGAGGCTCCCCCGCTGCTGCCGCCGCCAACGCCACCACCAGCCGCAGTCCCGCCGTCCTCGCGGGCGCTCTCCGGCGATATGGGCTGGGCCTCGTCCAGCGGATTCGTGGAGTAGATCGACGAGGGGCTCCGCGCCGTCACGCTGTCCCTGTTGGAGTGCTCCTGCTGTACCAGGTCGGCGCCGTCCACCACGTGGTGATGGTGGTGATGGTACTGCTGCTGCTGGCCGTACTCGTGCTGCCCCACATTGTCCCTGTACGGCGACAGCGACCGGTCCAGCTGCGACGACGCGCGGGGCACGGGCGAGCCCATCACGGAGCTGCGGTCGTGGGCGGACATGGAGGGCGTGTGCGGCTGGGCCCGCGGGCTGCCGCTGCCAAAGGGCCCGGACCCCATCACCGGCGTGCCGTGGGCCGAGCTGGCCGCCCCGCCGCCCAGCGACGAGTACACGGCCGAGTTGCGGTTCCCGCCGGCGGCCAAGGTGTGCAGGCTCTCGGTGCGGATGCTTCCTGGGCCCGACATGGCCTGTCCTATGCCGAGGTCCACGCCGCTCTCGTTCCTCCCGGCCAGGCCCAGGCCGCTGTTCAGTCGCTGCTGGCTGTTTTGCTCCGAGTAGGGCGTGTCTGGCTGGTCCCTTTCTAGGATGCTGGTGTGTGCCTCCTTGTCTGCGATGATGTCCTGGACCCCTCGGCTACCGCCCCTCTCCACACTGCCGTCTCGCCGCCGCCGGAAGCAGAAGCATCCTGCGATGACGCTGACGAGTATCAGCCCTCCGACGGTCCCCACGACAATTCCAACAATAGCCGCTGTCGTCAGCCCCCCGGACTTGTTTCCTGCTGCTGCTGCTGATGATGATGATGACGATGATGATGATGGCGTGACTCCACCAGATATCGTAGATGCAGTTGCTTCGCCAGACTCTGCATTTGTTGCTGTAGTGGGTGTTGGAACCGAGGTGAGAGGAGGCGCACCGGCTGTCATCTGGGGTATGTTGGAATATACTTCACCCGCGTCGTCGACATTATTCACAACGGCCCATTCCTGACTGAAAGCTGTGAATGTTTGTTGCTGTTGTCGCTTTTGGCCGCCTTTAGTTGCAAATTGCCAGTCAATACCGAAAAACAACACCTCTTTGAAATGTTCGGCAAGAGTCGTGATCGCCGAGGGATCAGTCAAGTGAATCTCTGACTCTGGCAGTATGACTGCACCCATGCTCCGTCAGCTATGAAAACAACGCCTTATTCGCAAGTTCAGAAGCATGTGAGTACGAACCTTGGACTCCTTGGCTTGTCACACAATTTCTGTTGTCAGGACACCAAGATAATATTGACGAACCATTGGAGTTCATAAGCCGAACCTGGACAATGTACACCTGGGGCCCGGTCTGACTCCATGTAAATGTTTTACCCTGTGTGAAGTTGCTGTACAGGAAGACTGATGACTGCTTCCCACCCTGGTCCGCAAACCACTCGCCATCGAAATCATCCCGTTTGAACAGGAAATTTGGCCAGTCGCCCTCCGCAGCGGCAATGCTGAACATGGCGCCCAAAAGGGCCCATGTGGTCGGTAAGTGTATTCGCATGGTCAGGTCATATACGGATACACCCTTATGTGATGCTGGGCGGCATGGCACTCAGCGTAAGTATGAGGCCGTTCAAGGCGCTGTGCCAAATCGGCAAACGGGCGAGAGAAGCGAGCGAAGGAGAAAAAAATGGGGCAAGGCAGCAGAACAGAGGCAAAGCCGCCAAGGAACAGACTGGCAGGTGAAAGAGAAGCGAAGGTAGGGAAAGAAAGAGTGAGGAGGGTGAGGGTGAGGAAAAGGTCGACTGTTGGCTGCAAGAGAAACGGGGGCCTGCAGATTTGGCGTAGGACGCGGCAATCAAGAGGGAGGGGCCCCCGTTGTTCAGCGCAAAGATGGTCATACCCAGGTCGTTTACCATTTGACTCTCTCTTTTTTTCAGCTCACTCTTTTCGGTGACTTATCAAACGAGGGGTGTTGTCTAAACGCCCAGAAGGACCCGGCCGTCTGACAAAGTCTACCGGTCGCAGAAAGGTGCACAAGTCTGCTTGGGAAAAGCCACCGCACGCGACGCTGCGCCTTTCTCCTGCATCCCACCAACACAACACCACGGGCATGCATCCGTAAGAAAATGGGTTCGGTCGCTAAACCGAGGGCCCCCCCCTCCTCGCTTGAGGAACCACCCTAGGGTGAACAGGTAGCCAGATGGGACACAGAGAGTACTGCATGTTGCTGATCAGCTCTGGCTGACACCTTGTCTCTGCCCCCGACCAACGCCTGCTCGCCCGGCAAAGGCGGGTGGGAAGCACAACGCCACCCCGTTCCATACCCACGTTTCTCTAGATTGGCTTTGTGCTGGGGTTCAGAACGCGTGTCCCGATGGAACACTACCTAGGCATGCAGTGGTTTAATCAAACCAACAGAAGACAGCCAAGAAGAAGAAAAAAAAGTATCCTGGAGGCGCCGGCATCGTGGGGCGTCCATAATGGGTCCCGCGCTGGGGCCAGGGCCGGGGGTCAAGAGAAACAGAGGGTTTGTTTCTTCTGTTCAGCTCCGGTCCAGCGGTGCTCATCCTGAAGGATTCATGGGGCTCCTCCTGCCTCGCAGCCTGGAGTGGGGTGGAGGGTACCTGCGGTGATCCACCCCTCGCTGTCAGTCAGGCAGTCAGTCAGCAGAAAGAAGAAGTGTGCAACCAGCAGAGACCAGAAGAAGTAGTCTTCGACTTGTAAACCTGGATGCACGCGTGCTGATGATATCGGTGGTGCAACCTGCACGAGGGGTCGCTTCCCTTATGACTGCATCTAGACAAGCTAGACTAAATCTACCCATCGGTGGTCTAATAAACAAGCCATTACCGCAATCGACTGTCTGCATCCCATTGTGGCCAATCGGAGGAGCGTGCTATTTTAAAATTGAACGTTGTGGCTTGGCCTGCCTTACAGAATGGCACCCATGTGCATGTAAGATGGTACGGAGTACTACTAGACAGCACAGACAGCCTCTAGCTGTCGCTCCCTTTGTACCATTGATGCACGCAAAGCATGTTGCCGCCCAAATGCAAGGGTTGTGCGGAATAGACGGTTTTTTTTCTTCTGGTTTTTTTCTCCCAAGGCCATCTGGCCGCCGACCCGTTTCCAGTAAGCGCTCACAAATATGGGCCTCACATCATTACTTTGGTCTGTTGGTTTCGCAAATCACCAACAGGGCCCAGATTTACCAGTCATGTGTGGTCTTATCTGGCGTATCGCTTCTCAGGCCCGCTCGCTTGCAGATCCTCTCCTGCACCCGTCAGTACAGAGGTGAAACAGTGTTGGGTCCATGTTGCCAATCTGCGTGTAGCCTCTGGTGTTCTAAGCCTCGCATTGGGTGGGGGGGCACATTTGATGCTTGAATTATATGGACAGGATAGACTACACGTCCGTCCCTGTCACGACCGCGCTCCCCGTCAGTAATCTTGGCTCCAAGCTTCAGAATATTGCAGTGAACGTCTTGACTACATCCATGCATTTTGCGGATAAATGTGAACGCCGCCTACCAGGAAACCAATATGCCCGTGGACGCCCCCATCAAGTCAGTCCATCAGCTAGTCATGTCCCGCCGGAAAATATACTTGAGCCCCCTTAATGTACTTCTAGGCAAAAGTCATTGAGATCTCGTCCTTCTCTTTGCCAAAGTCATCGTCGTCCGGGTCCACCGCCCAGGGGTTCGCCGTCGGTATCGTTGGCACCGTCTGGGCCGGCTTGAGACCGGGCCTCGACGCCGTGTCTGATCCTCTGCTCGACAATGTTTGGCTGCGCTGCGGCCGGTGATGGTCCTCAAATCCAGTCTCAAATGTCATCTGGATCTCATCGTCTCTGGGCCTCCGAACCTGCTCTGGGGATGACTGGTTGGAAGAGCCGCCCCATGCTGAGTACGCGTCCATGCTCGTAGTGTGTGTCAGTGATCCCCTAGGGCTCGTGCTCGAGGCCAGGCCGGGGCTCGGCAGCTTCATCGGCGGCAGGGTCGACTGTAGCTCTCGGGGCTGCAGCGTCTCTTCCTCCTGCGTCTTGGCCAGCTCCGCCCGGATCGCGTCCACGTCGAACAGTACTCCATGGTTGTTGCCCTCCTTGTCTTCCACCTTCGAGGAGCTGGTGCCATTTGCGGCCGCCTTTGAAGAATCCTCATATACCTCCCACTCGGCCTTTTGCGCCTTCTTCTTGCGGCTGAAGAAGCCGCCAAACGCTCCGCTCTTGCGGCTGTTCTTGTTGGCTTCCGCCGCCCCATCCTTTTCAAGCTGCTTCCTCGCCTCCTCGATCTCGTTGATAAGCTCGCGCTGTCTCTGGTTGTGGTTCTCCGGGTCCGGGTCCTCAATCTCGGTGAACTCATCGCTCTCGACCGTCCAGCCCACCTCTCGAAGCAGACGCGGCATAGCCCTACGATAGTCCATGTGGCCGTTGACAAACTCCGACGTGTCCACATTTTCGAGGTCCGGGATGCCCTCGATGCGGGTCAGGCCCGCAACGGTGCGGATGCCGCCGTTCGTCAGGCGGAATAGGTACCCGAGGATCCAGTCGTTGCGGTGGTACCCATTGACAAATCGGCCCGGCACCACGGTTCTGCATCTCAACCACTCATCTTGTTTGACCACGAGGGGTGAACCAAACATGTAAACGTTCTGGACGATTCCAAACGCGCCTTTCCGGGACAGCTCGAGCAGGCACGAGAATATGACCCTGGCGCCGAGAGAGTAGCCCACAAGAGTGATGGGCCTTGTTCCCAGGTTTCGCTCAATCAGCGAGTCCGCCAGAATGAGACCGGCAGCCCACGCTCGATCTAGCGACACGGACCATGGGTTGTCGATCAGGTAGGACAACTTCGACAGGACAACAGGCAGCTGCAGTGCCGCCATCAAACTCACAAGAATAGTACTGCCGAGCACTTGCTGCAGGCCTTGTGTGAGAGCCTGCCGTCCTGTTAGCTCATGGCAAAGGGGGGCAAACATGGTTTTCAGTGTGTTGCCAGACATACCTCAGTGGCCAGGATGTTGATGGTGTCACCCATGCTGGTCAGCATTTCGGGCTCCCACAAGACCGAGTACATGTCACCCATCACCGGGTCGACAGTACTAAAGGGCAGACGCACGTCATCCACTTTACCTGTCATCCATCCCGATATAGTGACGATGAGGTTGACCCTCTTATTGTTGTGCAGCGGTCGGTATTCGAATGTCTTCACAGCACCTGTTCTCCGGTTGGCAGCCTTGGCTCCGATCACACTACCCGCAGCCGCAGAGCCAGACGTGATGATTGCAGCTCCTGCTGTTCCAGCGAGGAAACTGCTCGTCCCCGTTACACCAATTGTTGTAAAGCCTGCAGCTAGACCAGCACCGATGACAGGGGCAAGGAGACCCGCGGATAGGCCAATGACCAGACCGCCGCCGACGGTTGCTAGGCCCATGGCAATGTAGCGCTTCTTCAAGGCCAGTTTGCGACGACTTTCCATGTGCTCGTCTTCGTTCCAGTTTTCCCTTTCCGCCTGTTGCTGCATCTCGAGGGCCTCCGTCACCTTCCTCTCGAAGCGGCAGATATCGATCCAGTCAACCTCTAGGGCTTTTCCAATCCTCTCGAGGAGGACCCTCGACCTCGCATCGTATATTGAGTCCGCGATCAGCACCAGGAATATATCGCACAGAATTGTCCACCGGATGTCAATGTCAAGCTTCTCGCCTGTTGGCAGCTGGCTCGGAGTCCGCACTGCAGGCAGCTCCTCGCCTTCGTGTTTGTTGTAAGCCGGAGGTGGTTCTGCCGGCGTCTCCTCGCTTGGTAACCTCGGTGACGAGACCGAGGAAGGTCTGGGAGACGCTACAGAGGGTCGCGAGCTTGATGTTGAGCTCTTGCGTTCCGCCATAGGATTCTTGACCCTGGCGTTAGCCATGAGCTGAGGCGTCAGATCGCTCGAGATGACCCCGTGCTCACTGAGCTGCTCGATCATGATCTGCTCAGCGGCGCTGATATCCATATGAGTGTAGAGGCGAATCATGATCTTCTGAGACCACATTTTGGTCGCTTCGGTAGCCAGCTGGCCCACTTTCTTTGTCGACTTGGTCCACGGCGCCGTTTCCAGCGTCTTGACCAGCTGGGAAAGCTCTATCCTCACCAAGCCAACGTAGGCAATTTTCTGGCCCTCGGTCAGTAAGTCCTTGGTGGCCTGCATCTGTGAGACGGCATCCCTCGTCTGCTCGTCGTCGTCCATCATACTTGTCCCGCCGGCATTTTTGAACAAGTAATTGGTATTGTCGTCCATGCTTGTTGCAGACTGGGCATCTTCGTCCACCAGGACCCTTGTGTAGCCCTTTCCAGCTCCGCCCATCCCCGCGTAGCTGTAACTTTCGTCCTCGTCCTCTTCATTATGCTCCTTTGCGATTAGCCTATTGTCGTCGTCGTATATATCGTATGGTGCGTATGCCGGCATCGTCTGCCAGCCACCGTCATCGTCCTGTTCCTCCTCTTTCTTCTGCGTGGTCAACTGCAAATGAGAGTATTCTGATATTTGAATGCCACTGGCATCGGCAGTGTTGACTACAGTGGACTCGCGCTTGCTCTTGCTCTTGCCCTCTGGCGCGTCGTCATGCGGAGCGTTGGCCGTTTTGTCGTTTGTCTCCTTCTCTTTTGTCGCCTCTTTTCCCACTTCCTCAGGCTTCGGTGTAGTAGACGCTGGTGCTTCCTGCTTTCCCGTGTCCTCCTCGCCATCATCCTTGTCCGCGGCGTTTGGCTCTGGTTGAGCTTTTTTCTCTGGCTCTGGCTTGACATCGCTTGCCGGTGCGCCATTCGTCTTGGGCATCTCGACGGAGTCGGCAGCTTCGGCGGGTTGGGGCGCAGACTGGGCGTCCTTGAAATCGTCGTCACCGCTGCTACTCTCATCTGCGACCTCTTGTGCGCTCCTGCGCGACCTTGTGGATGCGGCGGAGCTTGTTTTCCTGTGCATGCTGCCATTGGGCCTCGTGCGATACGAAGTCCTGCTGGCGCTCCGGGTGCGGCGTTCCGGGCGGTCTGTGCTGTCCTGGACCGTGTCGAGTTCCTCCTCTGTGTATTCGACTTGAGGGCGTGGTCTGACGGGCAGGCCAAAGTCGTCGTACTCGACAGCCATGGCGGATGGGGCTGTTTCTGGGGCAGCTGTGGGAGGTGCGGAGTGGGAATCTGGCCCATTGTTCGCCGGGGTTGATGAGGCCGCCGAGGTCGCCGGCACCTCATCCTCGTTCCCTGCTGCCATAACGGAGAGACTTGTATCCCTATGCTGGAATGCTCAAATCATCGGAATTCTGGTAGGTGACTGGCCGGCGGGGGTGCTGGCTGGGGGTGTTTCGACGTATGGTTGGCGGGTGGTCCGAGGCGAGTTGAAGTCGAGACGAAACACTGACATGAAGGAACCGCGTCACCAAGAATGAAAGACAGCAGAGCAAGAGTGTGGCTTGCGGCTGTGCTCAGGTCAAGCCTCGGTCAGCCCTCGAGAGTTCCTGAGGGTCACCCAGCGAGGCCATGCAAACAAGTTAATTATCAGAGACTCGCTCGGCTGGACCTGGACTCAGGGGTTGTCGTTGAGGAAATAAACAGCTTGGCGTATTTGAAGGCCTGCCGGACCGGGTGGTTGGAACCGCGTTGTACGTACATAATGGCCTGGGCTGGGTGGCCAGGTACCATGGGCAGGTCTTGCCGTATTGCGTGGGCATGTCCACTTGGGGCCTGCTTGCGTGGGTTGCTTGCGGCTTGGCCCCGTGCTTGGCCCCCGTGCACTAACGGACAAGTGGTGCAACGCCAGGGTATCCAGGGGCACGGGCCGCCCGCGTGCATGTGCTGTCTGGTGGTGTGCTCAGTGGATCACTGCTGCTGCGCCATCTCGGTGTGCTGCCCGCTCACGTCACTTCCGTGACCCGCCCACTCCCGCCGCTTCCAGCCTGCAGGACATGAATAATCGGATCCCGTGGGAGCACTGGATCCATATACCCAAAAGCATGTATCACAAGACCGCTGCTTTTTGGCACGCTTGCCCAAATTTGGGATTAGCTACCAGGTGGCACTGAATATTTAGTCAAGTGTGCAAGACCTAAGGCCCATGATACGTTGTGCATCTGTGTCTACTCCGGCCAAGTCTATGTGTTGGCGACGTGTGCACAACATGAGTAAAAAGGTCAGTTGCTGATACGAACATCAATTCTCCAAAAGCACCCTTTACTGCCAATCAAGAGTCAAGTGTGTTTGTAGTTTCGTTTTTGTCCGTTTCCATCAGAAAGAGTTTGCAGTCCCATTATGTAGTGTTGAAAACTCAAATACCCAGCAGTCTAAAGATAATTGATAACATCAAAGTATTCAAACCCACACCCGATTGCAGCTGCTGTTCAAGTTTAATACAGCCATATATCACTGCCATCTATTCTGCTCACAGAATCACCTGTATACATCATATCACCGGAGTATGTCCTCAGACCGAGTTTTGTTAAGTTAGTGGGATGAGCACACACTATACATTGAGCCGGGCAGAACACTTTATGTTGTCTATAGTCTGCTTTATCTTTGCTGGAGAATAGCATATAACTAAAGCCTGCGGGTAGGGCTGTAATTAATGTGAAATAGGTTTGCTTAAAGGTATTAAATAAGTGCTAGGATATAACCTAGATATCTATATATATAAATTATAATAGTATAACTTATAAGCTATCCTAGAATAATAAATTAATAATTATTTATTATAAATCTTTAATTTAAATATATATTTATAAGTTAAGAATAATAATTATTATATAAATAATATATTAATTTTACTTTTATTTTATATATATTTAAAGTTATATATAATACTTTTATATAATTATAAATATTTAAAAACTTAAGTAATATATATAAATAAAATATAAAAAGGGATAAAGTAAAGAATAAAATATTTAAAATTATATAAGATTATAAATAAATTAAGAACTATTTAAGTTATAATAATAACTTATATTATAAAGTAAAGTTATAAAACTCTAGCTATAAGCACTTAATAGAGTTACTTATCCTAGGTATATATATCCATCTATATTTTTTTTCACATGGATTATATACTACACATAAGGAAAGATGTCATAGACCTAGAGGTTGATTTTGCTGATTATCGGCACATGGTGAATATGCTATGAAGTTGCTTCGCATGTACACGGCGACGCGGTCCAAACAACGAAACAACAATATAAGTGCTGTGTAAGTGCTGCATAAGTGGGTGGTTTCGTTTCCAATCCCCGTACTTATAAAACATATGTGGCACCACCATACAGTGGTAACTGCTCGAGACCCAGTATTTAGAAGAAGAAAAAAGTGCTGTGTAAAACATCGACACATAATGAGATTCACTCCAGCAGGAGACGATCTCACGTAGGAACAAATGCATGAGGCTTGCATTCCATGTCAGTAACATGCATATCTATGTAATTCTAAGAGAAGGGTTGCATCGACCGCCGCAGCACACGTGGCAGGTCTACCCCCATGCTGGAACAATCTCAACACCCAGACTTCAGGATCCCCCTTCTTTCCATCATTATAAAGCCTCGTTCCCCTGCGACCTCAGGTAAGAATACGACCCCCGAAATGACTAATGGGGTATATAGACGCCGGAATCGAGCCCCTACTCCGCCAGAACCTGCCTGAGCATCACAAGGAAGTTCTCCTTGAGTTTATGTACCTCGCTCACAGCCGGCTTCTCCGGCTCCCCGGCCGTCCTCCGCAGCCGGTCCTGCCTCTTGGCGCGCCTCCTTCGCTCCGCCTCGATCGGATCTAGCTCGTCCTGCGCCTCCTCCTCGGCCTCGTCCTCAGAATCGTCGTCGTCGTACCCCATGTCCTCCAGGTCCATCTGGTCGAGCCCAAAGTCGGCGCTGGTGAAGTTCATGCCGCCAGGGATGATGTCCAGCTGCCCGTGGCTGCCGTCGGCGGCCATCTTCTGCCGCGTCTTGTCCTGGTGCCACTTCTTGCGCGCCTCCTGCCACGCGATCAGCGCGTTGATCTCCTTGATGGCGACTTCCTTTTCGATAGTCTTGTTGCTGGCGGCTCCCTCGAAGAGAGCGTTGATATCGAGAGCGCCGTTGTGTGGTCCCTTTCTAAGGAATTCCAGTATGCCCTCGATCCACCCCATCAACTGCGTGAACAAGCCATTATCGTGCACATGTACTTCATGCACGAACTTGTAAAAATTATGCTCGTGCCTCTGGCAAAGGTCGATGAAAGCCTGCACAGTCTGATTGGGATCTGCCGAGGCGTCTTGCTCGCGGCACTTCTCGACAACCTGAAGGGATAGGATAATTAGCAGTTTGTTAGAGAAATCGCAGAGGATCCAACGCACCTGTATCATGTCATCCATAAAGACCGCAAAGTCCGTCACACTACCGTAGACATTTGCTGACTTGTACACTCTGACGAGAGGCTCGTAGAAGATTTGAAACAGATCCCGGAACAGCTGTAGCGTAACAGGCTCTTCGATAAGATGCAACATCATCTCCTTGTCTCGCTGCCTAGTGTACAGTTTCATAAGCGTCTTGAGGTACGAGAACAGCTGTGCGCCCTGCTTGAGCTCCTCATCGACGTTCTCAACCGCACTGTTGAACGCGACGTAGGCATTGTATAGTCGCTGGATCTGCTCGCCCGTGAGACCCGGTTCGATGAGATCTGATCTCAACACGGCAACGACCAGGTCAACGTCCTCACTTTCTGCCTCCTCCCGGATTGCGATCTTGAGATGATCGTCGAGGTCGGTGTACTTCTTCAGCTTCTCGACAAACACATCATCGCTGATTTTTGCTGCGACTGCATCTATGGACTTTTGGAAGCTCTTGATGCCATCGTGCAACGCCAGGGAGAAAATCCTCTGCATCAATGACTTGGCTCCGAATGGTTGCGCGAGGAACACGTCCAAAATGCTTGACATTACTGCCGCGGGGTTTGCTATCCGGATGATGTTCTTGATGATTGTGTAGGGAATGAGAGAATGTATCCTCTTCGCCTGTGTGAACAATTCAGGAGAATTGTCTTCTGCCAAGAACAAGTGATAAATTGTAGCTGCGACTTCTATCCGCAGCCACTCGGCGAATTTCTGATACTGAACGCTGAGGTCCTGGATTGTCTCTTTATCCTTGATCTCCTGGAAAAGTTTCGTAAGACCGTTGGCGTCCACGATCTCTTGGCGGAACCTAGGAGAATTGTCAGCCATGTACGACGTGGATTTGAGACAGCGGAACTCACTGTTCCATGTAGATGTCCAGTTCTGCTGCACGCTTTCTTGCGATCTCGTAGAATTGCTTTTGCTCTTCCATACGTTTTGCATCGACGCCTTTGCGCTTCATGATATCTTCCACGTCCTCGTCGCTGAGCTTGATGGGATCCCGGGTGAGGAATTCCTGCATAGCCTTGGTCTGCGCAATCTGCTGATTCTGCAAAAGGGAGCGTAGGAAAGACCTCAGCGATATCCGTTGGCTCTCTCGGAACAAAACCACGTTTTCTGTCTTGCCCGGGCTGAGGGGCGTCACTGGTCTGCCATCCACTGAGGGCCTAGGTGATCCCCTGAGGGAAGAGGCAGCTGAGCCTTTTCTCCTGTGACCCAGGGCATCTGTGAAAGTGTTAGTGCTTTACTGGGTGGGTGCCAGAGACGGGGTCTATCCACAAACCTCTCACCGACAGCCTCTTGTTGCTGGCATCTTCTCCGTTCTTAGGGGCGAGACCTGTTTTTTGAGTAGATGCGGATGAGACAGAATCATCATCCGAGTCGCCGCCACCCGAGCTGAAAATGCCCGTAGCGGTGGAACTGGACTTATTCTTCTTGGGCAACGGTGGCAAGACCCTGCCCGGCAGTTCGGTACGCAAGGTTTTGTGAAGGCGGCTGAAGTCCCCATAGCGGCGGCCAACGAAATACTCCATCTCTCCCTTCTTCTTGACGCGCAGCAGGAATTCCTGGTTATTGTTAGACGAGACTCTGATTTCCAGGGCCGAGAGGCGAGACTGACAGCGTGCTTATGAGACCTAATGTTCCCCCTGACCTTCGTCACGCGCACACCGGCCATATTCACGTCCCAGCCATTAATGTAGTTGCCCTCGGGCTGCGTATGAAGGACACCGGTGGCGATGGCGTCCCTGTCCACGACCTCCATCTCAGAGAAGCGAATCCTCTCCTCGAAGCCAGACGAGGTGGGGATGCCCGAGACCATCATAAGCTCCACGAGCTTCTGGCTCTTTAGGGCGAGTTTGCGACGCTTAGTCTCTTCGAGACGGTCCTCCGAGGAGGATATGTTCTTGCTGGCAAAGGACTCGAGAAAGACCTGTAGCTTATCCTGCCAGAACTCCTTCTCCCTGGCCTTGTCGAGGAACGGGAACTCGCGGACATGGTGGACAAAGATGAATCGAAGAATCGGTAATTCGGAGTCGTAGGGGGTGACCTCGCCCAGGTCTGACTTGAACGGCGCGCCGAACCGCCGGAGGGCGGTGGGCGAGTTGAGCTCGCTGATCTCCCAGCGCACCTGCTCCGAAATGAGCTCCCTCTTCAGATCTGTACACCAGGGATTAGCTTGGGCCTCGTGTGGTCCAGAGGATGGTGTGGTGGTCACGAACAATGCTCCTGCTTGCCGGTGAGCGTCTGCCCTGGTGGTGGCAGGCTGGACTTGCCGCTGTCGGTCCTGAGGGGCAGCGACACGGCATCGCCAGATTCGGCCGCATGGCCATTGGGGCCGCCGTCTGTGCTGCTTATCGTGGTGGGGGCTGTTTTCCCGCTTGCGCCAGCATCTGCGGACATCTCGACAGCGTCTGTAGGGAGAGCTGATTTCCCAATAGAGTCACTCTGCAGCTGCGGCGCAGTGACAGGTGACGACCGCAACACGCAAGGCGGTTCTGTGAGCTGTAACGAGCAGGAGCCGGGTATCTCTCTGGCGCGGCGGGGTAAGACTTGGATGTATCAAAAGTTCCGCTGGGCGGTTTGAGTGTGGATGGGGCAGTCCGGCGGGTTGGGGGAGATGGGTATTAAAGAATAGGAAACAGAGGGTATGCAAGAAATGGAAGAAACGTCGCGGAATAATGCCCAACAAGATCGTGGAAGCGGTTGGTGGGGGCGCACAGGGTTGGTGATGTAGAGCGAACGAGAAGGAGGAGGAGGAATGTGCAAGGCAAGTACATGTGCTATGTACCGCTGTGATGCAGTACCTGGCGCGGGTGCTTGTGGTCTTGTGTGGAGCAAAATCTTGGCCGGGCGTTGAGACGATGAAGTAGGATCAGTCAGGATGACGACGGGTGCACTGCCCAGGCCAGGCCTGCTAGGCTTGACTGCCCAAGCGAGAGTCACAGGAGAGAAGGAGCTGACCAGAATGGGCAATTTCGTGTCAGAGACGCGCGGGGCTACAGATGTGATCATCTGGGAATCCTGGGATCCATGGCAGCAGCTAGGACCAGGTCACCCGCTCTGTTTACTTGTGACAAGCACAGACTGACTTTTTTTTCCCTTCTTCTTTTCTTGCCAGCCTTGGAATGCCGTGCTATAGTATAGCCCCGTTTAGCCTACCGATATATACATATGCCGTGTGCTGTGCACATCTTGTTGTGCCGTGGCGGACTTGTGTTGTTCAGGGGAGGGGGGTCGAGGGCCAGGCGATGACGTCTGGTCGGTGCGAATGACTGGTGTCCCTGATGAGATTGCCTACCTAGGTACCTTGGTACGGATAATGTCTCGCAAGGCACTCCAGGCCACTCACCACCTGCCCGCTGGGCCTGCACCTGCACCTCCCACCCAGAAGCACCCAGACAGCCAGAAGAACACTTAATTGTTAGCCCTCTGCCGCCCTTGTGTCTACCTGGACTGCCTGGATACGCCACGGCGTTTCCGTCGAGCCACTGGTGTCAGTGCGTGGCGCGAAGACCGACCACTGCCCAGCCCTGCCGAGAGACCGAATGCGCGCCTGGGATGGGCCGGTCGCCGCATCCGAGTCTTGACCGATGGGGGGCGCGGCTTTCGGCATGACCACCCACTGGCTGGCTGGCGTGGCTGGCTCGTTGCTCCGGCCGCGGGGATCTCCCAACGTCTCAGCCGCACAGGAAAAAAAAACGGAATATGTAACTTCTGTCCGCAGCTCGTTCTGTGACAGGAGGAGCAGTTGGCTTCCCCTGCAGGCTGCAACAGGATTACCCGAGTGTCCCAGAGCAACCTGGACAGGCTGAATCTGATATCTGTGACCCATGCCAAGCTGCACTGCGCCTCAGTGGACACGCCATCTCGTGGAGCTGCCGACGACCGTTTTGGGTCGGGTTGGCAGGCTTGCAGGCTGGCAGGTTGGGCGCGCAGCGAGGCATCTCGGCGCTCTGCAACTTCACCAGCCGTGTCCCCGGGCCTGGGCACTCAGCGGCGGGCTGGTTCCGGCTGGCTTGGTGGCTGCTTGTAAGCGCCTTGCATTCTTTTGGAACTAGAGTGGGTATCTTGGAAAACAAAACCTGGCCTGCGCCGTAGTAAAATGCTGCAAACGCCGGATAAGCCCAAATGCTACAGCTACAGTTCGTCCAGAGCCCTCAACGCCTCGTCACCTCCTCCCTCCGCCGCATTGTCTCTGCTGAAATTGAGTGCCATGCTCCACTCTTTGTCGTGGCTGGCTAAAGGTCCCTGCCCACCCGACTCCAGCCTCAGCTTCGCCAGCATTGCATCCTCTTTCAGATCCGCGGCAAGCTCATCAAGCTCGGGCGCGTATGCCTTTGCCCCGGCGTACAACAGCACGAGGATGAGGACAAAACCTAGCAGCATCCCCCACACAATCTTGATCCTCCTCCGTGTCTTGTTCTGCCACAAGTAGTCCGCACGCTCCCAGCGCTCCACCTTCTGCCTGACAATATCCACCCTCTCGCTCAACGCGGTGATGCGCTCCCGCCCGCCGTGAACACGATCCTGTAGGGCCTGCACGCGGGCCTGCTGCTCGTCAAACTGTCCGAAGGCGTCGAGCTGCGCCTGGGCTTCCGCGAGGACAGACCCTGATTCGGCCGTGAAGCCCTCGTTCACGGATGCTGAGGCCGATGCGAGCTCCTTCAGGGCCACGACGGTGTTTTGGAGGGAGCTGAGCCTCTCGAGGACGCCGTAGTAGGTTTCGTCGAGGCGTCTCGTGGTGCCAGTGGAGATGTTGGACAGTTCGACGAGGGACTTCTTCAGATCGCTGCAAGTAGTTAGCATCCCATGGTTAATGTCGTTGTAGTAGTATCTCAGCCACACACCTAGTCCTCGCGCTGGTCTTGTCCCTGGCCCGGCGCAGCATCTCCTCCTCATCCTCGCCAGCCGGCACCCCGCGGAAACCTCCGGCATTCTCCCTGCCGGATGGTATCAATATGCTTCCAGCCCGGCTTGGGTTGGCACTCGGTACGGCTGGTGTCCAACCCTCGGATCGGGGTACTTCGGTCGAGCCTCTTGGGGGCAACTGCAACACCGGTGCTGCAGATAGCGGTATGCTGATATCATCTGAACCGTCTCGGCTCCGATCCCTCTTGTGATGTGACATTCGAGGATGGTGGTGCGATGTGTGGATGTGGTGTTGATGGTGTTTGCCCAGGCGGACAGGTGATGTGATTTCGGTGATGGACCGGTGGATCTGATGTCGAGAGCGTTTCGGAGACGAAGCTTTCGGAGCGGCCGCTGCGAGTGGCTGCTGCTGCTGCTGCTGCTGCTGCTGCCTCTGTGCGGCCGGCGGCGATGAGACTCCACTGCCCGACATCCTCGGCTGGCTGTCGGTTCTGTGTCCGGCTCCCGCTTTGACGTCTGTGTCACTCACTTTTTACTGGACTCTGTCAAGGGCAATGTTTGCTTGTCGGTGGTGTTGAGTCTAGGTATGCAAGCGCATTGTACTTGCTCAGTAGCGATGTTCATTCAGGGGGGAACAATCAGATGCCGGGACGTTGCACGTCGTCATCAGCTCAGATCAGCTGGAGGTCTTATTACCCCAAGATTCCTGGGTTGCATGCAAGGGTCCCTGCTACGCGGGCGCCCGATTTGGCGGGTAGGGGCTTCTCAGCCCAGCTGCCAATCTCGTAGCGCCGATTTCAGGGAGATATTAGAGATGGATCAGCCTCCGGGAGACTGAAACCCAAGTTCATTTTGGAAATTCCTCTGTACCACATATGCTATTATACACAATCAAGTGCAAACTGGACTGACTGGTCAACTGTGGCATCTTGCAGCCTTTCCAAGCCGGTTTCGAATTGAGTGTCTCTTCCAATTGTCCGGACAGAGTTTGCCTACCGGCGGCCCGTGACACTCGGCCACTTGCACCGGGTCTGACTCCTGAGACAAGTTGTCTGCCGAGAAGCTTTCGCAAACCTCAGTGTCACAATCACAAAGGGGCTCCCACTCCAGCGCTTTTGCCCTCGTCCTGGCTAGTGCCCCTCTTTGTTACGCAGAGCCGACCGGACCCAGCCTGCTTTTCGTTCAGTTCGGCCTAGCCCGGGTGGCCCAGAAAGAGGTGGTGGAACTGTGATCGGCTGAGGATGTCGCTGAGGACCCCCGGACAAACCGCCCTGGCTCTGGCCCTGGCCTTGACGATTGGTATCGTGTGATTGTGAAATCTCAAGTATTGGGTCACGCGGTGGGCGTCGCTCAGGAGTTGAGGAGCTTGTTCCTCTTCTCCTTCCTCTTCAGCCTCTCGACCCGCTTCTTGTGCATCTTCTCGGCCAGTTTCTCGTATCTCTCCTTCTCCTCCTTAGCCGCGCGCTTCTCCTTCAGTTTCGTCATCCGTTCCTGTACGCGGGGTGTGCTGTCAGCGTCACCAGTCCAAGGTTTGGATGAGGGACAGTTTTGTTTGTCGCACTCACTTTTCTCTGCGCCTCCTTCTCATCCTTCATCTCCTTCTCTTTCGCCTTGACTGCCATCTGAGCCACCCTATCCTGGGCCCGTTTTGCGTACGATGTCAGACCCGAACCAGGTCGGAAGGCTTTCTTTGGCGCATGCCACTGTTTGCCTGGCCGTTCCAAAATTGGTCAGCGTCTTGTTTGTCAAGCTGCAGGCTTCATCGGAGAGCACATACCATTCTTCCTCATGCCCAACGGCTTGGCGGTTGTTGAGGCTGCTGCTGGCTTTGCGCCGGCGTCGCCGACCGTGGTGGACATGATGACAAAGGGTTGCAGGAAATTAAGTGGTCAAAGTCCAGAGCCGGAAAATAGAGCACTCGTCTGCTCGTTGCGGAAGCAGGTTTCTCTGGCCGACAAGCGGTAGGGATTGCCTTGGGAGACAAAGTGAATTGCTTCGAGTGCCGCTGAATGCGCGCGATGCAAACTGGATGCGATAGGGTGGAGCAAATTTTCTGCCAGTGAGGCATACTGCACTTTTCTGCTCACCGCTTTGGAGGGGCCGGGAGAAACTGCAGGGATCCCACGTCTGCACCCGCAGGTTAGCGTGCATTCTATGTAGTGCTGTATACTGTGTCTCTTGACTATACCATCCTTTAACGCGCATGCATGCGTGTAAACACGCAGGACACACAGAACACGCAGGCAGGGCAGGCCGCTGCAACTTGGCCCTCAGGCCGTTTTCGCCTCTTAGGCGGTGGGAACCGTGCTTGCATATGGAAGTCTTTGCACCACTGAGATAGTATTGAAAGGTACAATGTTGAGTGATTTTGGGGTGCCAGGCTGCCCAGATAACCCCTTCAACGTGCAGACCACAGCTGCAGCGCAGCGTCAGACACAAACTCAGCGCCTTTCGCTATGTGTGTGGTTGTCTCATACCTGGTTGACTTTGGGAGATGATCCGCCCATCCAGCCAGCCTGCCAGCCAGCATGGCTAGATCGACGGTCTCGTCTTGGGAAACTCGGACCGGCACCGCCTGCCATTGAACAGGCAAGTTGCATGATACTAGCTCTCAAGAGGAGGCGAGCCCAGCTTTTGCCGGGGTTGGCATGCTTCATACGCGCTGGAGAAGACTTGGAATCCCGGCGGACTAATATGAACAGCTCAATACAATCTCATCTGCTGGGGAGTATTCCGTAGTCTTGCAAAAATAGTCGCAGCCATAAAATGCAAACAAATAGCCGCCGCTGTAATGACGTTCAAAAACGCGCAGGGTCCAGTTTAGTTGTCTGACAGACAAGCGTGATTAAAGTCGAGCTTTTCACAGTTGACGAAGACGTGTTCCAAGTTCCACTTCTCTGGCATCGGCCGAGAGTTGAATTTGCTCAACGAGCCAGTCTCAGACAAGACCCGTCAAGCGGCAATGGAGACATTGACCCAATCTGAGGTCAGGGACCCCATAAATCTGTCCTAAGATTGATCTGCCGTTATTAGCTGGCGGCATTCGCCCGAGATTACGGTCATTCGAAATCCGGCTGCACCTCGGCTCCGCAACCTGCGTACCGAGATGTACCCAGCCCAGCAAATTGCCTGGGCGATGCTCCTTGGGGGACATTTGGGTACGTTGTCTCTGCACATTCCTGGACATCCCACTATCGTCTGCCCAGAACGTGCCGGGGTGGAACCATAGGATCGAGTTCGAATTGACTTCCCACCTGACTCTCTCTCACCTTGAAGAGGTCACGAGAGATCAAATACGGTATAACAGGGTTATGTCTCCGGTGGCTTACCACAGCAATGACATTTGACCGCTGTTGTGAGATCCGGGCAGACTACCAGCTTAGATCCGGCACCCTGAGGTAGTGAGGAACGAACAGTCAGCCGAACATGCAGCAGCTGCGTTAGCTGCAGCAGTAGAGCACACCAGGCTGAAGGCGAGGCCGAAGCCCGAAGACAGCGGGTTGAACGGGCTGTCGTGGCTGCGTGGCCGGTTTTCCCAGGCCCGCGATTGACGACCGATTAAAGATTAGCTTTTCGACTTGACCCCTCCAGGCCAAGTAATCCGTAGCGCGATGCACTCCAGAGTCACTAATCTGTGCTCAGGGCAACGCCAGGGAGACGCAGCAACAGGACTGGCCGGGCTGCCGACTTGGCGAGTAAAGTCTCCCACGAGGCACATCTTGCTGCAGGCCCGCTGCAGGCCGCTGCGAGGCCACTGCACGCTTCAGGGACAAGACGAACACGAGGCGGGTCTTTTGTCTCGATGAAGCAATGCGTGCACATGACGGGTCAGAAAAGCGTGGATGGATGACGGATGGCGTTTCCCCTTCTGTCAGGAACGCAACCGCCGCAGGCCGTGTCACCGCGCACTGCGACGCCAGCGGCAGGCCCGATTCGAGTCGGACAATTCGGACGACTCGGACGGGTCGAGTCGAGGTGTCTGTCGCCTTGCCAGGCAGTCAGGACGCCTCCCGCCGAATTGAGGCATCCATGAGAAGGCAAGCCTGGCAAGTGGATGATTAGATCCGGTAGACAAAGAAACCGTGTTCGGCATAACAAAGAATGGATCGAAACACCACGGGACTCGGCACGGAACCCGAGCCCATATTAGCTCCTCGGAAGGAGAATAGCAGCTCGTCAAGGCGCTGGGACCAAGACTTATCTGGACGTCTCGATTCTACCTCGCCTCGACCTGCTTGGTGCCTGGCAGCGCTGATGTTTGGGCATTGGATCGTGGACAGAACAGCGCCAGTTTCATCCGATTCAGTGTTGGACCACGTTCAGGCCAGACCGTCATGCATGCAGCGGGAGGGCGGCCAGCCAGGGATGGCCGATCAAGCTGATCTTCCTTCCCATCAGCCCTTTGGTCCCAAGCGATGGCGGTGGGCGGCTGCCCCCCCCACCTCCATCTCTGCGGCGATTTGCTCCTTCGAGGCGTCGATCACATGGATCAGTTCCCGCATGGCGAACTGTTCCCGTCGTGGTGGCCTGGCAACCTGGGCAGCCTGGGTGGTGGTTGGTGGTGGTAGCCTTTTGCCCTCGGTGCCTCTCAAGCACAGTCATGGCCGGCTGAGACGAGACGTTAAAACCCAGCAGAGGCCCAGCAGAGGCCCAGCAGGAGCAGCTGCAAGGGGCAGCGCTTGTGCACACGCATGCGGAGTACACGCATACGGAGTACACACATGCACACGCACGCACTCGCTCCTGGCACTGTGTGCGGTGAGCTGTGCGCTGCCTCGTGCGTGCTGGCCAGGCACAGCATTACAGTGCACGTTTTCCCCTCTGGTGCGAGCGCAAGCGCAAGTGCAAGTGCAAGAAGATGCATTGGGCGGCAGGAACACACGAACAGTGCCAGTGCCCCGAGTGTGCCCTGGCATGGACAGCAGGGGTCCCGAAGCGAGGTGCATCAGCTGGCACCTCCCAGACCTGACAAATGGGGATTTTCAGGGCACTGCCTCCGCAAATACGCCCCTAACCTCGCCAGATCGCAACTTGATAGCGGGGTTCCACGGCGCTGGATACAACATCACGGCCCAAAATGGAAGGGCCTTCTCTGGACCTGCAGTCTGGCGTTGAGCGGGCGAATGAGAGGCGGCGCGTGCCTGGATTGAAGATAACACAAGCTCCAGAGCCAGGTCGGAGAGAGGTCGCACTGGTGCTGCCGGGGCAGAATACCTAGGTATCCATTATACCCCGTACCCACAGCTTATGCCTAGGTGCCTAGGTAGGTATATACCTCAGTAAGTACCTAACTGAACACACAGCAGCCCGTCTCAGAACAACATGACAACCTGATTGATGTCCTCTGGGGGGGATGGTACACAACCCAGGCGCTGTGTCCATATGCCAGAGCATATCTAACAGTACCCCGTACCTACAGTTCTTGCCTACCTAGGTACCTAGGTAGTTATAACAAGTTAGTCTACCCCAGGTAGTTGGTTGGTGTACTGTAGGTCCAGTGACCGACTGCAAGGCGGGCCCTCGGGAGACCTCCCCCCCCAAGGTTGGGCCCAAGGTCTCATGTTGGCATCGGAATCGGGAAGCAGGGGCCGCTCTCTGTACTGTGTGCGCTGTGTGGGTTGCTGGACGGGTTTTGGGTCGTCCAAGATTTGGCAAGGGTCGAGAGCCCCAGAGTAAGGACTCCCTCACTCCACGATCTCATCTGCGAGGAATCACAAAAATGTCCCTCGTCAGCAGTGGCATCCGTCATGCTGATGAGACATAAAAGAGGCAGACAGGAGCTGGCAAAGGGCTGGCCGGGCCCCCTTGCTTGGTGACAGCCTGGCATGTCCATGGCAATGGTATAGCATCAATCCATGGGCTCTTCCAATTTCCAAAGTTGCAACTTCATGTCGACCACATGGCCTCTCTGATGAATTCCCTAATTTGCAATAGGCAGTCAGTCTGGGTCTTTTGATTGAGACAAGGACCCGGGGACGGGATTGAGAGGGAGGCAAGGAGGGAGGGAGGGAGTGGCAGGAAGGAGGGTGGGAGCCAGGGCAGCCGGGGCCGCCTGGGGTACCGTGTCTCCCTTGCTGTCTCGAACTGTGGGCGGGCCCTTGTCGCGACTCGCCTGCTCGCCTGGAGTGGCTGGCTGGGCCAAATTTCACCCTACAACCCTGGCCACACAGTACCTCGATGCACAGTACATGCTGACAAGAGGCAAGCAAGCATGGGCCGAATCCCGCTCTTCAGCCTTTCCGGCCCTGACAATTACTGGTACACGCCCAGCAGGGGCTCACCCTGCTGGTCCCTTGGGCCATCCCCATCTGGTGGGTCCATTCGGTTTTGGTTGGCGTGGGGCCTGTGCACTGTTTTGCTGTTCCCAGTTCCAGTCCCAGTCCCAGTCCCCAGTCCACCCCCCTCCCAGTGCCCAGAGCCCAGTGCCAGCGCGGTTGCCAGCCATGCCCTGCCCTGCCTGGCCATGCCCTGCTATGCCTTGCCCGTGCCCTGGTTTGCCCATAGTCCCATCCAACCTGGAAGCTGCCCGCCATTGCCCATTGCCCAGTGACCGACCCAGCCAGCCCAGCCGGCCCAGTCGCACGCGGCCGCCGCCTTCTCGCTCTGTCCTGTGTGGCCTGCCCGTCTCTCTTCCCACCATCACCACCGCCACCACCACCTCCTTCGGTCTGGTTGCCCGCCTTCTTTCTTTCCCCGGCCTCATCCTCGCCTCACCCTCAACTCTGGTTCAATTCCAGCGGGAAATCTCCATAGGTTTCCTGCTTGGTCTTGACCGTCCACTCCTTTAATCCAGTTTACCTTTTTAGATTCTTAGAAAAAGCATTGCCTTAATTCCGCCTCGTGCAGCACTCTCTCTCTCGCTTCGTTCCCACCGAACCGGACATCGGGACGACCAAAGAAAGAGCAAACTCGAAATCGGACCTCGAACCAACTCCAGCTCCGGCCTCTACTCCAGCTACGCTCCAGACCCACGAGAGTACACAGACCGGGCACCCTAACGGGACCAGTCAATCTCGCATTACGACACCGGCCAGGCGACAGACATCGCCGCCAGCCACTCACATCACAAGAGGTACTACAAACAACCGCCCGTCCTGCTTCGCTCTCGTCATTGCCAGCCCTCCATCCGACCACCTGCTTCGTTTGCCGTTTCTCTCAACGTTTTCCCGACTTGGGTTGACCGTTGCGATCAGACGAAAAGGCAGACCGGCTAACCTGTGGGCCCGGTTGCATAGTGAGGTCGGATTTCACGGGAAATCGTCCCATCTCTTGAGCCCACGAAACCCAAAACGAGTCGAAGATCGATTCAACCTAATCCAAGTCTCCCGCCGTCCCGAGTGAGAAGTTCTGGGGTCGTCGCACCCGAAGGACCGAGCAGCCATTTTGGTACCCCATGTCACCTTTGGTCAAGTAGTCATCAGATCTCTGGCCGCAGCGCGGCTCTTGTGAAGATGGCTACCACCATTGTTCCTGACATGCCCCACGATGGTCGTGTCCACAACCCACGCCATCTTTCGATCCCTATTCATGGAGACAACCTAGGCCTCGGAGACCCTCTGGACGCCCCCGAGTTGTCTCCTCGATCCCACGCGACCGCCCCGCCACCAAACCCGCCATTCGTTTTCCCACCGAAGGCAATGTCTGCCTCCGCGCCGTCGTCATACTCCCGTGCCACCGGCAGGCGGCCAAGGTCTGCAATCGAGCCAGGCCTGGCAGCGCTCGCCGCTGGCAGGAACGACGACATGCCTTCCCAGGGCTCCTCCGCCCTGCCCGCATTCTCGTTCAACCCCGGGGCCAACCTCGCCCCGTCAACCGCCACGCTTTTGCCAGCCCACGAGTTCCTAAACGCCCCGTCTCCCCAGCAGTCGCCACGGCCCTCCCCCGCAAGGGGAACCCACAGGCGCGGAGGGAGCGAGTTTGTCGGAGGTGAATACCGATCCGGCAACGCCAGGATGGAGGTCTTGAGCTCGAGCCCGACCAAGTCAGAAGGCGGCAATGCCTCGCCCCAACTCCGGCCAGTCGAGCCAACCCGGCGAGGACCTGCTCATCGTCACGCCCACCGTCGATCTGCGGCCATGTCTAGCCATGACCTTAGCAGTATCACCGGGCTTAATCTCCCCAAAAACTCGAGTAATGTCTCACGAGGAAGCAGTGCTCCATCAAGCCCATCCGGGCCAGAGCTCAACAAGCATTTCTCATTCCCCATTCTGCGTCCTGATGATGTCAAACCAGACGCAGAGGACACAGTTGGCGGCAACAGGCCCCAGAGTGCTGGACTCGACCAAACACCTGGCTTTCCTAGGCTCGCCGCCGCACCATCACGGAGGAAATCGTTCAGCAAAAACAGGGTCGGCTTTTCGGATACCCTCGAGTTTATACCTCGGCCACTTTCCCTAGTCTCGAGCGACACATCGAGTACCGTAACTGTCCGCCCGGGCCACTCCCTCTCGGGCAGCATCTCATCAGTTCTTTCAGCCTCAAACACGCCCATCATAGAGAAGGATGAATCTTTGGCACCTCTCGAGCCAACCGCATCACAAGTCGCCGACTCGGAATACAGACCGAGCACAGCTGGTGCTGTGCTTGAGAGTACGCCGACGTCTCCACAAGAAGGCATGTCCCGCGCCGGTCCAAAGCGGCGAGGCTCTTTACCTCTGCTTTCTGGTATTCCCCTTCCCTCTCCTGACACCGCCTCTCCTGATCCTAGCCCTACGAAAATTGCAAAGAGATGGTCGTTCTTTGGCCTGGATCAATTCTCTGGAACCCACTCGCCATCAAAATCTCGACCTGTGAGCCTGAATTCCTGCGAGGTCTCAAGGACGGATCTGCCGTTGTCTATATCTGCCAATGAGGAAACAACGACAACAGAATGCTCAGTACAGAAAGCTGGCAAGAAGTCGAGCAAGAAGCCGAAGAAAGTCAAGACTTGGGCAGGCTCGATACTAACCAAGAGGCCGAAGGGTCGCAGAAGCAAGAGCAAGAAGTCCAGTCGCCGGGGGCCAACCCCCCCTCCAAGTCGTCCAGGCTATGAGGATGAGGAAGACACGGCGTCAGATTCTGCAGACACAAAGAGCGAGCCGTCCATGCCTACTGTTATGATAGAAGAGTTGGACCAAGACCAGGAGGGAACGGAGGCTTGGAAGCCACCCCGACCCGTGACGGAGGAAGACACTTCCTACCCTGTGATCGACCTTGATGCGGCGCTGGGGCCTTTCAACACCCCTTTACCACGGAATCCGGAGTGGGAAGCAGCCCAGAAGGCCGGCGGCCTGGTGAAGCGGCAACTTCACAGCGCTGCTGGCCTGAGCAGGTTCACCGGCCCGGGGATGCACTACACTCACCACCAGCGAGCCCAAAGCTCTCCCGAGATGCCTCCATTTGAGTTCCGCCGCGGAATCCACAGATTTGGCAGCAGCTCTACCATGGCAGATGTTTTCGAGGAAGAGGAGGAGTACTACGAGGATTCTGACAACTCTGGCTCATCGACACCCCAGCCGGAGTCGACTGGTCCTAAGGACAGCGAGACTTCGAGTGTCAGTGGCTTTTTCTCAACACGCAGCTCGGCGGAGAGGCTTGGGGCAGACGGGCGAAGCTCTGACGCATCGCTTGTAGCCAAGCGGAAGGCCAGCGATCCAGAAGACAGCAGGTCTCAACGCACCGCAAGCATGAAGTCGAGAACTTCGCTGAGCTCTCTGCAAGAGCAAGTCATTGAGGAGGAGCCACCTGCCATTCCTACTCAATTCAGGACAGTGGAATTTGGACGCCCAGCGCAGATAAAAGCGCCGGATTCGCCCATGTCATCGCCGGTCAGCCCAAGAGCGCCGATGGACGGATGCTCGTCTTCACATACCACCTCGTCCTCTTTGGCGCCAGTCAGCCCTTATTCGTCGGTCACCCAGTCGTCCTCCTTCCCATCGCCTCGGTCGCCAGTCTCATACGACGCAAACATCATTTCCACTGCGCCATCGTCAGTGACAGATGATAGCTTCCAGTCACTGCTCATGGGAGAGCCTGGTCCGGAAGTCCGGAAGTCTATGGATGTCCCCTCCATCTCCAGCAGACACTCCAACCAGCCGCCAGAGAACCTGTTCGCTCAGCAGGCTGCCTACATGAACCGAGCCCCAGCGCCTGGGGAGCGCCCGGCGTCTTTCAGTGCGATGGCCTTTGGTGGTGGCCGACGGGGCAGCCTGGCGAGCCTGGGCCGCCTGATCAGCAGCTCTCACGGGGAGCGCAGCAAGCTATCGACGGAAGTTTTCAGCAGCGAGTCGGAAAAGAAGCTGAAGGGCAGCAAGTCCCGGCGGTTCAGCAAGATGATGCAGTTCTGGAAGCCGAAAGAGAACGCACAGTCATGACCGCACAGCTATCATTTGGTGAACGGACCCAATTGATACTCGGAGCTGCAAATTCACAACCAAAGGGGCGTACCAGGCCCCGGCATTTATGAAACGTAAAACGAATTTCCTTGTGGACCATTGGGCTTTCATATTGGCATTCTCGCGCACAGCAAGGGAACCTCTTCGCATGGACTTTGTATGATAGGCGGTTTACATTAGGGGGCAATACCATTTTCGCTCTGGAGCTCATATGACGGATGGATAACCCGGATCACCTCGACAGCACCCGAGGCACCAATTGAAATCGGACACCCACGTTTTACACACAATTCATGAACCCGGCATTAGCAACGATGCTAACAGGAAGGCTACACCTCAGCACACACACCCAAGTTTACGATTGGCCTCTCGAGCCCCGCAGAAAGCGGTGAGGCGGGAGACGGGAGGCGGGGGGGGGAACATGGGTCACGTTTAACGGTCACAGCAATCCGAGAGAAGATGAGGATGTGATGGACCGGTTATAACTTTCGATTCTACGAGGACAGATATCCTTGCAGAGGAGGTGGGCGCCGAGGCGGCCGACCCATAGCAAATGGAAAGATTCCAGAAAAGGGGGGGAGGGCGACTTTGGGAGTCCTTCTTTTCCTCATCTTAATTTGCTTGGCTGCTCAGCGCGGCACTGAGGACGACCCAGCCTCCTTGAGTCTTTAGAACATTGAGGATGGAAGTCGAAGGGGGGAGAGAAAGGGCACGTCGGATACGCAAATTACGTAGACATAATAATGACGATCCAAAGTACATAAAAGTGTGGTTCCTTGAATGATCTACGCAAATAGAAGCGCGAGCCCACACAGTGAATTGTGCAAGACCCAGCTCGGGATCCGTGGGCTGCACTCGCTCATCTCGGGCAATCTCTGGGTGATGGATGGGGCAGGGCCGTGGTGGAACCTGGGGGAGAGAGTGCCCCGCGGACCCAGCCAAGTTTGCCAACAGTGCCAGTGCCTCGGCCGAAGCTAGACCCCTGGCCCGGCCCCCTCCATCCAGCCATCTCGTACCTGACGCAGCAGCGCAGCTCAATTACCTCGTAGGAGCTCGGGGGTGGGGCTCACTTCCAAGGTCACTTGCCTGCTGGCAATCAGTGCACACACGTCAGACACGTCCAACAAACATCCAGGACGAACTAGACGACACGCATCAGCTGGCGCCCATCCCCACGGCCCGCCCAATCGGGGATCGATCGTATACCGAGTACGAACATACGAAGCGAAGCTCTGGTCATATCTGGGCACTGGTCGTAGCCTGCTGTTTTACCTCCCCGCCCCTCCCCCCCAATATCGAAATCGGGCAGGCAAGGGCAGCTGAGAGTGTGGCCCGCCCCGACCGACCCACCGCCGCCGCCGCCGCTGTCCCCATCGATTGAATCGACCGACCGGTGCCCCGAAAAAAAAAAGAAAATGTCCACCGCGTCCGCGTCGTCCTCGCGCTCAGCCGCGCGGCGTCTCATAAAAGAGCTGGACACGTGGCGGGCAGAGGCGCAGGACGAGAAGGGCATCGAGCGGCTCGGCCCCGTGGGCGAGGAGGACCTGCTGGTGTGGGAGGCCGTGTTCAACGGCCGAGGCATTGATGGCGGGTATGAAGGTTAGTCAGTCAGCCAGTCAGTCAGTCATTGAGACATCCATGCACAAGCTGGCAGGATAGAAGGGGGGGGGCGGGGAGAGCGAGGGAGAGGACCTATGAGACTCCATCATCCCGACCTAGATAGACAGACAAACCAACTAACCCCGGCACGCAACACGAATCCAGAAGGCCGCTGGCTCCTCTCGATCAAGATCCCGCCCAACTACCCGCTGTCCCCGCCGGCGGTGCGCTTCGTCACGCCCATAGTGCACCCAAACATCAACCTCGACACGGGCGAGATCTGCCTGGACCTGCTGGCCGACGCGTGGACGCCCGCCTACAGCGTGCTCGAGACGGTCCGCGCTGTCCGCGAGGGCCTGCTGCCCCACCCGGAGGTCGACTCCCCGCTCAACGTCGACTGCGCCGCCCTGCTCCGCGACGGGGACGCCGTCGGCGCCCGGAGGCTGGTGGAGCTGTGGTGTTCCTCCCGCGAGGGGAGGTACGACGGCGCATGAGGGTGTGTGTCTGTGTGTGTGTGTTGTGTGCATGGGGTATGTGAGACGGAGCTCGCCCGTTGGTGTCGGGGTGCGGGCGGAGCATGCATGGGCCTCGACGTGGGTGATCAAGGGTTCCCGATTGGGAAATTGAGATGAGGAACGGCTGGCTGGCTGGGCACGGAGTCTGGAGTTTGGATATATCTGGGGGCTAGAGGAATTTCCTCAGACGTTCACAATGTACACAATGACAATGTCCATAGGATTGGCATGGGCAGATGTGCGTGGTCTCACTTATCAAGATTCACCCTGAGCAATCCGGCGTTGCGGCCAACAGTCAGCATTTGGGTATGTTTCTTTCATACTAGGAGCCCTCAACATGAGGCAATTGCCCCGCGCATTGGCTCTCGCAGTCGCAACGTCGATTGTGCTACCATCACACACCAGCTCCCGCAGGCTTCGCTAGACCCTGTAGTCGATCGACCACACATACAGATGGCCGTGCTCAAACGACCCTCTCCCTCCGTCTAAGACCTCGTAGATGGCCAGCCAATTCTCTTGGTTACCTCCCGAACTCATTCACAGGACGCCATTCCTTGCATTGCGTTTCACTCAGTGTCTACCAGATGCCGGATAACGAATAAAATAGAATGCCAAAACCAGCATACACCGTCTAGTGTTCCGCCCCGTTCGCCGTGATGCTCATAGCACGGCTCGGTGCGTGCCGACCTGGAATGATTCTGATGTGGTCCATGGCCTCCCCGTGCGACTTTCAATGCATGGGATTTTCCAGACCTGTAGTAAGACAATCCGACGCCGACTGGGATGATGACGGTGCTTGTTCTGATGATTATAATGATAATGGAGTGAGTAGACTGTAATGTTGTTACATCATTCGTTATAGTGGTAGACCTGTAGAGAGCTCCGCATCAGTTGCACTGTCATGCACATGATCGAAAGGTTGGGAGTACTCACCTTGTAGTTGGGAAGACCGATAGACTTCCAGCCCAACCGCGCTGCCATCTTTGCGAAACCCTCCGTTTCAATGAGATGGTAGAACGGGAAAGGAGGGAACATGGCTCCGTCACGGTGTACGTCTGCCTTGACCAGCACTGCCGTGCCTCCGACACCATCCAGCTCAACCTCAAGGTGCTGGTCTTCCCGTTCGTCGTACATGTATGCCATGAGCGCTCGGAACGTGGGCATCTCAGCGTAGCCTTCCAGCAGGATTTCATCCTTGCCCATCTTGCTCGCCATCTCCTGGGCAGTGGGGCTGTCCTTCCAATTGTTGAAGTCGTATGCACGCTCAGCCATCTCCTTCTTGTTATCGTCATAGTACCTCTGGAAGCAGTTCGGGACGATGATGGCCTTATTGTGAGCAGCGAGGTCTTGGATCATGTCGGGTGGGGACTCGACAATATCGGCGTCCAGCCACAGAACCCAGGACACGGATGGTCCGAGGGTGGTGAAGAGGAGGGAGTTGCGCGCTTTGGCCATGGATGCGCGCCGGGGTTTCTGGTTCTGCATCTTGTGCCTCTCAGCCTCGTCTTGCGAGGCCAGCGGCGGGTCAAAGTCCTGCCTGAGAATGATGATGCTCTTAAAGCGGTCCTTCTCGGGACCAGACTTCTGTGTCTTTGCTATTTGCGCCTGCAGTAATGATGTGGCCTCGTTTCCTTCCTTGTTCTTGGGCAGTATGAAGCCCAATGTTATGAGCTGGTGGGGGTACGTGAGTCTCAGCAGGTTGTCCCAGTACTCCTGGTAGAAGCGAGCCATCGGGGTGAGGATGAGGACGTTCTCGTTATTCTCGATGGGGTTCGCGGAGATTGTGACATTGTTGAGATTGTAGTGGACGACGGGCGGGGGCGCAGATCTGCCATTCTTGTCGGCGATGGGTTTCCGGAAAGGCGAGGTCGGCGGGGACAGAGGATGGCTGGCGACGGTGGGTTTCTTGACGTTGGCAAGGGAGATGCCGCTGCCACTGCCGCCAGCGGCGGAGCCCGAGGGGACGATGAGGAAGTAGAGGATGAAGATGCCCAAGACGGCGCCGATGGCGAGAGTCAAGGGGTTCGCCTTCTTCATACGAACGGGCCCCATGGCACGCGCCATGAGTGCGACTGTGTTGTCTCACAAGCCAGTTACTGGGAGGAGTGTCATAGATTGGAGCTGGGGAACGAGAGCAGGCGACGATCTCTGGCGTATGGGCCAGCTGGCGAGATGCGGCTCTTACTCCATCCACGCCTTGCGCATGCGGACTCGAGAATGTATGAAGCCAGATACAATGCGATTCCGGGCAGGCTGTTGAAAGGTTAAGATCGAGGCTGGGTCAAGAGTCGGGCCAGGTCGAGTCGAGTCGAGTCGAGTCGGATCGGGTCGGGTCGAGGCCGTGGGCAGGGCTGTTGGAAGCGAGGCCGAACTAAGCTGGCAGATAGAGTGAGTGTCCTGTACTCCGTGTCCCGTTTCTGGCTTGGCCCGTGTGGCTGGGCCGGTGCTGAGCTCAGCGTACAGTAAGGCGAAGATGGTGGATCGGCCGTAATGCTGATGACAGGGCTGCAGGTGAGGAAATACGAAGAGGACAGCAGCCAACTGGTGGTACTCGCCGGGTGGAGGAAACAGGCTAGACTGCTGCGGTTGCGGGATGGACGTGCGTATCGAAAATCGAATCCGGTTCACACTACCGTGGTAGGTGCAGTAACTAACACATGTGGTGCACCAGCCTGCCAGCTTGACCAGGTCCCGAAGCAAACGCCAAAGCCAAAAGTTGCCAAGTTCGAGGTCGGGCAGGGAAGGCCTTCAGTCCAGGCAGGCCCAGTAAATAGAGTGAAGTGAGGTAGGTGTCAAACAGGGGATGGCAGGGGGGAGGCAGCTCGAGCCGAATTGAGCCTCTGCACCTGATGCACCTGCGCTGCAGGCGAATCTGCCATCTGTCGTCGGCCCTGCCCAGGTTGCCAGGTGCTCAGGGGTCCACCCACCGCTGGGGCTCCATGGACCCTTGGAGAGGAGACCCTTGTGGGCAGCCCAGGCTCAGGGGAACGGGAGTAGTACAAGGCGAGTCTAGACTGTCAGGACTGTCTGGATTACAGCACAGCACTCACCACCTAGGTATATGCACTTCTCTACGACCCGTCTCTCCGACCCGTCTCTCCATCACAGCCCACCTCGTCTCTGGATCTTGGCACACCAGACTTACTCATCTGGTGCTGTTAGCCTGCTGAGGCTCAGTCAGTATGGCACTTATCAGTAAGTCCATACGTGAAAGGCCGTCTCCGCTCCAGATGGATGAGTGCTCACCACAAGCCTGCAGGCCATCTTGACTATGCTGTCTTCTCACTGTTCCTCATCCCGCTGGTCGTCTTCATCCACCTGTGGGTAGCTCCTTATACCAAGGTGGAGGAGTCTTTCAACATCCAGGCGGCCCACGATGTCCTTGTCTATGGCACCCCCCTCTCCAGCATCTACCAGAAGCTGTCCTCTAGTTACGACCACTTCGCCTTTCCCGGAGCTGTGCCCAGGACCTTCATCGGCCCCGTGCTGCTCGCCGGCGTCGCCAGGCCATTGACAACACTGTTCGGCCATGAGCACGGCCAATTCATCGTTCGTGCCCTTCTTGGGTGGTTCAATGCATACTCGCTCTTGTGGTTCAGGAGACAGCTTCAAAATGCCTGTGGTCCTGCTGTGGCCAGATGGTACGTTGTGCTGCAGGTCAGCCAGTTCCATGTCATGTTCTATGCCTCCAGGACCTTGCCAAACATGTTTGCCTTCGGACTGAGTAAGTCAACGATAGCTGAAGGAATACCACTCTCCTCCATTCCCGCTAAATCGTATCAATATAGCCACTTTTGCCTTTGGCCTCCTGCTCCCCCACAAGCAACCCGCCAAGGCCAATCCCAGGATCCGCATGGCGTTGGCTCTGTTCGTCTTCGCCGCCGTTGTCTTCCGCTCAGAGATTGCACTTCTCCTTGCAACAAATTCTCTATGGTTGCTCATCATCCCCATGATCTCTCTCCAGAGACTGATTCCCCCATTTCTCGTGTCCTTTGTTGCCGCCTTGGCCATCTCTATTCCCATCGACTCCTACTTCTGGCAGAAGCCAATCTGGCCGGAATTATGGGGCTTCTACTACAATGTCGTGCAAGGCTCCTCCTCTAACTGGGGTACCTCTCCGTGGCATTGGTATTTCACTTCGGCTTTGCCCAAACTGATATCCCCTCCTCTGGGGCTTTTCTTCGTCTGGTGCTCCCTCAACTCTCAGGCCTACGGTCGCATAGCCCAACGCCTGGTCATCCCGAACTTGCTGTTTGTGGCCATCTACTCCCTTCAGCCGCACAAGGAGGCCCGCTTCATCTTCTACATCGTCCCGCCATTGACCGCCGCCGCCGCCCTCGGAGCCTCCACCCTGGTGAACCAGATTCCCGCTAGGATGGCTGCTGACGAAAGTGGCCGGCGCGCAATCAGAAACATCATTCTTCTCATCATCTCAGGCTCCATCCTTGCCACCTTCCTCAGCAGCGCTGTCATGCTTGTTGCCTCCAGCTTGAACTATCCTGGCGGTGACGCCCTCGCTGCTCTGCACGGCATGATCGAGCACGACCAAAGTGCAGTGTCTTCCTCTGTGGTGACGGTCCATGCAGACGTGTTGAGCTGCATGACAGGGGTGACTCTATTCGGAGTCGCTCAGGGCAATGGACTCCCTCAACATCACCGGCTGACCACGGACCCGGACGTCGTGGTCAGCGGCCACGACAGCAAGCCGTCAGTGTCACTCGTGCTTGACAAGACAGAAGACGAAGCTACTCTGTCGGACCCCAGCTTCTGGGCCAAGTTTGATTACCTCCTGATGGAGGACGACCAGGCCGTCAAGGGCGGCAACTGGGACATAGTGGCTGTCGTCGAGGGGTTCTCTGGGCCCGAGATTTTACGACCCGGCGCTCCGCACATAGAGGAGGAACCTAGGGGTATTCAAAGAGTGGGCATGGCGGCTCATGTTGATTCCCTACGGCGCAGGATTACAGAAATGACGGGCGGCTGGTGGATAGGGCCGAAGACAGTGCCAAAGATACGGATCATGAAGCGTGTTAAGGACACGTCCGAAAAAGTCAACAAAGAGGCTATTTCGTAGGCTACGAGCGCTCCCCATGGATGGGAGTTTATTCACATAGCAGACGCGTCGTCACCTGCCACCGAAACGCCATGGGCCTGGATGGGGAACTTGCACTCAGATCAGGCATGTTAGAACCCTGACTCAGATCCTGAGAGACGTCAAGGCAAAGAGAAGACCAATTCCAATCTATGGGGAGATGGATAAGTAAACACGGAGAAAAAGAAGGAAAGGGGCTTCTGACAAGGCCAAACCAGCGATGAGTCGCCCACCTTTCGAGTGCACTTCACCAGAGCTGCCGGTTTCAAGGCATCTTCTCAGATTTGCACCCATGGAGTATACGATTCTGCCATCCATCCATGCTGAGGTCGCTGTATTCGATTGAATTTAGCAGTCTAGATAGCTGAGTCGAGTTGGGCGTGGCATAGGTCCCTCCCCTTTCCCCTGCCTCCAGTGGATACCACGCAAACGTCGACTTGCGCTGATTCCCTACACTGAGATACAACAGAGATGAGTGGCTAGTAGTGATAGTATCCCTAGTATTATCGTGCGATCGCCTGCGTGTGGGACCATTGGCACAGGGAAACAAGATTCCCCTGCCCTTAGCTAACGTCTACAAGACGATTTCAGACCGCTCCCGTTCCGACATATCGACCGCTCGACAACCTCATTTGGGACTATGGTGTGACATTATGGGATAAATTCCTATCGGACTACAGGATAAACTGCTATGGACCTATAGGATAACTTTTGAAAACAGACTGTCGAAGGATTTCCTTCGGTGGGATGCCCTCTTGTGGCCGATCCCCATACAAAAACCAACCACCGGTAGGCTGTCGTTGACAACCAGAATCAAGTATGTCGGATTGAGACATTGTCGAATAGTGCGCGATCAGTCCCCACCAACAATCCGTTCTGGCCTGAGGTATCTTTATCGTCCCTGGCAGATATGATCGGCGCCTTCATATCATCCACAAACACCGAGACCTGCTGGCCCTTGAACTCAACCCGAACGTGATACTTGATTCCATTCTTGACGTGCCGTTCTGAACTCTTCCCGAGATCCGTGGTAATCATCTTACGCTTCCCCTTCTGGTGGATGAGCACGACCTCTCCGGTCTTCGCCTTAAGCCAGACGGCATACCCATTGAACCGAGCAGGCTTGCCCTTCCTCCTCGACGGCGCGGTGCGGAACGTGAGCCCGGCCTCGGCACCCTCTTCCTCGAGCGTGATGTCGACGTCGTAGACCAGGTCCGCAAAGTGCGAGTCCATCAGTATGAGCCCTGGTTGGTCCCGGTCCGCCGAGCCGCGGAGCGACTTGCCTCCCTCATTGTGCTTCTCGTCGGCGAGGAACTGCCAGTCGCCGCTCTTGCGCTGCCACAGGTGTTCGGAGAGGTCCCCATCGTCAAAGTTGTCCTTTGCGAGTAGCTCTATCGGCTTGATGCTGCCGTCCTCGTTGAAGTACATGCGGTCGAGCGCGACGACGCGGCTGTCTGCGTTGCTCTCGTGCAGCGGGCGCCGATGGTAGACTATGTACCAGATGTCCGTTTTGGGGATGTTGAGAACGCTGTTATGGCCCGTAGCCACCCCTATGGTCGGGTCCTGCGTGAGAACCAAGCCCCGCGGCTTGAAGGGCCCCAGGGGCGAGGCGGACGTCGCGTAGGCCACCTGGTACGTGGGCTCGCCGTACCCGTTCTCCGACCACATCAAGTAGTACGTGCCGTTGCGCTTGAAGACCTTGGTGCCCTCCACGTAGTTGCTGGGCCTGGGTGTTACTTTCTTGAAAGTGTCGGCGTCTGACTTGGGGGACTCCTCTCCGTGGAGCCCCACGAAGCTGGTCATGCTGTCCGAGAGTATGCCGACGCAGCTCTCGCCTCCGCCAAAGTACAGGTATTTCTTTCCGTCGTCATCAGTGAAAGCATCCGAGTCCATCGGATTCCTGTACGCATTGTCAGCAGAAGCTTCTGAGCAACGTATTGTAGACACGTGTCGTGTTCATGTAATTTTGATTTGGAAGGCGACTCGGGTTGTTGTGTAGGATTCTAGGGTGAGAGAAATGCAAAGGCTTACGCGCCATGAATGGAATGATCGATCAATCGCGCGCCATTCAGAGCATCCCTAAAGGGTCCCCCAGGCTGGTCCGCGACGGCAACAGCCAATCCAGCATTTGGCTGTTTCTGTGATTGTACACCGTTATGACTGCTAAAGTAGAGGTAGTACTTTCCATCATTACCCTTGGTTGCTGTCGGTGCCCACCTGCAGCAATGGGAGTTAGCCATCAAAGAGCCAGAGAATTGGATTCACATCAGCACAGTAAAGAGTGGGTTAGAAGGTATCCTTAGCATGTTTTGAACCCTGTAAACTCTGCAGTATTTACTTTGAGGGCTAAGAATAGGGTGTGTCTGTTCTTGAAGGGGTAAGAATTGCTCCAGAAGTTGCTTACATTGAATCCTTGACCCAGGGGAAAGCATCGGCGGTCAGGACCTTAGGATGTTTCTTCCTATCAGGCTGTCAATTTAATGCGTCCGGGAAACCATATGAGTAAAAATTTCCCATATGTTTTCGAAACCAAAAAGCGGTCTTGAATACACAGCATAGATTATGGGACAGGACCGGGGTGTCCATACCAGTGGATTAGATCAGTCGAGGAGAACGCATCAAAATGCTTCTGGTCCTTGAAAGCAATGGACGTGGTTGCGTAAATCCAAAAGACATCGTCGTATACACGTATCTCTGGGTCGGCATACCAGCCATCGAACAGTGGGTTTCCAGCTTCTGCGGTGGTCAAGTTGAGGCCAAGCGCCGTGGGCTTGTCTGCCACGGCGAACGCAGCCGCTGCTGCGCCCAGGACGGGAACGATGATTGAAGGCCTCATGATTGTAGTAGCATGCAGAGGCTGACATTATAGGAACAGGCGGGTGGCCTTATAAGTAAACCCAGATGCGGACACGTAGCTCTTTATATATTTTCAGTGATTAACACATTGGTGGTCTTTGCCATTTGACGGACAGCGCTGGTAAACTTCATCTGCATTTGGCGGCTCCCTAAACTCCATACCAGCGCTGGTCCATGATAGCCTCTCTGCTGTTGGTTCATCTCCAAACATGGAAGGATACATACACATAATCACGTACACTAGACTTAATTAGTGGCCGGTAGTCTGGTTGAAGGAAGCATGGAGATCCGCGAGCAACTGACAGACTAAAGGCTTTCAAAAGTAGCGTCAGCTGGCACATGTGACGGTGCGAAAGGTGGTCACCTGGCCCACAACTCTTTGATGAATACGAATAGACGATGAGCGAGTGAGCTTAGACAGCAGTGGTCACTAGTTGATGCTTCCGCAGTAGGACAGGTGTGAGTCTCCAATGTCACTTGAGCCCGGCATGCATAAGGTGTCGGGGGTCAACAGGCACAAAGTATGCTATCGTCTATACGGTCCTATAACCTTGATTGAGAATCGTGAAGTTGGAGTGCGCGTTTTGCTCTCTATATCTGGCTGTATGAGCCTCTCGGCTTAATCCACAACCACTCGATCACCTACTGCCACAGTCGGATGTTGCGACTCCCGGGTCGAAGCCGCCAACGTCTGGCTTTTCTGAGGGACGTGGCACATATGCGTCCCGAAGAAAATCTTGCCATCGAATCTCCTCGTCTTCGATAGCGTGACGAAAGGCTCTTGGCTCTTGTCCGCGGTATCTTGGTTGATACAAACCATGTGGCACCGGCGGCATGAGCCAAGCATCTTGAAGTCTTGATGTCCTATTTGGATCTTGCACCAATTGTCTTCCTCGTAAGCAAGATCGAGACCATCGTTAGTGTTGCCGGGCGAATCAAGTATGATATTTGCTCTAAAGACCGAAGGTGGAACCGGGTTGCCTCCATTCTGAACGATTTCGTTGTTGAGAGCTCGCAAGCTGGCCGTGTTGATGGCTAGAATAGGCGACTCGTTTGAGAGCAAGATCTTCCGCCTATCATTTTGCTCAGCGTCGGAGTCTGGAGGCGAGGGCGGAGTGATAGCTGGTATGGTTGGCAGATGATTGCTTTCATAACTATTGTCCCGGCCAGCGTGATTCTTCTGATGCTTTTGCAGGTGCGCCTTCGAATGTCGTGCGCTTTTATTGGCAGTCTGTCCTCCCGGCGGAAAGCGCGCCAATACACACGGAACATCTAGCACTTCAGAGAAGAAGTTGTTGATCTCTTCCGAGATGTAAGTTTTGGCGCTGATTTCTTCGCCACATACACGGGACAAAAGCGGCCGGTGCGATGATGATGCTGTTGACAATGATTTATGGAATAAGGCCGGGTTGGAGCTCAAGGGTACGCATACTGTTCGAGGCTGACTCTGATCTGACAGCCTATCAGTATATGTTACACGCAGCTGCCCGGTCTCGAAGTCCAGGAATGGCTTGACGAGGGCCATTCTGGGGTAACGCTTTTGGCTCAAGGCTTGGCCGGACCCTCTATGTAGCAGACACCACTCGCGGTCCCACAATAGGCCCTCAGGTCGCACTTCCCAGGCTGTGTTAGGCGGAACGATGAATCCGCCGCAGCTTTTGATAGGATATACGGTGATGCCAGCAACGAACAGGTCGTGCTGTGACTCCGTCCGGGAGGGCTTTGTGTCTCGCGGCACCTCATCAAGTGAAGTCTGCTCGCAATAGAACTCTGCGATGAATGCCACAAATGCATCGACATCAGCAATAATGCTCATTGCACCAAGACTAGCCCTTATAATACCGTTCGGTTTGCCTGCAATAATGTCGTTTTCAGATCCGCAACGGAAACCAGCAGAGAAATTCCTTTTTATTTCCCAAGGTTCAAGATCCAAAGCAGAAGCGATCCCACCGGGGTTGCACACTCCTCCAGTTCGAATATGGAAATTCTTCAGGCCCGCCAACTTTTCGACCTCGGCGAGGCTGATCCAAGCTCCGGCCTGATTGCGTATATTGAATGCTATGGTGGGCCCAGATGAGAGGGCCTCATCCAAACCTTGATCCGGCGAATAGATTTGGCACACGGGGACGCCATTGTGGTGACGCAGATGTTTGAGGCCTTCGTGTAGACGCCGCGTCAAGTATGAGACATGAGATGCCACGGCAAACATTGAACCAAATAACCTCCGGTGAGTGCGCATCGCTATATCCAGGGCCATGATGCTGTGGATAGGCAGTGTGCCGTCTTCGAGGCGCTCGTGTAGTCGATGAGTCTTGGGAGCATGCCATTGCTCTTTGTTGGTGACCACTGTCTCTACAGTACCGCCGCCGAAGTATTTCCTTGAATCGAAGATGGGAAACGCCTGCCGTCTCACTATCAAAGCCCCAAGGTCTGGAAACCCAAATATCTTCGAGAAGCTAAGCACCGTAAAGTCTGCAGCTGCGTCTGGGTTGCTGAGATCCAGGGGCGCGGCTGGTGCGAGAGCAGCAGCATCTAGGATCGTAAAAAAGGAGGTGTCGGATGGCCAATCGAGGTTTCTGAGGCGTTGCGGCCAATCTAATGGATATCTCCGACCATCCATATTCGACTGCGCAGCGTATGCGAAAAGCGTGGTAGGAATGCTCTCCGCCTCAGACCGAAAGGGCCTCCGGCCAGCCAGCCACTCCCCAACCGTGGCGTCGTCCAGGCAAATGCTAGTCCGAGCCTCTTCACGTACGCCAACCAGACTTGTGTGAGCTGACTGATGGTACGCATATCCGAAACCTCCAGGGACAGCCCTCAACGCCTCAGTCACGAGCTTGATGCCAGCCGTGGCATTCGCCACAAAGACGAGATCGAAGTCTTCCGGGTCAGCATTAAAGAACTGAAGGGCCCGCAGCCGAGTATCCTCAATACGAGCCGTAGACAGTTGAGACGAAGGTGATGTCGAGTGCGGATTTCCGAGAAGACTGCTTGTCATCTCGGCGGCAAACTCGTCCACAAGGGACTTGGGATACAAGGTTGTTCCGGCATGGTCGAGATAAACAGAACCTTAACTGGGTCAGCATGCCATATTCTAGTTTCGAGGATGTCGATGTTCCCAGATGACATACCGTTGAGCATGGGATACTCGATTTCTCTTAGCTTCTCAACCGCGGAATTGTATCCCATTGCTATACCTGAACCCCGGGCCGCATCCATCCTGGCGACCACGCCCCTGAAATTGCTCACCGTCCCGTCTTTGTCACCAGGAACATCGAGGCACTTCCGACTCAACTATACAAGTAAGAATGATGGTCTTATTTGGGAGCAATCACGCTCTGGCAGGCATGGTATTGGACGCAGGAAGGAAACACTGGCGAGATGCTGAGTAGACTCCATCTTCGCCGCTCAAACCCGTTCTTTAATTCATTCCGTTCATAAGACGGGCGCTTGCGGCCGAAGAATGGGGAGAACGCCGTGCCGGCCTTATCCAGGAGCAATCAAGAGTGGGGAAACGGGAGGCGCTATGACCACAAAACCCATTAACGATGTACCGACGTACCTGGCCCGAGCGGCGCGCGGTCTGGCAGTCTGGGTGCTGAGGTACCCACTCCAACGCGACAACGCGCTCAGGGGGCAAGTCGCGACGCGCCCGAGTTTAAGTGGTCCTTAAGCTACTTCTTTGCGCGACAGCTCTACCAAGCCTCTCTTTGCCAGTCTCTCCTTCCACACACATCTGTACATACATCCCTCCCCACAACCTCTACCTTCCCCTTCATTCATGCCTTCCGCCTTGGTCTGCCGTTGATTGTACAGAACCTGCATCTCAGTTTACCTCCATTGTACCGTCTGCAGCGACAACCATGGCTGTGAGCGTACTGGGCAAGAGGACCCGAGGGCTTCCTGACCTCAAGGAGCAGCAACTGCCCAATACCAGACGCTGCACAAGGCGCACTAGGAGCTTCCAGCAAGGCAATGACGAGAACGAGGACCCCGAGACCACAATCGACATCGAGGCAGAGGCCGATGACCAGTCGGATTCGGAGGAAGTCGCTTTCTTCAGCCCATCCGTGACCCGCACGCCGTCTGCACGCCGTACCAGAGACATCTTCAAATTCGAGGCATCAGACTATCGTGAGTGACATGCTTCCGCTGGAGGCCCAATTACTGTTCGTGCTGACGGTGTCTTCCCACAGATGCCAAGGCTCCCATAACGCCTTCCACCCCTCGTCACCGGGATGTCTTCGCCAAAGTGCCCGTTACCCCTCGACACAGGGTCATGTCTGTGGGCAAGCTGTCCCGTCGGATGACACCCAAGACCCCCCAGACACCTTCAACATCGCAGACCATCTACCACCAAGCTCGACAACTCTTCTCACGGAGCGCCGACCCCGGTCAGCTCATAGGGAGAGAAGAAGAGAGAAACACGCTGCGCAGTTTTCTTGAGCGCAGCGACTCGTCTCAGCCCTACGGCTGCCTCTACGTCAGTGGGCCACCAGGAACTGGTAAGAGCGCCATGGTCAACGAGGTTTCCAACGAATTGGTCGCCGAGTCATCGACAGTTCGCAAAGCCTACGTCAACTGCATGAGCATCAAGTCGTCGAAGGATCTCTATTTCACCCTATTGGAATCGTTGTGTGACGAGACCGAGATGACCGAGGAGGATGCCACTACGATGCTGCAAAAGATGTTTGTCCCGAAAAAGAAATCGTCGAGCGTGTACGTTGTGGTACTGGACGAGATCGACCACATCCTGTCTCTTGACCTCGAAAGTCTCTACAAGGTATTCGAATGGTCGTTGCAGAAGTCTTCCCGCCTTCTCCTGGTCGGCATCGCCAACGCACTGGACCTCACAGACCGCTTCCTCCCGCGTCTCAAGTCACGAAACCTCAAGCCTGAACTTCTGCCATTTCTGCCATATACCGCGGTGCAAGTTAAGACGATCATCACAAAGCGCTTGAAGAGTCTCCTTCCGAGCGACAAAGCTGCCTCGGACTTTCTTCCATTCTTCCATCCCGCCGCTATTGAGCTGTGCTCCCGCAAGGTGTCCAGCCAAACTGGTGATCTGCGTAAGGCCTTCGAGGTCTGCCGACGGGCCTTGGACCTGGTCGAGAATGAGACACGCCTGAATGAGGAGATTGATGCAAAGGACCAGATTCTACAGATGACACCTTCACGGAAAGTTCTGGGAGAGATGAAGAACGAGACATCGCCAGGAAAGAAGACTGGAAGAAGTGTTTCGTCTATTGTGTCCAGCTCTCTGCGCTCTCTCACAGTCGAGACAGCACCACGCGTCAGCATTGCTCACCTCAACAAAGTGACGGCGGCGGCCTTCAGCAATGGTGCCAACCAGCGCCTCAAGACGCTGAACCTGCAGCAGAAGGCCGCCCTGTGTGCCCTGCACGCACTTGAGAGACGAAATCGCGAAGCCTTTCAAAACAGCGCATCTGGCATAGCTGGCAAATCTCCTAGGACGCCATCGAAATCCAATGTCACGGCGCCTACTATCAAGACGCTGTTCGACACATATGCTCTTCTCTGCAAGCGATCCGACGCGGTGGCGCTGCACCCACTTTCCAGCTCCGAATTTCGGGAAGTCGTGGGCAGCCTGGAGACCTTGTCTCTTGTTGCCGCCGTTGACGGGAAGAACGGATCTTTCGTCGCCGGGTCACAGCCAGGTACCCCAAGTGGCAGGAAAGGCGGAAGGAAAGCCGCTTTTGTGGGCGGTACTGCAGACGACAAGAGGGTGGCCAGCTGCGTCGGAGACAGAGAAATCAATCAGGCTGTCGACGGGCTCGGGGCTGATATCCTGAGGAGCATACTGAGCGGAGAAGCTCTAGACTGATCTTTTACTGATTTACAATACCGGGCTTGCATCTCATGGTCCGCGACTGCATGGCATTGCATTATAAAGGAATGCATGCTGGGGTAACAAAAAGGAGGCATGGAAAGAAGACTTATTGTATAAACACATTGTTAGGAGTACGGTGCTTGATATTACGGCGTTGAGGAATTGGGATACCCGCGTCAAGGGCGACGCAACCTTATCAGGTGTATAACAGTCCGCAAAAGGGCCAGAAGAGCAAAATAATTTGAAAACACACCAGTCAGGGACACCATTCTCCTGTTGAAATTAAGTACATGCTTGAAAGCTTCCCCGCATAGAACGATATGAGTGCATGCATCACTCGCATGACTTCCTCCCTTCCGAGTCGATCGTCGAACAGATGGCAGAACGGGCAGTCTGTTCAGTCCCTCTATCTTAAACCCACTGTGCCGTACTCAATAAAGCGGACCATGAAATAACACAACAAAAATTAACTATCTCTTGAGCGCATAGCCCCGGGGTTGTATGGCCACATGCGCCTCCCCAAGACCGGCCGCTGACGAAACGAGCTGAAACATTGTACAGCCCCAAGAGCAAATGAATTCCTGGGGCGAATGGTGATTATTATATCCCTCCCTCGCAGTTGAGTAGTCACGGTCGAAGACAGGTGAAGCTCGGACAACTGGACGCCCTTGACCACCCCGGCGTCACCCTACATGATGCGAATCTTATAATCGGCCTCTCCCCAGGTGGGCAGCTGTTCCTCACTCGAAGTAGCCTGGACGGGCCAACTGACGACCTCGATGCTCAGGCCCGCGACGCCAGCCGGGTCAGCCTCGGCTCCGTCCCCACGGACGACGCGGGTCGAAAGGTACTCGCGCAGGAACGGCTCGACGTCCGCGTGGTCCATGGACGCAAGCGTCCCCTCTGCCACCTCGTCGACGAGGGCCGCTGTCAGGGGCACGGTGCCGGCGATGTACTCCGCCCCGGGCGCCAGCTTCTTCAGGCTCGCGATCGAGGGCGGCGAGGCGAAGACGCCCATGGAGCCCACGTAGAGCGTCTGTCCGTCCGGCCCGCCGAGGTCGAGGTTGACTGTGAAGGGCCCGTCGAGGGCTTGCCTCATCACTCGGACGTTTGCAATCCACTCCCGGTACTTGCCCTGCTCCGAGATGATTTTCGTGACGGGCAGTGAGGCTATTGATCGGCGGCCGCGACCCATGTACCACCCTTCCTCGTCACGGCCGTGCCGTACTGGATTGCCGCGGCGGTTGGAGCGTTTAGACTGGGCCTTGAGGCTGTTCGGGCTGTATGAGTCGTAGAGTCGGTTAACTATGGTGGTCAATTGAGCCTGCCCGTTGAGGACCGAGGTCTTGTTAGACAGCGATATCCCCGAACTGGCCAGCTCGCTGTATGTATACCCCAGAGCTGCAGTGTCGCGGAGCATGTCCGAGGTCCAGAAGTCCCCGTTGACATTTGAGTAGAATGGCGTCAAGGGGGAGGCGGAATCGAGTATTTGGCCAACGGATGTGGTGTACGAGTTGACCCGGGCAGCCTCAGGGACAATCCACGCATCCGGATGGAGCCCCTGCCATATGGCAAATATGCGATCGACGTTGCAGTGATGGAGGAAGAATAAGGGGTCGAAAGCTGAAAAGGGGACGATGGTCATGTGGCCCTGGTGACCCCCAAGTTCGGCGTGGAGATTGTCGTGAAGGTTTTCGAGCGAGTCTTGTTTAGTGTCATCTATGCTCCAGCCTTCGTTGCTGAAGATGGTGTAGTTGCTGTAACCTGTGAAAAGATTGTAGAGCCTCTGCTGATTCTGGCTGATGTACAACATAAGATTGGTGTTGATGGCGGAATTGTTTGACATGGCGTCTGGCTGTGTACTCGTTGGAGCCCTCCTCGTAGCCGTCCAGTCTGCCCACTAAAAACGGTGTCAGTACCAGGTGCCAGTTGAAAAGACGCAATTTCTTTACTCACTGGTGCCACATTCTCAAAGACCCCTCGGCTGGGGGGCTTGAAGCTGTAGGCGAAGAGCGGGTTATCAATGGTCTGCGTTCCATGTGGCCCGGAAACATTGATCTTAGGATTGCCTCCAATGCTGGCAGGAAGCATACTATCCCTGGAGGTCACTGGAAGTGTGGCCCAGTCGAAATATGGAGCTCTGCAGTCGGCAGCAGCAGATTCAAAGCGGTTTTTGGCGGCCCCTGAGTACGTAGTGGCAATGAACTGCATCCGCTGGCAGAGCTCTTGCTGTTACTTCTATGTCAGTGCTGTGCTGATATACTTTAGATTTGAAGTGGCGGAGCCATGTATAGCTAGACGGAATGCTGTAACCGACCTCATACAATGCCACATACGCACGATGCCATGTTGGAAAGAGAATGTCTTGATGGTGGCAATAGCCAGTATACTCATTGCCAGGAGTTGGGTACACCTCGCTCCAAGGCTCAAACGGCACACCATGTAGACCTGTTGGTTTCAAACAACTCATGTCAGACTGGGGAGAAAAGACCTGGGTGGTTCATGGTGTCCGGACAAAAGGAGGCAAGTGAAACATACCGCTGATGGCGAACCAAGATGTAGGAAATGACTGGTCTGTCCACTGCATCATGTCGAGGGCCAGGATGTACAAGGTCCACTTGTCCTGGTCATTCTGGAGATCGTGAATATCAGGCCGACTGGGGACCGGTCCAGGGCCAACTGGCATCCCAGTCGTGACGATGATACTGCCTCCAAGCTGCCGTTTTGTGTGATATGCTTCAGCGACGTTGAATTTATAGTCGTATGACTGACCAAGAGCCAGAGAAATCATACAGCAGCACAGAATGCAAACAATGCAAAAGCCGTGACTCTTCTGTTTGTGAGACGACATCTCTTCGTTTCAATAAAGGATGGCATGTATGAGAGGGGAAGAAAGATGCGTGTCACGCGTGGTGTCGAGTTGACTGGCAAGATGGCCGGCACCCTCTGGTAGAGTGTGGCAGGGTGAAAGTGTGCTGAGTTGGCAGCTGTCGGTTGGAAAGGGAGGGTGTTCAACGACCCTCCGAAAAAGAACGGATCAGTTGACAGACAGCAAAGAGTGATATCACCACGAAGTATGAAGGGAAGGGTGAGGTTGCCAAAGACGAGCCGGAGCTGTGGTGTTGACCAGTGACAGGGCTACTAATGCGTGCGCAATACCCTAAATCTCTCAGAAAACGAAATAGAAGCGGATTCACTTGGGAAAGGAGTGACTGCCAGTCAGTCGTCCGAAGACAAACGAAGGTAGGAAGGAAGGAGCAGCCCTGGGATATCCAGTCCACGTTATTTCCAGACGAGTGCCAAAAGCTTGTCAGTCGTTCGGGCCTCCACGGCCTCCCTCTCGGCCCTCTGTCTTTCGGATATAAAAGGCCACGCACAGCACACACAAGCCGAGACCATACGGTCGATGAGGCGTGCTGCGCCAGCCAGCCGGGAGCTCTGCAGGTCGCGGCCGTCCCAATATGCCGCTCATTTATTCAGGACACCCTGCCGGTCGTGCTTTTCCCGAGATCAGACAGGCCGTCTCCCGAGAAAAAAGCAACGCCGTTGGAAATTAAAGGCCGAGTCCAACAATGGCCAAATTGCAACGAGGCACATATCTGGTGCCTTCTGCCTCCCTCGTTGAGACCACGGCAGTCACCTTTTCCTCCTCTCGCCAAGCAGCGTGTGATGCGAGGGCGACACGCGTGCAGGCGATGCCAATGACGCGAGGACAAAAGGAGATTTTTCCAAGACATGGCTCCCGTCGAGCAGCGCTGCTCTCGGGCGGCAGCACACATGAGCCTCGAGTTCAACAAAGGGCTCGGTTATGCAGCTTGCCTCGCATGTGCGACCCTGTCTGGGATTGGAGGGAGCACTGGTAGCGAAAAATTGCGTCCCTGTCAGCCTGAGTGGTGATGAACTCGTCATTTTGACAGTTGACAGAAAGCCTCATGGCTTTCCTGGCGCCATCTTGGGTCATCCTGGGCGTCGCCAAACAATACCGGTTGACCTGGGCGGGCCTCTGCCCACGGAAACTCACCCAATATCGGTGCGACCTTAAATTAGACAGACCATTGCTAAACCACGAGTATGCTATTTGCCTTGTCCTCCTATGAAGAAACTGCTACCGCCGGTGCATCTTGCTTCCATCCGTCCAGTCCAATTTTCTTCACCCGCTTCCCAGGGCGGTCCTTGTCGACCGGGTCGACGTGGTATTTCAGCTTGACTCCCATGGCCGCGAGCTCCACATCCAGGTACTTCAGCGCACCAGGCACGACGATTACGGTCGTGTCCTCGCCGCCGACCCATTGAACACCTTGACCGTCCTCCCAGATCTCACCATCCAACTCTGTGAGATCCGTTTCATCATCGAGCCGCCTGGCACAGTTCCTACATCGGACGGTGTCGATGGTCTTCTTCTTGCCTACGTACGGCGTGACTGTTGGCTGCACAGAAAGGAAAGAGCCGCACGTGCGGCAGACCCACGACTTTGTGTAGTCTGAGCAGTTCAGCAGCCGATCTTGCAAGAGGAACGCGGTACCATGGGCGAGAAGAGCGTCGCGTTCCATTTCTCCGACACGGATACCACCACCCTTTTTCCTGCCTTTGATGGGCTGACCCGTCAGAGGCACCACTGGTCCAGTGGTTCGTACTTGGTACTTGTCGTTCACCATGTGACGGAGACGTTGGTAGTAAACGACTCCGATGTAGATGTCCGCAGCGAACTCCTCACCAGTGATTCCAGAGTACATAGGCTCGTTTCCGTGGTAGTTGTAGCCGGCCTTCATCAGCTGGTGACCGAAATAATCGCCGGCGGTGTTCTGCTCGTCGAACCTGAAGGGCGTCGAATCTTGGGCCAGGCCGTGCAATGCACCCGCCTTACCCGCAAGTGATTCCACAAACATGCCAATAGTCATACGAGACGGGAAAGCGTGAGGGTTAATAATCACATCAGGCTGGATTCCCGACTCCGAAAATGGCAGATCGATGGACGGCCATTTTTGAGAGCAAACACCTTTCTGGCCGTGCCTAGATGAGAACTTGTCGCCAATGGTGGGAGAACGGGGTATCCGGAATTTGATGGACAGGTTTTGGGCGGGCTCGTTGCCGTTCTCACTGCCGATTATCCGGACTTCCTCAACGTACGCAACTTCATCCTCCTTGTACTTTTCGAAGTGCGTCATTCCATCCTTGTTCTCCAGTCCGCCGTGCCCGTCGGGAGAGACAGTGTGCCACGCGCATATAAGGTCACCAGCCTTCAACTCCTGGCCAATATAAGGGAGACCATCCTCATCGAGCGTGTCACGGTGCCATGGCCGAGTCGTTCCTTTTGGTGCGAAACCGAACATCTTCTCTATCGTGGCGGATGACCGAGTTCTTGAATCGTCTTTGAGACTGATCTTCTTGGTCTTGTAGATTGTGCCGTGTCCAAAGCCCCTTTCGTGTGCGGATTTGTTGATAATCATAGCGTCGTCCATGTCGTAACCAGTATAGGATATGACTGCGACGACAGCGTTTGTGCCGTTGGGGAAGTTGTCGAAGCCATAGGCATTGTGGAGAGGGGCTCTCACGATAGGCGTCTGTCCGGTTTGCAAACGGTACATCTTGTTGTCCGTGCGATGACGGATAGCAGCTCCTGGAGTTCCCATGGTTTGTTTACCCATTTGACATTGGTACATGTTTCGAGGAGATTGGTTGAAGTCGGAGAATGGGGTCATGTTGGCCAAGATGGACAAGATGTTAGTAGGGTCGAATTCGACATGCGTCGACTCTCCGGATATGATCTCATTCTCAACACAGGCGATCGACATGTAAGGTTGCTCATATGGGCCAACCAAGTCCTCCTTCTCCAGCGGCAGGTACTTCACTGGTCTCACCATCCTCGAAGGTTGAGAGGACATGTAAATACCAGGATAAGACCCTCCCTTTGAAGGCGGCACGTAACCGATTTCGAGGGACTTGGGCACCCGGTGAGTACCTTCCACCTTCCAGAATCTCAGAGTGTCGGCGATACGCTTGGACTGCTGGGGATTGCACCAGCCGATGATCCTTCCGTCGAGCATTACAACGACACTCTCGTCCGTTGCAGCCGAAGATATCCCAACCACACCGAGCTCGAAAGCCAGCTGTGGGACCGAGGACGCGTCTACCCCGCTCGTCATAATTTGACACTTGTGGGCCAGATGGTTGAGCAAACCACAAGGAGCACCATCAGGGGTATGTACTGGGCAGAGGAAACCCCAAGACTCCGGCAGCAGTTTTCGGACTGTTGTCGTTTTCAGTTGAGCAAAGAAGCTACCACGATGGACCATGCGAAAATGGCTGATGAATCGCAGGAAATTAAGCTTCTCGGCAACCACAGTGAAGCCCGATGTCTGTTGCAAGTCCAAACCGGAAGGACTCATCAGGTTGCCCGTGGAAAGGAAATACTCCAAAAGCTGCCCGAGGTTTTCTGTCGTCTTCCGGAATATTGCTGCCGGGAAATCCTTGGCAAACTGGTCTGATGTGAAGTTGTTGCCAGGCTTCTTCCTCAAGTACTCTCTGAGTGAAGCCCTGACACCAACGGAAAGGAGCTCGTCTAGACGCTCCTTCAATATTTGGCCGTACAAGAAACCGCCCAAAAGGATCTCCTGGTTTTGAACAGCATCGGGATTGTCCACAGCACAGTCGCCAGCGACGAGGGCGTACAGCTTTCGAATCATGAACAGGAGCATTTTGAACTTGTCGGCGTCCTGCTCCTCGGTGACGTTGACGTTGCCCAGGTGGACAAGCACGATCCGGCGCAGGAACTCTGTGCCCACCTCGTAATTCGACATGGTGTCTGGAACTCCAAGGACGACCCTGAACTTCTCTCCGAGGTATGATCGTGTTTTCGTCTTGCTGTACAGCCCGTAGCTCTTGTATGTGCGGAGGAGCAACTCGACACGGTCCGTTAGGAACGTGTTTTCGGAACCCTTCGAGCCCGCCAGACCAATCAAGCCTTCAAAAATCTCCCGGTCGTTGGTCTCGACCAATGCCTTCATGATCATCATGACCGGAACAAGGTACTCGTTCTTCCTCCAAGAGAACCGGAAGGTCACATTGCCGTCATTCAAGTAGTGCAGGACGTTCGTCTGGGATGTCTCGTCAGGTCGAACACATCGCATGATGATACCGTAGGGGGTGTATGCGTGTCCTCGGTTCTGGAAACTCGGACGATTGATGGCGAGAGGGTAGTTCCGTTTGTTCATCAGTAACATTCGGATGATTTTCTCGTTTCCGTTCACGATGAAGTAGCCGCCGAGTTCCTCGGATTCCTCTTTCCTCTTCACAAGAAGAGCGGGAGAGTTGTTCTCCAAGTGGCACTTATTTGACTGTTGACTTGTGAGAAGGTTGTTCAAGATTCGTGGCGGCCGAGGATTATCTCTACCTTGATCATAATGGGCATATTTCCCAACTCCCGGACAAACTCGAAAGGGTCCCCGTCATTGATTGTGTATTCGAGAGTGGCCGTCAACTTGCCGCGGTATGTGGCATGTCTCTCACGAGCCTCGGCAGGGAAGATCTCGCGCGTCTTTGCGAACTTGTTGGAGGGTGGAAGCATCGACTTTTGAAGTTGTACGCTCTTGTATCGGATCGTCAACTTGTTCCTCGCGTTCGCGGAGGTGCCATCGGGGCTATCATAGTAGACTTTGGCTCCAATGTCTGCCAGACCATGGGCTATGAGACCTTGCCTTCCATCGGAGGGGAAGAGGGCGTTGAAGGACTCGATGTGGGGGTTGACGGCGATCTGTAGGAGAGGATATGCGGTGTGATCTGTGGGAGGATTCCGGAATAGGTCTTCACGGCGCAGGGTGTTGTACTGGTGATCCCATTGGGTCTTGGTCCTTGGAGGAGCCATGACGGGCAGTCTGGTCTGTGAGAAGGTCAGAGGTGCTGTGACGTGCACCCTCCCTGGGCGTGAACTTACACCACGTCGTGGCGGACAGAAGGGGCGACACTTGGTCAGGAATGCGGAACCTTGACAGTCTGGTGTCGTAGAGTCTTGCCCCTTCGTCAGAACTTCCCGAGCAGACCAGGGGAAACGCAGGCGAATTCCATGCAGTCAATGCAAGACAGCAGCTAGAAAAGTTCAAGTCGATTTCGTACCGAAAAGATTTGAAAATCTTTATCGGTCGGTCGCGATAAGGGGACCCCTGCTCGTTCCTTTCTCCAGCCCGCCATAGCTAACGTCCCCTAGCGTATGCTACCCAGGTACCCAGCCAAGCCAGCCCACTCGGTGGGCTGGTCAGGCAACCCTGTACGGAGTATGTACATGAGCAAATACCTTGTACCTACCGGGCTCCTAGGTGAGTAGGTGGTCCAGGTCTCTTCGAAAAATGGCCCAGCACTCGGTCTATTTCCATTGAAGAATCATGTTGACCATGAGGTAGGTAAGACAGATGGCCCGAGTCATTCACAGCAAGGCAGAGTCTTGGACAAGCAGACTGCTGATAATGGAGCAGCAGCAGATGGATCTCCAGCCTCCGTACCCTACCCAAGGTACAGGTCCATCCGGCTGGCCCAGACTACCAGACGAACGAGCATGCCCGTTCAGGACGCTATCTAGCAGACTAGGCGGTGATGGGCCCGTTTCGAGATCTGAGCCGAATTGCTGCACCCACCACAGAGCTTCGTTGGGCCACAGATGACTGCTGCCATTGGACATGTGCGCACAATGTGGCAGGTTGCCTGAGGTGCGACACAAGCCAGCCGGTGAACCGGTGTCACCCTCTCATCCAACCCCCCTTCACCCTTCTTTTCCTTCCGGGCCCCCTAACCCACCCCACGGACCACTGCGCCGACGGGAGGGAGCCCTGCCATTAGCTGGGTACCTGTGCCGCAGCAGCACCACTGCTGCAGCCAGCACGAGGCAGGTTGGCAGGGCACGCAGCGCGGGGGGGCGGGGGGGGCTGGGCTGAGGGGACGTTGAAGAAGGGCAGAGACAAGGCCAGGCGGAGGAGGAGGGAGGCCTGGGAGGGAGGGCAGTGATGAGGTATCTATCCATGGGTGCCAGATGGAACCACAGCCGAGCAGCGAATCGCCGTGTGGGCTGCCGGCCAGGAAAGAGCCGTCGCGACATCGAGGCCCAAGTTGTCGACCCAACCCAGGCCCGAATTGCGGCCTCAGGCTGGTCCCGAGGGGCGCCGTGAGCCAACCAGGTCGCCGATGCTGCCACGGCTCTGCTGGTGCGCTGCGCGGAGCATAGAGGCGATGCATATGCACCTGCAGTCCAGCTGCATCACCTTGCAGCCCAATTCTACCTCACCTTAGCACCCACACGCCACAGCAGCCCAGCCCAGCTCCGTCCGCAACCAGCGTTGGAAATAGCACATGGTGCATGCAGATTTGCTCCCGCACCACACCTGCACCCACGCCTGCACCACAGAGAGAGCCTGGGAGCCTGAGAGCCTGAGAGCCTGCATAACACACACACATGCTGCCTGCCTTGCCTTGCCTTGCCTTGCCTTTGCCTTGCCTTAGACTCCGCTACCCGACCCTGCTCCTTGCTCCCTGCTCCCTGCTCCCTGCTCCTTGCTCCTTGCTGCTCCTGACGAATTTTCGTAGCTGGGGCCTGACGCTCCAGGTTCCTCTTCACTCCTCGAACCCCAACCGCCCCCGGTGCCCGCTACTGCCCAGGTGGCCATCATCATCATCGCCCTCGTCATCCGCCCACACAGTCCCATGAGGGGGCCCCGCTCGACACCCGCCCGCACTGCACTGCATCATCTCTTCCCGCTGCAGAGAGACCCTTGGGAGGCCACTTTAGATTTCTGTACCACAACCCTGCGCCCTGCATCCCTTGCTGCCGGTGTTGTTGTGGGTGACCAGGTCCAGAGCAGCGCAGACCTGTCGTGGTTGTTACTTGGGCCTTTGTTCTGGGGGTCGCACACATAAGACGGCCGGCCGCCCAATCATCCCGAGCTCCCTGACCCCGCCGTTGAACATTGTGCATCTTCTCACTTGGCCAGTCCTCCTGCAGTTTTACTTCTCTCGGCCAGCAAAAACCCCACGCCTCTTCCCTCGACTGCCCGGGACGTCGGTCACCAGGACAGCCGCCGCAAAAGGAAAAAAAGAGGACGATTCTTCCTTCTTCATCGGGGCTCCTCCGCTGGGCGATGCCCCCTGGTGCCTGCTCTGCTCCCGCGACACGGCCCACTTGTCACGAGGTATGTGTGTAATCTACATGGAAACATGGCAGATCCCAAGCCACGAACCCTACCTAGCAGCAAGCAGTGCCAGGAGTCGAGTAACCAGCGTCCGTCTCCGTCCTGCGTCTCCGTCCTGCGTCTCTGTCTGCAACCAGTCCCTGCAGTATCTGGGAGTGCCCAGCGGCAGCCTCACGTCTTCCTGCATACCTTACACTGCTCTCGACCTAGACGCCCCCAGACCGTCGTCGAATGTCGAATGTCGAATGTCCCGGGGGCTGCTCGCGTTACGCGTTACAGAATGCATGCACTGCACTGCAACTAGGCCAGACTCCAGCCGGGTGTTGGTCCGCCAGAGGCGGCTTCTCCCGGGGCACGTCGTCCTCTCGCGTTGCCCCGCGGGTTCTGTCCTACGGGTCCGAGAGGCATGCATTGCAGAAAGATAGATCGGTCCGATCGCAGTGCCGCCCTCCTCTGTCGCCTGGCTGTCGCCTGGCTGGCTGTCTGAATACTCAAGCCTGTCGCTTCGCATCTCTCGCACTCTCTGCCTTTTTGGGACTGTGCTGTTCACGTGCCTCCAGTATTTCATATTCAAGCGCTCCTCACGTCTGCAGTCGCTATTCTAAGCACCGTCCCGCGTTTACAAGGTCTCGTCGTCCGTTCTGACAGCTCCACTCTAACGAATAGAACCCCAGTCCTAGCCGCTGCTCCCCTTCGCACGTCCCAACGCAAGGAACCCCGTCCGGCATCGACTTTGCGCCCCCATTTTTCGAGGTGGAGAGTTTTCGCGCTCCCACCAAGCCGGCTCGCCCATATCACTCAATATCCTCGATGCGCGACAACAGAGAAACGAACCGTCCGCTGATCGCATAGAGCCCCCGAGAGCATCCTAGCATCCTGTGGCTGCGTCAACCCTTCGCCGTCAGCAGCCCTCCCCACCTGGCGCGCTTTGCCAAGCCAAGAAAAAAAAGAAGATACCACGGCGCAGGGACCCTGAAAGCAGCCCGGCCGATCGCACACCCCGCGCTTGTCCATCGTCTCTTCGGCGAAGCTCAACATCACTCGACGCTCGGGCCTCTCCTCGTCGCCTCATACCTCACACCTGAACCTCCTTCTCTCTCTTCTTCACAAACACACACTTAGTCGAGTTTCGAAGTGCCCAGTAAGCTCGGATCATGGCGGGCCTTTTTCGTAAGGTGTACGACTGGTTACTCAGAACTTTCTGGTAAGCCTACACCACCGGACAACTCATCCCTGAGTGACCCGTGCCTGCGTGCCCGCATCTCTTGAGCTGCCCGGCCGCTAGAGATTCCCGTCCTCGTCTCCAGCAGCCGAATCATTCTAATCGCATTGCACAGGGCAACGGAGATGGACGTCACCATGATAGGCCTCCAGAATGCAGGAAAGACTTCCCTGCTGAGGGTGTTATCGGTAGGTTCCCGTTGCTGACCCCGGTCGATCCACGCAAAACTGACAGCATCGTCTCCCAGGGCGGCGAGTTCACCATCGAGTAAGCGCACCCTTCATTCCTTTCTCAGACCGCGGTGACTGTCGCGACGCTGCAATTTCCTGGGGGAGGCTTCTCACCACTGCGGCGCTGTTTGCAACTTTGACTAACCGAGGCGGCGCGCAGTTCGATCCCAACGGTCGGCTTCAACATGAAGAAGGTACAACAGGGGCATGTGACCCTAAAGTGCTGGGACCTCGGAGGGCAGCCCCGGTTTCGGACCATGTGGGAGAGGTACTGTCGGGGCGTCAACGCGATCGTCTTCATCGTGGATATCGCGGACATTGAGCTCCTGTCTCAGGCGCGCGAGGAGCTCCATTCGGTCATGAGCAGTCCGACCCTGGAGGGTATTCCCCTTCTCGTCCTGGGCAACAAGTCTGATCTTCCGGACAAGTTGACCGTGGATGAGCTGATCGACGCCATGGACCTAAAGAGCATCGGCCACCGAGAAGTCTCGTGCTATGGCATCTCGGCCAAGGAAGAGACCAACCTCGACGCGGTCCTCCAGTGGCTGGTGAAGTTCGCTCACAGCAGATGAAGGTGCCCGGCCTCGAACGATTCCCTTCTCTCATCCGACCCGGCACTGCTTTGGGAACTCAATCCCGGATCAAGTCGGTCGCTTCTTTTTGGCGCAGCGGGGCCTCGTAACGACGGCGGCGGCGGGCAGCTCTGGGTTCGAAAGACGTTTCACATCTTGGCCGGCGACGACCACTTCACACCAAAAAAAAAACCTACCACTCTCAAGTATCCCGGAGGGCCTGCGGCATGGACTGTTTTGAACACTGTTCTTCCATCTGGACTGCCCCGGGTTGCGCCTCTGTCTTCCCCCGACTTTGACTCCGAATGACACGTGCCGACATTGTTTTCATCGCATCAAAGGCAACGCCCCCACGGGCTGGGAGAGAAGGTCTCCTGTCACCATCCGAATTGAGAAGAGTGATGATCGGGCGGTCGCCTTGGGGACGACGACCAAGTCCGCCTGGCTTTTCTTGTGTCCTTGCTTATTTTCCTTGCACACATACCTTGCGAAAGAAGTTCTATGCATGGCCTGCGACGCGCATGGGGTAGTTTGAATATTTTGAGGATTTCTGATGGATATACCTGGGTAATCACATCAATGATGACGAAGCCATGAGCATGAGCCACACAGCATCAGCATGAGAATTATATACCAGAAATCTCAATCACTCGATGATATTCCCTGGGGTGACAATGTAGTAAAAGGGCAAAGTACCAGAAGTTGACAGGCAAGAAGTGAAAGAAAACTGGTAGAGGTCGACCCGGCAAGGAAAAAACGTGGTTGTGGGGATTGGGTCGGGCAGGATCCTGGGAAGACTTGACAAAGATGGAAATTGCCCCAAGCTCAGACCAGCCAGGGACCCCGACGTCGAGGCGACGAGTGCGGTCAGGGGCGCAATGCCTGGAGGGCCAGGCCAGGGCGAAGGGGCGTCAGAGGAGGTCAGAGGCCAGAACAGCCGAGCTGAAAAGAGCAACAGGGCAAGGCGAGCGTAGGGGAGAAATCAAAAAGGGATGGATGGTGAGGAAGAGAGAGATCAGATCGAAATCGAAAGGGAGCGGCCGCCAAAAGGAATTGATGGGGGGCGCTTCTTGAAGTCTTACCCGTCTGTGCGGCAAGTGTGAGTTGGCACGTCCTCATTCGCATCGCGAGAGCAAAGAAGAAGCCCGTCTCAGGTGGCTGATTGGCTGCCGAGCCGACGTGTTCCTGTATTATCCCATTCACTCACAACTCGACACCCCTCTCAGGCCCCAAGCTTTTTTGGCTTCCCGGTTTTCCCAGGGTCGGGCCTAGACTAGAGAGAGAGAAGTCTCCCGGGCCGCGTCCGTTTTTTTTTTTTTACCCCTTTGCCTGCTCTCTTTTTCCTTTTTTTCATGTTGCGGGAATTTCAAAAGAATAATTCTCATCCTATCGACAGCGTGGGGAGTGAATGACCTTGTCGGTCTGGGGAGCCAGCCAGGGAGGGAAGGGGGGGCCTTGTGGAGGGGTGCGCCGCCCCGTTGACGTGGTCGTGCATGATGCAGCTTGACAGCCAGCGCAGCGGCACCACCACCCACCCCCAGACCACCCCCCAAGCAGGGCCAGCTGCACTGGCACCCAGCAAGCGAGCAACAAGCCCCGGCGCCCAGCCCAGCAACCGGCAGTCTGGCAAGCGGGCCACCGCTCAAATGCACGAAACGAACACCAAGCACACACAGTCCTGTCCCCGTCTTGTGCTTCATACAGCACACACATACACACGCACGCGCAATTTCCCTCTCCATGGGTTCCTTTTCTGTCTCGGAGCCTGGCCTTGTTCTACGGGTCTCAGATTCGTCACAGTCAGTCCTCCCTCGGGCGCGCAGCGGGCGTGTGCGTGCATGTGCATTTGATGTTATCTCGCGGGCAGCCACGTCCGACCCGACCAGCTTCGGCGGGTGACAAGAGACGGCGTGTCTGTCTATTTCCGTCAATGATATCGCGGGTCTTGGCTTGCATGTCTTTGATTCGAGGGGCGCGAAAGCTGGGAGGGGATCACGAGTTTCGATGCCCAGCTGCCACGGGCACGCATGAAGACCTGACAGGATAACTTGCATCGTCTCTCCCCCTTTGTGTGCACGGCGGGACAGTCGATGCTAGTGCCGGCGGCCCCAAATAATGAGGTCAGAATGTCAGTTTGACCTTGTCGCGGAGAGACAGACACGAGGGCCGATGTCAATATGTACGGTCACGGCGCCAAGTACATCACATAAAAAAACTTCGGCTATTTTTCCCGCCGTCGGATCTAGCCGTGGCAGCGTAGACCGCATCTCTTGTAGACCACACACAGCCAAGACCTCTTGCAGTGCCCTTCCTCGATAACCGACATTGTCTCTACTCTGTTAAAATAATCACGCCCGCCGCGTCCTTCACGGCCAGCCAGCTCCCCGTGTCTGGCGAGACCGTTCACGAATACTTTCCTCATGGAACCCACGTCGCCATTAAGACAACTAACTACCCGGCCCATGGCCAGCTGTACAAACCAGAGTAGGCATCTCACATTCGCGCTGCTGGCCTCGGCAACGACTGGAATAGCGCCTGTCTACCCGCATCAAGGCAGACCTCAAGTCCTAGGTTTATTCCAGCATGACTTTGGGCTGGACATCCTCCACTAAATTTTGCGACTTGCTCTACCGGCGATTTTGATACTGCTGAGACGCCTTCCGAGGAGCTGTACCTCTTCACCGCCCATATAGAAGGTAAGGTATCCAGCGAATTAGATTTGATCAAAGAAGTAGCGCTTTTCACGCATATAACAATTTGGCTCGGACCATAGATTATCTGTCAATACTGAAGCACGGGGGATGACCCCAAGAGACTGGGCAACTAGTAGGCTGTGCTTTAAATTAAGTCTTTTTAAACACTGCCAGTCATTGCACTGCTATAGTGTGGGGAACCATTTCAAAGTTAATTGAATACAAAGGTGCTATTGTTCAAGAGAGGCGAGGCAACTAAGAACTCATGAGGAACAGTAGGTAAGTAAAATCCAGTTCTAAGACTACATATGTTCCCGTTAAATATCAATCCAGTCCACCTAGAAGAGTACCTAGGTAAGTAACGGACTACCTCTATAATTTCCAATTGCCGTAGTTCTTTCCCAGGACAAAGAAGGTAGCATACTATGCCATTATTACAAGCCGGCAAGGTCCAGCAAGTGATCTTCTTAGACTTCACGATCTTAGTATATTTTCCATATGCAACATTATTATTCACCTCATTGGGATTTCTGAACAATTGGGTTCAATGGGGCAGTAAACTTTCTCATTCAAAAGAATGAATTTGCAAAAGTTCATCCCATAGCTTGCATGGAAAGTTCTAGTATCTAGATCAAGCAAACAAGTCCTGGCTTACATGCGCATCATTCGACAACCTTTAGGCCTGATGGAAGTAACAAGACCAATCACTCCTTGTGTTTTCGCATGGTGTCTGTCTCAACCAATGTTTTCCAACACTTACAATCCAACATGATCGAAGGTAACTGCTGCGAGTGTAGCGTGTGTTTGGTCTCGCTAGGCGGAGTTGTATTCTGGGCTTGAGAATGAATCAAGACCGAAATGCATGCATGACACCTTACCACCGTTCTCATTCCACAGTCTCAATCCGACCACAGGACGTTCCAAATCAAAGAGAGTCTGACCAGAGCAATACTTAGTGGTTTCGTTTCTAATCCCCATACATATAAAACATATGTGGCGCCTTCATATAGTGGTACACGCTCAAGACTCAGCGTTTGGTTACTAAGAAAATACACCGCTAATAAAAGTACACAGAGACTACATTGCGTGGGCACCTGGCCTCAGCCTTGTGCCGCACGCACAAGGCTAGGACGCATCCCGAAGTCGACGGCGCCAGATTCAAACTACTACAAGAAACTGCAGAATCACCTTGCCTCATTTTCTCGGATACTACAATTCCGGGAGGGGTAGTCGGGGCAAGAAGAATAAGACACGTTGATTCTGCCCACCAGAAGAGAGTCCTTGACTGACCAGGATTGTCGACGCCGGTCATGCTCTGCACTCACGTGTGGCTTTTGGTGCCGTGTTCGCATGCACAAACTCCATATATGAAGCTAGTAGTCAAGTCATCTCATCACATTCCACCAGGCCGAAGGCCGAGTATCACATTGGATGGAGCCCCAATAAATATATCACTGGTGCCTTGGCTCTTTCGGGAAGCTCGACAAGTCTTGGCTTTTCTTGGCTGTGGTGATCGCCACGGATGTCCCAGTCAAAAGGGGACATGCCTCTTTAGGCAGCTAGGAGCTCTTCGAATGGGCGCATCGGGCAAAATTTAATGGGTGCTGTTCCGAAGGGCAGCTGTGAAGGCGAAAGACATAGCCGATAACCAACTCCCCAGTAGGTATATCGCTGTTGGATAAACATTAAAGACGTTTGGGAGAAGCGGACTTGAGTCTGAGCTCTTTACCACCAACAATCATCCTCTGATCCTCTCCTTAGGGCAACGATGAAAGCTCAAGCCCTTCTTCAATTCCTCAGTTTCGCTGCCGCAGCGGTCCCTCCTCGCCCGGCGCTGGGCGAAGAGACTTTTTTAGTCCAGCTCGAAAATGAGCAGAAATGGGTAACGCAGGAGGAGAAGCGCAATCTCCGCCTCGAAGGCACTGGCTTTATTGATAAGACCTACTCTTCGAACCTCGGCGCCGCAAGTCTGACATCCGCGGCCAAGAAATACGCATACCCAAGCGCTGCCTCACACAGCGCAGACGTCAAGCCGCTCTTTGGCTCGTTGTCGACCGACCTCATGAAGTCCAGGCTGACGACATTTTCCACCTTCCAAAACCGCTATTACAAGGGTGGGTACGGTGCTCAGTCTTCAGCTTGGCTCCTCGACATAGTCAACACGACCCTTGTCGAGGCAGGCGTGACATCGAGCCTGGGCGCGACTGTCGAGGCGTTCGCGCACCCGAAATGGAACCAGGACTCGATCATTGTCAAGATACCTGGCAAGACTGCATCGACGATCGTCATTGGCGCCCACCAGGACAGTGTCAACTGGAAGGCGTCCAACCAGCAGACTTCCCGAGCCCCTGGCGCTGACGACAATGGGTCTGGCTCCATGACGATCCTGGAGGCCCTCCGGGTCTACCTAACGTCGCCGGAGGTCCTGGCGGGAGAGGCTGTGAACACGGTCGAGTTCCATTGGTACTCCGCTGAGGAGGCGGGCCTTCTCGGCTCACAGGCCGTGTTTGACGCCTACGCTGCCGAGGGCCGTGATGTTGCTGCCATGCTGGAGCAAGACATGACCGGGTACTCCGCTGGCATGCAGACCGAGACACTTGGGGTCGTGACGGACTATGTGAACAAGGAGTTGACCGAGTTCATAAAAATGATCGTGGACACCTACTGTGACATTCCCTATACGGAGACAAAGTGTGGCTATGCTTGGTAAGCCAAAATTTCACCGTCTGTGTAGTTGGAACAATGAGATTGCATGACTGACAACTTGACCCTCAGCTCGGATTTTGCTTCTGCCACTGAGGCCGGCTATCAATCAGCGTTTGTCATTGAGGCACCATTCGAGAAGACTTCTCCGTATATACACACGGATGGTGACACCCTCGCGACGGTTAATTATAACCACATGAAGCAGCATGGACAGATGACTCTGGGGTTTGTGTATGAGCTTGCCTTCACGGCATTCTGATTATAGGCGCGGGGGCGGAAAACCATGGCGTTCGGGACTGCAGCTTCTCCAGTGTGGACGAGTCTTGTTGAGGTCCAGCCAAATGTCTTTTATGTTCACATATTGAATAAATAGAGGAGCCTTCCGGTCCTCATTGAGCGGCTCATCGACGTTTGACGATATTACTTGGCGAGAATCAACATTTACCTCGGCATCCTAGGGCAAAGGTTGAGGCCGAGTGAGTCAGGAAAATGGATCGAGCGGAGAGCGTAGAATGAAGATGCGATGGCCTGAGCTAGCCTGTGACTGATGTTGCCGTGAATGGGCTACCTAGTATGCCGACATGAGGCAGATAGATTTGAAGGTGTAGCAACAGGTCCGTCCAATCGCCATGGTGTCTTGAGGATCGAAACCGCAGAGTACTTAGAGTCTACCTGGATAGGGCCGGGAGCTAATGTTTGCCTGGGTACCTAGGTACACTGTCACAAGGATGGCAGGGGTGCGGTAGCCCGCCCGCCTAGAGGCCAAGACAGGGGCAGAGCTCTGGTCAATGAGGACCCCCTTGCGACAGGGTGTTTGACGTACATCGAGGTACGCAAGCAAACCCTCGACGGACAAGTAGGCCTCTTTAACGGTTGCGAGCTCCAGCATGCCCCGGCACTCCCCCCAACGGCTCCTCAAGCAGCGATGAACTTGATGTTCACACCGAGTCGAGAGGACCCCATGTTCTCAGTTCCCCAGCTCACCACGCCTTGCGACACGGAAAATGTCCCTTGAACCGAGCGGGCCCAGGTCGACCTCGCCTGAGAGCGCCCTTCACGACTCCCAACACCCTCCGCGACAATGGAGAAACCAACTCAGCGCCGGTAAGCCCGTGCACCTACTTGCATTCCCTGCGAACACCTGACGGGATGACTGATATTTTGTCATCTGTTGACAGGAGATGACCTGCCGAACCAAGACAAAACCTACCGCAAATATGCTGCCGGCGTCGACCGAGCCCTGACCCTGTTCGAGACCGCGCTTCAGGAATGGGCAGACTACATCTCTTTCCTGAACAGACTCCTCAAAGTTCGACTGCTTCACTCTGGAGAGCCCTCACCCATGTAACTGACCGCCCGCATCTTAGGCACTTCAAGCCCGGAGCCAGAACATACACACCGTACCAGCCAAGACCACCGTCGCGAAACGCCTGTCGCAATGCCTCAACCCATCCCTGCCGTCAGGTGTGCACCAGAAAGCCCTTGAGGTCTACAATTACGTCTTCACGGTAGTAGGGAAGGATGGCTTGTCGCGAGACCTACCGCTGTATTTGCCCGGGCTTGCGCCCACTCTGTCCTTCGCCTCCCTTTCCGTGCGGACTCCATTCTTAGACCTCCTGGAACGCCATTTCCTCGACTTGGACCCACGAGCCCTTCGCCCCGCCATGAAGTCCATCATCTTAGCTCTGTTGCCAGGATTAGAGGAGGAGACTGCAGAGGACTTCGATCGAACGCTGAAACTATTGGAGAGCTTCAAGAAAGCTATACGGCCGGCAGGATCCGAGGAGATCACACCCATACACTACGCCGGAGACGATTTCTTCTGGCAATGCTTCTTTTTGGCCGCCATCACAGGACAAAGCCGACGGCCGGGAGCTTTGGCTTACCTTGTGCGAAGTCTCCCCAAGCTGGGCCATACCCTAACAGCGGAGCCGCGCGACGCAGACAGTTCAATACAAAAGGAGGAAATCGAGCTATCCTCAAAAGTAGCCCAATTAGTCACCACACCGGAGCCCGGGCTGCTTCTGCGCTGTTTCGCAGCGGGTTTGGCTGACGAGCAACTACTCATCCAGAGAGGCTTCCTAGATCTGCTGGTGACCCACTTGCCTCTACACTCGAAGGTGCTCCAGGATCGGGTCAAGCCAGGTGACTTGGAACTGCTTCTAAAGGCTGCCGCCGGAGTAGTGACAAGGCGAGAAATGAGCCTGAATAGGAGGCTTTGGACTTGGCTCCTTGGGCCAGAGCCCCAGGCCGGTGACACCGAGAGTGGACTGGAATCCCCTAATTCGCCATCGGCACATCACAACGGACTGCTATCGACCAGGACAAGCTATTTTGAGGAGTATGGACTTGAGCCGCTCATTAAGTCATTGTTGGCTTTGATCAAAGACGCTCCAGAGACCACTGCCGCCGAGAAAGCCCGTCCATACCGCATTTGTCTGTCACTGATGGACAGATGGGAGATCGGTGGTCTTGTTGTGCCTGAGATCTTCCTACCTATCGTGGACAGCGTCAGAAACTTCAAGGCTCAGGCATCCAGCCAGTCGGAGTTTTCTGAAGTCCTGCGTAGTGCTAGCACCTTCTTCGACGGTGTCGAAAGTGGCTTGATATATGGCGAGATACTAGGCCAAATGGCCAAGGCAATCGGGCCCGGGGCATCTTCTACTGCTGAGCGGGCAGACAAGCTTGCGCTCGTCCAATTCATGATCAAACACTTCAACATCAAGGAAGAAGAAATGGTCACAGTGCACGCACCTCTTACTTCCCTGGCGATCTTTTGTATGATCGAAGATGCACGAAGAAGAGAGGATCGGGAGAGTCAATCTGCAGATAAGGATGACCTGGTCACCACAGCGCTTGGGATCGCGGCTGATCTTCTGGACATCGTGCCAGAGCGGGCGTTCCCGTCCAAGGCAGAAGGCACATCTTCAGACTCGACAGCTCTGGGAAACTCGCAGAACTTGGACGTTTTGCTGAGAATTAGAGACTTCTACATCCACGAGCAGGGCAATTTGGACGTTTCGAAGCCACCCTTGAGCCGCCGCGATGTAGGAGAGCTCCTGCTGCAAAAGTCTTGCAGCCTGGGATGCGAGAGTCTTATGCGAAAAGAATCAGTAGCAGATCTCAGCGTTAAGTGCCGCATACTGATGGTGCTGATCTCAAAGACGCCACAAGACTCTCCAGTCGACACCTCTCGCCTACTTGCAGCCCTCCACTCCTGCGCATCGGAAGAGGGCTCTTTACGATTTGTTACCTACTCTTCTATCCTGTCCCTCTCCACTCATTTGTTCTCATCTGGACGAATTTCCCATAACGACCTTTCCGAACTGGTCATACCTCTTGTTCAGCATGCGTGGTCCTACTTGTCTGCGTCGAAACCACGGTACCATGTTGAGACCGTGAGGAGTCTTTGGCAACTTCAGAGTGTGCTGACAACACAAAACCGGGATATTGAGGCAGCAATTTGTGCTTTGATGATCCAGAGTGATGTCAACGGACATTTTACCGTTCGGCCTGCAGAACCTGGTCGAAGATTTAGCATCCTGTGGTCCCACAGCCTGCAGGACAACCCTCCCACCTCAGATAGGAGAGCCCCAAAGATTCCTTACGGGGACTTTTCATCTTCTCCGAGACTTGCTGGGATAGACAACTACGAGGTCATGCTAACGCGGCCGTTGTTTTTGATGCTGGATGCATTCTCAGACGAAAAGACACAGCTTTTCATGGCGGCCAAGACATGGCTCAATAGTCTTGTTGGCATTGACAAGTGAGTTAGTCCATCTCAGCTCATAAAAACTTGTTCTAATCCTTGACATGGAAGGATCTTCTACATCATCACGTCGCAATTTTTGCAGTTGTCATTTCTACGACGGGCCCCCGTGGACGATGGCACACTCCCTGATGCGAGGGGCTTCACAAATAACGATGACCTTGACCTCTGCCAGTACTATTTGAGAACAATTTCAAATGTCTTCCGCTGGGCGCCTGACGCTATCTGGAGTATTTTGGCTACCAAAATGGTTTCTCCTGATGACTTTCCCGGAGTAGCTGAGATTAGTAAGCTTGAAACTGACCCGGTCATTTTGAAGGATGCTAATTGTTGTAGCTGGTACCCAGGAAGACATGCCTCTCCAATTCTTCCTCTTGCAAGTTTGTCTGAGATGCATCTCACAATACCAGATCAACGATGACAGCGAGATCAAAGTCCGGGTCACACAGCTTATTCGGAGTGCGCTGGTAGTTCTCCATCAGATACTCCTCAGCCCCTATGCTGCGCCCCTCGCAAGGTTCCATCTCGAAGATGTCTTGATAGAAAGGCTTTCTCAGTCTTTGGAGTGCCCGGATCCCTATTCCCAGGTCCTTCTCCTAGACGTCGTCTTCGCTTCATTGAAGCTTCGGGAGGTGCTCACTGCGGAACCCCCACCATCACCTACCCTGGAGAAAAGGAAGCAAGGTGGTGAAGTTGGAAGCCACCGTGGCTCCGTCTCTGCGGACAAGACATCTCGACTTCCTCCTCCGCCACCAGCATTGCTCAGGTGCCTGCAAGCCGGTCTCTCGTCCCCAAGTAGTCGACCAGTATTGGACAGCTGGATCAGTTTCCTTACTGAATGCTTGCCTTACTATGCCGACACCATATTTCAGGTGCTGATTCCCCTCGTGGGGACACTGTGCGACCAGATTGGGGCCACCTTTTCTAGCTTGCAACAGATGTTCAAAGGACGCGAGCACAGCTTGGAGGAGCATCCGGACGCGCCAGAAACCACCTTGATCTCCTTTTTGAATGGACTGGAACACGTCCTGGCTAGAAGCCACGACAGATTACTGCTGGAGGAGGCACGCACACAGGTCGTTAAGAGCCCCGACCAGCCACAGGGATTCTTTGGGAATATGGTGTCTGGCGTATTCTCAAATGAAAACCTGCACTCCAGGAGTGCCACGGCAAATGACAGGTTGACGGTGTTGTTGGCCTTTCAGGACGCTGTGAGAATTTGCTTCAGGATATGGTCCTGGGGCCAAGGTGGCGACGCGACTGCGCAGGCCACCAGCTCGATGGCTTCCTTCAAGTACACCTCTCTGCGCATGAGAAACCGTGCTCGGAGGCTTCTTGAGCATTTGTTTGCCGCGGAAACGCTGGAGTGCTTGGAGACAGTCATTGACATTTGGCGCAAGTCATTGAATGATTCTGCGTCGCAACCACATGTTGAAGTCTTCAACCTTCTTCCTGCCCTTGATGGCTCGCGACCGAAGCACACTATACCAGCGATATTCAACTCCATATATAGCCGAACCAATCCGACAGCACTCGACCCTGCGCGCAAGTCTAATTTGACGCTGGACTTACAGGACACTGATATTGTCATTTTCCTGGTGGACTACGCTAGATCACTTGAGGATGACGCTATGGACGAAATCTGGCAGGACTGCATCACATTCCTGAAGGATCTTTTGACCAACCCATTCCCTCATCGTCAAACCCTCCCAAGTCTTCTCGAATTCGCTGCAATTTTGGGCGTCAAGGTCGACAATACGAACTTCGGAGAGCAGCGTAAGATGCGCCGGGAGTTAGGGGTAAGGATAGTCACTACCGAACGAGGTGTGCAAAGCTGACATTCTTTATTTCAGGACCTATTCCTAAGACTACTGACTGCGCTATTCACGACACGACCTGTCAACTTCTCAGATAGCTACAATGGCACATCTGAGAAGCCAAAGCGCCTCGAGCCTTCCATTCAAGCCACACCGAGCAGGAGCCCCCAAGGACGTGCAGACGACGTTGTCTCGATACTGTCAGCGATCACCCCAGATCTCCCCAAGATACTGGTTGAGAATGACCGTGTTCTATCTGCTGCAACATCCATCTCCACCAGCGTCATCGGGCCAGCAGTACGCGCGAAGGCGTTCCCGGACACATTTTCTAAGAGCACCCTGGTCTTGTTGCAGGAGCTTACGCGACTGCCGAACAACCAAAAGACCTGGAAGAGAGACGTCACAGATGCGTTCAATGATCCTCGCTTCTTCGGATCGAACGTGACTCTGGTTCACAATGACTGGTTGCCTCTGCTGAAGCAGTGGACAGTAACCGATAAAGATCGGTTGCCAGAATTATTGAGCCGGATCACTGCACCGACGACGGCAGGCATAGTGTTCGGCGTAGGCGCCACCTCGGCAAGACTTGAGGCTGACCGCAAGACGCAACTGAATCTCCGCCGCATAGCCACACTGATCCTGGCAGCGGCGGAGGACACATTTGTCACCGAGTTGCCCAATATCTTAGAGAAGCTTGTCGAATTACTAGGGGCAACGGCTACTTCATCCCCGTCTTCGACAACGCGGGCAGAGCTATTTATGGTCGTCCGCGCACTTGTACTCAAAACGAGCGCCATCCACCTGGCCCCAATCTGGCCAGTAATCAATGCAGAGCTGCACGCGGCTGTGTCATCCGTGGCAGCCCCTGACCACAGCACTGCCTCTGAGATGTACAACAACGGGTCGGTGCTGCAGGCATGCAAGTTATTGGACCTGCTCATCTGCGCGGCACCCGATGACTTCCAGCTGCACGAATGGCTTTTCGTGACAGACACGATCGACGCGGTGTACCGACCAGTCAACTATCAAGCAATCGCGTTGGTGGATGAGCTCTCCGAAGAGTTGGGGTCGGCAATTGTGACACCGCATCCGCAATCAGAAGATACGGCGTTCCTGACTGCGCAAGGCCCTCGCAAGCGGCCTTTGCTTGGAATCGGTGGTATCAGGGATGACGTCAATTTGGAGAGGAGGGAAGAGCTTGTTGCGAAGGTGTTACGGCCCTTCTTTGGCCAACTCAGCATCTTTGCTTTTGAGTCAACCTACGCGATGAGCCCAGTGGACTGGGAGGGCTGCATCCAAGGACTGCTGAAGGATTTGTTCGATGAGTCCACCATTGTAAGGGCGCTCTGATGGCTTCAGCCTTAGCCTCTATGGCCTTGCCTAGACAGGCCATCAAGAAATGCTAGATACCGATGACCGTGAAACAATTATGGAGTAAGGCGTCACCAACGTGATTTGCAATACCTCTCAACCCGCTCTTTCGAGGACATGGCCCTCGTTTCCAGGCGGAAAGTAAGCGACCAGGCCCTTGGCCGCGCCCTTGACACAATACTGGACCACGTCTAGCCTCTCCGCCGCATCGTCCGGGACCAGGCTCGCAAGCTGCCGGAGGTCCCCGTTCCGGGGCAGGAACAGCGCGTGTGCCATGGGGCGGCACGAAGAGCTGATGTGCGCCAGGGAGTAGGGCTCCATCGCCTCCAGGTCGAAGACGTCAGCCTGCTGGTAGCCCACGCCACCCCAGGGCGGGCTCGCGAAGACCTCGACCCCGCGGGCGAGCGTCGCGGCTGCCGACCCTCCGCGGCCACCACCACCACCACGGCCATCGCCACCACCCAGGCCCAGGTGCACGTTCAGCGCGTCGTCCAGGGTGTCGGGCCGGTTGAGCAGGCGGTTGAGGAAGTCGAAGCAGTCCGCGTGCACAAAGGTGACGTACTCGGCGACCTCGTAGACCTCGGCGTTGTGCTGGGCGCAGGCGAGTGTGGCGGCGTGGCGCTCGACGGCGATGACGCGGTCCCACTCGCCCGACAGCGCGAACTGGATCGTGTTGCCGCCCGCGCCGGCGAAGAGGTCGACCAGAACGCTGGGCTTGTGCTCGCGCCGGGCGTGCTTGGCTGCCATCTCGGTTGCAATCTCACTGGGTTTCTGAGGTCAGCAGGTGTGTGTGCTCTGGCGGAGGGCGGTTTGCGCATGAGAGGCGAGGACTTACACCGCTATGGGCTCTGGGGTGACGCCGAACCAGGCGTCGTCTGTCATTCGTATGTCGTAGTTGTCGTACTGCCATAGTGTGTTGCGCTGGTGCCAGTATCTGTTTTCGTTGTCAGACCAACTCTGATGCGGCTTCTGCAGCGATCCCGGCAACGCCAGAGGAGAACAAACAAAGCTTACTTTTGTAGTTTCTCTGGCATCTCATCATATGAGGAGTAATGCTTGCACTCTTCTGTCAGAGGTATCTTGTCCGCTGGCCTCATGACACCTGTTGGCGCTCCATGTATGCCGTGGAGATATATGTTGTTGATGAGACTCTCATCTTGCTTGTGTTGTCTGCCAGGCCGCCTTGTTGAGAGGCTTGGAGCTGCCGCTGGCTTCTTCATTTTATGGTTGTTGTTGGTAGTGGATGAGCATAAATCGTTGAGACTGCATAAAAGTACATAGTGTCTATGGTTTACTAGTATTTGATATCATCGAACATGGCTGCTGATGTAGACTCCCAAGGTTGTATAAAGGCGTAAAATTCGCCAGCAGCAGAGTATGAAGTCAGTCGGAGGGTACCTAGGTACCTGCTTGCCTGCTAGAGCTCTGGCGCTAGGGACCGAGGGAGCTCCCTCAGGTTAGGGAGCTCTGGCCCCTTAGGGGCGCGACAAGGCTGATAATAGATAGGGCGAGCAACGTGGTCGCATGCCATTTACGGTCCAAACATTTGAGATACAACAAACGGCTCTGCATCATCCAATTGCTGGAGTCTGAAATCTTTTGACACCGGGCGAGGCACAAATCACTATCCTCTGAGCCTTTTATGGTCGAAAGCCACCATGTTCAACGCGCTCAACCGTTTTATGTCCCGCCTCGACGGCGAGGACCCCCGACAGAAGCAGCATCAACAAGGGCTATTTGGGTTTCAAGTGCTACGGAACACAAACCTGCAGCTCGCGATCGAGCCATGGTTCGACTTTGTCGTAGGGATCAATGGACGCATGATCGTACGGCTTCCCGCTGGCGGCTGAAGAGACCAGGACCAGAACAACACATGCTGAACAACCCACTCTAGGATGACCCAAGCCCCGGACTGTTTGCCCAAGAAGTGCGCAACTGCGCTGGAGGATCAGTGTCGCTAGGTCTATGGAGCGCAAAAGTATGGCACTCCAAGGGTTCAATGGGAAGCACTGATCGGGCAAGACTGACCAACATCCACCGCCAGGGCCAACGAACACGCACGATGCACGTCCCAGTCCCCGTCGACGGCTCTTCGCTGGGCCTGTCTCTCCAGTGGACATCCCTGAACGCCGTCGTGAACATATGGCACGTCCTCGACGTTCCCGCCAACTCCCCAGCCGACCTCGCGGGCCTCCTCCCCTACAGCGACTACATCCTGGGCTCGCCAGAGGGCACCCTGCACGGCGAGAGCGGGCTGGGCGAGATTGTCGAGGACCACATCGGCAGGCCCCTGCGGCTATATGTCTACAACAACGAGTACGACGTCACGAGGGAGGTCACGCTGCAGCCGAGCCGGGAGTGGGGCGGCGAGGGCGCGCTGGGCTGTGTCCTGGGGTACGGGGCGCTGCACCGCCTGCCCGCGCCGCTGAGCGAGCCCGTGGACGCGCCGGGCGACACCATCTTTGACGGGTCGTTCTCGGAAAAGACGCCGCTCTACGGCCAAGGGGTTGCTGCCCCGGCGGCAGACACGGCCAACTTCTTCACGCCTGCTGAGGCGGAGCAGCCTGGTGCTCCCCCGGCTGGCGGAGGTGACTTCCTCGTCCCGGCCCAGATGGCAAATGCGCCGCCGCCAGCAGGGGGTGCGCCGCCGCCACGGAGCCAGAAGAAGAAGGCGCACCGGGCGCCGGTGGGCGGTATGGACGACTACTTCAACGAGCAGGAGGAGAAGAGCAGGGCGCTGGACCGGCCGGACTCGACCCGGGCCAAGAGTCCGCTGGCTCCGCCGCCCAAGGCGGGTGGTGGGCCGCCCAAGGGAGGCCCGCCCCGGGCAGAAACACCACAAGCGGAGGCGCAGGCGGAGGAGGGTGCGACAGATGCATAGATAAGAGAAGCGCGTCAAGGGAGAAGCCCTCATTGCCATCAACTGATCTTACGGCTGCAGTAGAGATATACCCTGGCTTTTCCTCTGCCATACTGGTCTCCATGCTGCTCTCCCATTTACCCGTGTGCCATGTACAGCTAAACGCCACATTCCAAAGATGTCTCGAACGAATTGGATGTCAAAATATTCAGAAGCATGAACCCTGCCCGTCTTTTGCTTGTCCACGCGGTCCTCCATGCTCTCCCTCAGTTGATGTAGTTGACACAGAAGAAGTGCAAGATGAGGCTGCCAAAGATGTAGTCTGCGAATGAGCGTTCAGGGGTGACCTTGGGGAAATCGGACTTGTTCTGCTGGTCGGTTTGCATGCGCAGGGAAACTGCCACGGGTTTGTCAGCCAGGAGGGACGGATAGACGAGTCATCGACGTTGTCAATATGAGTACATACCAGTAAGGACAAATTGGCCGACAGTGGCAGCAAAACCGGCCAGGAAGGCATTGAAAGGCTACATACATGTGTTAGCCAAGTATCCCTCAAAGATGGGCATAGTTAGGGTGGGCTGGATGGGTGTCATCCTCACATCTTTTGCAATCAGGAAGTAGTAGACAAACTGGATGGCACCGACAGCCACGAGGAAGGCCAGGAAGGCATCAATCAGGCGCGTCTGGTGGCTGGTAGTCTTCAAGTAGTGAGACCATATCTGCTCTGGGAGCAATGACGCTTTCGAGGCCTGGGCCTTGGTGGCCTTGGTGGCCTTTGCCGGGGTCGAGGCCGCCGTCTCTGCCGGGGCAGCGGCATTCTTCTTGGGTGCCATGATTGATTGCTTGAGGGAGTTGTGGGAAACTGGTGTTGTTGCTTCCGGGGATGTGCTGGCCGTGGGTTGTGCGGTTGGTTGTTGTTTTGGGCTGGCTGGTGAGGCGGCTTCAATGCGCTTGTGAAGCTATTGCTTCCAGAAACGACACGCAGCTCCAACTGACACGCCTGCAGTTGACGAGTGGGTCCGGGGGAGCACAGAGAGCGTGTTTGATTGGCTGTGATGGACGGGGGCTAAAGCTGCCGACAGACCAGGGGTCAGGGTTCCTGCCGCTCGCTGTGGGCTACATAAGAGTGCAGCTTCCACCTGTTCAACACCGAGTATCATGGATTTCAAGTTTGGTCAGCTCATTTTGCTCACTATACGTGGAGTGCAGTGTAGTCTTGTTGCCAAAATATCTTCTTACATTGTCAAGATCTTCCAGCATGAAGAATGAATTTAAGGAACTAAGTTGCTGGTTATCATGCAGACTAACCACTCCAGAGTGCTGCCAGCCATATTTGACCTTGTTTACTCTAAGCTTTGTTGATGCGTGCCTGAACTTGTGCTGTCTCACACATTATCACTAACCTGATCCAAGCACTTATCAAATGGTTGGGATCCACAATGATCAAAGGAAGTATTGCTCAAGAGCTACACTGTAGGGCCTGCAGTGGTTGAGATACCAAACGTGTAATAACCTGCGGGAAAGTCCTCAAGGCATTTGAGTTCTAAAGCATTATCCAAGTCCAATTCTAAAAGTTCAAGTCGAGCCTTACCATTCATCTCAAGAGCCTGTGTCAGAGTGCTGCAAACTTTGGCTGTAAACTTTTATCATAACGTTAAAGCTTTATGCATAGTAGTCGGCAGTTAGCTATCTGAGGTCCACCATTGCTAGTTAATTACTATCACTGATACCTGTCGGCTCCTTGATCACCTGAACAATGCTTCTCGTACTCACTGAGTGTTTTTTTCTTCTCTTTTTCTTTTTTTTTTCAAAAAAAAAAAAAAAAGAATTGTCAATCCTAGGACCAGAGACAGGCTGCCAAAAAGGCTCACTGGGTGTGGATCTTGTATGAGCTGGACTGAGGAAAGCTTCGCACAGCCAGGCGTGCTTCAGAGCACCATGAGAAGCTGTGATATTTTGAAATTGAGCAAAGCGGCAGAGCCCATTGTGAAAACCAAAATTATCACATTTATAAGTCCATCTCATCACATCTCACACTTCTGCAAAGAAGAGAAATATAGAGTTAAGTATATAAGAGCATAATAAGCTAGAGTAAAAGGAGGGTAAATATAATTAAAGATTAGTCTATATTATCTTAAATATTTAAATACCCTTAGCTAGGCCTACAGCCTAACTATTACTTAAAAGTATAAACTCCTCACTTAAAATAAATAGGGATTTTATAACTTATAATAATCCTATAGTTAAGTTAATTATTAAATAATTTAAATTTAAATAAAGAATATTTAAAATTGAAATATAAAAAAATTAAAAAAAAGTAAAAACTTTATATAATAATTAAAAATATTTTTTTAAATACTTTTTAATCTTAATATCTTTTTAATTAATAATTTATATAAAAATACTATATTAAAAAAAAATTAATAAAAACTTTTTTTTAAAGTTTTTTTATTTTTATAACCTTTTATTTAATTAAATATAATATATTTAATTAATAAATTAAAAAAAGTAAGGAATATTACTCCTTTAATTATTTATATTATTTTATTTAAATTTTTTTAAAAATAAAATATAATTTAAAGGAAAATAATAAATATTAATATTAAAATTTTAAAAGGATATTTATTTAAAAAAAGAAGAATTATTAAAGAAAAAATTTAAATTTAAAGTTAAGGGCTTTTTAAGGCTTTATTTAATCTTTATAAAAACTATATTTTAGTTATAAACCTCTATATATTAAAAGCTAACCTTTCCTCTCTAGCTATACCTTAAGTAAGTAGTAGCTATAAGTTAAGTGTAGCTTTCCTAGTATGGAGGTTTGTATGTTAGAGATAAGGTCTACACTGTGTATTAGCATGGGACCTCAACTAGTATTGGTCGGACCCTGAGAAAGGTTATCTTATCCAGGGACCGGGGCCATTGATAACATTTAGCCGCATCTAGTCCCGGAGATTCATAGTGTTACCAAGAACCGAAATCCGAGGCGACGATATCAGATCAAAACCAAACCTGGGCCCTTTTGAAACACTGCAAGAAGCTCGTCCCAACATCCTAGCTACACACCCAGCTTCTTCCAAACCTGCCAGTGCGCGGGACAAATGCCGTGGGCACCGCTGGGGCCGGTCAAGGGGAGGACAAGACGGCATGTGACGACCGAGCTTCGGCGGACGTCTATCAGACATCTCCACGGGCCGCCATTCACCTCATTTCAGCGAGACATTTTGATGGGGCGAGTTTATCAAGCTCAAAGATGCATAAACTCGATGAAGAGCTGAGGATGCAAAGCCAATCATGACAGCATAGCAAGTTCAAGGTAGAATCAGAGCGCGGGGAATGGTCTGCGGGCTTGAATTTTACAGCAACCCACCAGCAGCCTCATCGTGGACAAGGAACAGGATATGTTGGCAGGCGCTGCCGTCCTGCCGAGCATGCCTCGCCCTGCTCGGTAGCCAAGAGCTGTCAGGAGTCTTGGCACCTGCCACTTACACGGCCCTGGGGATTCCGTTTCGGTCCAAGGAGGTGCTATCGGAGGGTTTTGATTTGCTCTGGATGGTCAAACATGTAGAAACACCACGAGGTGAGGACGAACAGCCAGTCTTGGCAATACGAGCGCTGCACAGACATGCTGAAACCGGCGGCGCTAGTGCGGGTGGGAAGGCTGTTAGCTCGTTAGACAAAAATCCGAAGATTCCAAAATCCCATCGGACTCAGGGATCACGGGGCGGTCTCAGCCGAGGCCGCAAGTTGGTTCATCCGTGGGCTGTGGGCAGGATGAAGAAATCGGGGCTGTTCAGGCGCTGAGGCTGAGGCGTGGTCGTTGTTGTGGCTAGCGCGTTGGCTGGCAGGTTGGGTGGTGAGATCCTAAATAGAAAGTTTTCAGATCATAGGTCACAATCCTCCGGCCGTTGAGGGCCGGAGGCGACCCTTTTGGCAGCCCAGACCCACTCACGACCTCGCGGCGCAGCAGCCAATTCAGGTTGAGGATGCCTCTGAGGGTTTATTCAGCTTTCCGAAAACAGAAAGACGAAGGTGGGATGGCGGGATGGATGTTGAGAGAGGCTCGCTCGACTGGAACGGTAGCATCCCGGGCTCATGGGTACCAAGCTTTTGGGCTGGAGGTGTTAGCTTGAAACGGGCCCACAGTTCTGCGGTTCACTCTGTCATTGTGGTTCTGTGGAGGTGGAGCCTCGGGCTGTCAGGGCTGTCACGGTTGTCTGCGCCGAGCTTCTTAGGGCCATGTGACAGGTGGATGAGATCCAGTCCTCGTGGTGATCGCTGGGTCCACCGCATGCCACCAGCCTCTCCGCAAGAGAATTGCCGCTCCCCAGCTTGCCAGCCTGCGGGGCTCTGTGGAGAGCTCGGGGTGGGTAGCGACATGGTGGATACACACTACTCGGTACTGGCGACCAGACGACGAGCTGTGGCCCATTGCCAACACAAAGCCAACGATCGAGATGACATTCTCCCCCCAGCCTGACGCCGTGATTTGATGATTCATTGGACTGTGGTAGGTCGCAGGCCGAGTTCCCCAGATGAGTTCCGCGGCTCCACGTGCCTCTTCCCCACCGCCCGGTTAAAGCGGGCAGGGCTGGAAGGCCAAGCTCGGCGGTGTAGTGTGGTAGGTACTACAGAGCAGAGGATCGGCCAGGTTACAATGGGGGCTGGCAGGGCACGTCATGGAAATGCAATGGACTCCCGAAGCTGCTGTGCACAGGAGACGTTCGGTACCCTTGCTGTGACGCGAAGCACAAAGCATCTGAAGGCCAGCTGAGTGTATTCCACACATGGGGAAACACATACTCCGGGACTTCTGCTGTCGGTGGACTCGTGGTTGACTGGCCTCTCAGTTGGATTGAAAGGACCTTTTGGCAGGCTGTGGTTTGTTGACCACCAACGGCTGGCCGCAAATAGATATGAAGGAGGCTGGGCAGTTGGGGTCGGCAAGATGGCCAGCAGCAGCCTGCCAGCAGAGCACACAGCGGAACTGACAGAGCATGAGGTGCCTGATGTGGCAGGGGCCAAGCTCCCCAGGGCTAGCTTTGCTCCAATGGTGGCCCCTGCCCACAGGCGCTAGGATTGTTGTTTCGAAGGGCCACCCCTGACCCATTCCACTCCCCAGCGTTTGTTCGTTTGTTTCCCCCCTCCCAAGAAAAACAGATCTGCAGCTGAGCTGCTGCTGCCATGGGCGACAAATAAGGTTTGGAAACAAAGCGACCAGGCTGGCCGCCCAGGACGGCTATACGGCAAACACAGGCCGACAGTTGGAGGGCTGGAGGGTTGTTGGTTCTATGTTTGGATGCTTTTTGACATTTGATTTGATGTCCGAGTCCGATACAGTACTTGCATGCAGCAGGCGCGGCACATGTCTCTGGGCCTTGGGCCCCCAATCAATATGTATCACCACTTCATTTCCAACCCCGTGTTGCGTGCTTCCTATGCTGTCAGTGAAGCACGCCGCACCGTTGTGTGAGAAGGTCCTCACCTCGGATGAATAGGCGTCGGTTGCAAAGCGTACAAGATGCCGTCAATCGAAACTAGGAATGGGCACTACTGTACCAAGAACGACCGGCCCTGCCGGCCAGGCGCACGTCCGGCCCCTCCTGGCAGCCCTGGAGGTACCTCCCACTCCTCCTCCTCCTCCTTCTCTCCTCCCGCTTACTCCGCCAGGCCCAGCCAGTGGACTGCCGAGTGGCTTGGTACCTGCAGCATCCATGTCTTCTCTGAGCAAGCCCCCCTGCCCCTAGCTCGCACTCGAGCGCGGTGCCGTCCTTGTGTACCAACCCAACAGCCTCCTGCCGCTCATCACTTTTGATTAACTCTCATATAATAGTCCGGCCTCAGCTCGTCCTTCATCTCCTTGACTCCCCCTCTGGACATTCCTCTTGCCGTTTGTGTGCTTCTACTAATTTCCATATCAACCACCTGGACATACGCAACTCCAGTCACCCAGCATCGCCACCCGTCTGTTTGACTGTCACAAGCCTCACCTTCCGCCTCGCCTTTCACCTCGCGTACTTTGTGCTTCCTTTGTCACACCTCTTGTGGCAGCCCTGCTTATTTATACGACAACCATCACCCAGGACGCCGACTGGTCAGCCCAGATAATCCCAAAATACTCTGGCTTTTCCCTCTTGTGTTACCTTGCAGGCCAACCAACTATCAACAACCCCAAAACGTCATCATGCGTATGTCAATCGCCACCGCTGTCCTGGCTGCTGCCAGCGTCTCTGCGCAAAACACTGGCGTAAGTTTAATCCCGTCTTACCTTGTCGTCAATGTATCAACCCGCTGACCTCTGCCCCTAGAAACTCGGAGATGCCGCAGTCGTCAGCGACAACCCCGTCGGGGCCATCTACAAGGCTTCCATGCCTGAGACTGCCTTCACCAAGAGCGCCTACCCCAATGGAGGCAACATCAAGGGCGACGTCTACGCCCTGTCCAGCCCAGACGGAAACGGCGTGATCTTCAAGGTCAAGCTGTCCGGTCTTCCCAGCGAGGGTGGTCCTTTCAGTAAGTCTCTCTCATGCTCTCTGGGCTCTCCGTCTCCGCTAACAAATGATGATAGTTTACCACCTTCACGACCAGCCCGTCCCCGAGAGCGGAAACTGCACCGCGACCCTGGCTCACCTCGACCCTTACGAGCGTGGAGAGGCCACTCCGTGCGACCCCAACTCCCCTCAGACCTGCCAGGTTGGTGATCTGTCAGGCAAGCACGGAAACATCACCGGCGACATTGACGTTACCTACACCGACAACTTCGCCTCGCTCAAGGAGGGCATCGGCGCCTTCTTCGGAAACCGCAGCATCGTTGTCCACTTCGGAAACAAGACCCGCATCACTTGCGCCAACTTCGAGCGCGTCGAGGCTGGAAACACATGCAGCGGGGGCAGCTCCCCATCTCCGACCACCTCCAGCTCCACCGCGTCGGCTACAGGCAGCCAGCCGACGGGGTCCGTCACCCCAACCTCGCCGGTCGGCAGCAACGCGACCGTTACCGGAGCGAGCCCGTCAGCCACCACGTCCTTCGTGACGGCTGCCGGAAACGCCAAGGCCCCGACGTTGATGCTCGCCGTCGGCGCTGCGGCCCTCGCCTTCCTTCTCTAAAAGCGCCAAGGTGATGGTGATTTTTTGAATGGGTTTTCCGGCGTTTTGTGTCGGGAGGATCACCGTAGGCATGGGTGACCCCCGGGAGGGTAATAGGTGCTTTTGATGTTTGGCTTTTTTTGAGCAAGACTGGTTGGGAAGATACCTCATCTGCCGCAATTTGCTTCGAGTACACTAGAAAGGGACCCCGGGCATGTGATAATACGGCCATCAAAGAGACCGAGCCACACGTCCATAACCCAGATAATTACTCCAAAATTTTGAACAGCGAAATTCTCGCACAATTTTCAGACGTACCTCAATGATTGAAAAATACCGTATGCAAATGATATGTCTTACCCGCACACCGCGCGCCTCGGGCGGAGTCTCATTCCGTCCGCACCCCGATACAGGATACAGGCCGCACAAGGTGCGAAATGGCCGTCGTGACACGCACGCGTCGCTGACTTCCAGACCTGAATGATTAATCCATGGCTCTCAGTCAACGACCAGCCCCGGGCGGTGAGAGGTCTTGGTTGATGGGATTGAACAGGGCGCCGGACCAGCCATTTCCGGTGGACTAGCCCCCATCATCCCGCCCCCACGTCAAACGGGACTAACCCGAGCCATGACGTTTCAAGGGCACGACGTCGTCCTTGTTCCCTCTCGGGCGTGTGAACCGAACTGCTGGTCAGTGCGACGGCTGGAAGGGTGGCAGCCCAGCCCCTCGAGGGGGGTGGCACCATGGATCCCCCAGTTCATGCCCGCGTTGGTGTTATCGTGAGGTTGGTCGGAGATGGGCGATCAACCAAGTTCATCTCAGATGTCAAAGAGCAGGCCGGCCAAGGACCTTTGTGAGACCGTAGAGCCGCGGCGCGTATGTTATGGTCATCTCGCTGTCAAAAGTGTGAGGGGCTTTTGTACGACTCGACGCTCAAGCGAAGAATTAATAAACCATTGATAACGAAGCATGTGTTGATTTCGCCCCTCATTGGTCGCCGGTCGCCAGGACATAGATTGAGGCACCTTCTAGAATGCTGTCTGTCTTTCTGTTGCAGGTCATGCCCATGTCGCCGGTCGTACTTGTGCAAGAGTGTGATGTAAGTGAGGGAGGGTCGTGTGTGCGGAGGCCTGCCTGCGGGATGATATTGCGGTCTGTTGATCGCCCTCCCCGGGCGATTCACCACTTTATCAGCCCGGCTTTCAGCCTCTCGCATCAACAAGGATGCAACATGTGCGGAATTCCATAGTAGGTCCGGAATGCGGTTGGACGGCTTCAGCTGAACAGGTGACCGGCATTAGTTCTCCGTAGGGGGGCGAGGCTGAGACGTATGCAGTCAGCAAGGCAGAGGACAAAAACACGTAGCAGACTCTGGTCTTGTGCATGCTGGAGCCTCGTGCGAGTGGAGACTCCTATTTTTGCTGCTTCTGCCCATTGTTCTGAGCCATGAGAGCCATGCTTTTGAGGCTGGTGCCATTTGTGCCACGAGGATTTTGAAACGAGATTGAAGGTGGTGAGGTCTTGAAAGCGCCGCCCCCCCCCCCCCGCACATTGTCTTTGCCACCTCCGAACAGGGGTCCGACCGCGTCTTAGATATATACCACAATATCTCCGAGGCAGTGGCCATTCCAAAGTGCAAAAGGAAAAAAAAGTTCCAAGACACAACTGTGTGCTGAAAAAACTGGGCGCTGATGGGCGCCAGAAGCATGACGCTTTCAAACAAAAGTGCATGTTGGAGATTGGGAGAGAAGCTTGGAAGGCGTCGGGGACGCTGTCGACGGGGACTAGAAAGATGAATTAGACAAGGGATCCAGGGAGCCGGAGCGAGGACCTTGGCCGACCCGGGGCACTGGGACGGGTCCAGGCCCGAGTCTGCCAATCACAGCTGTCAGAATGCGATGCAGGGCCCGGCTGGGCGGTTGCACCCGAGGATCGAGCCCGCGCCGCATGAAACAAGGTTCGAGCAGCAAAAACAAAACCACCTGCAAGCTGCGCAGCGAGTTCTGCAGCGTTCTGCAGCAGGGTGGCCGCTATGCAACAAAAAAGACCGCTCATCTCGCCGTTCCCGCCCGAGATTGATTGAGATTGTTGATCTGATCGTCACCGAATCCTCCGGCGAGCAGGACCTGGGGAGTCGGGACCTATGTAAGTAAGTACTTGAGTACTTGGCCCTAGGCACTTTCCACACACTTCCTAGCATGTACCTATGCACAGTACCGTCCCCTTCTCCGCTTCTCCCCCACCCCTCCAACCCCTTCATCTTCTGACCTTGCTTTGTGCGTGCACGGCAACCCGCCTGGCTGGCTGCCTGGCCGCCCACGCTGCCACGGGCGCCGTGCAGGCTCGAATGGGCATGCGATTGGCCCCTCACCTACATACCACGGGCCGACTGCACAGCTGGAAAGGGAAGAGGCTGACTGACTGTTTGGTAAGAGGGCGCTGCAAGGACGATGGAAGCGGAAAGCGGGGCCAAAGCAGGCCAGACCAACCTGCATCGCCATCACACCCCTTCTCCTTGCCTCCCACGCAGCTCCGCATCGAGTCGCTAGGGCGGGCGCCTTGCAAAAGCCAAAAAGCCATCAACGCCTGGCCGCCACCTTGGCATCTTGCCTGTTGGGAAATGCCCATGCCAGACCAGCAAGGCCCCTCCCAGACCAGCCAGACCAGCCAGACCAGCCTGCCCAGCCAGCCCTCGGGATACATGCTTTTCCATCCTCCATTATGTGGGCCCACCTAGCAGAGGAGAGGATGAGGCACCAGTCTTGCCCCCCAGGCCCCTCCCCAGGTTGCTAGGCTTCCAACTTCCCATGCCCTCCCAACCTCCCTCCCCACGGGCTTCAGCAGCGTGACGGCGTGACTGCGTGACTGCGTGACCGGATCAAATCGGTACTTTTTGTGATGTGCCACGGCAGCCCACGATAATACAACACGGATCTGCAGGGCTGCGACTACCACTCGCCGCGCTCTGAAGTCCACCGGCCCCCGGGACCTTGCAGTTCACCACCACAAAACAACCGACACCGCGTTGGACCACGCCCACCGTATACGACACCGTCCCGACCTGCCAGCCCTGCCATGCCACTCAGTCCGGTCCACCTGCCATGTTACATGGCTCTGCCAGGCCACTCCACCTGCTTGACTCAGGTGCCACTATCGTGTTTCCAAAATTGGAACATGGCCATGGTCACCAACCCGCCCTAACCAACCCGTCCTTTCAGCCCTTCCTGCCTGTAAGGTACCAAGATCGGGCGACACAAAATGCTGTGGCCGCACCCCCGGCCGGGCTGTTTGTTCCATCACGAAGTCAGATCTGGAGCGTTGTTGCTGAGCCCGCAGGTGGCAGGGCCCGTCCGAACCACGCGGGGACAAGGGCTCCCTCGCTCGCTCCCTCGCCTGCCTGATGACAAGCATCCGCTGCGCATGCTGCTGCTCGGTAGATTTTCCGCAGGTTACATGATGCACGACAAGGTCCCCAGCTTCGCTAAGATTCCCTCACATATGTATAACCGTGGGAATCTGGGCGGATCGTGCGGCAATCGTCCTGGGCTGATGTTAACGGCTTTGCTTTTTGTGCTTTCGCAAGCCACCACCACACTTAGCCACCGGCCCTTTTCCTGCAAGCCCACAGACCGTAGTCACCAGACCGCCAAGGTTGCGCAGTATCAACTCCCCGTCACCCCCCAGGCCAGAGTGTCTCGAGGGCTGAGCAGCGGGCGCCCACGAGAAAAGCTGCAGGTCGGCTAGCACTGTCCCCCGTTCGAGGCCGCGCGCAAGAACCCTCATTGACGTGATCTTAAGTCATAGGGAGGCGGCTTCCCCGGGCGGCCGGCGAGCTATACTCGCATAATCCTTCAGCTGGGCTAGTCCTCGACCTACCAGCCCGCTTGACAAATAGGGTTGTAATCCGCGTCACCTTATCACGAGGTGGCTCCCCTGACCACAGCCTTGAGGGTCATCTTCCCAGCAGGCACCAAGGACGAGCCAAACACCCATCGGGGGCGAGCCCTCCCACGTCTTGGCCTGCCCGTTCTCGGCTCGGGCTCGCTCCCTGGATGGTGTCCAAGTGACAGTACACACACCGTATGGCTGGCCAACAGCGATGGGGGCTACGGCAAGGGGCAGTTGAAGGAGGTGCGAGGAATGTGCATGAGGTGTGGGGGGCATGTACTATAGTTGGTCGGCCTCGTCCTCGGATGAGATGGACCGCCCAGAGGCGCTCCCGGTTCGGCCCAAGAAGGTGGTGGCAAGCAATAAGTAGCCCCCCGGGTCTCGCCATCATCCTGTCTCGCTCCCACGAAACCCCCCCATAGCGCCATCGCAGGCAAGTTACCGTTTGGAAATATGACTTCTCTAAAAGCCTTCACCCGGCAATGGCGCCAGACCAAGGACTATCCCGTAGTGTTCTCATGTCCCGGGAATGCGCCTCCTCGCCGACTCTTCACCGGCACGCCATGTAAGCATCTCGCCCACCTGGGCCCGACCAATTCGGCCAATGCCGGTCTTACCTCGAGACTAATACTTGCCACATTAGCGCCCAGGGCAGAAAGATGCCTCTCCAGTATCGCCGATGAGAGCTTCTACCCGTTGCCCGTAAAAAGGATAAGGGAGACTGAGTATCCACATATGAAGAAGGGTAAGCTGAATCACAATGACGCCCCTCCCACGATGGACGCCATCCTGACAAGCCATAGGGATCTACCTCGATCATAGTGGCACCACCATCTACGCTAGAACACTCATAGAATCCTTTGCCAACCACATGCTCTCCAACCTGTATGGCAACCCTCACAGCGCCAACGCTCCCGCCGAGCTCTCCGGGCACGTGGTCGACAGTGTGAGACAAAAGGTATTAAGCTTCTTCGGGGCCGACCCGAGACACTTCGACCTCGTCTTCACGGCCAACGCCACCGCGGGCATCAAGCTCGTGGCCGACTGCTTCCGGGACCTGGCGGAGCGGACGCGCGACGGGAGCTTCTGGTACGGCTACCACAAGGACTCGCACACCAGCCTCGTCGGCGTGCGTGAGCTGGCCTACGGCAACTCCCACTGCTTCGAGAGCGATGGCGAGGTCGAGGACTGGCTTCGCCGCCCCGGCTCGGTGGCCCCCGGCGGCGCCAGAAACAACCGCCTCCGCCACCTGTCTCGGCGCGGCGGCCTCGGCCTTTTGGCGTACCCGGGACAGTCCAACATGACCGGGCGGAGGCTGCCGCTCTCATGGCCTGGGGCTGTCAGGTCATCCCCGGACCTGACCAATACCTACAGCCTCCTCGACGGTGCTGCCCTTGCCATGACGAGCCCGCTGGACAGTGTCTTCCGAGATGTCGATGCCGCGCCCGACTTCACCTGTGTTTCCCTGTACAAGATCTTCGGCTTCCCTGACCTTGGTGCTCTCATAGTGAGGAAGGACTCGGGTCACATTCTGACACTGCGGAAATACTTTGGCGGTGGCACCGTCACTATGGTATCTGTGCTGGGCGGGTCATGGCACAAGACCAAGGGCCTCGACTCTCCGGCCGCTGAGTCCCACGATGGTACCGTCACCAATAAAAACCCTTCCTACGAGATACACGACAGCCTCGAGGACGGCACACTTCCCTTCCACAGCATACTGGCCTTGGGACAGGCCATCGACGTCCACTCCCAGATATACGGTTCCATGGAGAACATCTCCCGCTACACGACGTCCCTATCCAAGACATTATACAACGAACTGAGGCGCCTCCGCCACTCGAACGGCCGCCCGGCTTGCCACATATACACGGATGACGACGGGAACGGCTACGGCGACCCAAGGAGGCAGGGTGCTACCATAGCGTTTAACATGATGGACGCAGACGGCGTATATGTCCCGTATTCCGAAGTGGAGAAGATAGCTAACGACAATGGTGTATATGTAAGATCAGGTGGTAAGTCTCACCAAAATTTGACCCAGGAGCAAGGATCAGAAACAGCGGCAGTAGCTCACACAATACTCAAGGAATTTGCTGTCCGGGAGGGCTCTACACCGCGCTCGACTACGAGCCCTGGGAGCTCCAGCGGGCCTTCTCGGCCCATCACGTCTGCGGGCCGGAAGGCATCAGCTTGATCCACCAGCTTCCCACAGGGTTCGTGACTGAACAAGCGCCTTCCCTTCCTCGACACGTCTTGACTAACACCAGCTTCTCTCAGAGTTGTAAGAGCCAGCCTGGGTGCCATGAGCACACGCGAAGACATAAGCAGATTCGTGTCCTTTCTGCAGGAGACATTCGTACGTCAGGAGTCGCACATGACTGTGGTACCACAACACCATAGGGCCCCAAGAAGAGCTCAGGAATATAACGATGATATGGACTATGATATAGGCAGTCCTGCTTTAGCGACGGCTGGGACGGCTTAAAATTGATCATTTGTATTTTTCTTTGTGCCCCTACTTTTCTTTTTGTTATGCTTTCACGCATGGTGAGGCGTACTCCTATTACAGACCAGATCTGAACACCAAAACAGCGGCGCAAGGTTTCCAGAAGAAGAGTAGTCTTGAGAAAGTATCGCCAAGTTCCCCCCACAAGCCGGGCTGGCCACGGCTGCCTCTGCTCGAGGGGAGAGGGGGAAGAGGGAACTCGGCAATATTTTCCTTGAACTGTGGCCTCGAGGCCGAAAGAGCCCGTCGGAATTCATCAACAGAAATGAAATACTCCGTTGGCCCCCCAGTTGTGGGCCAAATGATCGCAGTTTACTGTTATCGGGCATGGATCGTCGTCAGTCTGAGGTGTCACATCAGGCACACACCCACACACCCACCCATACACACACAGTGGCCACACACACACAGAACGCTTCGGGTGATCCACACATCCACGTCAGCTTCCGTGGATTTCTGAGATGAGATAACGCAGCGGGAAGGAATAAGAAGGTTCTTATGTAGTTTGGACGAAATAGTGCCAATTGCAACAAGCTGATCAATAGTGGTGGTGGTGGTTGTGGGTGGTGGGGGCCGTGGGTACCTGTGAGGGCTTCCCCAACCGGGCGAAGCTGATGGTACCCGTCTGGTATTCATCCAATATGGCTGAATTGGAGCGTGTCAGGCTGAAGGAATGGTTATTATATTGCAACCAGCGCACACCGCAAGGCCGTTTGCTGATATAAAGTGAACTATAGACTTGCCTCCAGCGCATAATTGGTCCCCTGGTATTGCATCTCGAGAGTCTACATAAACATTCTAGACTGGCCGTGGTTCATCTTACTCCCGTGAATATCCTAGACCTTCGGCCCATTATGCGTTTCCTTCAGAGTCCTCCTAACCGTACAATATGCTGAGCTGACGTGTCAGCGCATAGACAGAGCATGAGCAATTCAGATCCTGGCTGATTCCAGCAGCGCCGCTGGGAAAGCTTAATCTCTTCGGCAGGGCCCCTTCCTGTGCACGGGATCAAGGCTGTTCAAGTTCATGAACGTCTACCAGAGGCCCGTGGGCGCGCCAGGTTAGGACTCCCGGCGTCTGATATTAGAATTGAGCGATCAGTCTCAGGTGCTGAGCCGTGTATCACCGGCAGGCTCATGCAAGACAGTAAAGCACACATGCATTATTCCTGACACAAGCAAGATTATCTGTTCTGCATTGCAGTGCTTGTAGCGGCGTCTTCTGATGTCGGGACGCGGGCTACATCTTGTGCATCACAGGGCTGAGACAAAGGGGACCACGGCGCAGAACATTTTGTCTTTCCCAGCCGAATGTTCTTGCCTTCGTATATCTCTCTCTCAACTCCCTCGGCCTGAATCCTCTCAAGTTCAAGTCTCCTTGACGTCGTGGACCTTGGGAGCTGCTGACTGGGCCACAGTCACACAGCGCCTCGCAAGTTACATTGTTCAGGGAAACGTTGGAAATTCTATGACAAGCACTATAAAAAGCGACCAACCAAGATGTTGCGCCAGGCCTTGTCTTGGTCAGCAAATGTGAAAAGCAACGCAGCTCGCCAGCCCCTCCACGTCGACAATGTGTCAGCTATTTCTTCCGACACGGTGAGCGTTGGATCTGGGCCCTGGAGCCCCCACTCGCCGGGTTGATATATTGGGCTGGCTGGCTGGCTGGTGGAGGTGTGGAACTTGATCCAAAGTGCAGTGGGGCCGTGGATGACGACCTCTACACCTGCATGAGCGGCCCACATATTATACAGAGGCCCCACAATGCCTAATTGCACCTGCCCGAATCTCGTGGATAGACGATATTGCATGGAACAACCCATGGGGTGTCGTGTGGAAAAGGGCAAGCAAGCACTGCGGCAAGAGCGGAAGAAGGATCGGGACCCGACTGAAGTTGAGAGTCGAGACATAGGGAAGAATGGGGCAGCATTGTCAGCTCCCAATGGCCCAAGCCAGCCAACAGGAGTGGGACACACAAGACCGGTCAAGGGGCGGCAGGCTTTCCGAGCTGCACCGTTGAATGGACGCGCGCACCAAGCACGCTTTTGACAGCTATGCAGAGGTGTCCTGCAGCAGCGCACCCAGGTGAGATGCAACGCGCAGAGGGAACAAAGTGGCTGCACCAGGGCGGCGTGACAGGTCATAAAAACCGTTCTGTCAGTTCGTCCTGTCCTTTCCCAGTCGAGTCCTGCCCAGGTGGGCCCTCACACCCCTGGCCTTGGCTGCCGTCACGAGGACCCTTGCAGGGCCCCATGTGTACTCGGTACGGAGTACCACCGGGCAGCAGATGCAATTCGGAGAACAGAACTGTCCTGCTGTCCTGCCAGATGGATGCTGGACCGAAAGTGCCGCAGGATGGCAGGCTGCCCATGCTGCCCATGCTGCCCATGTCGGGATGGGGTGACTTTTGCGAGGCCGGTAATGCCAGCCAGTACTATGTAGTATGACGGAATGCGTCGCGGTCGACGTCCATATTCGTTGTAGCCGAGCATCCTACTAACCACTGCTGCTCCCTCGTGCTGCTTGCCACTTCAGCCTGCAAGAGGAACCAGAGAACAACCTCCCAAGACCCACCTTTTGGGCCTGGCGACCTGCCATCTTTGTAGATATATGCGATGTACGTACGTATGTGTGTATGTACTGGCTGGCTGGCAGGCAGGCAGGCAGGCAGGCATTCATCCTGGCTGGGCCCTGGCTCTTTTTGACCTGGATGTTGACCTGGTTCTGATCAATACCTGGCTCCGGGTCGGGCCCTGCCCTGCCCTGTCTGTACGCACTCACACCTGGTGTCACAGTGTAGAGAGAACCTTGGAAACCGTGGGGTGGTGTTTGGAGCCACCTGTCATTGCCTGGTTGCCTGGTTGTCGCGTTCTGCATCACGATATTCAATATCTGTCCTAGCATAGCACCAGAGGTCGAACCAGACCAGCTGGCCAGGTTGTGTTTATCCGGATGCGGCCATGTTTCAGCGCTCGATTCCGCAGGGGAAAAGCCCACCCTATTTTCCTTTGCAAATCAACGTTTGCTTTGTTCGCCAACTGGACTCAACCTGTCAATACGGGGGAAATAAGCTGTCTTACTCACCTTCTCGGCGCTGCCAGTCTGGAAGTTCGAGTTGCTGCCCCCTCCCCCCTCCCCCCCTCCCCCCATCCCCAGAGGACTGGAGCCCCCCATGCAAGTCTGGTGCATGAGCCAGCTCCGGGCCTTCCCTTGCTTCGTTCAGTCGGGACCCGTACCCCTTGCCTCCGCTTCTTCTTTTTCTTCTTCTGCATACACAGTACATACGCTCTTTGAGGAATGGGGTCTCTGCCTTAGTCATCTGACAAGAGTCTCACCGTGGTGCTTCCGACCTTCCAAGAGACCTACTAGGCCTGCTAGGCCATAGTACCCAAGGTACTGCTGCCGCCGTCAGTTGATGATCGGCCCGTACGTGTCTCTTTCCCTTGAGGCGCTAGCAGGGCAGAAGCACGAGAAAAAGCAAGCGCGTCGAGAAGCAGGGAAGACAGCCCCCCTCGCGCTGCCTGCTGCTTGCTGCTTGCTGCTGGCTGCTTGCTGCTTGTACATCTCATCAGGCATTCGGGCTCGCCACCGAATCACCCGAGTCCAGTATCAAGGGACAGCGCATCTCGAGCAGTTGGGCTGGGCTTGGCTGGGCTGGCCGTCATTGCTGCCAAACCATTGCGGACAAAAAGGAAGTGGCCTGTCTCAGGTCAGCAGCCCGCCAGAAATTCTATCCAGTCAATCAGTGGTCCGGACCACACGCGGGCGAGGACGAGGAAAAGGTACGCTCGCCGTCCAACATACCTCTCTGTTGGCCCGTATCTGTCAGTCTGCCTGTGCTGCTGCCGCCATTTACGCTCAACCTACGTCTCTTGTCCTATTCCTGATCGCCCCCGAGGCTCCCATTCTTGATTTCGTGCATGTGCCACAATTATCCAGCAGCACCACCGAGCACCAGCCCACGAACAATTCACCGTAATAAGCCTCCTCCCCGCCCACCCCCCCTTGATACCAGGGTACCCTCGGAAGCCGGCTACACCTCCAGAGGCCTCAAGCCAAGAAGGGACTGCCTGCGGGCTACATCCTTTCCTCCTCTGATGAACGACAGTTCCAGGCCGGCACGCATGCTTAGGTTCTGGACCTGACTCCCTGGGCCGCCCTTAATCCAGAAGCAACACCCGTCTTGCTGTCGACCTGCCCTACCTGTTGCCTGTCAACTGACCCGGCTCCTGCACGCTGGTGGCCTGTCGAGGGGGCCGTTCGTTCGGAGCTGAGAGTCTGCTGCGGTTGACCGGCGGGTCTAGATACCTCCAGGATTGGGTGGGAGCCCATTGCAACATCATCCACATCTTCTCACAGACCGACTGCAGTAGTCCTTCGTCCACCCCACATGAGCTTCGCGCCCCCTGGTGCTGGTGTTGCTGCTGTTGTCGAGCAGTTACGGCAGTCCACTGTGCAGATCAGGACGGCGAATAAGCTCCACGCCCGACCCCAGTTTGCTCTCCATAACTGCTGCAGGAGTTTGCGGCTGGCAGAGGTAAATCTCCCTTTAAAGACGAGTCAGATCGCCTAGGCCCCCCCCCCGTCTCCCCCCCCATCTCGCTTCGGCAATCTCGATTGGCTCGCTGGAAATCGGTACCTCTCTTTGTTTCCTCGTCTTTGGCCATTCCATTTGCAGAAAGGCTACCTGGACAGCGAGTCCTTGCCCAATTCCTCATATCCTGAGGAGCCACCTTTGTTCTCGAATCCGGCGCGACAATAGAGCGCTTGTGCTCACGTAACACCCCCAAAGGAACGCTCAACGACTTCCGTAAGGGCCCTCCACCGCGACAAGACGCCATCAAAGCCAGCATAACAAGAAAGGATCCTCTTGGGACCAAAGCCAGGGCCTGGTTCTTGAACGCGCCCACCTCGGGGGCTCGACGTCCTCGTGTCCATAAAGCAAGGGCCCGAGAGACCAGGAGCCGAGTAACAACACGGCCAAAGAAACCAGCCTGTCGATGGCCTGTGGCTGCTCCGACACTGTGAATCTGACAAGCGGAATTTTCAAAGGCCCATCAACCCCGTGACACGCACAAAACCAGTTCCAGAGAGTTAGGAGCGGATACAATGTCGTATCAGTACCCCTCGCCAACCACGCCACCACCGTATGATACAGGCTATCCCATTCCTTCGCAGCCCGCTGGAATGGGCATGAGATCACCAAACGACCCAGTGAAAAGCGAAGCCGACCCGGCCCCTTTGCACTTCGACAAGCGCGAATCACCAGATTCGGGAATGGTGGTAACAGCAGACCAAGCACAAGGGTCCGATCCAGCGAACATGGGCATCGGTGCCGACAAGAAGAGAGGAAAGCTGAACTACCATCGAGCAGGAACTGCATGTAGTATGTTAACAAGCGCCCCCCCCCCCACGTTCGACCCGTCCTTTCACCCCTGGCGGAAAGGAAAAAGACGAAGAAAGAACCGGCGACAGACCATGTCGCTCTCCATGGTGTCAATACTAACAGTTGTCTGTAGCAAATTGTCGAAAGCGTAAGATAAGGTGTGTGCAGACGCGCGGCCCGAAATGCGAGCAGTGTCAGCGACTTCACAAAGAATGTGTCATCACGGCTGTGGACCAGCAGAGCTCCATGGATGCCAGGAACAAGCCGATGCCACGCGCAACTGGAGGCCACAGGCTTGCTTCGGCCGGCTCCTCACCAAGCATGCATCATCATGTAGCCATGCCTATGCCCCCGATGCAGAACATGGGTCTCGCGGACGCGCCAGACATGAAAAGTAGGTACTTCGCTTCGCGTTCTCCTGTTGTGGCTTCGAGTACCCGGCTGTTGTGTGGGAACTGTGGTAGTAATCTGACATGTGCAGTGCCCCCCGGAGGGCCAATGAACCGCGCATACCCCGAGTACGGAAACCCGGGGATCACGAGCGCATGGCAGCCTTACAGCCAGGCACCACCAGTGGTGCCGAGCTTCTCGTCGCCTTACCAACGTGCTACCCCTCCTCCTGGAGCATGGCCTGCTCCGCCTGTCCCTGGGGACGCTTCGGGGAGGGACCAGATGCAGTGGAATTCGTACCCTGCTCCGAACCAGCCATTCGCGGCCATGTCGCAGATGACGGCCGACGCCTACGGCCGAAAAACGCCCAACCCGATGTCCCCGACAGAGATGTACCCTACCGTTCCGAACATGGGGTCGCCGCAAGTCGGACAAGCCGCCTCGATGTCGCCCCCTGAGACCTCGTCCCAGGTGACCAGCTACGGTCAATGGCAGCAGACCTACCCCCAGCCCACGATGCACAGACCGGGAGGGGGCTTCGGAGGCTGGTATGGGGAGGGCGACGGTACGGCCCCGCAGCCACCACCAGGCACCGCTCCTCACCAAGACTGGAACTGGAATGTGCATGGGAAGACGGAGCCGGGCGAGACGCGGACCTAGGTTCGGGGGCATGCTCGGCCTCGTTCGCTGCGAAGGGGTCAAACGCGAACATTTGCGCAGGCCCCATCAAAGCCAGCACCGCCAGGCGTTGGTTACACGGCCGAGCCCTGGTGGGCAGTGAGCTGGACTCTGAACCAAGCCCGCCAGATCAGGATCCGGGCCAATGCCGACCGGGGGACGGTTGAACGCATCTGCTGCGCCGACCTCGCCAGTTGGCACCCGGGTCCTGGAGTGCTTCAAGGCACTGCTAGCCGGGATGATGTCGTCAACACTGGCGGAAGGAAAAGGACGAAAAGAGAAGACACTTCCATATTACCTCTTAGATATCGTCGGGGCTCTCAACCAGGGAAACCCGAGTCAACAGCATCGGCATGTTCATACCAGGACGGAAGTTGTTGGGAGACTTGACAAAAATATAAAGTATCAGCGAAGGAGGGGCGGGCAGAAGAAACGAGGTGGTGAATTGCCAACATCTAGAGATGCGACAACTAGAAGAACAGCAAACAAAGAAGAGGCATTGGGCCCACAGCGACCACCAACATTTTTGGGTTTTTTTCTTTCTTCTTCTCTTCCTTCCCTGCTCCATTAAAGAAGGACGTCTAGAAAAGGGTAAATCTCGGCGGGATGCACAGGGCAACATGGGAACAGGGCAAGGACTAGGCCCTGCGGGGATCGGCGCCAGGCGGGATGGTCCAAACTTTATTTGTGTGGGGAGGACGGGGGTGGGTGGGAAAGTGGGCTCGGGGAGTGACTGGGGCCCCGGGGAGAGGGACACACGGGCATTTTGGTTTCAGAATCGCGGGATGGGGGTGGGTGGGTATCGACATTGCTCGGCGGGATGATACGGTAAATATTAGTTATTCGGGCGATTTGTTTGCATCCTAATGTGGATTGTCCTTTGTTCTTTGACGAACGGTGGTCTTGTCTCGGGGGACCGTCGGGGTCCTCCCGGGCTCTTATCTGCCCAAGGGTACCCTGTGACTGTGGCATTGATGAGAATGGTCTACGGTCCCCCTCTATCCGAGGTGGCTGGCTCTGCAGACCGCTCAATATTTGACCGCCCAGAGTACTGGGGATTGTTGAATTGACAAAGCTGATGGAGAGATCTGAAGCCATGACCCCAAAACGGGGGCATCCTGCCGTGCCAGGTTGCACAAGGCTGCCGCATGGTGACTTGCACAACATGAATTCGACGACCGCAGACCGCCCGGCTCGACAGACGGTGACCTATTTATCCAACCACGGACGTGCATCGTGCCCGTCCGGCCTTCCTTCTTCTGTTGTCCCAGACAGGACCCAGCTACGTCAGGCTGTCTGTATATCTGCCTGTCATCGAGCCGTTCCTGACACCCGTTTTTGGATGCTTGCGTTTCAGCTGCGTGTGCAGCCCCACAGTTGGACGGACAGCACACAACACACCCATTTGTGTGAGCTGATGGTTGCCTCCTTTTGGGAGGCCCCTGGGCGCGCACCTGAGTGGTCCCTCGCGGGGCGGTGGGCGTTCGAATTGAGGTATGTGGCGACTCACATGACCTGCCACTGACAAGGTGCGTCTTCGGTCGAATAGCCGGTGGCGGCCAATCGCAAGGAATGATGGGGAGCAGGACCCAGAAAACTGTCCAGTATGTACCCAGACCGACAATCACGAGGATAGCCTCAGTGTCAGCACTAAAAGGGTGATGTATGCTCCCAAGCTCAGAAATGTTAGGAGTGTGACTGACGTTTCATCAGTAAAGCGTCCCCCATCTTTACCAAACAAAGACACCGACGCTGCGGATTGCCACGCAAGCTGCCGGCTGTGGGCGCGCAGGAGTCGACCCGGGCTTGATTTATCGAAATCGACTTACCGCTATTTCCACTGGTACGGAATTTCTTCCTGATCATCTGGACCCGCCTTCGACCTCGGGGAGAAGCACCGCCGTCTTGGCCGGGCATGTGCTCCCCGACCTCGCCGTCATCACTCTCGGAGTCGGACTCCTCCTGGTCAAAGAATTGCTTGTTGCCCTCGTACCGCCTGAAGATTGCCACGACCAGGACCGCAACCCCGTACGCGGCAAACAATGCCCCGATGGCATAGAACTCGCTGGTGAAGATCTTGAGGATGATGAGCGCGAATGAGAACTGCGACAGGGCTGTCCGCATGTACGCGCCTTCGAAGGTGCGCTGGGCCGCACGGATTTCGGTAAGTCTGGATATGGTAAGACGCACACGAGTAAGCACTTGACAGGTATTGTGCATTCTCCTTCACGCAGGAGGCCCGAAGAGGGCGAGGGGTCTGTGCCGGAAATGCAATCAACTGCAGGCAGGCGAAAAAGCCCCTCCTCTTGGGACTGGGAGTCAGACGAGCACCAAGACAGTGTGGGTGGGCCTCGGATGGTTGGGTGGAAAGGATAGCCTCGCCGCAGGAGGGCGTTGGCTTGTGGGGACTGGCACTTTTATGCATCAAGCAAGGTACGAGACAGACCCGCATGATGCAGAAGTGGACTTGGCCATCTCCAAGAGGGCAGGGGCGGCCGGAAGAGATCTCTTCCAAGCCCAGGGCTCATGGTGAGAAAGACGGAAAGACGAAATCGGCCGGGCATTCATGGCTCCGAGGCAGCAGGGTGTTGCGGGATCTAAATGACTTGATAAAGAGTGGAGGGTGGCACTGACTCCGAAGAAGTGAGAACAATTGATCTGTCATGGCCACGGTCAGCCATAAACCAAGAACTTCAAGTGGGAAACTGGGCGGCATATGACAATCCCTGTCCATAGCCAGCCTCACGGCTGATACCCGAGCCCACGACCGAGGGTGAGGCTGACGCATGTCTTCAGGGGGCCTTGAAGGTCTGAGGATCTCCTACCTGGCGCGATGTAGTCTCAGATGGAGATGGTCCTCAGGGTTGGGCTGGAGTGCCTGATCGTGCGAGTTAGACTCAAGTTTTGTTATTCGAGGCACAGAGAGTGGCTTCGGTAATAATAATAAAAGATAGTGAGCTGACCTCAAACATGACGATAGATCGGCACGGGCGAAGACGTGGATTGGATATAGGAGTATGCTGGGCAGGGCAGGGCAGGGCAAGTACACGCCGCGCCTAGCCTGTGTTCGGGCTGGTTTGCGGGCAAGTATCAGGGCGATCGGCTGGCTGCTTGTTGTGCAGCAGCGGGAAAACTGAGTGAGGGTGAGGAGGTTGTCTAGTGAATGTTAGTTAGAGTTATAGAACCTGGGACTATTTGGACAGATGCCAATCTGTTGATGGGTAGACGCAATCGGTCACCAGGGAGTCCAGGCCTCCCCCACACCTGAGTTGCTGGCGGAGCGGATTGGTGACTAAGCTGATCCCGGCTCCCAGGTCGCGGTGGCAGGCAACGCTCCCGTTACCTCGCTCCTGATGGTCGACGACGAGTCCATTACAGCCATCAAGCTCCAAGCCGCAGTTCCAGTGCCTCCGACCTCACGACCTCGATACACGACCTTGGTCCCTTGCAGAATCAGTCTCGCATCTCTTTGCACTTGCCCCGAGCTTCGCCCATCATGAAGCCTGTCGTTGGAGCCTTTCAAGCTTGGTCTTGGTCCGTCATAGCTCCCCGAGTCCCGTGGGCACAAGCCTGGCGCGACTTGATCTAACCCGAGCACAGTTTCGTCCTTTCGATATTTGCCATCATAATTTTGTCCATCCTTGGACTCGTCTACAAGAACGGCCACGAGGAGTTCGTCGGGGGCATTGATGACCCCGAAGACGGAGGTGCCGTAGCCTCTACCATCTTCGTTGCAGTCTTCGTCTACATTGTCAGTCGAGTCACTCCTCCCATCCATACTGCTCCTTTGCTAAAAAGACACTATCAAATACAGGGTTTCTTGGTCTGCTGTGGCCTTCAGGGTCTTCTGCACATGCGCGAGAGTCGACGAGGCGCGATTGCTTTGTAAGGAGGGCTTGCATAGTCGAAGAGGCGACACGGCGTTCCGGTTCATTACGAGAATCCACCTGGGCACGTGCCATATAAGAGCAGAGACAAGATTTGGGATGCCATGCAGCGAAGCTTGAGGCTGGATATCACCTGGATATTCCGACACTGTTCCGACATCCCAAGCTGTGAAGCATGCCGGACCACAAGTCGCTTGGGCTTCATTTTTATACTATTCCGACAGGATCTATCGACTGTGAGCAGCCTGGGGAGACAGTGGGGTCCTTGGGCTCGCCTGAGCGCAGTGACTCAAGATTGACGAAACGGGCCGGTTCATGTTCCGGACGTCAATTCTGCTCCTTAGCGGTTGGTCAAGACCAGGCTGGTCTGAAAGATGGAGGATGGTCGAGGGATGGAAATGGACGGGTTAATTTGCATTGTATCAAAAGCGTGTTTTACCAGACTTGAAAATATATCAAAGTGAGTGCTATGATACCATACATCCAGCTTGTGTAGCTGTGATAACGGGGAGGCACGCATGTTCAGGCCATCAGGAGACAAGCGATTCCAGTGCATTGCTAAACCCGGCGGCTGTTGCTTACAATGGGCGGAATCCCGCTCGTCATCTTCTCTTCGCAGTTCTAGAACATCGGTACGCCAACAGGATGTCAAAACCGACCATGCTACTTGTTCCCCGGGCATCCACGACTGGTGTTGTCTACAATGTCCCTGAATACATGGCTTACCTCATATACTTTATTACAGGAACACGGCCAAATCTTCAAAAGCAGCCTAGTTGCAATCTCCCTTTCTACGTCTATATCTCTCACATGGTCATTTCACTATTTCACCTCAGATGCTCTGGCCATAGCGGTCCCCTTGCCAGCAATTCGAAGAAGTCAGGTCGCTTACTATGAAACCACTTGGAGGACTCTTCTAGCGGTTCCCAAACTCAAGTCAGACATGAATTGACGGTTTCAGATTGTCTGCAAATGGGTGTAGCGATGTCGTTGCCTCCGTGTCACTGCAACGTGGGTTTGGTGTAAGTGCGAGCTAGGCCCATTTCTGGTTGGACCCTGGCAGCCAGCGAGAACTTGAGGCAGCAGCTGCATCCTCCACCACACTAAACCCATCATTGATTCGCAACCGAGATGATCGCATCCTTCAGAATTAGGTACGTCCCGAAGTCAGACGTCAGCAGGCAACCGTGACACATTTTCAGCATTCTCCAGGGAGATGCTTGCTCGTCACGGGATCTCGTGTAGGCCGTCCCAGGCAACAAAGCCTCTAGCGTCCATCCAAGACGCGCTCCAGCCCACGTCAAAGGACGACAACTAGGTAGGCATGAGCCACCTCCAGACACCTGCCTGGACCTGTGTTTCGACAAAGCGTCAATTGATGGTGTATAAGACTCGAAGTTCCCGTCCTCTACCCTGGGAAGAACTCAAATCCTCAACAGCTGTCTCCCTCCAGCAACAACGTCGCACCCTCTTGCGCAATTGCGGCCACCCTACCATTGATCTCTCCTACACTTGTTTCGCTTTTCCTTGAAGCCTGTCCACTTGTTATCTCTGCCATCACTTTTCATGATGTCTTCACTCCAACTCCCAACGGTGCCGGTGCCTCATGCCGAGCTGGCACGATACATCGCCGAGAATCCAGGGCGTTCCATAGTCGAACTTCTCGAGCCTTACAGGCAATTCGAGGCTCAGTTGCGCCAGCTCTACGCGCAGGAGCCGGGCAATAATGTTCTCAAAAATGAGCACATCAACGTTTTCCCCCTCTTCACTGACGGCGGAAAATCCGAGATCAAGATACGTGCCAGAAACCTTGAGGATGAGCCCCAAGCTGAGAAGGACCGATATGTCATGGCACTGCCCGATGAGCAAAGGCGTCCTGACGGCTCGCCTGCTGTTGTCCAGTCGCTCAAGGAGTTCCAGCACAATTTCAATGTCTTTTCCGAGTCATCGCTTGTCGATCTTGATTGGAGCAACGTCGTCGCCTCCGGCTCGTCCGTTGTCAACACCCTACTACCTGTTCCGCAGCGATATGGTGATTCCAAGAGAGCTCTAAGGGAGTTCTACCACGAGAAGTTCTGCCCAGCCAGTGATGTGGACCTTTTCATTTACGGATTGACCGAGGAGCAGGCCATTGAGAAGATCAAGCAGGTCGAAACTAGCATTCGGGATTCTATACTGACTGAGACCACGACTGTTCGAACCAAGAATGCCATCACGATTTGCAGCCAGTATCCAACTCGTCATATCCAGATAGTCTTACGCATTTACAAGAACGTCTCGGAGATCCTCACGGGATTTGACATCGACTGCTCTGGTGCTGCCTATGATGGCAAACAAGTGTACTGCACGCCAAGAGCATTGCAGTCATACATCACTCAAATAAACCACATTGACCTCTCGCGCCGGAGCCCCTCATATGAGAACAGGTTGTCCAAGTACTCCCACCGAGGTTTCGAAGTCTACTGGCCCGACCTTGATCGTTCACGCATTGACCCTACCATCTTCGAAAGGAGCTTTCAGCGCACTCTAGGTCTAGCGAGACTTCTCGTCCTGGAAAGGTTGCCAACGGCGTCTTCTCGAGATTCATACCTCGCCAAGCGACGTGAGGAGCGTGGCAGGCCGCCTCTGAATCGTCACCACTTTCGAGGTCTTGCCGGTAACATCAAGGAAAACCACGAAGATGAGATTGCCGAGGTACGTAACACAATAATGTGGTTCTGTGTTGACAGGCGGGCGGCTGACATGCAACATCAAAAGTGGGTGAATGAGGAAGAGGTGTCTAACTACCACACCTTCACGGTTCCCTACGGCGCCAAGTTTCACGCAAAGAAGATCGAGAAACTATGTTACACCAGAGACTTGTTGCTCAATGCGGAATGGAACCAGCCTAAGGATCGTGAGGTCTATCTGCATCGTCATCCTGCCTTCTTCGGTCGCTTCGAAGATGTCATGAACGACTGCTGCGGTTCGTGCCCAAAGCCGGAGACGGAGGAGGAGAAAGCCGTTCATGAAGAAGAGAGCAAGACCTACGTTTCTGGGAACATTTCCTTCCTCCAAGATGACCCAGGGAGACAGGTATGCATCTAACCTTTCAACGTGATTCTTGAATCTCTCACTTATTTATACTAGCAAATTGGGTCTTTCAATCCTCTCACCGAGGATGATTGGACAGAGATGGCTTACATTGGCAACACTGCTCGTCTGTGCCAGGACATCGTTGATGGAGAGCTTGAACATGTCCAGGACTGGCTTTCTCAAGAGGGCGCTGATCTAAATACGCGCGACCACACGGGCAGGACGCCTCTCCACCTTGCCGTGACAAGCTCTACAGTGGATGTCGTGAAGTGTCTTGTTGACCACGGTGCTCGACTTGTTGCACGGTTGGCAGACGGCAGGACTGCACTTCATTTGGCAGCAGAGAGAGGCAATGCTGATATTGTCAAGATACTCATGGACAAGAGTACTGCCAACGAGGCCGAAGAGGAGGAGAAGCAGTCTCAGAAGAAGAGCGCCAAGACGACATCCGCTTCCCGGGAAGATGAATCTATGGAAGACAGTGTTTCGGACATGGAAGTTGTTAGCGATGTCGAGTCCGAGTCCGATGATGAACAACAAAGCATGGCAACCGGGTCGTTCGTCAAAGTCAAGAAAGATGAAAGTGTCGCACCCGCCGGGGCAGTACCGGAAGATAAGGAAGATGACCCCGACTTCTACGACATCAACGTTGTGGCTTGGGACTCGCCTTGCTCTGCCATGCATTTCGCCATCATTTGTGGACACGAAGAAGTGGTCAGGCTTCTTTGCCAGGAATACGGAGCTGACATTCTGCTCCCTGTCAAGTACCTAAACGAGGAGAAGCAGCCGACAGCCGCTATCCTGACGCTGGTCTTATCGATCAAGCTTCCAATCGACAAGGCGAAGTCGATGGCGAAGACTATTTTGAGCCTCGGCGCGAGCTCTGCTCAGGCCGACATGAACGGATCAACGGCGTTTCAACGCATAGTAGAGGAGAACTCTACTGAGCTCGTTGAGGTGCTCCTGACCTTGGACGAAATTGGCGCAAAGAACTCCCTCAATCACTTATCCTTCAGTGGTTGGCAACAGATGGACTCGACTCTGCAGCACGCAATCAAGGGCGGAGATATAAGGCTCGTTCTCCAGCTTCTTGACGCTGGTGCAGTCCCGCAGATTGACTTCGAGATGTGGTTGAAGGCAGCCAAGCAGTCACCCAAGATGGACTACCACTTGCGAGACATTGAATCCAACACAAAGCTCTTCGAGAGAGGCACTGAGCAACCGATCATCACCGCCATACAATCTTCGGACCCGGCCATCGTGCTAGAGCTATTGAAGCGCGGTGCTGATGTCAATACGATGACGACGCAATCTTATCAAGTCGTGCATAATAAAACATATGGGTACGGTATTGGAAAGACCTTGCTGGATCTCGTTGAAGATCAGCTCGACCGCCTGCGAATGTACGAACCTCCGGCGGTGAACCCCCCCGAGCTCAAATCCGGAATGGAAGAAGTCCTGAAACAGTACAAACAAGGGAGTTGGCAATGTGCTGCTGTGGAAACAGCTGTCTTTGATGCTCACAGGCACAACGAGCGGACACTTGAGCATCATGAGAAGGAAAAGGCACGCATTGCAGGGTTGGAAGGTGTCCAAGAGATGCAGGCCGCGGTAGACACAGCTATCTCCAAGTTTGAAGAGATCAAACAGTTCATCATCTCATCCGGCGGCAAAACCTTCGGCAAGCTTCACCCTAATTCCGGATATTCGCGGTTGCCTCGGCAGAACCGATGGCAGCCAGCAAAGGAGCCTCTCGAATTCCAGTACAATTTCCAATTCTTCGGTGTGCCTGATGTCACGGAAAAGAGGATGGACAAGTACATTGAGCTTTTTGAAGCTGCATGGTCTGGGGACCTCGACACAATCAAGGCCCTAACTCTTGTCTCTTGGGACCCCGAAAATAATGAGCCACCCTTGCAAATTGCTGTCAACGACGGATCGAACAGTCCGTTCTCGCTGGCTTACATGCGTGGTCACCTTGACGTTGCCAAGACGATCCTGGACATCGCGCAGGCTCAATACGTACCAGCGGAGAAGCCTGTGACGCGATACCGCATGCAATCTAGCGAGGACGAATATTCAGAGGATTCGGATATCTCGATGGATGATGACGACGACGACGAGCCGCGCATCTTGGGTCAGATTGTTGACGAGCACTTTACCATCGATAACGTTGGACAAGTTTCAATGCAAGTCAAGAGCCGTACCAAGCCGTTGACAATGCTGAATTGGTCTTTCCCAACTCTTCGCTTGGATAATGGAAAACACAGATTCTCTGGTGGCGGCTCTCTTCTGGACCATGTCATTGCCAATGATGACCGCGAAGGCTTGAAATACTACTACGATCTGGCAGTCTACTATTCAGATCGGGATGAGGACAAGGACGATGAAGGCAGCCGCTTCGTTGCATTCCCGCAATCCGCTTTCTGGAGCGCCGTGGAGATGGGAAGAATCGGGATTCTTGCGGACATGATACAGTGGGCTGGTGCTGGTCTTCCTCTTGAAGCGCTCATTAAGAAGACTGGTGTCGAGCTGAAGGAGAAACCAAAATACTACCAGGGTCTTACTGTCTACGGCAAGAAGAGAAAGGACTGGGCTAACGCAGGACGCAATGTTATTTCCCGGCCTAAAGAAAGCACAGAGTCTCCCCTTCTCCGTACCTCCCAGAAGGGATGCATCGAATCTGTCGAATGGTTCTTGAGCGACGCCCCCTTGAGAAACTACATCGAGTTCGGAAAGTCAAAGGCAGCGAAGGAGGATGCGAGGTTGAAACACCTTCATCAATCCCAAGGAGGCTTCGAAATGGCAGTGGCGAGGTGGTTGAGTGCTGAGAACGACCTCGTGATCTCGGCTGCAGTTCTTGGCCCGAACGACCACAGCGCCCAGCGCCTTGTTGAGTATCTCGTCAAAGTCTACCCTTCTGCCATCGAAGCCAAGGGGTCAAACGGCAGGACGCCTCTTTGGTTGGCTAGTTGGCTTGGAAGACTCGACCTTGTGAAGGTCCTTGTTGCCAACGGAGCCGATCAGTCGACCAGGGACAGCAGCCATGAGAACATACTCCATGCGGCTCTCGCGAATGACCCAGATCCTGAGAAGCTTGACGTCTTCCTCAAAACCCTCGACCCCGATCTGGTACGCGATGTGATTCTTGACCGTAGTGGGCACAACACCAGCGATGGGCGAACACCCCTTCAACGATGGCTTGCAACGAACGCCAAGTCCATCTCGGACAAGCCCGAACGATATGTCAAGGTCCTCCGGCTACTGCTAGAGTACTCGGGGGGCAAGGACCTCGACACCCTCGACGCCCGCGGCGACACGCCACTGCACACCCTAATCCGTGATCAAGCCGACCCGGCGATGATCAGAGAGATCCTGAACTTCAACCCAAAACTACTGCACCGCGAGAATGCAGTAGGCCAGACCCCGGCGGACGTAGCCCACGACGCCTTCGTGCGCGCCTGCGTCCCGAAGCACAACAACAGGCTCATGTACAGCTACCACCGCCACGGGGACAAGTCAGTCGCGGGGGTCCTCCTGGACAGGCCGTTCGAGGAATCCGCCCGGCTGGCCAAGCACGGGGAGCCTGCCAAGAAGCCCTCGACGGTGCAGCAGATCTACGACCTGGCGGCCGAGTTCGCCGCCGCACACCCGGGCAAGAGGCGCCTCGTCAGCCTGCACGAGGCCAACGACGTCGCCAGGCGGATCGGCGAGACGTACCAGGGCCAGCGGTACGGCTGGAAGGGCTTCGGGGGCGCCTGGGGGAGGCGGCGGCGGGCGCACAGGGGCGTGGCTGACAACCTGCCTGATGAGGAGGCGGTCGCGGCGGAGGAACAGGCTGTTGATGTGCTGTCCAGGCGCATGTTTGATCTGCGCCTGTCTGCGTGGGACGAACCCAAGAAAGGGACCGGGTTTGTGGGATGAGTGAGACGGCACGGTGGCTTTCGTGCTCCCTTTTTCTGGGCCATCGTCTGCCATCATTTGCAGCTCTCTTCTGTTCCACATCATCCGTCGTTCCCACTTGCTGTTTTCATTTTTTTTCTTGGGCAAGATACTTCGCGATTGAAGGGCAAATTGTCTCTCGATAAGATAGGCTGTAGGACACACCTGGGGAGAGAGGAGAGAAACAGAGCATCTTCTCGTTGAAAATTACTTCTACCCGACTGTGAGAAGGAATTTCACACATATCATCTCGGAAATATTGCATGTTCAAAAGTCGCCACGTGCTTTTACGGAGCGTCCTGTGGTCTGAATCCTCTCACACTCGCCTGTATCCATACGAGGGAGGTGTGTTCTGTAGGAAAATTAGGGGTATATATCGAGGCTGCATGGCGCATAACCGGGAAATGTCAAACACGAGTTAATAAGCACCATCTGGGATCACGATCCTGAATATCCCTCGTTGCAAGGTGGAAATCATAACACAATACAACATAGAGCCTCTCATGTCCTCAAGGCCCTGAGGCAGCGGCGGGTCCAGATGTGGGATGGATGGGTAGATTGTGGATGTTGCGTTTTTGTTGCTGAAGTTTACCGCATGCAAAACGGAGTCGTTGGCTGGTTTGGCAGAATCTATGGAGATAGTGGTCCTGGTTCGCGAAGTGTAAAGTACACTTTCAGGGGCCGATCAATGGACATGCGTGGCTGGCTGGCATCTGCACCGTTATAACTTATGTGAAATGCAGGCTGTGTGGATATTTTGTTTTTTTCTCTCTCTATATGTGGTATCAAATCCATCGCCATTCCTTCCAGCCTTGAACCCCGTCAATAGCAAATCACAGGGGTATAAAACAATTAATCTTCAAAAAAACCAATGAATGACAGAAATAGAGCCGCGCCATACCGGACTTTTCCAACTCTTCCTTTGCTCCTCATTCGATTGAGTCCGCCGAAACGCAGTGGCCAGTGAGTGCTGACCAACGCTGTGGTGGCTTGATAACCAGCGGTGACCCATTTTATCAGTAGACGTAGATTGATGTTCTGGGCACGTGGCGCATTTTCCCACGCAATAGTCATCAGTTCCCCTGAACGCCGTGCTAAAAAAGCCAATAATTGAAAATTGCATATAAAGTTGAGATCTGAAGCATCCTGCCGTACGAGGGTCCTGGGCGTGTGGGGTTGCCATTGCCTCATATGAGACGATAGTTTTGGCTAGTTCTAGTGTCGCCAACGAGGCTTGTTGTCCTTGTCCTTGTCCTTGTCGTTTGAGGCAGTGCTATTTCCTCTCCTGAGCCCAAGCCTCGTCCCGAAGGAAGATGGCATGGGGCTTTCCCGGCCGGGCGCGCTCTCTTCCTTCCTGAATCTGGGCTGCGGCAGCAGGCTGCCTCGCCGGTGTGTGGTGGCGAGAGAGCTCGCCGGGCGTTGGTACAGCCCGGGGACGGGGGCCTGTGGCGGCTGTAATGTTGCACGCCGAGTCGACGGTCCCTCGGGTCGGAACTTGGAAGTGGTCTGCTGAGAGTAGGGGCCAGGTGCAGCCAGACGGTCTCTGAAAGACATCTTGTTGGCGGGCGGCTTCGACGGTGTTAGATCTTGGCTCGGAGACGAAGGGTCAGCCCGCAAGGGACTGCGCATCATGGGCAGCTTCGAGCCGATGGGTGCGGCAAGGGACGAGTGCGAGCGAACAGGGTTAGGTGTCGTCTTTGCATAAGGGCTTGGGGTGCTGAGCGTAAGAGGCTTGAAATTGTGGCCAGTATCGACGTGGTTGGGATGGGGATTGGCATTCCACTTCGGTCGCTGGGCCATGGTCGAGGCTGGTCTCGGTATGCTGGCCGCGTGCCGGTTTGTAGTGGGGGTGGCTGAGCCTTCGCGTTTTGGTGTCGAGAGGCCGCTGACTGTTGAGAGCCTGGAGACGGGTTTTCGAGGAATGCTGGGCGTTGCTGTCGCCGACACAGAACGACGTCCGGGCTGCAGGTGCCCACTCACACTGCTCGACGAGCGACGTGCACGAGTGGCCGTACCTGGCTTTCCCGGCGTCCTCGTGTCTATTCCCAGCCCCGACATGATGACTGAAGAGGGAGGGGAGCTCTGCGGAGTCTCGACTCCGCTTCCAACGGTGGAGGCAAAGTCATTCGACAACATGCTCGAGATGGAGTCGCGTAGGTTGTTTCCTCTCTTGTCGGCATGGAGTTCGTCCAGCGTGAGATCCATCTCTTTGATCTGGTTCTTCAGGTCCGCCCATTTCGCCTGCATCTCGGCGTGCAGCCTCAAGATCTCACCATTGACTGTGAGACGGTCCTTGACGCCCCTGTCAATGATGAACAAGACGCGATCGATTGCTGGTCCGTAGTGCGTCTTCTTGGCATCGAAACTCTCAATCTTCTTGAGCAGCGCCGGCTGGTTTGTCAAGTGCATGCGTGCATCTACTGCTTCTCTGAGCCTGGCCACACTGCGATCCACGGACTCCATCATCTTCTGGGCCTGCCGGGCTGCACCACGGAACACAAGGACCCATCTGTCTTCTCCTAGTTCCTTGCGGAGCCCCTCTGCGTCCTTCTCCAGTTTCCTGTAGCTGGCATCGAGGTCTTCTCTCCGCATTTCCAGCTCATCACATGCGCTCGGGAACGACTTCTGGGCTCGCGCCTCGAAGACTGACAAGCGCATTGGGAGGAAGTCCAACGACGCCCTCAGAGGTTGCATCCTGGCAAACAATGCGAGGAGGCCCGAGTCATCCTGGGTGACGGTGGGCCCGCCAGGGGAGGTAGGGCTTGACGGAGAGCCGGTCGAGCTGAACCGTTTGTTCGCAGCAGCCTTCGCCCGCGTTGCTGCCGGTGGAGTCTCCTCGGCGATTGTTGCCAAGTCACCGATGTCTACCGCGTCACCGCTGGAAATCGCCATGGCTGACTTGTGCCGGCGCTCCTCCATCTCGAAGACCAAGCGACTCAACTCGTCCAGCTCGGTCTGTATCTCACCAAGCACCACGTTCCAGAGCTCTTCCCATTCCATGGCGATCTCGACCTGACCACGGACGTTGCGGAGCGTGGAGCGTATGTTGGTCCATTCCTCCGTGATGGCCTCCATCTGCATGACTGCCCTGGTGAGGTCGTCTGTCGAGACGTGTGCGATGTCCATGCGACCCTGTAGATCCTCGATGGCGGTCACGTAGACATTGATGAGCTTCTCGAACCGTGTTGTCGCGTCCTCCACCTCCTCCAGTCCTTCGCGGCCACCAGCGGCAGACCACTCGACATCATCGTCGCTGTCGAGCCCAGCAATGACCTCGGATGCCTTGTAGATCCAGCTGCGGATTTGTTCGGCGGCGCCTATCAGTGCTTTCACAGCGGCCTGGGCGGTAGGAATCGCTGCCACCTTACCAGCGAGCGACTCGGCGTCCGGCAGCTGCAGCGAGGTCAACTGAGCAAGCTGATTCGCGAAGGAAGCGCGCGAGATGGTGTATATGGAGCCTGCGCGCTGCAGCCCCAGCGGGTTGAAGTAGTCTTCGGGGTTAAAAGGCTGCGAGGATATGGGCGGCGTATCCTTCTCTGGCACGGGTGGCGGGCTCTCTTCAGGTGAGGGCAACGGCCTCGCGTCGCGGTCGATGTGTTCCTTGCGCGTGTCCAAGGTGACCTTGGTGCCATTACCATTGGTGTGATCGGGCAGACGAAACTTGTTCGTATCCATGGTGGGAGGTTCGGCGGCCTCGAATTCGGTGAGCAACTCGGAATGGTGATCCTCGGCTGGGCTGTCGAGGATCTTGATCAGCGGGATGCTGGCGTCCCCGGGAAGGTCGTCCTCGGGGGTGATGGCGTCCTTGTTGGACTTGGACGACTTCAGGCTCGCCTTGGAAGGGATGCGGACGACACCCTTCCAGGGGCGACCCCTGCGTTCAATTTCGAGTTGTCTTGCGCGTTCTTTGTGATACTCGTCGAGCTGTCGGAGCTGCTCCTCGGGCAGGCGGCCAATTTCGCGATCTTTGAAACCGGAGGGTTGTGATGTTTTCCGTTGGGTGCCGAGGCCGAGTGCTTTTAATCGCGCAGCGAGTCCGGGTGATGGTTTGCGCTGGTGGATTGGAAAGTTGACGTTGTTGTTGTTGGTTGTGGTGTTGTTATTGTTGGATGATAAGGTGACGTCGACGGCGGGCTGTAGGCGGGACGAGGAGTGGTTATTTGTGGGCTGGTGCGGTGTTTTGGCAGAGGATTTGGGGCTGTTGTTGACACCATCGGGCTCGTGCTCAGTCTCAGGCTTGGGCTCGGGCTCAGGCTCAGGCTCGGTCTCAGGCTCGGGTGCAGACACAGGCGCAGGCGCAGGCGCAAGCGCGGGCTCGGCAGCGGGAGCGGAAAGGGTGGAGGGCGAGACAAAATGGTCAAGGGCACCGTCATCGATTATCAGGGGGCCCAACCAGGAAAGATCGGTGGACACGTCGGCGAGGTTGGATTTGTTCTCATTGGCGGCGGCGCGTAGGTGGTGCTGGCCAGTCAGGTGTGGCGATTGAGGCGCGTCTGGCTGGTCTTGGTCGGCGGAGGCAGTGTAGGGCGGCGAGGGAATCGTCACTGCTTGTTGGGGAGCGTCGACGGCGGGCTGGTCATGACTGATGAGCCGGACTGGGCCGGTGAGTAAACTAGTGCTAGTAGGCATTTTCAACGGCCTTGAATGATACGGATATATGGGCAGGGCTCCCTCCCGGAGACTATGGCTGGGGCGTTCCCAGCCTCCCGTTCGGCGCCAGGCAGGGCAGGGCAGCGCAAGGGTTTCGAAACCTTAGATCAGGGCGCCCGATGGGGTGCGATGCAGTCGTGCTGGCCACCAGTGAACAGGTGCACCGGCTGACTGGCTGATGGGCTGTCGTGCCCCGTCTAGGATGTGCCTGTCGTGCGTCGATGCCTCTGCCTCGTGGATGGGATGTTGCTGTGGGGGTTCTGCGGCTGGCAGGCTGGCAGGACGGTTGATGGACGGCAGTGGGCTGCGCGCCTGCAGTAGTGCGCAGCTGTGCGCTCCCGAGCTGTCAAGAGGAGGATGGGTTTTGTTTGTTTTGTTTTGTCGTCGTCGTCGTCGTCGTTGTCGTTCTCTCGTGGTCAACGTCGTCCTCTCGTGCTGGGTCTCGTGCTTCTTTCTGCTTTGACCTGCTGGATCCGGACTGGAGGTGGAGGAAGAAAGGGCCGTGGTACCCAAGATGGAAGACAGGAGAGGCCTCGCCCACAGGTTTAATGAGGGCAGGACGGAGCAGGTGCTGTGCCCTGTGGTGTGTTGGTACCTGGCCTGAGGTACAGCAAGTAGGTCAGGTCGGCAGCAGGACAACGTGCAGGCTTCGGCCAGGTCGTGGTGGCGGCAGCGCTGGCCTGGGCCTCTGGGCCTGTAAATTGGCTACTGTGACTTGGCCAGGACAGGGTGCAGGCGAGATGATGGGCGATGGGTGATGTGCGATGGGCGTAGTACTGTTGTGGTAAGTAGCCACGGTTGGCGCCGGTGCAGTGTTGCAGCTGCTGTCCACTTTAGTCCACCCACCACAAGATCCGATCTTGGTGTGTTGCATCCTCCCACTAATCAATCTCCTTTCCTCGTCCCTCCCGTCTATAGTAGCCTCCAGTCTACAATCTCCAGTCTGCAGTCTGCAGTCTCCAGTCTGCAGGCCGGGCCTTTCACAAGCCGCTGCCATGAGATGAAAGGGAAACCTGAAACGGTTAGGGCCAGAGTGGGCCCCTTGGTTTCGCATCTGCCTTGGTGTCCCGAGGACGGGTCAAGGCCGCCAACAGCAGGTCACCAACATCCACAACTCGGCCACCCTCTTCATCCCCACGGCCGTCTATGGATGCGATGCATACAAGCAGGTGTGTTGCGAGTATGCACGCTTCCTCTCGTTGCCTCTGCTGGCTTCGTGATGCAACACCCAGGCAGTGACGCACCACGCAGTTGATGATTGATTGTACATGTGGAGCCATGTACACGCCTCATGCCTGCTCTGTTCCAAACATAGGCAATCAATCAATCGCTGACCCGATGGGGACCCTCATTCAGGGTAGGGTCAATCACCGGTGCCGTGGCCCCATCCCACCAGTTCGGTACTGTGTGCCTGCGGTAAATTTGGACTCATCACGGCCTGGCACCTGGCCCCTGCTGCTGGCTCCAACCATCCCGGCCGGGCCTGGGCGAGACCCATGGAGGGTAGCCACTGGCCACGAGGAGAGGCGGGACGCCCCACGACCCGGCAGACCGTAGGGCAGCACAAGCAGCACAAGCAGCACCCAATGCAAGTAATGCAGTGTGTACGCCCGCGAAGCACAATCGACACCTCCTCATGGGCACTGCGCGAGATTCTCTCATGGTCCCTGCCCCGTTTCTCTGCGTGACGCGGGATAACGTGCCTACTGATAGACCGAGGTACTACACTATAGCAGAGGACCGAGATGTCGACTCAGGGTTCCCACGAGCCAGTCTCGACCAGTCACCCAGTCAGCCCAGTCCCCGTGTGATCCGGGCTGTGGGAGGGAGCCCTGGGAGCTCAATAGTGTGTGTCCATCATGAGCTGAACAGTCAGGGATCGGCTCGACGGACGGAACCGAAATTCAAAGTGCGACACGCGTGCCGCTTTTGGCGACTGTGTCAGTGTGGAGATGTATTTCCAGCAATCTCGGCCTTCGTGTTGATGACGACAGGGACACAACACATACAGTGTACAGTGCCAACCAACCATGGCATTCTGCATGCTCTGCAGGCCTCGGGAGGCAGGACTAGTCGCCCAGTTCGCCCGTTCGCCGTTACCATGCAGACAGACTAGTCGTCCACGCTACCGATCACTTGGGTTTGTGGTTGGACAAGATTGTCACCAAGGAGCCTTAGCCAGGCACAATGTGCGTCCGGGCAGCCGGGCAGCCGGGGGCATGCGAGGGTCGGCTCGTTGCAGACGGGGCACACGCCAGTCCGAGCTGACAATGCTACCAGCCACGCTGCCACGGCCGGGCCTCTTCGCTGCTGGCGGGTGCCGACCACGACGTACGTGGCACTCCGTACCTTGGTCTCGTACTCCGTACATAGCAAGACATACATATGGAGGCCACGGCACTGGCTGGTGTGCACCACCGTCCTGGGGCAAGGCTGGCGGCCAGCAGGCAGGACCCGATGTAATTGGCTGCCTCGTGAGGACCCCTGTCCCGTTTGATGAGTGTGACGGAGGCGCCATTCCATCCAATTCCACGGTAATTCTAGACGTCAAGGGCTCATGATGATCAGCATAGGCGTGGTTGCCCGGGCGGTAGACATCGCATACTCGGACAGCCCTGGTTGCCCGCTCCGTACATGCCGAGTCGAGTGTCTTCTCATCGATTGGGCCTGGACGTGCACACGGCAAAACGGTCGGTTGAGGAGCCGAGCTGTTTCGATTGGCCCCGGACGATGCGCGGCCTCGGGATCCTTGGGGTCCTTGGGGTCCTCGGGAGCTGGCTGCGTGCATCTGAGATCGAGGCAGGCCGACTGGAGAGCATCATGACACGACCACGCTATCGGAAGACGAGGGCAGCCATGGGTGAGTTTATCCGGAGAGCCCGTAGGGCGTGGGTGGGCAGTTCATCAGCCCAACAGGCCCAGTCTGGCCGGAGCCCGCGTGCCCGAGGCGAGGGACAACAGCAGACAAGAGGAGGGCCAGAGGACATGCCAGGCAGGGAGAGGGAGGGAGGGAAAAGAGGTGTCACCCAAGATTCAACGCCTTCACCACGCTACAACGTGTCCAGTGTGTCCAGCCTGTCCAGCCTGTCCAGCCTGTCTGCCTGTCTGCCTGTTCAGACTGTGTGCGGCACCACAGTACAAGGGCAGCAAGCAGACTGCTGGCCTGTTTCACGAGCGGCGCGGCCGAATCGGGGCTTTTCCAAGCCTGATTGTTTTGGATTGATCTGAACATGGAGCTCTGAATCACGACCCCATCAAGCTCCACACCTGCCCCAAGGGTACCAGGGCACCCAGGGCCCCAGGCCACCCAGCTGGCATGGCACCAAGGAAGGGTCCGCCGACGGCCCCGTGAACTGCCAGACTGCCAGACTGCCAGACTGCCAGACTTTGTGAGCCAATACTTCCTGCAGCGAGTGTCCTCGGTACGGAGTACCTCTGTACCACCAATGCCCAAAAGCCGTTGCGGATCCATGCGTTGTGCTGGTGGCCCCCCTCGCAATAAGCAATCACGCCCCCCTTCCTCACGCCTGACGTTTATGCCCCACCCTCGCTACGTCTCACGAGCAATTCTTGGGGCCATTTTACTTTCTCAGACAAGACTGCCTGCCTGCCTCAATCTCAATTCACGTCTGCATCTGCATCTGCATCTGCCTCTGCCCTTCTGCCCTTCTGCCCTTCTGCCCTCTGCCCTTTCCCACCTCTCCTTATTGCTATTTTATTATTATTATCTTGTCACTATTCGGGACTTCGTCATAGTGCATACAGTCCTAATTCACTCTTTGAACGGCCCCTCGAGCTCGAGACCCGCTCCTACCAGGGAGACAGACTCGCTCAATCAGTTCCTACCCGCGTTTCTCCATCTGCACGCCATCCCTCCACCCGTGGTCTGCCACTTCGTTGCTGGGCAAATCGGCCCCTTTTTATTTACTTTATACCCCCCCGGCTCGTGAGGCACCGAGTTCCAGTCACTGGTCGCGCCTCGAAACACGTCACTTAACCCGTTCTCTTTTTTTTTCTCTGTCCATCTTCTCTCCCCCCCTCTCGAGCTCTCTTGCTTCTCTGGATTTGCTGGCACATCGACAAAACTCGCGAGACCTCCAACTCCTTGTTGGCATTTGTGTGCTGTGGTTAGCTTCGCTGCTCACCATCCCTCAGACATACACAACATATCCATTCCACCCCCAACAACCCTTGCCAAGCCCTGCCCTGCTCGCCTGCCTGCACTACCGGCACCGCCTACTTCCAACATGGCCGCCACCCACCGCGAACGATCCCAGACCCCTCCTCCTGGTGCCAAGCCAAGTGCTGCCCTGGGAGCAGACCTCGCAGACTTTGACGACATATCACCACGCTCCGTCTCGGCTGCTTCCACTGCCTCGTATGGCTCACACTCCACAAGGGCGTCCATCGGCAGCGACTCCTCCGGCTCCACCGCCAGCCGACACTCCTCAGCAAGCTTCCTTGCCACCGCCAGGAATCCAGCCCTCAACCTGGGCCCTACAGAGAATGTCAGGCACTCGACAGGAAACTTTGGTGTGGCCGGCAAGCCCGTCCCGAGGAAGAGAGGCTACATGAGGCCCACCGGCACCGACTTTGCAACTTCCGCAAGGAGCAGGGACAGCGTGCTGAGCCTCGGCAGCATCGCACATCTTCAGTACTACTTTGCACGCACCGGGCTGCTGGACGGGAAGGGCGCACAGCTGGCCCGCAAGAACAGGCAGGCAAAGGCACAGACACTCGACTTCAGCAGCCTGAGCTCGTTCGATTTTGCAACAGCCTCCGGTAACACGCCGAGGATCGTGACGTCGGACGCCGAGTCGGGCTACTTGGGCACCAGCCCGGACATGGGAGGCTCACATTTTGGTATCGACATGACCGACAGCCCCACGGCCGACGATGACGACGAGCTTGACTTTGACGAGTGGGAGGAGCCCGACCCCAATGTCCTGCCTCCCACGACCAGCACGTACAAGCACAGGGAGAAGCCGCTTCCCAAGCCGCCTTCCATCCGTCAGCTCAAGGCTGACCTCAGGACGGCACTGACCATGGCAGGCGAGGCGGTGGACTATGCCAAGAAAAACAGGGTCAACCCGTACGAAGGCGAGAGCCGGTCGCGGGCGCAGTCCAACGTCTCCGTCACCTCGCTGACTGACTCGCCTACGCCCCCGTCTCACGCGCGCCAGCTCTCCAAGGCGACGATTCAGGCGCCCGGCTGGTTCGAGGTCCAAGGTATGCACGTGCTGGATGTCATGACCCTGGCAATCCGCGCCGCAAAGGTCTACTACACCTCGCACGACGCCCCCGAGCGGCTCGACTCGATCAAACCGGAGAAGGAGCTGCGCAAGGAGCTCTTTAACGTCATGGATATGCTCAAGCGTATGGCGACACGGGACTTCCAGGGCGGCATGCGGGACGATGAGGTCAAGATTATGGAGGATTGGACGGCGGGGCTGTTCCAGATGCTCAAGGAGGAGGAGGAGCTCGAGGCTGCCGAGGCCGAGGAGCGCGCAAGCTGGACCTGGCTCAAGGATGAGGACTGGCCCGCTGGCACCGAGGTGCAGAGGGAGTACGCCTTCATTCTGAGCATGCTGGACGGCCCCTCCAACACGACCAAGGCCCCGGCCCCTGACGGTAGCACTATGGAAGTCCCTGCGCTGCCTGAGTGGATGCCCATTGACCGCTCCAGGCCCTTAGAGGAACAGGACCTACCAAACCCGTTCCTGGAGAGCCTGCAGAACGGGCTGCGCCTGGTCCAGCTGCACAACGCCGCGGTGCGTAAGTCGCGCCGTCGGTTCGGCATGATCGGCACTTTCCACACCGACACTCAGAAGCCATACAGGTGCGCCGACAACATCCGCTACTGGGCCAAGGCCGCTGAGCTGAGGTGGGAGGTCACCGGTCTTAAGGTCGACGCCCTGGGCCTGGTCTACAACAGCAGCCCCGAAGTCTGGGTTCAGTTCGAGGACGCCCTGCTCACCTGGTGCCGGAAGGTCCGGGAGGAGATCACGGCCGACCTGTCCCGGCCGCCAACAAGAGTCGGCCCCCCGGCGTGGTTGCCCACCAAGAAGCAATCACAGTCACTTCCTGAGCCTGAGTTGCTGACGGAGGAATAAAGGGGGCCTAGACTCTGAGCCCCATCTCCGGCAGAGGGGCTCGCCAGCCGACATACGGATTTCCTTCTTCCAAATCACACATTCGCTTCTCCTACCAACGCGCAGAGCGTTTGCGGCATACTACAAAGCTTTAATTGCCACGTGCCGACGCTCCACGACAGAACCATCATTGCACAGAGGAAGACCTCGGCAATCGAACCATCTCACACAAGAACGAGAAATTTCAAATGGCGGGAAATAACAATTACTACTTGGGATTTTGAATGTCAACTTCATGTGGCACGCGGATTATCTTCTGACCAGAATTCACCAACGCCCACGAGACCATTACAGGGAAGGTCAGGCTCCGCAACACCACAATCTTACATTCGCTGCATATAATTTTGTTTTAATCTTCATCCCTACGCGGACACACGCCTTGGTCGGAATATGCTTCACTTACGAAGGGACTTGTCGTTTGGCTCTGGGGGAATGTCCTCTTTGTTTCTTCCTAGGACAAAACACGGCGTGAAGGATTTGGGAGTGGGGGCGGGCGGAGTGTTGCAAAACTACTTGCCCGTACCTTTTTTTTTGTTCTCATCTTTCCATTCATTTTATCACAATATCGACAACACACCAAATTGCATAGCGGAATTTCACTGCCGTTCAGAAAAGAACGTTGGCAGCTTTTGGGAGGGAAAGGGAATGGTCTTGTTGGTCTCCAAAAAAGGTGGTAGACGGCAACCCCATCGGTTCAAAGGAAAATCCTCGCCTTCTGTTTTTCTTTTGTTGCCCCCACAGACAGGATTTGATTTTCCGGGATCTCTTCAGCCCATGATATACCCGCAGTCTACTGCAAGTCTAATGGAAAGATTACCATTGATACTGGTACTTTGCTGACATTCGCACTTTTATCGTTTTCTCATGCGCTGCGTTCTCTGTGGATATGTGACTAGATTGATGCAGTGGCAGATATACATATCTGCATGATTCTGCCCATCGTTTATAAGAATGCATCCCGACCAACGCCATACAAATTCCGCCCTTGCATGTAAATTTCGCAGCCAGAGCAATGCAACGAGCGTAAACACAGGCGCCAACCCCCTCCCTAGTTCGCCATCCATACAACGTGTGCCCCCGATTCTTTCACGGCCAAAAACACTCCCAACAGCCAGCAATCCGTGATCTCGTCCGGATAAACAAATCAAAACGGCATGACAGCAATTCCGCCCCCGCCCCCTCCCCCTCCCCTTCCCCCAGCACCCGACCTGGAACCACCCCGACCCGCCCCGGCGGCCTTCGAAGACCCACCGCTGGTCCTCCGGCCCTTGGCCTTGGAGACTCCGCCGTACGACCTGGCCCCGCCGCCGCCCTTGCGGTAGTAGTTCTTCTTGGGGCCGCCGCCCCTCTTGGATGCGCCGCCGCGGCCGCGGGACGCGGGCCGGGAGTCGTCGACCTGCGAGGTCGCCGCGTAGCGCTCGGACCAGCCGTCCAGCTGGCTCTGTATCGGGTCGTCGGCCGCGGCGCCGCCGCCAAAGTACTTGGACGGGACGCCCGGGTCTTCGTAGTCGTAGTCCTCGTCGTCCCCCTCGTCGTCATCGTGATCATCGTCGCTGACCAGGTCGATGAAATTGCCCTGTGGCTCCGTGGCGCGGCGCGCCGACGATGGCCCCGCCGTGCCGGGTATGGTCGCCATCGCGCCGTCGTCGCCCTGGCCCATCATCTCGCGGTAGTTTTCGTGGAACTGCTTGACAACGGGGATGAACTTGGTCCCGAACTTGTCGACATGCTCTGTTTTGATTCCAGGTATGTGGCGCATCTGGTCGACCGTCGTGGTCCATCTGACTGCCATCAGGCGGAGCTGGGCCTCGGTGAAGAGTGGCCGGCGGAAGCCCTTATTGTTGCGCAATCGCTCCTCCAAGTCCTTGGCCTCTTCCAGGAATGCTGTCACAATCATCTCGTGAACATCATCCAGCGCGCCATTGTCGGCCATCCTTGAGATGGGTGGGCCAAGTTCTTCGAGTGTGCGCTGGCGCCGTGATTTGATGGCCGTCTTGCGAACTGGCTCAAAGTAGTCGTCCTCGTCATCGGGCACACAGAAATCGTCCTTTTCGTAGCCATTGTAATGGAGGGCCGGCTCATGCTCGAGATCGGGGTGCTCGTCATCTTCAGCTATAGCCTCCTCGTCAAAAAAGGCTGCAATAGCCTTGCCCTTTCGAGATTTTCCAGCACCGCGGCGTACTGGAGAAGACACCAACGTTGACGCTGGTCTGGCCAGCTCTTCGTGATCGTCTAATGCAACTCTTCCCTTCGTGGTTTTCTTCTTCGTAGCCTTGGCCGGGGCGCTCTTATCACCACTGGTCCGCACCACTACTTCAAGCTTGCGGCCTCCAGACAAGAAACTAGCTGCCTCGCGACCGAGCTGTGAACGAGTCAGTGAGTGTTGTGCCAAATCGGCCTGTGATGGAAACTCACGATAAAGTACTGGATGGCTATCCCGCCACCGCCGACCCGGTTCTCTTCATCCAAGGCCCCCTCTGCAGCGAGTCTGACGATGACACTGCTCACCTCAGGCTTCTTGAGGTGTCTTGCAATGCCATGGAATGACTGGCCCTCTTCATCTCCATCGGGCTTCTTCGTTCCCCTGAGCACGTCGGTGCACTGATTCAAGGTCAGGCGCGTGTGGTACATGACAGCCTCCAAGGCTGCCACAGCATATTTCGTCCTGTCTGCGACCTCGAAGGTACCGCCAATCCTACAGTTGTCGCAAGTCTTTTCGCACTTGTCGCGGGAGAATGTTTCGCCAAAATAGTGAAGAAGCTGACTGCGGCGACAATCGCGCGAGTTCTCACAGAACATGACAACACGATTGAGCATTTCCTTTTGGCGTTCCTTCTGCTGGCGACTACCGTCTCCATCGTCGATCATTTTCCTGAGGCTGTGGATATCCCCATGGCCAAAGAACAGGATGCAGTCTGATGGTAGTCCGTCACGGCCAGCACGGCCGGTTTCTTGATAGTAGCCTTCCAGACTCTTCGGGAGATAATGATGTATCACAAAGCGGACATCTGGCTTGTCGATTCCCATACCAAAAGCGATGGTAGCAACCACGACCTTGACTCGGCCACTCTGCCAATCTCGCTGCACTTGAGCCTTTTCCTCGGTCTGCAAGGCTGCGTGGTAATGTTCAGCTCTGATTCCGCGTTCCGTCAGCGTCTTGGCAATCTTTTCAGTCTGCTTTCTCGAGAGCGTATAGACAATTCCTGTCTTGCCAGCAAATCTTTCGTTGATAATATCGGCAATGCGTTCAACAGGCTGTTTCTCCTTGGGCCGGATCTCGTAATACAGGTTTGGGCGGTTGAAGCTTTGGGAGAAAACAGTGCATCCCTCCATATCAAGATTGTGCTTGATGTCAACTATGACATTATTGGTCGCTGTGGCTGTCAGAGCCATGACTGGTACGCCTGGGTATTTGCGCCGAACCTCGCCGAGCATTTTGTAGTCTGGCCTGAAGTCGTGGCCCCATTGACTCACACAATGTGCTTCATCGATGACCAGCCGAGCCAGTTTCTTGCTTGCCCACAAGTTCTTGAGGCCATTGTTGAACGCTGAACTCTTGCTGAGCATTTCGGGTGTGACGTATAGAAGCTGAACATGATGCTCTGGGTTTCTCAACTTGAAGCTTTGCAGGATGTTGTCCTTCTCTTGCCTGTCAGTATCGCCACTGAAAGCCTTCGCCACGATGCCCCTGGCCGTCAAGTGATCGACCTGGTCTTGCATCAAACTGAGCAGAGGGGTGACAACAATAGTCACACCTCGGGTCTTGCCACTGTTGATGACAGCTGGTAGTTGATAGCATAGAGACTTTCCACCGCCTGTTGGCATGAGGACAAAGGCATCCTTGCCATCCAAAGTGGCATTTATAGCCTCAAGCTGGTTGTGCCGGAAGCCTTCCAGGCGAAACCTGTCCTTGAAAGCCCTCAACAGGTCACTGGACCAGGGAAACTTCAAAAGTTCCTGGGGTATCTTAGGCTTCGGTACTGGCTTGACGGGCTTCTTGGATGTGGCCTTGACCCTTGCTGTGCTAACATTGTTCCCAGACGTCTCGGACAAGACTGATCGCGCTCGAGGGTTACTTCGACTTTCAATGGAAGATTGCCTTTGCTCAAAATCCTCGGCTTCTTCAGCCATTGCCACCATAGCTGCGAGATCGTCATCGCCATCGCCATAATCACTGTGGTTCTCTTGCCGCCGTACTTTAAGTTTCGCCGGGCTCTTGGACTTCATTGCGGCAGCAGCTTTTGTTGAAGATGGTATATGAGACCTGGCATTGGATTGATAGGGTTGTGCCCAGAGATCATCATCGTCGTCGTCTAGCAGGTCGTCCATGTCAATATCGTCTTGCGCTGCGAAATGAGGTCTGGAGGTGGCATGGCTCCCCATTTTTCGGGATGATCGTGGCTCTTCGTGCCGGAACTGTGGCACTGGTGGCTTGACCACCTCTGAGGAGCCCACGAGATCTGCCAATTGTTTCTGTTGTCTTGGTGCTGCCGCGACATTTTGGGTCTGTTTGACAACTTGAGAAAGACACTCCGGTATACGAGTGGTGTCTCTCGACGATGACGGTGTTACCCTGGCTGAACTTGCTTTGTTGGTCGGGTCGGATGGTTCAGGCCCTTCGGGTGGTGGGTCTGGAAGGCCCTCAAAAATAGCAGGGCTGGTGACACCGGCGGTCACAAGAGCTTGCTTCAAATTCCGCTCTTTCTGCTCAATCTCCAAGTCCAACTCCTCGACTCGAGCTTCGGTCTCAGTTGTGTCTTCATCAGCATCGTACAACATGCCAATTTGAGTCACAAGGTCCTCCTTCTCTTCCACAAGGACCTTGTAGGCCTCGTGAGAGACTTTCAGATCTGATAGAGCTTTCTTCTCTTTCAACAACGGCTCCTTCTCTTTTTTCACCTGCAACTTCCGTTCGGGAGGCCATTTCTCACGGAGTGATCTTGCGAAATCTGCCGAGTTCTTTGCCAACTTCTCGTTGACCGTTTTTGTAAGAAGCCGTACGACATGTGGTTTTTCCAGGAATAGATCCATGACGAGAGTTGCACCATCTGTCTCCGAGCTGTGGGGATCAACCCTCGTTGTGACGCCCGCTGGCTCAAGTCTATCAGTGCGATTGTCAATGTCCATGGCGTCGGTCTGTGCCAGAGGTTGCGAGCTTCTGATGACAAATTCGCTCTCAGGCGCTTCTGAGGGCCGCTTTGATTCAGGCCACGACTGAGATTTGTCCTCGATAGGTATGTCCTGTTTTGCACCGATTGGGGCGTGCCCCTGTTGCGAGATGGGAATTGCTGCATCATTTATTAGAGGTACATTGGAGTTTTTGCGTGATGGAGGTGTCTGAAACTCGTCGTCGGAGTCCATTATAATATCGCTGCGTCCGCGCCGGCGGGACATTTGAGGACTTGAGCTCCATGCGAAGCCATCATCCGAGAACTCCTCAACCTTGCCTCCAGGACTCTGTGGCCGCGTGGTTTGCTTCACGGATTCCACTTTGAACGGCGACTCATTTTTGCCAATGCTTTGTGGGCCGACCAGACTTGGTGTTTGGCCCATGCTGCTCGATGGCCTGCGTAATCGCGTCTCTGTCGTACTCACTGTCTGCGTGACCGTACGTTGTGTAAGTATGGTACCGTCCGGAGAGGCCAGACGCGGCTTAGTTGGACTCCTCCTGGCTGACTGGGTACCAGCAGCACGACGCTTAAGCATTGCCGGGGTCATCATGTCATCGTCCAGAAAATCGGCAATGTCGGGGTACTCGTCGTCTTCTGGCTCAACAGGCTCCTTCCTCCTTGGTGAGGCCTTGGTCATCTCGCCGCTCTTCCTCTTCCTACCACGGGGAGTGAGTACCGCCTCAGTGGACTCTATCGCATCAGGATTGGCAGTTTCCACTGTCGTGAGGTCGAGAAATCCATCGTCGTCCTCCTCGGGAATGTCCGCGGCGGTCCATGGTACAGGCCTAGTGGGCCTGTTGATTGAAGGTCGCACTGCACCCGCAGTTGACTGCTTCGATTTAGCCGGCGTATTCTGCTGTTCATCCTTGCTGAGAGACGCAGCGTACGCCTGGTAGTATCGACCACCTCCGGCCGTGGATGGCGCCGGTGTCGGGAGCTGCTCCTGTTTTGAGACCAGAGATGGCTTTCTCGTGGACTTTGCGGCGAGTCTCGCCATGCCCTGCTCCTGCCTGTTTCCGTTTGTGATATCCTCCAGCGCTATTTCTGCCAGCGAGTCGTCATCTATGGTGAAATCAATTGAAGGTGCTTCTACTGTCGAGGACGAAGGCGCTGCGGGGGCCGGGCCGGGCACCCTCGCGTTGGGCTCTCCGGAGCTGGGAAGCGAGGAGAGGGAGGCGAAGCTTCGTGAGCTCTCGAATGCGTCGTTGGCAGTTGGGAAAGACGGGCCAACGGGGGCGGAGAGCTGGAGATTGCCCAACAACCAGGCGAGGTGGTCTTTGAGGTTGTTTTTCGTCATAGATCCGAATTGGACCTGAAGATCCGGAGCATTGCAGCTGTCATTAGGACACTAGATTGGAATGCGCTATGGTGTTTCGCGTCCTTGCCTCGGAAATGGGGTCGAATCGGTGACTTTCGGACGGCTTGTATTGAAGTCCTTCCAGATCAGTCTCTGGACGCGTAAAGACGTGACGCGCTATCTGCTTGCAGTCTGAGCCCGATGCCTGCTGTTTCCAGGTGGGGTGGGACGGCAACACCCGCAGACGCACGCGCCCGGCAGGACGACGCTACGCGACAGGGATACGCGTCGCACGTGACTCCCAATTACGGTACCTTCACTTTGTTGAACCTACAGACAGGTTGTCTTTACTAGCAGGTATGGACTCAAAATGACCCAGTGCATTAAATTCGATGATACAGACTATCTTCCTCGCTATTTGTATGTCTGATTGCCCGGGACCCGCCGCGACCATTGAATGCGATCTCTTATTATCGCTCCATGCCATGTTGCATCTCAGTAGCGACCCGAGATACAAGGATACACGACCCCCGCTCATCAAATAATAACAATTACCGCCGCCTGCTATGCTTCTTTCTATACACACTTGTGAACTTTTTGGTCCCTTGGAAAAAATTTGTATGAGACGAAGTGACAACACACATACAGCCTCTTGTGGATATATAAGTCGATGCTTGTTGGACCGAAAATCAAACCGTCTGGTGTAATCTGCTCGGATCAATTGATACTCTTCAGTACCTCCGCGAGCTGTCTTGCGTCTTACGTCGTATATTCTGTGAGAAATTCGAAGCGGACGTTGCCTGCCGATATCCTCGAGAATACAAGCCGTTATCACCAAAGCCTGCCTCACTCCTCAGCCATAGTCTGCAACGCGCGCGCGTCCAGACCCGATGTTGCGTGCTTGAGGGCGGGGACACTTCTGTGCCGTGGAATCGCGCCAACACCAGTCATGATAGCTGGTGGCGCCGATGATGGTGGGACGATGGGCGAGACAGATGCCGGTGAGCTCCGGCGACTCGCCCTCATGGCCAGCATTCGGCAAGCCTCGAGACGCTTACTCTCGAAATTTTGCGACCGCAGCCGCTCCCTCTCGATGTTCTTGTGACGCTCCAGTGCATCAATGTCAGCCTCCTCGAGGCTGTGGTCGTATTCCGCTAGCTTCTTGATGCGGTCTTCGGCCTTACGACAAGACACATCCAAGCAGCTAGCAGCCTCGGGCGCGACCAACTCGGCCGCTGTGGCCCGTGGTTGTGATGAACCACCCCAGCTACAGTGAAACACGAGCTTCGCTTTGAGCTGCTCGTCGCCATCGCCGGACCTCCAGAACGTTACTAGATCCCCATCATGCAGTCTGATCCAGTTCTTCGAGGGGCCTTTAGGATTCTTTGGCTCATCAGATGGCAGAACGGTCTTGTTGATTTGGATGCCGTTGGTAGCTTTGGTGGAAATGTAGAAGTAGAAGCCATCCGCTGCATTGTTCCATGGGCGAAAGTTCTTGGATGGTTCGTAGCCGTCTCTCCAGAGTATGACTTTCATAGCATACTTCGGAACCTTGGACTCCGTCTTTGGTGTGTAGATGTGTGTGTTCTCAGGGGCTCGTCCCCAGGAAATCATAGCCTGATTGATCGGTACCGAAATACCAGATATGACGGACCCCTCCGCCGAATCGAGGGTAGCTACAACTCTGTTCAGCGGTGGATCCGCTTGAGCCGGAATGATGGTGCCGTGGTCCGGCTGAAGGGTGTCAGGCATATCCTCGTCCTCATTGCCCGCATCGTTGGAGCTCAGTGGTCTGTCGCTGGACGCATCAGACCTATGTCCCGATGCTCTTGACTCGGAGTCGGATGCACTGCTGCGGCGCTCAAGCGGTGGTGGTGGTGTCTGTCCAGCTGCCGGAGGGAAATGCTTCATCGCCAGGTCCCAGAGCGCGGATTTTCCTGGAGCAAAAGATTCACCCCGTTGTTTGGCCGCTGAAGCGAACGCATCGTGTTGTAATTGGGTCATTTCTGGGTACCTGAGATGCCAACTTCGCTCGTCTCGCGCATCCCAGTATGTGGACTTGTGCACGGGCTTATCAATCTGCCTATGCGAATTGACTCGAGGCAGCGGTGGAATCTGAGCATACAGCCCCTGCTCGCTGTCTTCATCCCAGCTCATCGCATCGTCAAACAGGCTGTCGGATCTGAGTTTCTTGACCGGTGGTCGCGCCCTTGGAGTGCTGTCAAATTCATCGCTCGTGTCGTATCCGGGCTTCCTCTTGCTAGTATTGAAGCTGCTCATGTAAGACAGTCCATTCGATGGATGCAGCGATTTCATGTTAAGATGCTCCAACTGAGACTCTGCGCCCTCGAGATCCTGGGACTCAGGGTCGAATGTCATGTTGTTGATGTCGTCTACGGAGCGACTGGCAGATCGATTACTCTGTGTCAGAGCTGCTGGAACGGTGGCTCGTGGGGTAGGCTGTGATCTCTTTGTCTGCCGAGGCGTCGAATCGTCCGATCCGAAGCTGCCCTTGCCTTCGGGATCGAGAATTTCAGTTCTGTCCAAACTGACTACCGAATCCGGCAAATTCAGACGAGTGGACGGAATGACCCCTGCACTTCCGACAGCTGACCCATTCACCTCCCCAAAGAGCTTTGAGCGCTGCTGTTCCATCTGACCAAATGTATAGTTCTCCTTTTGAGATTCGTAGCCATCGAAATGCGCGCCGTCGACGCCTTCACCGGCATATTGCTCCAGATTGAGGACGTCGTCGTCGTCGGTCAGATCATCGCCGACAGGGTTCCGTGATGGAGAATCTCTGTCTTGTAAGCTCAACTGAGAGGCTTCTTTCTGGAGGCCTTCGTCGATGTCCTCCTCGTTTGATTGCTGGGAGAAGCCCGTCCCCTGTAACCACTGGTGAGACCGAAGCTCCTCGATCGTTGCACGCTGCTCTGGACGTCTCTGCATTAAGCGCAACAAGAAGTCGATACCGAGTTGTGTCATTTCCATGTTTTCCAGTGGCTTTGTGTTGAGCTTTTTGGTCATGATCTGGTGGAGAAGCTCGGTATAACTGATGCCATTCTTGGCCGGGAAGGGAGGTTCTCCTGTCATGGTGAAGTACAGCACGCCGCCGAGTGACCATATGTCAATAGCGTGGTCGTATCGCTGACCGACGGGCCTGCGGCGCTGCCTATTCCTCGGATGCCTGTGGCCGTACTCATCGTATTCGGCAAACTCGTTGTATACTTCCGGAGCGCAATACAACAGTGTTCCACAGAAGGTTTTCAAGAAGGTCTGCTCGGTCTCGACCATTTTCGAAAGCCCAAAGTCAGTCAATTTAATGAGGAAAGGCTGGCATGAATAACAGAGAATGTTGTCTGGTTTGACATCACGATGAGTGATGTTATTGGCGTGTAGGTACGACAGCGCACTGAGCATTTGACTGGCCTCTTCGCGGACAATCTCTTCTCTCAACGGTCCGTTATCCGCGATGAGACTGCCAAGATCACCATAGGGCACGTACTCCATGATGATGATCATGAGCCGGTCATCCCAGTCGATATGCTCAATGTAGGCTACGATGTTTGGCTACAGCTGATTAGTACTGGGGTGCCGGTGGAGGCGGTACACAAACTTACATGTTTCACCCTCTGCATGATCCTCATCTCGTTCTCGACTTTCTGATCGAGCACGCCGTTCTTCATGAATTTCCTCTTGTCCAGCTCCTTGGCGGCATATGGCTTCCCGTCGAACTTCGCAGTGACCTTGTACACCGTTGCGAAAGCGCCCTTGCCAATACGGCCGACACGGTTGTACTTGTTTGAGCCGTTCCACTCCTTGGGCAGTCTCCCCATGTCCTCCTGTGTGGGGTCATCGGGTAGCCGCAGCTGACGCCTGGCGGCTCGTGGTGTTGGCTGTTTCGTTTCGTTCACGGGAAACAAGTCCAGCTGCGGCTTGTTAGCGACCAGAGGAAATGGACAGGGAGGTTCTCTGAACTCACATGTCCCCCAGGTCCAGCTGTGATGGTCTTGGCCGCGTCTACAGGGTCGTCATGGGCGCGGATCTGTGCCAGGCGCTGCATGTATCGAGTCAAGTTCCTTCTATACATCTCCTCGTAATCTCCTTCCCGGCGTGGTATCTGCACCATGAAGTCCAGATCATCCTGGTCCTCGTGCATGAGGATGCGTATCCTGGAGCCCGGGTTGATGGTCCTGCGCTTGGGCAACTTCTTTTCCCCTGTTTTTGCTCTGTCCCCTTGCCTGGCCTTCAGCAGCGTCCCATCGACAACAGTCCCATTTATGGAAGAGTCCTCCAGCATAAGGACGCCGTATTCGTTGAGGTAAATCCGAAAGTGTATGTTGCTCAGCCTCCTCATAGGATCGTTTTGGAAGCACACATCACACCGCCCAAGATTCCGACCGAATGTGAAGCCCTGCACAGGGTCTTTAACTGGCGCCGAAAGACGCAAGACCAGGGCATGCTCGCCGACAAGGCGCGGCATGAGGCTCAGGCCGTCAGCTGCCTGTAGGTCGGGATGGGCCGCATCGTCGGCGTCGACCATGTGTTGAGACATACGCATTGCCATCTCGCGAAGCTCGGCGCGGGCGCCGTCCGAGTAGGGAAGGAGGAGGCATATTATATCGGCGATGTCGTCATCTGAGAAGCCCGAGTTCTGCTTGCCCAGGCGGCGAGGGTCGAGGACATTCTGGGTAGCTAGCACAGAGTGTTAGCACAGGAATGCCGTGGCCCAAACATAGACGGTGGGACACATACCCTGCTGGGTGGGCTGGGTCTCAGGGCCATCTGAATCCATTGGGTCCAACAGACACGGATGGTGAACTCATAGGTTTGTATACCAACCCAGCAGCTCAACGTCTGCGACAGCCGTTTGGGGCTGGGGATTGGGGTGCTGCTTGCTCCAGTCTCGAGGCTGTTGGAAGGCACTGCAAGCTGCAAGCGAAGGGGTTATATATAGCAGCGGTTATAGCAGCTCCGGCGGCGACTTGACGCAACGAAGCAGCGACGCAGCGAAATTATCGTCGTCGAGTGCTGCGCAGTCGCGTCACTGGGGCGCACAGAGTGGAGTCGGAGCACTGGGTTTACGATCGCAAGACGGCAGCGTGGAGAGGGTCTGACCGGGCAACGAGCGCACTGGCAGTGGAGTCAAGCTGAGTCGGGGTCGGGTCGGGTCGAGCCAAGCAAGCTTGCAGTGTACAAAGAGATGCAACGCTTGGATAAAACAATGGAAATGCGCAGGAAGCGGCGGGACTCGAGAGGGGGGGGAGAAGAGATCAAAGCAGGAATTGCAGGACTTGTCTGCGAGAGCGACAGGATGGCAGGATGGGTGTCTCTGTCGAAAAAGAAAAGCAGACCGAGACTGACGTTGCTTGGAAATACGACAGGTCATGTGGGATAAGGCAAGGCAAAAAACAAACTGCTGCGATCCGGAGTGCACATCACCAGTCAGCCAGATTGGGCTCGAGATCTCTCCTGGGGCGGCCCAGGGGTATGCTCGTTGCTGGGGGAGCCAGGGTGCACGAGTGGAGGGGGCTGGCAGGCTGGCAGGCTGGCACCTCACCTGCGCAAAAGGACGGCACGCGGGGGGGTGGTCGCGCACGGGGCACGAGGCAGCCGATCTGCCTGACAGGCCTGCAGGGCCGTCCGGGCGCGCCTAGCTTTAGCGCGCCCGGCTCTCTTGGACTGAGTCCTAGGGGGAGCATTCCGGTGCAGCAGGAACAGCCGTTTGTCGAATGAAGGAACCCCTCAACCCCTGCACGCCCCTCCAAGTCCTCAAGAAGCCGGGGCAAACACCAGCATACCAATGATTCCTCGTGCTACTGTCCGATCCCACACCACTCTCGCAACCTTAATTCGGACGGTTGGGTGGCATTGGCCTGGCCAGGCTGGACCCCTCTGCTAGACCCTAGTATGCAGATATTTCAATGCCGAATTGTCTATGAGTGTGGGATGAAGCGAGCACGACACGGCCTCGTACGCATCTACGCGTTGTGGCCGCACGAACGCCCATCGAGATGCCGCGTGCGGCGCGCCGCATCCCCTCCCCCCACGCACGAAATGGAACGAGGCGTCGACGCGACAGACTAGAACTGTTTCGGCTGTCAGGGACACAAATACGCCACCCACTGGATTGTTGAGGTTGACATTTCCACCTTTTTTTTTTACTTTTGCATGTACTTCCTTGCACGGCATTTTACTCATCAGCAACCCTCCACACAACCTTCTCTCCGCTGACAGATCCCTCCCTGAACAGAGACAGCGCCTGTTCCGCCCTCTCCAGCAGCGTTTTCCCCTCCACAAGCCTCTGCTTGTTGGGCCGGATCATGCCTCCCTGTAGGAGTGCAGGCATTATTTCCGGCTGCAAGTGATACTTGAAGAAGTCATTGTCCTGATAGAAATGGGTCCTCACGCCCCTCAGCTCCACGCCCTCCTTCCACTGTCCCACCAGCACATTGCTCACGTCCATCTCGTAAAGCGGCGCCTTGCTGGCACTCGCCGGGCTCACAACAACGGGCAGCATAACTGCAACTCTGCTTCCCTTCCCCGCGATCTTGCTCAGCGGCCTCAGGGTGCCCTCCAGCGAGCCGATGCAGTCGATTATGTACGGGATGTGTGGCCCAGACGACAGTGACTTGACCGAGTCTTGGTTGTTGTAATCAAAGACAGCGGTCGCGCCGAGCTCCTTCAGGGAGTCGTGGTGCTTGGCGCTCGCCACCGCCAGGACGTTTCGATATCCCCAGTGCTTCAACACTTGCAAAGAATACTGTCCGACGCTGCCCGCGGCGCCCCACACCAGGATTGGCTTGTCGGCCTCGGGCGACTCCCACTTCTCTGGGACGGGCCATGGCAGCTCCAACCCCAGGTCCTTGGTGATTGTGTGCATGGCCGTGCAGAAGTTGCTGGGGATGGTGACTGCCTCCTGTGCCGAGATGTTGGCAGGGATCTTGCCGAGGAAGGTCACCGGGACGGTAATGTACGTCTGCATAGGCCGCTGCTTGTCCTGTTGGAACGCGAAGCCAAACACCTTGTCACCTACCCTGAGAGCCTTGGAGGACTCGGATAGGCAAGGGTCCTTCAGGTCTCCGAGCTGAGCCACCGTACCAGCAAAGCAACCAGACATGATGTGTGGTGGCTTGATGAGCAGCCCGCCATCTGCTTGGTGCAGGTTCAGAGGTGTCGAGCCGAACCAGTCCACGCGGACAAGGACCTCGTCTGTCGACGGGGCAATGGTGTCGACTTGCACCGTCTCAAGAGGCGCACGTGGGGCTACAATAACCACTGCGGTGTGCTGCGGTGGTACGGTGGTAGCCATATTGATTCCAAGTAGTCGAGACTGAATCAGATGGAAATGTAAGAGGTTCTCCTGTAGCAATCACGAATCCATGCCATGGGGTTCAGAGAAGGTGTGTTGAGGTCGCTCAGGCTCGACAGCAACCCCATTCTCCGAGCCCCTCTGGGGCTTTATAGCCATGGGACCCATCGTCATTCATCAGTAAGCCACGCTTTCCAAGCCTCCTTTCGTGAAACCTGGGATGGTGAGATTCGAGTGATGAACTTGGCTACTGCGGTGGGGAAGGAGATTTGTCATCCAGGGGCAAAATGCACACATTTGTCAGCCTATGCCAGTACCATCGAGTCGAAGCACTCAAAAATATACAAACATTGTCTCGCGATGCCGAAGATCGCGGTTATTATGGGGGGTTGGGTCATTTGATACAATGTGTTGGTACTCTGTAACTCCACTAATATGCAGACGCTGCCGCCCCCACGTTGGGGCTCAGCGTTGTAAACATGCGAGCATCACGTGGAGAGGTTTGGGTGCTGTTTTTGAGTGGTTTCGTTTCTAATCCCCATACATACAAAACGTATATAGCGCCTCCATACAGTGGTAAACGCTCAAGACCCAGAAAAGAAAAAAAAAAAAAAGACAGTACTAATAACAGTGCAAAGAGAATACAGTACGTGTATGGGCACTTGGCCTCGGCCTCGTGCCGAGAGATGGCCTGAATTCGTTATGCGGGACTGCGCCTCTTGTAGCATAAACTCGTATCTCATTGTCAGGTATTGTAGTCACTCGCACAAAGGCAGCTCGGGCTCGACCAGGAGGAATATGTTGGTACTCGGAGCGAGCATCGATCGATCATGTACATGCTGCCAGGCAGCCCAGCCCAAGGTGCCAATAAATCATTCATGTCTTTTGATACTCATATGCATACCAAAAAAGAAACCCTGAAACTGAAGCATCAATGTCCAATTTTCGATTGTAATTAAGCATCAAAACTTCAACTGTTCTGAGTGCGCGGGTGCGCGATCCTCTCTCTAAGATCATTCGATAGCAACCCAGATATCGACCTTCAATCTTGTTCTCGACAAAATTCGTCTTTCCACGGAGAATCCCAAATCTTCCAGGCCCTTTTGTTAAACCGCCCCCCCCCCGGGGACCTAGTCCCCTACAACTGAGGATGTACCATCAAGAACTCCCATAGACAACACAAGACGCCAGCAGCGCCGACGTCCTGCTGAATAAAGAAAAAGCTGGAAATCCATTCATGGAGCCAGCGGAATCAAGAAAATTCCAGTCCAAGAAACGCCATGCTAAGGTGTATTTCGAATTTGACGGCCGAAAGAAGCGGTGCATGTCACCGCCATTCGGCAAGGGCCTTCTTGATTTAGAGCCTTGAAGGCGGCATTGACGCGGCCCAGGCGAAGCTCTGCTTTTCCCTCTCGTCGTGTTCGAATGGCGATGTGCCGATATCCTTGACGGCGTCCTTCATCCTCTGCTTCAAAGAGCGTTTTGTCTTTGCGGACTTTTGGGACGGCTTTTCGTAGGAGCACGTGGTCGAGACCGAGTAGGTCGACGAAGCGTAGTCTCTCGTCTGAGAAGGCATTTTGGATTGGATAGGTTGGTTGAGGGCCGTGGTGGTGTGTGAGGTGAGAATTGTGAAGGACCTTGTGATCAGCCGGAACGCGGATATAATATATGCGCAGAAGCTGGACTTGGAGTGAGTCTTGGTGGTGTTTGATTCTTCAAGTAATACTGAGTGGTGGCAAGCAAGAGACAAATGGTAGGCTTGGAGGGTGGGACTGTCCATATTTATAAATCTGTATGTCTCACCAGACATGGGAATGGGATTATTCCTGACAGAGTGTGTGTGGCACCCATCAACATACTAAGTAAGTAGTTAGACATGTTGGAACGTGAAGAGGACGTAATCCTGTGCTCGGCGCCGCACACCCCTGGCTCCCCAATACAAGGTTGAGTCAGAATTAGAAGACGTAGTGAAACTTGGCACACACTTGCACGCCGAGTCCACAGCCCCCATCCAGTCCTAGGTCCTACGGCGCAGGCTGGGTCGAAAGCCCGCTGGTGATGTTATTAGCGGCCCCCAAGAGATGCACGCATCGGAGTTCGGAGTACCAGCCGAACTCGTCAGCTCGCAGGGTCTATCCACTGAGATAGGACCACCACCCAGGACTAGTGCCCAGGACTGCGAGTGATGCCTGATCCTGCAGCCTGGCAGCCTGGGAACCGGACGAGAAGTTGTGTGCCTGGGCTGTCATGAGGCGTCGACACGTCCTCCTGAGGCTCGCAGGTCGGCACCTCCCCTGCAATGCCTGCATAATGGGACACAGAGGGACCCAACGGCAGGAGTAAGACGGGGCATCTTTCCACACGCTAAACGGGTGCCTTGGACCCAAGCACTTCGCGGCCGGTGGAGTCATCGGCAAGCACCCCGGCAGACTAAGGACGCGGTCAGAAAGCTTAATGCTTGCAAGCTCCAAGAACGAACCTCGAGTCCAAGTACGGAGTAGCAAGGACTCGTGGGTCTGAGGGCAGCAGGTGCCTGCCACCTTAACGGCTTTCAGTGCGACCGTCTGCATTTGGTGATAGCACTAGATCGGACGAAGCCCGTGACTCATCTGGAACAGCCACTCGGGCATGCAAGCCACCCACAACTACCGGTATTCTCATGCGTACAGCCCCACGGAGTATACAAAAAAATCTTTTTTTCCTTACCTTTCATTCGAGACCTAGCCTGAGTAATTTGACTCAACCGTCGGGCAACACAGTATGTTGTGGCTCGAAAAGGAAATCTCACCGAGTTGGCGGTTGCTTACGCAGATTCTGGCAGCAGAGGCCAATGGTCAGGTTTGAGCGTCAACCCATACAGAAGGGAAGGGGTCGCCGATATGCAGGCTCGGCGCAAACGCACATGTGTAAGACCCTGTTGCGGCATGTCTTCTCAAAGAGAACGCTTGTGTGTGCAACCATTCTACATTCTACGCTCATGCATACCTACTTAAGTAGGTACTTACTACGTACCTACCTAGGTAGGTAATCAGCCAGCTACGAGGCAGTGCCAAGCTAGAGTGCTAACACGATTATGCGACACGGGCGATATGTCTGTCTTTTTCTTCTACTTCACAGCCCCCGATGTGCAGCCTCACATAAGAGCCCAAAATAAAATGAGAACCAGCAATTGCATGTTTCCCAATGTCAGCACCTAGTGCAATTGTCCTGGCTTGCCTTTAGTAAGCGACCATTGAACTCCGACACTGGGCTCTCACCTACATAGGTGCCCAGCCCCCCTCCCCTGGCTTTGCCATGTAGAGTGACCTCACTGTCAACCTGACGGGAAAGCCTTGCATCATCAAAGCTGATTTATCGTTTCTGACGGGTCGGCTATTATGCAAGGTTTCTCGTAGCATGAAAATCCCCTCGCGCGTGTGTCACAAGGTGCGCTGGCTTCTGCCAATGGGCCGCTGAATTGGTTGCAATTTCGCTGGCCGGTACAATATGCTGCTTGGAGGCCCTTCCAATGCCCACGAAACTGCCACATGCGCTCTGACATTGCAATTCGGCGTCCATAAGCACTAGCAGTTCAAAATGCTTCAAAGCACCTCAAGTATTCACTGCTATATGATACGCCGACGTGAAGATGCGATGTGTTCCGAAAAGTCAGTCGGCCAGTCGCCATGAGAATTGACCATCTCAGGACTATGAGCTTCTGGGCAAAGAGAACAAACACTAACCTAAGAAAGAGATAACCAAGGCTGGCCTTACCCCTGTTCATCATAGGGTGTAATTTCGGGGATTGCTTAATCCTTGCTGCCTTGTTGGTTTAGCAAACCTCTTACTTTTCCCATCAGAACAGCCATTTCCCGTTCGCTTGAGACGAGGTCCTCGTCCCAGGTGCTGTGATAGTCAGGCAGCGATACTGATTTGGTGGAATGATGACCAGGCATCACCTTTCTCGGCCGCTAATTTGGGTGCCTGAAGTATGATCGTGTCAACTCGGTGCAAAATTCGACCGCCTTTTCGGGGAGAAGACGTGGCTCTGACCCACCAGATTGTTCGTCATCTACCAATCGTAGGTCCCGACAGACTGATCCCATGATGCTTCAAGCGAGTCCCTCGTTTGAGAACTACGGGCAGAAAGGCCAATGCCGAACGTTTGGGATGGCCGGACTACTTAGTGTCAACTAGTATAACCTTCTCTCCGTGGGTGGTAAGCACAGTTTCTCATTTCTGGAGCAATCGAAGTGCCCGTGATGGCGCAGCCTGATGCGTCAGGTGAGGGTTGAGGTGGTGTTATGGATCTGCCGTGATACCGCTTATTCTCGATTTCTCGAAACCGCACTCTGCCCGTGAGGCTATCCTGAAGTCTTGAAGAAATGCCGTCCCTGCTCGATTCCAGCTCCCAACCTCTTTTGACTCTCTAAGATCGTGCTATTCCTATTGGAGCTGGTCGAGCCCTTCGCACTTGGTCAATTTTGACGATGGGTAACGTGTATCTTCCGGCACAACTTGTCATATACATTGCTCTCGCCACCAGCCCCTAGAAGACTGCCCAATTGCAAAAGAATACTTGTCGAGTTGTGCAACACGTTGTCTCAAGATCCAATGCGAGCCACATATTCTTTTTTCTATACTTTCTGATCGCTTCGGCTACGTTAAAATTGGATGGCTAGCAACATGTCGTGAGGGATTCCTCTCGCTATCCATACGCCCCCAAGGAATGTCCATTACCAGTGGCAACATTCATGTCCTGCATTACCGCTTTGCTCCACTGCGGCGAATTCTGACCATTACTGACAGTTGAGCACATTGTAGGAAGACGCAGCGGAACTATATCCTCCTTCGAAATAGGACGTCTCGCCGTTTTCCGCTTGGCGGTCTTTGCAACGACCATATTCTCAACAACGATGGCACCGACTGCAGCAACGAGCATGACAGATGTGGATACCATGAAAACCACAATCCAGGCCCACTTGACCGTATACACACGCTCGCCAGACCAGGTCACCGTTGAAGAGACCTTCTTGTAGCGAGGCTGGAGATTGGCGGGGACTGAGCTGCTGTTGGCCACAACGTCTGATGAGCATTGTGGGCAGTAGCCCAACCCGACCCAGGTGCTGAACAAGTGGCCGAAGCGCTGCGAAAACTCATCTGGAGACACGGTTGCGGAGAGGTTGAACCTGGGGTTGCGGACGTCCCTTGCTCTGATAAATCGTCTCGTGTCGGTTGGACCGCCCCGCTGGATATATTGCTCAGCTAGGATGCTGTCAGTATTCTCTTTGACCGTTTCGCAATCACCTACACGGACAGAGTTGTGGAGCACTTACTAGCCGTTGCAGTCATATCCGTCGTGGGCAAGTTCCCGGACCAGACAAAGTCCAACGCAAAATCGCCCAAGGGCGTTTTGAGGGTGCCGTCAGAAGGCATCAGCTGCGCAGCTCCTGACTGATTGCACGACTTGATACTACCACTGCTGTCTCTGCTGCATTGCATGGGGACATTGTAGAAGACCTGCTCATAGCTGCAGCTGATCGACGAGTACTCCCACTGGTCAACAGTCAGATTTGCGGCACCCAGACGTCTCCTTCTCAGCGTTGTGGTGTTGCTGGAGACTGATTTCCTGTTCAATGAAACGAACCGCACCGTCGGTGGAGCTCCTGAATCATCATGAGCGGGCATGCTCAGTCCAAGAGTCTGGGAAGCACTGTAGGATATCTGATCCGACGAGGTATGGTTGGAGAGATATCTCGTCATGAGCGTCCAATCTCCACACTGGAAGTTGAAAGCAGACGCGGTCATCGAGAAATTCAGCGCCTCGAGAGCTACGGCTTCGGGCACGCCCATGGGGTTATGAACGGCCATTTCGTCGCGACGACGTATGCCATGGGGTAGACCTCCGTCTTTCATTGACTTGGGCGACACAACAGTGCCGACGGAGGTGTATCTTGTCGGGGAGTAAATGGAAAACGGTTCGTTGAGGGGTGCGTCGAGGTTGTCCTGTGAGAGACTGCGGATGTACTTGGCACCGATAGTTTGTATCAACTCGGAGCGGCCTCTTGGTGACAACATTTCTGCTGATCTAGGATCCCATACTTGGTTGCGTCCCGTATTATCCATATACAGAACATCGCGGCTGCCTTTCAGGGTCTCCTGGGTGGTTCCGTACATGTTCCTTGCTGCCAGAGGCCCAATCGGTGACAGGCACCAAACCAGGAACACGAGTAGACACCAAGCTTCCAGGCGAGGCAACGTTAGATCCCGCTTCGCGCAGCCGCTGACCCGTCCGGTTGAGCTTCCGATCCCGCGCAGGACAAGTCCGGCTTTGAAGCACTGCGCTACTGTTGTAGCGAAGACAATGGGCCAGATAGCAGCGGCAATTTCGACGAGATCTTCGACTGAAGACCAGCTAGAGAGCACCGGATGCCCTCTCATGAAGATGACCGCGATGCTCAAGGCAACAAAGGCTGTAGGTAAAACAACGCTACAGCTTGCCAGTGCATAGGAGCACACGCGGACGAGGTCTTGCAGCCAAGGTTTCATAGCAGCTTCCCCCGGCGAGTTTCCCAAGTGCGCGTCGCTTGCCTGACTTTGAGCTTTATCTTTGGATCTAATCGAACTGTTGCTGTCGTCTGAATATCGTACTGCGGCCAGTGGGCTGGGCAGTGTTACCGGAGCCGATGGGCCGTACTCCCGAAATGCAGCCCTGCCACCCGCGGTGTTATAGCTCTCGTGTGCTATACTACTTTGTTAACATTGAACTTTATGAGAGCTGTGGTATGGATTTACCTGATCTGCTGCGATGGATGGCAGAGTGTTCATCGCGCTCGAATCCCTCGCCATGACCGCCGGCGTCCCCGTAGTCACCGGCCGAGTATCTTCGACTACAGGCCGAGTATCTTCGACTCCGTTCGAGGTGCTCGTCCTCATCGATATGTCCAATCTCAATGTCTCCTGATCTACCGCTGGCTCCGGTCGCAGAGCTTCCATTTGCTGAATGCCCGAGGACTTGGACGCCTCTTGTCCTCTGGTAGGTCTGTTGTTCAGCCAAGGCTGTCTCGACCATCGTTATGGTGGAGAGCATCGTGCCCCGGCTCGCATCATCATCATATATCGACGAGGATCTGTCCGATACAGTTCGAGCAATTGGCGCGCTATCGATGGCTTGGTTTCGTGCCCTCATAAAGAGTTCCGAATCACGAATGGGCCGTTGGACTCTCCTCCAACTGCCGTCTGAAGAGCGGGCGAGCACGGTTCTGCAGGCTCCTTTTGCCGCTCTTGGTGCAGATGTAGGCGCGATGACATGTCGCCTCTCGCCTGAGTCCCTTGCGGATAGGTTGCGTCTTATTGTTGTCAAACTACCGTTCGGCTGGTGGACGTTGACCAGCTGGTAGCTTTGCGGCGCCGGCCTCGTGTGAATGGACTCATCCTTTGATACTATAGAGGCATAATCCTCGATTATCTGGCTTACTGGGGTCTGTGGCCTCCTTTGCTCCGTTGTGTACATGGTAAGCGAGATGGAATTGTCCAGTGCAAGTCACTTCAAATCACCGAAAGGGCGAGTGAAGACCAAGCGCTGGCACTGGGGTAGCATGGCTCTTATGCGTAGCATATTCCTAGAAAGAAATATTGAAATGGCCAGAATTCCCGAGGAACGGTAAAGGGGGTTTTCCGAGGCCACCACGAAACCACCGTGCTGTCTCCAGTCTGTGTTGCAGGCCCAGGTCATCCGTGGATCAGCTGAGGTCTGACGCATTTCCTATTGTGTACAGAGATCATCATTATCGTTCCTGAATTAGGCGAACAGTAGGTTCGGAAACGCAGAAGACCTGAGACGGCTCGCCTTTAGTGACTGATAGACCTGGATTGGTGAAAGGGGCCTGATCCGTCTCAGAGGTAGTCTCCCGGCTCTACCGACTGCCGCTCTCGGGGTGTGGGATTCCACGGATATCATAGCCACCGTTTGAAGCACACCAGCAGGTACATAACGGGCATAACGGCTCACTTCCTATCCTTGAAAAGGCGCAGATATGATTGACATCTTGGCGCCGATGGTCCTCTTGAGAAACGGCTTGGGCCAGTCGCTCTCAGCAAGGATGATACAAAAAGCCGCTCACCGGGGAAAGGAATTTCAAAGATCTTGACGGAGAAATCATTCTAATCGACACCATGAGGCATCATATCCAATGGGGGCTAGCTCTAGAGCAACATGCTCACAACTATGATAATTATCGACCGCTATCAGTCCGTCAACAAAGGATTTCAAACAAAGGAATCGACCTTACAGGTCAAGTAGGAACCAGCTATTGATGCCAGCAGCTCAAGCGGGCGGCACCACTGGATTTACGATCGATGTGTCAAGTTCTATGTGTAAAGAGTTTGGATGCTGAGTCCTACCTCGCTAGAGATACTAGTCCGCATTTTCGGGATCGAAGACATGGTCTGGTCGATTTGCACGGCTTTCCCGCGAGTAGGCCCGGGCCATGCTATGAATAACCCATTCTAGATTTGGTAAAAGAGCAGCAGCCGGCTGCGGCCAGTCTCGCCGCTAATGCCGGCAGTCGAATCGCGACGATATCGCGGTTCGAGCGCCACTTCTAGAGCTGCCTAGGCAATGTTATGGATCGGGACGAGTGGCTTCCCACGCTCGGGTCCGTTGCTTAGATTGGATCGGGTCTAGACTGAAGGGCTTGGTGTTGGCAATTTGTGTGCAACAAAGACTAGAATCATACCTACGTAGGTACATAGGAACTTCCTAAGGAGTGGCTGTCAACCGGAACCACCCCTAATGGGAGACAAACCACAATAGCCATTGTCTTCAGGGATGTTGATGATGTGACAGACCTGCACCACGCAGCCTGCTACGGGCATTCTACAAAGTGCCACAGGAACAACGGGATTGGGTGGCTTCGGCAGTTCACACTTGTACACCTGGGCAGGCACGTTCGAAACCAGTTACGGGCCTCCAAAGACCTGTTAGAGAAGGGAAGCATAAAAAGCGCAAGGGAAAAATCAGAGTGTACAGGTACATAAGACTTTCAAACACATTACTAGGTCTTACTTGGTTGCCACCACCCCGATCACCAATCCATTCATGCCCAGGTGTCCAACGCCCCATAGGGTCCTCTAATATGATGTATACGGCAATCAATTCACCCCATTGTCATGCTCAAACAGCAAAAGCTCCGGACTAGGGAGTGAGAAAACTGCCGTTTGCAGTCTTCAGCTCGCATCAAAGGGTGTTGTAACTCCCGTTATCAGGCGACCTGGCTATGATACAGGGCAGAAGATTTTCTGATGCTGAGCACTTGCAAGTCAGACCAATTATCTGAAAAGAATGAATAAGAAATCACCGGGCTGTACACCCTGCATTTGGGACTCATTCAGACTTGATCGAAGATAGAGAAACGAGGGTGACAAGGTATCAATTGATGGCACAGGATTGGTATAGACAGAGTGACTTTGGAATGATCTGATGATTGACTAGCATAAATGCCTCTAGGCGCCACTCCAATGAAGATCTCGACCGTTCAAGTCAAAGTCAGCCGGAACTCACCAATATCTCTACCGGGCCCCAAGTCGCATCTTCACTCTGGTCTAGCATGCTGAGCCATGGCCGTGGCGATATCCCGACAGGTCGCACTATCAATAAACTCCACAATCTCCCTGATCTGCGTCCCATCCTCGGTCATCTTGAGCACAATCATGTACTCATTGGTGTAAGGTCCAAAGTCCGTCTCTCCGGTCGACGTGAGATGCAGCATGACCTTGCGTGACACCTCATCCACAATCATGTCCTCACCCTCAGCAAATTTGATCTTGAGATTCCGTATCTGCTTAAATCCGGGCACGACAAAGTCCTGGTATTCCTGGTTGGTCCTCGGTGGGCTGCTCCACGGCGGAGGGACGTTGGACGGGCAGATAATTTGTTTGCAGTCTGCGGTGCGGCAGGCTACGACCCCTTCGGCAGTATTTGTGTTGAAGCCGGCTATGTAGCTGTTTGCTGTCTGAATAAGTGCGTCGCGAATTTGAGACATTTTGAAGATGAGACAACTGAATGAATAGATGTGTGTTAATAGAAGAGAAGACCGCTTGGTCACGATGGAACCCTTGGGAAGACTCACAGAAGCGGGGCCGAGGCTAGGTACTGGTTACTTATAAAAACTGCAAGCGGGCATAAGCTTAATCCTTGTTGACGAGTGTGCAGGCATGCGTGATGATCCAGTTGGTACGTTACCCAGGTGGGCCAAGGAACGAAGTCTGGTGATATGCAGGTTGGTTGCAAGTAGGATTTTAGTGTGGGACTACAGGCAAATCGAGAATCCCGGTTGCGACGGGTGCTGGCGCAAGTGGGATGCTGACCGCCCTGGCAGCCTGGCGATGCGAGAAACCTTGGAAGACGGCAATCACCGCAAATCGAGTGGATGTTGCAACGGCTCCAGTCTGAGCTTCACTCTGCGGCTGCAGACACTCTGCGGCTGCAGAATCTACGTGTTGGAAGTAGTACGTGCGATGGAGTGATCCATCTGATCAATGCCCAGGTGTGTCAGAATAGATGCCCACAAACACCCAATACCGTCGCATATCAAAGCACAAGACACTAATAAGTACTTAGGGGACTATCACGCACTCCTGCTGTAGCAGCTATAATAGAAGCAGAAGGTTACCAACATTGTGTGAACCGCCAAGAGCCCCGCAATGAAGTTGACGAAATCTTTATGCTCACTACAATGCTATCAAGTATCGTGTCGTCGGTGTGTTGGCTTCATTAAGTGGTTTAGTTCTGGACTTACACAGCTTAGAAAAAATCGAAAGACAAAAACAATCGATTAGCATGCCTGTTGCTTTAGACACTGCTGAATCCAGAGCCCAGACTCTATAGAGTTCGATTCGCCTTCCTTCTCAACGAGTCCCTTGTTTGTTTTCAACTCCGATCAGAACCCAAGGCTGCATTCCAAGTCTGTGGGCAGATATTTATGTTTTCCACTCTGATATATATATAATCGCAAGTCTGCAAGCCACACTTAAATATTCACTGCTTTTATAGAGAATGAATATTTATATAGAAATAAATAAATAATATATTATTATTTTTTAAGTTATAATTAATTAGATAGCTTTATTTACTCTTTTTAAATTATTTAAATTATTTATATAAAGTATTTTTTATATTCTTATAATAATAACTTTATTAATAATAATATTAATAATTAAATTTATAATTAAAAACTTTATAAAATTATTAACTTAATATTATAAATAAATTTAATTATAAAGTATTTTATTAATAATAAAGAAATATAAAAGAATTTAAATATTTAAAGATTTATTAAAATATTTTAAATAATAATAAAGAAATAGTAAAATATTAAATTAAAAGTAATAGTAATAAAAATAAAAATTAAAAGTTAATAAAATAAATATAAACTTTAATTTTTTATAATAAATATATAATATAAAATAAAGTTAGTATATTAAAAAATATTTATTTTTATATATTAATTATTTTTTTATATAAATATTTATTTTTTTAATAGATAATTATACTTTAAAATTAATAATCTATAATATTTAAAGGTAATTATAATAGTAAAGAGTACTTTTTATCTAGGGTATATATTTCTACTAGGACTGCCGCCGATTTATACTTAAGTACTTTAATTCTAAAACTTTAGAAAGACCACAGATATAGCAGCTACTACATATCAGCTCATATTGCCACCAAATATACAACAACCACCGCTTGAGCTGGTCTCAATTGCTCACGTCTAGCATAGGATGGCATCTTCATCAACACCAAAACTAGAACAAATTGAAGAGAATCGGTGATCGTGCAAATGTTCTGAATATCAGTTCTGTGGTGCTTAGTCTTTTTGCTTTGTAAGCAAGTACTTGCTCGATGTCAGCCTGATCCTTCGACCTGCAGCTGAAGTTGCTGAACGGAACCTCACAACTCATGCCGTGGCACTTGAGAGAGGGTCAAAATACACATCATCGCGACATCATCATATCGAATCATGTCTGAACGAACGCATCATTCTCTTTACTCCCATCTGAATACCACTATTGACGAAATCCGCCTTCTCACATCCTTTGAGATCGATGCTGATGGCCGTGTCAAGTGTCGACTTATCACGGAGCCCCTTTGTGACTGTCCCCCATACACGGCATTATCTTATGTCTGGGGCAAGGCGTCCGAGCCTGTGTCCATCCAGGTCGATGGTCAGGAATTCCACGCCACTCCTAGTCTGGCCGCCGCACTGCATTGCATTCCCCACCACTGGAAGTCCAAATACCCCTCCCGCGAACTGGGAGAGCTTCGAGTCTGGGCGGACGCCGTCTGTATCAACCAGGATGACCTGGAGGAAAGAGCCCAGCAGGTCCAACTCATGGACCGCATCTATTCGGGTGCAGAGCTTGTCATGTGCTGGATGCCAGACGGGGTCAGGCAGCCAGGTGACCCTCGGTCGTTCAGCGAGGACGTACAGGACGACTTTCTGAGCACCGCATTCCGCACCCTTGAAATCGTCAACACGCAGCTTGTGTTGGTAGAACAAGAGGTCGATGGCACGGTGTGGGACATAGAGCTTGATGATGAAAGGCTGGTCCGGTGGCTGGAGAAGTGCCCTGAGTTGACCGAGGCCACGCCTGACAGTATTTGGCCGTTTTGGGAAAACAAGAACTGGAGGGCCGTCCGCCATTTCTTCGGCCTGCAATACTGGCAGCGAGTATGGATATTCCAAGAGGTCGTCCTTGCTCCGGAGGCACTACTGATCTGCAGGTCCAGCTGCATATCGCTGGCCGATACCCTCGACCGCGTGTTCTTCTGGTTTGACCTCTTGGAATTGTGCGATATTCCCGCGCCTAGCTTCATGCTTCCCGCGCTGTGGCAGTCTCTGGTCTCAGGCAGTGGTCTGTCCCGGGTCACTCTCACGGGTCAACTCGATGCGTGGAGAAGAAGGCGCATGGAAATCCCTACGCTGTCCTGGCGTGTCTTCTACAAGGCTGGATCATTAGCTGCAACTGACCCCAAGGATCACGTGTACGGTCTGCTTGGTATAACTGGTATCAAGATTCAGGTTGACTATTCTCAACAGAACCCTGTTGCCAAGGTCTTCCATGACGTGGTGGCAGCCTGGCTGCAGGACTACGCGCGTCCAGACAAGGATCTGGCCGCCGAGAACGCGGTTTCTAAGATGAAAGAGCTGTGGTTCCTCAGTCTTGCTGGACTGCGGCGTGATTGCGACGACGTCAGATGCCGAGACTTTGCCTCCTGGGCGCCGAACTTCCCGCACTTTCACCACAACAGGTCTGACTACGTCTTCTTCACTGAAGTCGATGCTGACCATGGCGTATTCTCGGAAGAGCAGTGCATGAAAACGAGTTATATCCAAGGCCCTTCACTTTTCGTGACTGGGCTTGTGGTTGATTCTGTCCACGAGACATATCCTCAAGTCGTGAGGTCCAGCCATCTCTTCGATTTACTTTCACATATATTCCGCAAGAACGAGTCCCAGTTCCCGGAGCCCAAGCCGAGAAGACGCCTGCTGCGTGATCTCTTCGAGCTTCTCTGTTGGAACAACATCTCGAAATACGTAATCAATGCCCGCTTGCGTGTAACCGACCCGGTTTCTTCTGAGTATCTCGCATTTGCCTGCGCCTTCGTGTGGGCAATTCTTTGCGGAGGATTTCAGTACCGCACAGCCATCGAGAGGTTGGGACTCAGGTCAGACACGGAGGCCGGATTTTGTGCTTCGTTACGTGAGACATTCCTGGGCCTAAATGAAGGTTCTGAGGAGGAAAATGAACACAATAAGGTGTCACACTTTGACGACAATTCCTCGTCATGGCTCCAGGATCTGTTGGATTGTGAGGCCACAAAACGGCTACCCATGGAGCCCAGGCTTGCCAACTGCTGCCAGGAAATGTCTTCTTTTATCTTAACGGATGGTTTGGATGATTGTTGCCTTTTCCGCACTTCAACAGGATATTTTGGACTCGCCTGCAGGAGAGCTACAGCATCTGGGGACTTGGTATGTGCTCTGAAAGGTCACGATAGCATGGCATCTCTAAGGGAGAACGGAGACCATTTCCTCTATGTAGGGGATACCAAGGTTCAGCGCATGATGGAAGGACAGGCTGCGGGGTTTTTGAAAGAAGGGATAGCAGAAGTGCGACAATTTGAATTGCGATGATACAAGATTCAGGCTGTCAAATGCTAATATAAATACTACTTCTAGTAATAGTCTCAGTCTTAACAAAGTACCTTATCGAGGCAATGAATGCGCATTGCGAAATTTTCTATATAATATATCTCAATTGCTCTTCAGAGCCCTCCAAATTAAGTAGTATAACTCTTTAAGGGCTTCAACTACACTATATTTTTCCTTTACACTATATAACCACTTGTTTCTTCCCCAACAGTCTAGAGCTTATATATAAAGTCTTTAAAGGTTTTATATATATTCTTATAATCCTTTTAGAGAGAAACTTTAATTTTTTTTTATTTTTATTATATTTTTCTATATTATTAAAAAGTTAATAATTATTAATAATAAAAGTATAAATTTAAAAGAGGATAAGTTTATTATATATTTTTTTTATCTTTTTATAAATTACTTTTAGAATTTTTTTAAAAGTTTTAATATTTTATTATAAAAGTCTTAAAGGTAATATATTATAAATTATTTCTTTATTTTAAATTCTTTTAAGGTTAATTATATACTTAAATAGAAGTTATAATACTTATTTAATAAGGGTTTTATTAATATATATATATATATATATATATATATATTTAAAGGATAATTTTTAATTAAGCTTTCTTTAATATAATTTATTTATATAGTAATTATTTTTAGAGATTTAGTTTTATTATATAATTTCTTTATAATATTTTAATTAATATTATTATTAAAATAATATCTTTTAACTTTATTTATATATTATAAAGTTAAAGTTATAAGTATTTATTATATTATAATTATTATTATTAATATTATATTCTTTTAAATATTAAGTTTTAAGTACTTATTATTATATAAAGATATTATATATATTTTTAAATATATATAGAATAGAAATAAAACTATATAACTCTTTAAGCCCTTTTAAATATAAAGTTAAAATATTTATAATTATAATTTTATAATTAATTTTTATTTAATTATATTATATTATTATAACCTTATCTAACCTTATTTAAACCTCTTTTAAACTTTTCTAACTTTAATATCTTTAAAAAAGTTAAAGCTTTATATTTTTTAATTTTAAGTTTAAGATTTTTATAAATTTTAATATACTTTAAATTAAACTTATAATCTTTTAATTTTTTTAAAAATATATTAACTATTTTAAATATTAATAACTTCTCTTTAAAGTAAAGGTCTATTTTTATATAGTTATAAATTTAATTATTAATAATTATTTCTTTTTTTATAAAGCTATTAGAATTATAAACCTAGATAATAGAGTGTAGTTACTTTACCTAGTTATCTCTCGGTTCAATAGTGTAGTAAGTTAAGTGACTGCTTTTAAGTAGTTTTACTTGTCTCTTAAGTTTATTAAATAGGTGTTTACTTATAGAGTAGAGTTAGAATCTATATATATCCCTAGTTAAAGGAATGGTAGTTTTTATTTTTATTTATTTTAATTAACTTACTTAAGTTATATAGTAATATTATATATAATACTTAATAGTATTAAGATTAATTTATAGTTTATAATAGCTTTAACTTTTAATAAGCTAATAATATTAACTTAAACTAATTAGATATAGTTTAATATATTAATATAAGAAGGTATCTTTTAATAATAGATAGTATTATAAATAATTATAAAGTTATTATAAAAAGTTTTATATAATAAATTTAATTAAGTTAATTTTTAAAAGATATATTATATTTTATCCCTTTAAAACTCTAACTATTCGCTTCTAGCTTAGTAATAGAACTAAAAAAATATAAATAATCTATATAACTCTTTAAGTATGTTTACCTGAGGAAGAAGAGAAGTACCTAGGTACCTAGGTACCTAGGTAAGGAAGGAAGGTTGCCCCTTAGGCTTTAAGGTGAGAGGTACTACAGTAATAGTATGGCGGGCAGCCTTATCGATAAGGGGACCTGCAGGGACCACCTGCCACCCTTGACCCCTGCCCCTACTGATTGCTTCCTCCTTACTATTCCTTAGGTAACTATAGCTTTAAATCAACAATTTCTCCCAAACAATTCAAGCCTCTTTCACAATAAGTCATGAGTACTATCCTGCTATTTCAGTTTAAATTACCCCATTTCAAACTGTGGGAGGGTTACTAATAGCCTCAATATTATAGTATAGGTATCTATGCTATAGTCTGCGACAGGGGTAGTCGGCAGCATTCCTAGCTTCAGGCTGACGGGGTCATTTCATTTCCTCAAAAATTGGTCCGCTAGTTTGATGCTGGATTGCATAACCTTCTCAACTGTGGAGTGCTGCTTCGATGAATCCTGTCGTTAACCTTTCCACTTCTCGCCCGCTACTCAGCAGAAGCGCTTGAAATCCCGCGCCATCTCAGGCTTGCGTCACCACCTGGTCACTTGAGCACCTCAGAACAACGCAGCACGGCCACCTCGACTCACAATGGAGCCAATCATCAAGAGCTTTTCACGGGTTGTCAGAGGGATAGACGAGAGCAGTCATGTCCTCGAGTTGTACACAACCCTTGAAGACGCCCTTACATCTGGCCAGTCGGCCACATCAGCACCAGCCCTCACCCCTCAGCAAAAGCGCCGCATCCTTGACTTTCCCGAACCCGACACACAGCTCGCCAACATCGCCGCCGCATGCCCTGCAGCAGAAGTCACGACGGGGGACGCCACCGACACCCAAGTCAGCGCCGCCAAGGCCGCCCTCCTCCAGCGCGCCGCAGACTCGCCGCGCGACCTGACCGACGCGGAGGTCAACCTCCTCAAGCTGCGCTACTGGGCAGCCACCCCCGGCGCGGACCGCAGCAACGAGGAGAAGAAAGCCCTTCGCGCCTCGTTCCAGGCGTACGGCGCCCGCGAGGACTGGCTCGCCGCGCTGGACCGCCTCAAGCGCGTGCGCGCCCCTCTGTACGACGCGAACGAGGAGGCCGCGATCGACAACGCCGTGGCTGAGGACACGCGCCGGCTCGTCGAGGCCGCGCAGGGCGGGCCGGGGGCTAAGGAGAGGGCCGAGGAGGCGAACCGGCGCTCGCTGGCGGCGGCGCGGCCGTGGGTGCGGCGCATGTGGGAGGAGGACGGCCATGCGGAGGCCCGGGCGGGCCTGGCGCACGGTGGGAAGGCGTGGGGGTACCCGGTGTATGTGGCGCCGCGCCTGTTGGAGGAGGAAGAGGTTGAGACTTTTGAGGAGTACGCGTCGAGACGGGACGGTGCGTTGTGGTGGGCTCGGAATGGAGCGCGTCTGGGGGACGTCTTGGGGTCGAGGTGGCTGCTCCAGAGTTTGGCATGGCCTGAGGGCGTCTCTTCGGACCTGCCCACCAGCGGTGGTGCGGGCGGCCATGTTGGCAGTCGAGCCCGTCGGCTGGCTTTTCAAAAGCTTCGCCATGACTTTGCCACGGTAGTGGCTGGTCCGCCAAAGAAGCAGACAATCGTGGTACCAACGGAGCGGGGGAAAAAAGCGAAATTTGAGCAAGAAGTCGACCTCAAGGGAGGACTCCTCCGCAACGTGTTCTTGGTCATTGATCAAGAAGCGGTAGATTCGACAATTGGGCCGCAAAGGGGTGTGGTCGATGACATGTGGCTATGGGCGGTGGACCCAGCTTACTCGGACAACGTGGACGACAGCGACCCAACAACCTCAAGTGCCGAGGAAGACGAGACCAAGGACGATGAGTACCACGGCTTCCTTCGTGTGCGCCTGCAACAGCTTATAAACAACTTCTACGAGGTCCGGCGATATCAGGAGGAGGACTACTCTCTCTCGAGCTTGTGGCAACTGTCTCAGAGAAGCAGGAATGGACTTTTCATTTCAACGAAGGAGGAAGAGCTCAACCATTGGATCCCAACGCGGGATGTTGGTAGTGCCATCAGGCCTCCCAAACAATCCGAGTGACGGGTCTTGGGGTTCGAAAGGGGCGCGACACACTAAGCCGCATGTCTTTCGCGAACGAGCAATGCTTTCAGTATATTCACGAACTCGATCTTCCACTCAAAGACTCAAACTAGTTTAACAGCCTCGGTATCTCTTTGTTCTTACGTACAAACTTTGGACGCCGTACCGATACAGTACGCGTAGCCTGCCCACAAGCCTGAGCAGTCTCCATTGAGGGCCGGGTTCATCTGGTACAGACAATTCAGGGAGATACCCGCATTAGCAGCCATGTCATAGCAGTATATGCCGTCCTGCTGCATGACCCACTTGTTGCAGTCAGATGAAATGCCTGCCTGAGTGGGACCAGGTGCAGCTGCGGCGGAAGTCGTGGTCGGAGGAGCTGACGTCGTCGTCGCAGTGACAGACCCAGGACCAGAAGAAGTGCTACCTGTCGCCGTGGGAGAGGTTGTCCCGAGTGCGACACAGATATACACGCCGAGCTGACTTTTTCAGGGATAGAAAGATTAGTATCAGTCAACCACAAGCCTCGGGAAACAGAGAGTATCAGGGTTCTACTTACAGCCCAGAACAGTCAGAGCCAAGATCAGGGTTCCACGCGTATAGCTGGTTCTCCAGGGACAGGCTCCAGCGTTGTGCGATATCAAAACATGTGTCGCCCGCTGGAGACGCAGACAAAATCGTTAGCTCACCATGTCGTATTTCCCAGGGGCCTCGGTTGGAACTCACAAGCCACATTATAGAACCTCGTGCAGCCATTCACCATGAGGCTCTGATAAGGCGTCGGCGTCGGATTCGGCGTCGCAGTAATCGGGTACGCCGACACAGACGTCACCGCAATCGAGCTGTAATTTGAGGCCGTGGTAGATGTCGAATTGATGGCAGGGAACGTCCACCCATCCGTCGCGCTGGCATACGTTGTCGCATAACAACTTGCCGCCCCGGTGGTGCTGCCTCCCACGCATGGGTTCGTGGGCCGACCCCCGTAGCCCGCATAGGTGGAGATGTCTCCCACCGCCTGTACGCAGTAGCTGTACCCCAGAAAGAGGTTGTTGCAGGATGTCGAGTTGACCTCCGGGTTGAGGAAGTAAAAGTCCGCGAGCGAGATGCCCTGGATCTGTGTAACAGACGCGCACGTGTCGCCGCCGCGCACCTCGTAATACTTCCCGCACTGCGTGTTGGTCCCTTCCACCACATTGCCGGGCACCGGCGCGACGGTGGCGGTGGAGGCGGGCGCGGTGGCGGTCACGGTGCCATTACCGGACGCGTTGTCGCCGGGGAAGGTGACGCAGATCTGGGACCCCTCGAGGAGCGGCAGGTTGTCACACCCGGGGCTGATGTCGACGTTCCAGGAGATGAGCTGCGAGATGGTGAACTGCTTGCCCGCCTCGGGGGTGGTGTAGGAGTCCACGATGCTCCAGCACGTGTCGTTTGCCTGCACGGTGTAGACGTCGCAGCTCGGCGGCATGCACAGCTGCGCGCCGGCGGCGGGGAAGTGCGTGCAGCCGGCCTCCAGGTTGTTGTTGTAGAGCATCTCGCTCGTCGAGACCCTCTGCGACGTGCTGATGGAGTGGCAGTCATCCCCCGCCTGCACGACATAAGTAGCTGCGCACGACCGGGCTGCCGTCGGGGACGAGGTCGTTGCCGTCGCCGTCGCCGTCTGCGTGGCGTTGATGTAGTTGGGCGGCGGGGATGTCACGGCGTACCCGGTGGCCTGGCACGACTGGGTCAACGAGGAGAAGTTTGCTGCGAGCTCGTCGTCCCACCCCAGCGTGTTGCTCAGCTGGATCTGGAAGGTGCCCAGCACGCAGTCTGAGCAGCTCTGATCCGATGCGTTGCCGTCCGCCCACGAGTCGAAGACTGGGGCGCAGAAGGCGCCTGAGGTGGCGTCGCGACGGCACGTGTAGTTGTATGTCCACATCAGTGTGTCGGCCGTAGCCGTGACGGGGTAGTCCAGGCTGGATACCTCGATGACATCCTGGGCGCAGGATGTCTGCTGGGTGTTGATGAGGGACTCAAGCGACTGGAGACAGTCCGAAGTACAGATAGAACTGAGGTCATCGCTCGTGGGGAAATATCCGCCAAAGGCAATTATAGGAAGACTCCTGTCACAGGTGACTTCGGACGTGAAAGTAGAGCTGGACATGCATCATCAGTTTCGGCGAGGCCCCATGGCTGGTATGAGTACAGGACGTGGCTTACTTGCAAGTGGATGAAAGACTGTCACTTGGAGCAGGGAGCGAAAGCGGGACTGCAATCTCAGACCTGTTGCTGCCAACAAAGACCTGCGCGAATACGGGCACTGAGGTCAACAAGATCAGGCGAGAAGCCATTCCGAAACACGAGTGCTGAAGAGCAGACGGCATGACTGAAGCCATCACCAAAAAAGAGCGGCATACACGGTCGATGGAGACAGAGCGGCAAACAGAGTGTACCACTAGAGGCTCTTTACCCTCTCCAGTCCGAGTGTCCCGGATCTCGGGGAGAAAAGATTAAGCAGTCAACGTGCTGCAGTGATGCTGGGAGGTTCAAAAAACGACATGGATTTGAACCCGATCTGCGGGCTTCCTGCATTACCTCCTGACCTTTTCCCAAGATTACTGCACCAAAATAAAATCCCACATCAAAGCTAGCGTAGCAATATTTTACAGCATATAACCGAGCTGTTAAGACCATATTCCTGAAGGAATACCAATTTCGGCTAGTTGTGCCCCCAAAGCCCCAGGAAAGGTGTAGATATCAGAGAAGGTGGTCCACTTTTGCCTATAGATGGCATGCGGTATAGCAGAAATCAAGCTCAGAAGTAAGACGCGAAGGATTCCTGGGTTACATCTCATTACACTCAACCGCGGGACATTCAGTAGTCAGCTTCAGCTAAGCACAATGCAAGGGGCAACTTTACAAGGCCGATTCTAGCTTGCGCCCTAGGTAGTAGCACTAATGAAATCGATGGACCCTACCCGAAAACCAAGCTTCAACCAGATCCGGGAGACAGGGGTCCCTCGCGATGGTGTTTCGCTGAGAAGACAGAATGATATTGCCCTCTTCGGCCAAATTTTCAGCCCCTGAGATGGCAACCAACATTGGAACGCAGACTGATCCATGCACCCTGTCGGCGCAACGGTCAATCCATCGGGAATCCAAAAAGAAGATTCCTTTCTGTAGTCGAAGTCTGCCCTCGGCGCTTAACGAAGCCAGACGCTCCTTATCCTTCTTTTACACCCCCTTCCACCTCCACCACATTGTTTTTTCCGTATAGGTCCATGTCTGAATAGTGTCGAACATGGCGACCTCACGGCCATCCACGGTCATTTCACAGGCGCAGACTTGGCTTCTTCTCTCGCTCTTGGCCATATTCGTCAGCACACTCCTTCTCAAATCTGCATATCAGCCTCCAACTGCGCACTTACATGAGTTGCGTGACCTGTCCACCTCGCGGGTTCGGCTGAGCCCTGAAAACGAGGTGGTCAACACTGGGTTCCCAGAGGACCTGGGTAACGTGACCAGTCAGCTCATGCGGAGAGCTGGCGGGGACTACTCGTGCAAAAAAGGCGTGCCCTGCAAGACGCAGGCGTGCTGTGGTTCTTTCTTTGACGACGTTGGGACGTGCGGCTTCGGTCCGACCTTTTGCGGCAGTGACTGTGATTCTCAGTGCGATGCGAAGCCTGAGTGCGGCCAGTTCGCCGATCCTCCTGGTTCGTTGTGCCTTGGCCCCAGAATAATCGCGGCGAAAGGTCTTGCTCAGTGCTGATGTGGAATGTAGGGAAAACATGCCCCCTGAACGTGTGCTGCAGTGAATTCGGTTTCTGCGGTAGCACGGCTGATTTCTGTCAGACGGGCTGTCAGTCGAACTGCGTCCTTGAACCCCCGGTTCCTGCTGGGGGAAGTAGTAGCAAGGTGATAGACAACAAGGTCATTGGCTACTACGAAGCGTGGTCGGCCAGGAGGAAGTGCAGAACATTTCCTCCCGATGGCATTCCCATTGAAGGCCTGACGCATGTAAACTTCGCCTTTGCATAGTAAGTGACTTCCGGCTCACAACTGGTGCAGAGTCGCGAGAACGCACAGGATGGCTGACCACAAATATAGTATTGACCCGGATACCCTGCAAGTCACAAACATGGACTCGGAGACCCCTACAAGTCTGTTTGCGACTACTACAGATATCAAGAACCTCAAGTCTCGGGGGTCTACCCTTGAGGTCTTTGTATCCATCGGTGGCTGGACCTTCTCTGATAACGGTACAGCTACTCAGCCTGTCTTCCCGGCTATTGCCAGTGACGCAGGCAAGCGCAAGCAGTTTGCAGATAACCTCGTCTCTTTCATGATGCGCTATGGCTTTGACGGCGTGGATCTCGACTGGGAGTATCCAGGCGCACCTGATCGTGGTGGCTTGGAAGAGAAAGACATTCAAAACTTCGTCCTGTTGCTGAAAACACTACGTGAGACGTTTCTTGCGTCGGCTCGTGGTAACTACGGGCTGACCTTTACGATTCCCACTTCGTACTGGTATCTTCGTTGGTAAGTCCCAAGCGAATCTCGTCATCTCACACATTGATGTTTCAAAGAAATTCCGTTCTAATCCTCTGTAGGTTCGATGTACCGGCGCTGCTTGAGTATGCTGATTGGACGAACATGATGTCCTACGATCTTCATGGAGTCTGGGATGAACACAATCCCATCGGCTCTATCGTACAGAGCCACACCAACCTCACAGAGATCAAATTGGCAGCCAACCTGCTATGGCGGAACAATGTGCCTCCTGGAAAGGTCGTGCTCGGTGTCGGCTTCTACGGGCGCTCGTTCCAGCTGGCCGACAGCGGGTGCAGCACACCAGGCTGCGCATTCAGCGGTCCCGCCAAGGCTGGTGAGTGTACCAATTCAGCTGGAACACTGGCCTATTTCGAAATCATGGACATTATCAACGCCCAGAATCCAAAGGTGACACATGATGAGGAGGCTGCCGCCAACTACATTGTGTTCGGAGACAACAATGACCAATGGATCAGTTACGACGACGCCAAGACACTCAAGCAGAAGGTCGACTGGGCAGACAGTGTTGGCCTCGGCGGTGTCATGATCTGGAGTGTCGACCAGGATGATGCAGACTTCACTGCCCTTGAAGGCCTTCTCGGTCAAACTATCCCGTCGTTTGAAGAGAACCTCAAGCGGGCCGAGGTCGCAGATACCAACCACTGGAGCTCCGTGAATGGCCAGGGGTGTAAAGTCAGCGACTGTTTGAGCGACCTGGCGAACCCGCCTTCAGGTTTCTCAACAGCCCCAAATGGCAAGTTTCAAGACACTTGCGGAAGTGACAAGAACGGACAGATGTATAAGTACGTCTATTGTCCTACTGATGCCATGCCGCAATCGTGCCAGTGGCGTGGTTCTGGGTCGTGTCACGGCCAATGCCACACTGGCGAGGTTACACTCGCTCACTCTCCCCACGGTGATAAGTCTTGTGTGAAGCCAGGGCAGCAAGCATTCTGCTGCGAGAGCGAGACTTGGTCTAGCTTCACTGATAAGTGTGGCTGGGGAAACGACTGTGACGAATGCCCCAGTGACGCGCCTTACTCTGTCAACACGAGGAAGAAGATTTCATTCTTCTCAAGTTGCACTCAGCATTATTGCTGCCCGTACAACTTCCAGAATTGCCACTGGGTGGGCAAAGGTACTTGTGACGACAACGAGTGCTCTGCCACTGATGTCCAGGTTGGACTGGACGACGAGGGAGACACAGGATCCGTATGTGTCGGCCAGTGGGCGTCTCGGAAGAAGCCGCTTTGCTGCAACACGCCCGATAATCTGAACCCTTTCCTGCCAGTCCCTCTCGAGAAGCTCTTCCCTACATTGCCACCATCCAGCGACGTGCCCGCCTTCGACCAGCAGACCCTTTCGCAGCTCCCTACTCTTGTCGGTGCCAATCCAAACCCTAATGCTTTCTTCTTTGTGGTCATCGACGGCCCACCGGGGACTGTTTCCAATGTCAACAAGCGTGATGGGTCCCATCTCGAGTTCCTCACTGGTGGTATGCACCACGGTCAAGATGCGCAGACGACTCACTTCGTGTGCATGGACAATTCTGCCACAAGTAACTGCAATGACATGCATCTTGACGGCCTCGAGGGCACTGTTCTTCGAATGCCCGACAACATGGGCTTCGCGACGTACGCCGTCGCCCATGCAGCGAGGGAGGTCACCAATGTCACCCTTCCCAGCCGCATCGCACGGCGGGCACCACCAGGAGCCAGAGTTTACGAGCTCGAGTACAGTTATAACTTTTCAAAGGTCAAGCGAGACTCTGGAGATATATATCTCCGCGTCGACTACTCAGATACACACACTTATTACACTGATATCGTGCAGGCGCCTCATCAAAAGAGGTTCTGGAGCACTATCAGCTCTGTGTGGAAAACCATCCTCGATCGAATTCGCGGTCAGACGTACGATGAAGACCAGCAGCCTACATTGAGCAAAGACAACTTCGATGTCCTCATTTACGGCGATGATGGCAAAGACAATGGGTGCTCAGGGGCTGACGGGTTCCTTAAACTCAGCCTGTCGGGGTCGATGCGAAATGTTATGCGTTTTGGCTTTACCCTTGTGGGCACTATTCAACCTTTCGCTCTGGAGGAGGCCTATGGATATTTCGACTCTGATCTCTACATGTCTGCCCAGCTAAACTTCGACGGGAAGGGCCACCTTGATATCAACGGCGGGTCAGGCGTCTCACGGAGTCTCTTCAGCAGCCCCGTCACCAAGTTCCAGGCTTCTCACCCGGGCATCGTATCTTTCTCCCCTGAACTCAACGCAGAGGTCTCTCTTGTCGGATCCGGGCAAGTGGACGGCAAGTTCAGCGTCAGCTTTGAGAGTGGATCGTCAAAGACGATCAAGACGCACGCACCTCCACAGCTGGCCACCTTTGACGGCGACATGCTGGCCAATACCATCAGTGATGCGGCTGATGGGTACATCGACGTTCAAACGCCATCTTTCAACACAATCTTCGCTATGAACATGAACCTGGAGACATCAATGAAGATGAAGATCTTTGACTACGGCACCTCCCTACAAGCTGCCGGCGCGACCTTCAGTGCAAGAACCCCACATGCCATCCGCATCATCGGTGATACAGGCACCGGTAAGCCCGGCTTGGAGGACGCGCCGCAGCAGGCTTCCTCGGATGTCGTCCAAGATGGTACGGTCCGGGACGGATGGGATGACGGCACAACTCACGGTATTGGCTCAATGCCGAGCCCTGCTGTTGTCCTCACTGGCGGGGAAGCCGCACCAAATCGCGAGGTCCCAGACATCAACGGCTATGCCGTCTTTGGTGACAAGGACTTCATGACCTGCTCGGATGGCGGCGGAGGCTCTTATACGGGCCACCTGGTGTGTTACTGGAATCTTGTCAAAAACGATTCTACCATGGTGGAACCCGATCCCCCTTACAAGCGCCTGCTGCGGAGAGAGTGGCTCGAGCCCCTAACAGGGAGCGAGAAGGAGCGGCTCGACTCTGGTGCCGGGCAGGTGGAAGACGACGACCCTCTCCATCGTCGTGCCGCCGGTCCCTCGGGTGGCGCGTCGGAGTCGTACCCCGTGTATGAATACCCGGCCAACCCGAACGGGCCGACCAACGCTTTCAACTTCGAGACGCCTACGTATCCCGCTGGCAATGACGGGGCGGCGCTTGATGCTGAGACGGGTCGGAATGAGAGGTATGCGCTGAATGATCCTGATGATTGTGAGGATACTACCATCGTGGCGAATGGCGTGCAGGGTGTAAATTGGGAAACCGTCGACTCGGACCATATCGACGACAGGTCGATTTTCCCAAATCACTTTTTGAATTTTGCGCAGAGTGGTATGTGACTGTCTCAGCCAACCTTTATCTGCCTTCTCAGTGTTCCCCGATTTTATCGAAAACTACTAATTCATTACTTCTGTAGGTGAACTCGACTTGGCTGATGATGACAACAACCCGACTATATATCGAACTGCGAACCCAACCTGGGATTTTGCCAACCTGCTTGATTATTTCGCCGCGGACTACCGCACCTGGGTTCCTGCCAACGTTGAGCCCAACCCGCCGCCCGGCTCCGCTGCTGGTGATGTCGCGGACTCGATGGGATCGACTAACAACCCAAATGTGATGGTGAACCTCGAGACCAATCTCAACGTAAGTAAAACATATCTTAAATTTCCCCCATCTTGTCAGTCTGGTGGTTGGGAAAAAGCCACTGACAAACATCCACCAGATCCTCAAGGGCCGCATCTATACCACAGAGGGTCAGCCGGTCGGCAACGACGTCTGGGCGATCTGGATGCAGCACCGAGAACAAGGCCGCGCGCAGGCAATGCTGTCGGCCCTCCGGGCTAGCTTTGGTATGTTTGCATATATGCGGGCGAACTCGGGTGTCCGCAACACGGTGTTTGCGGACAGGCGGACGGCGTTGGAGCAGTTTGATCGATTTTATGCTGCCGTGAGTGTTTCTCTTCCCTCATCTTTTCCTCTTCTTTCTATCCCCAAAGGCCGTGGAAGAATGTGTTTACTGACACTCTGTTTCTTGCTCGCAAAACAGACGTTTCCCAACAGGCCGGAGCGCATGGTTGCATTGATCGACGAGTTCCAACCACAGTGGCAGACGCGGGTGATTAACTTTGTGACGCGGTCCATCAACTCACGTTTGGACGATATGGTGAACCTTTACACTCCCGATTTGTCTCTGCCTGTTGGTGACCCGGCAGGAGACCTGGCGAGAGACGTCCTTGGTGCAGTGAGCAGGTTGAGGGCTAGGATTGCTGCTGAGATTTCATTCTAGAGATGGGTCTAGCCTACCTACATAACGTCCCCGGCCCACATTCCGACCACCCCCCGATTCCGACCACCCACTTTTTGGTGCAAATACACTATTAAGACACCCACTTTTCAACTTAGCCTATTAAATCCAAATAAAATCCTATAACCCTAACCCTAGATTATACTAATAGTTTCTTAATTATATTTTAATTTAAAAATACTAAAAAAATAGTTTATAAACTTTAATATTTTTAAAAAGAGTTTTAAACTTAAAGTACTAAATATATTAAGAATTACTAGTAAATTACTAGGTATTTATAACAATACTAATAATATAATTTATTTAAGATATATTAATAATAAAAATTATAAAAAATCTTTTTCTTATATAATAAATAGTAAATAATTATATTTTAAGCCTTTTAACTATTATAATTTTATTTTACTATAAATAAAAATCTTTATAATTTCTCTAAGAAATCTTATATAAAGAAAGTAGAATATTTTAGTTTTAAAAATATTAATAATATTTATTAAATAAAACCTTACTAAATTGAAATAGTAATAAAAATAATTAAGGTTATTTAAAAAAAAGTAAGATTATAACTAATTTATTTAATTAGTTATAATTAATATAAGCTTATAGTTAGAAATGTTAGTGTTAATATATAGAATCCTATAGATTTCTTAACATTTTAAAATTCTTTAACTTTAAAATTCTTTTTAAAAATATTATAATCCTAAAAGGAATTGTTTAATATTTTTATATAATGTTAGAAATAAAACCCTATTTATATAGTCTAGGGTTAGGATTATAGGATTTTATTTAAATTTAATAGAGGGGGGTAGAAAAGTAGGAGTTTGTGTGGAAAAGGTGGTCGGAATCGGGGGGTGGGCGGATTCCGGGCCGCCCACGTTAAATGAATAACAAAACATGGGATGCGTCACTATCCACAGCCTCATGACCCCGGATGGCATATAGACGTGTCTGTCTGTATACAAGATGAGAGCATTTAAGATTTTTATGTCCAACACACAGAGGTGAGGGTTAGGTGAAGAGCCCGGGAGGGTCTCATTCCTATAGGTAATAAAGACTAGTCTCACTACTGATAGTTGCAATAGTAGGCGTGACTGCTAGCCACACACTCTACTATCCGGCTAAAAGACTATAATAACCAATCTATATGATTGGTTACCTAGCAGTATATAAGTATCATACCGTCACTACCCCCCTTTAAGGCCTTTTAGAGTGCTTAGATGTTTAGAGGAAAGTAGTGCCTTTAAATCAGCTTATATACTTATAGGAGGCCTGAAAATTTTAAACGGTACGGTATAAGTAATGGGTTATAAATAACGGATTCTTAAATAATTTAATTAAGTTACTTTCTTATAAACACTCTTTTTTAATAGTGTAATTAAAGATAGGGGCCTAATATTAAAAAATTAAATAAGATTTTTAAATATAAAGGCTTAAACTTATACTTTTAGTTAGATTAATTATTATAATAGTAGGTGTAACTACTAGCTATACACTCTACTATTTGGTTAAAAGACTATAATAACTAATCTATATAATTAATTACCTAATAGTATATAAGTACCGTACCGTTATTATAGTGCTATTTATTAAATATATATAAGTATTTTAAAAGTAGAGCCTATTATATATAATAATAATATAATATACTAACTTATATATTTAATTTTAATATATTTTAAATATTTAAAAGGAAAATAAATATTTATATAAAAATAGTTAATATATAAAATATAAGTTTAAATATTTTTAATATATAATTTTAATTTATATTATTTATTTATTATATAAAATTAAAATTTATATTTATTTTATTAATTTTTAATTTTTAATTTTTAATTTTTAATTTTTAATTATTATTTAATAATTTCTTTTATTATTTAAAGTATTTTAATAATTTTTAAATATTTAATATTTAATATTTTTATATTTTATTATTAATAAACGTTTTTATTATTAAATTAATTTATAATATTAAATTAATAGTTTTATAAAACTTTATATAAAACTTTTAATTATTAATTTATATATTTATATTATTATTAATAGAATTATTTATATAAAACGTATAAAAATACTTTATTTAAATAATATATATAGTTTAAAAGATTAAATAAAAATAAATATTTATATAAAAATAAATAAATAATTATTAAAATAATACCCTTTAACTTTATTTATATATTATAAAGTTAAAGTTATAAATACTTATTATATTATAATTATTATTATTAATATTATATTCTTTCTAAGTACTAAGTTTTAAGTACTTACTATTATATAAAGGCGTTATATATATCCTTAGATATATATAGAATAGAAGCGAAACTATATAAATAGATAATATATAGGTACCTATTTTCTTCTAGATTATAGCTAATTAAAGGGCTCTATTTAACCTCCCTAGACTACTGGTAAGCTGTTCCGTGGCTCCAAGTCCCACAGGTGTCTTCTTGACAGGCGAGAAATGGATTTATCCGTGTCGCTTCGAAGGCGTGGTCATCTGGCCACTGCTGCTCTCCTCATCGGAATCATGTCGGACTGGGGTGGTCGGCGCCGCGCCGCGCTCACGACGATCGCGCATGGCGCGGACGTCGCTATTGGACTTGTAGCCAGACATGAGGTTGAATGGTATCGGGCTGCCGAACTTGTCGTGGCTTGAGTCTGGCGATGAAGGTGCTTCTGGTCTTGTGGATGACTGAGAGCTCTGTGGCTCCTGTTGGTCAGCTTCCCAATCGGCAGTCGGTCATGGTGACGGGGCGTGGGGGAGGTTTGTGCAGTTGGGAATGGTGAGTGTTTGTTTATGCTGTTTTGTGAAGACGTAGGGGGTACACCACCAGGTTGCGGTGGTTCTGATACGTACTAGGTGGTCAGCTGGTCACTCTGTGACTGTGGTAGAGTAGGTGTGGTGTAGCACCTAAGTGGTTATATGGTGTCGTGCTTGGGAAGCGGAGAGATCAGTGAGTGTCTTGTGGGTGTGGTGGATGTATGTGTAGAAGTGGGACGTGTAGTGTTTATTTACTTGGCCCACCGTAAGATAGTGGTGTGTCTGCGGCGCACACTGGTGGCCGCTCCACACGTCAAGTGCTCAGTGATTTCCACTGCCACCAGTATGTTCTTGCATTCTAACAGTCCATCTATCTAAGGATGGTAGGTGTTGAGAATAGTAGGGACCTTCCTGCTTGTTCCTAGAGTAATTTCTACAAATTTAACATAAACTTAGGATCTTAGTTAGATATAATCTATCATAGTATACTCCAGTTTACTAAATATAACCACATTAAACTTTAGCCACACTATATTTTTCCTTTACACTATATAACTATCTTTTAATTTAGCTACTTATTTCTTTCCTAATAGTTTAAAACTTATATATAAAGTCTTTAATAACTTTATATATATTTTTATAATTCTTTTAAAAAAAAACTTTAAATCCACTCTTTTCTTTATTTTTATTATATTTTTATATTATTAAAAATTAATAATTATTAATAATAAAAGTATAAACTTAAAAGAAAATAAACTTATTATACTCTCTTTTATCTTTTATAAATTACTTTTAAAACTTTTTTAAGAGTTTTAATACTTTATTATAAAATTTTAAAGATAATATATTATAAATTATTTCTTTATTTTAAATTCTTTTAAAGTTAATAATTATATATTTAAATAAAGATTATAATATTAATTTATTTAATAAGGGTTTTATTAATATATATATATATATATTTAAAAATAATTTTAATTAAGCTTTTAATATAATTTATTTATATAATAATTATTTTTAAATTTAATCTTATTATATAACTTTTATAATATTTTAATTAATATTATTATTAAAATAATACTTTTAACTTTATTTATATATTATAAAGTTAAAATTATAAATATTTATTATATTATAATTATTATTAATAATATTATATTTTTTTTAAATATTAAGTTTTAAATATTTATTACTATATAAAGCTATTATATATATCTTTAAATATATATAGAATAGAAGTAAAACTATATAACTATATTAAGAGTAATTTAGTATAGTCTTATGTTGAATAGACGTTGTTTCTAGGTATAAGTAAGGTACTCTTAGTGAATTTATCTATTACCGTGAGTAAAGAGTTGAAGAATAGTAAGGTGTTTATCTACTATAGTGTTCCGGCAGCTAGTACATCGGGCAAGGCGGTTGTAAAGTCCATGGTTAAAATGGAATGCTCGGAGTAGATATAGATTCGAGTTTACCTAATAGTGCCTAGTTGTTATACTTATTTAGTTTATAAGTTAAATAATAAGAGATTTAATCTTTAATCTTTCTTTAAAGGCTAGTAATTATAAATTTAAACATAATATTATACTAAACTCTATATATTTTAAAGTACTATATTAATACTTATAAACAGCCTATAAAAGTTATAAAGGCCTATAAAGCTTACCTTATTTTTAAAATATATTCTTAATATAAAACTTATAATAATTATAAAAGTTACTTTTTTATAAAACTTAAAGAATTAAAGTATAAAAGTTATATAATTAATTTTTAAAAGAGAAATATATATTAAATAAATAAAATAATTATAAAGAAATAGTTATAAAAAAAGATAAAAATAAAAATAAAAATAAAAATAAAAATAAAAATAAAAATAAAAATAAAAATAAAAATAAAAATAAAATAACTTAAAAAATAAAAAAAAACTTTAAAATTATTTTAAAAAAAGAATCCTTTTTAATTATTTTTTATACTTAAATAAATAAAGTAACTCTTAAATTACTAAAATCTTTTTATATAACTTCTATACCTTAATTCTCTAACTCTTATAGAAGGGGATTACTCTTATAATAGGTATAAGTCTTATAGTATATATAACGTTTATAAAGGGCTATAATACTTGTGGATCCCCCCTATTTACCAGTACGGTAATAGTGGTATGCGGTGGCCACCTCTGGCCACCCTTCTCTATGGCACGCATATAGGTTCAACCACACTACTACACGACAATTGATTCGATTCAGTTCCCGTGTCCAATTTTAGCATTGGCTGTACGGTCTCCAGGTCTATTTGGATCTGAAGGTCTTGCTCTGAGGTGGCAGCCAATTCGCGACAGAGATGGCAGTCACGGAGGGAAGGAGCGGCGGCATGTCCCGACTGACTGCCTGAATCTCACACCTGCACCCATTGGATTTTCAGTTTTGAAAAAAAAGTCCTCTCTTGATGGACAAGACAGCCGAATCGCCAAGTTCTCCAAAGCAGTTTAAAGAAGACTTCGTTTATCGTTTTTGAAGATGGTACCTCTTCGTGAGAAATCTGGCAATGCCCGTGCCATTCGCAGCAGCACTCGCGCCCAGAGAGCTCCTGCACCTTCCCAGGGCAAATCGGCCTCTTCATTCGGCCAATCTTCCAGTTCTTCTGTGCCTCGCAAAAGGAAGTCGTATACTGAGCCAGAGTCTGACCAAGACTCTGGCGAAGATGTTGATGCCCATGGGGTGAAAAATGACGATTCAGACTATGAATCTGATGGGATGGCTGAAGAGAAGTGAGTTTTCACGGCAGTTTCACATACGATTAAAATATTAATATTAGTAGGGAACTGTTGGACGAGCTCTTTGCTTTCAACGAGGAACTCCACGCGGACGAACCTGAGGCCGAGTTGGAAGGCTCCGTTGACGAAGGTGACGAACCCACCACACTACCTTTCAGCAACCCTGAGGAGCCCTCGGGTTATGTGTGGTTTCGCTTCTATTCCGTATACGTCCGAGGACATACATGGAGAACAAGCATGAACAATGTCGATCGGTACCGCCGCCTCTTCCAAGCTACAGTAGAGGCACTGAAGGGTACTTCCATTGAGCTCCTCAGGAAGTTTGACAGTATCCGTTCACTGAAGGCCGCCGACGATGACGGGCCTCCACCAATCCACCGGCAATGGGTGGCCACATTTGTACATTGCGATTCACGAGTGCTAAAACACCGTGCACTCGAGGATGTACCTGTCAGAACCAGGTCTATTCTTGGCGACCCGAAGCTCGATTTGGATAACTGGGTGGGTAGCTGCGGAAGCTCCCCAAGATCTCCAAAGATGCTCGAGAGTTTTACGCGGGGGAGTATATCGATATCGTGGACCGGTACTGGCATAAAGCTAGCCCTGATGGCCAATACTCTGCTGGTCAAATCGAGACCAGGCTGTATAAAGGGGGCACCTCTAATGCAGCGACGGGCGAGAGAATTCGGACACACCGACGGTTCTTGAGGATGACACTCCCCGATGCCAAAGCAGCCTTCACCAAGCAGAAACGTTCTGCTCCATATCATTATCAGTTTGGGAGCCAGGCAGCTCCATCTGAGGACGGGCCAGCATACCAGTGCCAATCTGATTTTCGATCGATGGGGCATACTTCAAGTTCTGACAATATGAATACCTCCAACACTCCTTTTATTTGGTTGCGAGAACTCATCAACCAAATTCTCATGAACTGCCTACCACCTGACAACTCGTCGTTCCGCTGTCAAACATTATCAACCGAGGTCAAGCAGCTAGTCCATGATATACGCCAGGGGCTCGAAGCTGAGTTTGGACCACTTCTAGACCTTTCTGGAGTCACCCTAAACCGTGGGTGTTGTCTGATGGAAGCACAGAGAGGGGGAAGCGCTCAGCGAAAGGCATGTCTTAAATGCCCCAAGCTATTCACCCCAGGGGGGGGGTTTACCGGCAAGAAGGGGCAGCCATGGGAGGATATATTCCGTCTATATGAGCCGGGTAATCCCATGGGTCCAATCATCTGCCTTGGCTGTTTAGAAGCCCATTCCCCTCCCGGCCACAAGTTCTGTCGAAAATGTAAATACTATCACCTTAAGGCATTATTTAAGAAAATAGATATTTATATAGGAATAAATATATAATATGTAAATACTTATTTTTTTTTAAATTATAGTTAATTAAAAGACTTTATTTAAAAGAACGGAAATTCGCGCACTTAGAATTAAAAAGTATATATAGTACACCTATCTACTAATTAAAAAGTATAGAATATAAAATACCTTTTATAAAAAGGTTAGTTAGAGTAAAGGAGGTAAGCTTTAAAGTATAAAGTATAGTAGAGAGTTATAAATAAAGTTAGTAAGTATAACTTAAGTTTTTAAAAAACTAATCTACTTTATTTATAATTCTTTAATTATAAAAAAGGCTTATATATTAAAGTTATAAAGACTTTAAGGTTTTATACTCTAATTAGCTGAATAATAGAGAGGGTATGTGCCTTCCGATTCTAAGTGCGCGAATTTCCATTCTCCTCTTTATTAATGCTATAATGAATATGCACATGAGTATCTACGTGGATGTGGGGCAGCCCGCAATCGCAATCGGGCACAACCACTGTGGTACAAGTCCCACCTGATTCTCAAATAAAATGCCGAGGTGGGCCACCACTTCGGGCCGGAGCCCCACCACTTGAAGGCCGGCCGTCCACACCCAACCCAGAGAAACGACACACTGGCTGCCAGATCACATCCAGCAGCCGCCGAGCGAGTGTCCACACGAGAGCAGACTGAACAATTGCATTGCCTGATCTCGAACAGCCCAGCCCAGCACCCCGCCTCTTGTCGGTCTCAGAACTGCGTGGTCTCGTCATGGTGGCTCGCCAGCTGGCCATGCGCCGTACCCGCAGCAAAGAGCGGTCACAGCCACCCACGGCCACCGTCCGGAGGAAATGGCCCCCAAGCTGCGTCTGTGCAGGTGCTGTGGTGGCATTGCTCCTTCGGGCTTATAAGAGTGACGTCCACGGGTAGCCCTCTCAACCTTGGAAGCCCGCGAGCGGCACGGCACAGACATGGTCAGCAAGTGTATAATGAGGCTTACTGTGTGCAGTAGTAATCTGTAGCCATGCAAGCCATGCAAAAGGGCCTTGCTATTTCCAGAGACCCAGAGACCTTGCACTGCACCTGCATTGGGTGACAATGGCAACGCACCTTAAGCGCCCGAGTTTGGCGCGCTGCAGGGCGCTGCGCCCCGTCATTGGCCGGCCTGGCTGCGGTGCCCCCTTCCCCAATGAGGTCCAGATTGCCATCTACCTCGACTTGGCGCGCGCCAGCCAGTCGTTCGTCGTGTCTTTTGCGTGTCTTGGATGGCACCTTCCAGCACCATCCTTCCTGCACGTCGTGATTGGCCTGGCCCCAGCCGCTGCAACCCTCCCGGGCCAGCTGCGAGGAGGTCCCCATCCAGATTCCTCGATGGGCCATGCTGCCATGCTGCTCGAGTTTGCATGAGCCTGCAGCCCCCCCTGCTCTCGCCCAATGTGAGCACATGGCGGGCTGGCGGGCAAGCAGGACACGCGGGTGTGGTCACACCTCCGTCGCCGTTGCTGGCCCTGCTGGCCCTGCTGGCCCTGCTGGCCCGGGTTGCCCAGAGTTTGCCGTCCCTCGTCTGCACGCCATTAGCCGCTCAATGGGATACTGTGGGGCTTCCTGTGCGAGCATCATGATGCCCGGCGCCTGCCAGACGGGTCGACGGGTCGAGGTCGGCCGTCTCGTCTGTTAAAACTGAATTCATCACCCCAGTCCTCCACGGACCGCCTCCTCCTCCCCCATTTCCCTTCTTCACGACGACTCATCCGAGTTTGCCACATTTGAGTGCTTCGCTGTGCGAGCCATCCTATCGTTAGCCTTTTATTAACATCTCCTAGTCTTGGTCTTTTTCCCCCCTACGGCGCAGAGCGTCGTATTGCAGCATCTCCATCCTCCGGAGGATAGGGTTCTTTTTATATCCTATGATGACCGCATTTTGTACTACTGCAACTGCGACCTAAGAATTTCCCATAATGGCAGAGCTGCTTGTTCTCCCCCAGAATGCTGACCACGAGCCCACCCTGCAGGGTCGGAGGCGGCGCCGTGGTCTTAATACAATAATCGAGGAAGAGAACGAGGACTATGTCTCGCCCACACGCTTGCCCTTCATGAGGAAAACCACGGCTAGGGACAAGACTGCAGACCAGGAGAGACTCCAGGCGTGGTTGGCCCCCCTCGATGCCATATCCAGCGAAGACTTGCCCACCCCAAGGGCCTTCCCAACCCCGAGGGGCTTCCACTTCATGACCGCACCAACACTGCCATCCTCACCCTCGTCGGCCTCGGCCTCCGGTGAGGAAGGCAGCTCCCACGGCTCATCCTCCTCACGTACCAACTCCTGGAACAGGCACAGTGCCATGACAGATGTCACCGAGTTTGATGATCTGTACGGCGTATCCGACGAGAGTGAACCCGAGATCGAGTCCATGAGAGCGCCAAGGAACAGGAAGTCAAAGGGTCCTCTGGTCTCATCGAGGACATCATCCAGCGAGGCCAGGAAAGCACTGCCACAGCTCGTGATTCCCGGTGGACACCAGCTCAACACCGTCAAGTGGTCGCCAAAGCATCAAGATTTGAAGAAGACACTCGTGTCGCCGGTGCCCCCAACACCACCGTCAGCTGTCGCCATGTCTCCAGCCATGCTGTCTTACATGCAGGCTCAGCATGCTCAACCCATCCCGACCATCTCAGCACCGCCCTCGCTCGACGGCTCATTGGATGGAAGCCTCACCTCCGAACAGCTGGCGGCCATGTCGGCGCCTCCTACTCCGGTAATGGGCAACGAGGATCCCGAGGATAGCGGGGACTGGACCGGAATCCAGCTCCAGCCCGGCGCCCTGGCAACCTTGCAGGCCTTGTCTGGCCACGAGGCAGATGAGGAGGACCAGCCTCAACACGAGCAACCCATTGAGGTATCTAGGGAGCCAATGGCAGAGTCAAGACAGGCGCCGCCTCGTCTGATGACCAGGAACCTGTCGAGGGCAACCATCGCGCTCTCACCCGCGCAACAGAGATCCATGACTGGCCTGACCAAACTAGACATCCCTTCGCCTGGTGGTTTCTTCTCCGGCCTCTCCCCACGCACTCGGACGACATGGCACCTCGAGACCCCGCCAGCAGACGAGGTCGCACCCCCGACTTCAACCACAGCTGAGCAATTCTACAGGCTTCCCTGGAACATTGCTTCCGCGCCTGCTATGCCACCCCCACCAAGACCGGAACAAATCGTTGAGCACGTCGTGGAGATTCCAGAGGCCGCCGAGGAGGAGGTCCAGACAGCAAAGCGAGTCGAGGAGCCTGTCACTGCGAGGAGAATCCCCGACTCGCAATTGGAGTCTTTCCCCGAACTCGACGAGGATGTTCACTCGCCGACATCACCGAAAGAAGAAGACCACGTCAAGGAAATCGTCGTCGACTACGACCCAGAATACGCCCAAAAGCAACAAGAAATCTCTGCGTCGCACCTCAACCGTACCGAGGTTTGGCTGCGCGCGCAGTTTGCGTACCTGAGAGGCGTTGGCTTCGAGTCCACTGAGGCAGAAGCAGAGACGGAGCCAGAGAAAGCGGCAGTCATGACAGAGGAGTCACAAGAAGCGTCAGATGAACTGGAAAAGCTGCCAACGACCCCGCCCAAGGGATCCGTACTCAAGACGGCAATTTCAGCCGCCTCGCCCGCAGCCAAGAAGTCTGTCCGCTTCTCAAACCGGCTCACGTTCGCCCCCGCCGAGGGCGATATCCCAAAGAACCTCCCGTCCAAGCTCCTGCGACAGGAGTCGGCCTTCTACCGGGCCTTCCAATCCATGACTGTCCGCTCGACCCGCGCCGACGTCTTCGTCCACCGGCTCCCCCGCTTCGAGGCCCTCCAGGCCGAACGCATCTCGCTCCGCGAGCAGCACCGCGACCGTCTCTTGGGCAAGTACCAGCTCTCGGTGGTGCCCCAGTCGGCCAAGAAGAGGATGAGCGCCAACGTGGCTCGCGGCGACGACGAGGTGTTTGAGGACCCGGAGAAGATGCGCCTCGACAAGGAGGCCGAGGCTCTGAAGCAGATGGCCAACGCCAACTGGCACGTCGCCGCGACCAAGATGCTCAACGGGGGCAGGCTGGTGTGCGCCCCCGTGCACAAGCGGCTCGCGAGGCTCTCTCTCGCGCCCAGCAAGGGACGCCACGGTGGTGCCATGCGCAGCCGCCTTCGCATCCTCGACCTCGGCGGCCAGGCGGCGTGCGACTGGGCCTGGCACGCGGCACTGCAGTACCCCAACGCAAAGGTCTACACCGTGACGACCAAGGCCATCCGCCAGCTGTCCAACTCCAACATCCGCGGCCCGCCCAACCACAGGCAGGTTGCCGTCAACAGCTTGGGCCGCCTCCCCTTCGCCGACGACCAGTTCGACGTCGTCTCGGCCCGCGAGCTGCACAATATCCTCCGCTCTTCGGAGGTCTCCGAGAAGGTCGGCGGCGACGAGTGGGACGCCTGCCTCCGCGAGGTCATGCGCGTCCTGAAGCCCGGTGGATACGTCGACTTCAGCGTCATGGACTCGGACCTCGTCAACGCGGGGCCTCTGGGCCTCGCCAAGAGCGTCGAGTTCGGCTTCACCCTCAAGACGCTGGGCTACGACCCGGCCCCAACGAGGTCCTTCCTGTCGCGCCTGTCGCGCGCCGGGTTCGAAGACGTCCACCGCGGCTGGGCGGTCCTGCCGCTCGGCCCCAAGCCCGCCGCTCGGCCGGGGCCCGTCCGCTACGGGCCAAATGGCCCCGTGGGCGCGGAGCCCTCGCCCCCATCCGGTGGCAAGACCCTCTGCCTGGACGCCATGGCGCCGGGCAGCCTTCCCGGCAGTACCGATGCCGCGGCTGCGGTCGCCGGCCTCGCGGGCACATGGAGCTGGGAGCGGTGGATCCTGCGGTGCGAGATGGAGAAGGCCGCCGGGGAGGCGCACAGCGGCTTCTCGCTCGCCGACACCGTGACCACCGATGGTGGTGCCATGAAGGAGGCGGGCAAGAGCCTCGAGGGCGTGCACGCTGTTGTTGAGGAGGGCAGGGCCTGCGGGGCTGGGCTCAGGCTGCTGAAGGGCTATGCAAGGAAGCCCGAGAGGTCGGTTACGCAGGAGGTGCTGGACGCTCTCGAGTGCCTCGATGTGACGGAATACTGAAGGCTGACAATTACCGTCTGGCCTCTAATTTTTCGATACCTCGCATACCATGTGATTTCTTTTTCCTTCCTATATTCCCCTTTTTCTTTTGACGGGTTTCTTTATGGGTTCATAGCGTATCGGGCGGGGATGATCTGTACGATGGATGGTGAATGATTATACATGGGCATGGACATGGGGCATACGAGACTTTTTCTAACTATCGACATCGTCTTGTAGACATTTCATTTGTGTCTGGTCCACCGGGGTCCTTCCTACACGTCCCGGCTTACTTGTACAATACATCATCGATTACAGAGCAAGTAGATATATACATATATATACACGCTATCGGATGGGGACAATTTTGTACGCAGTGCTTTCATCATGCTCTCTTGTCCGCCCTGGAATGCCCCCAGTCACAGCTGCCTAGGTGCCCAGGTCGTCGTCCATTCGTGAGGGCAAGTAGACTGAGCACGAGTACTTTTCAGGGAGCGCGGTCACCAATCAATTCTCCAGCACCAAGCTCAAAACTGGGAACCACAAACTGGTCCAGATCGACAATGTCAATAGGCTGTCATTTTGACTATTTATGGTCTATTGATCCATTGCCGAAAGCAACGTATTCATTATAAGCCCTATCGTTTTGGGCACGTCATGGTATCAAGCTATCAATCGTATCATGGGCCCCCCGGGCCTTTTTTTGCGACCGCTTCACCCCTTTTCTAGTCCAAGACTATCGCCGCGCCTTGCGAGCCGGCAGCTGGTTGCGCAGCCCCTCCGCCTCCGCTGGTGGCCAGACCCTTCAAGGCATCGCTCACCCTGGCCATCAGATCCTCGATGCCCCTGCCCGCGGTCTTGGCAACGGCAGACTTGCCGTGGCCCATCCAACCGTCGCCCTTGGAGTCAAAGACCGGCTGCAGGGCCGCGTCAAACTCGTCGCTGTCCTTCCGGGGGGCCTCGCCCGAGAGGGGGGGGCGCTCCACGCTCCACCACAGCTCTCCGCGGCGCGACCTGCATCTGACTCTGAGGCGTAGACCGCGTGCGGGCCTGTTCGCCTGCGCGGGCAGCTCAAAATAAAGATAGTAGACGTCCAGGGTGCGTGGTTCGATCTGGAGCTCGCCCTGGTTGTCCATGGCGACGTCGACCCACGACTCCTCCATCGCGTCGAGGGCCCGATGGAGATTCAGCGATGTCTGGAGCCAGAATGGCAGCTGCTCGAATCCATCTCGAGAATTCACAAGCGAGTCGAGCATGTCCCGGACCCGGATGTGCGGGTTGCCCTTCTCGAGAGTGACGCTGACCTTGTCACTCTTGGCAAGATCCAGTACGACCCTCCAGGGGGTCGAAGTCTGCCCATCCACGGGCGGCTGTTCCGAATTCGGTGGCCCGTAGGTGAAGACGACTTTGCGAAGTGTGACGCTCTCGCACTTCACTGTGTCTGAGCGGCGATTGATCGCAGCCACAAACTCCACCAATCTATCGAGTGCCTTGAGACGAGTAGCAAGGACGTCGATGAAGGACTTTCCGATCTCGGTCCGCAGATGTAGCTTGAACGATCCAGTGCGGGCGTTGTAGTAGACATCATGATCGACGTGACCCTTGAGAAGCGAGAACTTGGATTTGTCTCTGACAAGGACCTTGACATCGGCAGAGACGGCGAAGTGTTTGCTAGAGGCAGATGCAGGACTGCGAACACCTCGAAATGTGATCTCGACGAATTCTCCAGCCCACAATTCTTTCGTGCGCTGGGCCCCGTGATCGCCACCCTGAGGTGGGAGAATGGAAGCAAATCTGACAAACAATGACGGCAGCCTGGTGCGAGAGGACAAGTACGGGTTGATCGCGGCCTTGACCGCAAACCGAATTCTGCTCTTGCGTAGGGTCGTAATGTCGCTGATCTGAGCAATCATACCCGTGGTGAGCGTGGTGAGGTCGGTGAAGAACGGGACAGAGAAGCTGGGGTTCGTAAGTGTAATCGGAATAGGTGTGTAGGATTTGAGCCGAACAGTCGACTGCTCAGCGATCAGGTTGTTCCTAGAAGCGAACTGGTTACCTCGAGGTTTTGGCGAATCCACTGTGGGGTTGTTGGGCGCATCGCTAGAAGGCGTCAGCATACGGTATTCTGGTACAGGCCGATCGGCATGTCGACTTACATCTCTACCAGCCACCAAGTGTCGCCGGCCAAGCTCAGACAGACGACAAGGTACCAAGAAGCAGTCCAGCCTTCGCGCTTGAGCCACAGCATGTTGTGTGGCTCCCGGGAGGCGTGTAGCCGCTTGACCTCTTCTGGACCGACCGGCCGTCGAGACATGTGCCAGCCCTGGCCTTGACCCAGTCGGACGAGCTCGCCAAATTCGCTCTGCCACCTTATGGTCTCGATTTGCATAACGGCATCCTCTACGAGGTTTCGAGATCTCTGGTTGAGGTATGCTTCGCCCTTGTAGACGTATGATTGCGCAGCGGGCTCCATGTTGAACATTCCTGTGGTTGGGTTAATTCGCACGGTCAGGGACTGCGCATGGGTCAGCTGAACCACCAAGGCCGACTCCGATGGGTCCTGACTGTCGATGCTCAGCGATACCGATGCTTGCCGTTTCTCAAAGCGTGGCTTGGAAAGAAGCTTGTCGTAGATCGATGACAAAATGTTCCCAACATGTTTCGCGACGATCTTCTTGATAAGTGCCTCTGCAGAGATGTCCTGGTTATCGATTGCTACGTTCACGTCGCAAACTTCTTTTCCGTCCTGGAACCATCTCAGTTCGAGATGGCTAGTAGGGTTCGTTTTTGGTGGTGAGTTGGATTTTGATGTTCTCCCGCTGTTGACACCCACAATGATCCAGCTCTTTGGAACAGCGTTGGAGTTCGCGGGGAAACGGTTCGTCCAGTACTGTATCGAGAGGGCACGGTTCAATCGCTCGACCCTCAAATTCTCGATCCAGCGGCCGCGGCTGAGCTGTACAGCCTGTCTTCGAAGCTCATTGATCTTGTGCGTGAGAGTGAGCTCGTGAAGAAGTTCGTAACAGCCCCGTAGGCCGTCAGTGCCAAGTGCCTCGTTCACACTCATCTCCAGAAACATCCTCAATGTCTCGGTCAGGTCTTGAGGCGCTGGCGAGAATGTGAATCGGAAGTCAATGAACCAGAACTGCTTCTCGAAGTCTTCGTCGGCAATCGTGAGATCCACCTCAAACTCCCCGTCAACTTTGAAAGTGACGCGACCTGAGTCGATGGTGTAGCCTCTGAATTGGCTGGGGATCTTGTCGTGGTCCTCAAGATTAAGCCTCACAGATAACAGAGTGTTCAGCTCGTTGATCCACTTCATTTGTTCGGCCGTAGTCAACGGAGGGGGTTCAATGTAACCAAACTGCGAAAAGTTAGCAGAGTCAACATCGCTTCGCGAACAAAGTCAGTCACAGTACCTCAGGGAACCAAGGCGCCTGTCCCGTGGACAGAACTTGAAGCGCCGTTTTGAGATCAGGGTCTGGTAGCCGCGCCTGGTAGAGGCCTCTCTTGATATGACCCATGAAGTCCAAGCCCTGGTCATATTTCGCCAACTGCTCGTTGATGTGAACATTGAGATCGATCAGCTTGCTGACTTGCCCGGCTTTCCTACTCCACTCTGAGATCACCAGGGCCTTGACCCATTTTCCGTGCATGTCTTGGATGAAGCTCAGCAAGTTGGCCTTCTTGTTTTGATTCTCTTCCGAATTGTCTTCCGCCGTGCCTGCGCTACCATTCATAGACCCCTGTGGTATGAGGATCTTGGCAAGCTCTTCGATCTTGGACTGGAGGTCATTATGTGATTTCTGCGCCAGCCGCTGCAGCAGGAACGGAATTCCGATGAAGTTCTGCGTGATGTGTGCGATCTCGGGTGGCAGGTTGTCCATCTTAGAGGTCTGCCCTGTCGCGCTCGAGGCTGCTTGTGCTTGCTTTAGCGCATCTGCTTCCAGTGGAGTATCGTATCCATTCGTCATCGGTGTTGCGCCTCCCTTCGCCTTGTTTGGAGAAGGCTCGCGCTTCACCATGCCCGCGCCATTGATCCCGTTCATCTTCGAGTCTCTGTCATGGTCGGTGCGCGCCCCATTCTGCGTCCCAATCTCCATCTTGACAGCCTCCTTTCCAAGGGCGAGACTCTCATTCGTGAGATCTCACCCTGCCGTCTGCTGGGTCTGAGTCCCGTATATCCTGGCCAGTCGAAAGCGTGACGAGCAGTCGCGATGGAAGATGCCCCTGGGAGGCCAGCAGATGCCGGTCGCGGAGATGCGAAATGGCACCCGGCCGTCGACGTAGTGACGCAGCAAGGTCGCAAACCAAAGGCACTGTTGAGAACGTCCGCCTTGCAGAGTTGACAAGTGGGAGTCCCCAGGTGGAACACGTCCCTAGGCCCCCATTCGTTTGGCACCCTCGCAAGAATCTCGGCAGTAAGGGTGGTGATCGGGCGCGGGCGTGGTAGCGGGCGCGGTCGAGGCAACGCGCGCCTTTCTTCACTCGGGCGGTTCGATTGACGACAGCGACGGGGTCCTCGCGGGACCTGCAGGACGGGGGAGGAAGGGCCACGAAGAAATAGATCCGGCTGATGGCCCACAGTGAACGTTTTGAATCAAAACGCGGGATGCGACAAGGTTTGGTGACCGCAGGTCATAGATAAAGAGGTACCTGGTCTATGGTATCGTGGTGATGAAAGCTGAGCGCAGAACCGAGGAACTGAACTGGTAAGGCGCCCGGCCCCCCAGCCGCCAGCAGGCTAGCACGTTAGTCTGTACCTTGCCAGGCTTACGCCAGGGAGAAAAGCGGGGTCCACGTGATGAGGTACCGATACCTTGGCGCTGCATGTAACATTGCATGCAGGCAGTGTAGCCGGGACAACGGTCGGTCAGCCCGGTTCACCTGTACATCCAGTCTATTGTGATGGCATTGCTGTTATTGTCTAATAAATCCTGAAATTCCTATTTCGTGATATTCTCTTTGGACTTGGGTACTACTTTGGGCAGACTGGATGGAGACAAGTCAATTGTAACTATCACCTCTACCACTGAGATCCCAGGTACATGTACCGATTTTGACACCCTGTATTGTTCATCTACGAACGCCCGTGTACTCTGTCACTGTTCAGTCCTGGCTCGCCGGAACATCTCATGATATTACTCTTTAGCTATTTCCTAGCTGTCAGTACAGACGCATCAAAAGCTTACCCTGCCAGAGGGGACTCAACTCGTGACGGAGACTTTTGCGAATCAAGCACTTACAACTTGTTTGTGGGCTGCGTGGCCGATGTCGTAGGCCATTGGTAACCGGCAGCATCACTGAACCTATAGCCATACGAAGCCGTGAAGTCATCGAGGACACCAGGTCCACGAGAGCCTGCAGGCAGTATTAGTCAGTCATCCACCTCGTAGTAGGCTGTAATCCGAGGTTCTGTCTTACCGTAGGGGTACTCCATCGGAATAATCTCCTTGTTGTCATCGAGGTAGTGCAGAAGGGGTGTGAAGATCCTCCAGCTAGCATCCAGCTCGTCATCACGGACGAAGTTGGAGTGGTCGCCCTTTAGGCAGTCGAGAATCAGCGACTCGTATGCCTCGGGGATCTTCAGGTCGGAGAATCGTCGGCGGTAGGTGAGATCCAGCTCTGTCACCACGGTCTGCATGCTGAGACCAGGCAGCTTCGAGTTCATCTTGATGTAGACACTCTCGTTGGGTTGAATGCGCATGACAAGCTCGTTTCGGGGAATGTCCTTAAAAATCCCCGAGGTGACGTCCTTAAACTGCACCCGGATCTCTGTCTTCTGCTCGTTCAGTGCCTTTCCAGCCTTCATGATGAAGGGCACGCCGTCCCAACGCTCGTTCTTGATATAGGCGACCAGCGCACAGAAGGTGGGGCATCGGGAGTCCTTGGGGACGGTATCATCCTCCTTGTACGAGGGCTTACTGCCGTCAAGGGACTTTCCGTACTGCCCAATGATGACGTTCTTGGGCTCGATAGCAGGAATAGCGCGGAGGACCCGCACCTTCTCGTCTCGGATATCCTCTGAGGAGAAGGAGATGGGGCGCTCCATAGCAAGAAGAGTCAGGACCTGCAGGAGATGGTTCTGCATCACGTCCCGGATAATGCCGAACTCGTCAAAGTAGCCGCCTCGACCTTCGGTACCAAAGGGCTCCTTGAATGTGATCTGGACGTTGTCGATGTGGTGGCGGTTCCAGGTAGCTCCGAGGAACGAGTTACCAAACCGCAGGATCAGGATGTTCTTGACCATCTCCTTGCCGAGGTAGTGGTCGATGCGGAACAGCTCGTCCTCCTTCCAGTCGGGCTCCAGGGACTTCTGCAGCTCCCGGGAGCTTGCGAGGTCCTTGCCGAACGGCTTCTCGACAATCACGCGGGCGATGCCCTTGGTTGGGTAGCAGCACCTCTTCAGGTGCTGAGAGACGATGGTGAAGACGCTTGGTGGCAGGGCCATGTAGAAAAGACGGTGTGCCTCCTTGCGCCCCTTCTCGATCTCTTCCAGGTGCTTGTTCAGGCCTAGGAAGGACTCGTCCTTGTCGTACTGGCCGGAGACATAGGTACAGAGCTTGCAGAAGTCTTCAAGTAGTTTCTCCATGTCCTTGGTAGGGGTCTTGATGTACGACTTGATCCTCCGCAGGTATTCCTCATGGTCCATCTTGGTTCTGGCATAGCCGACGATCTTGATGTCCTTGGGCAGGAACTGGTTGCGGAACTTGATGGGGACTAGTTAGCTTCTCACAGTCTCGCCTCCGTGAACAGGCAGGAAGTTGCTTACGAGGCCGAACAGGGCGGGATACTGTGATACATGGTTAGCACGCGCGAGACAAGCATGCAGCTGGTGGTGGGGTCACTCGGCTTACTGTCTTCTTCTTTGCCAGATCTCCCGAGGCTCCGAGCACCACGATCACCGTGTTGTCCTTGAGCTCCAAGGCCCTGGGTTGAGCAAAGAGTTAGTATCGCGACCACCATAATATCAAACAGCCGGGACTCCTCGGGCTGATTGGCCGGTTGTGGGGGGTTGGCAAGGACGGCATTGCCCGTCGAGGGAGCTATCGAGGGAGCTCTCACAAGGCGGGAGCTGGTGGCGGGTGCAGCATCCCTCCGAGGTGCGACGGCGGGGCCGGCTCTCGAGCGCGGGGTTACAAGGCACTTACGATGCGGCAGAGTGCAATTCGGCAGACGCCATCTTCAAATGTGGTAAATTTTGCTGTTTCTTGGAAGGAGTGAAGAAGAGATGCTAGGCAATGGCGAGGTGGGCAAGCAGAAGATTTGTAGAGAGGGCGACCTGGGTGAGAGCAGACCGGGCGGAGCGGGACGACGTCAAAGTTGGAAAGACCAGAGGACCAGGCTCGGGGGTTTATTAATGGGTTTTGGAGGACCAGCCGGGGGGGGTGATGCGCAGACTTGCTTGGAGGGGCCGAGCTAGGTACCCTTAGGTAGGTGGTGGCCCTGTGGGCTAGGTACCTCGACAGACACCAGCACTTGGATGGTTGCAGGGCTGGCTGGACTGCCTGCCAGACAGCTTACTCAGGCCCTTCCGCCTGTCCCGCAGCATGGGCCCTGCCGCGGGGTATCCCTCCCGCGTCAGCCGGTCTGCGCCTAGCTCAGAGGGAGTTGCTGCTAGAGATGAAACCAGTACCACCAACCCGCCAGCCGATTTCCACACCAGAGACAGGTCGTGGGAAGCAGTGCTTGGGTAGCTACCGACAGCCTACTGCACAAAAAAAGCATACGTCGTCTAGGAGCGGAACTGTAGCAGCAAATTCTTGATTGCATCTGAGGTGGGCCCCTCCCGCAAGTGTCCAGAGGTACCCAGAATACTGTAGTACTCGCAGACACTGTTTCACCAGATCCAGAAGGGCGTATCCATTCTCGACACCCCGCCCAGGTGTGGCAGCTACTGTGTAAGACCTCTCATTCAAACCGGACACCACAGGACATCAGGTCTCACAGCGAGAACCTGCCCTGGACTTATATGGGAATGCTGGTGGGCGCAGTCTATCACCATGACGGCACAGAACCTCAACCTGACACGGCGTACTCGGTACGGAGTGCTCTGGACGGCCATAGCGGGGTGGCTCCAAGACTGCCCTGGGTTGGATCCGCAGGACTTTGGTGGACCCTCTGGGAGCTAATTTGTTAAGTCAGGCTTTGTTGAGGCCGGCGACTTGTCCGGCCATAGGTGGAAACCTCCTCGGGCCTCCGTTGTAGGATTTGTAACATGGACATCTGAAAATCGCTCAGGGATGATGCGAAACACCCGGATTGAGCGCACGAGTCTGGTCTGAAGAGGGTGCGGCTTGGCTGGCTATAGACACCACATCTATACCTCCAGTATTGAACGCCGTCCAGAATTGTCGCGTTACCTGTCCGTCGGCCGAACCAGGCCAAGTAGGGTAGGTGAAGCTATGCAGCGAAGCTCTCACCTACCGCTCCCTCGGCGTTGCTTGATCTCCTTGAAGCTCCTTGAGGCCTATCTGTAGCAGCTGTGGCACAGCAAATACTACTTACAGGACCAATAACTACAGACAGAGACCGGCCTAAAAATTGATACTAGGTGTATGTGTGTACATCTACACGTCTGGAGAATCTGCTACTGCCTTATCAAAATACACAAGACCTTAACATCTGGGTTGCTGGAGCTGCTGAGGGCGATGGGTGGTGATCGAGGTGGTACTATCCAGATAAACAAGAGGAGTGAGTTGACATGTCACAGCCAGCTGCTGTAGGGTAGCTCTAAGCGCAGCACAGCTTGACATTTCCGCGCTCCGGAGATCTCGGGACTTGGCAAAATTGGGAACAAAGCGACAGCACCAGCGACCCCACCAAAGAAGTGCTACCGCTCTACCGCGCCTATCGCAGGTTCGCCCTACATGTCCCAACGGAGGCATGCAGGCTTGTTAATCCTGCCAGGCGGGGGGGGATATGGTGGTCTCCTACAATACCCCGGCTCTTGGTGCATCTGAACGTCGTGGCCGAGCTCGCAAGGACCGGAAAAATTGGGATTGTTTCAACAAGGCCCTGTCTCAACATCACCGAGTCCGATCGCAACTCCGATTTCAGGAGACGACGAGGGCACGAGTCCCGGCGTTAGATCTCTCGGACAGCGAGAAGGGAGGATCCCGCAGAAACTATCGGCGAGGGACACCCACTCGGCCATTGCATCATACGTGGGGCGCGAGATAACGAGCAGTCCGGACCGCTGGTACTAGGTAATAAGCAGAAGATGGAAATAGGTCAGAGAGGCATGTGTCTCCGCCGCGGGCTGTCTGGTGCCGGCCACGGTGCACCCCGACTAGCCGCGATGGGGGGGGCGGGTTGTTGGACGGGGTGGGCCATGGCAGAAGCTCCTCGTGACTTCGCACGTGTAGATAAGATGGGACCGAGACTGACGTTGAGTGACTGAGAAGCGACCTGTGGCTGGGCTGACTCAGAGAAGCAGGGGCCGGGAGGAACTTGAAAAGTGGTCTGAAGCTGGCGTGGCACTGACCATGTCCGTTGACGAGCCACGGTCTGAGCCCGCTGAGACAGGGAGGTGGGGCCAGGGGCGGAGGACGGCCGTAAGTTTCTCCAGGCACATTTTGCCCTGGGATTTTTCACACCCAAGCCAGTAGCCCGTGACCCCATAGGAAACCCCCAAAGCGGCCCTCCGTGTGTAGTGAAGTCAGTCGGTCAATCACCAAGTCATCGAACGCCGCACCCAGCTATTTTCTTTTCCTTCCCCTTTCCCAGTGGTACGGAGAGAAATCGAGTGATCGACCAAAGTCAAGATGCCTTCAGAAGCTGGTCACCGACGTGAGTCCTGCCCCAATCCCTCCGGTCGCCTCGGCAGATCGCGACAGTCGCCCTGCCGTTGGCCTGACCAACGTGGCTGTCTCGCGACTGCCCCATCCGAGGATGCGGTAACTGACCTGTTGCGACTCTAGTTTACGTGAAGTAAGTTATATCGACGCGCGACTGTTTGCTCTCCTTGTGGCCTGGTCTTGAGCCGTATGCAAAATGTGGGGCATGGATTGGAATTGAAGGCAACCGCGAGATGGAGGAGGACCTTGGGTCTACGACTAGGACGACATTATTCGGCGACGATCTGCTCGAGCGAGACCACGATGCGCCACCGATGGGGAACGATTCACACTTGATCGAGGACAGCGGGGCTGACAGTGGTGGAATCACAGGGGTCGTCACCTTTCCTACCAGCGTAACCGCCACACAACGCACCCCAAGACCAGTCTGATCAAGATTGAGGGTGTTGACGACACCAACGCTGCCAAGTATGTCTTCCAACCCTAGCATCGACTCGCCGGGCCGGAGCTGACAGGATGATACAGCTTCTACCTCGGCAAGAAGGTCGCCTACGTCTACAAGGCCCAGAAGGAGGTTCGCGGCTCCAAGCTCCGCGTCATCTGGGGCAAGGTCACCCGCCCTCACGGTACATACAGACCCACGACTGCGATGCCTTTGCGGTTCCCGTTGCGCAGGCTGACTTTGCATACCAGGAAACTCCGGTGTTGTTCGCGCCAAGTTCACCCACCCCCTTCCCTCCCGCTCTTTCGGTGCCTCGGTTCGCATTATGCTTTACCCTTCTGCGATATAAGGGACGGTTTAACGGACGGAGTTTGAGCGGAAATGGTTTCGATTGGCTGCATCACGGTCTGGCAGGGTTGATTTAAACGCCCTGCTCTCTAGCATTCAAGAATCGATTGAAGGATTACCGACCACGCACAAGTGGATGAAGATTCGCGGTGTTTCGAGTGCTTGGTCCGACACAAGAAAGGCTTCCGTGAGGACGATAAAAATGGCATAGGACATAGGAGGGACTGGTGGCAAAGCAGAGGAATGCTACATGCCCGAGTGGCTCTTTTCAGCAACTGAAACCAAAGAACCGACTCCGCTTCGATACCCAAATTCAACAAGCTTCCACGTGATCGGCCGAGTGTTTTTGGGGCTTGACGGTAATGTAGGAAGTCCAGTCGTGTACACACGACCGACCCTCGCAGGCCGGACGACATCCAAGCGGAGATGTCCTAAGAGGTATATGCGGAGGAAGACACAAAGACGGCCTGGGCTGGGCCTACCCACCACGAGTCCTATGGTGAGCCGTTTTGATGCGAGTAGGTCCGCTGCGTAGTAGACATGCCAAGGTTGGCCCGAGCCACAGCACACCCATCATGCTTGACCATCCGTCTAACAGCTCATGAAGGATGGATCTACTGGCACCCGGTCAGTGACAAGGGGCAGTGCACCAAATACATCGGTTTGGAGTAAGCAAGCGCAGTCTCCTTTGGTAATCGCGCGGCCCCATAAAACCGAAAGCGGAGGTGTTCGAAGTGGTGGAGGTGGTCGACGCGGCAGTGCATAAACATTCCGGAGGCTGTCAACGTTCGGACGGCTTCTGCCTGGTAAGCAAACGTGGCATGACGTCCAATATGTGTGAGCTAAGCGTAGAACAAGCTTGCTTATTTACACATGCAACTGCGAACGATAGGTGTGCACTTGGCATAGTGTCCGCGCCAGCAAGTATGTAGCCTCTTGTAGAACATGCTCGCTCCTGCTGAAACTGGCAAGTGATGCCATAAAACCCACCTGATATATAGTCAACGAAGCACGCGAGACTGCAACATCGAGCAGTATCCAGCCTAGCTAGATGTCACCTCGCGAGAGAAGCATCGCTATGAGATCTAACGAGCCACCCAGGCTCCCATTTGGTTTGTGGAGTTCTCTCCTGTAGGACTGGCCTTGACCTGGGCAGTACGCTTGTACCAGCCCTGGCACCAAGGAGGGGATATGCCATGTCCGTATGAGCTTGTATAGAAAGAATCTGTATCAGAAGTCCAGACAAACCTGTCCCTGGCCTTTTATAGAATCAAGTACCATACACTTCCCGTGGCATAACCTCTTGTAGGACAACATAGCAATGTCAGCAAAGCCATGGGGACTCTTTCGTAACATTACACATCAGTTCAAAGATGCGTTCAATGTTTGTATGATTATGATAGCGTATATGATGCTCATCTCACCGCCGTTCCATAAATTTTGTAAAAGAGGATGCAAGTCCTTACCAGTGATCCTGTCTCCTGCATCACTTGAGCGACATTAGTGGGGGCACTTGGCCAATCCTTTCCTAACTTGCCCTCCTCGGTCGATGTCTAGCATTTCAGCTTTCCAGATTCATTGTTTTCTTGTCCTCCATGTGCGCTTTGCACTGTTTCTAGTGGTCCTTGTGCCCCTGCATGATCTTTCACCAGAGATTCGAGACCAGACTTGTGTTGCAGAGACACGGTAGGAAGTGTAGATAATTCTTAAAAGGTAAAATAAAATATGTCAAGACAGTGCCCCTTAGCCTTATCTATACGTCGCAAGGCTAAGGCCACAAGCACCTATCATATTATAACTATTATTATCAACATTGTATTCTTTCCAAGTGCTGGGTCTTGAGTGCTTACCACTATATAAAGGCGCCATATATGTCCTTAGACGTATATAGAATAGAAGCGAAACCACATAGGATCTTGTGGGTTCCCTTGAACGACATATGTATAGCGATCAAAGTCCTGGCAATCTGTAGACACATAACAGTGTTTGGCTAAATCGCAACACCCAAAATCCATCAGATGGCTTCTTCATATGAGTCTTGCCATCTAGAATGTCGGACATGCAAGCACTCGGTGCATAGCCTTACTCCACTCTCCAAATGCTCCAGAAGTAAAATGAGAGTATTGATCTAATCTTTGCCACAAGCTCCATGACTGAAGCTAAATCGATCTGGGAGGATATTCGCCCACGACAGTGATCACATATTCAATAAGGCTTACCTATAAGCACCTAGGTAGATAGACATCATTAGCCAAAAGACTCACATGGAGCATCGATCGCATTGTCAATCTGATCAGGATGTGATTTTTTGGCAATCTTAGCTGGACTTAGACAGTGACTACTTTGTTTTTCACTTATATCTTTTCTCCGGAATGGAACCAACATCATACCCTGCCCCTATTGAATGGCAGTAGCGGTGAAATCTCTGATGGGTCACGGGTTCCGCATATGTGATATCAATAACACACTTTTGAAGTTAGGTCACATCACGATGGAATCAGGATGTAGAACTCCCAGTTGTGTGATATTGAAACACAAGTATCTGCTCGAGAGCTTCGTTACGACTATGCCAATCAAGCACTTGAGCACACATGCCGCCGGCCTACCAAACTTTTCGACCTTGTTTCACCACACGATACCGTGCACATGTGGCGGTCGCCGAAACATGCAGTCCCGTATAATTAGAATAATTTTGAAGTAGGTATCTAGGTCGAGCTGACACGTGTTAATGACAAGTCTCCTGAATCGCACAAACTTGTGGTTCATTTAGTCCAGCCATTCCGTGTGCCCCCTATGTCCACGTTATCCCTGAAAGTTATTCTACTGCCTCTATTTCTTTGGCCTACGAAGTACCGATGCAGGAGGGACCTCAGCGCAGATCAATAGCTCTCCTCAAACTTGTCCTAGATGCGGTCTCTCAAGACCTAGAGTTTTCAGTTGTACCTGGCTGGGTTTGCTTGGTTCTAGTGTCAGGTGTTGGTGCCACCTGAGAATAGCCTCGTCTTGGAAGAGGCAATCGTGGTAGGATGATGACAACCAGCGTTCAACGTCAAGAAAATAAGGAGTTTGACGGCAGAATGTTCACTTCAAAATGAAACAGTACACCAAACACATGACTGTCACTGACCCCCAAGGACCTTACGAACAAGGGTCCTACAAGTACTCATTGTTGAAGTTTGTAAACTTCAATTGCTTTAGCGAGGAGGTATGCGTGCCCATGACCTTACTGTGACTTCGGGCAATCTCTAGTTATATGACTTGGGAGGCCGCCGTCGAGGAAATTTGGCCCTGGCGATCTCCTCAGGATTGAGTTCCAGCAGAGTTTGAGCGTCCTCGCGTCACGCGCCCATATCGACCAGAAGTTGTTCAAATTTTGAGTTCCGGTGCTTGGCTGGCCGTTAGAGACTCACACGCAGCAAAGCCTCAAAAGGGTAAAAAAAAATATTACGAGTCGTCAGGCGCCGAGCCGTGGCGGGAGGCCCACCTCCCCGAGCCAAGGGAACATGAGATGAGCTTCACACTTGGCGATCTTCTTTGCGTCATGCAGTGCTACTGTATTATCTTGCCCTTGCGCACTGAATTAGAATTGTGCACAGCCGCCGGTTCCTCGAGGCACAATGCCCGTCAAGTCGCCTCTGAGATTGAAAGCTGTGGATGTGATACGGTCGATAGATGCTGTGAGGGCACAGGGCGCCACTCCAGACGCGACATTGTTCCCAGGTGGTGGACCACTCCGAAAGGACTTCTGGTCAGAATTTGTTCATGCGCGGCCACTGGTGGCCATGGGCCCGTAGGCCGGCGTCAGTACGGCGCTGGATGCACCGCCCGCCGGCATCATGGCAGCGTCGGCCACGGATGTGGTCTGGCCGGGTGCGAGAGTTGCCCGCACTCCGTACTTGTGCACGTCAAGCCGCGATCAAAACCCCCTGGTTTGTTTGGTACAGGGAGCGTCATGTCAGGCACACCCCCTGCCTTGTTAGCAAGGACCGTCTGCCGATCATCCAGGCACTCGGACCAGAAGAGCTGGTAAGAGCCAGTGGGCCTTCAGCCCAGTGGAGTCGGCTGCCGTGCTGCCATGCGATTCTAGGTTCCAAGGTTCTGCCGCCTCGCAGACCCGCTTCCGATGGAGCGGCGGAACAATAAGTGTCGTGTCTTCCGTGCCCGGGCGTGAAGTGTCAGACGAAGCGTTGCTTTCTCGTAGTAAAGTGGCAGAGTGGACGGACGCATTGCAGGAAACAGAGTGTTTCGAAGTCGTCTCGTGCACTTGATGCAGTGTTCAGGCTTGCCTTGCCCTCCTCAGGGTGGCGCCCGGCTAAGAATAGGCTAGGCACAGAGTTCATTCGATAATTGCCCCCGACAGAGAGAAAATTATGATCCAAGAAGACGACCAATGGCCAGAAACCAGTGTCATCATAATCAACCAAGCAGCTTCTTGGCCTTGCACAAACGTTACGCAAGGCTCTGAGGCGCAGCGTACAAGGGCTAGCCCTCCGGTCCGAGTCCGCGGACCGGACAGCTGCTGAACCATAGAGTTCTTGTTGAGGTTTGACAAACGGCGACTTGCTATGCAGCACGTGGAATCGCAGTTGGAGATGAGACGAGCAGAAAGGCGCGACGGGGCTGCGGGGGTCGAGAGTGCGATCTCCGATGTGTTGTCTCAGCATTTCCTCCTGATGTGCCCGGCGCATTATCACGACCGAGATATTCACACACTAACTTTTGCGTGTCGGAATGGCCTGCTGGGAAAGAGGGGGGTTGTTAGGGAGGAAGACACGAGAGGAGGTGCCAGGCACCTGCGCAGGCAAGCAGACTGCCAGGCTGCCAGGCTCCTCGATGCTAGGGATGGTAAAAAGTCAGGCCCACCTACCCTTCTAAAAGAAATTTGAAAATTTCAAGCCCTCTTGTAAAAAAAAGCGAAAACCACGCTAAGCCTATTTAGGTAACCTACTATACCTAGAACGATAGGCAGTTAAGTATTCTACCCTACCTACCAGTTTTCTTACTAGTTACCCACTAGCACTTTCCACTAGTAGACCTACTAACAAACTTTACTAAACTTTTAATTAACTATTATTAAAATAAACCTATTTTATTACTAAAATAATTAATTCTTTCCTTATTAATTAGAACTTTAAAATAAAGGATTACTTTACCTATTTTAAATAAAATAAAAAGTCCTAAATAATTTATAAATAGTATAATTATAAAATCTACTCTAATATTTATTATAAAAGAATATACTTAAATATAAATTATAACCTATTTTTAACTATTTATAATATCTAAAAGTAAGTAAAATTACTTTAACTTCTTTTAATTAATAAAAACCTATTTATATAAAAATATTATAAAAATATTTATAAAAGTTTATTTTATATTAAAGTAATCTTTTAATATATATAAAAATAAAAATAACTTTATAACTTATTATTTATTTAATTTAACTTTTATACTATTTAATTAAAAGTAAGTTATTAATTTTTTAATAAAATCTATAAAAATTATTATTAAAATATATTAAATTAATTAATTATTATAATTTATATAAACTTTATTTTTAATAAATTAAATAATATCTCTTTTAATAAAACTATTAATCTATTTATAAAATTCTAAATTAAATAGCCTTCTATTAAAAGACTATTAATATTAATATTATCTTTTATTTATCTTTTAATTAAATAATTCTTCTTCTACTCTTAATTAACTTAGCTATTAATAATAATCTTAATAAAGTTAATTTAATTTATATTAATATTAATTCTACCTAATAGAAGTATTAATAAAATTTATAAACTTTATTTTAACTTAACTATATATTAAATATACTTTATAATTCTTATAGATTATAATTATTAATTAAAAATATTATAACTATAATACTTTAATAAGTTACTTTTAATTAAGTTATTTTTATAATTATATTCTTTTAATACTTAAAAAATAGTATACTTAGCTTTAAAATATAATAATTTAATAGTATAAAAACTATATAACCTTTTTTAATAGTTATTATTTATTAAGATATTTAATAAGCTACTTTATAATTTTTAATAGTATATATTTTCCTTATAGTTTTTATATTAATTTAGTTATTTAAGTAGAAGTATATATCTAGATACCCTATTAATTAATAATTAAAGCTAATTAAAGTACTAGTCTTTAAAAGATTATTAATATCCTTTTAACTAACCTTTTAATAATAAGTTAACTATTTATAGGTAATTTTTAACCTTATTATAATAGTATAAAAGTAATTTAAATTTAATAGATTATATATCTATTAAGTAGTTCTATATTAATTAGAAATAAAAAAGTAGTAAGTATAATTTAAAGCTAATAATTAATAGCCTAAGATAGATTAGAAGGTACTTTTATATATCTTTTATATTTATTTTATTAAATAGACTATTAATATATATTAGGCTATTTATTTATTTAACTTTAAGAGCTTTTAATAATACTTTTAATAAATTTAAGTAATTATAAGTAATAGAATAAGTTAGGGTATATATATTATATAATTAAATTAAGATTATTATAGTTAATTATATAAGATTTAAACTATATTAGGGTTTTATTATAGTTCTAACTCCTTATTTTATAAAAGTATTATATTTATTAAGGAGAAATAGGTAGAGTAGGCTACTTTAAGTATACCCTTTATTATTTATATTATATAATACTTAATTAATATATTTATTAACTTTATATTAAGTAAGTAATTATTTTTATAATAAACTTTATATATTTATAATTATATAATTAATTTAGTTAGGAATTAATTAATAAGCTTATATTTATTTATATAAACTTTTATATATTTAATTATCTAATTAATTAAAAGATTTAAACTATTTAAAAGGAAATCTTTAATTTAAAGGATTAATTTTTTAAATATTATTTAAATAAAGATAATAAATAAAACTAATTAGGGTAATTAGTGCTATTAACTTATTTAAAAGATTTAATTAACCCTATAGGTAGTTTAGTTAGGTATAAGGAATTTATATTATTAGCTAAGGGTTTAAAAGCTTAAGTAGATTAGTTATAAAATATATTAATATAAAGTTAAGGTAATTTATAGCTTAGAACGCTAATTTAATAACCCTAAGAGGGTATTAATTATTAGTAAACTACCTCCTTTTATATAAAAGACCTATTAGATTAGAGGTACCTATAAAACCTTTTAGACCTACCTAACCTGGTGAAATGAAATCTAGCTGGCTGACTGAAATATTTCGAAAATTGAAATTTCAATATCCATCCCTACTCGATGCAGGCAGTGCATGGCTAGCGTTGGCGCCAATGCCCACGAGCAGCCCAAGCAACCAAGGTGCCTGGGTGCGAGGCCTGTCTTGGTGCTCGTATTCTGTGCGTACAGCTGCAGACCTTCTGTCGTGCGTCGACCCGGTTGATTTGTACTACTGCTACTGGCCGCGCTGCCATGCCGCTCTGCCATGCTCGCCTCGTGGTGGGTGCCATTGTTGCTCAACACGAGGAGGATTAGCCTTTTGCTGTACTGCTTTGGGCGCAATGGATGCAATGGATGCAGCCACAGGCCCCTGGCTGCTGTGCAGATGGTGGTTGCAGCGGTGTGTACATTGCCACAACCTGTCAGCCTGTCGACCTGTCAGCCTGTATCGTAAAATGTCTCTGGGCGATAGGTAGTCTATTCCGTACGGACAGGACGGATCAGTCGGCCTGGGCCAGCAAATATCGCAGAGGATTCCAGAGCTGCCGAGGGTGTGCCATCGGTGTGTTCGGATCCACAGTCAGGCGAGCAGGCGAGCAGGCGACTTGTCCTCGCCAACCTCGGATGGACAGCCCCTACCCTGGTCAACCACCGTTTTTTTTCAGGCCCTTCCCAGTCAAGTCGGCCTGTCAAAAACCCCACGATCGACCGTGTAAGTCGACCCGCTGGGCCTGGCAGGAGATTCCATTACAATTAAACGCTGGGTTTCAGATGTCTCCGGACTAGCGAAACCACCACACACCAGGCCGGCTTCAGGTACAAGGTTACTGGGTACTTTCTTGTCTGAGTGGGACGTGGATCGACAGGGCTTGACGTCAGCCATGTGTCGGCAACTGCAGGGCCTGCCGTCCCTCCGAGTCCTGGGAATTCCCAGAGATTCCAGAGATTCCACGGTGTCAAGGGGGAATGAATTTCGACTGTACGGAGGACGGAGTTGAATGAATATGCGACTGGCACAGGAGTGCACCCTGCCATGCCCAACCAAGACGCGAGGCAGCCGGGACAAACTGGAAACCTGGAAACGTCTGATAGCTGTGCTGCAGCTAAGATGCTGGTCGTTTGGTTGCCCTGCCTTGGCTAGCGCAGAGTCAAAGCAGGCCCAAGGCCCCAAGCTACCAAGGCCCAGGAACAGCCGGAGGTGCAAAGAGCTGCCACCGAAGCACGGCTGCACCGCTGCACGGCTGCACGATGGATGAAACGCTGCCCCATTGTAGTCGGCTTTGGGGACTCGGGACTAGGCTGAGGATTTGGGAAGACCAGATCTAGTGTGTGCTGTATACTTGAGTACTTAGTATGGATGCTAGTCATCCCACTACCCGAGTGGTGACGAGGGGGGCAGGCGTGGGGTGACCTGTACTGTCTGCTTGCGGACAGCCACGTCGTAAGGTACTCGGGTACTGATGGCGCGGGTAGACCAAATGGGTTGACCATATGGCAGTCATTCAAAGTAGAATGTCTTCCCATCTACTTGGCCCTGGGCCGCGTCACGCCCCCAAGCTTGCCCTCCCGCCCAATGGTGAGCACGAATTGACACCTGCCAATGGATTCCATGACCCAAGCCGGGGCCCCCAAACCATCAACAGTCACATCATGTCACGACTGAGCCCAGGAGAATAAAATGTGCGGCTGCCCCGGAACCAGATCCAGGCGTAGCTCGTCCTCGTCGGTCTTGGTCCATGACCCGTGTCCGTCCGCCGCCCGTACTAATCGATATCTATATCTACACCTACACACCACCGGGACGCCTCTCTCTTTGACGCCCGTTGTTCTCCCACCCTGCCATCGAAATCGGCCGCGAACACGGCTAGACTGTATTCACTATTCACGAGCAACAACAACAAAGTCGACACGGCAATCAGGACTTCCCGACGGCTGGGATACGGGCAGCAGGCCGTCTTAAATTTAGCGTGCATACACGGTACGGAGGTACAAGGTCGACAAGGCGCAACAAGGTGAGGGCCTGTTGAGGGGGCGACTGTGCGCGCCTGCTTCAAGCTGCTGCACCTCTCGGCACTGCACCCAGCCACTTGTGACAAGCCTGCGAGCTTGCATTGCTCTCCTTGCGCTGTGCCGTTTCAACCTCCAAGGTCTCTGTCCTGGACGCGACCAAGGCCCGCCACACCACTTTGCTGCGCTGCTACCTAGAGTAGTCGCATTCCTGCCGCCCTCCTCCCTTCCTGTGCCCGCCGTCTTCATTTCCGCATCGCATCGCATCGCATCCGCATCGCGACTCTACACAGTACTGCGATTCCCACTTTACCGCCCTTCCTGCTCTTATCTAGGCCCTTCGACCACTCAACCACACCCCAGTCCGTCTCCACTTTGGTGCACACGCGCCAACACCGACAAAGCGCAGTTGTCGATCCACGCGCATCGGATTCTCGTTCTATCTGCGGGTCCTGTGTCAGTTGGATCCGCTCCAGAACCCTGCCAGACCCATCACCGCCGCGACGAGCCCCGGTTTCCAAGGTTCCCATCAGCGATTGACGCACAATTACAGAGCGCCCGCCCGCCCCTGCACAGTCACCATGGCGTCGCAATATAACACCCACCCCTTGCCTGCGCCCCCGGGCCAGCAGTCCAACAATTACCCTAATCCCCAGCAACAACCTCAGGTCCACTACCAACAGCAGCCCTTGCAGCAGACTCACTCAAACTCCCAGAGGCCCCGCCCCAGATCCAGAGGTTTTAGCCTTCAGTCCGACAAGTCCCAGAAGAGCGACGGCAAGAAGGAGCACCTGGTCGAGAGCCACACCGAAAAAGAGCGCCAGAGGCTACATAGCAAGGCCGATCCAACCATGGCCATGAACGAGGCCGAGCCTTGTGCGTTTCCTGCCCTCCTGCCACATCATCCCCAGGCCGTGTTCAACAGCGGCGCTGACCATTTCAACTTTAGCTGCCATTGCTGCATTTGCCCAGAACAACCTGCAGAGCCTACGCGGACTCCAGCACAAGGACCAATCTGGAAATATCATAAGTTTGTCACGCCCTGCGCGTTGCTCGTTTGCGCAACAATTGGCTAATTGGGCTCGTTGCAGCCGACCCTGACCTGTCCAATCCAACACGATGGCGAGAGGAGCGGCCTCTGGACACAATTCGTGCATTCGAGGCCGCCATTGAGGGCAGTTACAGGAGCTCTATGATCAACTCAGGAGGTAACTATCAACTACCCCTGCCTATTACTTCCAACACGTACATCTCGCTCCATTGGAACTCCATAGCTTGCTTGGTAGGAATGCTTCAAGGGGAAGACATGAACTTTTGCTCTAGGCGCTCACCAGAATTGGTCTTTGATTTGAGGTGCCATGACCATATCCCAGCCTAAAAGCTATGGAGCTTCCCCCTATCCATCCCCCCCTCCCAAGCAAATGGCACAATTACTCACACTTCTCCCTACTAAAGACAACGAGTCTGTGATGACTTTCAACCCGAGGAACAGCTACTACGGCGGTGGCAGTAAGCGATCCCTCCGCTCGAGCCTTACTTCCGTCTTGCGTCTTGGAAGCACACAACTGACAAATTTTGACAGACAATGGCCGTTATACACACGACAGCTACTATGGCAACAGTCGGCCACAGTCGACATTCCGGCCCGAGAGCGGCGCGCCACGGGATGGTTATCAAGACCAATATCGATGGGGCCCTCCCGAACGGAGAAGACCCCCTCCACGCAACATGGGACCCGGTCCTGGCCCTGAACAGCAGTATCGGAATCGGCAAAATGGTGCGAATATGTACGGGCAGGGCAACAATCAGCGATCCTACGAAACGGTTGCTTCGGGCTCTGGTGCCTCGGGAGAGCCAGCAGGCTATCAGACGGACCCAACAAGCTCAGACAACAGCTCCATTGAGCGCCAGCAGCCAAGGCGCCAGCCGGAACCCATAAATGATTACGGCATAGGCTTCAGCCAGACACCCGAGTATCAAGCATCGTCATTCAGCGTCCAAAGCCCCGGATCTGCCCAGTATGGGTACCAGAATGGCGGAGGGCCCCCATCGGTACCGAGGAAAGACGGGGCTATTTTGAGAAAACCGACGACACAGGAATCGCAACAACGACCAGACACGGGCGAGAAGCGGAAGAGCTGGTTCAAGCGCCTAAGCAAGGGTCTTTAAGGGGGAGCACTGCGCGGCGGCGGCATGACGAAGCGAGGAAGTCGGCCGGGTCACGGCGAGAACAAGCGTTGGCGGCCGTTGGATTGGGAGACCCAATCATTACCATTCGAGTCACCACTCCAAGCAATATTCAAGCGACAGCTACACTCAGCCCTAGGTACAGCTCGCAGCCTTTTTGGATACCGGATCACCTGCCAGTCGAACCGAAAGCGAACGCCCCGAACCTCACCGGCCCAACCACCTCGAGCTTCATGACGCGATGTCTCCACAGTGAACAGGAAAAGTGTTCACGAACCTACGAGATAACAATACCCAACTACACATTTTTTTTATTTTCACCACACATTATTCCGACCTCACAAAAGAAATTGCATCTTTCGAGCCCTGAATCTGGCCGTAATAGCGACGCAGCGGAATTATTGCCATGGTGTCATCGATGAGCTAGAATTGCGATTGCCGTGGACAGCATCCCACCCAGGAAGACGTTATCCTACGCAAGTTCTCGCGGTTGAGGAGAACTTCTGGACCAAGGAGCTGTTTTGCACCAACAGCAATTGTGTCACAAGGTCGGTCTCCACCAGGGGATAGTCACAGCTGAAGGACTTCATGAACAAATAAGTCTTATCGATTTTCGCGCCAACGATGTCGGAACATAACGGGATACACGAGTATATATGGAAAGCGATGGAAGCGTTGTATGAGAATGCCAGGTGCACTTTGACTTTTCGCCTCTACCCGCATAGGAACGGTTTGCTTGGGGTCCAGGGCATAGGCCTGGAAGGGGAAAACCGGGGAGTGGGGGCTGGCCAGTCTGGGAACGGATAATACCCAAATCTAAACGCTCATTCGCAGTCGAGATTCCCTTATACAGAAATGAGGCAGTACGGGGCCAGCACACACAAGGGGCCAAGGGGCGTGCCTGTCGAGGCACTGGCGTTTTTACTTGATTTCGGATAGAGGCAGCCTCTCACTCTGCCTGGATGGAGCGGCTTGCAATGTCATTTGGAGGGCTACATTTTGAAGCCCAAAGCGAATAACGTCTGGTCCTATGACCCTGTGATATGCTGTGTCCTGTGTGTCGAATGCACGCAGGTGCTTTTCCGCCCTAGGTCTGACATGGAGGATGGATATTATGCGACCCATGTTACAATTCATATCCGACGCCAGTTGCAAACTAAACCTGCCATTGATGTTGACATATACACACCGCCCGTCCGTGATCGGCTTGCCTTTGTTTATGAAATCTTTCATAGTTACCGTGTGCATGCAGCTGGAAAATATTACATAATTCACAGCTAGACACACGTATCGTGCCACGTCCTGATGGTCCCAAAGTGCTGCAGACAAAAGATTGGCCTGCCTGCAGGGGAGCCAAGCGAGCAGATCGGAAACCCCCCCCGCCTCCCCTCAGCGGTCCTTCTTGCCCTCCTTCTTGTCGTACTGCTCTGACTGGTCCTCTCTCATGGCGACGATCACGTACGCGATCAGCACGACGTTGGCCATGATGGCCGCCGTGGCGCCCGCGAAGGTTGAGTTGCCTGTTTGGTGTGGTCAACAGCTAGCCACTTGGTGTGTGTGTCTCTGAATATGTAGGCAGTGCACTCACCTTTGAACACCGTGTTTACCGTCGCAAAGTACGAGCCGATGGGGACGACTATCATGGCGAAGGTGAATGCCAGCAGCTTGACGATGACGTCCCTGGGGGGTTTAATGTCAGTCATGAGATCCTAGAGAGGAGGGCATGCTGTCATAGCCGCTTCCTCCTCCCTGCCATCCGGCCCGGTGATAAAACGAGTGCATCGGAAACAGGAAGGACCCAAGGTGGGCATGAGGAAGGAGGCCCAGACTTACATTGGCACCGCCGGGGCGATGTTGGACTTTGAGCCCGAGCTGCCGCTGTCCATGTCATCTTTGTCGAGGATGGTCTTCTCGGTCGAGATGATCCTCTGAGTGGCCATGGTTTTTGCTGGGTCTTTTTGCGGATATGTATGTGGGGCGAGTCAAAGCTGGAGGGGAAAGGTCCGGGGTTCTGTACGAGTGGAAATGGGGAAGGGCACGTGGTGAGGGAGGTTTAGTGATGATGATGTCTTGAGTCGATGGCGAGGGCTTGAGACTCACTCACTCGGTGCTTTGTGTGGATGGGTTTGCGCTGATGAGGCGACGTACCTGAGTGAAGTGGGACCGAGGGGCGGCTTGGCCCTCGCTCAAAACCCACTTCAGCACTAACATGCTGTGTACACAGCGGTACCTGAATCCACTACTTCCAGTGTATTATTGAGCGGTCTTGTTTTCCCATTTACAGCGCGGAAAGATTATTTGAAGTCCGAATCCGTACAGATTGTACGAGAGGAATCATGTCTTAATTGCATGCATCCTATTCCTTTGCATGCGAGTTCGAAACCAGAGCAGCTGACGGCTGCAATACGACGGCCGCAGCGCTTCGCCACATTAGTTGCCCTCAACTCTTCTGTATACATGACGCGAGACACATCACGAAGAGGAGCCACGGTGAGATTATCGTATTATTGACCATTGTAATGAGTCTACACGCGTCTATAACAGATGCAAGGGGGAGGGTATCGCAATCAGAAACCCGACGCCTGTCTACAACGCCAACTGCATGCTGCCTTGCGCGTACGTTTTATGAATGCTCTTCTGTCTTTTTCCTTTTTCTTTTCCTTCTTGGACTTGCTTTTTCACAACTCTTTACTCGTTGAGAAGTATCTTGGAGACCTCGGCCTCTACATCTGCGCCAGAGATCTCCTCGTGATGGCCAGTGATCTGGCCGGCCAGCTCCAGCTTGCGCTGGCACGCCTTGTAGATCAGCTCATCGATGGTGCCCTTGGACAGGAGACGGCTGATCTCTACCTCGCGCTGCTGGCCCAGGCGGTGGGCACGGTTCTCCCTGTTTCTCGAAGTCAGCAAAAACCAGTCGTAGCATAGCCTGGTGTGATATGTGAAGACTTACGCCTGGATGTCATCCTGTGGGTTGTCCGACTGGTCGAACAGAATGACCTTGTTGGCGGCAGTCAGGTTGATTCCCGTGCCGCCCGCCTTGGTCGTCAAGAGGAAGACTGTAATTGTGGTGTCCTCGTTGAACTGGTCGATGAGCTGCTGGCGCTCAGCAACCTTGGTCTCTCCCTGCAGAACGAGGTGTCTGATGCCAGCCTGTGCGAGACACTCTTCGAGGATGGAAAGGACCATCGCGAAACGTGAGAACACGAGGACCCGGTCGCCGTGCTTCTGGTATACGCCGATGAGCTCCAAGAGCTTCTGGACCTTGCCGCTCTTCAACCACGTGTCCTCGGGGCAGTCCAAGCTGCGGATGCAAGGGTAGTCACGGCACCAGAGGTGGAGCTGGAAGTCAGACTCATTTTTCAGCTCGTTCGTCAGATGTGTCAGATCCGGCTGCCTCAAAATGTCTTGGTCCACAGACCTCATCAAGACCTTCGCCATCTTTTCGCACTTCTCGTCGGTAAAGAAGCGGCGGAAGAGCTGCGGGTGGATGGCGGCTTTGCGAAGCTGGATCCATGGATTGTTCATGTCATTCTTGCGGCCCCCACTGGCGGCTTTGTGAAGCTTAGCGTTGCGAAACTTCTGTACGAAGTCGTCATAAAGCGCCTTCTGGCTGTCGTCCATGTCGCAGTAGACCGCCTTGCGGGTCTTTGCAGGCATGGTGGTCAAGACCTGCTCCTTAGTCCGCTGCAGGATGAACGGCTCCAGTATACTCCGTGCGCGCTTGACCCGGTCGCTCAGGAGTACCGCACCCTCAGACACCTGTTGAAGCGATGCTTTCTGCACGAAGAGCTCCTGAAGATGCTCGCTGTACCGAAGGAAAACATTTGGGGAGAGGAAATTCAGGAGCGAAACCATCTCCATGATGTTGTTCTGAATAGGTGTACCGGTCATGATGAGCTTCCAGGCTGCGTCGATTTTGATGAGGTCCTTGTAGATCTGGGCGTTGGGGTTTTTCAGCTTGTGACCTTCGTCGAAGATTGCTGCATTGATGCCGATCTTGTTCATGGCGCTCACATCCCGAAAACGGCTCATCTGCGAGTATGAGGTGAGGATGACATGATATTCTTCAGGCGATGCCCGGATGTCAAGCGCAAGCTCGTCGCGCTCGCCAGGTTTGCCGGAGTACCTGATGACAGACAGGTCGGGAGCGAACTTTTCAAACTCGTTCTCCCAGTTCTCCAAGACAGAGGGTGGGACGATGACCAAGTTGGGCCAGGGCCTCTCCTGAAAGTAACCGGCGTCGAACTGGTCCTTGAGCAGGGCCATGAACGCTACGACCTGGCAGGTCTTTCCCAGCCCCATGTCGTCAGCGAGGATGCCTCCAAAGCGCTGACCGTACAACTGCCACATCCAGTTCATGCCGAACAGCTGATAAGGCTGCATGGTACAGTGGTCCCGCATTGCCTTTGGCTCGCGAGGGAACGGGAGGATGTCGTCGTTTGCCACGGATGTGCCTTTCGTTTTGCCCATCTGATCCATCTTCCACGAGCCAATCTTGGTCCTGATCCTGTAGCCCTGACCATCACAGTATTCCACCACCCGGTCGATTGCATCTAGTCGCTTCATGTACTGGACAAGCTCGTCAAAGACCTCCTGACCGAGGGCGTACTTGACCTTCTTGCCGCGCGACGTCTTGAACTTGGTGACGGCCTTTATGTCCTCTACTGTGTAGAATGGTCGCCTGTCGATCATGTGCTTTGCACCGTCTCGCTGAATCTTAGCGTCCGCCATGAGGCTCTCCACAGAGCAGACCCCGAGGTACTGTAGTATTTTGTCCTTGCGCTTGGATCCCACCAACGCCGCGGACGAAGTAATCTTCCCGGGTGATCTGCCGTCTGTCTCGCTCTCATCCCCGGAAGACTCGTCCCGCTGATCCAAGACAAAGTTATCTCCACCGTCCTTATCGTTGGAGGTATCGTCAACGTCATCGTCCTCGTCGTCGTCATCGCTGATCAGGCTGACCAGCTGAGGAGTTGATTGAGCGATCTGCGAGGAACTCGGGGGGTTGTTTGGGTTTCGACCGCGCACCAGTCGTCTGCGCTTGGGGGGTGGCGAAGGGGTTGAAGAGGGTTCGGAGCTCCTGGAAGAAGGCTGTGCCGAGGGCTGTGAGCCAACGGAGCTAGAGGGCGAGGTGGTTGAGGAGGACTTGAACCCGCGGGATACCTTTGCCAGCTGTTGTTTGGAAGACTGGTGCTTGTAGAGCGAGGCACTGGCAGGCGACTCGGACTTTGGCTGCTGACGCTGGAAGGAGGACCGCTGAATGTCGCCTCGCGCGGGCCGCTCGTCGCCAGAACTGTCGGCAGCATATTGAGTGGGGGATGTTTTTAGCTCATCGTCCGAGGCGTAGTCACGCTTGAGAGATAGTCTCTTCACCGGGGACTCGGGGACGGGCTTGGTATTGATCCTGGGGGGAGGCTTGAAAGAGGTGCCAGCAGGGGCCATCAACCGCGAGAAGGCAGACGGCAGAGCCGGTCGCTGGTAGGGCGAGGATGCAGGGACCTCGACTCTGGTGCCGTTAGACTGAGGCGAGGTGGACGGCGACTTCTTGACGGTGGCACTAAGGCCAAGCCTTGGGCGGTCGCTGACGATCTGGGTGGCTTGCGTGACATGCGTCGCTTGAGTCGGCTGGGTCGGCTGGGTAATCGGCTTGATTGCCGGTTTACTGAGGATCTGAGTGGGTTGTGTGAAGTAGGGCGACACGTGGGAGGAGGCCTGCAGCATTAGGTCGTCGTCGTCGGAGCTGATGGCAATCGGGTCTTCCTCGAGACCGGCAGGCGGGCTGCTAGTCGCAGGGACAACCTCGCGCGCGGGCGAGGTGAAGGGGGAGGAACTCATGGTTCAAGTACAATGGTGACAGTAGTAGGTTGACTGGATACGCAAACAATTGTGCTTTTGAGGTTCAACCGGGTTGGGTGGTGGCGTTTTGGGAGGTTGAAGTCTGAAAGGAAATTCAAATCCGATCCAAAAGTGCATTCGTTACTGAAGGGGACGCTGCTCAAAGCCCAGAGGGATACCTAGCGCGTAAAGGGTGGGGTAGGCACGCGTGTAGTATATGAGAATTAATTGCATGAAACTTGTGTCGCGTCGCTCTACTACTCCACGTCTGCACGTGCCAGGCATCCCAAGTCGCTACCAGAGACGGTTGATGAGAGTATCATACCTACGCTTCGCAGATGATGAAGTCTCGAGTAGTCTCAAGCTGTCCATTGTCTACCTGGGTACCTAGGTAGGTATTTACTGTTTTCTACTCATTGTTGGGTACCTAGCAAGCCTAGGTATGTTTCCAAGAGCGACGCACAGGCCGCTCTAACACTTGAGCATCGCGCTGCATGGTGCTTGGAGGCTGGCCCACGTTCGAAATGGCAAGCCCAGCTCGGCAGAACGTCCTCTACTTGGGTTGGAAAAAGAATTACAATAGCTGGATGATCGAATACCTTTCCAAGTGCCCAGATCACTCGCCGCCTGAAAGGTAATGAGGTAGTTGTCTTAAAATCCGATGCGCTCTTTGTCTTGCCCGTTCTCGACAATACCAGTACCAGCCCTGTCGGAAGCTACCTGAGTTATCCCTGTAGTCGGCCTTATCAGCCTATACGTCATAACAAGTGATGGCAGTCACTCAGAATAGGCTAGTATTTCGCAAGAGTTAGAAAATATAAGGGAGAGGCCTAACTAGATCATTCTCTGGAATAGCATGTCATGTCCAGTCCAGAGAAAGCAAGTCTGCAGGTACCTAGGTACATAGGTAGTCATGCTGAGATCTGGGCTGGGGTCTGGGCCATGTGACAGTCACTCGCGGGATTGGGAAGGAGCCTTGGGCGATGCCGTAGTGTGCTGGGTGCCCAGGCAATCAGGCATTGTGAGCGTGGTACAGAATTGTTGGCCAATTCATTTATTAGCAAATTCACTTGACACACGCAGGCCTATCTCTGCTAGGAACGTGGGATAGCTGCCCACGTTTTCTGGCCGTAGATGCACCCATGACGTTCCAACCGACCTCGCAGCTGTCATATTTTTTTTTTGAGGCTGGTCATCAAACTCCCATGCGACCTTGGTTCTAGCCGCAGCTGATAACCGAGTCTACTTGTATTTATTCTGTCGTCCCCCATCGTTCCACCGCCTCGACCTCCCGCCGCCTTTGATCCAGCTGAAGCTAAGGTCTCCCCCCCACACATTCAGTCACTCCACCCCAGTCACTGCGAACTGTACCCGCGCCCTCCACTGAGGACCCACACCTTTACAACCCAAACAAGCATCAAGATGAGCGCCCCTGTGAGCCACGGGAGAGGTGGGCAGGGAAATGTGTACCCGGATGACACCAAGTACACGGATGGCGAGGTCGTGCGTGAGGGCGAGGCCGGCACCGGCGTGAGCACAGGGCGAGGAGGTACGTGATGTTTCTCATGGGCGGCACGGACAAGTCGATATGCGTCGGGCCCTACTTCCCTTATCTCTGTTGTTACCACCGGTCGAGTTGCCGTGCCCAAACCCTGCCCGGCAATGTGGCGTGATCTGCTCGATCAGGAAGCTAGAAAACCAGCGGGGCAAGATATTTCGGCAGGGCACACTTCGACACCGCACACTCGGGAGAGCAGCACTCATGTTTTTGTGTCCTCTTCTCTGGCTCCCGAAAATTGTCTGACAGATTTTCCAGGTGCCGCCAACATCTCTGATACCAACGCTGCCGCTCCCCGGACGGACAAGGAGGTCGTTCCGGAGGCGGCTACCAGGCCTTCTACTGAGAACCAAGAATACCACACTGGTAGGGGGGGCGAGGGCAACGTTCATCACGCCCACAACGAGGGCGACGAGAAGGGCACACATAAGGGCCTGGCTGACAAGCTGAAGGCCAAGGTCATGGGCGTTCTCAAGAAATGAGTCTACCTGGTCGTTGAACAATCGGGCCATGTTTTCTGGTGGGGTTTTCTGTTGCTTCAATGATATCCGGCCTAGAGCCTTCTGCTTTTTTTTTTTTTTCAAACCGATAAAGTAATACCGGGGGAGATTCTGTCGAGGAGACTCTGAAGGGAGTTTTCAATTTCACCGCGTCTCAAATTTTTGTCTCAATACTCGACTGCTCAGCTCATGCTTCTGTCGCCGATGCAATGACAGCTGCTAGAGCTGTCTCTCTTAGTCTTCTTTAAATTGAGCAGGGAGTTCTCCCTCATTCTCATTGGTGAATTTGCGTTCGGTCTTGGGGACAGAAGAGTGAGAGTAGACTCCCATGTGCATACCTGCGGTCTCTTCCCTTCAATAGCTGACACGAAAACGCGATGGTCTGTGTCTCCTGGCCTTTCTCAAGCAGGTCAAGAAGTCGATGGTAGTCCACAGGTGGGTTCTCACCCGAAGGGTCAAGAATGCAGACGCAGCGTGGCTCCCCTTCGGGTGCCGACTCCTCGTGCCCACTGGCCAATAGCTCCGGTGAAACGGCACCTTTGCTGATCTTCCTGTCGATCAGATATGCCTGGTAAAGGTCGAGCTTCCAGTCGATTAAGAATAGCTAAGCCCGCAGACTGTCCCTCTATTGGGGATAATCAGGGAATAATCAGGGAAGTCCCGAGGATCGCGAGCGGTTGGTCGCCTGCCCGGAAAGGCGAACTCTGGGGCTTTGACGTGGTCCGGAATGCCAAACTCTTCTCTCAAGCCTTTGTCCGCCCAAAATTGCTTGCATTTCGGGCCGAGTTCTGGGCTCTCTCCAGGAAAATCCTCTAACCAGACAGCCTCAAACTTGATGGGCCGTTGCGCTGGCTGATTCGGGTCCTTCTCCTTGATCTCCCTGGTCTTGTCAACGTCCATGCCTGTAGGGCGCATCCAAGCAGGCAACTCGAGGAACGGTTCACTCCAGTCTTCGTCGAGGCCCAGCCACTTCCTCCCTCCTTGATCAATGAGCTTGCGCTGTGCATCACGGCTCAGCTCGTTCCGCTGCTTCTCCGAATCTCCGAGGAATTACCGATACAACCAGCCATGTTGTACTTGCTCTTCGAGACCCGGGTGTTGGCATATCGCAGGAGGGTCAGAATTCGAGTCCATGTCTCACACACGTGCTCCTTTCTTCCGTTGAACTCAAGCGGACCAAGTTCGGGGTCTTGCAGACGATCGAACGGAATGTCTGGTAGACCAAAGTACGGCATGTCGTTGAGGCTGCGAATGCGTTCCTCCGTCGGTCCCTTGCGCTGTGCATAGAATGCCTGCCCTTCCTCATCGGACCGATATTGGTCAGTCAGCACGTTTAGTTCTTCACTGACAGTGATGAGGATGCGAGCGAGAGCTTCCACACGCTTCTCAAAGGGTATCTGCTTCGGATCTGGCGCGCCTGTCTTGTCTCGGTAGGGTGTGATGTAGGTGCTGGTGATTTCGTCTACATCATTGAAAGCCTGCAAGCCAATTTGGACATCTCCGTTGCCAAATTCCTCGCTCTCCGGGAGCATGTCCAGTGCGTTGCCGATCTCGGTCGGGGTGAACTTGAACAAAGTCTGTTCAACAGCCCATTGTAGGACCATCGAGCTCATTCCTAAGAGACTCTTAAAAAGGTGTTCGGCACAGAGAAGCAATTGGAAAGAGACCAGATATTCACACCCGCCAAAACGAAGGGTACACCCATACTAGGCAGCCTAGAGATTAAAGTACTTAGGTTAGTATTAAACTAGTTGTATTGTAAGCTTATCCTATAGGATATTATTCTAAATAAGGTTATCTTAGATGAGGTTGTTTTATAAGAGGTTGTCCTAGGAGGTTGTCCTGTAGGAAATTGTCCTGTAGGAGGTTCTGTAGGAGGTTGTCCTGTAGGAGGTTGTCTTATAGGAGGTTGTCCTGTAGGAAATTGTCCTGTAGGAGGTTGTCCTGTGGGAGGTTGTTTGATAGGAGTTTATTCCTTGGGGCTTGGGTGTACCCTCTATTTTTGCGGGTGTGAATATCCGATCTTATTGGAAATGCTTCCTAGATGAACATGGGGCTCTGGGATTCAATTCCAGCTTAATTGGGCAGAGACTGCTTAATTGGGAGCACGAATCAGTTGAATTGTTTTCAATCCACAGTGAAGCGTTTTGAACTGGATTCCGGCCAAATATAGAATCATATTGTGTTTTGGGGACAGATTTCCAACAGAAAGCTGGAATCTATTTGAAAGGCGGCCTTCTTCTTTGAATACAGCCGATGCAAAAGCAGACCGTCCCATGGTTTTTGGTATGGTTTTCTAAAAAGCAGTAGGACATCTGTATCTTCAGAGGCCACGTGTGTGTCGTCTGAGGCAGGTTGAGGAAGAAGAACTTGAAGATTTCAATGTTTCCAGTGCTGCAAGTCTGGTATGAAGAATGGATGCACCAAAAGGCTTCGGAAGGGAATTTGGTGCTCGGGTATAGGTCCAGCTAACACTGCAGCTCTGAAAGAGTTTCTGGAAATAACAGGTCTTGCAATAAAAAACTACCTAGCTGGTTTTGATTTTATTCAATGTGCACCCGAAGTCGTATGCGACGCCTTCATACTGTGGGCAACCCCCCTCCCCCCCCAATAAGAGAGGCTCCTATTAGAAACCCTCTTATACCTAGTTAGGATAATATTATGGGATTAGTAGGCTACAGTAGATTAGCCACTACAAGGCTAATAGGCCCGTACACCATACAGACCACTATACTTAGTTAGTAAGTCTAACTAACCTAACTAGGCGCTTCACCACCTACTAAATAAACCTTCTAACTATTACTAATTTATACTACTTTAATTACTTCTTATATATAAATTAAACTAATTAATACTAATTAATTACTAATTAACTTTTAATAGTAAGGTAAATTATTTAAGTTATTTAAATATTAAGTTTTTTTATAAAGGATAAATTAATAAAACTACCTTATTATTATAATTTAAAAAAAAAGATAAATTAATAATATTACTATTATTATTATAGTCTCTCTAAAAGGTAAGTTATTTAGACTACCTAAGTATAATTAATTATTAAATAGAACCCCTTTATTAAATAAGTCTTATAACTCTCTTATAATAACTCTCTCTTTCTCTCTTATAACTAATAATTTAAGTCTACCTATTAAACCCTTAAATTAATATTTAACTACTTATTAGCTAACCTATTTAGCTATCTATTAATTAACCTATTTATCTATCTATTTATCTTATATTATTTAAATAATTAATTAAATAATTAATTAAGTAAATAATTAAGTAAGTAATTAAATAAATAACTTTTATATACTCTTTTAACTTCTCTCTCTCTCTCTTTTATAATATTTAAATAAAAATACTTTAATAATATAGTTATTATAACCTTAAATCTAAAAATAAAGTTATTTATAGCTATTATAAGTATATATTAATAGTACTTCTATTTATACTACCCTAATAAAAAAGTTTAAATTAAAAATAAATTAAAAATATATTAATAATACTTATAAAAGGAGTATATAATTATTAAAATTAATAATAATAAAGTTTAATAATTTATTAATAACCTTAACTATTATCTTAATAAAAACTTTTAATATTTTATAAAATCTTTAAGAATTACATTAAAAATATTTTAAATAAATTAAATTAAAACTTCTTAAAACCTTTATAATAATCTTTATTCTAATAATATTTATATTAAATTAAAAATTAAAATACTACTTAAAACCCTCCTTACCTTTATTTAAATACTCTATTTAAATAAAAAAATACTATAACTATCTATATAACTAATTAAATAAAAATAAAATCCTTAATTAAAATAAAAATTAATAAAATAAATAATAATTTACTATAAAAGAAAAAACTATTAAAAAGCTAACTAATTAAATATTAATAGTTAATACTATTTAATAAATAGCCTAATAAATAATTAATTAATAATTTAAACTTAATTTTACTTACTAAAATAATTTAAATTTAAACAATTTAAATAATTTATAAAATATTAATTTAAAGTATTTTAAACCACTTAAATTAAATAAATTACAATTATATATTTAATAATAATTCTAAATAATTAGAGCGATTTAATTAAAAACTACTTTATTAATAAATAAAGCTCTCTAATTAACTAAAAAAAAGAAGAAAAAAACCTTAATTTTAAAAGACTAAAAAGTTACTAATATAAAATTAGTAGGCTATAATAGATTAACTACTATAAGGCTAGTAGGCCTATACACTATACAGACCACTATACTTAATTAGCAGGTCTGGTCAACCCAACTGGGTGCTTCACCGCCTACTAGGCAGACCTTCTAACTATCACCAATTCACACCACTTCAACCACTTCTTACACATAAGCTAAGCCAACCGACAGATATTCTATTAGATAGACTCCCATGGGAGACCACCTTTGACCGCAGAAGGGCGTCAACACAGTTCACCCTGACCGAATCTAGAAAATTGATTGGCCCTAGATGAATGGCTCCCAGTGCTCGAAAAGGGCTTGCAGTTGGTCTCGACAAACAGAACAAACGCCACGGTTTATATTAATAGTACATGCAATACACACGAAGTGTAACCAATGCTTATATTTTGCAAGCCAGTATCCCATGATACTGGACTTCTGTCTAGAGTGTGGTAGACCCACTAGCTACAGATAGGCCAGGCCTGGGCACATCAACATGACCTATTTCAGCATATCGGCGATAGCATTATAAGCAGCCTGTTCCGTGTTAGTCAAGGGGTAGTCTCGTGCATTTTAGGATATCGTAAGAGGGGAGGCTGTGAGTGGAGAGAATTCATGCTCACCTTTGGACCAAAGTTGTTGTCAAACAACAAGGGGTTGGTAGAAGCTCTCCAGGAGTCTGCATCACGGACTCCCCAGACGGTAATACCCACGCATGTGGATACATCAAGGCATGCTTGGGTGACCTGCTTGTAGTCATTCGCAGGCGCGCCCTGGATGTCAAGCTCTGTGACGGCGACCTCCTTGACACCTGTAGCAGCGAGTGCCTTCAGAGCGCCGCCAAATGCGGCGCCACCGCCACCTGATAGATGTCCCTGGGAGCCTGTAGTGTCGATGTTAGCGGGACTGTATGAAGCTTTTGTTCCCCTGACAATATACAACACGTTTGGCCTGGTTGGCTGACGTAGTGTATGCCGAAGCTGTATAAAGGAGACAACTTACCAATTCCGTCAATAGGGATGCCAGCCGCAAGCCACTTCTTGACGTTCTTGACCATTCCATTGGTGACCTTGGCATAGTTCGCAGAATCGAGGTTGTAGTCATTCAGGTAGAGGACGGCGCTTGGGTCAGCCGCACGCGCAGCCTTGAAAGCGATCGAGACGAATTCCTCGCCCAGGACCTGGGAGAAGACAGACGAGCGAAGGGAGCCATCTTCGTTGAAGATCTCGTTGCACACGTCCTGGAAGCCACCCATCAGTATGTTGTTCCCGGAAACGTTAGTCAACCCATTAAAAAAGACGTCTTACCCAAGCCCTGATCTTCCCCTTGTACCTCGTCATGACAGTCGTGACGTGCCTCTCCAGGACAGAGGTCAGTTGTGCCTTGTCACGAATGTTACTGACCCAACTTGGCAGCTGCGAGTGCCAGCACAGAGTGTGGCCACGGATGGTCTTGTTGTTCTGGGCAGCCCTATAGAACCAGTCAGTTCATGTCTCCTTTTTCATTGATGATACATCCTGAGAGGCATGTGCTTCTTAATACGATCCAGATACTCCACATGTTCCCAGCATGTATGACCTCTCACGGATAAGAGCAGTAAGATATAGTAGGGTGATTATAGAGTCGTTGATTAATGATTCCTGCGTAACAAAGGAAGAGACTCACCAGTTCACAAGATAGTCGGCCGTAGCGAAGTTGAAGTTCCCGTTGGAGGACTCAGTCGCATCCCACTTCATGCTGTTCTCAGGCGTAACCTGGCCGAAGTTCTGCTGGATCACAGCAGCCGATTTCCCAGTCGACAGGCGGTTCTGGTCCGTGGCGACGCCATAGTAAAGCTTCCCCTTGGCCTTGAAGAGCGCGTCGATGCTGGTGGCAGCTTGACGGTCCTCGAGCTCCGCCGCCGGGGCAGCAAGAGCCAGAAGAGGTGCGAGGAGGTAGAGCAGAGCTGACTTCATTTTGGGCGACTTGTGGTCTGTGTGCTTCTTATTCGACACACATACATATTCACTGGCTGCGAAGCCATGAGTTTATATAGACCCTTCAGCCTCAAACATAATTACCTCGTAAACCCCTGAGCTCGGAGATGGTCGTCCGACTTTTTTTATGGCAGTGGCCAGACTCAGCGCCAGGAACAAGACTATACATCAAAGCGCTTCCAGAACCGGTCACTTTCACAGGTGGAGATACCTCACGGGACGTCGATGGCAACATCGGTACTTTTGTTCTTGGGGCCTATTGGGGCGCAAGCTCGGCAGTGACGATCCGTGATATTGAAGTGAAATCCGAGGAATTGCTTGTAGGACTGGGGTGCGCCATGGACAAGGGTACTTGAGCATTTGCCGTCGCAAGAGCCAAGACGGGTGTGAGTTCAGACTACCAATAGGCCCTTTTTATCCAAATTGTCTTTAGTTGACCCGGGTAAGCTGCCTGGGGCGAGTGGTTCTGCCTTGACACCAAGAGCTACCATTCAGTGGGGTCTTGAATGCCGACAGTGTGTGCTAACCGTGTGTTGATAGGCCCATGATGGAGGCTATGCTGGAATCGACCAGTATCCGAGGAGGTTAGGTCAACGTATCCAATGTTAGAATTCTCGGGATCGTCTCTGGTGCATTTTATTTATTAGCACACCGAAGGAGAGTATATGTCAGGTCATGTTTGACGAGATCGGACAAGGACTTCTGCGGCCTTGGTTGAAACATGGCATCGAGGCACCCGGGTCTCTGGGCCGTGATGATCTCCTCCTGACAGATTTGGGCTCCGACGGCGAGGCTTCTCATGATCGAAAGAGGCATCAGGGCAGGCTGTGCATCATCGAGGTCCACAACTGCAGAGCAATATACATATGTAGGGCCAAGCACTACGCCCCAGTGCCACCAGACTTTGGTGGGATTTCAGTGGTTGACCAATTCTTGATTGAGACAAGCATTTACTACTAGAAGTGACTGTCCTAGAACAGACACTAACTAGACCTGAGGCAGGTTACTGCACATGTGGATTGTGAATCATCCAACTCTACTGTCAGCAGGAGTATGTGTTTTTATGCGTCGATGGAATCATGTAAACACTAGGCTTGTCGACCAAGAAGAGAGAGAGAGCATTTGAGACTACCTTGTTTTAAGTCATGGGCCTTTTTGAGACAAGATTGAAGACAGGCAGTGATGAAGGTGGGTCCAAGTAGCGCGCAGTGGTCTACTGTAAGTGCAGTCCAGTCAGCGGATCTACCCGCCCCCTCGTCACGGGTCCCCTCAGTTGGTGGTGCCTGGTTCCGTCGGTCCCGTGGACCCGTGGACATGCTCGACACCTGCCACCGTCGGCCTCGAACATCCATCTCAGCCTGCACCATCCAGCATAGGCCACATTGCTCGAATTGCCGCCCAGAGCCAGCCAGAAAAGCCCCAGCAATTGAGTTTAGGCTGTCCCGGGCCCTCAAACAAACAGGCGTTCCACGTGCGTGCATGGGGGGGGGCCTGACGTTCCACACAGGCTGACTCTCGCTCTGCCTGCCTGCCTCTCACACACACCCAGCGCAGCGCACCCACCACCCACGCGCCTTCTTACTCACACACGCACACACGCACACACCGACGGCCTCGCCTAACCTTGTGCAAGGGCCCCATCAGGCCAGGCCAGGCCAGCTCACACGCCAGCACGCCCACACGCCCCGTCGCCACCTCCCAAAATAAGCTTGGTCTCAGGTCGCACGCCCGCAGTATTATGGCCCCGAGGAATGAGGATTCACGCCCTCCACCTCTGCCGCGCCTATACTCGAGACAGTCCCACGTCTCCAAGCGCTCTTTTCTCTCCCACTCCTCTTCTTTCGAGGCCGATGACGAGCGCTCCGCCAGCATCTCCCCTACATCCGAGGACATGGACCGCAACTCCGACTCCGAGCCCAATCACAGCCCGGACCCTCCAACGCCGCCCCTCCGCTACGCCGGAGAGGACACCAGGCGTGAGTCCTACATTAGATTACACTGCGAGCTGCCGCTTTCACACACTAACAACCGAGTCTTCGCCCTCTAGAGACGAGCCCCAAGGAGTTGAGGGGATGGTACATGTATGCTTTCGCGGCTGAGACCTACGTCATTTGTGGTGAGTAAACTACTCCTCGGCCCGGACCCGTGCAGGTGAGAACAGACCTTCTGACTGAGTGATAGCTATCGGTATGTCATTTGACTGCACCCACCCATTTTCTGCCAGCCCTGTGGGTCTCTAACACTCCCAGGCTCATTCATCCCTATCCTCCTGGAGAGCCTCGCCCGGGAGAATGGCGTCCTGCTCAAGAACGGGAAGCCATGCGGCCCCAGTAATGAGAAGAGCAGCGACGACAAGCAGTGCGTCGTGCACGTCCTGGGCATGGAGATCAACACCGCGAGTTTCGCCATGTACACCTTCAGCGCCAGCGTCCTGCTGCAGGCCCTGCTTGTCGTGAGCATCAGCTCCTTCGCGGACCACGGCCAGTACCGCAAGAAGCTCCTCCTGGCCTTTGCCTGGCTCGGCAGCTCCTGCGTCATGCTCTACATATTCGTCTCCGAGAGCACGTACATCTTTGGGGCCTTCCTGGCCATAGTCAGCAATGTCTCCTTTGGGGCGTCTTTCGTTCTCCTGAACAGCTTTCTGCCGCTTCTTGTCCGCTACCACCCCAAGGTGCTGTATCCCGAAGGCACATCGACCCCTGATCTTGCCCTGCCGAACGGTGAGTCTCAGCGGCTGGAGCCTTCGCAGGATGACGATGAGGCCGAGACATTCCGGGACAGCAGCTCGAGCACTGCATTGCTGGTCGACGAATACGAGCGCCCGCACACGCACCGGCTGCGGAAGGTGCTCACCCACGAGGACCAGACGTCGGTGGAGCTCGCCCTGTCGACCGAGATATCCGCAAAGGGGATAGGCATAGGCTACGCCGCGGGGCTGTTCCTGCAGTGCGTGGCCATCCTCGTCCTGATCGAGATGAGGAGCTCGATCTGGTCTTTGCGAGTCGTCCTCTTCATGATCGGCTCCTGGTGGGCCTTCTTCACCATCCCCGCCGCCGTGTGGCTGCGTCCCCGGCCCGGCCCGCCTCTCCCCGCACAGAAGAACCGCAAGGGCGTCAGGGCCTTCGTCGCGTACACGCTGTACGCATGGAAGTCCCTCTTCAAGACCATCTCGCTGGCGCGGCGGCTGCTGGACATCATGCTCTTCCTCGCGGCGTGGTTCCTCCTCTCCGACGCCATCGCGACCACGTCGTCGACGGCGATCCTGTTCGCCAAGACGACGCTGCAGATGGAGCCCTGGGCGCTGGGCCTCATCGGCGTCATCTCCACGACCTTTGGCATCGCGGGCGCGCTGTCGTGGTCCTACATCTCGCGGCGGTTCAGCCTCAAGCCGCACCAGACGCTGCTGAGCTGCATCGCGCTGTTCGAGCTCATCCCGCTGTATGGCCTGCTGGGCTACCTGCCCTTTGTGCGCGGGTGGGGGGTCCTGGGGCTCCAGCAGCCCTGGGAGATGTTCCCGCTGGCCGGGGTGTACGGCTTCGTGCTGGGCGGGCTGAGCAGCTACTGCCGCGCCCTGTACGGCGAGCTGATCCCGCCCGGGTCCGAGGCCGCCTTCTACGCCCTCTACGCCATCACCGACAAGGGGTCGAGCGTCTTCGGCCCCTTCATCGTCGCCTCCATCATCGACGCCACCGGCGAGATCCGCCCGGCCTTCTGGTTCCTCGCCTGCCTCGTCGGCCTCCCCGCCCCGCTCATCTACTTCGTCAACGCCGAGCGCGGCAAGCTCGAGGCCGAGAGGCTCGCCGCCGTCATCGAGGGCTACAAGGCTGGGCAGGGCGACGCGGGCGAGCGGGTGGAGCCCGGGACCGGCGAGGGCGACGCGATGCTGAGCCATGATGCTGATGTTGAACACCGCGGGGGCTGAGACGCGACGGTGGCCATCTTTGTCTTCGTAACATTCTTTGTGTCTTTTTTTCTTGTTCGTGAGCATAGCGAGGGCGTATGAGGTGTGATTTGTATGCAGATCTTGGCTCTAGTTCGTAGTAGTCTTTTGGAGAGGCCAGTGTGAAATTCAAATCTTGTCAGTTCAGGGATTCACATCTCTTTTGATCTAACAGTAGAACTGTGGAATTTCAAGTGAAGGTATTCTCCTATGGCTTTTAGATTAGCCCTGTGCAGATGGGCATCAAGTGATTACAGACACGAGAAAGTTACCCACGACGGGAAATACTTGACAAGTACAAAGGAGCGTGGAGGAGTTTGTATGTAAATTAAGGACAGGATATTCATTTTGTGGGCAAACAACGTCCCCTTCTCGAATGTACAAACGTAACTCTAATGAGAGCCTTTTGCCTGCTCCCCCTCCAAAGAACGCCCTTGATAAAAATAAAAAACCAGCACAACTTGCCATTGTCCGTACTCCTCCTGTTCAACAAGCAAGGTATACGTCATACTCGCCCTCGGCGCTCGGAAGCTGACTGAAGAAAAAGGGGTTCGTATCATGAGAGGTAATGCAACCCCGTAACAAAATCATACCCAATGAGAAACCACCACACGAGAATCCCCGCGCTGCGCTGTGGGGCAGTTGCGTGCTTCAGCAGATGCGCGTGCCGCAGACAAGGCACTTGACATCCTCCATCCATGTCTTGTCGCCGCCCTCGATACCCTCCCTAAGGTCCGTGATCTCGAACATGTCTTGGTCCACCTTGAAGTTCGCCTCAAAGAGCCCCTCGTACGGTTTCGCGGAGCTCGCATCCGCCTTCTTCCGCCCTCGGCCGCCCTTGCGGGCTGGCGCGTCTGTGGTCGGAGTTTGTGTTGACACGCGGCCATTCTGCGGTTGCGCCGAACCTTCCTCGGTGGCGGCCGTGGATTCTTCCTTGAACTCCACAGAGTCATTGGCGGCCTTGACTGTCTCCCCCTCGCCATCTGTCTTAACCTGGATCGGGAGCTCAGCAGCTACGGCACCGGTGCCAGGCTCGACAGGGCTGAGAGGGCGCTTGGCTTCCTCTTCCTCCACCTTCTCCTCCTTGACGCCGGATGCCTTGTGTGGTTTGTCGGCGCCGAGGGCCTCGTACGTCTTGAGCAGGATGTCATGCTTGAGGCATTCCTCGTGGAGCCACTTCTTACATGTCTCGTTGGGGCAGCCCACCAGGACCTTGTCAGGATTTCCGGGCTGGTCGCACTTGCAGACTTTCTCGATGGCCTGGGATAGGTGTCAGCTCCGGTGATATCCCCCCCGGCTTACCAGGTTGGGCGAAAATGCTTACCGAGAGTTCCTGGGTCCGGACATCAAAAGCTTGTCTCCAGTATAGCGCGCTCTGAATCTGGTCGTCGTTTTCGTCGGTCACCTGGTTGACGGTCGCTTGCTGAGTGACCGAGACAACGTTGATGATGTCCACTGCGACAAAAAGTCAGCTTCAGCTCATGACCCCCTTGACGCACGGTTTGTGTCACTTACTGTGGTTGGACGCGATCAGCTCGTTCTGGCCGTGATAGGGCTGACGGCCCTGAACAGTCTTCTTCCCATCAAGAGTACCCTGTGGCAGCTCATCTGGCCAGTACATCCAGTAAACGCGTGCGTAGACATGATGCTCATCGCTTGCGCGAATCTCGAGAATGCGGGCAACCCAGTCATCGTTACTCTTAGTCCGTGGGCCGAGTTGCTCCTTGTTGGCGAAGGATTTCTGACGCTCGATGGTGTCCTCGTTCGCGACAAAGATATAGTTGTCACTGAAGTATTTGGATCCGTTGACTGAGACGGACATCTTAGTAAGACACGCATGGGTTCCTCCTACGGGCTCTTGGGGCGGGAGAGACCGAGTGGGAGACACCAGGTGGGAGACACCAGGGGGTAACATACGGACAAAGCTGTTGTATCTCGTCATCTCGGACCACCTCTTGGAGGGCTCGACCATGTAGTGGATGTCCATGGTCTCGAAGCTCCTGAACTTGCCGGAGGGGGCAAAAGGGGACATCTGGACGGGGATCTTGCTGTGGGTGTCGTCGGCATCGTCGTCGTTCCTCCTGCGGCGCTTCTTCTTGGGGTCCCTGTCCTTGGGGTCGATGAGGCGCACGGAGAAGGGGCACTCGGCCCTGCTGGCCTCGTCGATCTCACGGGTTCGCTTGCGCGGGGCAGCCATGTTGGCGTGAGAGGGTGGTCAGGGGGGAATGCGATAGGAAGCTGCGGGATGCGACAGTTGACGGTGGTTGCGGGCGCGCGGGCGCGGCAAGGACGGGCGAGGTGGTGGCTGGTGGGAGAGAGGGGGGGGGATTTGAGCAAGGGGAGACCGGGCCGGACGGGCAGGATCGCTTGTCGTCTGCGTGGGTGGAGGGCGCGGGAGAGGGCGGCAGATGCGAGAGACGGGGTGGCGAATTGGGGCCGGCGACAGCTATCCGACGATGACGGGCTGGTGTGCGCGATGCGCGGCGGTCAATTGGTGATGGAAGAGATGCGGTCGCAAGCTGAGCTGGATTGCCCTGCCGCCGTTGGGAATTGCCACGATCAAATTTCTCGGAACGCGTCGCACGGCGAGCGGAGCTTTTGGGGGGGTGGGAGAAAGCATTGGCAGTGGCTGGCAAAAAGTGGCACAGGGGGCCGACGCCGATGACTTGGGGAACTTTGCGACCATCAAAAGTCCCCCCGGCCTAATTGCACGCGGGGGGGCCAGCGTGTCAATACGCCGACTTGGGGGGAGAGGGGGGGCAAGGGGGGCTGGCCTCCTGCGGGGAAAGCTCAAGTGTGGTTGTGGTGGCAAGTGGGCCGGCTCTCGTTCCTCTTCCCCATCGCCGTCCCCAGCCGTTGCTTCTGTGACGCTGTCTGACCGGGCGCTTATTATTACTAGACTACATAGTACATTAGGCCGTAACGTCGGTCCTTGTGTTTCTGCCCCCGAGATCCGTCCGTATTGGAGATTGGACTTGTGGGCACGCCCATTCTTGTGTGCCTCTCCGTCCGAAGGAATGAGCCTCGGGCCCTGATGAGTCGGCTGTTGGTCTCCCATCGGTTTGCCTGAAATAGCTTTGCGTATGATCCGAGGTCCTGTTGGTGTGGAGTCGAGAATTTCGTGCACAAGAATAGCACCCACCTATGCCGTAATAACCGCCGCCCGGTGGACGAGCTAGAGACAGAGACGAGCTGGCCTCTTCAGCACGATTGTCTCACACAAAAGAGCATTGAGCAAATGGGTGGGGAGGCGCCAGGGCCTCGACATCAATAACTTGTACACATGGCGCTATCTCCTCCAAACTCGAGTCGTCGTCGTCTCCTGACTGCCAGGGCCAGCATGGACGTGTGATCCCACTCTCTCTCAAATCCACAAATGCTTGCTTGACCTCTTCTCTCTTGACTGAGCCTCCCAACGCCTTCCACTCGGCTCTCGACTGTGGCCGGTTATCTGCCCTGACCTGTAACACCCTGGTGAAAATGAAAATATCTTTGTATAATACAGGGTACACATATCCCAAACCTGCCGTCCCCTGTGGCCCCCCTCACTCGACCATGCCAGACCCATCCGATTCAGAGTCCGACTGCACCTGAATGACGCACAGCTTAGGCTTCTAGCCCGCCACAGTCGCCTCGGTGCCGCCCATCGCGTCATCTCCTGAGCCCGGTATCACCTGCTCCTCCGCCGCTTTCGCATCTGCAAACTGCCGCTCGCTCACGTGTTCCTTGGCGCCATCCGCCGTCCACACCTTGTCGGGGAACGACCCGCGCTGGCCCTCCTCGTGCTTGAATTGACAATATCGGTTCGTGCAGGGCCGGAACTTGCACATCACCGTGTTGTGATAGAATTCGCAGCCAGGCGTCTTGCAGTCCGCACCGTTCCGGCAGGGCGGCTTCGACGGGTGCTTGAACGGGCAGCGCGCGTTTTGGCAGTTGGGCCAGAACTTGCAGTCCTGCTCGCTCTGGTGTGCCGTCCTGGTGGCAGGCGAAGGGTGCCGGCCGACACACTTGAAGTTCTTGCAAGCTGCACCGAAATTGCAGACATCCTGAACGTCGACCGTCGTTCCCGGAGGCGCGGCAGGTGACTGATGGGCAAACTTGCAGTCTTTGTTGTTGCAGCTCAGGTTGAAGCGACAGACAGTCTCTTCGGGGTTTGCTGCCTCGCGCTTCACACCGGACATCTCCTGATCGCCCTCGCCCTGCTCAGCCGAGTCTGGCCTGGACGTCTCTGACTGATGTGTGTGGTTGCGACCGTTCTGGTGGTGGCCGCCGCGGCCTCGGAAGTTGCCTCGTTGGTTGGGGTGCTGTGTCCGCTCAAATAACGACTTTCCACGGCCCTGTCCATTTGCCGCACCGCCTTGTTGCATCATCAGCTGTTGCTGCATCTGGTTCAGCATCTGCTGCTGAACTTCCATCATTTGCAACAGATCCGACTGTGGGGGCTGGCCGGGCATCATCCCCCAGCCATTCATGGGCCCCATGCCCCCACCATTCATGCCGGGTGGTCCGTTGGCCATGGGGTTCATGTTTGCAAGGCCGTGGGCAATGTTGGCTGCACGCTGATTCGGCCCTCGAGGCTGTCGTCCAGTGCCCATGCGTGGGCCCGTCGGAGGTGTGCGGGTATGTGAGTTGATCCTCTCGTTCCCGGTAGCGCCGCGCACGCGGTGGAGGACGTTCTCATGCGTCCTGTCCATCGCACGGTTCAGTTGTCCTACAAGCCGCTTCCCGCGCCCTCTGTCGGCACCGTTACGCATGGCTTTTGGACCTGTAGGCCTAGTAGGAGTTAGTCTTGTGCTGGCTTTCCCCGAGATATTTGGTATCACATACGCGTTGAATTCCGTGGCACCTTCAGTTGTGCTCATGTCCATCTCTTGGTCTTCGTCAGGGGCGCCCGACGCCGCTGGGGCGGCTCCCGCCGCAGCCGAGCCTTGCGCGTCGCCAGAGCCAAACTGAGCTGAGAAGGCATCGATGGTCGAGAAGAGCCAATTCGCAAATTCGAGAAGTCCAGAATCGTTGGGGTCCAGGCCGAGGAGGTCTGTCGACAGCTCTCTCGTGACCTCTTCTTGTGTCTTTCCGTTGACGAGCATGAGGATGATGTATTCGGTAAGGGCGGCATCGTCGGCACCGCCAGTGGCCCAGCCATACTGTTCCAGCTTTGGCTGGATGGCAGAGTTAAGGGCATCGGCCAGAGGCGTGTTCAGTTGGACTGAGACAGGCATTGTGGGTGATTTCGAAGTAGAGGTTGAGGTGGAAGGCGAGACGAAGCAAGGCAAGAGACGGCGGGGGCGGGAAGTATGGCTTGTGGCAAAGAAGAGAAAATGATTGGAAACCAGCAGCGACAAAGGCTGGCTCGGGTGGAAGAAGGCACTCGTAGTCGATGGCAAGGGGGCTCGCGGCACGACCTTGACAACAATGGATTGGTGAGAGGGACAAGTGCGACCGAGGGATGTGCGGTCGCAGTTCGTGGAGCTGTTGGCTCGCTCTGTCTCAAAGTCAAAGCAGAGGCCAGACACAAGTCGCCAGGTCCAGTCCGGGCCTTGAGAAGAAAGGCTGTCCGGTGAGTTTCGCGGGTTGCTGGTTTGGCAAGGGGTGTTGTAAAGTGGAGGTTGTGAAGCCACAGGTGTTTTGCACTCGACTGTGAAGTTTGCTTGGTTGTCAGTCTCCCATCGCGCTAGCGGACGGACTGACGTGCCAGCCTTGCCTCTGTCCTGGTCCGTGCCCAGGCTAGGCGAACACTTACTAATGTGTTCGGTTCCTGGTGAACGGGATGCTTCCAACTGCCCAGGTGTACAGGTGTACTTGCAAATTTTTGGTCCAGACCAGACAATACACATTAGTCATGTCTAGGTTTATTAGCAAGACTGACAACTACTCCGATCCAGGGGCGGCCATACAGAGGCGCTTTACCTTAGGGTTGTTCCTGTGAATAGGATCTGTTCATGCCTTGATGTGGTAACAGAAGATGTGCTGCCTTTGAGACGAATCCAGTGACTGCTTGCCCACCACTATAAACCCTGATCAAAAGAGCACACCTCCAAGTGGAAGGGCATGGGACTCCAAGCAGTACATAAGTGTGATACCATCATAGCCATCTTCTGACTTGTTGCATTATTTTGTACCAGCACTTACATGTTATACCATAGCCTAAGCTAATTGGACATCAGAAAGGCTTAATGGGCCCCACAGGTTGAAGAAAGCAGGTGCAGGAATAAATGATGACCGCCAGAAGTGATGGAAGACATCTTAAATGATCTCTTTACCGACCTACTTCCCATCGTCGGGACTGCTAGGGGATGATTGAGACATGTGTGCTGGTCCTGCTCGGTTTGACACCCAAAATTTGACTACATTAATGATGGACTACCCATGTACTCCCAGATAGACCCCCTGGGAAGCATCAGCTTGCAACTCGAGGAACATGGACACTTGGTGGTACATGGCACAAGGGGCTTGTACCAGCTCGCAGCTGTCCGTGCTGGAGCTTCTGTCGGGCTCTCTATACTTTTCTCATGCCACATACTTGAGAGCCCAGAAAAGTTGGCACATTACCCATGGACTTCATGGTCTTCCTGGTGGCATATTTACACAGGACTTTGAGGTGAAGCGTCTTTATCTGGTGGGGGGGGGGGGTTAGAGGTCCACCGTTCTTGAGTTGATCACACTCAACATTTCAATGAACGGTTTTGTTTTCAATTCGTGCACATGCCCGTATACAGAAGGGGAAGATCCCTTCATACAGTGGTAAAAGCTCAATGGCCCTGTATTTGATACCATTTAGCGCTTATAGCAGTATGGTCATGCAATACATTTGTCTCGGACCACCGACGCCGCTCATATGTGGGCTCAGGTAACTTTTGGGCAAGATCCAGATGCTATGTTATCTTCTTGAAAGTACTAGAAAACTATAAACTCTGTTTTGGAGTCCACAATGCGGCCACGACGTCTGTCCCTCCCAGTCGTACGGCAGCCTCTTCTAGGACTTTGTCCCAGGAAATTGCCCTTCCAGGGGGCCCCTTGATAGAAAGTATATAGAACAAACTCCCAACAACCAGAAGTAGGTGAGCTACAGCAGTCAACCTCTTCTTACCGGTATGGCGGTGTTACGATCATATTGTATGTGATCGTCCCCATCTGCATGTTGCCTCACGTGCACATGTACCGTTATGGAAACCAAAACTCATGCATACACTCAGTGTATGAAACATGTGAGGTTCACGCATTCCCTGGCAACATCCAACTGGACTAGAGGATATACAGGTGGTGGGATGGCAGAGGGTGAGGGCATTAGCAACCGCTTCAAGTTCGTCTTCTGCAGCCTTGGGAGGATGGGTTCACATTTCAGAGTTGGAGAGGGCCAGGAAGGAGCGGTTGCAATCTGAAAGGACGATGGCGATAGGCCTATCTTGACGTCTGGATCTGAAGTGTTCTGGTGGTTGCATGTGCGGCCATCTCAGCAGACGTTACACACAGATGCACAGGTTCCTGGCTGCCTGGGTGGCATGACCCTGAAGGCTAGGCACCCTGGTCCTGTCCCAGGCCTGACCTGACAGGGCACAGGTGAGTGGTCGACGGTCGTTGAGCACCCGCAGCTGCGGCCTAGCGTTGCCTTCAGCTGAACATGTTTCAACTCTTTCAGTGGCTGCTGGCACACTCGTATTTCCAGAGCCGACCAGATTTGAGCTGAGGGTCAGAGGGTTCGCGCATGACGCCCAGCTGGATCCCCGCTATGTGCCACAACCGCAACCCAAGCCAAGGGCCATCCGAGCCATCCCTCCATCCCATGTCATTCATCCACCCCGTCAGCCCGTCCATTTCCATTCTGCTGGACCGTCCTACGCATCCTCTCGTCGATGATTGAGGTTGAGATCAACGCTGGTGGGTCACAGTCCGCACTCTGGATCCGAACACGGCAGCACGGGCAGAGGGTTCCTGGTTCTTTGACTCGTTTTTATTTGTTTCCCGGACAAGCTTTGCTTACTGTGTACTTCCTGCTTCCTTTGAAGCCCCTGCTAAAATGGCCCCTGCCCGGCTCCCAACGAGCCCCTGCCAGCCGGTGGCTTGCAGAAGACGGACGGGCGCTATCATACGGAGTACGTGCACTCATCAGTTGGCCTCTATGGTATGGACTAACTGCGTATTAGTGTACTGGGTAGTCACCCACACACCTTGCTCTCCGCCGGGAAGCCACAGTTCTTGGCCGGCACTTATGCCCTGCTTGCTCTCTGCCTACCTTAGACTATAACACCATCTCTGCATGCTTCAAGCAACGTAACATTGCGCCTGTCCTCACGACGCCCTGGAGCTTGACCTCACGATCCCCCCCAGGACGTGTCTCGCGCGCGCGTGTCCAGAGGAAGAGGAACGCCCCGCCGCCATCCCGCCATCCCGCCATCCCGTCATCGTACCCTGAGCCGTCAACACTCAGCAGACTCGGGGGCCAGGAGGACAGAAGGGGCTCAAAGGGGGCCTATCTTTGGAAGAGGCCCACCTGCCAACAAGGTCCGCCCTCCAAAGGCCCAGGAGGCCCTTTCTACCCTTGACGAACCAACGTTGATCGGCACTACTGCACTTGATGCTCCCGCCGCTTCCAGGATCTTGTACAACACCCCCAGCCCTGCATCTGACTGGGGTCGCCAAGTACAATCTTAAAGTCTAATAAATAAATGCGATTCACTCCCTCGCCTTCTCACCCCGTCCCCGTCACCTTGTCACGCGAGACCATCACCTACCTCCTGTACTGAGGCTTTGCTTTTGTTTTCTCTGCCCAGTCACTCACTCCGCCCACAAACCATTTCGACAGCCAAATACTTCACTGGCTGCCCTCCAAACCACCGTTTGTTGCCGGTCGGGCTTCCTCACCGCATCTCAAAAGCCCACCCGCTCATTTGGCTTTTTGTTTTGTTTTATTTTTTCCATCAGAAACAACTCGACACACCACGTCCTCTTTTTACGCACTCTTGAAGGGGGGCCCCCACTGCAGATTCGACTCCAAGATGGCCTCGCGGTTGCTTGTACCTTTCCTCGCGGTCCTTGACCTTGTCACCGCTCAGGGCCTGGGAGGATTGTGGCCCATACCCCAGCCCACCTTCAATTCTGGCTCCACACCCCTCTTCATCAACAAGGACGTTAAAGTCACTTACAACGGCGAATCTGTACGGTGGCCTGCTCAAGAGAGCTCCTTATCCTCCCAAGATGATTTGTATACTAAGAATGCCTTCCATGCACAGCTGACCCTCGAGGCCAACAATGAGCCCGCCAGCCTGACCGGCGCTGACATCACAGCTGCCGCTGTGAGCAGGGCCATGAACAACATTTTTAACCAGAACTTTGTGCCATGGGTGCTTGTTCCACGGAATTCGCTCTCGAAATATGAGCCCGCGCTCAACACTTCCGCCACGCCCGTTTCTTGTCTGGAAATCACCCTGGACGCCGGCAACTCTACCTTTGACCCCACAACCACAGACGTCGACGAGGGCTACAGCCTGAGCATCGGTGAGGATGGCATCGCAAAGCTCTCCTCCAAGTCAACCTTTGGCGTCCTGCACGGCTTGGAGACTTTCACCCAGCTCTTTTATGAACACTCCGCGGGTGATGCCTGGTATCTAGTCAACGCCCCAATCGAGATTGAGGATTCGCCGGTCTACGGGCACCGTGGACTTATGTTGGACACGGCGAGGCACTGGTTCCCCGTGGCAGATATCAAGCGTACCATCGACGGTCTTTCGTACAACAAGCTGAACAAGCTCCACGTGCACGTCACCGACTCGCAGTCTTGGCCCCTCGAGATCCCAAGCATTCCCGAGCTGACCGCCAAGGGTGCTTACAACCCGTCATCAGTGTACTCCCCTGATGACATCAAGGCTATCCAGGAGTACGGCATTGCCCGAGGGGTGGAGGTATATTTCGAGATCGACATGCCCGGTCACATTGGTGTTGTGGGCGAGGCTTTCCCGGATCTCGTCGTGGCCTACGATGCGCGTCCCTACTTCTTCTACTGCGCGCAGCCTCCCTGTGGCGCCTTCCGTCTGAACGACTCCAACGTCGAAGAGTTCCTCGGCAATCTGTTTGACGACATTCTCCCGCGTGTCGCGCCGTACTCCAAGTACTGGGGTACCGGCGGAGATGAGCTGAACGCCAACGACTCCAGATTCGACCCCGGCCTGAACACCAACGACAGCGCGGTGCTCCAGCCGCTGCTGCAGACGTTTGTTGACAACCAGCACACCCGCGTTCGCAATGCCGGTCTGATCCCCACGGTTTGGGAGGAGCTTGTGACTGAGTGGAACGTCACCTTGGGAGAGGACGTGGTAGTGCAGTCGTGGCTGGGCGGCGGTGCTGTTGCTGACATTGCCTCCAAAGGCCACAAGGTTATCGACAGCAACTACAACTTCTGGGTGAGTCCTCCCGTCCGCAAACGCTGATGGCGAACGTAGCGACGACATTAACACGAAGTGATGCAGTACCTCGACTGCGGCCGCGGCCAGTGGCTCACTTTCGGCAATGAGATCTGGGACCAGTTCACGCCCTTTAACGACTGGTGCGGCCCAACGAAGAGCTGGGAGCTGGTCTACTCGCACGACCCGGCCGAGGGCCTGAACGGGACGGAGGCAAAGCTCGTCCTGGGCGGCGAGGTGGCCGTCTGGTCCGAGACCATCGACAGCAACAACCTGGACACGCTCGTGTGGCCTAGGGCCGGCGCCGCCGGGGAGGTCCTCTGGTCGGGACGGACCGACGCGGGCGGGCAGAACCGCTCGCAGGTCACGGCGGCACCGAGGCTGAACGCGCAGAGGGAGCGCCTGGTGAGCAGGGGGATCAGAGCGAGCCCGATCCAGATGGAGTGGTGCCTTCAGTACCCGAACGCGACCGGCTGCGAGTACCCGGCCGCCTAGGATGAGGAGCCTTCGGGGGTTGAAGAGCAGCCGGTGGGGGTTATCGCGCTCAGCACTTTGGAGGCCTTGGTGGACGTCCTCGTTCAACTTGCCATCAGTATCTTCAGGGCACTGGAGCGGTTGACTTACTCTGACGAGTACTTGACAGCATGAACAAAGACATGCTCGGGGACCTTATACCTTCCTGTACATACTTGGATTTTGGTATCGTGTTATGGTAATAACCTTGGAAGTTAATGACAGCACGTGCTATCTTATCACTCGTCAGACTGTAGGGAGTTGTCTTGTAGAAAGTGCAGGTGGTCAGGCACAGGTGGGCGGGTACCTGGGTACCTGGGTACTCTCAGCGGGAAGCGGGTGCTCAGGTGCGGCCACATGGCCTGGAGGAGTGCCGCTACTGGAGCCCACGTGTACCCCGTACCCCTGACATCAGCTGGCTGTGAACTCAAATCCCAACACAGGCACCGCCACCGTCGTCACTGCTGCCTTGATCTCACCTTGATGCATGCTTATGTTTCCCTTTTGTCCAGCTGTTCGTGTGAAATAACCTCTACCAAACCCTCTCTGGTGAACGTTTCTGCTCTTTGGCGGGAGGCGGCCTTCCTTGTCCTAATAATCGTAAACAGAGCTGAGCCAAGCCCGTTCAGCCCAGACCAAGGGCGGACCCCAGGGAGCATCTTTCTATATCCGTCCGCCCAGGACCCGGGCTCTCCGTGTCATCGCCCAACACGGACTACAACTCAAGATGGACTTCATACAGAGGGCCATTCAGACGGCCCTCCCGGCCCCCGAAACGAGCATTCTGGTGTTCACCACGGCAGTCACGACAGCCTCACTGTACGCCATCCTGAACCGCGTCGTCCACCCAAGACGTCCCGCGGTGCTCCGGGGCCCGCTCCACTCTCATATATCGAGCCTATCCCCTGAGCAGAAGTCGGATCTTCTATATCCGCCAGACTACTTTCCCGGGGCGCGCGATGTCCCGACCCCGTACGGGTCGGTTAGGTGTTGTACGTTCAAGCATCTGTAAACCCTATGTTCAGGTAGCTGAAACGATATACTGACCTGATTAGATGAGTTTGGTCCAGCCTCTGGGAGGAAGGTCCTCCTGATACATGGCATATCTACGTCGTGCAGTGAGTAGTTCCTAGGACCCCTTGATCTCACTTATCCCTTGGGGCATGTTATACATCATCCATCCCTCCGAGATCATTCGAATGTGAGACCTAGTCTATGCTTTGACAGCTGACCTCGAAACTCGGCAGTGACTCTCACGCACATCGCACACGGGCTGGCCGAGCGTGGGTGCAGGGTCCTACTGTTTGATCTGTTTGGTAGGGGCTACTCAGACGGCGTTGGCGACCTGCCCCACGACGAGCGACTCTACGTCAGCCAGGCCCTGTGCGTACTAGCCTCGAGCGAGCTTGCGTGGACGGGCCAGGGAGAGGATGATGGATTCCACCTCGTGGGCTACTCGCTGGGAGGAGGAATCTCTATACACCTGGCAGCGGCGTTTCCCGGCATGGTCAAGTCGCTCATCCTCCTCGCACCGGCCGGGATGATCCGGGAGGACAACTTCGGCGCCGTCGCCAAGATCATCTTCAGGAGCGGGTGGGTGCCCGACGGCTTGGTGGAAATCATGACGAGGTGGAGGTTGAAGAAGCCCATCGCCGAGAGTGCAAAGAGGAAGCCGAAGGGCGGGCCGAGCGGCGCGTCTATGCCCAAGACGCAACTGCCAGGCGACCAGGCCATCGAGGCAACCGTGACGAGCGAGATCGCCGACGCTGCCGTCTCTGAGGCGCCGGGCCCTCTGCAGCGCAAGGTTCTCAAGTACGTCAACTGGCAGGTCAGGAACCACGCGGGCTTCGTGCCGGCGTTCATGAGCACGTTGAGATATGCACCGATGATCGGCCAGCATGGTGCGTGGAGGAAGATCGCGAGGAGGGAGCCCAGGACGACATGTTTTATCTTCGGAGTGGGAGATGAGATAGTCAATGATGAGGATTATAGGGAAGACGTGCTGCCTCTGGTAGGCGGGGATGAGAATGTTTTCTGGGCTGAACCTGTGCCCGGAGGTCATGACTTTCCCATGTCTCATCCGGATCAGACACTGGAAAGGATATGGAGGTTTTGGGGATGGGATGAGGGTGTTGCGGATTCTTGGGTCAAGACGTGAGGGTGTTTGCCTAATCAGTATAGACATTTATAAACGGTGTAATCACTGTGGACTAGACTTGGGCCTAGCAGATCACGAAATAGAGACTTCCTTGATACAAGCGCTCTTGAAGTCTAATTGTTCTTATTCAAGACCAACTGGCAGCGGGGTTTTTAGTATGTTTCCTGTGTACACTCCCTTTCCTCATGTAGGACATTATTGACAACCAGATAAGGTTGACCAAGAATAGTCAGTGACAAGCGGGGATCTCGGGAGCCCACCGCGTTGGTTGTCCCAGGGATATAATAAGGCGAAGCTGCTAATGACAATGCCGATGCCTGTGTATGCTTTTCGATTGCTCAGTGCTTTGAGTGAATTGACTTGATCAACAAGTGGTTTCGTTTTTAATCCCCATACATATAAAATGTATGTGGCATCTTAAGACAGTAGGTGACTTAATCAACAAGATAACCATCATATAAGTCAATAGACCGGTCTGCACACAACCCTACCAACATATATAAGTTATCTACATCCTTATAATTAGAGTCACTTAGATATATACCTATCTAGTAAGGGTATTTTAAATTATATAAATATAAAAAATATACTATTTAACTTCTCTCTTTCTTCTATACTTAAGAGTATATCTCTCTTTATTAAAGCTTAATTTTTAATTATTATAATTAATTATTAGATTAATATTAATAAGAATAAAGTATATAAAATATACTATATCTCTTAATATTTATATTAATACGATATAATAGATTTTTAATTTATAAAAATATTAATTTTATTTATTAAAAGTTATTATTAGTATAAAATATATTTTAATTAATTAAACCTTTATTTAAGGTTATATTTTTATTTATTTATATATAAACTCCTTTAATATTTTATTTATTAAATTATTAATAATAATTAACTACTTAATACCCTTTTATTTCTATTAAAAGGTATTAAATATATAAGTTTTAAAAGAAATTTTAAAATAAAAACTCTTAAAGCTATATAAGTTAACTTTAAATATATAAATAATATTATACTTAAATATATAAAGAGTTTTTAATTAATTAAAGATATTAAAAATTATTAATATCCTTATTAATTTTAAAATAATATAAATAAAATTAACTTTTAAAAAGTAATAATAATAATTATTTAATAATTAAATCTTTAAAAATAAGTCTATTATTAAAAAGTTAATTATTAATTATATTTAATTTATTATAATTAAATATTATATAAAGGATAGAAAATTAATTTTATTTCTAATTATTTTTATAGTAAAATAATTTAATAGTAGTAGTTTCTTTAAAAGGATTTTAATTAATTTAAAGATTAGAACTTTATAATATTAAATATAAATTAAATTAATAATAATATTAGTTTATAATAGTTAAAGATAATATATAAACTCTTTATTTATTTTAATAATTTTAAGTAATAATAAATATTAATCCTTAATAATTATAAGTCTTATATAATTAAAGACTTTATATAAAAATACTTTTATATTAAATATAGTTTATTTTCTTCTAATATATACTTTTATATACTTTAATTACTTAATATAAAAGTATTTTTATATTTAAAATACTAATATTATTAAAAATTAAATTAATTTATTATAATATATAATATAAAGAATTTCTATAAAGAATTCTTTTATATATTTATTATAAAGTATAAAAATATCTTTATAATTATATATATTAAAAGGGGTTAATTAAATATTAAAATTTAATTTAAAAATTAAAATAAAGTTTTAACTTAAAGTTAGTATAAAGGAATAATAATATTATTACTTTTAATATTATTTAAAAGGAAACTTATTTTATTAATAAATAATTAACTTTAATAAATTTAAAAATATTTTATTTATTTTATTAAATATATAAGATTAAGTTTAAATTATATAAATTAAGATAAACCTTTAAGTTATTTATAGCCTAACTTTTTTATAAAATTTAATAAAAACTTAATAAATTAATTATATATATAATTATTATTAAAGGTAAAAGAAAGTTTTATTAATATTTTAAATTACTAAAAGACTTAAAAATAATAAAAGTTATTTTTAATTTAAATAAAATATTTATTAATATAATAATAATTAGAAAAAGAAGTATTAATAGAATATTTTATAAAAGTTAAGGTAGAGTTAGAAGATAAAAGTAGAATAAGTAATAAAAATAAAGTTATAAAATTATATTATATTATAATTAAAGTTACAAAAATTTAAATATTATTATTAGTTTTAAAATAATATTTATAATTATTAAAGAATTTAAATTTAAAGTTAAATAATAATTTTAAGGGTATCTAAAATCCTTATATATATTAGTGGGGTTATGTGTAGACCGGTCTACTAACTTACTCATATAGATCCAGCCGTTTAATTCAGAGTGGGAAGACTTCCACCTTCTTTATAGAATACAATATATTTTGAGCGAGCATCAGACTTACCTAGGGGCACAATCTTGCAGTTGAGTCTATGCGTAAAGCTAAACTTGGAAGTATGTCCTTATCGACAATGTTCTAGTGAGTATCTTTATCTGCAGCATATTGTAGGAGGAAGAAGGAGATGATGACAACGATGTCAACAACCCTCGGCGACCCAGGCAGCAGCAAAAACCCTAGTATCTAAGTACGCAACGGTGTCAGCAAAGTTGAGCGAAGTTACTTTGTGCTATGCACATACTCCTGTGCCAATTATGTCCTTGTTGAAGGCCACCTCGCTCCATCAATTTTAGAAGCTAGTGTACTTTACAGCACAGTCACTCTCATAGCATCTCCAGTGTTTCAAAGAAGGGTTTCCCAGTTCACAATGCGGTGGAGGAAAGCTCACAAGAGGTGACATGAGAGGGAAGTCTCCAGCTGTGACTGTAGGATCTGGAGCCGATATTCTAGCAAACCAGAACCGTCCTCGCTCTGACTTTCGAGTATAGCGCAGACGAAATTTCCCTGTTACCTGGAGTAACTGGGCTCGGGAAGAACCCTTAGGGGCTGTTTTTGTCTTTGTAGCACATCCACAACGGCTGAGCTGGCTCATCTGAAGACAGCCTCGGCTGGGCCAAAACAACTCCTCTCTGCCGTTGTTTTCTGTCATTGGAGACAAGGCGATCCTGAGCAGCAATTCTGTTGCTAGAATTGAAACGATGCACATTATGGAAATTTGACGTTCACTAAAAGGGACTTATTCACGCAGAACTTGAGTATCTTCTTTGCAGTAAAGTCTGGGTATTGAGATTAGAGTTGCCCTTGGGAGCAGAGATAGCTGATTCGTTCTTAACGCCGGCCAGTTAAACACCTTCCATTTGTTTTTTTATAACCTTGGAACCCACCCGATATCTACAATCTTTACCGGTCAAGAGCTTGACTTTGGCACTGAAACACAAGTCACATTAGCCACAGTCCAAAATATGTCATGAGTACCTGTGAACTAACCATCGTATAATACACTCCCTTTTGCTTCAACAATTCCTATATATCCAGAGTCAGCTATCAAACCACCAAAAAGTGATTGACAATGCAGGCGTTGGGGCGTTAAGACAGTTTGTAGCCACAGTCTGAACAGAACTGGCCTGATAAAACCCTGAAGGGAGATGATAAAGATAGAAGTAATTCGTTTTTGACAGTAAGAAGACTGTGTCCGAGAGCTGCTTACAGCATGAGTCCCAACTTCTAGTACCTTCCCTTCCCCAAGAACGTAGATCACGTCTGCGTGCTGGATAGTAGATAGTCGATGGGCCACTGCAACAGTTGTTCGCCCTATGGCTACTTTCTGGAGAGCAGCGGATATTTGCCTCTCGCTCTCCGAGTCCAAACTAGACGTTGCCTCGTCGAGCAGGAGAACTTTTGGATCCCGGATAATGGCTCTCTGAGGATGAAGTCAGTACCAGACAAGGAGTTGCTGTTTACTTGGATTCTGTACGGATCACCTACCGCGATGCTGACGCGTTGCTTCTGACCACCTGACAGCGCAACACCACGCGAGCCAACATCCGTGTCGTCTGCAGAGTGTCAGCACACAATGATCAGAAAGGCCTTGGTGGAAATATTGAAGCTTGTACATACAGCCTTCAGGTAAGGAGATGATAAAGTCGTGGATTGCAGCATCTTGACATGCTTGGTGTAGTTGGGCGTCGCTGATCTCCGACGCATCAACCCCCATTAAAATGTTCTCGCGAATGGTGCCTCAACAATGTCAGTAACATCCTGTATGTATGTAGTCCACGTATGAAACCATACCTTGGAACAACGATGCCTCCTGGGCTACCAGGGAAATGTGCTTCCTATACTCATGCACATCCACTGATTTGATGTCTCTCCCATTACAGAGTACACTCCCCTGTTGAGCATCGTAAAAGCGCTCGAGGAGGGCCACTGTGCTCGATTTTCCAGCGCCCGAGGCACCCACAAGAGCCGCAAATTGGCCCTTCTCGACCGTGATGTTGAGATGCTTGAAGACCTGGACTTGGCGTGTGGGATAGCGAAACCCAACATCCCGCAATTCTATCTTTATGCCATTTGTACTGTCCGGGATGACCTCAATGGCCTTTTGGCCCTCGTCTGTATCACTAACCAAGCTGGCTCTCTCCCCTCGACTCTCCCTGATACTCAGGATCCGGTTTGCCGCAGCGTTCGCCTGAGCGGCATTGGGGCCAAAAGAGAAGCCTACACCAGCTTGCTCTGCTCCCTGCGTGACGGCCATGAAACATACAAAGAAGTCGAGGACCTGGTATTCGCCGCTGGCCAACAGTCGCCCGCCGTACCAGAAGATCAAGGCCTGACACGCGAGCGCTAGAGAGTCAGACAGGGCGAAGATGAGTGTCGTCCAACGAGCCTTGCGATAGGCGGACATGACGTGCCCATCAAGGAGCTTTTGATACCTGTCGATAATCTCGTCCTCTAATGTCAAGGAAGAGACACAACGGAAGGCACCGATGGCTTCGGCGGCCCATTTGCTGGATTCAGAAAAGACCTTGCAGATGTTAGTATGAAGACAATCTGGAAGGAATGTACCCAAAGGTGACTTACTTCAGCAGACAACTTTTCGAACTCCATCTCGTATTTGAATCTGTACCAAGCGCAGGCCAAACCGATCGGAACGGTTACGCATGTTGCCACTAGAGCCAATTTCCACCCAAACACAAACGCGATGGTCAGGGAGCCGCACAGCTGGAGCACAGAGCTGACGACCATGCCCATGTTCATTCCCAGTAACTCCTCGAGTTGTTTTGGGTCGCCCTGAACCCTTGAGGCGAGGGTACCCACTGAGTTGTTCTCGTCGTCAAAGAACAGCATCTTCTGCCGGATAATCGCGGAGAAGTACTGCTGGCGGTATGCTGCACAGATGAAGTGCTGGAGATTTACGGCGACGATGCCCAGCACCAGGTAGCAGAAGCCCAGCCCGATAGCAACGACAAACCACATCAGCGACCAGAACTCGGCTTCGCGGAGGAAGCGGGATGGCGAGAAGATGAACGTGAAAATTTGAATTACTTGGCCGAAGAGCCTACAGAAACTTAGCTCCTCTTCTGATCGAGTAATTATCGTATCGAGTGCACTTACCAAGCCTGGATAGGGGTGCCAGAGGCAATACCGGCCGCTGCGAGGAGTATAAGCACATAGAAGGGGAAGCGGCTGCGCTGTTCGTAGAGGAGTCGACCAAAGCTGCCAGTGAGGCCTCGATTTTTCCAAGCAGTCTCGAGTTCTGCCTCGCCTCCGCTGACGAGGGCCTTGGAGGCCGACTTCTCACGACTCAGGATGGCCTGGATCTCCTCGGCCTCTTTTTCCTCCAGGATGTCACTGTCTTCTGCGTCATCTTCCCTTCCAAGGGTCAGTCTCTGTGCTCTGACGAGACCAGAGTAGACGCCAGCCTCATCACTCAGCAGAGTCTCGTGTGTGCCCTGCTCCATTAGCTTTCCTTTCTGCATCACCACAATTTTGTCGGCTTTGGCGATGGTGGAGAGCCTGTGCGCTATCGTGATCGTGGTACGCCCCTTTGACACTCTGTCGAGGGCGGCCTGGATGATCTTCTCGCTTCGGACGTCGATTGCCGAGGTCGCCTCGTCCAGGATAAGGATCTTGGGCTTTTTGATGATACTGCGAGCAATCGCAAGCCGTTGGCGTTGCCCACCGGACAGCTTGAGGCCGGCGTCGCCTACTTGGGTCTCATAACCATCTGGTAGCCTGTCGATGAACTCATCTGCAAAGGCCTCCTTGCATGCGTCTCTTGCCAGCTCCTTCTTGGCCTCCAATGGCTCATTCTCCCACTGTGTCCCGACTAGTCCATGCATGACATTGGCGTAGATACTGTCGTTGAAAAGGAAGGGTTCCTGTTGGACCAGGCCAATCTGCGATCGCCACCACTTGACGTCGATCTCGTCCAAATTATGCCCTGCGGTGACGACTTTTCCGCTCAGTGGTACTGGTTCGCTCGAGCCCTGCTCATCCGGAGTTATCGTTATGGCTGTGTCTTTCGCCGCCTCGGGGTCTTGCTGGTTTCTGGTATCAGTCTCACTGTCCTTGGCTTTTGATCGAGACAAGAAGAATTTCTTTTCTTTCGGCTTCTTTTCAGGTGCTTTCTTGTTCTTCTTCTCGGCCTTTTTCTCGATCGCTTTACTGATTGTTGCCTGTGAATGTAAAGTGTACCAGCGCTCTACCAAAGCAACGACTGTGCTCTTGCCGCTCCCCGAAGGCCCGACAATGGCAGTTACCTTGCCGGCCTCAATGGTGAGGTTGAGGTCGTCCAGGACCTTGGTGTTAGGCCTTCCAGGATAAGCGAAAGTGACTCCTTCGAAAACGATATCCCCATCAGCAGACACATCCGGGTCTTTCAAAGTGCCCCGTTCCGGCTTCGGTGCGTCGATGACGGCGAAGAAGGTTGCGGCAGCCACAGTGGCCTTGCTGGCTGCGATCAAGGGCCCTGACATTCTCTCGAGTGAAATTGCCATGAGGAAGACCGAGAATAAGACAATCACAATGGAGCCAATGCCATCCACGACCCCTTCAACGACAGCCCTGGTTCCGTACCAGAAGCCTACCGCCGTTGTGTTAGTGAATTCGGAATGTGGAGAGAATTCTGAAGCCGATATGCACTTACACAGAGCAAACGCGCTATAGAGCCCGAAGAACACTAATGCGAAGTTCAGGCCAACGAAAGGTGACGTGTACATGCCGGCCTTTTTGGCTTCGACGACCCAGGAGCTGTATTTATCTCCCATCTTGTTTTGAGCTCCACAGGCATAGACCATTCTTATGCCCGAGAAGGCCTCAGTCGCAACAGCCCCGGCTTTCGTCTCGGCATCAGTCGAGCGGGTGGTTCCCTTGATGATGAAGGGCAGCAAGATGCCAACGGATATGCCGATGAAGAGAACCACACTGGACGTCACGAGCGTGACTTGCCACGAGAAGGTGAAGGCCACAACAATCGAGGCAACTATTGGGAAGAACAGGTCAGTTGCTATCTAGATAGCTGTAGAGCATCAGGGCAGTCAGTACGCCCGGGAAGCCTGACCTGAAGGGCATGTCAGGGGGACAAGGAGCCGCGGATTCGCTTGACATACCGATGCAAGATGCGAATTCCAAAAACGTGCCCAGCTTCTCGGATATCCCGATCTGAAGGACATTGGCCGTGCTAGTTATGGTACCAGCCGCCGCCCCTGGCGGCATCGAGTCGAGGACGTGGACAGTCTGAGACAGAAGGCACGAGAGGTAATGGAGCCGGATGGCCGCAGAGATGCGGAGACCGATCAGGCGGAAACAGAACTTGGAGATGTAGTTGAGGGTGAAGCGGACGATGAAGAGAACGAACATCAGGAGACATTGGTAGTTGAGCGTTCGCTCGAATTGGGCCTTGACAAAGTCTTGTTAGGCCCTGCGGAGTCTGGGTTGCGTAGGGACGAGGTAGAAAGACTCACCCGAGTGTTGCTTGATCCCGGTGTGCCAAACGATGTGAAGTTACCAACAAGTCGGCCGAAAATCACGTTCATGAGAGGAGTAGTCTGCCGGAACCGTCAGTTTCAAGGGTCAGTAGGGAACTTGCGGTACTGGACTTACAACACCGCCTCCCAACGAAGCCACTGCGGCACCGACCATCAGGACAAAATCCCATTTCTTCGCGTACGTGAAAACGCGAAAGTAGTCACCCCATACTGCTTGTCTCTCCTTCTGGGCTGCTTGCTTGGTGGTTTCGCCTTCGGAGGCTTGCTGCTGGACGGCCGTGCTGTCGGCGGCCACATCGATGCCATCTTTGGCAGACATGGCTTATCTTTTGGGACCACTCCCACTTGATCTGTTCGAGCACTAGGCAAGCTTGTCAAATCGCAATGTCATGCGTCAATCTTCCATAGGATGAACTCGTCCTCCGCTGGATAGGTACTTGGTTTCGTCCAAGTCACATGTGCACCTGTCTAGCAGACCCAGTACGAGGTGCTGGCCACACGCAAGACGCTGGAATGTTTTTATTTCTTCCCGGCATATAATTCCCCGGATAATGATTGTTTAAGAGAGATATGAGAAGCAAAGTTGAGAACTTTGAACGACACAAAGCCGTACTTAGGCTGCCAACAGGCACATAAACAAACGACGTGCGGTCGGAGCCCTGCACGCCCCACTGGCAGGAGCCGAAAAGGGCGCACAGCTGCAGGGATTACTATCGGAATGGGTAATAAGCCCAAGTGAGAGGAAGTACGGGCTTACTGCGAGATTATTGGTTATTCCTCCTGGGAGTCTTACATAGAAAGGTCAGGCCAGCCTGTCTCGGAGGAAGAAATTAGTCAGTGTGTGAGGCCGTCATTGCCAAGATAATCGTTGTGCTGGGACCGCGGTTCTCAAACTGCCGCAGGCCAATACGAGCTATACGGTGATAAAGCGAGTACGTGCATCGACCGCCTGTTTCGTGATGGTCAGCCGGACAGTGGAAACCCCCCGATGCCCGAACGCCACTTAATTCGACTACTACACTGGTGGTCAAGGCAACGTTGGGTGCGGAAGCGGGTAGACCCGACATCTTCTCCAAGAGGAAAGACAGCGAATGAGACACGCTGTGTCGTAAAACGGCCTGAACGGCTGAACGGTTGGAAACCTGGGCCGCGGGGACTTACCCGAAGAAGGCTGGGCTCGAGCATATTACTACACCGCGTCCTACTACTAGAACCCAGGGGCAAAATTGCTGGCAACCACTCGCATGGGCCCTTGGGCATGTACCGGGTGGAGAAGTGATGCCTGCAACGGTGCAAACGTATTCGTCGATGCGGTGTATGTACATCAGCTCTTAAAGAATATATAAATCAAGTGTGAAACACACCTACCTACTTAAGTAGAAAACACAGCCATGCTTCCCGGCACTTGTTGGTGAAGTGATGGATGCTGTTTCAGACACAAGGTAACATCCTGTGGGACAACCTCCTATCATACTTAGGCATAACTGGCCGGACCTAGGTACGCCACAGGGGCTCCGTCTTCATATTGTTCAAGTCCTTTGAATGTGGCAGTGTTGCGGTAATAATGCATGTGATATCTGGTAGGACACCGTGGCTGGAGGTCAGCAGTCGTCGCCTAGGCAGCGAATTTTCTTGCACTGATCAAAATCCTACCCGTCAATTATGGGCAGACCGAATCCAGGCTATGAAAATGCAAGGCTATATAGATTCTGTCCGACCCGCTTACGCCAAGTGAATCCTACTCCATCCGGCCTTCCTAAGCTTCGGAGCGACATCAGGACCATGCCCTCGTGGTGAAAACCTGTGTTTCCGGCTGACAATTGCACACACAGCTGGTGCTCACATACGATAGCTCGCCCTGACGGCTTCGCCAAACCTGCGGATCGCCTCGTTCATGTTCTCGGCCGAGGCAGTCGCAAAGGTTGCCCTGAAGAAGAGGTCCTTGGGCGGCTTGTCGTGCTCCGCGGTGAACCAGCTGCCTCTCGCGACCAGTACGCCCTTGTCAATGCACGAGTTGAAGATTTCCTCCTCTATCGCGGGTATGCTGCGCTTCCCAGCGTCCGGGTGGAGCTCGTAGTTGATACGGAACCATTGCTTATGGGGGGTGTATCAGCCGTCAGCAAAAAGTACTCACACAAGAGCTTTGACATGAAGAAATTCTGACTCACAAACATGCCGGCAGCCGGTGGGCTGAAGCTGATGATCTCAGCCGGCAGGTGCTCCTCGCAGGCCCTCAGGAGGTTGTCCCTCTTCTGGGTGTACTCGAGCCGCAGGTTCATCAACCAACGGAGGTACCCCTCGTGGCCCCAGTGCTCGTCCAATAGCTTGTGCAGGACGACCTGCGAGAGACCGGCGGGCCCTTGGCTGGCCACCTCCGAGTGCCGGATATATCTCTCAATGATCTGCTCGGAGCCGGTCACCCAGCCCAGCCGCGATCCCGGGATCACGACCTTTGAGAACGAATCCATGCGCAGGACGCGCCCGTCCGTGTCCATGCTGAGGAGGGAGGGGATCAACGAGTCGAGGAAGCCCTCGACAGTCTCCGGGGCCGCGGCGGCGGCCGACTTTCCCCCGCGGTTATATGGTTCCATCTGCAGGTAGTAGTACGGCTCGTCCTCGAGGATGAAGACGTCGTGCTTCTGACACACGGCGTAGATTTCGCGCCTCCTCTGCGCGCCCATGGTCGCGCCCGTGGGGTTCCCCCCCGACGGGACCGTGTACACGACATGTGGCTTCCTGGCACCGCCCCTTTCTTTCGGGTCCCACTTCGACAGCATCTTGTCCATCGACTCAGGTATCATGCCCTCGTCATCGATCGCGACTCCGACAACCTTGATACCCAGTGGCTCCGCAGTCTCAAGCGCGGTAGAGAAGGCAAACTCGTCCATCATTATCGAGTCTCCCCTCTCCCTGTCGCAGAACATCCGCAGCGACTGCTCCAGGGCCCCCGTACTCCCGACGGTCAGGCAAGATCGCCAGTCTGCATAGGGTGGGTTGAACACCAGCTCCGTGTGTTCCGTCACCCAGCGGACCATCTGAGCGGACCCCGTTGCCTGACCGTAATTCAGTCCGATGCTGAGGTCATACTCCGAATCCGGGTTGTCCCTGGCGTCGTGTTTGCCGATAGTCACAGTCACGCCTGACGACTTGGTGGCTTCCTCGCTGAATCCCGGCGGAGTTGGCACCTTCATGCTCAGAGACTCGAACGGAAAGTGCTCAGGGCTAGGAAGCCCGCCGCCGAGCGAGATCAGCCCGGGCTTCTTGAGGTATTTTGCCGCTTGCTTGAGCATGCATGGGCGGCGCGAGAGTGACTCTTTCGTTAGGTGATCTGTGCCACATCAGTACAAAAAGGGCACGTTTTCGAGAAAAGGCTGGGAACAATACGTACGATCCCATCTCTTGGCCTGTGGCTTACCGACGGACTGGAGATATCCTTTAGTCATGCTCATTGAGGGATTCTGAGTGGCCCTAGAGAACTTACGGGAGCCTTGAACATATCACTATCGCAGTATGCCGCGACGCCCGCTACCAGTTTGCCAGCCCTGGCTCTTCGCTCCTTGATATCATTAACAGTCACCCTTTGGTTAGGTTTCTGCACTGCGAAGGGCTCCGCATCTGGCTGTTTGGCAGCGGTGCCCAGGACTTCGTGAGGCCTCTTGGAGGAGCCATGCATCAAACGGCGTGCGGTATAGACATGACTGATGCGACTGTGACAGCCTGGTGCGGGAACCGATCTCGGGGTGAGCAAGCCGCGGAGCGTGGTTCCTCTGTTCATAATTCGATACGACTTTGAGGGTGTAATTGGGTTGTACTGAAGACCTGGTGGAAATATTTGGGTGTGACTCCAGCCAAGACGAATTCCAATTGGTAAAGATTCAATCCATATGCTGTGTCTGTGTTGTTGTGATGTGTCCTGCCCTGGAATTCAAAGAATGGAGGCAAGCCACGCCGTTCCGGTGTAAGTCAACCCGATAAGGATGCCCCGGCACGATAAGAGTGGGTTCGCATGCCTGTTTGTACTCCCTACGCAAGGCGCCATCTGCCCCACAGCCGTCGGTAGCCGCGGCGGGATGCACTGGGGAAGCCTGTCTCTGTTACAAATATGGCCAGGTGACAACAGTTTCTGTACGTAATAATGAAGCTCGGACCTGACAAGGAAGCCTCTATGCCTCTACTCTTCTGGTCTCTGTCAATGCAAGACGAAGAGCACGTGGTCCGCCGTCGAGCATGCCCCCTCAGCAACTGGGGTGTGTACTATTGTGGAGATGCTCGGACCTTCTTAGCAGGGCATAGGAAACGGACAGGGCCAACACGGTGGCACTGACAAGACCCACAGAAACATGTGCACATTGGTCGACGCTTTCAGTATTCAGCAGCCTGTTTCTTTCGCGATCTGAGATCTGGACCAAAGAGCGAGCGGATGATTGTTGGCGGGTGGGCAGGGCTTCTCTGGCAACCCGCCAAGTCTAATTCCATGCTGTTTATGAAAACCTTCGAGTTGAGCTGATGTCTGGGCGAGGAATTCAATTCCGGAGGAGAGGCAAGCACCTTGCCCTGAAAAGACAACATGTGCGTGGAGAAAGAAAATAAAACAAGGGAGACGGACCAAAAAGGAAATCAACACTAGCCCCTAACGCCATGCAGCGCTCTCAATGACCCAGATTCTAAATGGAGCAAGCAGAAAGACTCGGTCAGATGCGTGGGTCCTAGAAAGCGTCCACCAGCCGCACTCCCTCGCCATACACTTCTCACCCTCCCGTGAGCGTCGACCACGGCTCATGAGCACCCCCGATTGGATTATCTTAGGGGATGGCGTGTTGGTGTACCGGACACCTGCCCGGGTTTTTGGCAAACCATCGCGATATGCAGTCCTTGTGAAACCGGCAAAAACACTCGAGTCTTGCCATGGGGTCACCGACCTCGAATTCTTCCAGGCAGATTGTGCATTCCGCACTGTCTACACAGTCCTTCTCTGTGGCGACATATGGAAACATACCTGTCCTCCTGGGTGCCATGCTGGAGCCCTCGCCGCTGGGGGTCCCATATGCACTGTGCGACGAGATACATATATTAATGTGCCTCTCTCTTAGAGCCTCGAAATTCGCCAGGTCTCGCGAAGGAAGCTCGCGATGGCAGACGGGACATTCGTCCTCCTCTGCTACTTGGGGCGGGTCAGGCGGCAATGGTCTCCTGCTAGCCGCTGCCATGGAGGACGAAGACTGTCCAGCATCGATCATCGATCGGTGTCTCATAGCCCGGTAGGAAGAGCTTGCTGAGGGCAGAGCGTAGGGATAGTGAGTGGGAGGCGTCCCGCTTAGAATCCTGCTTTGAGTGGGCTGATATTGGTAAGATCGACTGCCCGAAGCTTGTCGAGAGCCGTCTGGCAACTGCAACCAAGGAGTCAGCACAAATCACCCAGCTATTAGAGACCTTTACGAACCATGGTGACGCTTCTATTCCTCCCGTACGGATCGTCAACTCGGGTCGCGAAGTAGGTCGGACGGCCCTGTGGCGCTAGGCCTGGGCCGTGTGTTGCCACCCCCGAGGCGCCACTCTGTGATCTGCTATGGATCCTTCTGGAGCCCGGGGATTCCTGAGAGTCTGGTGGATTCGTGTTTGGATCAGGTACACATGGGTTGCAAAGCCTGACCTTTTCACCGCCGCCGAGGCTACTGAAATCGGCGTACATTCCTTCGCCGCTCAGGAAAGAAGACGAATGCCTTTGGGCTCCTGGGCGTGGCGTCCCGGGAGGATGAACGATGTATTGATAAGGAATAGTAATGCGGTGCGGTGAGCACGAGTTGCAAACTACTCTCCCGCATTTCCTGTCAAAAGTCAGTATAGCTACAAGCAAGTTCATGACGTGCCGGCGCACTAACCTGCAATGGTGCTTCCTAATGAATATGCTGAATTGCGTGTGGCAGATGGGGCAAAATGTAACCTCGGCGTCGGGCTGCCACCTTGGAAGAACCAAGTCCGAAGGTCTCCTAGACTCTGGTGGTCTTTGTGGCTGATGAACGGCCCTAGTGGCGGCGAAGGCATTTGAAGATGTCCTCCTGCGGGAGGCTGGTGGTGGTGACGGTGGCGTGGCAGGTCGCCTTGAAAAGGACGGAGACCCAGGGCCTGCGGATCGGTGGGATATGATGCTCGAGGCGGATGCAGACTGTGGAAGTGTAGGCAGTGCACGTTCAGGGTTTTGATTTGAACTGGAAGGCCCTGGCTGAGATGGCTCGTCTGATGAGTCCGCAGTGAGATCGATCACCACAGGGTCCCGCAGGCTTCCCCCCTGCTGAAGTAATTCGGCTCCGCCTCTTTCATTATCCGAATCCTGTGCCTCGCCAAACTGGAACTCTTCGGGGTTCGACTGATTGTTTGTTGACGACGAGACAGCAGCAATACGAGATTCTTCGGGGCTCGGCTGGTTGTCAGATGGTGACGAGACAGTCAGGTCAATCACATCTTGCCCTGCGTTATCGGCCTCCGGGTCTGCCTCTAAACCAGCGCGCGCAGGCTCGTCCTCGCTTGATTGTGGTGATATTCGGCTGGAATGGCTTGCATCCCCCTCGTCCACATCTTGTCGATCTTCTAGGTGGTTGTTGTCAGGCGCTGCGGCCTCCGATCTCGCCCTCTCCACCTGGTGGCTTGGGCAGTCGAAGTATCTCGAGCATTCCTGGTCGTGGAAGCGGGCGTTACGGTAGGGGCACACTCGAGACGGACTGCTGTGGTCGCTCGAGGGCCCCGAGGACGAGTCGGAGGAGTAGTCGGGTGACGACATTTATGCTTCTCGAACCCTCGCCAGGGGTGGTGTGTCACAATAGAGAATGGTCTCGTGGTCGGGTAGAAGGTGTGCTAGGTGTACTGGGCGTACTCGCATGACAAGCACGAAAAATGTATATGATAAAGGGCGCAGCCGTCGTCATATAGTCGAAGGGAAGGATCTGGGATGGGGTCTGCCTCATGAATGTCGAGAGCTACACGGTCGGCCATGATTAGAATTCACCTCGACCCATCATCAGGGGCGGAGGGGCAACTCACCTGGGGTTTCCATCTGAGGAACACGGACACTCGTGGAAACTCAAACATGCCTTCCGGGGAGGGAGGCGAGGCTACAGCGAATCATCTCTATCGCGAGACAGACCAGTATGACATGATGTGCTGTTAGGAGGGGCCCACGGGCGTTCAGATGGAGTGGTGGTGGACCTGGACTTTGCCTCACGAGACCATGCCAAGCACCGTCGTTGCTTATCGATGGGCCTGCCCCGGCTTATCTCTAGCTCCCGCGACCAGGTGGAGCTGCCCACTTCTACCCTAGGGCATTACGGTACGGAGTACAACAAGCAGACAAGCCTCTCTCCTCCAAATGTTTCCCAATCAATAAACCCATGCCTCCTGAGTCCCTCTCACTGACGTTTAGCGTACAAATCATAGCTTCCTCTTCAGAGGTCCCAGTGGTGGATATTTGTTCCAGTATCTTCGTCAGCACCTGCAAGTCCCCTTCTTTTGTCCCAGACTTGTCCTCATCTACCCAACCTTCAGTACACCCACCTTCAAAAATCAATAACCCATGCATTACTATCCTTGTCAATGACGATGTTAACGGCTTTTACATCCCCCCAGACAGCCCCTGCCCTATGGAGTTCCTGGATCGTCTGTTAGGTGTTAGTTAACCACTTGCTGTGGATGCCGAAGTGATGCAGTCTAGAACACCCCAAAACATGAAAGACGGGGGGATCCTCAGAAGAAGAATGGTAATTACGTGGCTAGCCTGCTTTGGCCAGCATTCTCTTAAACGGTAAGGTGGACTGTGGTATAGAGCAGATCGTAAGGTCCTTCCCTCTTTATGATCCACCAATGATAGAAATAGGCCCAGCGTAGCATCTTCAACCTGTGTGTGAACAATCGACAGCGGCCCTGAGCCTTGCCTTGAAATTGGCAACCACCATGCAGAGACAGATATGCGATGTCCACCCATTTCAGATGTGGATAAATGCTAACCAGCTGACCGGAATCTGTTATAGATGAGATATCAATGCCACTTTCTTTTGGACGCAGAGTTGTATTGTAACAGCAGACAGCCGCACTCGCTTTTATTAGTTGATAGTTTCTAGGATTTGAAAGAAAGGTATTGTTGCCGGACACGTTATATGTAGACTTGTTTCCTTGGATAGAGGCCTCGACCCGGCATACTGCGACGAAAGGGGCCATATTTATAAGTATCCAAGTAGCTGAATTGTTTACAAATCATTTCCATCTGAGTGTATGCCGCCAAAGTTTACAAAATGAAATGACTGAACTAGGCTGACCGTTAGTTTAGAAACACCATAGGAAAGCTTTCCTAGGTAGCTTGTTTGTCTTTCAAGTACTAATTTTATATGGATAAACTCTAAAACTAAGTGAAACATCTATGTAAGTATGTGGTTTTGCTTCTATTCCGTATACATCTGAGGACATACATGGCGCCATCATATGGTGGTAAGCGCTCAAGACCCCCTCAAGTAGTGTAGATGGAATACCTGGGCCGATTCACCTGTAAACCTACCTAGGTAGCTTCGGGCAATTTCTATGTGATTACTCAAGTTGTTACGATCAAATACGTCCAAAAGATCTATTTTGAGATAGAGCTCTGTTGAACTGGTGTTTGGCTTGAGCCAGGCGCCCGGCAGTGTCCCTAAACCAGCCCGTACCGTCCTAATTCCCAGACGGCTTGACGCCCGCCATGCCGACACCGTAGTCCTCGCCCAGCTTCTTGCCCCCGACGGAGACGGGCTTGGAGTCCTGCAGGACGTAGAGCATCCTTCCCCACTCGGTCTTGCTCCTGTTCCTCCACAGGTGGTTGGTGCCCCGCTGGATGCTCACGTCGCCCCTCTTCATGGCCCTCACTTCGCCCGAGTCCAGCACCAGGTCGATCTCGCCCTCCAGCACCACGCCGTAGTCGAGGCTCACGGTCCTGTGCATGGGGCTCTCGCCGCCGGGCCGCAGGTCCACGATCCGCAGCACCGACCCGCCGGGAACCACGATCCCGGGCGGGTCGGCCAGGTGCTTGGCATAGGCGTCCACGTCCGCGTTGTTATTGAAGTCGACGGGAGTGCCCGAGGTGGTGTAGCCCAGGTAGAAAGTGTCGCCGTTGTTGATGACCTGGGCCGGGATGGGCTCCGCGAGCGACGTGTTGAACACGGCGAGGCCCTGCTCATTGTGGTCGGTGATGAACCGATTCGGGTTTGGGAGGGTCGAAGGGCTCTTGCTGGATTCAGCCATTTTGAGAAATGCTTAGCTAGTATTGATATGGCTCCAATGGCAATGTAAGTGTATATACTGGCCAGAAGACCCAGTACCTAGGTAGCTGAAGGTGGACACTGGTTCCACAGCGCAGCACTTGAGAAAGCTGCTCTCCTTCTAATCTAATGTCCAGTGATGTCTGCAGGCTGATAGAGGAGAGCTCTGGCTTTGTTTTGGGGGCAAGTTGTAATAAGTCGAGGCAGACTTGTCGGTTAGGCCAGTCGGTGCTCGATCAACACTAAGGACATTGGAACGAACAAACACGACCCTTTGTCCTTCGGCGGGAATAGAGAGCCCCTGGACTCCCGAGGGAGAAACGTCCTGCCCCTCACATAATTTCGGTCTTTAGATCTCGTACGCAGCCGACTAAGCCCCCTTTTCCCACCCAGTTTCCGATCACCATGGCTCGTCGTCGTCGGGAAGGTGGAGGCGGGGAAGCCTGAGTGGGTGCAGCGCGGGGCCGATACAGGGCGGACCCAGGACTACTCCTCGTCGGGATCGAGCGCCCCCCGGGCCATTTTATTTCTAAGTGGGCACTAGATCTACCGAGGGGGTTGGTACCACGTACTGTATTCTCTTTCCACTGTTATTGACACTGTATTTCTTCAAACGCTGGGTCTTGAGCGTTTACCACTATATGAAGGCGCCACATATATTTTATATATATGGGGATTAAAACGAAACCACACCCGAGGGGAGTGGTGAAATTCGTGAAAGCTAGGTAGGGGTAGCTTTAGCCGTTATCATGCTCCCTATTGTATGATTTAGTACTGTTCGGTTGCCCGTGACCGGTCAAGGACGATATGTTTAACCTTCACATCACGCCAAATGGTTACGAGAGTGTCTGTCGTATCATTGATGTGATCATCTGTCTTGTCTGATACTGCTATCTCCATGCTCAACACACGCCCGCTACACATGTACGCCAACTTCAAGTCCATTACCCTCCAAGGTTCCGGATTACTGGCTCAATCCATTATAATCAACCCCAGATACCCGTGGACGGCCTTCCCACTCACTCAATCCTCCTGGCAGCACTCACATCCGGCACTCCCGTTCCCTCAACCACCTTCGCGCCAACGATCTCGTAGATGGGAACCCTGGCAAGCGCTGCCGCCACGTGGTGGAGCGTAGGCAGAGCCTCCCAGTCCAGCCCGTCCATCTCGATCTTGGCCCCGGCCTTCCTGCCGTGTCCCGCGAGCGGCGCCCGCCGGACCTGCTTGACCGTCGCCTTGGGCTCCTCAGCGGCGTGTGGCACCACCACGGCGTACTCGGCATCCGCCACCCCGGGCTGGCCAACCGCGGGGATGTAGCGCCACACCAGGATCCCGTGGTCGTCCTCGCCGCCGATGGTCCCCGCCTCCGAGGCCGGGTCATCTTCCCTGAGGTCGGTCACGGCGAGATCGATGAACTTGGCCCCGCGCCAGCTGGCCGCCACGCGCACCGACCCGCCGCGCCGGTGAACGTCCATGTCGCAGAACAGCTTGGGCATGCCGAGCTCCTCGCGGCCCGACACGATCGGGTCCGTGAGTGACTCGAACAGCACCGGCATGTAGGTCCCCGGGATCGTGCTGCCGTCCTTCTTGACGTACTCGACCCCGTGGATGTACAGTCCCATGTGCCGGTACCCGTTGCCGCCCAGCCACGCCATGTTGTCCAGTTCTGTCATGGAAATGGACGCCTGGCAGACGGACGATGGGCTCTTGAAGCGGAACGACGAGTTGGGGAACAGTGTCTCGAGGTAGGTCCGCGACGTCTTGAACTTGACCGAGACAGTGCTGAACGTCCTCTGAAGACCATCCCGGAGTGAGCGGCCGTAGGCGTCCTGCCGTGGTCCTGGGAATGGCCCGAAAGCAGTCGGCATCCGCCAGTACATGTTGGGCTTCTGGCTCCACTTCCAACGCTTGAAGATGTTTTCGGAATTGTCAAACTCATCGTGGCCAAAGTTGTAGGCCGTGTATGACATCACTGGATCGCGCTGTCAGTCACAACCAGTTTCCAAATGTGCATGTCTCTGCTCTTACTGTCGATCTGAGGCTTGCCGTCTATCCAGTCCTTGCCTGCCTGGCGGGAATACTCCTGGATCTGATGCGCACGCTCATATCTAATCTTTTCATACAACTTCAGTCTGTCTGATACCGCTTCGGGCGACGTGCCCCTGGGTAGCACGATAGAGATAGTTGCAGCATCTTCGATGGCTTGACCAGCCCCTTGACCCTGGTCTACATAGCTCTTCATGTCAGCACAATACCGCCTCTCTTGAAATATATCTGTTATGCACCTACGAGGAGTGAATGGATGGGCAGCGTCCCCAAGCAACGCAAGCTTTCCTTTTGTCCATGTGGGCAGCTTTTCCATGTCCATCAACTGCCAGACCTTAATGGCTGCCCGGTCCGCCTTCTTGGCCAGAGCTAGGAGTGCTGGGTCGAAGTTCTCGAACACTTTTAGGAATTGGTCAAAATCGGCTTCCTTGTTCCATTCTGCTTTCGTCAGACTCACTTCAAAGACACAGTGTCATGACAGGACTCACTTACCATCGCTGGCTGTGGCATGAGATTCGTTTTCAGGGTGGATGCAGTTGAAGTTGAGCAGTTTGTTGTCGTTGCATGGATACATGACGATTCTGCGATCTGCGCCATACCAAATCACCAGATTATTCCCCCTTTCCACCAGAGGCTTCGTAATCGGATCGTCAAGACCGGCTTGCCTCGGAATCAAGAAGCGGAAAGCGGCTTTGCCCGAGCCAAACAGCTTTGCCTCCTTGATGACAGACCTCGATTTCGACTACAGGAAAATTAGCGGTGTGCCAACAAGAATGTAAGTCAGCAGGACTTACGTATATTCCATCAGCCCCTAGAATGACATCGCCAGTAACAGTCGTTCCGTCGGCAAGGATGACTTCGCCCTTCTCAGGATCCACGCTCATGATCTTGCTAGAGGTGTGCAGCCTTGCCGGGGTTCCAACACCGTCCTCACCCGTGGCTACTTTCTTGAGCTTCTCGTGCAGGTTGACGCGGTGGCTCAGATGCCATGGGTGCTGCCACTGTGCGTTCATCCCCCTCAGGTCAATGTCCTTGACCTTTTCGCCCTTTTCGGTGCGCTCCTCCACGTAACACGTCAGCGTGGCGCCAAAGTCCTCTGCGAAAATGCCCCATTTCCTCAGCAGTCCATTCGCATTTGGTGCCAAATGCACTGCGGCACCCGTCTCATTGGCGAATCTTGACTGTTCATAGAGCTGCCAATAATGTCAGTGCCGTATCAGAAGAACCTCGCGTATCGAGCCTGGTGCTCACATCGACTTGGTGCCCGTTTTTGCGCAGGCCAACAGCAGCCGACAAGCCTCCTATTCCGGCGCCGATGATGATGACCTTAAGCGGCGTAGGGTGGTCATCGACTAGGGGACTCGAGGGTCCGACCTTGTTTGCACCAGATGAAGGCTGGGTTCGTGTGCCATTGATGGCTTCTCCGTCACGGCTGGTCCCGTTGAGACTGCTGGCGAGGCTCTTGATATTTTCCATCTTGCAGCGTGCTTTGTCGTTATCCGGAGAGCCGACAGGGCCAAGGCCGGGAGTAGCGAGCAGACCGCAGGATGGTTCTGGAGATGTGTACGCTTAGGAGTAGGCGGCCAGGCGCAAGACAAGTGACAATTCTTGGTACACTGCCAAAGGGAGAAGACGGCTTGTAATGAGTAAGAAATAGGCCTTTACATGCGGGGAGGCATTCCGTCCTGTCTGTATGTTTCCGAGCAAGTGAAGAATGTTACGGGACAGGATATCATATACATGAGTGGTCACGAAGGCGTGGGAACCATATCAGAGCGCTTCACCGGCGGCTGGGCCAAAAGTAAGACCGAGGAAATTTATAGAGGGTAAGTAACATGTTCCGAACGAAATAGCGGATAAACATGTTGGGAGCAATGGGACTTAACCCAGGCACGAAAGTCAGTCGGTCTTAACACATGCGACCATATGCAATCCCGCCTAAGTTACCTGGTGCTTCCCGGGCCGCCCACCGGATCGTACGTGGGGCATATGTTTGGGTGGGAGACGGGACGGGGATGAATGCTAGCTCCCTTGAGCATCCACCTCTGGGGTTGTCTGGTCGTCGGCCGTTGTGGGAAGTGGTCTCGACGCTCCACCAGAAGGGGAGTAGTGAACTCTGAGGGGCGGATTTGCGACCACACGGCATGGCAGCTGAATCCGAACACGCTTCAACGGGGGGCGCCTAGATGCAGAGCACGGGAGGCCACTGGAGGTGGTGGTGATCTAGTCTGTTGTCATCGACTGCCGCAATAAGGAATATCTTGTGCCAAAGCGCGGAAGACTGCAGATCTAGAGTGGATACTAGTTCCGTCTGGGCTGGCGTACGGGAAGTGGGCAGGTGGGGGGACGGCAGAGCCGGGAGGTGTATCACTCCAGGGCTGTATAACAGTACCGTATATTGACTGCAGCCTTTAACAGCCCGTACTGTATTGCCCATAACCTTGAAAGTTGGAACAGCACTCTTCCGTCCCATGCAGGCAGGAGGTTTCTGAACTGCCATGGATAATTAAAGTTTACAGAAACAAGTATTCTGCCGAGGGCAACATGCGACAGTGACAAGAGTCAGGCCGGACCAGGCCAGCCTAGATCCCCGAACATGCTTTGCATATTCCGTTGATTTGCCGGTTGTCACCTGCTCTGACATGCATTGTAAGGTTCTCTGTGTGTATGACAGGTGTGGCGCGAACCCGAGAGTCGGGTGCACAACAGGCACGCAAGTGTGGAGGGTATTTGTGTGGATCCACCACAGCACAATAGTTAGACCTCGCGTGGGGCAGCACCCCTTGTAAGTCGGCCTGGTCAATAGATCCGTGAACGGAGCCCCCGCCCAACTACCCCGGCCGAGCTCAAGGTGGGACTCACGCCTTCTCGACCCCGTTCTCGCCCGATGAACTTGCGATTCATTCAAGCAACCAGCCCAGCTCGCGGGGAACCCCAGTATTAGGCTTGACAACCCAAGATCCCCCTAAGACAAGACCGTCTCACACACAGCGAATCACTGCGCACCTCCTGTCCGAAAAGGGAAAGAGAGGAGTGAAAAGCGTCTCTGCGGTGGATACTCGTGGAGACGTCCAGCCATATCACAACCTCACCTCTGCAAAACAGCAGTTCTCTCCCAGTCCACCCTCCAGGCAGCTCACAAGGCAGCTTGAATTTTCACCATGTCCTCGCCACGCCCTCCCATTGCCCTCATCACCGCCGGCTCAGCGGGCCTCGGGGCCTGCGTTGCCGAGCTCTTCGCCCGCAACGGCATGCGTGTGGTTATCAACTACGCCAACAACGTCCAGCGCGCCGAGGACCTGGTCTCCAAGCTGAAATCCATCAGCACCCTGGCCCCCACCGAGGGGAGGGTTGACTACCACGCCGTCAGGGCGGACCTGGCCTCCCGGGCGGACGTCGAGCGGCTGGTCAAGGAGGCCATGGACGTCATGTGCCCTTCCAGCGGCGGGGGCGAGGGCGAGGGCAAGCGACGCCTGGACGTCGTCTTCAGCAATGGAGGCTGGACCCACATGCGGAACCTCTACGACCTCGAGGATAACATGGTCGACGAGGACTGGGACAGGTGTTTTACCGTGAATGTCAAGAGCCACCTGTGGCTGATGCATGCGGCGAAGCCGTATCTCTCTGCTGGATGGGACGACGAGGACGGTGGCCCCAAGGAGAGCGGGTGTTTCGTCACCACCGCGAGCCTGGCCGGCGTCAAGGTCAGCGGGAGCTCCCTCGCCTATTCTGTCACCAAGGCCGCCCACCTTCATCTTGCCAAGGCGTTGGCCATGCTCGCTGCACCCAAGGTGAGGGTGAACAGTGTGAGCCCTGGTTTGTTGCTGACGGTCAGTCAATCCCCTGCCGTATGCACCGCTTTTTGTCTCTTTGTGTAAAAGGGAGAAGTCTGCCTTTTTTTTTCCAACAAAAAAAAAAAAAAAAAAAGAACCGGCCCACTTCTAACGTGCTTGACAATTCAGGAATGGGGACTGAGTTTCCCTCCCGAGAGGATACAGGCGATGACTGAGGCGTCCAAGCTGAAGACATTGGCCACAGTTGAAGACGTTGCGGAACAGGTTCTAACATACGTGAAGAATAAGAGCGTTACGGGACAGAACATGGTCTTGGACGGTGGGTTATCAGTGTAAGTCGACAGCTTCGTGAGGAACCTTATATCACACCAGTTCCAGTAGATCGGCCCTTTTCGTGGTTAGTGATGAGCAATGATGACAAGATCTTACTTGATTCCGTCACTGTGATTGGGAGAGTGAGTCGTGTGGCAGAGCATGATGCTATTAACTCACTTCGAGTTTCCCAGGTGCACTTCAATAGATTTAAAATTGAGCCCATCCGCACAATATGCATACAGCTGTGAATCTCGACACTTTTTAGCATACAAATCGCAGCACAAATACATGTGGACAACGACAGATGAAGTTAGCAGAGACACAAAGCTCTGTTCACTCGCCAACCTCACGATCCTCGCTCCAGTGGACGTAGGAAATGGCGGGCCACGACCAGGTGACGTGCCGAATATGCCGGCCCCACACGTACAGAGGTACCCAGAGGACGAGAATAGCGGCTGAGATGCCCGCCATCGCGCCGTACGCGTTGAGATACCCCGACTGGTTGACCCATGGGTTCGTGTAAAACGAGAGCAGGAAGCCGAAGAGGGCTGCGCAAATTTTCATTAGCCTTGGAGTAAATGAGGCGCTGAGAGATTATTAAAAACAGGATCGCTCACATTTGAAACCCATCACAGCCAGTGTCACCTCGCCAGCGACAGGCCGGTAAGCATCAATCACGTAGACCAGCACAATATTCGTGGCCTGTACAATCGAGAAGTTCACTGGTGGCTTCGGTGTAAGTTCCGTGCTTCGTGCACGACTGGCATCAAGTTTGACACTCACATAGACCCAATCCAACAGTAGGGCAAATCCAATGTAGTTTGTTCTGGATACCCACGCCATACAGGACCAGGGCCAACGGCGTCGTGACCAGGCTGGGAAGGATAGCAGGCAGTCGCATCTCAGGCTCCCGGATGCCACCGTTCTTGTGCGTGAAATGGTCTGCCACCACATCACCGAGCTTTCCGCCTGCAGGGATGCCGATCGCGGAGCCGAGGCAGGCGGATATGAAGCAGAGGCCGACCTGCCAGGCCTCGAAGTTATACGTGGCCAGGAAGGCAGGGTCAACATTGGAGGTGACCGCAACGAGGAAGCCGATAGTCACGGACTCGACGAGGGCCGCCCAGAGCACAGGAGGCAGGAGGATTAGTCCGAAGGGGCGCACAAAGATCTTGTATAGAGGTTCTGAGGTGAAGGTGCCGTTATAGAGACTCAGGCTTTGCAAGTAAGTCTTCTTCTTCTTGGTGGGGCTTTGCTGAGATTGAGACAAAGCTTCAATGTCCGCGACGCGAGCTGCAGTCCGGTGAGTCTTCTCGGATTCATTCCCGCTTGACAGCCGTTGCGGGGGCTGACCATCACCAACAGCTGCGTCCTCGCGGAAAAAGGCGGTTTCAGGGAATGCAAAGAAAGCGAAGAGGAGGATGAACCCGATGATGGCTGCCGCTACCTCATAAATCACACGCCAGCCGTTGTTGATAGTGATAAGGCTAAATACGCATTAGATGGGGCTTACTCCCATTCCAATCATTTCATATACTTACCCAGCAATGATCATACCAAAGCCCACACCGACAGACAGGAAAGAAGTGTAGAGGGCCATTATGGTACCACGCTGATGCAGGAAAAAGAGGTCCGAGATGGTCACAGGTGCTATGGTCTCCGCTGCCCCGGAGGCGAAGCCCATCAGGATCCGCGCAGCCAAGAACCCGCCATAAGAGTGATCCAATATCGCCCAGATAGCGGTGGCCAGGTATAAAGTCTTCCAAAATAGTCAGCACTTGCACCAAAGTCGAAGCCTATTATCGTCGTACAAGACAGTACACTGACGAGGCAAAGTTCAGGACCGCGTAGGGATACAACTCAGTCACCAGGATGTACACCCGTGACATCCTGAAAGGCTCAACTCCCAAGCCGCTCTGAACTTTCGAGCCAGCCTCCGAGCCTCTGACCACCAGGGACATGATGACTTCCGAGAAACAGAGACAGGCACATTCCGAGACTCACATAACTAGCCACATAGACAGGACGACGACCGTATTTATTCGCTAGAGGGACCCATATGAAGTTACCAGTTCCCTGAAGCAGCGCAGTGGTGCTGAAGAAGTAGGCGATCTTGGAGATGTTCGCACTGAAACCCGCTGGATCGACGGTGGGAGGCGAAGCCGGGAAGAAGTCCACGGTCGTGTTGACGATAGTGACGGTCGGTCCTGCCGCGAGGAAATTGCACATGAGGATAGCCACGCAGACGAGGACGGCTATGCAATTCTTGTACCATTGCGGCCTGAATCGGTCAGCTCTCAGGCACACCAAGTATAAATCCAACCGCCAGTCAGCTCACCAATTCAGCGGGTCATTGGGATCATTGCTTGGCTTTGGGATGAGGATGATCTCGTTGGTCTCGTGATGGCGAAGGCGAACGTTGCCCAGGGTTCTCTGCCTCACATGTTCGGTCTTGGAATCCTCAATGTCGTCCGCTCGTAGGGCCGGTGCGATATTGTCGCCTGCCATTCTGCCTCAGCCAAGGAATGTCTTGATGTGTTCTCACCGGAGCGCTATTGTGAAGTTCATAGGAAAGGCATTGAGCAAAGACGGTAGTAAGTTGGAGTGCAATCTGGTATATGGATTGGGGAGAAGTCGGCAGCAAACAGATTCCTTGTGCACACCCACTGCTTTTGATTTGAGGATGGAGACTGAACCCGGCAGCGGCAGTTGTCAAGTAGGGTCCGAGAGGGCCGCTGTCACAATCAACAGCGAGAGCAGCAGTGTATGCTGCTCTGGAAGACTACCCAGACTCCGGTCCAGTAACAGACTCTGCCGCCCTCCTTCACGGTTCCCCAGACCCCACAAGACTCACAAGACACGAGAGGGGCTAGGGGCTAATTCCCAGGCGAGACAAGCGAGAATACCAAGCTCTTGATACTCTGGGGAAAGAGCCGGCACCCGCTTGATCGCCGCCCAAAGTCTGGGGAAAAGTGCCCACTCCCCGTGGTCTTCCCGCGGGTCTCGGGGTACAGATGGTATTCAGACAAGGCAAGTTATCGCTCATATAAGTGAGTGTTCGAGTTCACAAAGCAGTGTAGCTGCTGTGAACGGACGGGATGTGGCCCACTTTCCGAGGATAGAGTTGCTCGGGACGTGGCTAGGGAACTGCTACAGGTTGTCAGTGATGCAGGACTGCGTCAAATGCACAGCACTACCTAGAATTAACACGACAGGCCTGGGATTTAGGTTCTGACTGCTGCCAGGTTACCCCACGCGATGGCTCAGCCTTGCCTCAACAGGTATCGGGAGGTGAAGGTATAGCTCTGGCTACACATATCTGGATTGAAAAGGAGGTTGGAGAAGAAGGGAATGACCAGGAATGGCAGTGTGGGTTTGCCTTACAGAGTTGTTGAGATTCGGGGCTATAACGTAATCTTGCCGCAGAACCACTTCCTTACATCAAAGTCGAGATGAGCACGGGAGAGATAGTGAGAATTCGAAACTCTGATTTGGGCGACAAGCCCCCTGGAAGCGGGCGCGGATTGGAAAGGCTCCAATTGCCTACTTAACCTTATAACCCTGGGGGTCTCAATCCACACACACACCTGTTAAACGCCGCCGACAAGGTGAGGAAAATCCAATGGTCCGTTACCGCTACGACTTGTCGCACTCGCATAGCGATGTCGTCTTCAGCCCCGACGAACGCGTTCGCCCACAACACCCGGCGATGGGTTCGTCCTGGGAAAGTCATGGACAAAGTCTGTGCAACTGGCCTGCCACAGGCTGTTGTGGCCGGCGACCAGCACCAAATAGTGACTGACAGCATATCAGAAGTCCGCAGTGGTCACGCCCTAATGGCAGGATCTATTGCCCAGAAGGGTCCGTGACATTGCACACTCGCGTAGTAGCCACTTGCTCCCGTCAGGATCTTGGCGTCGCCATACACAGCTCCGCTATCGACGGCTACCAGCTGATCCTGGGGTGCAACTATCGGCGCCCGAGGTGTGACGGCCGAGATCTACCAACGCCACCAGTCTGCGCAGCTTGACGAGCCAGCGAGCGTGGGAGGACTCGGCGCCCGGACTCTTGTCGGGGAGGACAAGGCACCGCTTTGGCGCAAAGCTGGTGCTTCGCTAGCCAGCCGACCGCGATTCGGCTGGAATGGAAGAGCACGACCGTGTGTGGTCCAGATCTTGGGATCGGCATTCCACAGCCTCGTGACCCGCGGGATCCCAGAGGGAAGCTCCCCTTACGCGGGTTGATTGCATGCTGCCCGCAGGCCACGCGTTGACAGATCCTCTTATTTCCGAGTTGGATTCTGTAATGCAGTCAGCCACTAGCTGGGGAACAGGCGGATGGTGGGCTTGTGCAGGTCCAATTGGCTCCTGCCCAGCCAACCTACGGGGCTTTAACCCGACGGCACCTGGGTGGGTATCGGCTGTGGAACACGACCCATGGATCATGGACCATGGATCACGGGCACTCGGAGCGTCCGCGGTAGGGCAGGTAAAATGGACAACCCTAGCCACGTTGCTGGCTCTGGTGTCTTGACGGTGACACCAGAAGGCGTGAGCAATGCTTGCAAGGCTTGGTGAGAATGGACTTCCGCGGTCGATTCCGATCTGGCAGGAGGGAGAGGACCTGCGCACTGTCGATCAGGGACGGGCGTAGATCCTGACAGCAACAAACGCCTTTCCCGGAATAGATTGGCTCGGCCGAGCTTGCTGGCATGGCAGAGTCTGAGTCCTGTGCCGGTTTGGTTTGAGCCCAGACTACAGCCCGTCCCGCATTAGACCCTCTGATCTTGGATCACCAATTGTATGTCTTGGACGTACAACAGTACAGCACCAAAGTATCTCGTGTAATTGTTCAGCTGTCAGTCAGTCTTCTTGCCACGGACCTGTCTTGACTCGTGGAGCGAACCCGAGGCGGACGGCAGGGGCCTCGCCCGAGCACGAAGAGCTTAGCCGAGTAGAGCTCAGAGCTCCTGCTCCTCGGGCCAGGGCAGGGGAAGCTCCTGCCGTATTGTAACCGCAGCGAGCCCCAACCCAACTGCGCGTCCCACTCTCCCGTCGACAGCATCGCATCACGTTTGCACCCCCAATTCGGCACAACAGCATCTTGTCACCACCTACATGCAGTGGTACGGTCAGTTCCCCTTTGGGCATAACAGTACGCTACAACAGGCACAGGCACAGGCACAGGCAGGCACAGGCACAGGCAGGCACATGCTCGGCCAGACGCCCGACACGTCCAACAAGCTGGTTCCCCGTTTGGGAGAGCTGAGACACGTACGGCCATACTCAAACCACGCATCGGGAGCAGGCATCATTCTTGGGCTTGCGACTATTCTTGGGCTCCAAGGCCCACTCCCCCAGGTCTCGTCATTCGCCAGGCCGGGGCTGTCAGGAGTGCAGCTTTATCCTATCTACGACAGCTCGACTAATAGCCCTCCCCCTTATTACCGGCCACCCGCCCTCGCTCCCGCCATCCCGCCCGTTGTCTCCCACACTCCCGACGATTGATCCTGAGACCCATTCTCCAGTTGCCTGCATCCTGCTCCAACGACGCCCTCCCGGCCCGTCTGCACGTCACGCTTGTCGGTCCAGTTGGGCCCAGCCCTATCCTTTTTTGTACCGCCATCCGTTCCGTCGTTGGGTCGTCCCTGCGCCATCCGCCTCCGTCCCTCCACCCCTCCGCCCCTCCGCCCACCCCGGACGTCAGCAGACCCCAGGTCTCGGTACGGACCCGGACAAGCCGGAGCCCGCTTCGGGATTGAGGGCAGCAACAAGGCCCGGACAATGACCAACCCGTCACTCTCACACCTCCTGCACGCCGACTCCTCCATGTCTCAGCAGCACTCCCACTCCCAATCTCAACCAGTGCCCACCTCCTCGCCCGGGAATTACACATACCCACCACCTCCCGGCGTCTCGCCCGCTGCATCTGGTACTTCTCATCTGACGCCTGCCGCCACCCCTGCCGCTTCTCCTGGTGCTCTTTCGACCACAGGCGGGAGCGCTGTGGCCGGTGCCACCTCCAACACGCCGGCCAGTGGCCATACCGCCAATATCAGCCTCTACCAATGTGCTCACTGTCTCAGGAGATACTCTCGCCCCGAGCATCTCCAGCGGCACATAGCCACTCACACGCTCGGGAAGCGCTTCGTCTGTGACGTACGTCTTCTTCCCGCTCAGGGGCCTCATCCTTCTTCTTTGAAATCCCTGTCCTGCCGCTAATCTCATGGTCCAGGTTTGCTCCAAGGCTTTTGCGCGTGCTGATCTGCTCAAGAGGCACCGTGCCAACCACAACGATGATGGAAATGGGACAAAGAGGCGGCGCATCAACTCGTCCCCCGGCGCCGGCCGCGTCGCCCACGCCTGCAACGCCTGCGCAAAAGCCCGCGTCAAGTGTGAAGAGACCAAACCGTGCACACGGTGTCGCAACCGCAACTTGACCTGTGTCCCTTCTCCCTCCGAGGCGGGCTCCGCTGCTGCGATGCATCTCTTGCACCTCTCGGCGAACGCGCACTCCTCCGGCGACACCACGCCCACTTCCTCTGCGCCCACGGCTCCAGCCGGCCACGGAGCCATTCCCAGCGCGTACCACTTGGGATCGAGTTCGCTGCACTCCAATGCGGCTGAGGCTATGCAAACACATGGGCCCCACAACCCTGCCGCGCCTGCGATGACGAATCTTGTGCACGCCCAGTCGACCGGTACCAGCCCTTCCATCCTGGCCAACAATCCACCAATCAATGCTGAGGCCGCCCAACTACCCACCCCTGAGACCATCATGGACCAAAGTGAGTCGTCTCTTTTCCTCGCGTCCATCTCTGGCCCCTGCTGGCAAAGTAACCTATCATCAATGACTTTCATGCCCTCTCTATCATCTTACTTTGCTTTGAATACTTTGCGAGACTAGGTCCTATTCCGTGAGATTTGCCCATCGGTTTCTTTCTAAATCTTCTTCCTCTTACCCGCGTTTATCACGTCTTCTTTATCAAACACGAGCAAGCAATTGCAGACGGTTTCCAGGCAGATTCACTGATTATGGACGATGAAGACAATGCGAGTGGCTACCATGGGTCGTATCCAAATCAGAGCCTGGTGGATATGAACAAGATGCCGTTCTCGGACTTTCTGCGAGATGTTCTCTACGACCAGCAGCACCAGCACCAGCACCAGCAGCAACAACAACAACAACAACAACAACAACAGCAGCAGATGGACTCTCAAAAAATGGTTGAGGCGCAGGGCCTTGCTGTACTGGACTTCTGCGACGACGCCAACCTGGATATGAATGATTTTGACTTCGGCATGCTCGACCACTGGAATATAGGTGACGTTCACGGCATGCTTGCTACGGACCCGAACCTGGCCGACTACGTCTCTAACCAGCCCGAGGACACCGCGGATATGTCTCGCATGCGCCAGCGCCTGGTCAAAATATGGACAAATTCGCCCTGGCGGTGGATGCCCGACGGGCAAAGGGACAACATCCACAACCAGAAGAGCGGTCTCCCGTTGGCTGATATACATGCCACACAACTAAAACCCGACAGGATCATCCATGACAAGCTGCACTCATCTGGACGTGACAAGATCCTCGCCATTGTTCTGAGTACTTGTCAAAACAATGTTATGTTGAGCCGCGTCGCGTCGTCATTCCCTTCGACTGAGGTGATGGACTCCTTGGTTCATACATTCCTAGCGTGGCACTTGTGCCAGGTCTCGGAGTTCATCCATTTTGGAACATTCTCCTTAAATGCCCAATGCCCTGAATGGTCAGCAGTTGCTGCGTCAGCTGGTGGGATCCTGACACCTGTGAAATCCCTTAGGAAGTTTGGATTCGCTTTACAGGAGGCAGTCCGTAAGAAGCAGACGCCATAATCCTCTGTTCAAATCCCGAGTGCTAATGAGCGTTTTAGGTGTCACCATCGTTAACAGGTTCGAGGACAACAACTCGAAAGTTCAGGATCAGAGTTTAGTCCAAGCTCTTGTCTTGGGTCAAGACATCGGACTGTGGAGTGGCAACAGGAGGCGCATGGAAATCGCTGAATGCCGTAAGCAAAGTAGAATTCGTCTTGATGTTGCTACGTGCTGATAGAAACACTGCAGATTTGAACATTCCAATCGCAATGATCAGGGGCAGAGGCAGTTTCCAAAGGTCTGCATATCCGCTCATCCATGTGGACCCAGCAGACGACGGGGCCGTGCTGGAAGAGAAGTGGAAGACGTGGTGTCACCGGGAGTCTTGGAAAAGGTGAGAATATATTCCCAAGAGCCTTGTTCACAGATGCTGACGGAGCGGTACAGGCTCATATTTCACTTATATCTCCGAGACGCGCAAACATCCATGACGTCCATGAATAACCCCCACATATCTTACGCGGAACTAACACTACCGCTCCCCGAGGCTAGGGAGATCTGGTTTGCAAAGACCGCCCTGGAATGGAAGATGTACTACCTTGAAAGAAATGCTGGTCAGGATCGACGGCTGCCTTCACTCGGCGACCTCTTGCGCGACATCAACCTCCTGGCGATTGATCAGCATCGCCTTGATGTCCAATACGCCGTTTCCATCTATCTCCACGGCTTCTGGTCCCTTATCCGGGAATATCGGCAGATGAATACCATCTATCGGTGGTCGGCATACTCCCCGTCTACAGCAGGAAACCCGAATACACTGCTACAGTCCCGCCACCAGGAACTTGTCAGGGCTCTGGAGCAGTTCCAAGGCACTGCATTGAAGAACTGGCCACACATGCTCAGTGCCCAGGAGAAAGTCGTGCTTAACCTCCTTTTTGTGAATCTTCACGTTAGCCTGGAGGATTTGCAGCTGTTTTCAGGCAAGGAGGGCGACGAGCAGGCCAAGAGGATCTACCCGTCTCTACAACGTTGGGCACAGGACGCCGAGTCCCGCCGCTCTTTATGGCACGCAGGACAGATCCTCAGATGGGCAAAGGAATTCCCAACCAGCCACCTGAAGGACTTCTATTCGGTCGCTGTACATCATGCTGCGCTGACCATATGGACGTGGGGCGTGCTTACCCGCGCAACCAGGCGCACGGCCGGACCGCAGCCAGGTTACAACCAAAACGAGCCTGTAATATATCTGGACGGCCCCGAGATGAGCGAGACTGCTCAATTTACATCGTACGGTACGGGCAGGCCCGCCATACGCGGGCCTGTGAAGAAGGGCAAAGGCAATGGCCGAGAGAGCGCTGGGGGCGGCAGCGTCGCGGCGGAGAGCCTCGCCGAGGAGCCCAAGCTCACCATGGCAATTGTCGAGGAGGTTTTCCGAGCGAATTTCCTGAATGGCACCGCTGCGCCTATTGTTGAGAATTTGTGTCATCTGATCAAGCAGCTCGGGAATGCTGCCTGGGCTGTTGGCCTGGGCTGAAGGGTCTTGAGAATCCGGATCCGTCAATTACATCGCGCTGGCAGAACCTCTGCCAGACAAAAGATGCGTGCTAAGATGCGCCAACCTACATATGACCATCCCCTGCCCTGTCAAGCTACGGACGGCCAGGTTGAGAGTTGCCATTGGCTCTCCGGGAAAAGTCCTCAGGCGGAGACGCTTGGACTGTTCCCTGAACACGCGGGCTTATATCAATGTATGCATGCATAAAACCTGGAACGCAACAAAACATGCAACCTCCAGCAATGGTCCATGCCTCAGAGTGAGGTGACAAGGACGCCGAGACACCTCGAACCTCAGTTGCGCGAAAGAGTAAATATACCCTGTGAAATGCAAATAGAAAAGTGTCTGTACATGGCTACAGACAAAAGAATTCCGATGGCGTGTAACGCACCCTTTGCAAGCGAATGGTATTGCATAAAATCCAGCTACGCACTCCAGAGAAAGCCACGGTCCTCATGCCCTCGTGGTCATCTTGTTTGAAAGCGTGCTCTTCTGTCTCATTTTCTCGGTTCTCATCACATGTTTTATTACTATCATAACACAGCCGTATTAAAAATGGTCGAAAACATATTCTTGTATATACTTTGGCTTGGTGACATGCCGTTTGTTTTTCTCTGCAGGAAGGTCTACTGCAGAGGACATACGTTCTCAGTATCTTCTTCCATGGGTAGCTATTCTCGAGAACGTCGTCCAATAAAAAATAAGTCTCTAGGAAAACACCATGTGAGAGATTTTGGTGATGGGTACTATATATGTGTAAAATACTTTGGCTGTATAGTGGACACTTTGGTAGATCTTGTTGATATTGGAGAGGATCCTAAGCCTGTGCCCGTCGACAAGTTCTGTCTGCTGGATTTTCACAAGCATGTATGTAAAATGCCCGTTGTAAGAGCGTCTTTATCACACGGTGTCCGCCTTACAAAAGTCCCTTGCAGGACCTACGTTGCTTCTGAGACAGATTGTAACATCGTATAGGCTGAAGAGGTACACCACGAAGGGCACAAGGTAACTGGTTTCGCTTTTATCATATCCGTCCGAAGACATACCAACGCAAGGTAAGCGCTGCAATTTCCGAGTTGGAAGAACCATCTGGAGGTCAGGAATGAGTCTTGGTCGCTGCGAGTTTCGACAAAACGTCTGACTAGATACGTAACCTCACTGCGCTTTTTGGGAGAAATGGCTTGAGAGAGGGAATCAGCGGAGACAAGGACGAATCCACAGAGAATGGTTCATTTGCATTCTTCAAATACATGGCTACCTGGGGCTCGAATGTCCTCACTGAACAAGCTATACGGCTCCCCGTTCGAGCCACTCTCAACTTGTATTCATGTACAAAGTATTGTGAACGTCAACCAGCCCTTGCCGGGAATAATTACGGGCATACAAGCTTCCCATGCTAGCAGTAACTACATACCAAATGCATGACCATTTGTACTGAAATCATGTGGACACAAGATCTGGCAGAAACCGGATAGGAACGCTACGATTCGTTGATACTCAAAGCCCTTGCCACCGTGCCAGTCAATATCTCAGACCTTGGAGGCGCCGGGGAGGAAGAATGCAACTTTGACGCCGTCGCCTGGCTGCAAAACTATCTCAGCCTTGAGAGTTGGGTCGCCGCCGTCCACCTGGTCCATGTAGCTCTCGACCCTCTCGAACCGCTGGAACAGCCTCGTTAATACGTAGCCCATCTCGGTGAGCGCAAACTGCTGTCCTATGCAGATCCTCGGGCCGCCGTTGAAAGGAACTGTGTGTGCACACGCGGGTCAGAATTTACCACACTGCAAGACGGGAGGAAGAGTAGAGCTCGGCTGCGGCTAGACACTCACTGTACTGCCACGGCTTGGGTTGCCAGTGATACCACCTCTCGGGCGAGAACTCCAGGACGGGCTTGAAGTTCTCAGAGACGGGCGGGTAGAGGTCCTCGCGGCGCTGCATGATCAGGGTGGAGTAGCCCACGGGCGTGTCCTTGAGCACGGCGAGCGGCTGGGTGCCGTCGGGCCCGCCGCCGCGGGGCAGCAGGGTATCCTTGAGGGCGGCGCGCACGTTGAAGGGCACGACGGGGTACAGGCGCAGGGTCTCGTTCATGACGTTCTGCAGGTACTTCATGCCCTTGAGGTCGGCGTAGGTCGGGGTCCTGTGCTCGCCGACCGTGGCGAGGATCTCGGCGCGCAGCCGGGCCACCACCTCCGGGTGCCGGCCCAGCTCGTAGATGGTCCATGACAGGCTGGAGGCGGTCGTGTCGCGGCCGGCGAGGAGGACGGCCACCAGCTGGTCGCGGAGGACCTTGGGGTCCCGCGTGTACGAGGCCAGCTCGTGGAGGAAGGTGTAGGACATGTCGGACTTGGTCTTGGACGCCAGCTCCTCGGGGGTCAGGAGGAGGGCCCTGTGGACGTACTCCATGACGAACTCGTTCATCGTGGCCAGGCACTTCCGGAAGTGCTTCTTGGGTATGAAAGCGCTGAGGCCGGGGCCAGCCCGCGTGATGATGTTCTGGATGCGCTGCACCTCGTTGAAGGCGTCGGCGAACTCCTGCCGCGGATTGCTTTTACAGTACATTGTCAGGTCGCATCTCATTTGTGTCGTTCGTAAACCGGGTTCTTACCTGAGGGACTTGACATCCTTGCCCAGGAGGAAGTCTGTTGCCACGTCCAGCGTGTACCTGAAGAAGAGGTCACTGATATCCATGACCCGGCCGTTGACAGCGGCCATGTCGACCTGCTGGTTCTCCCCGTTGAGTGGGCCTCCGTTCGCCATGGCCTTCAAGAAGGTATCGAGATGCGACTCGAAGCAGTGAAGATCACTGACCCTGTCCTTGATAAACTGGGGCCTCAACAGCTGCCTGCTCGTGTGCCACATCTGGCCGTCGGTCACAAAGATGCTGTCGCCGAGAAACTCGTTCCATTCCACGTGGAAGGGCTCGCCCTTGCCGAACTCGCCGAACTGCGTGGCCAGGATTGCCTTTATGTTCTCGGGGTCCGCGGTGAAGACGATTCGCCTGTCAAAGGCACGCACTTCGAGGGTGAATGCACCGTTGCCATCGCTGTCGGCGCCGGTCCTCTTGAAGGCCCCCTGCCAGTTCTCAAGGTTCTTGTGGTGTATGGTGGCCTGGACGGCCGAGTAGACAAAGTCCAGGCCCCAAGGCAGCCTGTGAGAGACGGCCAGAGCCCTTGGGCCAATTTGACTTATACGGTAGTTCTCGTATAGCCGGTTTAAACAGGCGTAGATGATATAGGAGCCGAGGGCGGCAGCGATGAGTGCCCTGGGAGACGTAAGCTCCCATGCATCCTCCAACAGGCCCATTTTTGAGAGTTGAGTGTATGGGAACCGTGGGCGGATTATACAATGGTGATATTGGCGCGATCAACCGTCGCGTGCGTCCGAGATGGCCCTCACTAGTCCACAGATTTGTCTCCCAAGGCGAGGGAGTTGACTTTGGTATAGAATTAATGAACCAATTGGCGGGTGCACCTATTAGGATATGATACCGGGACGTGAAAGAGGGAAAACCAGCCGAGATGTTGTATGGTTTCAGGTGTGATCTACTGCCAATAGATTTCAAGAGCCCCTTGTGGAGGTGGTGAAGTAGTCGGGTCAGCCAGTTCGCATTGAAGTCCAAACGAGCGAAGTGTGTCTCTTATTTGAAGACTGAAGGGAGGTGGACCGGAGGAGGGACAGGACAGTCCGGGCAGATTCAGAGGTCCGACTCCTGTGTGCACCGGATTGGAGGAGTAGGAGTAGGAGTAGGAGGAGGAGGAGGAGGTGTGGTGGTGGTGGTAGTAGTGGTGGAAGGTGGAGTCGTATTGTCAGGTAGCCAAGAGTAAAGGTGACTACGGGTACTTGACAGGAGCATCCCGTCTGGGACCGGACATGGTCAGTTTGTCGCAATGTGTGGCTGCATGAGACTGGATCGGCATCGGGCGGGTCGACGATCCTTGGATGCAGCAGCAGCAGCAGCACCTTAAACGTGTGTGGGCGGAATCTGGATTGGACCTCGCAGCACGCAGCACGCAGCACGCAGCACGAGAATGTGCATTCATCGACCCCGGACAATCGTGCTGCATTGCCTTGCATGTCACCCAGTGTCTCTTTTTTTTCTCTCTCTCTCTCCCTCTTGACATCTGGACCCAGTCGGCACCGGAGTCAGAGCCCAAGATGGCGCTTGCACATAATCGGATAGCAGCTCGCACAGCTCTCCACACTGCGGAGGGTCAGGGCTGGACGGAGTATCCCACCTTCCCAGAGCACTTGAGTATACTGTGGCTCTGGAATAGATTACCGAGTATCCTGCAAGTGGGTGCGGCACCAGCAAGAATATTCCACAGGCCCCATCTCCGACCTTTGAAGAGGGCTTCCCCCCTTCACGGTCTGCACCAGACTGCAGCCGAGGCAGACGAGAAATGCCACAAGCATCTGAACGTGGGGAAGTCTAGTCTCATTGGCATGTCCTCCGTACTACATAGTATAGGTGAGCCTGTGGTCGAAAAGGAGTTCTGAGTGCGGGGAAACCGGGGTAGCAGGGTAGCAGGGTAGGTGCGGCTCTTCGACGAGTTCTCCCGTCGGTTTTCAGGGGTGTGAGCATCTTGTTTCTGTGCCCAGGCCTTTACTGTGGTAGAGATGCTGAGGTTGAAACGCAGAAAAAGCATGGCCACCCATGTACCTGTGTCTATGTGCCTAGTCTCAAGTGCGTATTTCCACTGCCTGACTGCATCAACACACGTGCTGCAGGGCCCATCATGCTGCTACCCTGGAACCCCGGAAAATGAGCCCCGAGTTCGTTGTACACAGATGTTGCTTTTGGTTTTCTCTTGCCGTCTGGAAATGCAAGTTTCGTATATAAGACGAGCATTTATTAACACTAATCCACCATCGTAAGGCTTTCACGATATGCCTGGGCCAAGGCCTTGCAGTGGCAGAGTGGGCGCACGGGACAGTCATGCTATACTCCGTAGCATGACCCCTGTTTGTGCATGTTTACCACAGTACTCCGTACACACCGTACTACGGCTGGGACAGGCTGCAAACAAACAAACCCAGCACATCTCAAGAACCGACATCAACACCCCTGCCCACCGGAAACTGTGCAGTCCTCAGCTTAGCAGGCCAGCCTGTATTATTGAATGCTTGAGCAGTCATCACATTGCCCAGCGCCACGCAATTACATCCAACATGGCACCCCCGACGCCCCTCGCTGTCGCCACCTCATCCGTCCAGCGCCTGGTCAAGGAGGAGGCCTACTACCACAAGGACCTCGCCAGCCAGCAGGCCCGCATCGCCAAGCTCGAGAAGGACATCGGCGAGAAAAGCGCCGACCTGGACGAGAACGCCGAATACGTCCTTAAGCAGGAGGTCTGCCAGCCCCCGGAATTTCCGTTGAAAAGCATTGTTGACTCACTCACCTCCGCCGCAGAAACAAGCCGCCGAGGAGACTAGGAACGTCTTCGGCCCCTTGCGCAGCCGTATTGCAGATGCTGTCGCCAAGCTGGAGGAACAGATCGCCATCGGCGAGAGCAGTGGTGACGCCGGCGCGGAGGCTGAGCTGGTCAAGGCGAGGGAGGTACTGAAGCAGGGCCAGGACGCCCTCAAGACGGAGGCGTAGGGTCCTTTTCTGAGCGTCTCACATGGCTCGGTCATTGCGGCCCAGGCCTGAGCTTGAGTCGCGGCACTGGTGGGCATCGCCTCGACACGCACGCAGAACTCCCAACGTCACTGTGATCAGTCAGGTCGCGTCGTGACTGACAGGTAGACCAAACTGTTTCTGGAGGGAAGAGCTACAGTTTAAGAGATCATAAGGCTTCTTGGGTTCTGAAAATCGACGTCATCTCCAGGCAACCTTAGCTTAGAAGACTCCAGAAGGCAACTTATCGACAGACCGATGCGGCGAGGACTGGCCTCCGACAAGTGCCCCAGGACCCAATATGGAAGTGCTCGGAACGCGCACAGAGAGAAGATGCAGGGCTCGCATTGCCCTCACCGCGGTTGTAGATATACTGGATCATAGTTCATGAGGTCGCAAATAGGGGGCCAATGAAGGGTGCCAAAATGCGACGACCCCTTTTCCAATATCCGGATGGCTGCAACATATACGGGTGGACGGGGGCAGGGACAAATAAGGTGCTTCGCACGAGCTGAGTCTGCCACCAGCTTTGGACATCGCCAGTTTTGATTATTCCACGGGGTATCTTGCACATATTTAAACAGCCAACAGGACGTGCCAGACCACTTCGCATCGTCCCTGTCCTCTTGCATCCCAGTCCAGCCCTCGGTAGCATCACGACGACGTATCCATCTTGTCCTCAACATTCTGGCCGTCGACGGTAATCTGCGGCGTGGAAGCCAGGTCCTCGCGTGGCGTCTCGCCCATCTCGACATCCTCACCCTCAGGCTGGCGCGGGTCGGGCTCGGCGCTCCTGGAAGGTGATGGCTCCCGGCTCCCCGACCGGCTGCCAGACTGTGACAAGTTCCCCGAAATCTCAGGTCTCGGCTTGAGCCCGTCCGCAGTGCTCGGGGCCGGGCTGTCCCGCATCGGTGTCCGTCCACCCACAGACATCGGCCGCGGGGTCGCATCCCCACTATCCCCGAGACCCTTCGGCACGGCGGACGCCACCCCGGTCCCGTCGGGTCGCGGCGTCGCATTCCCACTTGCGCTACCAGGCCGTGGTGTGTGCCCATCCGCCGCGCCCTCGCCCTCGCCGCTCCCGTCCTCGTCCATGCCCTCCCGCCGCTCGACCTCCTCCTTCTCATCGCGGATCAGTCGGCGCAGCCTCATGCTCTCGTCCATGATCCTGCTGAACTGTTCCCTCCTCTCCCTCCACGTGACGGCGTACTGCTCGCTCTCCGCCTCGAGCTGCCTGCACTCCTCCTCCAGCTTCTCCAGCGCCGCCGTCGCCTTGGGCCGCTCCTGCAGCGCCTTGTTGTCGTTGATCTTGCGTGCCAGCGCGTCCCACTGTAGCCTCTGCGCCCGCGTGGCCTGTGCGGCGGCGAGCTGCACCCTCAGCTGCGCCGTGTTGTCCTTGACCTTGGCGCAGGTGTCGAGGATGGTGCCCCGCTCGACGGCGTACTTGTCGCGCTGCTGGGCATTGGCGGTCTGGAGGAATTGCAGCCGGCCGATCGTGTAGTCGAAGGCTGCAAAGTCAAACGTGATGTCCTCCTTGAGCTGCGCAAAGTCGACTGCCTCGGAGGCGCTGCCGTCCTCGCCGTTGCTGGCGTTTGTGGCGTCGGGCGGAGGTGTGACCGTCTGTCGGATCTTGGAGTTGGCGAGGCCATTGATGGTGGAGAGCCGCTTGGTGATACGCTTGAAGGGCCGCTCTTCAACGCTGAAGAGGCGCGACTTGTGGATCTCGTTCTCCTCCTCCGGGTCGAGGAGCTGCCAGGACGACATGGCTGCGGCTTGGTGAGAGCTGTTGTCGGGTTCGATGGTCGGCCGTGTTAGAATTTGGATTGAGTATCCGAGTTTGTTGCAGCAGTGTTACTGAGATTGGAATTGGTGGCCTTCAGTTGCCCTTAGGAAAGACCAGAGGTGCTGCAGTAGACTGCTCCTGCCTGCATGAGACAGCGTGACGAATTGCAAATGAGCAAGGTGAAATCCGACGTTTTGGCAAACAGACCGACGGTGGCAGGCAAACAGGCGCTAGAAGAGCTACAGATCTGCCACCAGGGAACCCTTGTACCCTTGTATCTTGTACCCTTGCACCTACCACAGTATCTACACGTACTCAGGTACCCACTGGTTGGAACAGAGGCTTCCTCGTCAATGTGACTACGCGCCAGTTTATTTATGATTATTCATATTACTCGCAGTGTAATTGAGTACGTGACTGTAATATTGTTTGTTCTCAGAAGACAGAAGACTATAAGAGGGAGGGAATTTCCAGCCTAATTACTAAGTAAGCACAGGTTGATAATAACGAACTCTCCATGCTTCTGAAAGGTGTCCAGCTGGGCACTTGGAATGTGGCACATCGTGATCCTTGATTCATCCATCGCTCGCTGAAAACTACAAGATGTTGCAGCGGTTGGGAAAGAAATCGGTGTCCCATACGGCAACAGCCGTTGTTTGAGACTGTAGAATGTTGATCAAGTTGTGCATATCAAAATCATAGCCAAAAAGTAGAGCTCAAGCACAATGGGCTCCGGTGGGACGCATCACGGGCCGAGTCCAAAGGAGACGGACAACTTATCAACTGCCAAACGGGGCTTGCCCGGAGAATACCTGCTGTGCTTATTAGTGCGCCATCCCCGATCAGAAACTCGGCAAGGCTGGGGCTGGGCAAAGGGGCCCCACCGCCGGCTCCATGCTCCTTACGCAGTCACGGACAATACCAGGGGGGAGAGCTAGGGGTGTGACATGTGCCACGAGGCTCTTCCGCAGGCCTGGATCTCCCGAGTCACTACTACGTACAATTCATCTCGTCTCACTTCCACACAACTGAACGAATACCAACAGCTCCAACAATAAGCCACCAGCCATGAGTTCTGGTATTGTTTCTATATTCTGCCGTCATAGCCAATCCCCCTCCAACCCAGAGCAACGAAGAATGGGCCGAGTCCAATCAAGTCCCGTCCCATTCTCCGTCTCTGCCTCCTCCATTGTTCTCCTTTAATACTTCAAGGCGGCCAATTCCCACCTCCTCACCAACTACTCAGCCCTGAGCCCCAGCTACATAAAAGACTTGATCATCTACAGAAGCTCGTTATTACCCGTTTACTCCATTGCAGAGAACTTCGCCCAAAGCCCCAGGTCGAATACTCTCCAAGCCCAAGCCCAGATCCAAGTTCATCAATTGCGACTTGATCTCACCCTTCTTACTTCACCGTCATTTTTTTGCCTTGATACTCACTCGTCTCGCTGCCGGAAAACGTAACCAAGATGCCCGTCAAGAGTCTGGTTCAGCTCTGCCAGGCCACGGTCCGGAAGCATATCGACCAGGTCGACTATGTCTCGACCCTACCGTACTGGAGGGTGAAAGACCCCATCCTCAAGCACATCAAGAACGCCTCTCAGCTTGCCGTCATCGAGGAGAACTCCCCGCAAATCGTTGGCGAGGACTCGGAGCTATGGGAGGCAATGTGCAAGCGGGACTTTATGGTGCCCATGAAGCGCGACCCCCGCGAGCCTGAGGACCCCCGGGCATGGCGCCAGGTGTACGAGTACTACGCCGAGGAGGAGCGCAAGAAAGAGGCCGTCGCACTGGAACAGCTCGGCGCCTCATTTGCCGGTCTCAACAAGATGAAGATGGCGAACAAGACAGCCATTGGTGACCCCAGAAAGCTCCCCAAGGCCCCCACGGGCGGGCTTGCCTTTGGTCGAAGCCGCGGGAAAGGTGCCGGCCCCGGTGCGACCCTGACCTTCGGAGGTGGCGGAAGGACTTCGAATGCGGTCAAGAAGGCGAAGAGGGAGGCTTTGGAGGTGGCAGCGCGAAAGAGGCTGTCGGTTCCCAAGAACGTGCGGCAGACTGGGAATCTGGCCAAGGTTACTCAGGCTCCCGAGTCGATGAGGGCCGAGGCTCGCATCCGAGCGCAGCCAAAGTTCGTCCCTCCCGGTTCGTCGAATGCGACCAAGCGGCAGCGCGAGGAGGACGATGATCGCAGCGAGATGGAATCCAGGCTCCTCGCTGCCAAGAGACCCAAGGTCCAGCCAAAGACCATGAGCAACCAGGAGCTCAGGCCAGGCTCGTCCGGATCGGTAGAGGGAAGTCACCATCCCATCACATCCAGGTCCGAGCCGAAGCCATCCACCACCCCGAGCAAGCCCAGAGGTCTCTTCTCGCGCCCGCATGGCGCCACTATTCAGCAGACCAAGGTCACTACTAAGACGTTTGGCAAGCCGGGCCCGGGTACTGCGGCTCAGAGTATCCCGAAGACGAAGGCAAGTCTGCCAGGACGATCAGCGGGAACACGGCCGTCTTATTCTGCTGGACAGTCAGCATCACCACCCACGCAGCGGTCGTCCCGTCCAGAGCCCCCGAGAGCCACTGCTGCGTCTCGGAACGGCACAGATGTGTCGCGATTTGTATCGCCCGGAATAGAGGCGCACAAACCTAGAAAGATTGCGCCTCCCAAGCGATCATCTCGCTCCCCATCTGTCGCCTCGAGCATCTTTGGCTCCCCGGAGCCTGAGGCCTCTGGACCCAGCGGACGACGATCGTCCTTCAGCAGCAGGTCCTCGTCCTCGCCAGCACCCCAGCAGGCAAGGCCTACGCAGCGCCCGAACACGCCGCCCACAGCATCTTCATCGCACGCGCCCAGGCCGGACTCGCCTCCCAAGCGTAAGGTTGACGACGCCCCGACCGCTGGCGAGGGACGGTCGGCGGCGCACCCATCCGCCAAGAAGAAGAAGGTGGACATCTTCATGCGCCGCAAGCGCTGAAGAGCGCGCCGGGGAGCAATTGGACATTACAGCATCACACCCCCGAGGCGGAGAGCTGCTCAAATTCAGTCTGAACTGTCTTCATTCAACATCTTTACGGAAACGGAGCGGAAAGGGAGTACGCAGAAGCCAGGGACGTCATTCGAAAAGACAGGGGAGGCATTAGCGAGATGGAGGATATTATAAAGGCATTTCCCGTCAAAAAGACGCCATTGGCAAGGAGTTCAGGGACATATTCAAAGGAGTCGGAAGGACAAAGTATTAATTGGTGAATGCCCCTGCTGTTGGGTGACATAGCACTTGAGCAGGGCGGTATCGAACGCATACCGGATTGATGAGCCGTTCGCCTACATAGAAAATCACAGATTGCGCATACTTGAAATTCAAAGTCCCGAACTCGTTGTCAACGCAGTTGACCGCATTTTAAAAAGCCGGGGGCGCATCGCAGTGTGTGGCAGTTTGAATTTCAAAATTATATTCAGTGCCGTCTCGTCGCAAGGACGTGTTCCAAGGCGTGCGGTCTCTAAAGTTCTCTTCATCCGCTGCTGCGCTCCTGCAACGCCATCACACAAAACCAGGGAGCAAGGCTCTCCTTCCAGCTGCTCAGTTTGTCGTGCCCAAGATGTATGAGTGATAGCCATCCGTCTCGCCACCGTTGCTACACCGGGCGACCCGGGTATCGCTTGCTCTCGTATGTGCCTAGGGGCCACCGTCCCCACGCAAGCCGCGGCCGCCCTCGTCTACCCATGATCACTCATATTTCCACGTCGTAGTTCGTTCGTTTCGGGGGGGGGGGGGTGGCGGAACCAGGGCGGACGCGTGGTCCCCTTATTGCTTCCCACCCCTCAGCGCGAGGACGAGATGGAGCGTTGCGCCTCCGACCAATGCGTAATCTTCGGCGGTCTTGTCATCGGCCCTGTAGTTGTCCCAGGCAGACTCTGGTCAGCCCTTTGGTCCCGTCTCCTTCAACTGGTCTCGCCTTCTGCTCCAGACACTGCGCCAGCACAGGCTTGCCTGTTGTGTGTGGTGTAGTCTATGAGGAGTCCAGATTTGCGCTTGTGCTAGACTCACATTTGCTTTCCTCCGAAAATCAAACGTTGCTGGACGGGCGGTATACCCTCCTTCTCCTCGACCTTCTCCTTGATCGTCGAGACCTGTTCAGAGGGAAGAGGTATTAGAGGTTGATCATAAAAAGATTCCGGCGGAGAGGGCTTATTGAAAGAGCAGTGCGAACCTTGTAGTCCCTCTCGATGTCGAGCTCGATCTCTTTGCCTGTGAGTGTTCGGACCCTGGCAGTGGAACAGTCAGCTAGGTCAGGCAACGGACACCGGCGGTTCGGAGGGGTGGGCGGACTTGATCTGCATCTTGTCGGTAGAAGGGGTGGCTGTTCGGTGTGTCTCTGTATTCCTGGATAGAAGCTGTCTGCTGGGATCGAAGCTTTCTCTGGAAACTGGGGCGTGTTGTAGGGCCAGTTGTCGGTGGTAAAGGTGATTCGTTGCTCGATGTTCGCCGTTGGCGGGTCATGACCGGCGGGTTCAGAGGTGAGTACTGCCCGCTGGGGTGTGTCATTGAGGGGCACGCCCCGGCTGAACCCTGACCTTGGGACCAGGCACCGATGGTGGGGCTCAGACGCCCGTGCCTGAGGTGAGCAGATCTATTTCATTTACCGTATAAATGTACAACGGCTTGACTATCTCGACGCCAAGACCCATCCGCAATTGTGCACTGGTCATGGGCACTGTGGAGGGCTCGATGCAGACATTCCGGGATTTTGGGACATCAGGCGGGCTGTTCCTACAGTTTGAGGCATCAAATTGTACCTGGGCAAAGTTGAGTCGTATTAATCTTACACAGGCGCTTTTGACGTGAAGGACATACTACCGCTCGACGAGGCAAGAGCCCACGCATCATCGTCGAGCCTATTTCTTCTCTCCCTCGACCTTCTCAAAAACGTTGAGCCCCAGTCCCTCAGCATCCAGGAGCAACCGGTTCTTGCCACCGTTCTCCTGTATGATGGCAGCAATGGCCCTCGCGTTCTCCAGCTTCTTCAACTCCACGTAGGCCTTGTTCTTCTTGATGGCCTCGCCAATCAGCTCCGCAGAGCGCGCCTCACCCTGAGCCTTGACGACCATCGCCTGCTTCTCCTGGCGGGCCTTGTCGACGACAAAGGCCGCGCGCTGCGCATCCTGCTGTGCCACCTGTTTCGCCTCCACGGCAGCTGTGAACTCTGGCGAGAATGCAAGGTGCTGGTGCATGTGTTAGCAACGTGAAACACGATATGATGGCCCAAGGGGCAAGGAATGACACGTACGGTCAGCGACACATCGTCCAGCAGAATGTTAAACCGTTGCGCTCTCCTGGACAGGTTCTCGCGGACCAGTCTCGCGACCATTTCTCTCTGTGTGATGAGCTGGCTCGCGTTGAACTGGGCCACCACGCTCTTGAGCACCTCGTTGACGATTGAAGGAAGGACCCGCTCGTCGTAGTCCTGGCCGAGGGTTCGGTAGATCTGAGGCAGGGACTTGATGTCCGGTCTTGACAGGACACGGCAGGTGATGTTGACCATCTGCAGGTCCTTGGTGCCGGTGAGCGACGAGACGTTTCGGGGCTTCGCTCGGATATCGTAGGTGATGGGAGTCTCAAACCACGGGACCATGAAGTGTGTTCCTATTTGCGCCATGGTCAGCCATGTCTCTGGCGCGCCAGGGCCCGGAGCCGCCGGACTCACCCTCGCTGTAGATCTCCTTGCTGACACCGCTTATGCGCCTGTACTTGATCGCCCTGTGACCACCGTCGACGTTGAAGAGGGCATTGCTGAGGAACCAGCCGCCTGCCAGGAGGGCGACGGCGCCGGTCAGGGCAAAGCCGGTTCCTGGCGGGGGCCTGCCACCAGGGAAACCACCACCGCGGCCTGACCTGGCCATGGCCTGCAGGCGCTGCGCGTACTCCTCCATGGGACTCCGGTTGGACATGGTGGGCGATACTGGGCAAGCTCGTTGCGCTGTCGAGCAAGGAAGGCTTGGGAGGTGGGTATGGGGTGTCGGAGAGTGGAGGCTCAACCGTGTGTGTGACGGGTGTGGCAGCTAGGCCATAATCTGCATCTCAGCCTAGAGCTCCCAGCTCTGGGGTGATCATTGACTTGCCTTCTGACAGGGATCAGGACCTTGCCGAGCTCAGCACTGGGCAGGCAAAGCTGCCAAATCCTGGGGAAGCTTGGACCAGAAAACTTTCTCACGGCTTGCAGGGGCTACCCAGACCTGATGTCAGTTGCAGATTCGAGCAGATGCCAATTCCCAGCACACTTCTGGTATGAGTTTCTCTATAGAATATTATATGACACAAAGTATCTAAAAAACAGAGGAGAGGTTGTGCCACCTTCAATTGCCAAGAGTGAGACTTTCTACATACTCAGATGTGTAATGTGTGTGTATCTTGCCCCGTACCCACGTATTAGAACACTAGAATTTATAAGGAATCTAACATCTAAAGGTATAAATAGTTAAGTTATTAATTAAAAGAATTAGCTATTAAAGGGCGCTTATAGAAGTATAGTTTTAGCTATTTATAGGGTTTATTTATATAATTAATTATAAATTTATATTATTCCCTTCCTTAAATAGATTATTTTTAATCTATTTATATAAATTATATTCTTTAATAATACTAATTAGAATATTTTTAAAATTTTATTTTTTTTCTTTTAGTTTATTAAATTTACTTTTATTAATTAAATTAAAATAGTATAATAATAATATACCTTAAGGTTTAAGTTTTAATTTAGGTTAACTTAAAAGGTTATTAAAATAAAAGAAGATATAAAATATTTATACTTTAATAAAGGTTTAACTTTATTATAATAAAAGTTTTAAGTTTAAATTTTAATTTAAGTAATTTTTTATTTTTTAAATTATTTTTATTTTAATTTAAAATTTAATTATTAAATTTAATTAAATTACTTAAATTTAAAAGTTTTATATAATTAATAAAATATTAATAAATAAATAGTAATAATTAGTAATAATTAGTAAGATTTATTAATTAAGGTAATTATTTAGTTTATTTTTAATTATATTAATTTAATAATTTACCTTTTATTTTTTAAGTATTATTTTATTAATATATTATAAACTTTTATAAGGTATCTATTATTAATATATATTAGAAAGAGATTTATATTATTATATTTATTTTAAAAAGATTTTATTAAGGCTTTAAAAGTATAAATATTTTTAATATAATAAGTAATAATTATTTATAAGTTATTATAAAAGGGTTTATATTTATATATTTATTAATATACTTATAGTATTTAATTATTTAAAGTAAAAATATAAAAGAACTTTATTTTTAAAAGAAGGTATAAATTTAATCTTTTAATATTTTAAACTTAATTATATAATTCTTTATAATTAATACTTTATAATTAGTTATTAACTATTTTATAAAAGCTTTTTTTACTTTATAGGTTTTTATATAAATAATATATAGTTTATAAGTTAAAAGGTATTATTTTAAAGAAAAAAGTAAAAACTATAATTATAGAACTTTAATATATAATTATATAGTATAATTATTTATTAAATTAAAGTTTAAATATTATAATTAGAATTAATTAATTATTTATAAAAGATTACTCTTTTAGGTTATTATTTACTTTTTAACCTTATTATTTCCTTTTAATTTATTAGATATAATTAAGTATAAATAGGAATTATAATAATAATACTAATTTATAATAACTTTATTTATAAAGTAATTTATATTATTTAAAATCTACTTTTTAAGGCTTTAAAAATATTAATAATCTTTTATTAATATAAATATAATTTTATAAATTATATTAAATATAAACTTAACTTTAATTTAATTAATAATATATTTAATTATTATAAAAATAAGGACTTTATTTATAAATATAAAGTTAATTATTTAATAAGTTAAGAGTATTAATAGTATAATTAAATTAAGGTTAGAAAGTATTAAATAGAAAGATTTTATTAATTAATACTTTTATACTTTATAATTACTTATTATATAATAAAGGTAATCTTTAAATATTAATACTTTTAAATACTTTATAAAAGTATTTTTAATTATAATATAATTATAATTAAAATAAAGTTTTTAATAATTATTAATAAGTTATTAAATTTAGGGATTAAAAAAGAAAGTTATTAAAAGGTAACTCCTACTTTATAAAAGGGTTCTTTAAGGAGTATTAATAGAGTTAGATTTTATATAAGTAATTATTTAAAAAATAAAGTATTTTCTTATTTATTTAAATTAAATAACTTTAAAAGATTAACTCTTTTATAAAAGTACTTATAGATTATTTATAAATTTACTTTATTAAGTTAATATAATTTATAAATTTACTTTAATAAATCCTTTCCTTTTTTATTTAAAAATAAAAGTAATATTTTAAAAATTATATCTTTAAATAAATAAAATAAGTAATTTATAAGAATATTAATCTTTTAATATAATATATAATATAAATTTTATAATACTTTATAATATTTAAAAATATATAATTTAAAAAATTAATTTATTTTAATATTAATAGTTTTTAAAACTTATAATTTATTAAGATTATAATTTTAATACTTTAAATTTAATAAGATTAATATTATAAAGCTAATAGAATTTTAAATAATTTTTATTTTTAAATAAAATATTATATTTATATATTAATAAACTTTTAAAAATATAAAATTAAATATAAAATAAATTTTTAATTATAAAATAAGATTATAAAAGTAATATTAATATAATATTTATTTATATTAAATTTAATTATAAAGGGTAACTATTAATTAAAAGTTTTATAACTAAAAGTTAATAATAATATTTTTAATTTTATATTATTACTTTTATACCTTTTAAAAATATAATAATTTAACCTTTAAGGTTATTAATATAGTTTATAAAAGCGTTAATTTATTTAAAATAATTATTTATTAAATTATAAAGGTACCTAATAATATTAATAAAGTTATAAACTTTAATTATAATTATTAATATAAAATAGTTATAAATAATAATAACTTTTATTAAGTTAATAATAATATTATTTTTAAAATAAAAAATTAAAAACTTTTATTTAATAAATAAATTAATTTTAAATATATTTAAAATAAAATTATAAATTATTAATTAAATAAATATAATTAATATATATTTATAAAATTACTTTATAATATTTATTTAAATAGTAATATTATTTATTAAACTATATATAAACTTATAAAGTTTATAAAAACTTTTTATAAATTTTAAAATATAATTAAAATATTATAAAATTAAATAGTATTATTAACTACTTATATAGATTAAATAGTATAATAAAAGCGGTTTTTATAGTTTTAAAATTTAATTAAATATATTAAAAATTATTTTTAAATTTATAAAGATATACTATTTATAGTTTATTATATATTAAATTTAATTTATAATATTAAATATAAAATATATATACTTTTAATATAATTATTTAATTAATAATAATTATAATAAAAATATTAAATAGTTTATTTAAGTTAAGCTTTTTTTTATATATAGTTATAAGTTTTTAAATATAAAGTAGAAAGGTAAAAATTAAAGACTTTTATTTTTATAAATAAGTATATTTTATAAATTTTAATAAAATTATATATAACTTACTTTTATAAGGAATTAAATTATTTAAAAAAGGTAAAAATTTATAATTATTTATATTAATATAATAAATAATTTTTAATAAAATATTTATATAATATTACTTTTATTAAATAAATTAAAAAACTTTAAAATATATTTTTAATATAAATAGTAATTTAAAATTATTTATAAGAGTATTTAAATATTATTTTAAAGGTAGAAAAAGGGTTTTAATATTTAAAATATAATTTTATAATTAAAAGCTTTAATTTATATATTTTAAAAATATTAATTTAAATTAATTAAAAAATAAATAAATAAAGAGTTTTATTTTATATATAATATATTATTTATTAATAGAAAATTATTTTTTAAGGTAAGTTTATTTAAAAATATATTATTAAAAATTACTTTATAGAAATTATAAAATTTCTTAAAAGTTTATTAATTATAATAAATTTTATAATAATAAAAATATTTTTATAATTAAAGGGTTAATATTATTAATATTATTTATTTATATAAAGTTTATAAAAAATATAATTTAAGTTTTACTATTAAAGATTTAAAGTAGTAATAAATTTAAAAGTTATAATTAAAAAATATAAAAGTTATAATTATTAATAAATTAAATATAAAAGAGGTTATAAGGTATTTTTATATTTTTATAAGGTAGTTTATTATAAAAGGAAGTAAGGGATTATTAATACCTATTTTTATATAAAAGGTATTTTAATAGTTTTAATTTTTAAGTAAATATTATTAAAGATTTTTTTAAAAGTTTTTAATTTTATTATTATTTTTATATAGGAAGTAGGGTTATAATGTTTTCTTTTTATTTAGAGTTATTTTTAATAAAGTAAATTTAAGTATTCTTTTAAAGAATTTACTTTAAAATAACTTTAATTAATTATTTTATTATATTAATTTATAATTATATTATATAATTAATTAAATAAATTAAGTTATTTATTATTATAAAAACTTTTAAAAGTAATATTTTAATTAGTTAATAAATTATAAGTATTTTTAGAAAAGTAAATTTAACTTTATAGTTCTTTATTTAATAGTTTTATTTATTATAGTTAAAATAAATATTTTTTTTTAAATTATAATAATATAAGAATTATTATTTATTATTTATATATTATAAGTTAAGTTTTAAAAGTAAGATAAATAGTTTATTTATTAATTTATAAGTTAAAAATTATTAATTATATTAATATAATATTAATTAGTTTAAATTATATAACTTTTAGCTTTTTAATAATATTTTAATTAACTTTTATATAATAAAAGGGGTAGTTATATTATAAAATTAGATTATTATTTTAAAAGTAGTAAAATCTTTTATTTAATTATTTTATTAATATAAATTTTAATATATTTAATAAGTTTTTTATAATTATTATAATTATTAATTAAGATAATTTATTAATAATTTTAATATAAATATTTAGTTAATTAATAAAGATTTTTTAAATAAAATAGTATAGATTATTATAAATTATTATTATAAAAGTAAGAGTTTAAAGAAAGTATTTTAAAGGTATTAAATAAAGTTAATATATAATTTATTTTTATAAAGTAGAAGGGTTAAAAAAGTATAATTTAAAAGTAAAGGGTATTATATTAACTTAAAATTTATATAATTATTTTTATAAAAATAAATTAATTTAATTTATTAATAAGTATTTATTTAATAAAATTATTAAAGTTATTTAATAGTTTTATAAAGACTCTATTTAATTATAATTTATAAAGGATTATAAAAGTATAAAGTTAAATTTATATTTTTAAGTTTATTAAAGATAAAAGTATTTATAATATTAAATTAAAGGTTTTAAAAAGAAACCTTTTATATTAAAAGACTTTAAAAGAGTTAAATTTATTAAATAGAATTATTATAAAAGATTTTTATAAGTAAACTTTTATTAATATAATAAGTTTTTATAAAGGGTTATATAGTTAATATTAAAGGTTAATTATATTATTTTATATTAATTTTAAGGGTTTAAAGTTATTAAAAGTTTATTATTAAAAGGTATAGGTTAATTAAAATAATAGTTTTATTTACTTTACTTAATATAATAGAAAATTATATTTTATTAAAATATATAATAATTAAGTTAAACTTTTAATTAATATAATTATTTTAAGTAATATAAGTTATTTTAATAACTTTAAATTTAATATTATATTTTTATTTAATTTTTAAGTTATTATTTATAGTTTTATTAAATTAAAAGAGATAAATATTTAAAGTATTAAGGAAGTTTATAAACTTAATATATTAGTTAGTAAACTTTTAAAGTATTTCTTTAATTATAAATTTATTAATATTAAGTTTATAGTTAATAAATACTTTTAAAGAGAAAGTTCTTTATTAAATTAACTTTATTAGATATTATAAGGTATTAAATAAAAAATTAATTAAAAATAGAGAAATTAATATAAAATAATAAAATTAATATTTATTAGTATATTTTTAACTTAATTATAAGTTAATTATATTAATAATAATAATATAAAAGAAAAATATAATATTTATTATTAAAACTTTTAATTAATTTAAGAATTATTTACTTATAAATAGTAATTATTAATAAATAAATATTATTATTATTTAATTTAATAAATAAAGTTTTCTTTTATAATTATTATTATTATTAAAGGTAATCTAACTTTATATAATTAAAGTATAAATATTTATTTTAAGTTAAATAATAATTAGATTAATAGTTACTTAAAAGTATATTTAATAGTATTAAAGTTAATTATAATTATTTTTATTAAATATAAAAGTAAAATAAGATTTTTTTAATAAAAATAATTATTTTTATATATCTTACCCTATACCTATATATTAAAATATTAAAATTTATAAGAAATCTAATGTCTAAAGGTATAGGTAGTTAGGTTATTGATTAGAAGAATTAGCTATTGAAGGGCGCCTGTAGAAGCGTGGTTTTGGCTGCCTGTAGGGCCTGCTTACGTAACTAACTACGGATCCACATGTGCAGGAAAAAGTAGCAAGTATTATTGACATACAAGTCAGTCAACCCTGCCTGGGCCCTGGATGGGTGTTTGATCCCTGCCGGCCGCAGCTACCACAGTACAAAGCTATTCGAGACTAGGGGCCATTTTAGGCCAGCCGATCTGCCTCTGGCATGTGGGTGGTTCTGCCAAAGAGCCTTGGTCCAAATTGGTCGCATCTCGGAAACCTCGTCCCACCTGCAAGCTTTATGACACTTTGAGCACCGACGACGGAGTCACTCTGAAGGCCTCCCTCGCAATGTCTACCAAGACCCCTTCCCGGGTTGTCTTTGTGGGCAACATCCCCTATGGTGAGACCCCCGTCCAATTCACTGGCAGTGCCAACCCACGACGGTAGCCCACCACTGACCACAACTCGGCCAAGGCTTGTCTGAGGAGCAGATCAGCGAGCTGTTCAGCAGTGCTGGCCAGGTTCTGAACTTCCGCCTTGTCTACGATAGAGACACAGGCAGGCCAAAGGGTTTTGGTTTTGCAGAATACCCCGACGCAGGTAAGCCACCAGTAACCAACCAACCCACCCATCTACCACTCGCACTCGCAACTCGCAACTCGCTTGCGCGCAGCCCCGTTGGCCCTCTTCTCTGACCAGACCGCACCAATTCCTCAGATTCCGCCGCATCGGCAGTAAGAAACCTGAACGACCACGAGATCATGGGTCGCAAGCTTCGTGTCGACTTCAGCAACGAGGGCGGGGCGGGAGGAGACGACTCTGGCCGCAACAACGACCGCGACAACGGCAACAACAACTACGCCCCAAACAACAACGCCAACAACAACAATAACAGCAACTACAACCAGGGCCCTCCCAATGGCAACGACTCCCAGTCCGCCGGTGGAGCCCTTCCCCCTCTGCCACCAGGCCGCGAGCTGCCCCCCGGCGTGACCTGCACCGACGCCATCTCGCGCACCCTCAACACCCTGCCCCCGGCCCAGCTCCTCGACATCCTCTCCTCCATGAAGCAGCTCGCCACCACCGACCCGGCCCGCGCCACCGAGCTGCTGAACCAGGCCCCGCAGCTCTCCTACGCCGTCTTCCAGGCCCTGCTGCTCATGGGCCTCGTCTCCCCGGAGGCCATCAACGCCGTCCTCGAGCCCGGCGCCAACCCGCCCGCCGCTGCTGGCTACCCTCCTCCCGCGCAGCAGCCCGTTGGCTTCCCTGGCGTCGGCGCGACAAACACCCCGCCCGTGGCCGCCCCGAACCCCTACGCCCCGCCCCCCGTTGCCGCTGCGGCGCCGGCCCCCGCCGCGGTCCCCGCTGCTGGTCCCCCGGCTGCTGCTGGTGGTGCCTTTGGCGCCGCCGCCGGCCAGAACCCAGACGACCTGATCCAGCAGGTTCTTTCGCTCCCCGAGGAGGTCATAGCGCAGCTTCCCGAGGCAGAGAAGCAGACTATTCTCCAGCTGCGGGCGCAGTACAGCGGTCAGCGGTGAAGGACGAGGCAGGAGAGGCATGGGCAGATACCACGGTCAAGGAAAAGGGAGAGGATGGACAGTGGAAAGAGAGCAATGAGATGAGTCTGGATGGGGTCATCAAAGCCGGACGCTAGGCGGTCGTCTATTTGACACCGGGGCTGCTCTCGACATACGGGCCAGGCACACATCAAGTGTGTTAAGCAAATATGATTCCCAGCACAATAAAGTATGGCGGATCTCATCTTTAGGAACAGGAAGGATGAGGCCTGGTTGGACCGGTAATGGCGTTATGGCGTGCGCTCGAGGGTACTCAGATTATGGGACTTTAGACTACCGGATGGGACATGTCGTCCTTGTCTTTGGCGAATCCCTCACATCAATGCAATGCATTCTATTTGAGACAGCTTAAGCTGTGTCGACTAGGTACAAACTGCCCGTGTCTCTATTTACGTTTGAGCTAGCTCCGCTGTGGCTTATGCCCTTATAACAATCCGCTTGTTGTGAAGTATCGGATATGGGTTCCGTTTACACCCCCATCATCCGAGACAAACCCGGCTCAGGGTTTTAAGACAAATATGTTTCGAGAATTTTGCTCGCCATGATCACCATGGCCCTGACTCCATCTGCTCCACCACATCAACAGCTAGGAGGATGCCCCTACACGCAGTTTTCCAGGAAGTCCAGGTGACTTCCGCCTGCCGAGGTCATACCTACACAATCCTGTACACTCTCTTGGCGATCAGGTAGCAAGCCAGGCCAAACATCACGAGTCCGCCGGTGATGCACCAGAACCAAGTCAGGTCGTCCTCGTAGTCCTGCCCAGGCACCCACACGTTCATGCCCCACAAACCCGTGATAATGTTCATGGGCAGGACGATGGTGCCGAGCACCGTGAGCTTCCCGAGGACGTCGGCAGTCTGCTCCGCGCGCTCGTTCATCCGGATGTTGATCTGGGCGAGGTAGTTTTGATGCGACCTGGCAAGAATCCTGTAATGGTGTCAGCCTTAGCCGTTGTTGGACAGGGGGGGGGTCACCGATTGCCTACATCTCATAATGGCTCAAGTTGCCAGTCATGGTCACGATATGATCTTGAATGTCGCCCAGGAACAGCCCAATCTCCGAACGCGGCGCAACCTCCCAGTGCTCGTTGCACCGTTTGGCAAAGCCCTTGATGACGTCTGCCTTGTTGCCAAGCAGCCTGTACAGCCCCATGACCTTCTTGCGGCACTCTCCAACCCTGCGATACATGTCTCCGCCGGAGTCGAAGGTCGTAGCTCCTGCCTCGGACTTGGACGCATCGTGGTGTGACTTCTCCTTCTTTGATGAGCCCTCTTTCTTGGTAGGGTCCTCTTCAGAATGGAGCCTGACGATGGCAGCATCAATCTCATCGACCTCTTCCTCAATGTTCTGAATGAGGGGCCCATAAACATCGGTAATATCGTCGATGATTGCATATGAGATCCAGTCCGACGAGAGTACCATGAAGTCTCGCAACATGCGGATCCTTCGCCGTACATTTGCGGAATGTGGGGTGGGGGAGAAATGGAAGCTCAAAACGCCTTCCCTAAAGACGATGATGTAGAAGTTGACAGGCTCCAGATGATCCTCGCTCGTCGCATCTTGGTTGAAGGTCCTGTAGTTGACGAAATAGTAGTTATGGAAGAGTTCAACCTTCTCCCGCGCTTCCTGGAGCATGATGTCTTCGACCGTGAGCGGATGGATCCCAAAGGCTTTTCGGAGGACCAGCATTTCCGCATCCGTTGGGCACATTATGTCGAGCCACCATACCGGTCGCTCTCCGTACCGAACAGGCTTTTCCTCGTTTACCTGCGGAGCGGACGTCACGGACCTCGGCTGTGAAGGGGTGGCTTCACCAGACGTATGCCTGGGGGGCCGCTGTCCCTCCTGAGAGGTCTTGGGGGACATTGTCTCGTCTCGGGCCATATCTGAGCTTCCCCGCATGCTTGCGGTCACAGAGGCCTGGCGGGTGGGTGCCTTTGACTCGCCATTCTGGCCGCTCAGGGTCCTTCGCATAATAGTAGCCTGCTGTTGGGCGTCATCGTCCTCGCTCTCCGATTCTGAGGAGTCATCCAAGATGGGTCTGTCCGGCACGAAGAGCTCCCGGAAATTAGCTCCTTGCCCCTCTGCCTGTACGAGCTCGGAGATGGTGGAGCTGTGTATCGTGCTGTCGAACTCTTCGTTGAAATATGTGAAGCGGTAGGGCGCATCCTCTTCGGGCTGGAACCAGCCTTTATGGACAGGGCGCAGTCTGCCGTTGACAAGCTGCGGCTCTGTGATCATCTTGGTCCTCCGCTCTTCGCTGCGCCCTTCCTTTTCGAGCCGGCTCCATTCATCCAGGACGGAGAGAACAGGCCATCTCTTCTTGCGGCGCCTGGTGCGTGTGCGTTGCTCGCGCATTTCACGAACCTCCTCATCTGCCAGCTCTGACATTCCCTCCTGAGGAAAGCAAACATCTCCCTCGGCTTGGAAGGAGAAGGTATGCCGGCGTTCATACGGGGACGACTGGCCCTGCTGGCTGGATGGGGAGTGCAGGAGATCATCTACAAAGCTACCCTCGTGTGGAGAGGTGAGCTCATCCATCAACATGGCATCCTCGAACCTCATATCTCTGTCCATCCCACTGAGCCTCGGAGACCCGGGCACCGATGGTGGATAGTTGACATCGTAGCCCTCGCCACCAATGGGGGTGAATGGGGCATTCCTAAAGTCCTTCTTTCCGCTGGCCCTGCTCGATTCCCGTCGAGTCTTTGGCCGATCCTTCCTGGTATCGATTGCACCAAACCCCTGGAAGGTCATGGCCGGCTCGGAGCGCATACGGGTCGAGGCGGACAGAAGCGGTGCCCTCTCGTCCGTATTGGACCCGTCATTCTCATCTCCAGTAGGGCTTCCATCGCGGACGGTGCGGAGCCTCGTGTTGCCTTGTGATGATGGTGGTTGAGGGTTGTGCATCTGAGTGACGGTCGAACTTCGGCGTGGTCGCATGAACCGCGGCTGATCTCTATGTTTAAGAGCACATGTTCAGCGTCAAAGCCCAGTACAGGAGCCTATCGAAAAAAAGGGGGGGGGGGGGCAGATGACGAGCCTACCTGTGGTCAAGCAGAGCTTCGCTATCCAGACTGGTACCACTGAGGTTGCGGTCTTGTGCATATAAGCTGCTGGGGTGTGGCCCGGTTGCGGCGGGCTCCTCTTCGTTTATGTCGTCGTTATGGACGGCAAAGGACTTTCTTCTGTCCTTCTTCCTCTTGCCCTTGGTGCCACGATGCGTCTTCTTCTTCTTAGTCGGCGCATTCGTCGGCGCAGGCGCAGAAGGGCCTGGTCGCCCGGGGATGTCAGCCATAATGCTACTCCACGGCGATAAGCCGGGTTTGCTGCAGCGTGAACAATGTGAACCTCGCAGAAGCAGCACCAGGACGATTTGGAACTGCTCAGGGGACAATTGATAGGAGAAGGACTTGTTATTCGTTGATAGAAGAGAGAAATTTGCAGGGGCAAAATGGAGGGTTGTGTAGGCTATGTTCGGGAACAAGGCCAAGGAAGCGGCTGGGATTAAGTTGAAGAGACAGCTCGGGAGGGAGTGACATCAGCAGTGCAGGGCTGGCTAGAATACGACACCTCGATTCAGTAGCCGGGGGCCTGGTTCCTGATTGGCATACAGTAGCCCCCGTCCGATCAAAAATAACTTAGGGAAGTACTTAGACAGTATCCATGCAAGCACACATCTTGACCCGGATAATAAGCCAATAACGAAACCCAATTCCCCCGTCCGTTTTTGCTGAGCATATGATTTAACCCCCGGCCTGACTTCACTGCGGGGTTCTCTGTAGCAGCTGTCTGCTTGGCTTCGACCTTGCCAGCTTCCCCGCATGTGTTGTGCGGTGCATCCGAGGATGCAAGTCAATATTTTGTAGGAAGCTGTCATAGGAGACGTCACCGTATACATAGCAGGCCATCCTTAAATACCAACCTACAGCTGCTAATTCCAGATTCGGTCTCCCAAATCAGACTACACTGGAAAATATTCATTGGAAGGGATTCTGCTTGGGCTACATGTCGAATACCTCTACCTAGGTAGGCAAGCTGTATGTATGAGCAGCCTTCATAAGTCTCTGATAGTCATTTGAGGGACCAGCCTCCGAGCCCTCCTTGCACGCGTAGGGAGGGACTTGCCGTCTCCACCATCTCAGGGGAGCTCAACCCTCTGCCGATCCAAACACCCTCATGACCTCCGCTAGTAGAGGCTATTCTGCCAATTACAGAAGCATGACAAACCCCGCCTCCTCCTGCTCCCTAGTATGGTGCAGTGCAGTGTAGTGTAGTGTGGAGGTGGAGGTGCAGTGTACAACCTACAACATCATCCTTATTATCTATTATCCAGGTACTTAAAGAAGGTGCACATCCCGTGCTGTTTGCTGCTGGCCAGCCTTCCGCGATATCTCCGAATACATCTTCCATATCGAGAGTCACGACGATCACACATCATCACTGCAGGAACAGACATCATGTCCGGATTTGCCAAACTCACACCAGCCTTCACGGCCAAAGTGCGTGCGCCTTCGTGGATGCCTCCCCCTCCCCTGACCCGCAACCGTCTCTATAAAATCCACAGTCCAGATCCACCGAGCCGCTCACTAACATCTCCTCTTCCCCAAGATCCCAATCGACCCACCCAACGCGGTGGGCGTGCTCTCCACCGGCACCCCTTTGACCCATGTATCCTTCGTAGCCGGCCACGAGGCCATCTCCTCCGAGGCGGGCTACCCCACCTCGCTCAAGGGCACCTGGGTCCACGGCTCCGACTACATCAAGACCGACGCCGACGGCGGCCACTCGCGCCTCGAGGTTGACAGTCTCGTCAAGGACACGGCCACCGGCGGCCTGGTGCGCTACAGGTACACGGGCGTCGTCGACATGAGCGGCCCCGCCGGCAAGGTCCTGAGGGGTGATTCGGACGCCGCCACGACGGATTTTGGCGGGATTTGTGAGTACTCACACAGCCGTGGCCAGTCGTTCTGGAAGTGCAGGTGGTCGAACTTTATGAAGTCATCTGGTCTAATTTTATGCGCCCGTGTGCGCACCGTGCAAACCAGACACGCACGTCAAGTTCGAGACGGGCCATCCCGAGCTCAAGGCCCTGGAGAACAAGGTCTTTGTCGGCTCTGGGCGCTTTATCCTCGAGGCTGGGAAGCCTGTCACCGTCGAGTACAAGATCAGCGAGGTGTCCATCTAAGGCAATGCATTCCGGCCTTTTCAGTTCCTAATTTCAGACGGAATCCGGTTCCTGCCCTTTTTCTTTTTGAGAGAAAACGATTCTATATGACTACAAGTACAGCGGATATGACTGCCCATTTGCCGTTACCTTGTCCCAAAATGGCCTTGCCTTGTCGTTTGCTTCGTCTGATGCACTTGATGGCATCCCCAGCCTCCGACCCGCCCGCCCTCTATCCCAACACTTTTTCCCAGCAACGCCTCCGGTGGCCCATTCCGACTCGCACACGACATGGTATCACCCTGGCCACCTATGCTAAGCAATGCGATTCAACAATCGACAGAATGCCGCCCATAGCCCTTGTAGCCCCCTTGCCAGCCTGCCATGCCCAGCCAAATCCTTGGACTAAATATCGCAGGGCTTTATGAAGTCCATGCCAACTCCGAATGTGCAATATCTGATTCCCGCTCATCTATAAGCCCGATCGCTCATATACCACGGCAGCACCCTATCGTGCGCTGTCGTCGGGTCATGGTTATGAAAGTCCCGACTTGATCCGATCTGACCCGACCCGACTCATTACCTCCCGCACCTTGACACCATGCCTATAAATCATTGAGCCGCGGATGCGCTACCGAGCTGAAGCAGCTTCTGGCCACAACTCAGGTTGGCGTATTCGTACGCCTTGGACTCGGGCGGAAATGTGCCGCTCGCAGCCCAGAGGTCGATCAAGGGCTGCATGGGCTCAAGCTCATGAGGTCTGAGCATGTCCAGCGCGGTGGCGGTGAGGATGAAGTGGCTGAAGCAACTGTTGAGTTGCTTCTCCAGGTTCAAATGATAGAATGGCTCGACAAAATGTGCCCAGTACAGATGTGAATACACGCGGAACATCTGCCGGAAGATCGTCTGGCAGACTTCCACGAAGTTCTGGGGGAATCCAGATCTTTTACCGACCCAGTCTGGCTCCCCGGGATTCGTCAACTGAGATAACGGGGTGGTAGTAATGTTGGAGTTGTGCGCGTAGGAGACTCCAGAAGCCTCGGTGGGGAAGATCCTCGTGTCGTCGATCTTGCCTGATATCCACCGCTGCATAAGCGTGATATACTCATAAGCAGGAAGCTCCACAGGCTCTCTGCGGCTGTTGAGCCAGGTGAAAGAGTGGCTCCTGAGAACATAATGTCAGTGGACGAGAAGGCGGCGAATAAACACGGTGATTTACGTACTGGCCTGCCGACATCCGAGGACAACTGTTCGGGTTGCATATGGATGTGCCATCTTCTTCCTTCTCGTGAATGACACGAACGAAGTTCCAGAGATTTCGGTAGTGCTCAATGACTTCAGTAGAGTCAGTCTTAGTTTCTTTTCTTGAAGCAGGCCAGATGCTTGAAGGGGAGAGAAAGGCGAGCGCTTGACAAGTATGACCTCAGCCTGGCGTTCACAGCCTTAACGAAGCCTGTTCCTCGCTGGGCGTGACCTCATCCAAGATTTGGGAGGTACTGAACAGCGGTGGATGTGCCGGGCAATATCTACACACTTGGACTGGTCCTGCCATCGATGGTGCACTGAAGAAATCGGTCTGCTGTATGAACCTAGGTTTCACATACCTTGGTGAGCGATCCACTCTCCTTGCTCGACAGTCTTTGGCCTAGCACTCAGGGTCATGAAGTTGCCTTTGACAATGTGCTTGGCATAATTTGGGTTGAGCCACAGAGGCATGGGCCGCGGGAGATGATATTGCTCAAGGGCATCATAACCACCGGCCATCAGGCCGCTCTGCTCATCCATGGCAATGGTCTGCGCCAGGGAAGGAGACTTGGGCAGAGGTGGAAGGTTGGCAGAGAGGCCAGCCGAGGCTGGGGACTGGCTACCATGAGATCTATCCAAGTTCAAAGGAGAGACCGGTGGCTGGCCAGAACTGCTAGTGGGACTCTTGCCCGGGCCGGGAGACTTGGAGCCCCGAAAACGGGCGTTGCTATTGAGAAGTGATCAGTGCCTGTCATATGTGACGAGATCAGGTCGCAAAGCGGAAATGTGGGACTAGACTAATAGACTGGTTCTCGATGAACATGAGACCGGAGGCAGGAGGGTAAAGACAAGGGCTATTCTGTGGCTAGAATGAGGCAGCAAGTGGCTTGGGCTTCGGACCACGAGCCTCCTTACGCAGCTGGTCGAAGGCGAGGCTATGGCAACATGTGCCGTGAGGTGTCACAGTATCGGCAGCACTGGCTTGCGTATACCTCAGGCATGTCACCCTGCTCAGAAGGGCCTCTCCGTCGCAAGGGATAACGGGAGTAGCATGGACAAGACTCGAGACGCAGTGATCCCAAGGACGGGCAGCAGGCACGTGCTCATGCTGTGCTTGCGGCGAGTTCCGATGCTGGTGGTGTCTATGACAGGACGCAGAGCCCAATGGTTCGGCTTGAGGACAGGCTATCGACGCGCTCGAGGGCGGTAGGGCGGACCAGACGAAGACAGCGGGTGAAAGCAAGGGCAGCAAACGAATAAGAGAGGACCGGTACTCACATGCCAGAGAAGAGGTTGGACATGGTGGGGGAGGGGCTGTTGGGCGGCGATGCGACAACTGCAATGCTGGTCTCGTGTGTGTCGATTGACGTGGGAAGAATTGCGCGTCGCCCTCTGGAAGTAGGTCGCTAGGCCGCGGCACGCAGGTGTCGACTTTGATCTCTGTTCCGTTGACGGTCCGTGGTTCCTCGGGATGGTTCCCAGTCAAGATTCGCATTGCTGGTTTCCAAAGTGCCCTGGGGGGGTAGAGAGCCCCTATTCTTGGGCCGTTTCATCGCACGGACCAGCCCGCAGGTGTTGCGCTTCCCCCTTGCAGCCCCTGCAGCCCAGCCTCTGCCTGCAAGCCTAATAACTGTGACTGAGGTTTCCGACTTGCGCCCATAATAATAAGCTCGATGTACATATTCCGTACCTAGGGCCATCATCCACTGTTCCAAAACGTGCCTCACGTATCGATGTGAAAATCATAGGTGTTCTATATTATGGAGGAAAAACTCGAAGCACTAGTAGAATAAAGGACATACGTCAGCACACCCTCCCAGTATCCGTCCTACTATCCAGGTATAGTCAGGTAGGTACCTTTGTAAGGCTCTCAGGCGGTCAAGTACCATCTCAGCCAGCTTGGCCTTGCGCGATCCAAAGTACCGCGGCAAGACCCCTGTCCAGCATACCCATCTAGCCAAAAATCCATTGAGCTCGCCCATGCGCAGCACAGCAAGCAACCTTGCTCCCCATGTGCCATTGAACCAGCAGTTTAGCAGCATCGGTCAAAAGATTCCGGTACTGCCTGCAGCTGCAACACCTCTATCTGCTGTCTACACAGCCATTCAAGGACGGCCGAACGCAAAGAAACCCCACAATAGGGAAGCCTTGATCTCATAGATCACATACCGACCCCACAGACCGACAAACCGACGCATCTCTATCGCGAGCCCGCCGCACTTTGCAGAGCTGACGAAGCTGCCATGTCAGACGTTGAAGACCACGTTGACGTCTCGGACGGCGGAGGCGACGATCTCTTCGGCGACGACGGCAGCGATGCATCACTGATCGCTGACAACCCCCCACTCCCCAGCGATGATGACCTCGCTTCGGAGCCAGATCGCCAACGCAGCCAGCGCAGCGAGACGCGCGAGGCCGCCGGCGGCGATGTCTACGGCGAGCGACGAGAAAAGACCGTCGCAGAGGAGATCATCTACCGTCACGGGCTCCCAAAAATGGACGATGGAAAGGTGAGCTGGGCCCGCTCCCACGGCTGCCCTTGCCTTCCTGGGTGTTTCTGTGTCTGACTTGTCCGCAGATGCAAGCTGCAAAAGTCCCCAATTTCCTGCGATTCTTGCCCACCGAGTACAAGTCGGAGGAGTTCCACCCTTCTGGCTGGGCGATCGAGAATTCGCTACGGAAGATTCCCACCAATGTCGTTCGATACCGGCACAACCCGGAGACCGGCGCGCTCGAGAGCAATGCAAATATCTACAGATGGAGTGATGGTTCTTTGAGTCTCCAAGTCGGCGAGGAGCACTTCGACATACAGGTCAAGGAGCAAGTGCCGCCTGCCAACAAGCCGTACATCCCCGATCGTGACGCACATCGATACTTTGCAGCTGCACATATGGGTCACTCCCACCTGCTGACCGTCGCACACATCAACGAGGAGTGGACCATTCGCCCGGACAAGAAGCGTATAGATGAAGACACCGAAATCCTCAGGGAGAAGATGGGTCAGGCCAAGGGCGGCATGAAGGAAGGCGAGATGATCATCACCGCCACAGAGGATCCCGAGCTGCAGAAGAAGCAGGCCGAGCAGGCCGAGAGGGAGCGCATCCGCGCGGCACGGAGACGAGAGAATGCGGCAGCAAGGATGGACGGCGGCGGAGGAGGAGGCGGTGGCTTCCGAAGGGGAAATCTGACCATCGATGGCCTGGAGGGCAGGCGTCCGGGAGGTGGGCGGAAGCGTGGCCCGGGAGGGTCATCGAAACGTAGCGGCGGCGGTCGCCGTCGCAACGACGAATACGATTCGGACGACGATCTTCCTGCCGGAGGATACGGTGGCGCTAATGAGTACGACCGCGAGGATGGATTCATCGTGGCGTCCGACGACGACGAGGAGAGCGGAGAGGATGCCGGAGAAGAGGATGACGACATCCTCGATGCTGTTGACCGCGAGGATCGCGACCGGCCCCGAGCCAAGCGCCAGAGAACAGCCGAACCTTCGGATGACGAGGATGCTGATGGTGAGCCTGAGGATTCGGCTCCTGCAGGCACGTCTGCAGAGCATGGGCGGCGGAGGATGCGGCGGATTGTCGACGATGATGACAGTGAATGAGCTGGGCCGGCAGCTTGAAGCAAGTAGACATTCGGGATCTTCTAATGGCTCTTTTCAAAGTCTCAATCTGCCTGGAGGAAGGCCTCGTACGGCCTTTCTTCCTCCCTGCGCTGGTCATCCAAGGTCAAGCTAAGCAGTCGTTTTTCAGCGCGTTTAAGCAAGTCCAATGCCTCAAAAATGGTTGAACACAGACATTTCTATCCCTATCACACTGCTTTCTAACGACGACGGCCAAGTGACCGTGCTGGGGAAGAAGTAGACGGGCAGTAGCGCGGAGCGGGCAAGCCTTGGAGACCATATAAGTTCATGACATGAATGTATCGACGGTTCTCCGCGAGATGATGTGAAATACTACGAAGGGCGGATCTCTGGAAAATGAGAGTGGCTGGCCAGTGTCCCGAGCTCATAAAGTCCCAACAATCGACAGGAATGTGCACTGATAAAACTCCAAGGCCCCTGGCCCGATCGACACCTTAATATGCGCCAACTTCTTCACACTGCCGTGTTTTGCTGCGAGGCGATTGCTTACAAGGGGCCGGTCTGGGAAGATACCGGCCGAGTCGGTTGGCGTTCGGCCGGTGTTGCTTGGGTCCGGCATCCCGTACTGGGGGTTCCCCACAGCTCGTCACGTTCACATGTCAGCTGCCACTAATAATAAGGAGTACCCGTACCCGTAGTACGCGATATCCGCACTCTCTGTTGCTTTTGGCTGGCAGCACATGTACTCCGTACGCTCGGGCACTTGTCGTGCAATGTTGCGTCGCGCCCAGAATGACGCACCCCTGGACTCGACATTAATAAACTCCACTCAACGGTGCTGACCAGGCAGCCAGCTTGTTCAAAGCTGTACCAGAATGCGCCCTCTACCTTTTGTCCCAACTGCCACCGACAACCATTAGCTTGAATCCCGAACCACTCAGTCTTTATCCGCCCCTGGTTCGATGTTCCACAAGAGGCGGGAGCCACCAGCAACATGGGGTCGGTGATGTCGGTGTTTATAGGCATCTGGGGCGTGATAGTCGAGATCATTGATTTCTGGCGCAGGGTATGTGTGCATCCAGAGGCATGGACGAGCTGACAACACATGTGCAATTACGCTGACCAGGGCCCGACGCCCAGCGATTCCTAGAATGGTACCGCCGCAGAGCCCCGACCGAGCTGTGGCTCGACGTCCTCCGCCATGCCGAGATGTACGAGGAGTGGGAGGAGGCCGCCCTCCACCTGGATAACCTGCTGGGCCTCGACTTGTGGCGCTACAACCAGGTGTCACGGTACTACGACTACCGCCTCATCAATGAGCGCCTCGACAGTCTTGCCCTGGCAAGGGAGGACCAGGACATCCACGCGCTGGTGAACCTCCTCCGCTCCGGTCTGGTGCGCAACCTCGGCAACATCACCGCCACAAAGCTCTACAACCGCAGCTTCGCCGGCTCCAAGTTCCTCATCGAGGAGTACATCACGCAGGTGGCAGAGGCCATAGAGTTCGTCAGCACCCTGCCGGCCGTCCCACCGAGCGGCGTCGGCCTCCTCGGGAGCAACCCCTCGTCTGGGAACATAGCTGGCCAGGCACCTTTGCCCACAACACAGCCGCAGCCGCAGGCCCAGGCCCCGGCCCCGGCGACGCCCGCCGTCCACTTCAGCGACAACAGCTCCACCACCCCCGGCAGCAACGTCAGCAATGGCAGCAGCGCCGTCGCCGCTAACATAAAGGCCCCGATGACCATGTCAAACCAGATGAAGCTGGACTTTGTGCATGACACCAGGCAGGCCTTTGGGCGGAGCACGCTCGTCCTGCAGGGCGGCGCCATCTTTGGCCTCTGCCACCTGGGCGTCGTCAAGGCTCTCTTCCTGCGTGGCCTGCTCCCCCGCATCATCACCGGCACCGCGACGGGAGCCCTGATCGCGGCGCTGGTGGCTATCCACAAGGAGGAGGAGCTACCTGCGGTCCTCAAGGGCGATGGCATTGACCTGAGTGCCTTCGCGACAAAGAACAGGGCGCAGTCGGGCTCATCTAGGTGGGAGACGCTGCTCCGTCGGTTCAAGAGGTTCTACCGGGAGGGTTACTTCCTTGACGTCAAGGTGCTCGAGGAGTGTGTGCGTGCCAACGTTGGCGATCTCACGTTTGAGGAGGCGTATGTTAGGAGTAAGAGGGTTTTGAATATCACCGTGGCAGCGACCGGCCAGGGTGGCATCCCCACGCTGCTCAACTATCTGACCGCGCCGAACGTGGTATGTCACGATGCCCCTGATTCTTATCTGCATACCTGGCTAAAGATCTTGTTTAGTTGATATGGACGGCTGCGGTAGCCTCCAACGCTTCTACACCAACATTCTATGGTCACCGAGAGACCACCATCCTATGCAAGGACCAAGACGGAAAGATTGTCCCCTGGGCCCCTGCTAACACCATCGACTTCCGCCATTGGACACACGTATCTTATTCTGACCGGGACTCGCCCTTGATGCGTGTAGCGGAACTGTTCAACGTCAACCACTTTATCGTTTCACAAGCCCGCCCCTATCTCATCCCTTTCCTACAATCAGACATGCACGGGCCATCACAACATGAGACTCGCAGTAAAACAACATCCATCACCGCGTTCCTGGTCAGAATGGTCGGCCTCGAGGTTAGGCACAGGCTCAGACAGCTTGATACGCTGGGACTTCTGCCGACTGGCATCAGGCGGTTCCTGGTTGACGAGCGCATCCCTGGCGCCAGCGTGATGCTGGTACCCGAGGTCACGGCCGGGGACTTTATCAGGCTCCTAGAGACACCAACAAGAGAGACGCTCGATTATTGGATACTGAGGGGCGAGAGGAGCGTCTGGCCGGCAGTCGCGGCGCTCAAGATCCGCTGTGCCATCGAGACGGAGCTGGATCGCGCGTACCAAATGGCAAGGAGGCTAAAGGCCGGAGGGTTGAGGCGCAAGTCGAGCATCTCCGTCAACATAGCGGGTGGCGGCAAGGAGAAGAAGCATCGAGCCAATAGCGTGGGTTCGAGAAACTGAGACTGCGGCATGGACACTGCCACACAATATCGTAACCGACGGAGTGGCGCTGGCATTTTATCTTTTCGGCAACCGAATATCAAAATGGCACTATAGCGTGGCACATTTCTAAGAATATTATTGTAAGTGTGTATTGCTATGGAATAAGAGTAATTGATTGCACCTTCGGGCTCAAGACTTTGATGGCAGTACAGATCATGCCTTATCCAGAATACATGGGCTCACAAAGATCATCCCGGCACGCTTGCTAAAATGAGAATACACTTTGACTCCGAAAGAGAGGAGGCGTCAGCTTGATCAACACAACGCCTCGGTGGAGCCATCTTCGTCTGTAATGATCAGGATCCCGGCCTTGTCGCCCCTATTCATCTCGAGCCTGTCGACAACGGCCTGGAAGAAATCGAGACTCTTGGGTTTGTGGCCCGTACCATACCTAATAAGCCAATGACTTGCGGGACGGACTCTGGAAGATTAAATGTCGCCGAGGGACATAGACATCAATGATAGAAGCTGGCACTGACTGTCGGCCGTTGATCAGTATTTCTTCCTCATAGCAGCCTTGGCTTACCTAGGTATCGGTCTCCCTAGGCAGTATATCTTTTTCGCCCAGTGCTTCATGGCCGGCCCGACGTAGAGGACAACTCCCGCGCCGTCATAGCTCGTCACGTGGAAGTGCGGCCCCTCTTGCGTCAGGTGCTTGACGGCGCTCATATTAGTCGGGCGCGTCGTCGTATACGTCCCCACGGAGCTTGATTTCGATCGTTGTGGCAGCCGCTGCCCTGAATCGGACGAGGATATGGTGCCCGATGGGCGGTGATGGCTTGGGGAGGCGTCTGGCTTCGAGGTTCTCGAGTGGGCCATACTTGGAAATGCCTATGACTTTGATAGTATCCGTTGAACTTGTGGACGCCATCTTTAGGGTTCTGAATGATGGGAGTCCTGCTTTGGTGGCTTTAGTTGTTGTGTAAATTGGACAAACGCGAAGAGGGCGGAAGTATTCATGGCCTTCACAGCATTTTGTTCCATCCTGTTGCGACTGTGTGATGCTCGCTTTACGGTATATCGGTCTCACATGTCTTGATGATCATAGCCATTGATTTAAGGCCGAGTAAGTCAGAGGGTGGTGTCTTTTTTTTTTTTTTTTTAGAAAACAAAGATTGTTGACGTGGAGGAAAATGTCTTGCCAGTGGTACCTACTTAATCGGATGTTCCCCTGTTCCCCGTCAGCCAGTGTCGTGCAACGACAGGCTCGCCGGATATGGGGAATCCCTGATGGCAGCTACGTCATTTTAGAATGACCCACTCGAGAGTGTTTGTCGGTCTCAGAGGTTGCATCTGGCAGCTCATGAAGTGCGACAGGCTTTGAGTCACCGAGGAAGTCGTGGTGCTGAGATTCTGAGGCCGGGTTTCTCGGTAGCCAGGCAGACAAGTTCCAGACACAAGGCGCATCAGCAGAGACAGAGGTATATGCCCTGGTTTTGGACGGCGTCAGCTTGCTATCTGGAGGCATCATGTGGGCTCAAGCTTTCCGGGCCGTCGAATCTGATGGCAGTCAATGCTTGGGTGGAGGCAAGGAGGCCACGATCCGTTGGGAAGATCAACATGGTGGAGCGCTATACACGGGTGGACGGATCCACGGCGTAACACAATTTGCGCAATGGATTTGTGACAGGCAAACATCAACATGTACTCAGTAGTTGCATGGACCGGAAAATGGCAATCTCGGGATATACAATGAGGGACAGGCCTGTCGAGGTGGGGACGAGGATACGGCGCGCAAAGGCGGAAAGCGACAACGAAGCTCGGGGCTTCACAGGATAAACAAATATTTAGGCGCGGCCAAAGATAGCAGTGAGTGATGAATTGCAGAGGCAGTCGTACATTGGGATTTGATAGGGAATGGGCAAAAAAAAACGGCGGCGAGGTAGAAGATAGTGGAATCCGACGCGGATGCTATGCGAGAGCGAGCGAGTCACTTAGTTGTACTGCGAAGCCGGTCAGCAAATAGCAAGAAACTCGAACCGTGATTAAATTTGTATATAGCCCACTACCTCGAGACTGTTTCTCGAACCCCACCTGTATTTGATGGGGCATATAAGAGGTTGCACCATTCCAGGACCGCTCCTGTTCTGACGCGCTGAAGTAGAGATGAAGTCCTGGGTAAATCTATCGGGAGGTTTTCCTTTTAATCACGCCTTTTCCTTCCTTCCATCCGTCCTTGCCACAACTGTCCCTGCCCTTATCTGTGTTGCTTCTCCTGCCCACCACCTTGTATCTTACTGTTGAGTTACGCTGAATGGCGCGCCGTTAGGATCCTTCAAGGGGCCTCGAACGAGGCCAAGTCGCTCCGTCAGGCTCTGCGGCATGACTGGGTGCCCAGCAGGTGAGACGACTGAGCCGGAGCCGCTGGACGACCGACTTGAGTTGTTTACTAGTAGCCTTCGCCTGCTCCGGTCCCATTGTGTCCTGGTTGATACATGTAGTTGGTGTCTGCACCATCAGTGGCCTGGCCGGCCAGGTCACCGGTTTGGAAAGTCGACGACCCCGAGTTGGACGGTCCTGCCGCGCCGCCCTGGCCGCCGTAGCCTCCCTGACTACCTGGACGGCCCTGCTGATTTTCGCTCCTGTTGGACTGCGACTGCTGCAAGTAGTGATTAGTCTGCCTGCACGGGTTGCCCGAGTCTCAACCACTGAGACGACAAGGGGAAACCTACCTCACGGTACTTGGACAGGTAGATCTTCAATGCCTCCGAGTAGTTCTCGAAGCCCAGAGAGGTCATCGCAAAGAGAATGTCCTCGCCGTTCACCGTCTTGCGTTTTTCCTGGTGGCACTTCTCCGAAGCTGTGTCTGATCAGCCTACTGCATGCCCAGGTGACCTGTCACTCTCCCACCGACACACGCACTCCCTCACTCCCAACGGGACGGGACGATGGGCTCTGGCTTACCCTCACTGGTGATGAAGCTGATGAATTCGCTCACACATTCCTGCATGCACTCCTTGGCCTCTTTGGCGATCTTGGCGTTCTCTGGGAGTGCATTCTTCATAATGCGGGCGACTGGCGCAAAGTTGCGAATGTTAGCATCGTAGAGATCATATTTGTCGGCCTTGGATGAAGCGCGAGGCGCATCCGGCGACTTTGGGGACGACTCGTGGGACATGGACGAATAGATATGCGCGGTGCTTTTTTAGAGGCAGAGCAGGAGCATGCCACCCAAGCGAGAGCCAGTAGCCATGCAGCGCAAACCAGAGATGGACAAAGCAGCGCACGCCCTCACGAATCACGATGAAGCAGAAGGGGAAGTCAGACGCACCATTCGCTATCGGCAGCCACCGGTCCTGTTCCTTGACCTCGAATTCATAGGCGAGGCCGCTTGCCTGTGGGTCTTGAGGATCATTCATTTGTGCTTCCTCGTCTGGTGACTGTACACCTTGTTCGACCTCCTTGGGAGGGGATTGGGGGGAATCCGACATATTTGGCTACCTGCAGCGGGTGCAGACTTCTTGAAAATTCCTTGGCCTGAGTCCCTCGCACAAATGCTGGGGGAGATGATGTGTCCCTGGCACCCTGACACGTTGCAGGGTAGTGAGGCGTGCAACTTTTTTTGGGTCTGCTTTAAGCTGCAGAGATGCGTCAATCGTGCCTCGTCGGCGCGTGGCAGGATTACTTTTTTTTACTTGACCCCTTGCCGGAAAGGAGTTGTAGGGCTAGCAATGACAGGCCTCTTAACACCTGGTACGGCAGATGGTGGGCTCAGCCTCCGTCGGGATGGTGAGGGTGACAGTGGTGGATGGGTTGGAGCTGTTATTGTGCACTTGTCGTCCACCAGGCCGGGTCGAGGATTCAGGCTGTAACGGGGATTCAAGGCGGGACGCGAAGAGAGGGGTGGGATGAGTTAATGCGGGACCCACAGTAGTCACTGGTCCCCTAGTGCTGGATGGTATAGTGCTGGATGTACTGTGTAGCTCGCTGGCCGTGTGCTGCTGGATCGCGTGGCTGCAGGATGTCGTCTCGGCCCTGTCCTGGACAGAAGCACCAGACACGGTTTGGGACTGGGCGCACCGAGAAATAGAGTTTTGGCCTTCCTGAGCTGGTCCCCGGGTGGCAGTTGATCAATATCCCGTCCCGAGGCGTCGTGTTCAGGCAAGGCTTGTTGTCTTGCCTTTTGCGGGTTACACTGACGGGGATTTTAGGCGGCGCTGGTTGGCCAGAAGCCGCGGGCTGGGGCGCAGACACACTAGATAGAGACAAGTAAATGTGTTGCGCGAGCAGACGGGCGCATGTACAGGCAGGATATGAAAAGGGTGCGCGGCAGGAATACTGCTGACGATGGGCGGGCGGCGCGGGCGACGGACGAGTGACTGGAGAGGATTGGCTGCGGGTGCTGGGAACCTGCGTGCCTTGTGTGTAGGCAGTCTGCAAAATCGCGTCAGAAAGCGGTCCTCTGCCGGGCTTTGGCAGGTGGAGGAGGTTTCAAGTCGCGCGCAACGACACGGCCGAGGGGGCAAGGCACGAAAGAGGGACCACCTCGCCCCCAGATCTCCAGCGCACCAGCCACATTCAAAATCCCCATCTCCCCCGGCGCCCTATCCACATTTCCCATCGACCCACGCCCACCCACGTCCTCGCCCACATGCTCCTGCTGGTGCTCATGCTCATGCGGATGCTCCTGCTGTTGCTATTGGGAGGGGGGCAGGGCATACGGGGCACGGGGCACGGGGTACGGGGCACACCGAGTGACGTTGCCGCATACGACAGAGACCTACATACCTGGGGGCCACCTAGTACGTTACGGGTAGGCACAAGCCGAAAGCGACTGGATCTGCTCGCCTTGCCTCGACTCCAGAGAGCTGCAGAACATGCGCAGGTTCTAGGCTGTCCCGTGGGCTGGTGCGGTCGGACCAATCACCTTAGCCTTGGAATGGGGCGCGTCGGCGCGGAAAAGGCTCAAGGACAAGACACCTGGTTGACCTGGGCAGCTGGGTCGGTGTCAAAGCTGCGTGGCAGGTGATTCGAGGATGGCCGGGCTGCAATGAGGACGCGGGGCGTTGGGGCAGGGAGGAAGGATTGGAAAGTTGGAAGGGCGAGGGAGATGCGAGAGATCGGTCCCAGCTCTGGGAGGGAGAGGGAAAGAGAGAGCTTGAGACGCGTCCCGGTACGGCGTCTGGAGCTGGCAGGTACCGCACCCGCCCACCCAACAAAGCTGGCCGGGGCAGGTACCTCGAGAGGTATGCAGGGTGGCCCACCAACCGACAGACGACCATCTCTCATCCCATCTCGACCAGCTCTCGCTGCTCAGCTTTTATCGATAAAGCAGGGATGGCATGCGCTCACCCCCGATGTACACCTCCACCCACCTCGGCCATCGCCAAGGCCATGCACGTCTGCTACAAGGCCTACCGTTAGATGGCGGCAGGTCACATTTCTGACACCGCGACGGGGCGTGCAGGCGTGATCCACACAGTAACGGCGCCTCGAGGCACAAGCGAGCCACACCTGCCATGGTCTTTTCGGGACACCCATCGTGGGAGCCTGATCCCGAGCTTTCCCGGGTCCAGGCCCTGGAACGAGCTCAGCACCATTCGAACGGTAGATGGCTGGATGGTTGCTTGCGTGCCCGCCGGAAGGGGTCCGTTGTATGGGATGGAACCCCATGGGCCATCGGGCTCCAACCCACCGAGTGCTGACTGCAGGCGCATGCGATCCACAGCTGAGAAAACGCGGGGTTGCGTGGACGGGCTGCCGAACCTCGTCCACAACCAGATGCGACCGAGACTGCGACGACAGTGCCGTCGGTGGGAAGCACCGGAGACCCCCAAGGACGCTCGCTTCCCATGCGAGGAACGTCTTTTGCTGGGCTGGCCTCGATCAGCTCGATCCGTCACGCCCGGCCCTGCCATACCGCTATTTGTGCCCCAGCTGCCCAACCCTTGAAGCTTGCATGCTTTCAAGGTTGCCGTCTCCGGAATGATCCCCTAGAGATGCCAAGCTCAACGTATCCCGCCTTGACAGCCGCACACAACGGCGGTGCAGGGCATTGAGGTTGGGAAGCATCCGTTCCTGCCGGATCACGCCCCGTGCTGTCTACTACGGCGGTGAGGCCCGCCAAGTACCCTCGCGTCGTCATACCATCTCGATGAGAAGCACACGAGCAACTGTGAATCCGCTGCCAACCACTTGTCCGCCCTGCCTTGCTGCTTATGCGGCGGACAAACGCAGCTGGGCTGCTCTGCGACACACTTCGTATTTGAGGGGGCCTTGCGGCTTGAACGAGCTCTGCCTCCTCTGCTCGCTACAGGTTTTGCCAGGATGGGTGTCACCTTCGCCTCAATTCCCGCAAGTGGAATGGGGTTATTAGTGGTCTTTGTGCATCACGAACGCGGGACGACGAGAAGGCAGGAAGGCTGAGCCCGTGGACGGCGCCCCCCTGTCCCACAAAACCAGGATGGTTGGCGCAGGGCCATCATCAACGTGGAAATAAGCTCGCCCCGCCAAACACTGCAGCGGACAAGGCTGGGAGACATTGCGCCCGTTCCACCGGCCGCCCGGCCAATGGGACACCTTCAACGCCCTCGAGGTCCTGATGGAAGCATGCGGGTCGTCATTCCGCGGCCCGGGATGGGCAGGCCGGACTTTTTCGGACGCAACCCACGGCCTCCACGAGCGAAGATGGCAGCTAATGCCTCGAAGCGATGTGATCCTGGCGGACGCTATGCGGCACCCACGATCAGCTTTGCTGGGCATGCATCAGGCCCGCTGCCCTTTCTCTGCTTCCGCTGCCAACTCACACCCATCCACCAGAGGTGTCGCCGGGGCGGGCACAATGGCTTTCGATGCGATGTAGATAGTTTGCAGTAGGGTTTTCACGCCCATGGGCTAGTCGACGAGTGCGCCGACTTGCATCAACTAACCCCCTGTCGCGGCTGCGATTGCATTCGCACACCGCAAGATATCAATGCGGTCACGCGTTGCACAGATCTTCTTGAAGGAAACTTGACACGATCCTATATCGTCAGACGTGCACCATTGTGGCTTAGTCTCCCTACCAGCACTCCCTGACTCCGCGGGTGACTTGCGAACAGGACCGGCAGTTGCATTCAATAAGTTTTGGCGGGGTCAAAGGGCGATCGACTCGGGAGAGTATTTGGGGAACAAGCGTCCATGGCAGCGGTCCGTCCCATTGCTCGCGACGGGTGTTTCCAGGCACGAACTACAACCCAGGAGCCATTGAAACCCAATCTATGAGCGTGACGTTCGAGCGATGCGATCGTGCCTGGCCAGGAAAAGTGCCTGACGAGCCCATGAGCACGTGCAACCTAGGCGCTTTGGAGCGGTGCCTTAGCCTGCGGCCGTATGCGAGGCCATGGAGTACATTGGTAACCTATCAGAGCCCGACAGCCTCAAAAAACATCTCGGACTGCCGCTTGGGTAGAAAGGCGCCGTTGCCGCCTGCCCTCTCTGGACACTGAGACCTGTACAACTCAGTTCACACCACCTTTTCCCTCATATGTTCCCGAGGACCCATGACATGGCCAGCGTCATATTCCAATTCGAGGGCCTTGGTCGCCCATCTGCCGTGCAAGGGTGTCCTGCAGGTAGGGTAGAAATCTCATTCTCGGTCCATGTCTGCGTCGACGGGCCGTGACTGCTCACTCACAACGTACGTCATTCGTGATGATGGGCACGAGTGGTGCGGAGCAGAGAACGGTTCACTTGCCGCAATGATTCCATGCTATTGGAGCCCCTGGAAGCATATTGTGGCATCATGATCAACTTGCAACGTGCGTCGTCCTATCGAGTCCTACTGGACTACCTGGACATTATTCTTCTTCTACAGTTTGGGCAGTTTGGTCAGTTAAATACGGCCTGCGATAATGCCAAGTAGACACAGACACGACGTACCTTCCATGTCTCCATCTCGGTGGTTTTCGTGTTGTATTGCTCAGTGAGCTCCTTCAGAACCTTCTCAAGACCCTCGAGATTCGTCCTCAACGCCGGGATGACATCTTTGACGGTTCTCTCAGCAAGCACACCATTGATCATCCGGAAGCACTTGCGGTCCCCCGAGAGCGGTTCCAGCGTCTCTAGGACAGCTCTACACCCCGATGGTCAGTGTGTGGGCGGTGAAAAGGAAGCCACGGAGCGGTGTAGTAATGTGGTGATCTCGAGCTCATGTGAGCTCTTGGGGCTGGCGTGTGGCCGCGAGAATTGTAGCGCAGCAAGAATGAGTGTGGAGCTACGACGCACTTGTGTTCTTCCTTCTCCTGGTCAACGTCGCCAATCTTCTGAGCGAGTTGTTGCAAGGTGTTCTTGTACGTGCTGTATTGCAGCTGAAGATCTGTGGCTTTGCCTCAGTCTCGGGACACAAAAGCAGGCCGTGATGCTCTTCTCACCTTGTTGCTTCTTTGAAGCTGCTGACGGGGCCGCCATGGTCACTCTTGATTTCGATGATCCAGCGTGTGAAAGCGGTCCGCAGGATTCTGGCGGTACGACCGGGTCGGGCCCGTGTGCGTGGGAGAGCGGATAGTCGGGCGAGGTAAAATAAGGCGTAGTTCACATCAACCAGGTGAGAAGAAGTGTCTGCTGAAGCGGCATGCACAGTCGCACACATCCGTTGGCGTGGATGGGGCGCCAGTGAGATGACTACTGCGAACCCCAGGGCGGTTGGATCTGTCCAAAATTGTCAGCGTTACTCCACCGGCAGGGTACCAGGCGCCGAGGCGGTCGAAAGTGGTCATAGCTCCCGCTAGAGGAATCAGTGAGTCGCCTTCAAACGGCAAGGATCGCAGAAACTTGTCGAACCACCAGAGTACTCCGTCATCGACGCGAACAAATCCACAAAGATTTCGCATACTCGGCTCAGCGCAGCGCAAGTCCCACCAATCCTTTGCAGAATGCATCCTCACCTGCACACCAAGGACAATACTGGTACGCGGCAACCTTTTTGCGTTTCCCCTTCCCCCCCTCTACTGACCGCCATGTCACATAGCTTGCGAGGACCTCATGGTCGCTCTCGAAGAATGCCATGAACGTGGCTTCTTATGGAAGTCCATGGGCATGTGCAACGGTGCGAAAGATGCCCTCAGCGCATGTCTCCGAGCAGAGAGAAGGAAGCGCCAGGACACCAACCGCAGCAAGACGCAGGAGAAGAGGGATGCCATCCGGCAGAAGTGGAAGGACATCGACGAGAACTCCTAAATACTCGAGCATTGTTCACAACTATCGGCGACCATGAATTTGCAAATGACCTTCAATATCCTACGTCGCACGACCTCGAGCAGGCCGGAGCGGGCAACACCCAAGTTTCTGGGTCCGGTGCTCGCCAAGCAAAACACATGTTCGACAGCGCTCGCTTGATCGGACGAGATGGCCCTACAGTCTGTGATTGCCTTGCGGGTTGCCGGCAGACGGCCTGCTCAACAAAATGGTGGCGGGGGAATGGCTGTGTTGCTCAATATTGGCATTCGGCCCGGTACACTTCCAGCTGTCCAAGTACTTATTTACTCTGCTGGTACACCCCGTTTCCAAAGATCAGCGCGCCAACGGTTGCCAGGATGCTGAGAACCACCGGGACGGGTTTTCGCAGCCGGATCGCCCTAGGAATCGACGAGCCACCCAGGACTATGGATGCGAGGAGGCTGAGTTCGACGCCGTAGGGCTCATGATTCTGCGTGCGATATCCGCCAAGCGCATCTGTCGCCAGCGGTTAACATTCACCCTGTTGTCCTCAGCATAGGCTTATTCGACTTACACAGCAAGCCGACGGTGCACCCCGCGACTATTGATGGCAAGCTCTTCGTCCTCGCATAGCCCATGATACCGCCCGACGCCTAGTGCCGCGGACATAATTTAGCAATTGCACCAGATTTTCAAGAAATGATTCCGCTTCCATCCAAACGGCAATCGTTGGAAGACTTCATCTTGCAACGAGGTTTGCACACATCATGTTCCGAGCGGATGGACAGTTCAACTACTGCCGCGCTGCGAGGTTTCACTCACCGTCAGGGCGCCCAGGACATAGGACGGAACTTCGAGACCCTGTCGAGTATTAGCCTAGGGTCGACCAAAGTTGATTCAATCATAGACTCACCATTATGAATCTTGGCTCTGGATGACAATGGCGATTCCTCAAGCTAAGCTGTTGCGAAAGCTTGTCCTTGTAGACGTCGTGCGGGTTATGTTGAAGCTCACTGGCAGGCTGCACTTGGCTCTTGGGCCTCGGCCACCTCGGGAGATGACATGGACGAGAAGCGGATGCGGATGGCTGATGAGTAAGCAAGTCCCGATGGTTGGCCCTGGCCGGCGAAGCTCTGGTGCATCGTGCCAATGCCAATGCCAATGCCAATGCCGCGGTCTACGCCCGTCATCAGGCCGGGAGCCTTGCCTGAGACCAGGCTTAGTTCGGCCACGATCAGGGATGTCATGTCTCTCTCGTCGCCCGGGCGCACAGAGAGCATTGCGGGACTTTGTACACATTGCCCACACTGCCCCGCGGCGGTGCAGGTGGAGGGCGGAGCTCCCGCGTCGCCAAGACACTTGATTGAAAGGCTGACCACCTTGGATCGGACGGGGTGGCTTCATGATCTATGCAGATCATGGTTCTGCCACTGCGTCACAGAGCCTTGTGCACTTCCAAACTCGATGGAATGGCCGTCTGATGCCACTGAGTCGCGACCTCGGTGGTGTATCTTGCAGGGTAGAACTCGGGCGAGACGGTGTACGGCCCGGTCGCTTATCGCGCCCGTGGCGTCTAAAGAACGGGCTGTCAGGCTGTCAGGCTGTCAACCAGCACCCTTACAATCCTGGGCAAGCTTGTATTGTAATTACAAAGCTTGATCGTGGCGTGGATCCAAGGAAGCGCGCGGTACGACATTTCAGCACACTACACTACACAAGGATCCAATTGTCGATTTGCCATGGTCTGAAGGGCCGTCCAGGAAACATTAAACGGGGCTGCGCTGGGCTGTTTCGTTTGGGGGAGGGGGGGTTCGGCAGTGCGCCCAGCGGAAAGCCTCGTCCCTTTTCTGGCTCCATTTGGTGATTGAGCCGCAGGTCTCGAATTCTGCCTGTCGAACCTGCGCCATCGCACGAGACGCAGGGCGCGACCTGTCCTGCTTCCCTTGCCCCAACCACCCTTACCAGGCGGCTCGTTTTGCTGACATCAACACCAAGCTGACCTCGACGATCGGTACATGCTTGGACACACCGGCATATGTACCATATGTACCATATGGTCTAGTATCCCGCGGCATGGTACGCAGTGGAGCAGGCAGCTGTGACCTGCATTAGCCCGTGTTTCTCACGAGCGGCTGCCTTTCTTCCATTTCATTCTCTGCACCGCCGCAATGGAATGACACCCTTCCTCCTCCATGTAGTCACTGCCAGACACTGCCAGACACACGCGAACAAAACAAACACCCACATGACCGAAGGCGTCGAGTTTGGGTGCCAAATCCTCAAACTGCCCTGGAAGGCCTGCCCACGGACAGTTTGATCTACACCTCTGCCTCCAACCCTGCCCCTGCTGTTCCGCACCCGCGCCTTTCTTGATTGGTACGTTGTACACCAACATATGGAATAAGCGCTGTGCCGGATTGGTCTCGCGGGTACAGGAACAGCGCCTCGCCCCCAAGATCAGACTGCACCTCTTCCTCTCGAAAGATTTCCTACTTCGTCTTCAAACGAAACAACTGTCAAAGTCTGGACGGCACTCAAGCCCAACTCTCAAAAGACCGTCCCCGCACCTGCAAAACACCGGAGCGGATCCCGAAGCCTCGAGCGTATCTCTCCAAGCACCTGTGGCCCTTGCGACGTGCGTGCAAGGTGCGGTTCTTGAGCCGAAAGTGACGGATGCTCCCACATGTTTGCCTGCCTGGTTGCTTTACATCATCCTTCGGAATCAATACATACCTGCGCCCCGACACCTACCCACTTCCTCGCCCTTGCACTTGAACACCAATGTCTTCTTCGACCTACAGCATACAACCATCTCTGCTTAGCAGCAGCAACGGGAGGGACAGGACATGGCCCGCTGTCAACCGCGAAACAGCTGACCATACCTATGAGCCTCCTTCGGTCCCCTTCGGTTCCAACCATCTATCGCCCTATTCACAGCTCCACAAGAGCTCTGCGTCGCCAGTGTTGCAGGACGCGAGCACACCCGCAGACTCTCAATCCGTCTTCAGCGACTTGAGCGAGCTCGAGGTCGACACCGACCCATTCTTTGGCGTTGACTTCAGTAACGACGGGGGCACGCCATCATTTCTGGAAGACCCAAACTCCAGTGAACACAGCGACTCGTCCCTCCCTCAGACATTACCTCCGAGATCCCAGCATGCGACTGAACTTCACAATTACCCCTTGAGCCCAGACCCTTCAACGCCTTCCATCCACACAACGTCCCCTAGCAGTGACAAGAAGAGCCCCAAGACCATCAGCGAAGCATTTTTGGAGCCTGTATCGTCTCACGGGCTCTCGAACCCACCGAGATCGGCCCCTTCCCACACAAACCTGGAACGGCTTGCCACAAAAACCAGCCCAGAGACTCACTCCGCTTCGTGGTCTACCGAAGACACCGCAGCCATGGCCAGCTCGAGCCCCCGGGTCACCGTTTCCATGTGGGGGAGGGATCAAGATAACTTCTATCCCGAGATCCCAGAGAGTCCTACGACCGTCCGGGCAGCCGGGCTTAGTACCGATGACAACTTTGTTGAAGCCTCGTACCAAAGCTCGTCCGTCGCCCGTGACGAACATGGAGCGCTGGTCGCGGACCCACGAACCGGTTATAGGGGCTGGGGCCCCGAGAATCGCTCTACCGGTGAAGCTGTCAGCATCAATGAGCAGGCCTCGCGCCGCAAGGTTGCAGAACGCAACGAGGAGGTTGGGAACTGGATCGCATCTTCCAAAGAGGGAGTCCCTCCTGAGACAACGGCGTTCCCAGATTACTATGACTTTGGCGGCGACTCAATCAGCTCCAAAGAGATTGCAATGGGCAACGAGACCGAGAATAAGCCACTGCCCGGCCAGACGTACTACACGGGAGATAGCGGAGCCCTGACACAAGAAGACATCGATCTGATGCGGCAACATCGGGTCTGGGCAGACGCACCTGCGATGTTCCACATAAGCCAAGACGACTCAGCTCGGCAGCAGCCGGAGTCATCAAAGGCTGCGATGGAGAAGTTTGAGCAGATGTGTCAGGACAACTCGTCCATCCTTTCAAGGGCAGCGACCTGGGGCACGCGTCGCCGAAGCTTGCCGAGTATCGCAGATATGGATGGCATCACCAGCGGCAGCTTCCTGAAAAAGCTTTCCATCAGTCGCGAGAGAAAGCCCAGCGTGCTGTTCAAGGAGATTCGTGGTTTTGTGCGGAAATCTAGTACAAGCCAGTTGTTGAAGCGCAATCGCAGTGTCCACGAAGGCGTCGGCTCCGGTGATAGCGAGGCTTTGGACAGACGAGAGAGCCAGAATAGCCTGGTGCCTCCTGGACGCACGGGCAGCTGGGGGAAGCAGCAAAAGATGCCTTCCCTCAACACCGCCCTTGTCTCGATGGCCGCGGGTGCTGCAACAATCGGCACCAGCCATGCACGAACCAGCTCTGTCAGCAACGCAACTTCGCCCAAGAGTCCCTTCAATCTCGGAGTCAGGAATACTCTCAGGCGGCCAAGGAGCAAGTCGGAACTCCCCAAGGGAACCAAAGATGAATCTCATCCAAATCTCGTGGGCATGTGGAAGAAGAATGGTGGCCCACCGGTCGCTCAGCTGGCGAAGCCCGCTCCAGCAGCGGACTTGGACGACGACGAGGAAGATGATGATGATGTGTTCGAGGAAGCTGGCCTCAGCACGCAGCCTAGCAACGTCATTGACGATATCACGCCGAACTTCGCCGGATTCAGGCAGCATGCGCTGATGATGAACCCAAGACTAAAGGAGCAAAACACCTACCTTGCTGATCGGATCGCACATCAGCAGGTCATCCGCTACAAGGCTCTTCTGACCAACAAAGTCAAACACCTACAGCACATCTCATCTAACAACTGCCCATGCGGCACTATGTGCATCGCCCTTGGGGGATCGGCCAATCTGCTCGACACAAAGGGTGACGGTCGCGGATTGGACCCTCTGTCCACTGTCTACGATGGATCTGAAGGAGATGTGACCCCACTAGAGGGGCTGGTCACAGCAGAAAGCTTCCCCCCAGATATCCCGATGCCGCCGGCCAGCACACTGCCGGCTGAGTTTGAGTGCCAGCTTTGCTACCAGTCCAAAAAGTTTACCAAGCCATCGGACTGGACGAAACATGTCCACGAAGATGTGCAACCGTTCTGCTGCACATGGGACCGATGCAGGGACCCCAAGATCTTCAAGAGAAAAGCAGACTGGGTGCGACATGAGAATGAGGGCCACCGGTAAGCACCTATTGGACCTCCTCCGTGCTCCGTACACCCCAAACTATGAGCTTTGATTATTGACATGACTGACTGGGGTTTCTAGTCACCTGGAGTGGTGGACTTGCGATGTTGATGATTGTAAACATACTTGCTATAGACGGGATAACTTCCTCCAGCACCTCGTGCGGGAGCACAAATTCCCGGAGCCAAAGATGAAGACCAAGGCCGCCATCAAGCGCGCTGGGGGACAGGACCCTACCTGGCAGAAGGTGGAGAGATGCCATGAAGATACAAGAAACAGACCACAGGACGAGCCTTGCCGGTTTTGCGGCAAGTCGCTTCCCACTTGGAAGAAGCTCACTGTCCACCTGGCAAAGCACATGGAAAACATGACACTGCCGGTCCTCCGCCTGGTAGCTCGCAAGGAACTCGAGCCTGATTCCATCATCAGTCCGGTACAAGACCCCCCACCCAGGAACTTCCCTCCTGCCCCGCCAGTCAAGACGGAAGCTCCGCTCTTCAACCACTCCCCAAATCCCAGCCACTCGCCGATGCAGCACCAGACGGGCGGCGTTCTGGCCTATCCGAACCCCCAGAACTCACCTTATGGCTACCCGTCGCAGACGACCTTTGCCAATCCCTTCTATGGCTCGTCGGTGCATGACATGGCCCAGCACGGGGCCACCAGCCTTGGGATGCAGCAGGGAACGATGGGCGGCAGCTTCCAGAGCCAAACGGGCTACCAGAACCTGCCCGCGACGACCGGCTCGTTTATGGCACCAGGCGGACAATTCATCTCGATCCCGCATCACGTGGAACCGTTCCCGACCTACATGAACAACCCCCTGGGCCTGCAAGATGCCTCGGGCAACCAGATCTACGACACCACGCTCGACCCTGGGCACGCCGGCGGGGGACACTACACGCCACAGGGGTCAGCATCACCATACTCACGGTCACCCCTTCAGGGCCAGGGTGGTTTCTACACACACCGATGACGTAACGAACATTTCTTTTCTCAAGTTTCATTTCGTGATGATGAATTCCCTAGATACCCCCCCTGCCCTTTATCACGATGCTGCTGTGTGTTGTCCAATTCATGGTGAGAACCCATCATCTTGTACCTCGGTCGAGGGGCCCGCAACAGGCCGGAAGTACACTCTGGCCAGGAAATGGAGGCTGCTCTTTTGCAATGATCATTTGTGGGTCTTTTGGTGGAAACACGAGTGTTATACACACCAAGGGACATTTGGGCCATCTCGGAAACTGGCGTTGTTTTGATAGACTTGTCTTGATCATTTCTGCCGAGGCATTTCTCCTGGCTCATAGGGTACGTGCGTGGGACTGGAACGGCAACAGCAATCACATACATGAATACAGTAACCATCATCCAAAATCGCAAGCACATCCTTGCAGAGCATCCTGTTGTTTGGCTCTCATATGCCTTGTTGGTTTTATCCCATGATAAGCGGCTGCGTTGTAGGTGGCTCCCCCCTCAGAGTGCCTTATTATATGAGAGGGCATCTCACGGGCGGTTCTTGTTTGAGGTATTCCCCCACAACACGATGTCCCGAAGGATCATACTTGAGAAAGCTGCTGTCTTGCGTTGACGTTATCCTACATGAAGTTCACCGCGGGCCTACAAGAGGGTAGTTATTAGTCTCAGCAGTCCACCAGGTGGGCAGGCTGGCAGGTGTCGAAGCTGTCGAGCACCCCTGGCAAGACTCGTTGGCAACGACAGGGAGCATGCACACACAAGAATATGTCGAGGGGATTGAAGCCAATTACGTGCGGCCATGGGTTTAGCAGAAAAAAGGGGGCGTGTGTGAGGCAGAGCCAGCAGAGACACTGAAACCGATGGCACCTGATGAGACCAGCCCGGCCCGCGGGGCACACAGGCACAGCAACACGGCGCCGCCAGGCTTGCCTTGATTCTCGGCTTTTTCACCTTGGATCCCGGGCCTTGGTAGCAAGCAAGATAAAACGGCATCTGCAGACCGGTATTCTTCCTACCCATGATAAGGCTGAGGAATCAATGTGCGCAAGGCCTCGGCCAATGTCAGTACCCACTGCCGACTGTGCCGTGTTTATGCACACACAGTCTCGAGTTAGAGTTGTTCGGTTCAGACCAGCAGACCAGTCAGTTGGCCGGGTCTTGTGCATGGCCGCAACCTGTTCGTGCCGACGGGATGGATTGGGCCCCGGGCGCGGGACGAGATTGTACCAACGGGTGCGATCAGTAGTCCAAGTCCCGAAAGCAGGCCGCGCCACGGCAGGGGTCCTTCGAAGATGAGATGATGGCCTGCGCCGATAATGATAGCTGTATGGCCTGCCCTGCCTGCCTGCTCCAGGCCCCTCTAATCCTCATTGGGGGCGTCAGGGCGTCAGGGCGTCAGGGTGCTGGGTGCCAGGCCCCCCCCAGCTGTCCATACTTTCAACGCAATCTGTACCATGACGGGACAGACGAAGGCGAAACCCCATCCGCATGAACATGCAAATTGGGCTCGACTCTGGCTGGGGCAGTGGTGGGGGTCTATATACTGTGCATGCAATGATGCATTGCCCGCCAGCCTGCTCGGAACCATGCCGTTGCTTTTGAGTTGCGGCACAGCCTCCCAACTGCGCGGCACAGCGAGTGAACCCGAATTCCTGTCTCAGACAGGACCCCTGCGAGGAGGCTTCTCGAAGGTTTGTTAGAAGGAACCAGGCAGGCTGGCGTGCTGGCGTGTTTTTCGGGTAAAACAGTGAGTGAGGCGATGGATGGGTGGCTGCGAGGTCGTCGTCAGTTTGCTGCGACGTGCCGAGCCTTTTCTTTTCAATTCTGGCTGCGCATCGGTGGGCACTGGGCAGTGCTCCGCTGCCCACGGGCAGGGACCGACAAGGATTGATTGATTTATTGATTGATTGATTATCTGTTGACGTGTGTGTGTCTTGATCTCCACGATGATCGCCCCGGGGCCTGTTGCTATATGCTACAATGGGTCACTATCTAAAGGGGGTGGCTCACTGGGGATACGGAGTACAACCAACTGTGGAGGATCACTTACTGCATCAGTCAAGCAGCAAGCCAGCCAGCCAGCCCAGCCAGCCAGCCAGCAGCAGGGCCAAAAGAAGAAGCACACAAGCAGAACAAGATGGACGCCCCGTTGCGCGGGTGGCAGGCTAGGCAGGGTAATTACTCCGTGGCGACGTAGCGACGCCTTGACTTGTGGCCCCGGGAAGCTTGACGACGACTCCTCTTCTTGGTAGACCCCAATCTTGGTCCGATCAGCTCGTATTTTTATCCCAAGTGCCCAGGGCGAGGGATTTCGTGCAGCGAGCTATTTCACACGGTCCCTGTTAGGCGCACACGAGGGAGCACGTACAACAAGACAGTGTGTCGTGCACACATGCCACATAGTACTATCGCATGCTTTCGGCACATTCAACAGATCGAGCAGCCGGCCGGGTCCTTGACGGTCAGTCCCAAGGTCAATCACAGGCAGACAAGCCGAAAATCAGGGCAAGACGGCCAGGAGGGCAAGTCTAATGGCGGGCGCGTGGAGCTTGGCCCAAAGAGCCCGTTTCAAAATAGCAGCTAATGTGGGGCGGGTTGCCGCAACGGCGCCCAGGCCCAAGCTCTTCTGGCTGGGACTCGCTAGCACTGGTTCCTCGGTGTCGGTGCCATGTTCGTGAAAGGGCAGGAGGAAAGGAGGACGGACGCTGGGACGGCACTGCCAGTCTTGCCTATCTTGCAGTCCTACAGTTCTTGCAGTCCTGCTTGCCAAGTCAGCCAGCCAGCCAGCTTGTGTGTCAGCGCAGGGGCCAATGGCCGCCGTCTGCTGGGCTCGGCTGGGTTGGGACGAATCCCAAGAGTGGAGCTACTGCAGGGGAGGTACGGACAGAGAATGGCGCAGCCGCGGACGTTTCATTTAGTGTGGGGGCTGCTCGGGATGCCCCTGCAGGTCGAATAATTACTGGCCATTGGGGTCAGGGGCCAGACCTCGCCAGCGCTCGCGTTGTCTGGTTGTCCCAATCTCGACTCCACCGGCCAGAGAGAAAAAAAAAAGAGCCTGCCAACCAAGGAGCCGCCTGCGAGCCCTTCCTCGTGTCCAGTCGCGCCCGTCCCTTGCCGTCCACCACCTGCCGTCCAGCCGTCCAGCCCGCCCAGGTCCTGCCAGCCAGTCAGCCAGCCAGTGGCAGCCAGTGCCTGGTTTCCCTGTGGGGCCGACCTCATCTTGCCCAGGTTGCCAGGCCAGGGCCTGCCTGGTCTCCCGCCTGGTCGACAAAGGCCGACGGGCCTGGTTGGTCGTCGACATCGCCGTCTGACCCGCAGCCAGATCGAGGTCAGACCCTGGCCGCCCACCCACACCTGATGATGGGCGGGAGGAGAGGAGAGAGAGGGCTGAGAGGGCGAGAGAGGAGCGACGAGAGCTCGAGCCAGCACATCCAGGAGGTGTCCAGGCAGGCCAGATGGTCCCATCTCGCCAATGAGCGCTCAATTTCGACGTCCAAGGGGCCTCCGCCGGCACCAGCCAAGGCCCGTCTCGACGCTATGCTCCTCCTTGGACCTTGCCTTTTTCCTTCAACTCCTCCGTGCCCTCACCCCGTCTTCTCTAACCACTAACTGCTGATCCATCGTGGTCTTTTCGCTCTTTCCTGTCCGTGATCCAGCCCAATCGGCACCCCTCGTCCCATCCAGTTCTTGATATTCACTTGGGAGTTCGGAGACTTGTCAGACGATTCCTTGGCTTCACCGTCTCGACGCCGTCGCCAGGAACAGTCACCACACCTCCTTACCCCGTACGCTCGTTTCACATACCCGCCCGCCTCTCGCTCTGCTCAACCCATCTTCTCCCTCACCACCAATCCCCTCCCGCCTTGACGCTAGCCTATGCCTCTTCCTGCTCTTTGCCTCTACCCCATCTGGTGAGAAACACTTAGACACGGAGAGAGACGCACACGAGACGAGACGACCGGGAGCCTATACTCTGGCCTCGTCGCCACAGACCTCCAGCAACACATAACACAACCAGCCCTCCTTCGTCATCACACGAAAGGGCCCCAACACCCTCTTTCTCCTTCTGCTCCAGGTTGACCCTCGGCCTTTCTCCTGCGAAAAGGACCCTGCTTTGTGGTGCCATTGTCTCTTTGTTACTCCCTTTGCTGTTCCTTCTCGCCGACCGGTATCGAGTACTCTTCCAGTCGTCCCTGCCAGCCAGCTTAAGACGAACTTATCCACCTTTAATCTAAGCTCAACCTCGGACATTGTCATCGACGAATTTCCTACACATCGATACGCCATCTAGATCTGATACCATATAGAGAAGGGAACGAATCATTTTTTTTCGAAAGGGCACAGAACAAGGTCAATTGGGAAGAGACCCAACCAAACAGTCTGAGAAATTTGGAGGACGCACGACGCGAGAACAAGCACGAAACCTTTTCCACTCCGAGAAGGGTACACCCACCCGGGAAAATCATCCAACAAGGGGAATCGACACAGTCTAGCCTTCCGACATGGCAAGGTCACTATTATGGGCCGCGGCACTGGCCGCCACGGCAATGACGAGAGGGGCTCTGGCAGCAGATGTGCTCAGGACCTCGGGTTTCACCAACTGCCAACAAGACTCTGCGATCCAGGTAAAGAAGGTCGATATCGAGTACAACAAGGCCGCCGGAACTGTCACATTCGACGTCGCGGGCTCCAGCAGCAAGGAACAGAAGGTCATGGCCAAGCTTAACGTCACAGCCTATGGCATCGACGTCTACTCGAACCAGTTCAACCCATGCGACAATTCGACTTTTGTGGAACAGCTCTGCCCTGGTAAGAAACAGCCCCTAACGACCAGTTTTGCGTGACTTGGCTAACACGTCACAGTTCCAACGGGCACTTTTGCTGCGTCAGGAACACAGGAAATCTCCTCCCAGTACGCCAGCCAAATCCCAGCCATTGCCTTCCAGGTTCCCGATATTGCGGCCGTCGCCACGCTCGAACTCATCGCCATCGACTCGAACGAGGACGTCGCCTGTATCACCTCCGAAATCTCGAACGGCAAGACTACCGATGTCCCGGCCGTCACATACGTCGCGGCCGCCGTCGCAGGTGTTGCTTTGTTGATGGGAGGAGTCACAGCTGCCAGTTCGGCAATTGCTGGTGGTGCTGGAGCCGGCAGCGTGGCGCCGAGCCCAAGTTTTGTTGAGGTATTCGGCTGGTTCCAAGGCATGGCCATGAACGGCATGTCAGCTGTGTCACTGCCCCAGGTCTACCGAAGCTACTCAAAGAACTTTGCCTTCTCAGTCGGCCTCATCCCGTGGACCAACTTGCAGCTGGCAATCGAAGACTTCCGGGTTGCCACCGGTGGAAATCTGACAGAGGATAGCGTGCAGTACCTGCAGAACGCTACGCTTGTGTTCAAGGACGGCTCAACCGAATCCCTCGCCGACAGGAAGTTCAAGCGCGCCATGGACGTCGTCGCCCGGCTCGCGGCCCGTGAAATCAACACCAGCATTAACGAGACTGACACCGGCTCCGACGACAGCGGCATCGAGACCCAGGTGCGAGTGGCCGTGAGCGGCATCAAGGCCTACGTTGAGGAACTGAGCATTCCCTCTTCCAGCACATTCATGACTGTCCTCCTGATCGTTGCCATTGTCATTGCCTCTATCGCCGTCATCATTCTTCTCGTCAAGGTTATCCTGGAGACTTGGGCCCTGTTCGGCAGCTTCCCCAAGAGCTTGACCGGTTTCCGAAAGCACTACTGGCTGACCATGGGCCGAACAATCACCCAGCTTATCCTCCTGTTGTACGGTACTTGGGTCCTGTACTGTATCTTCCAGTTCACTACTGGCGATTCGTGGGCCGCCACCGCCTTGGCGGCTGTCACACTCGCTCTCTTCACTGGTATCCTGGCCTTCTTCGCGTACAAGATTTTCACCACGGCGAAGAAGCTCAAGGAGACGGACGGTGACGCCAGCCAGTTGTATGAGAACAAGAACATCTGGATCAAGTATAGTCTGTTCTACGAGAACTACAAGAAGGACTACTGGTGGATCTTTGTCCCCACCATCCTCTACATGTTGGCGAAGGGAATCATCTTGGCCGCTGGCGATAACCACGGAATGGCCCAAAGCATTGCCCAGCTTATCGTTGAGGCCCTGATGCTTTGCGTTCTTCTCTGGAACCGACCCTACGAGCGCAAGTCCGGCAACGTTATCAACATCACAATCGCCGTGGTCCGCGTCCTCTCCGTTGCCTGCATCCTGATCTTCGTTGACGAGTTTGCTGTCTCCGAGACAACGTCTACTGTGACTGGCGTGGTCCTCATCGCTATCCAGGCCGCTCTGACCGGTGTCCTGGCTATCCTGATCGCATGGAACGCTATCATTGCCATCTGCAAGGAGAACCCTCACCGCAAGCGCAGAAAGGAGATGGGTAAGTTGGGGCCCCTTAACACCATGCATCTAATTGAAAAGATACTAACACTTTCTCAGAGAAAATGCGCGACCTCGACAACCTCACTCCTCTCGACGCCCGCAACTCCCTCTTGCTGGACCGCAAGGTGTCTCACCCCGACTCGGACAACTTTTCCTTGGCCAAGACAAAGTTCGACGCCAAGGAGAACTACAGGCCATTGAGCCCGTCGGGCGAAGACCAGAGCCACGCCAACTTGGTCTCGCATGCCGCACCACCAGGCGGCTACGAAGACCACTCCACAGCACCCGCACCATATGCCGACAACTCATATGGCCATGGTCCTTACGGCCAACCAGCCGGCTATAGCCAACAAACAGGCTACGGCGGTGGTTACAACAATGGGTACAACCGGGGTTACTAAATATAGTACACACTGGCTTCCCCCCTTCGACAAAGAGTCGGCGGAAATACTTTATTGATTAAAAAGCCTGGCGTCATGATCAGCACCGGCACGCGGATCCCAAGAGATCCCGGGCAAGCAATGTGTTCTCTTTGTCATTTAACAACTTTTTCGCCAAACACCACCTTCTACCACCACGATTGCGATGATTCTTTTTCCTTTGAGACTCGTGGCAAAATCCATCCGCTACATCCTTCTTCTACTTTTGAAACCAGATACCACGGAAACAAGATGTGCGGGGTGGGTCGGCCAGAGAAAGCCGGTGTAAGGATACATACGGGGGAGAGATCTGAAGCGGAAGCGAGAAACAGATCAAAATACATGTACCATTTCCTCTACGGGAAAGCGAGCTTTTCGTAGTATATAACTGCACATAATCTGGGGCTAGCATTCAATACATTCTACCTACAAATCCATGTGCAAGTCACTTGCCATTTATTCATGTGTGAACCGATGTGCTTGCTGCTTTGGTGCAAACAAGATATCCTTGATCGCCAACCGTGCCTTGCCAGCCGACATGAAAGCCCACAAGTGATTACAGAGCAAATGACGACAACGCACAAGAGATCAACTTATTAGCCAGCACCGTTCGCTTCATCGCTCACTCAATGCCAAGACAAGAAGAGACATTAGTCCCACGCGTCGACAGATCAAGCGAAGTCTGCGAAGAGGAGAGAGGTCGCACGTCGCGCCAATGACTATAATAATTAATAGCCCTATATGCGGACCTGTTTGGCAGTTTAGGAATAGAGAGGGAGGCAGCCAGGGCGTTCAATCGGGACACTTTGAACGTTTCAGCCCCTAATGGTCTGATGGGCAGAAACAATCAGACGATCACAGCTCATGGCTGGGGGTTGCCTCGAACCATGCAATCCCCAAACGAAACTAGACACGGGGGGCGTACGGAAACCACGCAGCTCACAAGCCCACGCACACAGAAAGGCGGTCAATTGTTCGGACGACGAGGACGGTAGATACGTATTTGACTTGCTGCCTGTTGATGCCTATGCGCCTAAGCTATTGGTTCATGAAACTCCCCTCCCTTTGAGGTGTGTAGTACAGATTGCACAGCATCGTGTATAGGGCGGTCTTTGTGCGCGAGAGACAAAGCACCCTTCGAACCCCATAGTCTGCCCGCGGTCGGTGGGAACTGCCTGGAGCCAGCCGATCATGTAATGGTATACCGCCCGCTGGCCGGGGCGCGGTTCTCCGCGTCCGCCGCCGCGATCGTACCCTCCCTCAGCAACCTCGTGAGCTCCGTGAGCGCGTTGCTAACGACGACCTCGGTGTCGCCCTCGATCAGGATGTAGAGCTTCGGCTCGGCTCCGGCCGGCGGTTCCTTGCCCGCCGGGTAGAAGTTGCCCTTGGTCGTGATGGATGTGCCCGTCGCCTCGAGGATCTTGGCCACGTTGGTGCGGTTGGTGACGGCCCACCTTGCCTTTTGCGGGAAGTCGTTGATCTCCAGCGTCGCGTGGAACGCGCCGGCGTCAGGGCCCTTGTTGTCGATGGGCTGCCCTGGGCGGAGCTGGCCGGCGCGGGCGAGACGCGCGTTGATGTCGTTGACCGCCTGGGCGGCCTTGTCGAGCGCGCCTCCCTTGGCGCCTCCGGCCTCTGTCGCGCCGGCCTCCGCCGCGGCGGCCTTGCCCTCTTCGGCGGCGGCCTTGGCAGCATCGCGAGAGACGACGGCAGAAACGGCCTGCTGGATTGCTGACGCAGCCTTGTTCTTCTTCTCGTCATCAGCTGGTGCTTCCTCCTTTTCGTCCTCGTCGTCGCCCTCAGCCTTATGGGTCTTGCGCTCTCTCTGGCGTGCAACCTCGCGTTCTTTGTCCAGACGCTCCAGACCTTTACCGCCGAAACCAGACTGGTCTTTTGCCTTACCAGCCTTGACTTTCTCTCTCCACGCTTTGCGCATCTGTTCAAGCCGATCCGGGACAGGCTGGCCACTCTGCTCCAGAGCTTTCGCAATGCCCGGTGCACAATTTTCTTGCTCTTCAGTAATGAAGGTCACCGCCGTACCGGTGTTGCCGGCCCTGCCTGTGCGGCCAGCACGATGAACATAGTCTTCCAGGTGGTTTGGTGCATCATAATTAACCACAAGCTTGAGCTGCTTGACGTCAAGACCGCGAGCTGCGACCGAGGTTGCGACCAGGACAGGGCACACTCCGCTCTTGAAATCGGTAATTGTCGAGTCACGATCCACTTGATCTTTGCCGCCGTGGAGAGACATGCATCCGTAACCTTTTCGCAACAGCTCCCGGAGCAGATCATCCGCCTTTTCTTGTCTCTCGACAAAGATCAGCGCGCGAACATCATCATCATCAGCGTATAAGTTGCCGAGCAGTTCGAGGAGACGCAAGAACTTGTCCTTCTCTTCCCTAACCTCCACAATCTGTGTGATCTCGGGAGCTACGACGCTCTTACCGCCCACAGTAATCTCGACGGGATTTTTTAGGACCTTCTTCACCAATGCGTCAATGATGCGAGGCATGGTCGCGGAGAACAACACAGTCTGGCGGTCTGGCCGGACATTGGCGAAGATCTTCATAACCTGAGGCTCGAAGCCCATATCAAACATTCGATCAGCTTCGTCCAACACGATAAAGGTTGTGCGCTTGAGGCCAACGACACGACCCTGGTTTGCGGCCAGGAGGTCGATGAATCTCCCTGTAGTTGCAACGATAATTTCTGCGCCAGCCTTAAGCTGAGCGATCTGATCCTTGATTGGCGGGCCGCCATACGCGCAGACAGCACGCAAGTTTAATGCCGAAAGGAAAGGTTTGCAGTCACGGAAGATCTGGGTAGCAAGCTCTCGTGTCGGTGTCAGGATAAGACCGATCGGGCCGTCATCTCGAACGGGATCCTGGTCCTTGATGTGACGGAACATAGGAAGCAGGAACGCCATCGTCTTTCCGGATCCCGTCTTAGCGACACCAATGACATCGCGGCCGGACATGATGACTGGCAACGCCTGCATCTGAATTGGCGTGGGCTTTTCGTATCCCAATTCACGTATGACATGCAACATGGGATGGGTGAGACCGCAGTGCGACCACTTCTGGACAGGTTTTGGGATGTCTTTCCCGGAGACTTTGATACCATCCAAGTCCATACGCAGTTCGGTAACCTCTGCCTCAGTCATCTGGCTGAGCTCATACGGTTCGAACCAGAAGTTTTTCCGTATGGGATTGAGCTCGATCTTGCTGTAGTCGATCTTGGGGATGTCCTTCTTCTTCTTCTTGGCTGTGATAGCTAGAATTGACTCAGGGTTTGCCTCTGCCTTGTCCATGTAGTCGTACTCGTCGTCTGAAAAGTAGACCTCTGGCTCTTTTTCCTGGGGCTTATTGGTTTGTTTGCTGCGGGGTTTGGCGGCTTTTGTGGTTGAGTCGTCTGCGAGATCTCCCATGAAAGCATCCAGTGGGTCGATATCGTCGTCAACTTCCATGGCCTCAGGGACGGCTTCTGGTTGGGCTGGAGCCGAGGGAGCTTCTTCACTCGCTGCTGGAGCAGGTGTGGGTTCTGTTTCGGCCTCTTTTTCAGTCTCGTCTGTCTGCATAGCCATGCTCTGCTGTAGGATTCTCTCCTCCCGCCTGTCATGTGCTGCTCGGGCGGCGGCGGCAGCTTCTTCCTCAGTGCCAGCAAAGTTATCACCATCGGAATCGGATTCATCTTCTTGATTAGCGAACGGAGTGGCATCCGCATCCTCCAACGAAATGTCGGGAAGCTTTGCTAACTTGCGGTTTGATGTCTCTTCATCATCCAGAAGCAGCTTCCGCTTGGCAGATGGCTTTTCTCCATCCCCATTCGCCTTTTGAAAGCCAAAGCCGCTGATATTCTTGCCAGTCGGTAGTGCGGAAGCTGCACGCGGTATGTTAGCATGGGTGATTCCTGTATGTGGTAGAGGCACACCGAACGGCGACCAGTGCTCGGACGCGTGAGACTGACCTGTAGACGAGACATTCTTGGCTGCCTTTCCAGATGTCGCCGGTGCTCCTGGTATGTCGCCCAGGGGTACAGGCGAGTGATGGCGGGCCGCTGACTTTTTCGCGATCGCTTTAGGGTCGAACTTGCCCGCGTAAGGAACAGTAGGGGATGCTTCCTGCGCGGCTTGCGGAGTGCTGGGGGAGGCAGCTCCGGGCGTGCCATTTGACGGCGAGGCTATGACAGTTGGAGTGCCGCTCGCCCTGCCATCCATCTCGGCAAGGAGCTTCCGCGTGCTCGTGGCATCTGTCTCCTTGGTCGCCTGCTTGGTCAGGGTCTTCTTTTTCCAAGCCTCAAGTTTAGCAAGTCGTTCCGCCTGTTTATCACTTTGGGCCTGAGCTTGGGTTTGTGTAGACTTAGCGGCCTGCGCCCATTGGTTAGCAAGGCTGATACACGTGGATGTTGAACGAGTACGCACTTCAGCATCCTTTGGGCCTGGTTTTGCTGCGGAGGTAGGGCCTCGCGGGCGTCCGTCGTCAGTCTTGCTTCGTGACGCATTTGAGTCGGCGGTGCCCTCTCGCCGGGTGCGAAGCTGGGAATCATCGCGTCTCCCACGAGCATCCCTCTCCCTCTCCCTGCTTCTGTCTCGACGGCGTGGCGGAGACCTGTCTCGCTCCCGGGAGCGATGCCTGTCCCCGTCCCTGTAGGAGGCTCCAGCTCTTCGGCCGCCACGATAATAGTCGTCGTCTCGATCTCTCCGGTCTACGGAGCGGTCCCGGCGACGGTATGAATCTCGGTCCCTGTCGAAGTGGTCTCGGTAGCGACCAGGGCTGCGGCTGCGTCGACGATCCCTCGGGGCATCCCGTCGGCCGCGGTCACGGTCACGATCACGATCCCGTCTGTCGTCATGGCGGCTTCCTCGACTTCCTGCAGGAGACGGTGAGCGCGATGTTCTGTGGCGAGCCATCATCGAATCTTCGGCTCAAGCGCGGTGAGTAGTACTTTTTTGGTCAGAACTTGGACGAGTTAAGGGTCCTCAAGTGTTGGCCACGTCTCGATCGCGGCTCAAGGCCAGTCGTTCTGTGATAGGGCTATCTGCCTGGGGCCAGAAGATCCTCTAGAAAAGCAAAAGAACTGTTCTTCAGGACTGTGTTCCAGTCGAGGTCTTGAGCCTTGAGCCTCGATGAGATGCGCAAGTGTGCCCGTGTCTAGTAGCAGGTCAGTGATCAGACCTAGGCTGCAACACTTCGATCAGATGCGTTACCGGTGGTCTTGGGTTAAAGTGGGTGGGTGTTGACCCTAACAGATATCGCTTGCAGGCTGGCTGTTCTGCGTTAGCAGCCCTAGCAATTTCTGTCCGGTCGCCCCTTGACCTAGTACTCCCTACTCCGTAGACCGTCACGGTGTCGACCCACTTAAACGTGGAAGCTGGGTCTGTACTCCGTACGGTTACAACGTCAAGTACCTCGCAGACATTTCGGAATTCCGCAGGCACGCTGCATAGGTCATGGAATAAAAGCCAATCCTACCAGCTTTGCCAGACGTGTTTTGTTTGTCCATAGCAACTTGCCCATGTCACATCTTATCTCCACGGCTTTCTGGGAACTTGGCGCACACCGTTGAGAAGACACTACTGCAATATACACACCGAGAGACATCACGACAAAGGGGCAGCCCGCTGTGGGCTGAGTGCTACTGAGTACCTAGGCAACAATGCAGCCCAGTAGGGATGTCGGATTGAGAACGGGGCACTGCCCTCCTGTGCTCTCTGTTTACGGCCCCACTTATACCGCGGGACAGGCCAATGATGGAGCTCGGTCACGATTGCAGCTGTAGCATCGGTAGGTGCACTAGCGGGGGAGCTTCATGCGTGCAGCTGGCGTGCTGTGCCTGGGCTGTTGGGGGGATGGGGGGACGCGCTAGCCATACCAAGGTCCTTAAAACACGGGGGCTGGCAGTCGCAGGCGAGGGAGAGGGCCAGGACATCCGACCTCGATCTCTATTTGGACCTGTCCCTAGACCTCGACGTCACTCCGGCACTTCAATCGACCCCACAGCGACAGCCACAAAAATCACCAGAGTCGCCACACACACGACCGCCCAAAATGCTTTCGGCGACGATGCGATCAACCCTCACACAGGCCCTGCGCCAATGCGCACGCGGACAGCCGCCCAGGGCGCTTCCCTCACGTGTTGCCCTCGTCCGCCACAGTTTCTTGGTTGCTCCCAGCTACAAGGCGAGGGTCGCCGTGCGCGGCTTCGCAACGGCCACCGCAAGCAAGACCACGGGCCGTACCGCCGCGAAGCCCGCGACAAAGAAAAAGGCCACGACAAAGACAAAGGCCGCGCCCAAGGCCAAGGCCAAGGCCACGGCGACAAAGGCCAAGAAGGCCACGAAGGCGCCGGCCAAAAAGAAGGCTGTCGCAAAGCCGAAGAAACCGGTCGCCAGGAAGAATGCAATGAGTCCGGAGAAAAAAGAGCTCTTGGTGAAGCGTGAGCTAAAGAAGGTGGCCTTGATGTTCAAGGAGCCCAAGCAACTGCCTGCGTCCCCATGGCTGCTCTACGTCAGCAACGCTCTGAAGGGCCAGCCGTCCGCCGGGCTCTCCGACACGCACCAAAAATTGCGAGCACTCTCCGCTGACTTCAAGGCCCTATCGCCTGCGGAGATGGAGGTATGGGTCGACCCCAGACACGCCCCATGTCGAAGAGCCTTACTAACTGAAGCACCCATTAGCGTTTGGATGAGACTGTAGCGCAGAACAAGGCCATCAATGCGGGCAACTTCAAGACCTGGGTCGAGAGCCATTCTCCTGTCGAGATTGAGCAGGCGAACAAGGCCCGCAGGCGCCTCAAGCGTGAATTCAACACAAAGGCTTCTCCCTTGAAGCTTCATGACGATCGTCTCCCCAAGCGTCCTTCGAACAACGCATACTGCTACTTCATCAAGGCCAGGCACAGCGGAGCTGGCTTGTCGAGAGAGCTGGCCTCGCAGTGGAAAACCCTCTCCGCCGCTGAGAAGAAGCCGTACCAGGACTTGGCGGTTGCCGAATTCACCAAGTACAAGCAGGAGATGGACAAGATCCGCTCGGCCTAAAAAGAGTGACAGACGGGATCAGTCCCACTGACCTGGCGTATTTGTAAGGCACTCGGCGGGAAAAGGAATGGTTCTCTCTCTCTCTTTCTCTATTTTTTTTTTTTTTTTGGTACGGGGTTCTGGCAACTGTACGTTTATGTTAGTTATCCTTTGATTCCCCCGAGGCGGTTCGGTGTGTCCTTCGTGCGGTACACAACTGTTGGTGAGAGTATTTTAGGACTGTCTGTAGCTTCGGCAATGTCAAATGCTTCCAGCACCAGTTTTCCGGACACGGCTTATCTGATTGGGCTGCTAGCCTGTAGACGCCGTCCTTTCGTCATCATTCAAGCGGCCATGGCGACTTGGCCTCGGTCATCACTGCCATTGTTGTGTCGAAGGGGTTTGCAAAGCAAGCAGGTCTTTCAAGTCCCAAATCACTCCACTTCATGCGATCCTGGGTATGTATGGCGAGGCCTCAACGATGCTCCAATACAACTGCACATGACCAAACCAGACAAAACAATTCCTAGTCTAGGGATTCAATCCAATCTCAACCGGACTTTGATCGAGTCCCTCTAGGGCCAACCACGATTAAGACGTCCCCGGCCGCGCCGTAGAACTTGGTCTCCACGAACTTGAGCTTCCTGTAGCTGGCCACATACAGGAGGGTGTAGAGCTCCGCGGCGATGTGCTCCCAGCCATAGAGCCTGATCCAGCCCCACGACTCGTCGCGACATGCCCTGGTGCCCCATCCTGCCTTGCTGTCCCGGCGGATAAAATTCCCGAGGAAGCCCCACGCCTTGACCTTTTCCTCGAATTCCCAGCCGTCCAGCCCCATAAGCCAGTAACCCCTCTCAAAGGGGCGCATTTCCCGGGCCTGGAATTCCGGCCTGTACTTCTTATCCATCTGCATGCTCGTCGCCAGTTTCTCCAAGTGCTGGGGAGCCCTAGGCCCCAGGCGGTTGTTCGCTGCGGCTGGTTCGTGTGAGACCAGCTGGGTTTCGTGGGCCCAATCACTGGTGGCAAGCAGAACAGCAAGCTGCTTCCCGCTCAGAGTGTCAGCTTTCGCTGCCTGTTGAGCCTCTGGCTTATCAGCCAGAGCAGGGCATTGGAGCCCATGGTCCGCGGCACAAGCCTCTGTAACCTCTTGGACACTAAGCACAGTCTTGACAGGACCTGGGCTCTGAGGCGCCCGGCTGCGTGGCCGTCGAGTAGATGGACTCGAATCAAGCGCCGACTCACAGCCCAGCAAGCTGTCTAAATCAGCTGCATGTGAGGGTGTGCTGTGGACGGCGTTTCTCCCAACCTCGACTGCCTCGCTAGAACGTCCACCAGATGAGAGCAAGGGCGGCTCGGTGGATTGGAGGAAGTAATTCAGTATCCTTGTGGGCGTGTTGAAGGCAGGCGCTCTGATATCATTATCCGGCATAGAATCCGGAATTTCGCTCGGGGGGGCAACCCACGAGTGTTGGGTGTCATCATCGAGTTGAGATGATACAGCAGGCACAGAGGGTTGTATGCCTGGCAACTCTGCTGACGGCTGGATTGCTCGTGCCAGGCGGGGTGAGCCGATATTATCCCATACGCTTCCGAATGATGCTTGCGGGGAGATGAACTTATTGTCGGAAGGGACAGCCCTGGAATTCGAAGTAGAGCCCTGGGGAAGAGGGACGGTCCGCTCTGGCTCGAAGTCTAGGTAGGCCTGGGCAAGCGCTCGGTATTTGACATCGTCTGCTGCGGCACTTGGTGCAGTGATGTGCACCAGGATCTCAGTGCCGTCTTTACTCCTCCCCATAGCTGTTGACTGCACTGGTCGGCTGGTGCGAGATCTCCATTGGGTGCGGCCTTGTTTCCTTTTCCTTTTTCTTGTTTCTCAAATCTGGACAATACCAAGTATGAGTCTGATGGAAGTGACAAAGGTCAAATTCTCCATTCACGTAGTGCAGTGTTGCTTGACTTTAACTTAGGTAGTGGTGTCTGAAAGAGAGCGTGAATACTTCACGGCAGGCAGGCCCAGGGTTCCGGGTGGCCCCATGCAGGGGTCTCAGCAATTGAGTGCTGCTGCACGCTTTGACTTTGCGGGGGCAGCTGGCAGGCCGGGGCAGGCTTTACAGTAGCGTAGGATGATCATGGCCAAACCAGTGGCAGAGGATCTTATCCTTGCCCCAGGAGGAACCCTGGAGCTTTGGTGGTCAAATCACTTGAATTCATGCTGGACTTTCTCGACAAAGACCACTTGGCCAGCCAATTGACCGTATCCCTCCTTTCTCACTTTCTTCCGAGGCAATAGAGGCGTCAAAAGGTCAAAAGCGGCAGAAATGGCTACATCAAAGGAGGGCAAGGTCGACGTCGGCAAGGTCATGGTCATTGGCGGATGCGGTTTCCTGGGCCACCACATCGTCAACCTCCTCCTGCGAGACTACGTGTGCGACGTGTCCGTTGTCGACCTGCGCTGCACCCACAACCGACGGCCCGACTCGGACGGCGTCAAGTATGTTGAGGCGGACATCACCAACGCCGACAAGATCGCTTCCGTCTTCGAGGAAATCCGCCCCGAAGCCGTCATCCACACCGCATCGCCTGCGCCACAGTCGGATAGCAAGGTCAGCGACAGCCTGTTCAAGAGGGTCAACATAGACGGGACGCAGGTCATCGTCGACGCCTGCAACAAGTTTGGCGTCAAGGCGCTGGTCTACACGAGCTCCGCCAGCGTCATCAGCAACAACGTCGATGACCTGATCAACGCGGACGAGCGGTGGCCTGTCCCCAGGGGCAAGGACCAGTCAGAGTATTACTCCGAGACCAAGGCACGTGCCCACACGCGTTCCTGCCCTGGGAGCTCGAGAAACCCATGCTGACTCTTCTCAACAGGCCGCAGCAGAGGAGTTAGCCATCAAGGCCAACCGCGCCGACGGCTCCAAGCTGCTGACCACCGCGATCCGCCCGGCGGGCATAGTCGGCGAGGGCGACACCATGGCGCTGCACCAGATCATAAAGGCGTACAGGACGGGCAAGACGGGCGCGCAGCTGGGCGACAACAACAACCTGTTCGACTTCACCTACGTCGAGAACGTGGCGCACGCCCACATCCTGGCGCTGCGCGCGCTGCTCGTCACCTGGGCCAGTAAGACCCAGCCGCTGGACCACGAGAAGGTCGACGGCGAGGTCTTCATCATCACCAACGACAGCCCCACCTACTTCTGGGACTTCTGCCGCGTCATCTGGAACGCCGCAGGCTCCCCCCACGGCAAGGACCACGTCTGGGTCATCCCCAGGGATGTCGGCCTCGTCATCGGCTGGCTGAGCGAGATCTTCTTCGCCATCATCAGGAAGCCCCCGACCTTCACCCGCCAGAGGTGTGTCTACTCGTGCATGACGAGGTACTTCTGCATAGACAAGGCGAAGAGGAGGCTGGGCTACATGCCTATTGTGCCCCTTGAAGAAGGGCTGAGGAGGTCTGTCAAGTGGACTTTGGAGCAAGAGGCTCGAGGCAAGATCAAGAACTGAGCAAAATAGGGGTCCAGCGACAAGGTCTTCAGCTTCTGGCGCGGCCTGCCCGGTGTCGTGGAGTATATGTATTAGCTTTAATAATCATCTTCTTGTACATAAGCGTACTCAGCCTACGCAGCATGCATGGGTCCAAGTAGGTTAGACAGGTGCAACAGTATCACTGGGGGTTCCAGGAAATCTGCACTCTTTTTTTTTGTCCAAGTGGCAAAAGCTGGAATACTGGGTTGGCTGCTAAAGTCGCGCGCCCGGCAAATGTATGATTGTATCCGTAACAACAGTGCATTGATATTCTCGCACAGCAAGTGCCGGCTGAAAATCCTCTTCTCTGCTTCCTCTTCAATGGCAAGCGACCGCCGTCGGTATCAACAGTCAAACCCCTCACATCCAAATACATCCCTTCTTCCTCAAGACTCCACTTCCCCCCTCTCTCCGTCTCTGTTTCAGAACGAGCAGCTCAGTCAGGTTCTCCTTTTATCGCACTCATCCAGTGAAGGAAATATAATAACTGGATCCGCGAGAGGAACATGAAGAAGAGAAGAAGAATAATATAGACCAAAGCAGAAGCGGAAATGGAACGCCGCTGCCCTGTTGTTTTTGTCGAATTGAAGCCATGCACGCATGTAAGCGTAAAATCGTCCACGGTCCCCCTTGGGGTTTTTTTCTTGCTTTCCGCTCGAGGGTGGAAATAAAGAGACACGCACGCAGTGAATGTGGCAACAGTGAAGAGAAAACAGAAAAGGGTGTTCTGGTCGCTATGGCCAAGAAAGATTCGAAAATGTAGAAAGATGATGCGAATGTAGCGTAGAAAAAGGGAAAAGACGGAGCACATGGAACGAACGCCGTCCAGCGATGCTTTGGATATGCCTCCCCCCCCCCCACCGTGCCTGTTAGGCCAAGTCGTGCGTACTCTAGTTTCAACGGATTACAAACAGCCTTTACCCTTTGGGTGGTGAAGAAGCGGACTCCTGAGATGAGGTAGACAAAGAACTATAGGCGAGACAACGAGCTGCACTACCCTGTGCCACTAACACCGACCGAGTTGTTTGGCCGCCCGTGATACGACCGTCGATTGTGGTCCGAGTCGGAACCCTCAAAGGAGCTGCCATAAGCTGGCTGTTGTGTCTCGTCTGGGTTCCGCCATCTAGGCGGAGTGCTTGGGTTCGAGGGCTGCGAGAAAGAAGCATTTGGTTCCTGCCAGCCAGGCGGCCGCGTTGCCTCGGGATCGGTCTCTACCCTTCTAGCGAGAGGCCTTGATGGGTTCATATCGCTGGCGTCGCCAAGCACTCCGTGACCACCATTCACCCTGCCACCATAGCGTTTCAGGATCTCCTTGGTAGTAATATCGCTGTCTTTCCCTTCTTTGTATGTTGGATCGTTGAGAACGTCGACGAAGTTGTCAGGGACCTAGTATGATGTTAGTCGAGGCCAAATGTATGATATAGGGATCATCTTACCAAACACATGGATTCCACATCATTGATCAGCGTCTCAACAACATTGATGGCCAACATAGGTTCGCTGTCGAGGGCAGGCCCTTTCATGGGGTTGTAGAGGATATTTGGTGCAATGACGGTTGCGAGGTTTTTCACGTCCATCTTGGACCCAGATTCATCATCGACCTGGTGGAAGTTTCCGGCCCATTTCAGGAAGGACAGGAGGACCTCCAAGCAGTCCCTGTGACACTTCGGGAGAAGACAGCACACCAGGTGGATGCATTGGCGTCTCTTGTCATCGTCTTGGATCTTAGCCGCGACAACCCACAGCCTGTAAAGCTTGTTTGTCATCAACGGATCTGGCATCTCTCGAAGGTACTTCTTCAGCAGAGCCGCGACCTGGACAACAGGCTGGGCCATCAAGTTGATGTTGTCACAGCCCTCGCGGTCGATCTTTTCAACCATTTCCGAGAGTTTCTTGATGTTTCCATTCTTTCGGAAGACACCTTCCACGGAAAGGTCCATCTGCCGCATGGTGGATATCAGGTCATCAATAATGGCGGGTACACGCAATGTAGTTCCTCCAATGCAATCAGTGGACTCGGCGCCGTCTCTTTCGATGACAACCTCGAGGGGAACGCCGAAGACGCCCTTCTTCTTGACCCCTTTCCTACCGTCATTCTTGAATGCTTTCCCGAACTTGTTCCAGAAAGTCGCGGGTTTCTTGGATTCGATGAGGTTGAGAAGCTCCTCGAGTGTGAACTCATCTTGCACCATGGGGTGCATGGTGAGCACAGCCAGATGACGGGCGATAAAGTACTCCATCGGAGACAGTTCGGAGAAGTATTTTCGTCCACCTCGCTGAGGTGAAGGCTCTCCATAGCCGGGCTCGCCAGCGCGGCCTGCCGATCTCGACCTCTGGTTGGCACCAATGAAAGGTTCAGTCGCGGGAGACCTAAAGAGCTCTTGACGTCCTGGCTTAAACGCAGGGCGTTGCTCTCGGGCTTGCTCCGCGGCAACGATGCGAGGAATGTCGTCCAGAGTCAAGGCATCTTGGTGGCCGAACATCAGGTCGGAGCCACCTTCCTCGCCGGGAACCTGATCCTCCTCGATGCGTTGACCTTGCATATTACCGCCACCCTCCACCCCAGGGTCATCCATAAGACGAGACGCCCGCGCTTTTCTAAAGCTCGCCGACAGGTGCTTATCAAGCCGTGTGCTCCTCAGGCGACGAACATCGTTCAAAGTATTCTCGTAGGATGACTCCCGGTGATGCTCTCGGTCTCCAGCGTATGATTTCGACCGCGAGTCGTACTGAAGCCGAGGTGCATCGCCCGCTGCGTGCCCATTCGCTGGTTCATATTCATTCACAGATGCCTCATCCAGAGCAGACAATGCACCAGTGCTCTTTAGTATATCCAGCAACCTGGCGAGCGCCACTTGAAGCAGGAAGACATATTGTTGCAGTTTCGTGATCCGCTCGAAGGGAGGTGTCGAGTCTGAGCTGTACGATTCGCATCCGCTGCAGAAGATCTTCTGGTCGTAAGTATTAAGTCGTGCATCTTCAGGGTTCCGCCCAAGTTCCTTTCCACATCTCGTGCAAGTCACGCAGGCTATGTGCCACCTCTTGTCGCCATTTTTGCAGCACTCGTCTTCCACAGGCTTTCGACAAAGCACACACTGGTCGGACTCGTTGGCTGCCAGCCGCGACATGGCAGCTGTGATCTGCAAGGATCCGTCCTCGTTCTTGAGGGTCTCGAGGGCACTGAGATCGTCCAGAAAGGCGTACAAACCCTCCGCGCTTGTCTGGTCCTTTTCGATTCGAAGAGCACCTTGCAAGCAGATGCGAATCAGGAGTTTTAGATAATGAGCAAGACCAGTTACTAGAGACAGTAGTTCCTGCGTGACACCAAGCTTGTGCGCGTTCTTGTCTTGCGTCTTAGACAAGAGGGAGAAGAATTGCACAATCTTCTTGCACAGTAGCTTTGCTTCTCGCGAGTACGACAGAGCTGTCCATATGTTAGATTCAGTCAGTGCCTGCGAGCATAGGGGGTGCTCACGTTTCATTTCAAGGCGTTGCATAGTCTCATCCAGTCGGTCAGCAGACCTGAACAGAATATCGACATGCCAGATGAACCTCTTTGCGACAACCACGCCGTCAACGTAAGCTCCGTTGCTAACATGCAGCAGCATGTCTGATATGCATGCGGCAGATGATTCCTCAAAGGTGGAGAGCACGCTCCAAATGCGGTAGACTTTCTCTTCCATCTTCTCCTCTTCTTCCCGGACTTTGTCGCGCGTCTTCTCGTCGTCCGGCGGAGGCTCTTCATCTGCAACGTCGCTGGGAGTAGCCAGTCGCACATTCCAGAACTTGTGAATCATGTAACACTCGGGGTGCCAGTGCTGATTTTGCCCGTTGCGGAAGATCTCGACAAACTGCTTAAGAATTGCCGTGTGGCATCCGTTGCACTTTTGGGCGAACTGGGTGGAGTAGTGGTAGTGGCAGTAGACTTGGGAATCATGCTCATAGTAACTGTCTTGGGCGCCAAAGACTGTCGAACAAAGTGAGCACGTGAAATGGTCGACATGGTACTTCCGCTCGAGTGCCGTGATATAAGACCCTCGGAGGGCGCCACCGCATTGGTAGCAAAGCAGACCGAGCCGTCGAAAGTAGTCTGTTTCGCAGAGGGGATATTGTCCCTGTCCATCTTCGTCGTCCGCGGGGAAGAATTTCGAGGCTACTATCTGCCCACAATCCTGTCAAACATTACCTGTTAGTTCACAGTCCCGCCTCGAGTCGGATCGTTGTACCCACGCGGCATTTGAAGCAGTCCAGGTGGAAGGTGCCATCGAGGGCGCGCACGAATTGCCCTGTCAGGGGCTCGCCACACTTTTTGCAGATACGCTGCCCTCCGCTCGCCTGTCGTCCGTTCCGGCCCCGTGACCTGTTCCGCTCCTGGCTCTGACGTGACTCCCCTTCTTCGTCCCAGCTGCGATCGCCGGCGCCGGCAGAGGGGGACAGGGAGGGCCGCCGGCCATCGCGAGGGCCACCGTTCTGCCGTGGCGGTCGATAAGGGGAGTAGGTCCTCGAATCGTCAGTGGTAAAACTCCGCTCTGGTGTTCGATGTCGTGCAGGGCGATCGCCAGGGGGGCCGCCTTCATAGTCGGGCCCCAACATGGTGACCCGCTCTGCCTTGTGCTACCCGTCTCTTTCTTTCCTCCACCGTGAAATCGTAGGCGTGTTAGGTGACGGTGCACTGGCGAGTATGGAGCCCGCTGTCTCGGGATGCAGCTCACAAAGGGTCGGTAACAGACCAGCGTCGTCTCTGTGGCATGGACGTCGTGGAGCCAGGATGGTCGCGCCCGATTCGGCAGGCCGTGTCGCAAAGCGTGTGGCGTGGTGTTGTCGATCGCTCGAGACGCCAGGTGCGGACCGGTGGCAGGACTTTGGGAGGCGGACCTTCTGGCGTGAGTTATTGGGGCCCGGGGGCCGTCGCTGGCATCACTGGGAGGGGGTGAGGGGGGGGGCTGTATGGGTGGCCGCCGCCGACGAGGACAGTTCAACGACGGTCTTGGCACCAGGAACGAGGGAGGTTGTGGATGCAGGCGGGTAAGGGTCGGGAGCCCGACACGAGGTTGGAATTGTGGCAGTTGATGAGACAGATTGAAGTTGGGATGCGATTCGAAAAGTCCACGGTTGGCCCGTCGAGAAAGAAGCGATCGACAAGTCCCCGCCTGTGGTAGCGAAGCGTAATTTCAGAGGTACGGTCCGTAAATGACGGCTTCCTGCGCACTAGCTGAATAGGAGTCAAGGTCGGCCGGTATGTGAGTGGGCGAGAGTGGGCGGAAGTGGGCGAGGGCGAAGGGCGAGGACGAGGACGAGGACGTGGGTGGCAGAAGCATAGGTAAAAAGCACAAAAAACAAAACTCCCCTGTCAATGCTGACGACAACGGCAACGACAGACGAGAGACTCGGGGAGGAGGAGGGAATGGTGGGAAGGGGGAGGTGGTGAAAGAGGTGGACAAGTACGGAGCAGGTATGTAGCAGCAAGTCGCTTCAATGAGCCTGTCTGCCTGTCTGCCCGCACTGCCATTCAGCAGGCGGTTATGGCCCGGTATCACCAGCAGGAGCAGCACACAGGCCGGATACCTGGGTACCTAGGTAGTCCTGGCAGGTAAAACCGTCCGGCGTCTGGACAAGACGTGACGGCCCCCCCTCCTCCCCCCAAAGGACACCACCTGCTTTGGGCTTGCCCAGGTGGAGCAGGTAGACAGGTACTTGAAATTGCAGGTCCAATGTAAGGCCAGGCCCTGCCATTGGCTCCTTGCCTCGTGCCCCTGTGCCAGTGTGCCCCTAAAAACCACCTGTGGCAATGTTGTTTCCACCTGCATGCTACCTCCCGCCGTTGGGTACCTATTGAGACCCAGGAGCCAGGAGGGCATTGATCAAGTATGTACCTAGGTACCTACCCATGTCACAGTACGCGCAGACCATTCCGAGGTTCCCCCCCCCCAAGGGCGCACCCGACGGCTTGATGGCAATCAGCTCCCATCGCACATGAAGAGTATGCAGGTCTCAGGGCTGTCTTGCATTTTTTACGCGCTCGACTAGATGAATATGCTCCCAGTCGGGCACGTATTTTGTTTGTCTGCTTGCTTGCACCACTAGAAATTGGAGGCGAAAATGAAAGAAGAATTCAGAAAAGCAAAGGAACCAAGAAGAAGCCCAATTTGGGAAAACAGAAGAAGCACAGAATCTCAAAACTCAAGCATGCACAGTAGATACAGTACTCCTTCGCTATACCTGCTCAGTCCACTCGCGGAAGAACTAGCAGACCCCGGTGTACTTGTGGCATTCCTGCCAACCAAAACAAGTCCCTGATAAGTGTGTTGCTGCTGCTTATTATTGGTCTCGCCGAGCCTTTTACTTCCCTTGAACCAACTGTCTGATTCTCTTCTCAATGACCTCCCTCCCGTCCAACGTTTTCCATACCTGATGCGGGGCCTTGTTCACAATATCCCAATCGTGCAAGTTCTCGGTCAGATGGGTGAGATCACGCTGTTTGCCCTCCCACTGGCTGTCGGTCCGGACCTTAATGGCCGAGCTAATGATGACGAGAGGAACATCGGGTGCTTGGATGGCCCGGCTCGATGTGACGTCCCGCTTCGTCAGGGAGTCGGCCACCAGGCTCTCCTGCAGCTTAGCAAATATCTGCTTCCCAGTCTGGTAAGAGGCTCTTCCGTATACTCGGTCCTCGCTCGTGCGGCCGTTGAATAGAGCACCGGGGATGCGGTCGAGGCCAAGAGGGGATATGACTCCCCTTAACCAGAGCGTGAAGCCTCTTCCGGGTGTACCAATGCGGTGAAGAAGGTCCTCGTGCAGCGGGTCAATCAGGACAAGACCCTTGATTTCCTTGCCATGCCGCGAGGAGAACACACGCGAGTAGATGGATCCAATGCCCGCGCTGGCGAGGACCCAGGGTCCAGTCTCGCCGGCACGGGCGAGCGCTTCGCTCAGAGCCTCCGTCGCCTGGCTGGCAGAGAATGGTGACGGGGCGTTGTCGCTCTGGACTATCTTCAGCTTCGGTCGGTGCTGCGAGTCTGGACAGGCATCGACTTACCCATGCGTAGCCAGGCCGATCTGAGAAGCAGTATCTGCTAAAGGACCCATTCTTCAGAGCATTGTCTGCAAATTGCCACAGTCCATCCTCCACTGGGTCCTCTCCGCCCTCGAAGAGCACGGTCGGCAGCTTATTTCCCTTGGAGTCCGTTTCGTTGCCACGGCAATAAAGATGGATCTGATATTTGTCGCCATCCACCCAGTAGAGTTCGCCAGGAGCCGCTATCTTGGCATCCACGGCTCTCAGGATGAGGGCGAAGGTCAGGAGCAGCGCAACCACGGCAAGCACGGCGAAGCCAATGGTCGAGAGCAGTACCTGAGTCCACTCGAGCAGTGTCCGCCGCGGCTCCTCGCGCCCGGTCAATCGCTCTTCTTCTTCCCTCTTACCTACTACGTGTCAATCACCTGCTACGGGGCCTGGAGTGATGCATTCTGGAATATTCCAAAACAGTACGGATGGGGAGCCAGAAAAGGAGAAGTACTGTACTTACCCCACTGGACGATCCGGTCGGCAGATAGCGACCAGACCGCCATCAAGAAGGCCCAGACAACGCTCGCAATGCCTGTCCATGCTTCCTCATGCCTGGTCTTCTGGACGGACACGTTGATGATTACGTTAACGAGCAACAGCACGGACGCCACTGCGGAGAGGACCCGGGCTGCCTTGGACGGGGCGGCGAAGAAGAGGAGGGTGACAATCAACGTGGACAGGGCGATGCTGGAGTAGCTGAGGCCGAAGAACCCTGACCCTCTGGTGGAGAGCCCGGGAGGCGAGACGAATATGGACACAAGCTGCAGCACCCACCACAGGAAGGTGATGATGGCGAAGAATATAGTAAGGTATCTGGTGAACCGGACCGTGAACAGGTTGTATGGAGACACGGCTGGATCGTCCGGGCTGAGATAACCTGGTCTGATGTCGCTGTCGACCCTGTTCGGAAGTAGTCGCGTGTGCTCGTCGGGCGGTGGTCCATTGTCGTGGGACTCGGAGTGTCTGTCCCCGGAGGCCCCCTCGTTGTCGTCTCTTCCGCCGAATACTCGCTTCATGGTGCCGCCGGATAGGGATATCTACCACAACGGTGTCTCGGATGCCCTCTCAGGCAGGCTTGAAGCCGCGATTGGTAGCAGACAAGATGGCAGACAAGATGGCAGGCCGAGTGGATTGGCCAGGTTTTGTTTCCTTCCTACCTACGTGCAATGCCAACAGCGCCGAGCCCTCGAGTGTTTACGGCATGACGCCTCATTCTTTTATGAGGCGACAATTGAGCGTCAAGTGTCACTACTACACCACACAAGGACGATGACGTAGGTCGAAGCGCCCAATTGTCTGGCGTGCGCTAGGCTCAGCGGTCGAGGCGAGGTTTTGTCTGCTTAGCAGGCGCCCTAAGACGCGTGCTAACGGCTTTCGATGTCGCCTAGAGCGCCATCTTGGGCGGGAGACGTTTCAACCTTGGTTACCAGCCTATCTCGATTTCCCATGTGCCCAGGTGCCTCCTTTGCGGGCTTTATTCGAAATCATCATCGAGGTCCCGAACTGGCGCGGGGTTGGCGTTCCCACTCAGACACGGACAGACACGGCTTGGACCAACCGTCACATGTCTAGCTGCCAACAATCATCTTTTGTCCGACTTGTTAGGCATTCCTCGAGGCAAGCAGGGCAAGCGTATACCAGCACGGCTCATAGTACTCAAAGCCCCAAATATCAATAGTCCTGTCTTGTTCTGGCAGGCAGCTTCTTTTTTTGTTCGTACCTCAAGGGCCCATTAACGCTAACCTCTGCTAGAGGTGACTGACTGACTGACTGACTGACTGACTACCTTTGGGACGTCCTCGTCAGGTACAAATTTCAAGGATGACCTCTTCTAGATTAAATCCTAACAAGATCATGCTCTTCTGAAATGGGCCTCCTCTGGCATGGCATGCTCCGGGATGGAATACCTGTGGGCGACACCTTATTGAGCACGTCCGGGGAAAAGTCCCCTGTCTAGTAACACCAGATGCCAGCTCATGTTGCCGTAAGGTTGTGTAGGCCTTCCGGGATGGCGTTTACATCTGACTTTGCCATGAAGCATGCATTGTTTGTTTCACCAATAATACATCCAAGTGCGCCATGTCGCACTGGTTGTGTCACTGTCGACTTGGTGGAAGGGGGGGGGGGGGGAAACTGTCGAGGATTGGCTCAGCTGAAGGCCGCCCTTTCTATATGTTGAAGTGGGCCGTTTTGTTCATCCTGGAGAACGGGGCGACTGCGCTCCCAGCTCTGGCCTCCAGCCGGGCCTTGATGAGGTGGTCGAGTACGACTGGACGCTGCGAGAGGCAGATGAGCCGGCACAAGCTTGACGGTTTCTTCTCCTCGCTGCCGCGAGGTCCTCAGGATCCGGGCCGAGGCCGGATGGCTTTATTGCCTCCTCCGGTATTCTTGTTGGGGGGACGCTACATGAGATGTTAGCAAAGTTGTTTGTTGTTGGAGGCGGCAATTGCTCACAGCAAGAATAATTACATACTGCAGCTTCATGCTTGCGTCTGGGTCGCGGGGCAGGACTCCGTTGTTCTTGAACATATCCTTGCGGTGCTGCTCAAACGCTTGGCCTGATGGCTCACTCACCGCAACCCACGACTTGAATTGTGATAGCCACCGAGCCATGCCACTTTTCTTCTTGGCCTTGTCGGTGGATTGGCAGTTTTCGCGACTCATCTTCTGACTAAACAGGCGAACACGAGCCAGACTCCTGCAGCCCTTAGGTATAGAGGTTCTGCCTGCCTCGTCGATGATGAATTCAAATTTGTGTCTGCTCCGGGGCGGAAGTCCTGGTCATAGACTTGTAATCCCGGACCAGCCGGACAGAATCGACGGAACGATGAATTCTTTGAGGCCTGGAGCCGGAAATGTTCGCAGATTGCGACTGTCTTTGCTGCTCCCAGCCCCGTTCTCATTTCCGCCTACGCGGTGTTATGTGCAGTTCCCCGTGTCGGCGGGTAGAGTGAAGAAAAGATTCAATCTAGTGTGGGACATGAGCGTGAATATGTGTGTTGCCGCTCAGTATCTGCCTCTTTTCTCGGTACCTCGGTAGGGAGGGGCTGTAGGGTCACATCGCTGATAAACAGCCAGACTCGCGGTCCGCTAGACACGAGATTCTGCGACAAAGAAGTCCATTGTGGAGGAGGGGAAGGAATCGATGCCTAGGCAGTAACTAGAGAGGAGAGAAACTGGTGTGAATGATCCCAAGCCCGGAAGCTTGGGAAATGAGCGGGAGAGTACTGGATTAGTGGTGGACAAACATAGTTCCCCGCGAGAGAGCTTACTGCATAACATGTATACCTTGCCGCTATGGATTCTAGACCTTACGCCTCGTCGCGTGGCCGGAGAGGTTGCCCTGCAGCCTCCCGAGACCCGTCGTGAGACAACCTGGGAAGTTAGACTGCTCAACAAGAAAACAGCCCGATTTCCGAAGATACGACACGTGAGTGACCTCAGCACCCAACGTCGAGCCTCTGGTGTGATGTTGTGGACTAGTTGACTACGCCCATCAAACAAGCCGCACAACGGCAGCTTGAGAGATAGCCCCAGCTCAAGCGTTCTAGATTGCTATATGCCTCTCCCACGTTATAGGTAGGCCCTCTAGACATGGGCAGGGCAGCAACGCCCCTTTCTAGTAGTGCATGAACACTCGACTGCCTGGCTGCACAGGCTGACAGGCTTCTCTCTACCAACACCAACCATGTGCTGGGCGAGAACGAGGGAGCTCTGTCTTATTGGTCTTCCGTCTAGGTCAGTCCAGCTCGCGGTACAGAATAACTAGGTGTCGCGTGCTGGTCATCGACTGAAGCCGACGGTTTGGACCCCTGCCTGGGTCGCCCGCTGACCTGCGCTCCGCTGTGGGACCAAAGCCCGTACCTAGCTAGCGACCCACGCCCCGGTGTCCTGTTTGCTTGTGAGAAGTTGCTCCTTTGGTTCTGCGTATAAGCCTTGCATGCATGCATTGGGCCGGCGAACAGAAGAGCCTTGCAGGCCATGGCTTAGTGTACAACCGCACTTCAGTGGCACTCCAGTGGTCCAGCGTCGCCAACAAGAGCCAACGCCCCAGGAATCAGGATCCTCCCTCCATCCTGGGTCCGGCTCCTGTCCGGTCTGGGTTCCGGACGGGCCCGCTACTCCCTTGGCCTGGGTGGAAGCCGTCCACGGGTTCTGACCAGCTTTCTGGTTTGGCCCCGCCTTGCGTACCCCTTACCACCAACCCCGCTCTTTCCAGTCAGTGACCACCTGGGGGGTTTTCAGGGACGCACGATGCAAGAGAGGCCGGTGTGGTGTGTACACAACGGCAGTGAAGGGCGTACATACACAGTACATGGTCGAATATTTTGATCACGAATTGGGGGAGGGAGGCTTTGGAAGCGAGTTTGGTGTCTTTGCAGGACCCTTCCCTAGAATGTGAACCCCACCTTCCTGCAGCCCACCTGCATTGCATGGCTTACCATGGACAGACCCTTGCGTCCGCCGTGCCTTCCCTGCCGATCTGCACGTCAACCCCAAACTTATTAGACATCTCACTGCGGCTGCCTTACTAACTTATAGCTATAGCACCTCCACGTCGGGAACACGACTCTGGGCGGGACCTTGTTTCGTTTATCCATCCTCCGACAACCCACCGCCAACATCCCTCCGTACATGAGAATGGCAGGACAAAAACCACAGGCCACAACGCAGGGCGCCTCCCCTTCCAGGCCAGCAGAGCCGGCCGCGCCAGTCCCCGAGCCCCTCTCGCCTCAGTTCAGGCCCATCCACTCGACCACGCCCATCCCGCCACCAACCATCCCAACCTTCCACCGCCAGACTTTCACCCACAAGCAGCACCCCCCTCAGGTTGAGTCCGTCCCACAGCCCCCGCCCCCGCCACAGCCTGTCGACTTTAGCGAAAACGTGGACGTAATCGCCCTGGAGTCGGCCATCCTGCTCCTCCAGAGGCAGAAGCAGAAGGCCGAGGACGACATCCGCCAGTTGCAGCGCATCAAGAACGAGGCAGTCAGGAAACCTGCCGAGTTTGTCCAGGACTTGGCCAGTGGCAAAGTAGGGCAAGGGCCTCAGGTCGTGCAACCCGCAAGTCGCGATGCCGCTGATCATGGCAACTCGTCGTCGTCCTCAGACGACGAGGACGACGAGAGCGATGCTGAGATGGAGGGGCAAGACGGCGGGAGCGGGGAATCCAGCAGCGGCCTCAAGCCTTCACCGATGAAGGCGCCAGGGAAGGGAAAAGCAGCCGCGGTAGCGCCACAGCCACCAAGGCAGGAACCGCCGCCATGGACGAACCTGCCCACGCCGCAGGACGTGGTGCGCATGCCCGCCATCAACTGGTCAAAGTACGCCGTCGTGGGCGAGTCTCTCGAAAGGCTGCACCGGGAGCAGCTCACAAAACCCACGCTCGGCACGCCGGCCACCCTGGCGGCGGACGGCAAGGCCTACGAGTTCAAGGGCGGGCCGAACCCGGACGACGGCAAGAAGTCCGTCGGGATCGCCGCGCCGTACGATCCTTTACATGAAAAGGTTAAGAAGCCGCGGAAGTGAGGTGATGATTTCTGTGCATGGATTTGGTGTTTTATGAGACGCAAGATACCCAAGTAATAATCTCACTCGCTGCCTGGATAACCTGCTCCCGAGTCCCGAAGAGGGAGCCATGTGCCATGTGGTAATCTGATTACAGGTCTTGTGACTATCCTGCATTAATGGTGTAAATGCACGTTTCCTTGCCTGGTATTTGCAGACATGTTCAAATTTATCCAATCTACAATCTCACGTCGCAACATCGTCATCCACGCGCGGCACCAGCCCGCCTCGTTAGCATCCAGCATACTGAGAACCCGAGACAGTGTAAATGGTAAAATAAAAATTCTCCATGACACCAAGTAGGTCTCATACTAACTCTCCTCCTGCTCTTGTACTCTCGACGTTCGTCAGGTTAGGAGCGGGCCAAAGCATGCCGAAAAGCAACGCAGGTGTTGTCATTTAGGATTAGGTAAGGTCTACAGGTAATGTCAAGTTTACCACCACACTTGTTCACTCAATCATATTCTCCGATATTTTGCTCGCCTCGTTCACAATTTCTCGCGTCCATAACATCCTTACCCAGAGTGTTGGAATCAGAAGCCAGTAAATAAAGGGCCATACCTGCGTAGTGAACACGGGTCTGTACGTTTTCCACCACGATCCAACACGCAGTAAGTTCATTCATCACCGGCAAACATTCCTCAAAGCTGCTCTTCATACACACACACACACACACACACACACACACACACACACACACACACACACACACACACACACACACACACACACACACACACACACACACACACACACACACACATATATATATATAGAGAGAGACAGAGAGCCGGCCGGCCGAATTATACCGTACGGGATCTGGCCGGGAACCAGTTACCAAGGAGCTAGCAGAGACCAAGAATGGAGTTTACCCCACAAACTTAAAGCCGAAGAGAAGAACTATGTCCATAGAGCCAAACAAAATGCGTTTCTGTTGTTTAGCATGTATCACATCCTATCTCTCAGCGTCAAGATATACCACACTCTGGTCAAGTGGCATCTGTTACGTAATGTCAATTCCATTTGTGTATAGCACGACTACCCGGCCATGAAAAGGATGTGCTACCGACCCCCTTTTCCGAGGCCCAGTAAAGGTATCAAGTGTCAACCTCAATGTGAACCAGAACGCCACTGGCAAGCAAACCCTCCGAGGACGTGAATAGGCAGCCATCCGTAGAATGCCAACCGCTGAGAACCAAAAGGGGTGGGGAGATTAAATCAGTGCAAGTGTGGTTCCGTGGTAGTCCTGTTTGCCCCATCCGTGAGTATGCCTGACCGATCGTGTCCTGTCCCTAAACGCCTGACCGAGAACATTCCGTGGCCGCATAAACAAACCCTCGCCCAAACATGCAATAGGGTGTAGTGGCTTCGAACGAGTCACATCTAGAGTTCCAAGGACGCCTGCACCGACCGGCGCAGCCTCTGCTTGTACTGCTTTTTGTCCTGGGGGCTGCCCCAGAAGAGCTTAAAAGCTTCGGGATGAACGAGAGTGCGCGGGTCGTAGGGTGGGCGGTCCTCCTCCAGCATCTCGATGATCGCCTCGAGATGGGTCTTCATGTCCTCCCGGCGAGAGGGGCTCGAGTAGTAACAAGGGGTTCCGTCCGGCGCAATTCGGTGGTGGAATATTTTTGTCTCGAATTTGGCACGGGGCTGTTCCTCTGGGAATCGTGGGCTCAGGTGGATCGTGATGCGGAACAAACCGTCCTCCAAAGGAGTCATTGGCTTGCCGATGTATGTCAGCACCCAGACGAAGGGGTTGCCACCCTCCAGTTCTACATGGTGCGCGAGGCCATGCTGTTTGAAATGCTCCAGGACTTGTTCATACTGTCGGCGCAGATTGACAGTGACTGTTGCATCTTTGAACTCGGGTGACAACCCCTGAGCCGCCCATTGATTCGTCTCCTCGTCCAGAACTTTCTTGATGTTTCGCAACCGCCTTTCAAGCTCTGTGTAGTGGAATTTACCGTCCATGGTATTGCCCTGCCCCTCGAATGGCATCCTGACGAAGGCCTGGCCGTCCTTGACCTCCTCTTTGGCTTTGCGGATCGACTCGAGGTAGGACTCGTAGTACCAAAGGAACCGACGTTTGCACAGGTCCTTGAAAGGTTCAAAGGCTGCTCCGGAGTCCTCGAGGCCGTCCATGTCTACTTCGTAATCTTCCTTGTCTGTGTTGGAAGATGCAGCGACATTACCATCCGCACCGATGCCCAAGTACTCCTCTAGTCGCTGGATGACGGAAATTCGCAGGCTCTCATGACGGATCTAATGTCAGGCAGATATGGTCAATAGCTGCTCATCTGTAAAAATGGCTGAGGATTTAAGCACCTTTTGGACGTATTCCTTCTGATTCTTCTTGTCTTGGGCTTCGTTGGCATCTTCGAACCCCGGCTCGTTCTCGTAAGGGTTAGACGACATTAGGCTCTGGATCGAGAGCAGTATCGACTCGAGACCCTGAGCAGAAGACCACTCCTCACCACGCTCGCCACGCCATGTTCTGTAGCCACGTTCAGCATTTATACTAGGCGATCGAACGAGAAAGCAACATACCCGAGGATAGAGCTGTGGGCCAGAGGTTAGCCAAGGCATCTCCAGGAAGGGCTCTGGACTGGACTTACAGGCAGACACGTCCTTGTGCATAAATGTTTGGGTTGAACCGACACCGGCCACCATTGGTGGTGATTGCGTTGACGCTGGGTGACTTCCGAGGGTAGTCTGCGGCAGGAGAGGCATTAGATGATGGACGAGGATGGATGCACTTTGCAGCGGGACAAGCTGACCTTTGTTAAATTTGAATGTGAACTGGGTATGTTAGCCTTTGATCGGGAACAGGCCCGGAGGATGTGCATCTACAAACCTCGAAGAAGCCAAACTCGTAAGGTGTCTCGTGCGGACCGATGATCAGCGCCTTCACATTGCGTACGTCGACATCACGGCATGCGACGGCCAGAGCTGGAGACAAGTCAGTGACACGCGGCGAGCCAGATGCTTGGCACTTGTGCGCATACATAGATCGGAGTTCCTTTGGATGTCGCTCAACTCCTGAACCACGAGTTAGCATGATGTTGGTGGGCTGCAAACCGACGCAATTCACTGCTGAGCCAGCTGGTGTGACCCCGCAGTAAGGCGGGCGGACATGCCTTGGTTATCCTGATTATGGATTGATCCGCCATGGCGGGCAGTCCTCAAGGCGCGGGGAATGGAATGATTCGCATAGGACTGATGGGTAGTGATTCACTTGGGAGTCGAGATAGAGCAGTCGCCGGAGAAGTGGTGGATTTCACTTGGAATGCCAGAACTGGTCTGTTTCCCAAGGTTGGCGGAGAAGTTGCCTGCAGTTGTCCCGGACGGATGACTTTCAGCAGCGGCCCCAGGGCTAGTTAAGTGGGGAAGTACAAGGGACCTCCACCAGGTGCACTAGGTAAACGAGGCAGCGAGGCAGGTGTGGCAGGCAATTGAATGTGGGGATCCCTACAGTGGAGGGGACAAAGCAGTCAGACGCGTCGCAGCCGACAAGACGCGTAAATGGGTTTCCTTTGGACTTCAGGCCTCACCTCTTTGACGCAGTCATCTTCCTGCTAGGCCGTTTCCCCTCTTTTGACGATCCAAAAGGCCAGATTGGCACACACACGGACAAAAGTCTAGCATGGCCAGCTTTTTCGACATCAAAGCCAGGAAGGCTGCTGCAGCCAACGGCGCAGGCAAACAGGACAAGAAGACGCCAGACACGCCTCGAGCGCAGCCCTGGGTGGAGAAATAGTACGTCCACGATCGTGCCCTCACTTGCTTTGCTTGCCGTATGTGATGCCTATTCCTAACTGTGCGCAAATTTCAGTCGTCCAAAGAGCCTCAGCGATGTCACCGCCCAAGACCACACAATCACCGTCCTGCAGCGGACGCTGCAGGCATCCAACCTCCCTCACATGCTCTTCTACGGCCCGCCCGGTACTGGAAAGACGTCCACGATCCTTGCTCTCGCCAAGGAGCTTTATGGTCCTGAGTTCGTGAAGCAGCGTGTTCTCGAGCTCAACGCTTCTGACGAGCGCGGCATCTCCATCGTGCGGGAGAAGGTCAAAGACTTCGCGCGTATGCAGTTGACCAACCCACCCGCGGGCTACAAATCACGTTATCCGTGCCCACCCTTCAAGATAATCATTCTGGACGAGGCCGACAGCATGACACAGGATGCCCAGAGCGCGCTTCGCCGGACGATGGAAACATACAGCAAGATCACGCGGTTCTGTCTGATCTGCAACTACGTGACGCGCATAATCGACCCCCTGGCAAGTCGTTGCAGCAAATTCCGCTTCAAGAGCTTGGACCAGGGCAATGCGAAGAAGAGGCTGGAAGATATCGCCGAGAAGGAGGGCGTTCAGCTAGACGATGGGGCTGTGGATGCGCTCATCAAGTGCAGCGAGGGTGACCTGCGGAAAGCCATCACGTTTTTGCAAAGCGCGGCGCGGCTGGTAGGCGCAGTCGCGACCAAGGGTGATGCTGATGGTGATAGCATGGAGGTGGATAAGAAGCCGGTCACTGTGAAAATTGTTGAGGACATTGCTGGCGTGATACCCAACGACACTATCGACAGGCTGGTGAGGGCAATCAAGCCAAGCTCGTCTGCAGAGGCTTATGCATCCGTGTCAAAGGCCGTTGAAGACATGGTCGCGGATGGGTGGAGCGCTGGCCAGGTGGTGACTCAGCTCTACCAGGCAATCATTTCCGACGAGACGGTTCCGGATATCCAGAAGAACCAAATTGTCATGGTCTTCTCTGAGGTCGACAAGCGCCTGGTCGATGGTGCTGACGAACACCTCTCGATACTCGATCTGTCACTCCGCATATCCAATATCATGGCTGGGCGGTAGGAGCGGAAGCGGATGACCACGGACTGAGAAGCCATCCTTCAAGACGATGGGTATCGGGGGCTTGAGGGCAGGTCTAAATTGGAGATCGCATTGGGCAGCATGAGCTACTAGCGAACATTCACGAGCGGCCGACATACAGGATTGCGGCAAGCAGGCGTGACATCGCTCTGAAATCGAGGGGCGGATGGACGTGGACGGGAACAGTTACTTGAGTGGCTAGAGAGCTAGGGAATCGGCTCGGACGGGGAATAGGAAAAGCACGGCGTTTCAAAGGATGGTAATACAATGGCTATTTATGGAGCTGAGTACTAGATGATGCGCAACTACAGAAGCTTTCGTGGGGAGTCTTCGGCATTGATCAGCCCGACACTACCATCCAATGTCGACCAGATATCTTCCTTCTCTTTGACCAAGTTGCTCTTGTTTTTGGTAAATGCTTTCGATGTTGGCACTTTGCGTGGGGAGGAAGATTCTGCTAACCAGATGTCGTCTATTGTTGTATCCTCGTCGGTCATGGGCTCGCCTCCGGTGATCGTATTTCGACCTAGCAGCTGGTCGATTTCCCCTAGTGACCTCGTGGACTTTTCGAGAGCGACCTGTCCTTGCTCGATCTTCTCCGCTACAGCCTCAAGTGTCGCAAGCTTTGCTGTGTCCGCTGCTGAAACCCACGGCTGCACGCGTTCTGAGACTCTGTCGACGTGATTGCTGGATGAGCCGGTCTCCAGACCAGTCCTACCCCTCGCAGCGGCTGGAATGGAATGTTCGGGTATCAGCTGGCTTTCTTCGGACAGACGGTCCAAAGCCCGTATGGTTTCTTCTGTTTGTCTCGCGAAGACTGTATTTATGTGTGATTTCTGGGCAATGTAGTTCCTCTGAGCCTGGCCAACTTGCACCAGGCCCTCGATATAAGGCGTGATGAGATGTGTCGCCGGGGTTGTGCGCGCGACCTCGGGTTGAGCACCAGACGTGGTCCTTGAAGGGGACTCCATCTCCACGGGTTTTGTTCGCTGTTGGACCAGCTCGATGAGAGCCTTGCGCGCTGCGACGTATTTGGCGTATTTTCCCTTGACGACGGAAAGCTGCTCATTCACATGAACCCTGTCCGCCGTAGGTTGTTGTTTCCCACCCGGTTCATTGTGCTCCGTCTCATCGAGGTGCGAAGCCTTACTTAGCTCTGCCTCCATCCAGCTGATGAGCTCGTTCCGAGTCGCACTCAACGCCGCAAGCTTCGAACTGTCGGTGATTGTGTCGCGCGTTGCTGTGGAGCGAGACCTTACATCCTCCAGCAATTGTTCTTCCTTCTTTAGCAGTAGCTTGGACCTCAGCACCGCCTTCTCCAAGCGATCGACGAGGGCTTTCAGGTCGGGTTTGGCTGGCCCATTGTTGACAGAAAAGCCGCTGACCACGGTTTTGGGTACATCTGGCAAGCGGTGACCATCCTTGAATATTTCCTCTGGCCGCACAAACTCTGGCGCTGCAGCCGGCTTTCGGCCCAGGGCCTCCATGTATCTCTCGACAGCCTGGAGACGTGCCTGCTTTCTCTCGAGCTTGATGGAGGTGACATGCTCTTCCAGCCGGTTAGCGGTACTAATTCCTCTCGTAGTAGAAGATCTGCCTTCCTGTACCGCTTGCCTGACTACCTCCTGGTCTTGCTTGGCCTTGATGTTGGCATGAAGTGCCTTCAGATAATCCCTCTGAATGCCACGGACGCCAGCTGTCGAGTTGATGATGCAGTCTGGCCCTGGCAAGGCCAGAGACCCGGGCTGAGGACCATTCTCATAAGCTGAGAGAAGGTGCAGGGCGAGCACCCGTCGGATATGCGACACCTCTTCACGCGTCCGAACGTAAGGCTCTAGCGCCGCCTGGATGCTTTCGACTGTTTCGGGGGCGCTGGGACACATGCTTCAGGAAGGGTTTTTTTTTTAGACCAAGATCTCATGGAATAGTTCGAGAGCGAGGTTCATGACGTAGCGCATCGGGTGCAATTCTTCGTTTGAGTGCGCAGTGTGTTTGCTTTGCACATGAAGACTGATGGGCTCAGGCAGGCGACAGCCCCTGTGCGAGGGGTGGTGCACCTGTGGTGCGTCTAGTGGTGCGTCTAGTGGTGCGTCTAGTGGGAAAGACCCCGGTCGACCGGTGCATGAAAATTAACACTTTTGCGACCACTCTCATTCTGCACTTCGTCAACACAGCATCCGGACTTCACTTTCAACCCACTCGCAACAAACGCCAGCCTCCCCTCGCCCTGGTGAGCGTTTGGAGATCCAATTTGACGCTTTCCTACTGGCGTTGTAATGAGATAATCGACACTTCCTGTGACCACCAGGTCCTCGCCGCCACCGTGGCACTCGTGACGCCTCTGTGTCTATAACCCAAACACGCTGCTACGGCCAGCCTGCTGCCTGCCAAATATTCGATCTCCTTGCACAACCCTTCTCCCCGCCACCAACACGAAGCTTGCACGACGGCTCTGATCACTACAAGCATCACTGTTTGCAGCACAAAAAAAAAGGCATAATCTGTGACCAGCTGGGCGCCGAACCTTTTGGTCAATAGAGAACACGAATCGCCAATATGTCGGGCGACAACTACCAACGCGATGTGTCGCAGTACAAGTACTCGGCGATGTCCAACCTGGTTCTCCAGGCGGACCGTCGATTTGTTACGCGCCGGACAGATGAGGCCACAGGGGACCCAGAGTCTTTGGCCGGCCGTCTCTCGATACAGGAGATGGGCGCGCGTGTTGCTCGGGATGCGGCGCCGAAACAGAGGAAATCCCACATTCCCGCGGTGGAAAGAGGCTCAGTGCGGGAAGGCGAGGACATCCCGCGGCAACAAAAGAAGAAGGGCGCAGATCCATCAAGAGGCGGCGGCATTCTGTCTGGCGCTGACGCCCTGGTCGAGGGTATCCGATACCGACCGAGAACCCAGGCGACGCGAGCGACTTTCGACTTCATATTAACCATCGTGGCCAAGAATTTGGGCGAAGTGTCCCAAGAAGTGGTGAGCAGTGCCGCCGACGCCGTATTGGAGTATCTGAAGGACGAGGATGTAAAGGACTTCGACAAGAAGAAGCAAATTGACGATCTCCTCGGAGCGTCTCTAAGTCCGAAGGAGTTCAATGAGCTGGTCAACCTCGGCAAGAAAATCACGGATTACGATGCGGAGGATGAGGATGAAGAGATGGACGGTGCTGACGACGACCAAGAGATCGACGAGCGCCAGGGTGTTGCCGTCGCCTTCGAAGAGGACGATGAGGACGCAGATGGCATCGTCAACGAAGTTCGAGACGAGTCATCAGAAGACGAGGATGACGACGAGGATCGTCCAGGGCTCGACGAGGAAGCTGGGGCAGCAGGTGCCGCAGATGAAAAGGATGGTGACGAGGCCGGCCTGGCTGACGGCGACGCCATGGTCATCGAATCAGCCCCGGCGGGGAAAGCTCAGAAGAAGACCCAAGAGACGAACTACATCCCTGCTTTCAAGATAGATGCATTCTGGCTGCAACGACAAATAGGCCGGCTGTACCCAGATGCCCATATACAACACGACAAGACGATACAGGCCCTACGCATCCTGTCAGGCGAGCCAGACGAGGAAGGCGGCGAAGAAAAACAGCTCCGAGAGATTGAAAACGATCTCATGGGATTATTCGACTGGGACCACCATGAGATTGTACAACAACTCATTTCGAACAGGGAAAAGGTCGTTTGGCTCACCAGAATCGCTCGAGCAGAGAATGCCCAGGCTCGTGAGACGCTGGAGCGCGAAATGGTCTCTGAAGGCTTGCAGTGGATTCTCGACGAACTTCACGGAAAGACTGGCGAGGAGAAGAAGGGAAAACTGGAGATCAAGATGGACCTGGACCAGCCTGAACACAAACAGGCGCCGGAGCCGGAGCACCCAGAGGGCCAGCTCATAGGCGGTCTCCAACCCAAGAAGCTCATCAACTTGGATAACCTCGTCTTCGATCAGGGGAATCACTTGATGACGAATCCGAAGGTGCGACTTCCAGAGGGATCTACTAAACGGGCGGGTAAGGGCTATGAAGAGATACACGTTCCGCCGCCCAAAAAGCGAAGTGACCCAAGCGACAACCTGATACCCATCTCCGAGATCCCGGAATGGGCACGCGAGCCTTTCAAATCGGTCAAATCCCTCAACAAAATCCAATCCAAATGCTTCCCGTCAGCCTTTGAAGACGACGGTAACATGCTTGTCTGCGCTCCTACAGGATCCGGGAAAACCAACGTTGCGTTCTTGGCAATGCTGCGAGAAATCGGCAAGCATCGTGATCCAGAGACGGGAGACATCGACTTGGACTCGTTCAAGATTGTCAGCATCGCGCCTCTGAAGGCTCTGGTCCAAGAACAAGTTGGTAACTTCGGCAGCCGCTTGGCTCCTTATGGCATCAAAGTGTCCGAATTGACTGGCGATCGTCAACTCACTAAGCAACAAATTGCCGAGACTCAAATCATCGTCACCACGCCGGAGAAGTGGGATGTGATCACTCGCAAGGCGACCGACACGTCCTACACAAACCTTGTACGCTTGATCTGCATCGACGAGATCCATCTTCTTCATGATGACCGTGGGCCCGTCCTGGAAAGCATCGTGTCCCGCACAATTCGAAAGACGGAGCAGACTGGAGAACCCGTGAGAATCATTGGTCTATCCGCGACACTGCCAAACTACAAAGACGTCGCCAGCTTCCTTCGAGTCGATCCGCAGAAAGGCATGTTTCATTTTGATGGATCATACAGGCCTTGCCCTTTGCGTCAAGAATTCATCGGCGTGACCGAAAGGAAGGCGATCAAGCAGCTGAAGGTCATGAACGACGTCACCTACAACAAAGTGCTGGAGCATGTGGGCAAGAATCGCAACCAGATGCTTATCTTCGTGCATTCGCGCAAGGAGACCGCGAAAACTGCCCGCTACATTCGTGACAAGGCGCTGGAGATGGACACCATCAACCAGATCCTCAAGAGCGACGTCGGAAGCCGAGAGGTCCTGCAGGTCACGGCGGATGGAGCGACCGACAAGGATCTCAAAGATATCTTACCCTACGGCTTTGGTATCCATCACGCAGGTATGAGTAGAGCTGACAGGACCGACGTGGAAGAGCTTTTCGAGGGTGGGCACATTCAGGTGCTTGTCTGCACAGCCACCCTTGCCTGGGGCGTTAATCTACCTGCACACACGGTCATTATCAAAGGGACGCAGGTTTACTCTCCAGAGAAAGGTAGCTGGGTCGAGCTCAGCCCACAAGATGTCCTTCAGATGCTGGGTCGTGCTGGACGGCCCCAGTATGACACATTCGGTGAAGGCATCATCATCACCACCCAGACTGAGATGCAATATTATCTTTCGCTCATGAATCAACAATTGCCTATCGAAAGTCAGCTGGTAAGCCGTCTGGTCGACAACTTGAACGCGGAGGTTGTTCTGGGCAATGTGCGCTCTCGGGACGAGGGTGTGGACTGGCTTGGCTACACATATCTCTTCGTGAGGATGTTGAGATCGCCGGGACTTTACAGCGTTGGCGTCGAATACGAGGATGACGAGGGTTTGGAGCAGAAACGGGTTGATCTAATTCATTCTGCCGCCCACGTCCTCCGCAAGGCGAACCTCATCAAATACGACGAGAAGAGCGGGCGCATGCAAGCAACTGAACTGGGCCGCATTGCCTCGCACTACTATATCACATACGGATCCATGGAGACCTACAATACACACATACAGCCGTCTATCACCAACATCGAACTCTTCCGAGTATTCGCCCTCAGCGCTGAGTTTAAATACATTCCCGTCCGCCAAGAAGAGAAGCTCGAGCTAGCCAAGTTGCTGGGACGGGTCCCGATACCTGTCAAGGAGAGCATTGAAGAGCCGCACTGCAAGATCAATGTACTTCTGCAGGCGTACATCTCTCGTCTTAAGCTCGACGGCTTGGCTCTGATGGCCGACATGGTGTACGTGACGCAGTCCGCAGGACGTATTCTGAGAGCCATCTTCGAGATTGCACTGAAGAAAGGCTGGTCCTCTGTGGCGAAGACGGCTTTGAATCTGTGCAAGATGGCAGAGAAACGAATGTGGCCCACGATGACACCATTGCGCCAATTCCCGAGTTGCCCGAGGGACATCGTGCAAAAGGCAGAGAGGACTGAAGTTCCATGGAGCAACTTCTTTGATCTGGATCCGCCTCGCATGGGCGAGCTCTTGGGAATGCCAAAGGCTGGCAGAACAGTCGTCGGGCTTGTGAACAAATTCCCTCGAGTTGAGGTTCAGGCTCAGATCCAGCCGCTGACACGGTCCATGCTTCGCGTTGAACTCACCATTTCCCCCAATTTCGAATGGGATGAAGACATACACGGTCTTGCTGAGAGCTTCTGGATTCTGGTCGAGGACTGCGATGGTGAAGAGATTCTTTTCCACGACACATTCCTTCTACGCAAAGATTACGCCGAATCAGAAACAAGCGAGCACATCGTGGAGTTTACAGTGCCGATCACTGAACCGATGCCTCCCAACTACTTCATTTCCGTTATCTCTGACAGATGGATGCATTCCGAAACACGTATCGCAGTCTCTTTCCAGAAACTCATCCTTCCCGAGAAGTTTCCACCTCATACAGAACTTCTTGATCTGCAGCCTCTACCACCCTCAGCCCTCAAGAACAAGGAGTACACAGCTCTGTATCCTCAATGGGAGTACTTCAACAAAGTCCAGACGCAGACTTTCAACACCCTGTACACCACAGACAACAATGTTTTCGTAGGTGCACCTACAGGGAGCGGCAAGACTGTGTGTGCAGAGTTTTCCCTGCTACATCTCTGGTCTAAGCCCGACGCGGGTCGCGCCGTGTACATTGCCCCCTTCCAGGAGCTGGTGGACATTCGGCTTCGGGATTGGCAGAAGCGCCTGTCTGGGCTCAAAGGCGGCAAAGACATCATGAAGTTGACTGGTGAAACGGTAGCCGATATCAAGATCTTGGACGCCGCAGATCTGGTTCTTGCGACTCCGACTCAGTGGGACGTCCTCTCCAGGCAATGGAAGCGTAGAAAAACCGTGCAGACTGTCGAGCTCTTCATTGCGGATGAGTTGCAGCTACTCGGTGCCTCCATGGGCTACGTGTACGAGACCATCGTCTCCAGGATGCACTACATCCGGACTCAGACTGAGTTGCCAATGAGGATTGTCGGTCTTGGTGTGTCCCTTGCTAATGCAAGAGACATTGGAGAGTGGATTGGAGCGAAGGCGCACGACATCTACAATTTCAGTCCGCACGTACGCCCCGTACCACTGGAGCTTCATATCCAGAGCTACACAATCCCCCATTTCCCTTCACTCATGTTGGCGATGGCGCGGCCGACCTACCTTGCTATCACTCAAATGTCCCCAGACAAACCTGCGCTGGTTTTTGTTCCCTCCAGGAAACAAACGCGTGCGACCACTCGAGACATTCTCACCGCTTGCTTGGCCGAAGACGACGAGGATAGGTTCCTTCATGTCGAAGTGGAGCAGATCCAACCGCTCTTGGAGCGTGTCAGTGAAGAAGCACTTGCTGAGGCATTGTCCCATGGCGTCGGTTACTACCATGAAGCTCTCAGCACCGATGACAAACGAATTGTCAAATACCTGTACGACAACGGGGCCATACAAGTCCTGGTGGCATCGCGTGATGTGTGCTGGGAGCTTGATTGCACTGCGCATCTTGTCGTCGTGATGGGTACGCAGTACTTTGAAGGTCGTGAGCACCGCTATGTGGATTATCCTATGACGGACGTGCTGCAAATGTTTGGCAAAGCTCTGAAGTCTTCGAAGGATGGCCGCGGGCGCGGAGTTCTGATGCTCCCCGGCGTGAAGAGGGAGTACTACAAGAAGTTCCTCAACGAGGCTCTGCCGGTCGAGTCACACCTGCACTCATACTTGCACGATGCTTTTGTTACGGAGATCAGCACTCGCATGATAGAATCTGGCGACGACGCAATAGCGTGGATGACATTCACATACTTCTACCGGCGTCTCCTGGCCAATCCTAGCTTCTACAGCTTGACCAACACCACCGAGGATGGGCTTAGTCAATACCTCTCCGACCTCGTTGAAACAACACTGAGAGAGCTGGACGAGTCAAAGATCATCGAGTTTGATGAGGAAGACGGTTCGGTAATGCCTCAGAACGCTGCCATGATTGGTGCCTATTACAACATCTCCTACATCACCATGCAGACGTTTCTACTCTCGCTCAGCGCCCGTACGAAGCTCAAGGGCATCCTCGAAATCGTCACCTCAGCCACCGAGTTTGAGGCAATACAAATCAGAAGACACGAGGATAGCCTGCTTCGTCGTATCTATGACCGTGTGCCTGTCAAGATGGCACAGCCGGACTATGATTCACCTCACTTCAGGGCATTTGTATTGCTGCAAGCCCACTTCTCCAGGATGCAACTTCCGATTGACCTGATGAAGGACCAGGAAACGATCGTCTCCAAGGTCGTGAGCCTCCTCAGCGCGACGGTCGATATCCTCTCGTCAGACGGGCATCTGAACGCCATGAACGCCATGGAAATGTCTCAGATGGTGGTTCAGGCGATGTGGGACCGCGACAGCCCACTGAAGCAGATCCCCCACTTCACGCCGGACGTCGTAAAGGCGGCAAACAGCTTCGGAGTCAAGGATGTCTTCGACTTCATGGAAGCAATGAATCCCGAGGAGAACCCCCAGTACGGCGAGCTGGTCAAGGCCATGGGTCTTTCACAGAAGCAACTGGAGGATGCGGCCAAGTTCACCAATGAGAAGTATCCGGACGTGTCGTTGGAGTTCGATGTTGAAGACCCTGAGAACCTCCGTGCTGGCGAGGCTTCTTATCTCAACATCAGAATCGAGCGTGAGATTGAAGAAGACGATGAGGTTGACCCCGTGGTTCATGCGCCGTTCTACCCTGGAAGGAAGTTGGAGAACTGGTGGCTTGTGGTGGGCGAGGAGAGCACCAAGACGCTCTTAGCAATCAAGCGCGTGACAGTTGGCCGCAAGTTGAATGTCAAGCTGGAGTTCACGGTGCCGACCCCTGGGGAGCACGAACTCAAGCTTTTCTTGATGAGCGATTGCTACATCGGAGTCGACCAGGAGCCTAGTTTCAATGTGACGGTGGCGGAAAGCATGGAAGTTGATGAAGATGAGGACGAGGACGAGGACGAGGAGGACGAGTAAGGGCGACTGACGAACGGAACAGAAAGCCGAATGGGCAGCGAGTTGTCGCCTACCCAAAGACTGAAGAGCCGGAAGGATTATCAGATTGAGGAGAACCGTAGGCAAGTATCACAACGAAAAGCCAGTTATTTTGAAAGGTGTTTTACATTCCGTGTCGCTCGTGACCGCCGCCGCAGTGTTCACACGACTGCGTGCCCGTCAGTGGGCCGCCTGGACTGCTACCACATCACCTACCCCCCCCCCCCCCCGGTTTGCCTCAACGCGGGGTCTACGATCTGCCAGTCTCTGTCCGTTTGACTGAGAGCATGTGGAAAAGTTGGGCCTAATGGAGAGGACAGGCGATACGAACCTGTGCACAGGCCGTGGTGGGCAAGGACGAGGGGAATGACGAAGCTGATCTCAGAGGAGACGCGGTGTGTGGGTCGCGCTGGTGTGTGAATGGAGGCGTCGATGGCGGTGATGCCCTGTGTGGAGGGCATTCACGGTGCCAGGCGGTGCTGGTGTGCTTTGACGGGAGGATGGGCGATGAAAGGCTGCCCTGTAGGAGGTTATGCAAAGAGAGGGTGGCTGATAAGACGTTGCACTATACGAGGTTGTCCTATAGGAGGCTGTCGAGTGGCCTGGGCCACGAAATGGACGGAGTGGCGTGGAAGGGGGCGCGAGGAGGAAGCTCGGGCGTCAGGCAGGCTTTGCTGAGGGCAGGGTGTGTGACACCTTGGTCAGGGCCGTTAGATAGGATTTCGCAAGCTCGAGAGAGGCAGGTACCCACCCGCCAACGCCCAGCACCGCGAACCCCAGCTCGTACTTGGGCAATTCAAGCTGGACACAGAGCGCGCGGCCGTCTCCAGCCTTCCGTTTCCTGCTCCCTCGCCCTCCGTCCACCTGGATTCCTCTGTGTCTGTCTCCGCCTCCCGCCTCCCATTGACTTTCGTCAGCCAAAGTTCTGCGCCGCCTTCCTGCCATCGAACCGTCGCCCAACTTTTCGTCTCCAACTTTCAACTCCACAAAGATAGACCGGACCAGCACCGACACTGCTCGTCCACTGTCACCATCTCCTTCCCTCTTCCCACCGCATCATCTTGGCGGCTTCCCGTGCACCCTTGTCATCAACTTGCATCAATTTTTCCATCCCCACCCATCCTCAACGCGAATAACGCGTGCATTCACGTCGGTTCACATCGACCCCCGGGCATTGTTTCCCCCAACGCGCCGAGGCATCACGTCGCCCAACCATCTTCAATATGTCTGACGAGGGCAGTGCGCAACCTGTTGCTGCGCCTACAGCGGAGGCCAACAGTGCAGCTGACGGCGCCACTGTTGACACCAAGGTGCCCGACGCGCCTGTCTCTGCAGCTGCTGAGGCAAACGCCGAGGCCCCCAATCCCGCAGGGGACAAGGCAAATACGGAAGCTGCCGAGCCAGCTAAGGAGGACGAGGCATCCAAACAAGCTGAAGGTAAGGAAAGCCCGTGTCGTCTTCGCCTGTTCCTGAATATGCACCAACCCCTCGTCAATGCGATCGTCTGCTGACCACCCCATCGAACTCATAGATTCAAGCAAAGCCCCAGCCGAGAAACCCGCTGAAGACGGCGACGTTGAGATGAAGGACGCCCCAGACGCGACGAACTCCCCTCCCGCCGAGGGAGCTCCTACCGAGGACAAGACAGAGCACGCCGCCGCCGGAGAGGACGCCAGCGCAGCCGCGACCAAGACCAAGACCCCCGCTCGGAGGAAGTCCACTGCTGGCGCAGACAGCGCCAAGGGAAAGAAGCTCAACAAGAAGGGTTCTCGAGCTGCTATAACACACATCGATGCTCAGCCCGGCCAGCACTTCTTCATCAAGCTCAAGGGCTACCCGCAGTGGCCATGCATCATTTGCGATGAGGACATGCTGCCCCACGCACTTATCAAGACGCGACCTGTCAGTGCCATGCGAACTGATGGGACCTACCGTGAGGACTTCGCCGATGGTGGCAAGCGCGCTGCCGACCGGACATTTCCCATCATGTACCTCGCGACCAACGAATTGTGAGAAACTCCTACTTTGCGAAGTGATCTCAATCGTTTAGGGTCTAGACTAACTTTGGCATACAGTGGTTGGGTCTCGAACAAGGACTTGGTTGATCTCGACTCCGACAAGGTATCTGACCTGATCACCCCGAAGATGCGCAAGGATCTCCAATTGGCCCACGAAATCGCCGCCGAAGGGCACAACCTGGAGTACTACAAGGACCTGTTGCAGCAATTCCAGGAGGAGCTCATTGAGAAGCAAAAGGCCGCCGAGGCCAAGGCCGCCGCCGCTGCGACGCCGAAGAAGTCCAAGAAGCAGGCCAAATCATCTGCCGACGTCGAGGACGTCGAGATGGAAGATGTCGATGACGAGCCACCCACAACCAAGGCGAAGAAATCGGAGAAGAAGCGCAAAAACACCGAGGACTCCGAGACACCCCAGCGCTCCGAATCCGTGAAGAAGCCCAAGATCAAGCTCACTAATAATGCGACGCCGAAGACTGCCAATGGCGCCACGCCCAAGTCCGCCAAGGCCGGTGGTGAGGCGAAGACCAAGAAGGCAAAGAAGCCCGCTAAGGAAGCCGACGAGGAAGAGAAGGCGCAGTCTCCCAAGGAGCCCGAGATGAGCGCTGAAGACCGCTTCGAGCGCAAGAAGAAGGAGGTCCTGTTCCTTCGCCACAAGCTCCAGAAGGGTCTTCTGACTCGAGACCAGCTGCCCAAGGAGGACGAGGTTAAAGTGCTCTCGGACTACTTGGTGAAGCTTGAGCAGTTCCCCGATCTCGAGACCGAGATCATCCGGGCTACCAAGATCAACAAGGTGCTGAAGGCCATGCTGAAGCTGGACTCGATTCCCAAGGAGGAGGAGTTCAATTTCAAGCCCCGGTCGCAAGCCCTGCTCGAGAAGTGGAACAAGCTCTTGCAGGAGGAGGGCCCTACTTCTGCAGCACCTGAGGAAACCAATGGAGTAAACGGTCACTCTGAGGCCCCAGTCAAAGAGGAAGCTAAGACGGGCGCCAATGGTGTCGCGAAGGCCGAGACTGAGGACTCCGAGACCAAGGCTGAGGCTCCGGAGGAGAGCAAGGCCGAGGTCAAGGAGCAAGGGAAGAAGGATACGCAGGAGGATGAAAAGGAAGAGGCTGCGCCAGAGGAAAAGCCAGCTACTGAAGAGGTGTGAACTCCCTTGCTCTACATACATGTCTTCCCGCTCGATCGTCCGACAAAGGTTTACTGGGTACGCAGGAAGCTAACGTTCGCAACAGAATGCCAAGTCTTCTGCAGCTGTTGAGGCTACAGCGTGAGGGCTGGCATGCCCAACAATGAAGAGTGGGTTCCGGTGAATTACGCCATTGATCTGGGACTGAGACCACGGTGTTGATTGTAAAATAAGTACCTGCGTTCTTTGCTTTACAATGCGAAAGGGGCCACGGTTGAGGTGGGCTGGTGTTCTCGGGAGTGCGGTCATTCCCCTACAGTTCTAGGCCGGGCAAGACCGGGATACGTTTTGTCTTGACGAAACTTGGAGGGAGCGTTGTCCCTAGCGCGAGAACAAATTGGGTTGGACGGTTGAGTGGGAGCGGGCGGACTGCAGAGAACAATCACGGTTTCTTCTGCAAGACCTAGAACGACAACCTGGCAGGCAGCAAGCTGCCGAGAAAGGAGGGTGCCGCTTTTTGTTAGAGGCGCAAGGCATCATCTTTTTGCGAGCAAGAAAAAAAGGCCGTGAATTCATTGGGATAATGCAGTTAGCTCAGCTGGTACCAAGAACGAATCAAATGACAGAACAAAACAACAGTCCAAACAGAGAAAGACTGTGTCTGAAGGGCTCGTGACTTTGGTACTACCGGTGTGCCGGCCCCCCCAAAGTTGACGAAAAGTACGGAAGCAGATTCTTACGTAACATACGCCTCACAAGCAGACGCGACCGCCTCGCGTCTCGGTGTGCCAGGGGCTGGCTGGTACCTGCCCGGGTCCTTTCACCTCACACCCGCCCTCACGTCCAATTACACGTGGACAGCAGCCAGTATGGAGCCTGAAGAGAGTGGCTATGCCCATGATGATCACAGAGTGAGTTTCCCCTAGTCTGCAGTTGACTTACCACTGACAGAAGGCCTCCAGGCGGCGTTCATTTTTGGGCAAGATGACGAGACTGACCGGGTCTCACGCCCGGCGAAACGCAGGAAGATCTCAGCAAAGGCAGCCGCTGTAAAGCCCAGAGGCGGGGACCATTTTCAGCCTGGGTCGGAGTTTGTGCCGCTGTTTCATGGCGCAGAGAACCAGGAGTTTGTAAACCAGCGGCAGGCGCTGTTCACCGATGCCTGGACCGAAATTGACGCCCGGATACAGGTGCGTCCAAGAGCAATCAAGGCGTGCACTCGACCAGTATCAGTCCTGTTGACTTTTCCGTAATTTATAGCATGTCCTCAAGGAGTCGAACCGCAGTACCTTGGACGCAGTCGCCTCGTTCGTGGGCGAAGCCCACGCGGTGGAGGATTCCAAGATTCGAGCAGCACTGATCGTCACGGGGCCCAACATCTCGTCGCAGGGCCTCTTGTTCGAGCAGTTAGGCGAAGGCTTGGGCGGCACTGCCAACGGGCCCTTTGTCAGGCTCAGGTCGGCGGAAGCGCCGAACCTAAAGGCAACGCTGAAAAAGATCATCCGCGATGCCACGCAGCCGTCTCCCGACCACGGAGATGATGCTGAACTGTCTGTTGGGAAAGATGTGAGTCGGGGGCCGATTATGGATCTTGGCTCGAGAGTATGACTAACTGGTAGGATCTCATGGCAGGGTCGCAAGTATCTTGATTATGACTTGGAGGCGCTGCATACACATGTGAAACACCACTCGGCAAAACAAGTCATTGTGGCTTTCCAGGATAGCGAGGCGTTTGACACTGGCCTCTTGTCCGATTTGGTCACACTGTTCAAGTATGGAGGATGTCTGCCCACTTATTATGAGGACCTGTTACTGACGTCTTACCTCAGGTCATGGAAAGATAGGATCCCGTTCACCCTGCTTTTCGGCATTGCCACCTCGGTTGAACTCTTCCAAGCGCGTTTGCCGAAGTCGACCAGCCAGAATCTCTATGGCGCCCAATTCGATGTCGTTCAGATGTCATCCGTTCTCGAGAACATATTCAAGGCTGCTGTCGCTCATGCAGCGAATCCCTTGATTATCGGACCAGGCCTGCTTCGTAATTTGGTCGAGCGGCAGCAGAGTCAAGTTGCCGGCGTACAAATCTTTATGAACTCATTGAAGGTGAGTCCGTCTCCCGTCCTTGACGCATGTCCAGGAGCTCACACATCGCAGTACGCCTATATGTGTCACTTCTACGCCAACCCTCTATCAGTTCTGCTTTCCGAGGTGAAACCACAGCCAGAGCACCTTGAAGCCCTTCGGAATCTTCCCTCGTTCCGGTCCCATATCGAGGATGCCCTAGAGAAAGGAAGACTCGATCACGTGCGATCAATGCTTGATGACGACGCCTATCTCCTGGCCGAGCAGCAGAGGACAGCTGAGAAAGTCACAGCGAATTGGGAGACGCGGCTTCTCAAGTCTCTGTCGCTTCTCGAGGCTGGCGGGCTCCTCCAGGAAAGCTTCATAGCCATGTACACAAATGCTCTCGATGATGGCATTGATCTGCATTCCGATGAGAGCGGCGTTCTGGATTCGATCAAGAAGATGTCTCCTGATGAAATCCTAGCGATTTTACAGCGCCTCTTGGATACGGTCCGGAATGGTAGCCGGGAGCTAGGCATGAAAGGATGGGCATCTGAAGACAAGAAGTTCATCCGCACTCTGTCCGACATGCTGGAGCGATTGGCTTCACTCCAATCTCAGTCACAGTTGACCGGAAAGCCTCTGCGCAGCCAGTATACTGCCCAGACCAAGCAACTCAGAACCACTGTTGTTGCACAGAAAGTACAATTAAGCAGGGACGAGACGAGCCTATCAGACGAAGACAAGGCCTTCACAGAACTAGTTAATGGTCTTGTAGGATCTCTTGCAGATGGAATATCGTGCGAACCCGCCAGCACAATCCTATTTCACGAGCTATGGATGTATGAATCCACATCACCTCACAAGGATGTATTCATTCCGCGGCCCGGAGCCATTTTCGAGCGTGCTCTCTCGAAGCCTCACGACTATCTGGCTTGTGCTTGCTGTAGCACAGCTGATGGGAACGCCTCCACGTTGCCGGCGACGTCGATCCTGTACCACCTGTACGGGGAGGCGGGAGCGCTGGTCAACGTCGCTGACTTGTGGTCTGCCTTCCATGCGCTCGTTGGCCGCGATGACGACGATGAAGAGAACCCGAAATCGAGACCAGGAACCAAGGCGACTAAATCGCGTGTCGAAAGCGGCCTTGACGAACGCACTGCTTTGCTTCTCTTCTATCAGGGACTTGCGGAATTGAAGGCAATGGGGTTTGTCAAACCAACCAAGAAGAGGGCCGATCACATTGCTAGACTAAAGTGGTTATGAAGCACGGTCTGGGCCGGAGTGTGATTGGGATGACTTGGTGACGGGCAGCTTTTCACGTGAAGAGAAACGGCTTTCGGCATGGACCATGAGAAACGGGTGTGCACCGATTGGATTTGTCCTATTGCGGACGAGACTAAGTGTAGTTCCCGGCCATTTGGCGGCTTGACTGCCAAAGCTGTCATGATGTCTCACCTCATAAAGGTGCTTTCATTGACGGTCACTGCGGCCGAAGAAGTTAAGGAACCGTGTGGCTCACATGGCCGATATGAAAGACACAAAGGAGGTCCGAGGGCCTCTTAGAAACGGCTGGGCCCTTTTGCACAACCCCCCCAAGAATTACTCTAATGAAGGGGACCCGAAAATACACAACAAAGACCAACTCCTGTAGCCGCGCCCTTACAAGTAGCACTCGTCAGCCCGCAAGACCAGACACGCATGCCTCTTCGATCTGCACTGATCACCATTTGGCGTTTAATCAGGGAACCGATTTGATTCACGGTTCTCCGACACTCGACACAGAAACAGGGGACAAATAGATTGTTGCTGCTGGCACAGCGATGGCCTTAGCCAACTGACACACAGTCTCTTGTAACACACACCACCCATCCATCATTCTCTTTGGCCTTCCAACTGTTTTGACTATTGATGAAAGAAGCTCCCTCTTTTTGGCTTCTCAAATTTCTTCTATTTAAGCAATAACGGTTTGACAGACTCTTTTTGATAATATTCACCACACCCCACCCGCTTCTTCCTCGTCTCGAGAAGAACATATCATCTCTGCCTACCATCCAAAGAGACATCTAATAACCATGAGCAACTGGAACAACGGCCCGCAGGGCACACAACAACACCAGCCCCCACCATCACCGTCTCAACCAAGAGTGCCCGTGGGCGACAGCTACAGCAGCAGCATGGGCACCCGGCGGGCGGATCGCAACGAGGCGTTGGAGGCCAAGCTGAGGCAGATGTCGCTGCCGCTCGCGCCGCTGGTCCAGCTGACGAGCGGGCAGATCCACCCGAGCTTCCCGCCGACGCTGCTCAACTTCTGGCTCCTGACGGACGCGCAGTTGGACGAGATCGCGCACTTCTACCACCAGCGGACGCCTTGCCAGTGGACGCGGCACTACCCTTGCCCGATCACCTGGGAGGAAGGGCTGGGAATCGAGGAGAAGCGGAGGAAGATCGGAAAGTTCATCGGGCTCAGAGGTGTGAGTACTTATTCTTCCCCTGCCTTGGACAGACCCCTGGAACAAGACGGCGGTGACGTCGCCGTGGAGAGTGGCGAGAGAAGAGGCTGAAGACTGACAGTTAAGTGAAATAAGTGCGAGACGCCATTACATATCAAGACCGAGGATGAAATCATGGAGGAGGCCAGACAGGCCCGAATAAAACAGGACGAGGACGACGCCATGAGGAGGAAATTACCATGGTATCAATGACGAACGTACACCCGGAAGCCTCTATATCACGTCCAATCAACCCCCATCCCAATCGGCATCTAGCGTCGCATGTTGTTTTCCTAGCCGGTCGAGCATGTCAGAGATTGCCATAGAATGTCTCGAGACTATCGAGAGAGATCCATAGCGAGGAGTCGCGGTGATTTAGTCCTGATTTTTATCGCAGCAAGAATTTATCATTTAATCCCCGGGAGCCCATCAAGAAACGTGTCTGATTCCCAGATTATCTAGACAGAAGTAAGCCTTGAACGCCGCGCAACCGTAGCAATGCCGTGAATGCCGAGCTGGAATGTGAGGCTCAGGATTCCGTAGAACTAATGTGAAATTTGTACAATGTCCACGAGCAGGCCGTCCACGCGTGGCCTGTCTAGTCACAGGTGCGCAACCGATAGCCAGGAATAGCAGCGTCCGGCCCTGTCGTGGTACGCTCAAGCCCTCTTCCGAGCGCTGGATCTTCTCTTGCGAGGGGGTTTCTCCTATTTCTTCCCCTTCCTCTTCTTGGAAGCTCCAGTGCCATCGCCTGGTGAGCTCGGGTCGACCAGGATGCCGTCCTCGCTATGGGCCGTCGTGGGCCGCGACTTCTCGCCGTCCACATCCTCGTCCAGCTCCTTCATGAAATCGGACGAGATGGCGGCGCGGCGCTTCTCCCACCATTCCTTCTCGGAGGCGGTCTTGGCGGTTATCTCCTCGATCTTCTTCTGGAACATGGCATTTGCGGCAAGCTCGTTCGCGCTCTGGAAGATGCTCTGGCCCCAGTTTGGAGAGAGTCCATTGGCCTGGACAAGGACAAAGGCCGGGTTAGCACAAAGCAGGCTTGTCGAAAGGACCGGGCACACGGAGGCATCCACGTCTGTGTCTACCTGTCCATGTCTCAACATACCTCCATAACTACATCACGAAGCTCAGCCTCCATCTCGCTCTCAGCGCGCGTGAACCTCTGCCACAAGTCATCGCCAACACTCCCCCTCTGCAACAGGGTCGAGCATGCCTGCTTCGCGGTGCGGATTTGGATGATGCGGTGGATATCTTCAACTGCGCGACGTATAAGGGCAGCACGCAGGATGCTCTGGGGGACCTGGGGAGCCTTTTCTTGGCCCTCCTCGGGCTCCATGTGGAGTAGCGACAGGTAGACATTTCGTTGCAGGTGGGGGCCGAACCACGGCTCGAGGTTTGCTTTTTGCGCTGTTGCATCTGTCAGTTGTTGCCCTGACGGAACAAATTGGAGAACCAAAGCACTCACCAGCCTTGCGCTTCCTGTAGACGCTGGAGAACGTAACAAAGGTCCCGCCCAGCACCAGTATGTAAGAGATGGGGAGGATGAGTCCCCTCCAGTCGAGGGAGAACATGGCGCACGGCAATCTGGGCAGGAAGCCTGGCGGAATTGGAAAAGAAGTTGGGGTTTAACGGACAATACAGGAGACAAGGAAAGAAGTGAGCGACAGCGACAGATGAAAGAGGAGTGGGAATTAAGTGCGCCAACACGTCTGCGACTGGCTGGTGGGGAGGGAGGGTACGTTAAGGTGAGGATCGGGGAAGCCAGCGCGACCGCATTCAAAGAAAAAGACAGGTTTACCATAGCACTGCACAACCGACGGGCTAGGTGCGGCCGGCGTTTGGACCCTGGTGCTGGCTGTTTCGTGCCTGCCGAGCTGGCAAGCCCCATCCAGGTAACCAGGTACGGGGGTACCTAGGTACATACCTAGGCTGGTCATCTTCTGGAGGCTGACATCCGCAAACAGGCAGTTTGTGACAACCGTACAGATTCATTCGGAATAAGTACTCATCATCCATGAATAAGGACCATGAATTCCTAGGTCACTGCCTGTAGAATAGACCGCAGCATTCTAGTACTACATGCTAGTTGGTTGACCACACCGTATCCCACTCACGGTGTGTGTTACCCTAGGTCTGCCAAAGATGTAATAGCCGGGCAATGGGAAGTATTGGAAAAGTTATGGCACCTTTTATAACATCTTCACTACTTGAATGTTTGGTGTCAAACAATACATGCAACATAAAATTTATAAGACTCTGCAAATGGCATCCTGCCGAGCCCTGCCCCAACAACCAGTCTGCCTAGGTTGTACTGTGTACGGATAGGGAGGTGTTTGTCTGTGCTCGAGCAGGCAATAGCGATGACGAAACCTCGGAGCTGCCACTTTTGCCCCAGGAACTCTGGCTGCATCCCCCACCCTGTCCACCGGCTCCTCTGGCGGGGTGAGGCAAGCTTTCATCCGGCACATCACTTCCTCAGGTATACCAATCACCTGAACCATCAGACACCTCTTGGGCTTGCTCACACTTTGACCAAGCCTCCAACAAACCTCCACTTCCAACGGCTGCCTGCTTTGAAGCTGCCTTCTTGTCCTCCGCCTCCCAGGCCCGTGGACTCCCAATATCTCACCCAACCACCCAGCCTCCCGCTCCCTCTCTCCCTCATCCCACCCACCGCTCCTCGAAAAGATGCTGTTGAGAATCAGAGGGCCTGATGGCATGCTGCGCATCAACGTCGAACAGACAGACTCCTTTGCAGACGTTGCCAGCAAGTTCTTGGCCGAACTCCCACCAACGGTCGATCCCTCCACCATTACCTTCTCAAACGCGCCCGGGGGCAACGACTTCAAGGCGGTCGACGAGGTTGGGCATGTGAGCATTGCCCAGACCGGTCTCAAACATGGCGACGTAGTCTTCATCAGGTACCAACACGCTGCGGTTATGGGCAACGGAAATGCGAACGGCGACACAGACAAGGGCAAGGCGCCGTTGGCGTCGTCTACGAACCGACTGAACGGGAAGCCCATCCTGCCAACCGAGGACCTCCCCATCGACCCACCACCTCTGACCTCGCCGACCGAGAGAATTAAGAACCCTTGGGAGGTTGTCGTGCAGTCCAAGCTCGACGATGTCCTGGACAAGAAGAGTGGCAAGATTCCCCGAAAGATGGACACCATGTGCCGTCACGGGCCAAAGGGCATGTGCGACTACTGCCAGCCTCTCGACCCATTCGACTCCAAATACCTCAACGACAAGAAGATCAAGTACATGTCTTTCCATGCATACCTCAAGAAGATCAACGCAGACAAGAACAAGCCCGAGTTGGGAAGCTCCTACATTCCTCCCCTCGTCGAACCTTACTACCGTGTCAAACGCGACTGTCCGTCCGGCCACCCGCAGTGGCCCGAGGGCATCTGCACTAAGTGTCAGCCGAGTGCCATCACGCTGCAGCCCCAACAATTCCGGATGGTCGACCACGTCGAGTTTGCCTCTCCGGCCATCATCGACACATTTCTGAACGCTTGGCGCATGACCGGCGCTCAGCGGCTTGGCTTCTTGTATGGTAGATACGAAGAGTACGATGTGGTCCCGCTGGGGATCAAAGCTGTGGTCGAGGCCATCTATGAGCCGCCACAAGTGGACGAGATAGACGGGATCAACCTGAATCCCTGGGAGAACGAAAAGGAGGTTGGAGATGTCGCGAGATTGTGCGGCTTGCAACAAGTCGGTGTGATCTGGACCGATCTCCTCGATGCGGGCCAAGGGGACGGAACTGTGGTGTGCAAGCGACACGAGGACTCGTACTACATCGCATCGCAGGAGATCGCTTTCGCCTCCCGTTTGCAAGCGCAACATCCCAAGCCCTCGAAATGGAGTGACACGGGCCGGTTTGGCTCGGACTTTGTCACATGTGTCATCTCGGGTAATGGAGAGGGTGGCATTGAAATCAGTGCATATCAAATGACGAACGACGCCGTTGAGATGGTCAGGGCCAACATCATAGAGCCTTCGGCTGACCCTGGACGAATGCTGGTGCAGGAGGAAGAGGAAGACGATGGTTCAACTAGCCGCACACGGTACATACCTGAGGTGTTCTACCGGAAAATCAACGAGTACGGCGCCAACGTACAAGAGAACGCGAAACCGGATTTCCCGGTTGAATACCTCTTTGTCACGTTGACTCACGGTTTCCCCGACAATGCGCAACCGACCTTTACGGACCTCGGTTTCCCCATCGAGAACCGCGAATACATGGGCGAGGCTCAGGATCCAAGTGCTGTGGCCCAGAAGCTCAAAGCCAGCTCAAAGTCGGATAATGGACAACTTGTCGTCTCAAACTTCCACTTCCTGTGCTTCCTCCACGGCATGGGCATATTGAGCAAGGTGAGCAATAAGATAGCAACAATGGATACACACGCCTACCTTTCGAGGCCGTCCCTGAACGTCTGACTAATTTTCTGGACAGGATGAGGAATCCCTCCTCTGTCGTGTGGCAACCGGCCACGATCTAGCAGATGCGTTCCAGCTCAAATCAACAGATGGTTGGCAGACATTGCTGGCAATCTTACAGTCGACTGGTGAGAGAATCCCCAAACGCGGCCGTGAGGAGCTGGTGGACCTGGACCGCAGCTCCGGCTCTTCCTCCTCCTCTCGCACACCCCATTACGACCCAGACACGGAACATCTTGCTAAACGCGTTGCTGCCGTTAGGCTGAACTCGACCCCCCCGCAATGCGCCATCAAAGAAAAGGATTCGAATTGACGCGGTGGCACGGGAGGCAAGTGTCGAGACAGGAATGGCAAGGGCAGAGTTCAACTTGTGGTGGCGAGCAGGAGCATAGGCTGACTTGGGTTGGGCGTATCGGCGTTTCCTGGCATACGGCATAGACAGCATTAGAAGGACGATGGCAAAGACGCTACTATGTGTGGGTGTGCGTCAGCCGTAAAAGCATTGATACTGCGCAGAACGGTCTATTCGACTCGTTTTGCCCCTAATATACCAATACAGATGCTAAAGTCGGCTCTCTGGTTATTGTCGCGTTGACGCAGGTCATTACCGTGAGGCGTGGCAGATCCCCATCGATTTCCTGTGCAACTCCCAGGGCGCCTCGCAGTTGGGTGAGAGGTATATTGTTTATATGGTATTTACATCTGCTCGTACATGCCCCGCTGCGCACCCCTAACTCCTGCTAAGAGGAATCCACCTCGTCCTCGACAGCATCATGTTCGTACGGAGCAATATCAGCAGCGCCCATCTCTTCTTGTGCTGCCTTGAACGCAAGGTTCACATTTTCCCTACCACGATAGTCCGCCTCTGCCTTCTCGAAGTAGTACTCTAGCAGTATGTCATACAACATATGTGGATCCTTGACCTCGTTCGGGTCCTGGGCCGCCTCGGCCGCGAGATCCGAGCCTGACCCCGAGCCCGAGGGCTCGCCCTGGCTCCGTTCCAGCAGCCGCCTCTGCTGGTACTTCTCGATCAGGGTCTGCAGCTTCATCGTGGTGAGCATGACGACTCTGGCCGTCCGCGCCGACGGCCGGTCGATCTGCTCGTACTCGGCGATCATCTCCAGCAGCACCTTGCGCGTGATGTTAAACCTCATCAGGTCCCGCAGGCACACAAGGGCGACCATCACGCCGGCCCAGTCGGCGCACTTGCGGAAGCTGTGCAGGATCAGCTTCACCTGGTCCTCGGACAGCTCGCCATGGCGCGTCCGTCGCCTCTCAAGGTGCAGCCCGGTCGTGCTGATCATGTCCCTGAAGAAGGCGCGGGCCTGGACCTGCGACTCGGCGGAGATCTCGGGGGCGAGTTGGTGCAGCTGTCTCCCGCGGAGGGAGTTGATGCGAAGCGACTTGAAGAGAATGGCATACGTGTCTGTGTTGGGCAGGATCTCATTCTCGTGCACCATCAATTCGTAGAGTTCTCGTGCCTTTTCCGCGTTGCCTTGTTCTACTGCCGCCATGATCAACTCGTTCATCATCATGGCGTCTCTACCGATCTCGCACTCCTTGTATGCCACGAACAGTTCCTCGAGCTGGACGAAGAGGCCTTGCTCGCGATACTTCTCGGCCAGGAGGATGAAAGTCTCTGTAGTTGCGCGTGGCACCATCGTGTAATCCAGGTCATCGTCGCTGTGCCGGGAGTCTTTGGGGCGGCCGTCGTAGAGTCTGATGGGCCAATTCATGCTGCTTTCTCGCTGGCGCAGCTGGACAAAGGCCTTTCGGGCGTGTATCATAGACCATGCGAGGTGCTCAGCCTTCGCGCGATTCTTTGCCGTTCCGGATCGGAACCACGCACCGACGAGGCCATTCACCTGCACAGCTGCGGCCATGACACCGTTCCCCTGCATGTAGACAAGGACCTTGTAGGCCCCATCAAGATCCCCGGCGCCAATGAGCCTCTTCAGCCACTTGCCAAAGAAAAACGTGTTGTTCACGGAGCTCGGCAACTTCTTGTTGCCGTACAGGTTGACTGCGCCCGCAGATATCATGTCCGTGAACGCGTACATCGCATAATCGGTGTGGCCTGCTGCAAGGAAGATCGAAATGACGACGTCATAATCGTCAATCTCCATCGGCTTTTCGAGCTTCGTTGCAAGATCCCTCATGCGCCTGTACAGCCTGAAGCCCTTCTCTGCATCGGCGAGATTTGACGTGCTGAGATATGCTTCGATGAGGTGTAGGAGCACGCGAGAGTCCGCAGGGGTAGAAGCACTCGCCCGTTCCAGCACAACTTGGCATGCCCTTTCCGCACGCTCTATATCCCCCAGGCGTGACCATAGACGCACCCCAAGATCCCAGAAAGCCATCGCAGAAGGATGGCTACCGCCAAAGGTAGGGCGGAGTCTCTTCCAATTCTCAGCCGCTACGCTCTCGAAGCCCTCACCCCATGCAGCGTCGATCTGCAACAATTGCTGCTCATCGCTTAAGGTGACCCCGTGCGATACCATTGTCTGACACAAACCAAGGATATGGGCCGCACGTTGAGGATTCTGGTCGCTCTCCCAAGAGAAGATAGTCCACATGTCAGCCCAAGCTTTTTCTGGCACTAGCCGTTGTGGATCGGCCAGGACAGATCGGACCTGCGCAAAATATTGCCATGCTTTCGAGATCTTGCTATGATTCAACTGATTGTTTTCGAGACTGGTTGTACAAAGCTTGATGAGCCTATTCAGGTTCTTCAGGCGTTGATTCGTTTTTTGTAGCTCGTGGCCACCTCTGAGATTCTTTTTCTCAGAAAGGAGAGGGATGCCCTTGGTCTCGGGCTCCTCCTCCTCGTAGGTTTCTAACGCGTCCCTGTATGCTTCGAGGGCGCCTTTAGGACCGTGTTTCAACAGGATCGTTTCAAGAAACTCGGACTTTTTTTCCATTGCTTCCAGTGTCGCATCGAGGTTCCTTATTTTCGCATTTACACTGGCCGCGAGGGCCCTTATATCATCCATGTCGACATCGTCGGCATCCTCGCCCACAGGCACTTCTCGGACCTCGCCCTTGTCATCTTTTTCGAAGTATTTGACAGTATATGGCTTTTGGGGCTTCTCTGGAGTCGAGTTTTGCGTTGGCAGTTTGGCGTGACGGGACTGGCGAGCCTGACCCTTTGCACCCCTGGCATAGGACCGGACAGCGCTTGGCTTGGGTCGCTCTTTGGCGAGGCCGCTGAGGCAGGAGTGGCAAACATACGGGCTGCTTCGCGTTGCCAACCTCACAAGAGCAGTCTTCGGAGGCATCGAGAATCGTCAACGCCAGCCATAGATCGCGAATGTACACAGGAGTGGGCAAGGAGGTTGTGGTATAATCTGAGCAGGGAAGGTTGGAGCACTTTGACGGGGAGCGGGAAAAGATGGCTATAGTGACGTCCCTGCGGCAAAGCTCCAAATTTTGGGGAGCTTGTCGCTGATAGCCTTGCGATAAGCACCTAGCGGGACCGTTCTGCCAAAGGCGGTCAGAATTTTCCTTCTGGATCTCTTCCTTCGTCCTTCACGCTCCGCCTGCCAAACTCTCAGGTCACAACGCAGTTCGAGCGACCATCCAGCGCCATGTCGACTCCGAATCCCGAATACCTACGCTTGACGGGCCACAAATCATTCACCCACCGCCTGATCCTCTCGACACTGACCGGCCGACCTGTTCACATCTCCGGCATCCGCAGCTCATCTCCCACTGCACCTGGACTCGCCCCTCATGAAGTCTCCTTCCTCCGCCTCCTCGAGGCTGTCACCAATGGCAGCTCCATGCAGATCTCCTACACCGGCACAACAATAACGTACCACCCTGGTCTGATCACTGGCAGCGTAGCTGGGGCAGGGGCCACATCAGACGGTGTCGTCGAGCACACGCTCCCAGCAAACTGCTCTCGGGGCGTCACCTACTTCCTCCTGCCACTGGCCCTCCTTGCGCCCTTCTCAAAAGCACACATGAACGTCCGCTTCTCGGGGCCCGGCGTCATCACCTCCGCGACCAACACCGGCGACATGTCCATCGACTCCTTCCGCACAGCCATCCTCCCACTCTACGCACTATTCGGTATCCCCCCGGCTCGCATCGAGGTCCGCGTGCTTCAGAGGTCTTGCCCCGGCCCCAGGGGGACCGGCGGTGGTGGCTCGGTCGAGCTGCGCTTCGCGAGCCAGGTGCGCCTGCCGAAGACCCTACACCTCCACAGGTCGCCCGGGCGGATACGGAGGATCCGCGGCGTCGCGTACTGCACGGGCGTTTCGGCGAGCAACAACGCCCGCATGATCCACGAGGCGAGGAAGGTACTCAACCCGCTGGTCTCCGATATACACATTGCTGCGCAGTACGACGCTGCGCCTCTGGTGCCGGACAAGAACGCCGGAGGGAACGCCAAGAAGAAGCTAGGCATAGGCTTTGGGCTCAGCCTGGTGGCCGAGTCCAGCGTGCCAGGTGTGCTGTACTCTGCGGACGTGGTTGCACCGCCGGAGGGTGGTGTGATACCCGAGGACATCGGCACGCGGTGCGCATACCAACTCGCGGAGATAATACAACGGGGAGGATGCGTGCCGTGGTCAGCAGCCAGGTCGATCCTCACACTAATGGCGATGGGATCAGAAGATGTCGGGCGATTAAGGTTAAGCAAGGATACTGTGGGTACTGAGGAGGTTTTGCAGCTGGCTAGGGACCTCAGGAGTTTCGGCGGAGCAAGCTGGGGGCTACGGCCGGTCGAAGACGATGATTCCGGCGATATATTGGTATCTGTGAAAGGTACTGGCGTCGGCAACGTGGGCAGGAAGATTGCATAATATCCCAGAATCGCAAAGGATCTCTTTGGAAGGAGTTTGATGAAAATCAGATGCTTTGTCGAGAAGTCCATGCTATGCCTATTATCGCCTATCATCGCTGTCTTGTACGGCGTTCTAATCTTGCCTGGCTCTGAGCGGCGAGCGCAGCCCACGTTGTGGTGTATCCGGTCAAACGCAAGGGGTAGCCGGCCACGCTGGAGGCGCCGTTACTCTCGGCGGCTAACGTGCGTACGGAGTGCACGACGTGGAAGTTTGCCAAAAGACCGTTCCCGGACATCAGCACGTCCAGTAAGCTCGGCCTGTCTGCTCCTTGCTCTTGAGACCCCGAGCCGCCCAGTGACCTCAAGATCCGTTGATAACGAGCTTCAAGGTGCCCGGTACTGCTGCTCTCGGCAGTCGCCTGGGGCGCCGGCCGGCCGGTCACTAACGGCTGTAATTCGATGTCCCGGGATTCGTCCTCGCCCAGCGGGTCATCTCTTAGGACGCCTCGCTCTTCGGCATCCAGATCCTGAGTCGATGGGTTGTCTCCCGCGGCCACGCTGGCCACTTGTGGGATCGTCGTGGTGTGGGCGTTCCTCTTTGGAACGCCCCCCGCGGAAACGCTTCGTAGTGTGACCTCGATCTTCTTGAGGCGGTCCTTCTCCAGCCACACCGCGCACATGACACATTGTAGTACTAGGACCAGGCAGTCCAACAGCAAGAGGCCAAGCCTGGACGTCGGCGCCTTCTGTCCCACAAAGTCGATGATGACGCCCCCATGTAGATAGCCCCGCATGGTCTCGCTTGCTTCTGGGAGGGCGAGAAGGAGGTGGAGGAGCATGCATAATATGTTTGAGCCGAGGACGGTGTAGATCTGAGGCCGTGGCGCGGGCATAAGTTTGAGAAAGTCTTCGGGTTTCGGCGTCAGGTACATGTACTGCACGAGGGAGCGCATGACGAGACGGGCAAAGGAGCAACTTCGAGGACAAACAGGTTAGCAAACGTCAGAGAAGGGGGGGGGTCGGCGAGGGTGATGCTGGGGGTTGCCATACTCCATGTAGTACAGGACACACAGCTCGGCGAAGACCAGGACGTCCAAGCTGCTCATGAGGTGGGTCATGAATTCCAGCTTCTTCGCGATGCCGGCTTTTGCCCGGCGTACCCGGGAAGACGAGCGCCGCCGGCCGGTGCGAGACGGTCGCCGCCGCTGGGACTGCTGTGTAGATGGCGCCGGAATGTCGCCGTCATCCTGGGATCTGGCGTCGCTGTCATTTTCGTCGAGGGTTGGCAAGCGGGCCGCAGAGCTCGCTGGTGTGGGATCATCGTTCATAGCTCCGCCGCACCTGGTCAGGAAGGCTTGTCGGGTCGGGTTTGTCTAGATTGGGCCGCACATATTATGTTGGTGAAGACTGCTGTCACTGGTAGTCGGTCTGTGTGTTGTGTAATTAACTACTGACACCTCTGGAGCCTCTGGAGCCTCTGGGGTGTGCTCTGGGTGCAAGAGTCTGGGCTCGGACGATGGGTGGTAGATATGGTTAATAAGCTGGAGGGATGACGGATGTCGAGGCGACGGTCGCCAAGCCATCGATCCCACCGCTTAGCAGCCCAACACATGCCTTGTCTACGTATGTCTCGTACTCCTCGATAACGATTGACCCACCTCAAGGTGTGGAAATAGCTGGAAAGGAACATCTTCTCTCGAATCTTTCGCAGAAAATGATAGTCAACCAAGTCAATAATACCAACTGCTCTCGGATACCAAGCCATTTGATGACTGGTGCAAGCCTCTTTTACGAGCAACCTCCTCAGTGGCACTCACCATCTTCCGAGTAGGCTCCCTCGTAACTTCAGTAGTGTCATTGTGCCGCACCATGTCGCCCACTCTTGGCTGTTAAGAAGCCATAGATAGACTATAGACCTCGTTGTCCAAGTAGAAGGTGTCAGTCAGTACTTCTCTGACTATCAGTGGACTTACACGGCTCAGCCGTTTGCTAGACCATGATGGTTAACGCGTCCAATATCTATGCCAGTGTCATTGATGTCTGCCTCTCGAGTGCTTTGGTCCTTGGAAGAAGTTCCGGCCTACCACGTGGTCGTGGAAGTGCCGAGCGACCGCTTCAAGCGCGATAGACTTGATAAAGTACTTGAAGACTCGACCGTCAAGTGTGGGTTTGACATGGTTTTACATGCACGAGAGCCTCATTTTCCCTTAATCGTTGAGTCAGACATAGCTTCGATTTTGTGCCAAACCCATGCAGCCGTTTGAAGGGAGTTTATAGGCTCAGACTGCTGCGTAGCACTGGTACCAAGCGATGCGTTCTGTACCGCCAAATTTGTAGAACCGTCACCACAGGTTCATCAAGTGGTTTTCAGGTTTGAGAAGCTGTTCGGATTTCCTAGATGACGGTCGACTACGGGACCCCTAAGCCTATATCGTGAGGCAACAAATAGCGTACCTAGGTACGTATCTCACTTGCTGTGTTGGTACTCCGTACTTCCAGGTACCTAAGTCAGTGCCTACCTACGTACCTAGGTACCTAGCTAGATGGAGGGGCAGAGAGGTACGGGCAGTATAGACAGTCACCCCCACCTGCAGCCGTGCAGGGGTTGAGATCATTTTCTGGACTCTCCGAGGACCCTCGCTCTGACTCAAAATGGCTGGATTAGCATTTTAGACCTACAACATACCCAGATACTCTGCCCGCCCCCTCGATCATTTTCCGCCCATCTACAACTCACGGTCGACAATATGGCGTCGTCTGGCGATCTCCCTTCGGAGATCCTCCTTGCATTGTCCAAGTCCGACCCGATCCTGTCCCAAGAAGGCTTCCCCGACCGCGCCTTCGCAGAAATCAAGGCAGCACTCGACAAACTTGCCTCACGGTCTATGGTTACCTACCAAACGATAGAGAAGGACGAAGCGATCCTTGAGCCCGAGGCAGAGGGAATCGTCAAGAATGGGAGTCACGAGGCAAGAGTCTTTGAAGCGCTGCGACAGGCTGTTGAGGGCCTCTCGGTCCAGGACCTCGAGAAGGCCATTGGTGACAAGAACGTCACCAAGATGGGCCAGGGCAAAGCCTTCAAGGAGAAATGGATCACCAAAACCGGCGATGGCAAGCTCAAGGCCTCTGTGAGTGCCTCTAGATTTTACCAATGGGGGGAGGGCTTGACACTGACTGGCTGCAGGCCGACTCGATCAAGGACACGACGAGGGAACAGCTCGAGACTATTGCAAAGACAAAAACCTTCCCCGACGCCAAAATTCTCAACGATCTGAAGAAGCGGAAGCTGGTCAAGATGCAGAAGGTCATCCACTTTAGGATACAAAAGGGCGAGAAGTTTGCACTGGAGATCACCAAGGAGGAGACAGACCTCACGGCGGACATGCTGCAATCTGGCGCGTGGAAGACTGCAACCTTCAAACCATACAACTTCAAGGCACTAGGGGCGGACCAGCGAGCGGGAGCTCTGCACCCGCTGAACAAGGTGCGGGCCGAGTTCAGGCAGATCTTCTTCGACATGGGCTTCCAGGAGATGCCGACCAGCAAGTTCGTCGAGTCCGGCTTCTGGAACTTCGATGCGCTATTCGTGCCGCAGCAACATCCTGCCCGAGACCTGCAGGACACCTTCTACATCTCGGATCCTAAACAGGCAGATCTTCCCCGGGCGACGGGCCCAGACGACACGGCCGACTACAAGACGTACGTGGAGAATATCAAGGCGGTGCACGAGAACGGAAAGTTCGGTTCCATTGGCTACAGATACCCATGGTCGGAGGAGGAGTCGAAGAGGCTGGTCCTGCGGACACACACGACCGCCATCTCGACAGCCGTGCTGCACAAGCTGGCCCAACAAAAGGGCCCCGACGGACGGCCACCGCCAGCGAAATATTTCTCGATCGACAGGGTGTTCAGGAACGAATCAGTGGACGCGACTCACTTAGCAGAGTTCCACCAGGTTGAGGGTGTCGTCGCCGACTACGGACTGACACTGGGCGGCCTGATGTCCTTCATGGAGGACTTCTTCAAGAGGATGGGCATCACAGACCTGAAGTTCAAGCCTGCCTACAACCCCTACACCGAGCCCAGCATGGAGATCTTCAGCTACCACAAGGGCCTGAACAAGATCGTGGAAATCGGCAACAGCGGTATGTTCCGGCCCGAGATGCTGGAGCCCATGGGCCTGCCCAAGGACATGCGGGTATACGGCTTCGGACTGAGTCTGGAGAGGCCGACCATGATCAAGTACGGCATCTCGAACATCCGTGAGCTGCTCGGACACAAGGTGGACCTCAACTTCATCGAGCGGAATCCGGCTGTTCGTTTCTAGATGGATGTGGGAACCGGGCGCGGCAGCATCAGATGTAGAAATTTCCAAGAAATCACGAGTGCATGTCACAAGAGATGAAAACACTGGGCTAGAGGATTGTGAAGAACAAAAAGTCTGGAGTCTGGCTCCGTGTCGATTACATTTCTCTAAACTTTTGGCAAACATGACCTTTGAGAACCCTCAAGCAACCCTGGAGCATCTTTACGCCATGGCCGCAGCAGCCTCCCTAAAGGTGCCAACCAGACTTGTCCTGTCATCGGCCCTGATGTGTGTGAAATCCCCGGGCGAGGGCGCGTCGTCGTCGTCGTCCGTAGAAAGCGAGCTGCCGACAGAGGCACAGGTGGCGTTGCTGCTGACCTTGGTGAGCAGGAACTGGTACTGTGCCTGACGGTCTCGCGCGACGGCTGGTTGATGCTGGGGGTAGGCGCCGGGTGTTGTTGTGTCATATACATCCATCATGCCGTCCGAGGTGCGGGCGACGACCCGCTGCAGGGCCTCAGTCTCGCGCTGAGCGCGTGCAGGGTCAGTGTGCGGTGCCATCTGTGGCTCCGCAAAGCTGCCGTAGTGCATCCCGTTGGGGACGCTAAAGAGCAGTGGCCCGGACTCAACCTCGTCCTGCTCGACAGGATCCTGTGGTTGGCCGCCGCCCAGGCATGATGCGCATATACCCATGATACGGTATGGTATGGTATGGTATGGTACGTGCTGCTCTGTATGGATGCGCGCGAGAAGGGAAGGCGGGAAATATACAAAGAAAATAGCGTTGGTGCGGGTTGGCGCGTATACGGCGTGTACGGAGCAGGAGAGCGTGTATTTCGGAGGGAGGTGGTCAAATCTGGTATCCCAACGCGGAGGCTAGATCTGGATTGAGTAGTGCATTAAAGGAAAAAGGAGCGGAGCAGATTAGTGCGGATTATGCATGGTCTGTCTGCCTCATGGCCAAATTGAGGTCGATTTCGTTCTTGAAGAAGAAAGATGGCTCAAGAACAGAAAGGCTTGTCGCGAGCATGGACCAAGATGTAAATTGCAGTAGTACGTAATGTGCAGCGGGGAACGATCCGGGGGCTCGATCGCTCAATTGATCGAGAAGGAGAAGAAGGAGAGAATACCGATGCTTTTATTGACCCCACGGGCTCTGGGTTGGCGCAACTCGTTGCCAGTGCTTGGGGGCAGCGAGGAAGCTCCAAGATCGGCGTCCATTCCTGAAGTCCTGCCAGTGGCAGTAGTGGGAGATCTACTGCAGACCGCATGCCAGATGCAGATACCTGCCGTGATGGAATACTTGTTATTATTATCACAGTAGGTATTACCAAGAAAAGTGTGGACGGGATCGCGACTGCCCGAGTCGACCCTGTTCTGCCAAAGCCCAAACCAAGATAAAATAAGAGTCATTGAGACGCTAGAGTCATCTCAATCCGGGCATCGTCATTTCCCCATGCTTCGATCCAGTCTGGCGGAGCCGATGGGCGGGACTTCCCATGCCCGAAAACGTGTTGCTCCTACCTCGGAGCCCCGTCGCACGAGGGAGGTTCAAATTTTTTTTCTACACAGTATCAGCCAAAAACCATGTCTGTGACCGGTCCCTGCCCACGCCCCTGGGCTTGCAGTAGTACAAGGCGTGGTGCGTGGGTGGGCGGAACTGGCGCGTTCCTCTTCTGCTCAGTGCAGTGGACTGGTAGATTTCCGCAAGCTGTAATAGTAACTTATTAGTACTTCAGTATGTAGGCTGGGGGGCGGGGCCAAGCGGAGGACAAGAAAAATCGGGGACCTTTGAAAGTTTGGACAGGGGAGCTCCCAACTTGGCCCTGGATCTGGACTGATAGGGCGAGCTCGGTATGCTAGCATCTTATCGCCCCGCCAGAAAAAAGAATGCCCCCCAGGGTTCACATGTCCCTGGTGTGAATCACACCCTCACTTTTTCGATTCCAACTCCGTGACTCTGTCAATTGGGTATAAAGAGGACGGAAAGGGTTACCAGAGCTGCAATTGGGTAACAGCGCCCAGCGTCGTCGCCGGACTCGTCCCTTTCTACACCCAAGTCTCCTTCACACACCATGGCGCCGATCGCGCTGGCTGCTCGAACGCCCGCCCTCCTTCGAACCGCTACTCGACGGGCCCCAGTTCCTGCCGCCCGCTCGGTCAGGACCTTCACAGTTGCATCCTCCAATGCCTCTGCCAGGTTACAGGCCCAGGCCCAGCAGCTCGTCCAGAAGCGCAACTTTGTGAGCAGCGCCAGATGTCTGGCCGCCGCCGCCACTCAGTCCGCCCCAGACCCAAAGGCGTACCTCGAGAGCGGCGTGGTTAAGCCCAAGGCGAGCGTCGACGTCAAGAAGGTCCTTGTCATTGGATCTGGCGGTCTTGCCATTGGCCAGGCCGGAGAGTTCGACTACTCAGGTTCGTCTCCCAGATCGTGAATTTGTGTGGGGAGCTCGACTGGTCGAGTCAGATGAGTCACACGGCACGTAATGACAAGAACTTATATACTGACATAATATGTTCATACTGTAGGATCCCAGGCCCTGAAGGCTCTCAAAGAAGCTGGGGTTGCCTCGGTGCTGATCAACCCCAACATCGCAACCATCCAGACGAACCACTTCATCGCCGATGAAATCTACTACCGTAAATGCTTTCCCCCCGATTACGCGAAGCTCCATCAGTTCATCCGACACGACTTGTCTCGGACGCGTGGCGGCCATGAGGTTGAGTGAGTTCTATGAAGACTAACAACGCCTTGTGTAGTGCCCGTCACCCCTGAATATGTCACATACGTTATCGAGCGTGAGCGCCCCGATGGCATCTTCCTCTCCTTCGGTGGGCAGACGGCCCTGAACCTGGGTGTCCAGATGCAGAAGATGGGCATCTTCGAGAAATACGGCGTCAAGGTCCTGGGAACCAGCGTCCGGACCCTCGAGCTCAGTGAGGATCGCGATCTCTTTGCGAGGGCCCTGGATGAGATCAACATCCCCATCGCTAGGTCTATCGCCGTCAACACGGTCGAGGAAGCAATAGACGCTGCGAACAACATCGGTTACCCTCTGATCATTCGAGCCGCCTATGCTCTGGGTGGTCTCGGATCCGGTTTCGTCAACAACGAGGAGGAGCTCCGCAACATGGCTGCTCGCTCGCTGACGCTATCCCCCCAAATCTTGGTCGAGAAATCTCTCAAGGGCTGGAAAGAAGTGGAGTATGAGGTCGTCAGGGATGCCGAGAACAACTGCATCACTGTCTGCAACATGGAGAACTTCGACCCGCTGGGGATCCACACTGGAGACTCCATTGTTGTCGCGCCCAGTCAGACACTCAGTGACGAGGAATACCACATGCTTCGGTCAGCAGCCATCAAGATTGTCCGTCACCTGGGCGTTGTTGGCGAGTGCAACGTCCAATATGCTCTGCAGCCGGACGGCCTGGACTACCGTGTGATCGAGGTCAACGCTCGTCTGTCTCGTTCCTCCGCTCTTGCATCCAAAGCGACGGTAAGCAGCTTCCGGTCACAATTTCATTCCTCCTCGAAACCCCTTTTCCCCCTGATCTCACTCAAATTGCCACCTTGAATATCTTGATGACTGACTCCAAACTCTGCAGGCGTTCCCGCTGGCATACACGGCGCAAGTCTCCCCTTGTGAGATCCCTAATGTTTGGTGATGGCTACTAACCTCAAGCAGAGCGAAGATTGGTCTTGGACACAGCTTGCCCGAACTCCCCAACGTGGTGACAAAGACCACCACAGCAAACTTCGAGCCTTCTCTTGATTACATCGTCACCAAGATCCCTCGGTGGGATCTTGCCAAGTTCCAACATGTTAAGCGCGACATTGGCAGTGCTATGAAGTCTGTTGGTGAGGTGATGGCTATCGGCCGTACCTTCGAGGAGTCCTTCCAGAAAGCCATCCGCCAGGTCGACCCCAAGTTCGTTGGTTTCCAGGGTGACAAGTTCGAGGATCTCGACTTTGAGCTCCAGAACCCTACTGACCGCCGGTGGCTCGCCGTTGGCCAGGCCATGCTTCACGAGAACTACTCCGTTGACAAGGTCCACGAGCTCACCAAGATTGACAAGTGGTTCCTTCACAAGCTGCAGAACATTGTTGACATGACCAGGGAGCTCCAAGCCATTGGCCGTCTCGAGGATCTCAAGAAGGATATCGTGCACAAGGCGAAGAAGCTCGGTTTCTCCGACAAGCAGATCGCCAACGCCGTGAACAGTACTGAAGACAAGGTCCGCAGCCTTCGTCTGGAATACGGCATCCGGCCATGGGTCAAGAGGATCGACACACTTGCCGCCGAGTTCCCCGTAAGCATCACTTTTCACCTGTCACAGATTCCCATCTTCCTGTTTGAAATGTTCTAGAAACACTTTAGAAATCGTAGCAGAACTAATGCAGGCACACAGGCCGACACCAACTACTTATATACTACGTACAACGCCTCGACTCACGATGTCACCTTCGAAGACAAGGGCACTGTCGTCCTGGGAAGTGGAGTGTACCGTATTGGTAGCTCCGTGGAGTTCGATTGGTGTGCCGTGAGCGCTACGCAGGCCCTCCGAAAGATGGGACACAAGACTGTGATGATCAATGTAAGAGATCTTATACCAAGACGCATCAAAGGCGACCTGCTAATGTGAATGGACAGTACAACCCAGAGACCTACTCCACCGACTTCGATACCGCTGATAAGCTGTATTTTGAAGAGCTCAGCTACGAGAGGGTGATGGACATCTACGAGCTGGAGAACGCCAGCGGTGTCGTCGTTTCGGTTGGCGGCCAGTTGCCCCAAAACGTAGCACTGCGTCTCCAGGAGACTGGCAAGGCCAACGTTCTCGGCACAGATCCCAAGGATATTGGTTCGTACCGCTCTTCCCCTCCGCACCTTTTCTCCATGAGTCGGAATGCTCCAGAAGCACCGCAGTTGGCTAATTCATGAATCTAGACCGCGCTGAAAACAGACAGAAGTTTTCCGAGATCCTGGACAGCATTGGCCTGGACCAGCCTGCATGGAAGGAGCTGACCTCCGTCCAAGAGGCTGAGAAGTTTGCAGAGCAAGTCGGCTATCCCGTGCTTGTCAGGCCTTCCTACGTCCTGTCGGGAGCTGCGATGACTGTGATCAGGAGCAAGGACGAGCTCAAGGATAAGCTCGAGGCTGCAAGCAACGTGTCGCCTGATCACCCTGTTGTTATCAGCAAGTTCATCGAAGGTGCACAAGAGATCGACGTCGATGGTGTTGCTTCCCAGGGCAAGCTTATCGTGCACGCCGTGAGTGAGCACGTTGAGCAAGCAGGTGTTCACTCCGGTGACGCCACTCTTGTCCTGCCTCCCCAGGGCCTCGATGACAAGATCATGGCACGGGTCAAGGAAATCGCCGAGAAAGTGGCGAAGGCCTGGAAGATCACTGGGCCTTTCAACATGCAGATCATCAAGGCGCAGGACCCCGAGGGTGGTGAGGATCAGCTCAAGATCATCGAGTGCAACCTGCGTGCCTCCCGATCCTTCCCCTTCGTCAGCAAGGTCCTCGGAACAAACTTCATCGACGTGGCTACCAAGGCGCTCGTCGGCGAGCAGGTGCCAGACCCCACCGACCTTATGGCTGTCAAGCGCGACTACCTCGCCACCAAGGTTCCTCAGTTCTCGTGGACCCGTCTTGCCGGCGCCGACCCCTTCCTTGGCGTTGAGATGGCTTCCACGGGTGAGATGGCTTGCTTCGGTAAGGACCTTGTCGACGCCTACTGGGCCAGCATGCAATCGGCAATGAACTTCCGCATGCCAGAGCCAGGCGAGGGTCTCCTCTTTGGCGGTGAGCTGAAGAAGGAGTGGCTCACCAAGATCGTCGACTACCTGTCGCCCCTCGGTTATAAGCTGTTTGCCGCCGACAACGAGGTGAAGCAGTTCATTGAGTCCACGTCCAAGAACAATGTGAAGGTTGAGGTGATTGAGTTCCCCAAGGAGGACAAGCGGGCTCTCCGTGATGTGTTCAAGAAGTACGATATCCGCGGAGTGTTCAACCTTGCCCTGGCCAGAGGCAAGACTACAATGGACACAGATTACGTTATGCGGAGGAACGCTGTTGACTTCGGTGTGCCCCTGTTCATGGAGCCACAGGTGAGTTGTCATTCCTCAGCAGCACATGCCTTCTTCTAGGCGGGACAGCCATACTGACTCTACTGTTACAACCAGACTGCGATTCTCTTCGCCCAGTGCATGAGCGAGAAGCTGCCCCGGCCCGAGGGCATCCCATCTGAGGTCCGTCGGTGGTCTGAGTTCCTCAAGGGCAAGCCTTTGTAGATGATGAAGTCTAGATGGTGGAACGGTAGAGGCCGGCCAGTACAAAAAGGCAATGGATATTTCTTGGGGGGCGTTCATAGGTCTTGCTAATTCTGTTTTACTTGTGTGGTTACGTGAAAATAACCTGTGGCATTAAAGTATCAGGAAAGCCAGATACCACTCTGTCTTTCGTGCCTCAGAGGAGCTTAGGAAGCGTGAATATTTCAGCGCAGATAGTTTGACCACTGGTGGATTGTGTGCTTGGGAGCCATGGTGATCATAAAAGTCCATTTCAATTGAATACCACTGGAATCAATTCTCAATCAAGCAAGCAAGCACACCAATCCTAGGTCTATCCTCTCGTGCTATGTATGAGACGGTCGTACGTATTACGCCCTCTGAAAACCTCAAGTTCATACATATTTGGTTTCGCTTCTATTCTGTATACGTCCGAGGACATATATGGCGCCTTCATACGGTGGTAAGCACTCTCAAGTTCACACATATGTAGTGAACTGACTGTCCATGCTACAAGCAGGAGAGAATGTAGAAATCTCGATGTCGCAAGCGAAGACCACCCACACCCCCCGAAAGAATGCTGACATTGTATGCGAAGATAGGCTGGGATGGAGAATTTTATAACTTCCTACATGACAACGTCCTACGGGACAGCCTCCTATAGGACAGCCTTGGATGGTAGTATGTTTTAGGTGTTTCCTACAGGACAACTACTTGTACAATTACCTCCTGCAGAATAGTTTACATTGTCTTTAGACATGATCTTTTGGGACTTGTTCCTCTGAAACAAGCTTTGACATGGTCCATTTAAATTAGTAAATGGTTTAACTTCTGTCGAACTTCTAAAGAAGGTTGGATCCTCATTCTACACCACCATACCTAGGTAGCTATCGTATTATTACTATCGTTATCGGCATCGTATTCTTTCTAAGCGCTGGGTCTTGAGTGCTTACCACCGTATAAAGGCGCCATATATATCCTTAGATGTATACGGAATAGAAGCGAAACCACATATGAAAGACTACTTCTGAATGCCAACGCCCATAGGAAAGTTGGTATTATTTCGGCAAGCTACCTAGGTACTTATTAGGTAGGTATGTACTTAGTGTGATGTATGAGACACTCGGTGATGATAGTAAGCTGAACACGGCTCATATGTATCGCGGCTCTTGCAAACTGTCTGTGCAGTGTTGAACAGCTTATCCGCTATGCTGTTCGAATGGATTCGATCGTTTCATTTCTGGATTTCATTTATAAGTTGAGGTGGATTCATTTTTAATCCCCACACATATAAAATGTATGTGGCACCTTTATACTGTGGTAAACGCTCAGGACCCAGCGTTTTTTTTTTTAAAAAAAAGGAATATAGTGTCAATAACAGTGCAAAGAGAATACAGTCTTATGAGTCGAATGGCGTTGGCGAGGTCTCTTAGAGTCGCCTTCAAGCGCTCTTTTGCCTGGGACTGTCGCTCGATCAGCTCGGGGAGTAGCAGCGTCTTGTTTTGGTCGTCCATTATGAGAACTGTCTTGATATCAGAAAGCGGTGCATTATACTTTCATATAAGACAATTATGATTGTTGAGAGAGGTGGTGTCAAATGTAGTTGTGGTCGAAACTTGTGGCCTAGATGTTTGTTTGCAAGTAGGTGGTAGAAAAAAAACAAGAAGTAGGATATTCGCACAACCCCCTTTAGATCCTCACACAACCAATCTAACTAATTATACCGCCCTAACATTTCCCACTATATCCTTACTAGTAAGGTAGAATTACATACAAACAACCCATACAACGGCTTAAGCTAGTAGTGTTTTAAGCGCAATTTGCGCTTAACTATATAACCACTCTAATATCTAGTTACATACTTAAGTACCCTCATCGTTATTAACACTGCTAGCGTTTACTAGGTGTGGTGCGGAGGGAGTAAAAACACTGACTTGGGCACTAGGGACAAGGTTGAATAAAGTCCTCTAATTAACTGCAGCCCTAATTAGTCAGATTGGTTATGTAAGGATCCAAAGGGGGTTGTGCGAATATCCCACTTCAAAAACAAAACATAGGATGAAATTCTGGGCCACATAGGTAGGGGAGGACAAGGTCATAGATAGGGGAAGACAAGATCCAAGTCCTTAGGGCTAATCAGCCCTCTACCTATATCCAAAACCTATGATGAGCGCATTCTACTTTAAACCAACCTTAAGTACTTCACGGTCCAACACAAAAATCCCAATGTCTGCTTAAAGCTTTCAGGGCCCAGCAACCCTCTGGACCATGCTTCACCTGGGCATCTCACCGCTCGCAGCAGGGAGGACTTGCAAACATGCAGCAGAACACCGGATCGAAGATCGAGACATGAGTCACATTTAATGTATTACCTAGGTATTTTCGTGGTCCCATAAAAACACCAGACATCCACAACGCTTCGCCCCTGAGAAACGCCAGCTCGATAAGGCCGGGAGTGCTAATGATACTGGACAATGCCGCACGCACCAAAAGATAAAAGAGACCATGCCACAGCCATCATATTCTCATACTGTCATCCCATTTATCAGAATTTCGCTCGCAACAAGATGAAAATGGTAGGTCAGACAACCGGTAACCCATGAGAATAATCATATGGCATCCTCAAACGGACAGTCTACACTATTATGTCCATCTTTCTCGCACAGGGCGCACCACGCCTCCGGGTCGATGACGCCCGACTCCTTGCCCGCCACCGGGCCTGGGTCGTTCAGGTTCGGGATCATCTTGACGGGCTCGGACACGCGCCCGGCCGGCTCATCCGCTGCGGGCAGGCGGGGTGACAACGGGGCCACCTTGTACTCGTCCTGCTCCTGCGTCTGAGGTGGTGCGAGGCCACCTTGGTTCGGGACCTTGGGGGTCGGCAAGGGCTCGGGCGGCGCTGCGGGCGGGTTACCGAACATGTTGGTGCACGTCAGGATGTCATGGCCCGACGTCTCGCACAGCTCGCACCAGAGAGTGCTATTCTCCGTGACCGAGGACAAGGCGTCGCTCTCGACCATCGTGTCCAGCGTGTGCGCCCGCTGATGCGACCGCCTCTGCCCAGGCTGCTGTTGCTCTGGTGAGCGGTTCCCCAGTTCCTGGGCCAGGACGACTGTGTCGCGAGAGTCACGCACAGATGAGCGCTGCGCCATGGTCGAGGTGCCGTGCAAGGTCGCACTGCTGCCCCTTCTAAGGGCCTCCATCTCATGCTCCATGTCTTCTTCCTTGCTCGACTTCTCGTCCAGCGCGGCTCGCAGTTCTGCGACCTGACGCTCGAGCTTTTCGCGTGCGATACGGTCATCTGCGTTGGACCGGGACTCGTGCGACACGGTCCGGTGGGGCTGCGGTCGTTGCGATCTATCAGCGTCGTCTGGTAGCGAATCTCTGCCCAAAGAGTGGATGATCGCTTTGAGCCCGCGGATCTCGTCCTCCTTCTGCTCCAGCTGTTTGAAGAGTGTTGAGTTATCCCCGTTGGATTGGCCATCTGTGCCGTTCGGCGTACTGGCCGACTTCTCCCTCTCTCTCCTGAGCTCGGTCCTTGTCCTCTCGACCTCACCCCTCAAGAACTCGACCTCCCCACGGGCCTCGGCCTCGCCTCTCCTAGCATCCTCGAGGCCTTCCTCCAGCTCCTGCACGAGTTCCTCCAGCTGCTTCAGCTGTGTCGCGACCACGTCGACGTCACTATTACGTTCTTGGATTTGTTGTATATCTTGCATCAGCTCGTCTATACGCTTCTCGTACACCCTCTCCGTCTCTGCGCTTGCCAGTTCCAGTGTGTCGATAGTACTTCTGAAATCGGCCCTGTGCGTGTCGAATTCGGACGTAAGCATGGCGATCTTTTCGTTCTTCTCCCGGATCAGTGCTCTTAGCTCGCCTGTCTCCTTGTCGCCGAGGCTGTCCTTCCGACTCGGAGGCGGGGGCATCTCAGCTTGCTCCATGAGACTCTGGACCTCGGTGAGGCTGTTCTCCATGTCTGCCAACGTAGCTGCCTGTTCCCTGAGCTGCTTGTCCCGATCCTCCAACTCGGCCCGCAACCGCTCGATCTCCTCATCCTGGCCGCCGGCCTGCCGCGACGGAGCCCTGTACTTGAGGGCCGATGCTCTTCCGTTCATGACAGGTGTTGTTTCCTCGTCTGTGGTGAAGCCTGCGGTGGGCCCCGAAAGCGCTGATGAACTACGCGGCCCCACACTGAAGTTGCGGCTTGGCTGTAGCATCCCTTTCTTGGGCGGGTCACCTGGCGCCATGGCACTGTGCACGCTCTTGGAGAACTTGCTTTGTGTCGGACTGCCAAATCGTGGAGCCGGCTTGCCAGAAGGTGTCGCGATGCCGATACTGGGGCGTCCGGCAGGGGTCATCTGTAGCTTTCGTGTTGGCGACTCTGGCCGTGGTAATGACGGCCTGGATTTCTTTCCCAATGGACTGGGTGGACGTCCGGGACCGACTGATTTCGAGAACTGCGGCAACGAAGGAGTCGGCGGTGTGAAATTTGTAGAATTTTGCGTGCCCGCCTTGAGGCCATTAGGAGTCTTGGGGAACGTGGTCGAGATGCTGGCTGAGGAGGGTTCGCGCCTGACGGCCTTGTTCAGAGGGAGGAAGATACCGGCGCCGGGTATATTTGTGGCGAAATAAGATATGCTGCAAAGGGTGCGTTAGCCTTGGAGAGCATTATGGCATATGCTCGAAGGTGGGGGGAGGGGCAGAGGCGGAGGCGGAGGGAACATACCCGTCTACGTCGCCGTTGTTCTTTCCCCGTGCAGCAAAGTCAGGGTGCAGCTCGACGCCAGCAAAAGTGCCCTTCTTGCCGTCGACAGTACCGAGGAAGCGAACGGTGCCGCGCATGTTGCCGGGCACATCGACCTCGTCCCCCAGAGCGAGGTCGTCCCCAGCGGGGGCGCCCGCCCTGGGAGTGGGAGGCATCTTGTCCTTGCGCGAAGGCGAGTCGTTCAGGGAGGCGAGTGCGTAGCTCTCGGTGGCATCGGGGACGGCGGCGAGAGAAGTCGAGGTCAAGGTGGCCTGTGAGGCCTTGCGCTGCAGCGAGGGCAGTGAGCCGAGTTTGGAGTGGGCAGAGAAGAGGCCGCTCAGATTCGGGGTCGAGGCGGTCACGATCTTGCCCAGTGCTGAGGGCTTGCGGTTCGGATGTCGAAGGGCCCGGGGTGCTGCTGGTAGGGCAGAGTGTGCTTGTTGTGGTGACGAGGTTGCAGGGGAGGAGAGGAGGGTTGCGGTTTGCCCAGCGGACGCCATGGTGGGGGGAAGGAGGGGGGGTTCAAAAGGAGGCGGCGAATTCGTACTGGCTGGCTGGCTGGCTGGCTGGCTGGCTGGCTGGCTGGCTGGCTGGCTGGCTGGCTGGCTGGACAGTCCCTTCAGCTTTGTCGTGTAATACTCAATCACTCATCTCATTTACCAATCCAGCCCCAGCGTGATCCCCAAAACTGCCCCTATAACCCTGCTCCTTTTTTTTGGGGGGGGGGGGGGGCGCCACAGAGTCACAGACGCTGAAAAACCCAGCCCTTGGACAGGACTTCTTTCTGAGCCGGGATCCCAAGGGCAACAGGCAGCGACACGCTCCTGACGCGACTGTCAGCCTCAGGCTAACGCGGGCCGTCCCAGCTCGTGTTGATTGATAGAGCTGGTCTGCTCGTGTCGCGGAAAATGACACAAAAACTGGGGAGAGGCGACAGTAAGGTTGAGTTTCAACTGCTGGGCTGAGCGAGGGCCAAGGGGTCCCGCAAGGATGTCTCTTGCTGAAGCTTCCCCTTCCCGACCTTTAGCTCCCAAGGTTGGGCTTGCAAGACAAGTGTCTCTCCGTAGCGCCGTCTCCCAGGTCTGTGTGTTTTTGATTGACTTCAGGCGATCCAACGTCTGGCTCGTGCCCTCGGACAGGATGTAGTATTGGGCTGTGTTCCGATGATGCTGGGATGGCGATGCTCAACCAAGGAGGAGTAAAGCCAGGTATAAACAAGGACTCAAACCACCGACAGTGGCAGGCGAACGCGGTCGCGGTCGCTGCTCTCGTGTAAATGGAGGGGTGGTTGTTTATATGCAAGGCGCCTGCAGGCCGGATGCGGGATGCGGGATGCCTGTCTGGACAATAACACCAGCAGCTAGCTGTGACAGATAGACATGCCATGGGGAGCTGGTCCCTTAATATTATACGAGCACACACACACACACATGCCACAATCTTTTCTTCTTGTCTCTGCCCGCCCCCCCTCTCAATGACGTGCATCCGTGTCCTAAAGTATGGTACTATAGGTGTGAGGGATCTAAGTGGTGCAGTTGCAGAAAGAGGCATGCTTCTCGATGCTGGTGGCACGTCGTATCAGCGTCCAGGATCACGCAGGTACATGGTTTCGTTCAATTTCCCCCATCTGGCCGTCATCTCCCTCGTGCGCGGCGGTTAATGAGGAGAAGGGTCTGCTGCAGAGCTGCGAAGCCGGTTCGTCGGCAAACTCTTCTCATCTAGAATGACAGAATGCTACCCAACAAGGGCTGTCCCACTGCCCAGTAACAGGTACGGTACTGTGTACGGAGTACGGAGTACATCTGTTCTGATGTGAGGCGTCGATCGCACAGCTCAGGACAATCTGACAATCAGGACTCGGGCAGATAGCCGGGCAAGGCGTTCGTGGGATGGCGGACGTTTCCCTGCAGACGGGACCACCCACAACGGCTGAATGGAGAATGGTCTGCACCCTGCACCCCAGTGCCCAGGCCCTGGGCCCTACCTACTTCCTAACCAGGTAGACTTGCCTTAGGCGACCCGGCGCACCCCACCACCACATGCATGTTGCATGGGAACAGGGTCTGGCCCAGCTGGGGCAACTCGGAGATTACCCATTGACCCTCATTGACAATGGCGCCCAACTCGGGCAGTGATCCGGCACATTGATTTGAGCCCAAGATGATGACCTTCTGGTGCCCCAGCCCAACACGGTCTGGTGTCCTCGGAAGATGCCTAGTACCACAGTACGTACCCTAGGGACCAACGCCGCCGCCATCGTCCGTGTACCGAGTATGCCTGTGGATCGAGGCCGATCCGGGTCCGCGTTCCTCCGGCCGTAGTCGGCAGCATTTGTCCAACCTGGCCTCCAAGTCCGGTACAATGCTACCTGTTTGGTTTCGATATTTTATCTTATTTTACGCTATTTTCTTTTACGCTTCTACAGCGCTTCAGAGATCACTTCCAACCAGCCAACCTCGGACAGGACGGCCTTGCCCTAGAACTTTCTTGACGCTATCGGCGCCCGGGTTTGTCCATTTTCGTGGACATCCACTTCCAGTTCGAGCTGCTCCCAACCCCTGAGTCCGCCTGGCTCATCGCAGGGCTGTTCGTGCCACCAATTTCCAACCGCTTCTCGACATGCGTAGTCGCTCCTTGTGTGCCGTTAATTTGGAATAACAATGTGCCAGCGGTCGAGTAGCCCTTCTCATCTCTCGATACCTCATTGCCCTCCATTTTAGGTCTATCCTCGACAGACGCGTTATCACTGTGCTTGTTACGGCTCCGGAGGAGCCTTGGTATGCCTGGACACAGCGAGCCCCCGGGAATCGGCCTTGCCTTCAAGTAGCTAAATAGTAGATAACCACAGACTTGTCCGCATACTTCCTCAGGGTGGTGGCGTGTGATGCTCTCTCTCGATGATATCCGACCTCCCTAATGGTCTCGTCCCGTCGTTGAGTACCATGGCCTCGCGGTGTCGGTGTCTGATCCTCTGCTCTTCAGGGCTCTGTTCCATGTTCCGCGGCGTCGGCTCTGCGTTGTCGCTGTCCAGGATCTCCGTCTCGATATGTATCGACGCAAACACGTCGAAGCTTTGCGACACCGTCTTCGGCATAAGCCCCGCCTTTTCCAGGGCATCCCGGCCGGTAGCACTCTGCTGTATTTTCTGGATGATTTCGACGATCCTATTCGTCTTGTACATGTACTGGAAGAAGTTGTGCTCCCTCTCCTCAGGCCTGTCGCCCCAGTTCTGTTTCGCTAACCACTTCTCTACGATGCCGGCCTGGATGAACTTGTCTGGCCCATACTTCTGCATGAGCTGCGAGATGAACATGAAGCAGAGCTTCTCCGCCATGTCGCGAAGCCCATATTCATCAAACCATCTGTCGTCGAGCTTCTCCAGCGGGGCGCGGTCGGTGAGGCAATGTTCAAGAGAGCGGACAAACGCAGAATAGGCGCGCCCGGTATTGAGCTTCGACAGGCTTTCTATACGTTGGGTTAGTCTCAACCAGGGTTTGCCAGGTCTGTTGTAACAAAATAAGTGCCGGATGCGTAGAAGCATTATGTCCACCCAGAAGCCCTCTGCGTCTTGCTTCTGCTGGGCAGTGATGCATTCCTGGTCCCCCGGCACTTACCAGTACTCCAGCTGAGGTGGAGATTCTTACGAGGGTCTGTTATGAAGGCAAGTGTTCGCAGGTTCTTCATGCGCTCGTCGTAGTCCGGCCGTGTGATTCCCCAGAGCAAGTAGTCGATCGTCTCGCCGTCGTTGACGGCTCTATCGCATACGATTTTGGCCGCGACCTCGCGGATCGCAAAGTTGTAATGGCCCAGGAGCATGTCCAGGGTGCTTGGTTTGAGCGAGTCCTCGGTCTCTTGCGTGATGTACTGCGTGGTAGGCTGCTGCGGCTTGATCTCGGTTCCGTCGCGCCATTGTTGGAGGAGCATGCGCATTGTGGCAACGACGCCCACGAAAGCCGCAGTCAGTCCCACCACCACCATGCGCTCGTCGCGCGCATAGTTGAGGAACGACATGCTGTTTGTCTGGTGCTTTGCTTCAGCCGTGAAGCTGGGCTGCAGCGCGGCTTACACTTCGGTACGTGAGTAGGTAGCGAATTACACTTAAAGGGCGGGTAGCGCCTGCCTGCCCACTAGTTCCCATTCTGCCGCCTGGAGGGCGTTCACCGCCAAAATTAATCGATAAGATAAGCATTGGCGACGACTCCAACCAAGCAGTTCGAAATTTCTATAATCAAACCCGACAAGTGCATTACCACGCAAGGCTTTCACACAAGCCCCCAAACTTCGACATCATGCCTGCCTCACAACTCAAGAGGCTGAAGGCCTCTCTACGAGACCAGGGAATTATTGGGCCTCAGCAATCGAAGAAACAGAAAAAGGCGACCGCCAAAGATGGACGAGCACGCAACGAGAAGCGCCTCCAGCGTGGCGCCGCCCTTGAGAACATCCGCGAACAGTTCAATCCGTTTCAGTTCAAGACAAACGCCCGAGGCCCGAAGTTCGCTGTGACTACCGATAAGCCTGACTCGAAGAAAGGCATACTGGGGCGTCCTGGGATGGCAAAGGCGCTGGGCGAGCAAAGATTGAAGGAGACGCTCCTGGTCGACATGCAGAGGAAAAACCGAGTCGGCGGGATCTTCGACAGACGGTTTGGTGAGGGCGACCCGACCCTAACGCCCGAGGCGGCAGCTGCACAGCGATTCGCGTTGGAGAAGCAGAAAGCGCACAAAAAGACCTCAATGTTCGACCTGGAAGATGACGACGAGCCGGTTCTGACGCACGGAGGGAAGGCTTTCGAGTTCGACGAGGAGGGGGAACTCAAGGACGACTTCAATGAAGAATTCTCCGACGACGGCTCAGACATGTCAGACCTGGAAGAGCACAACCGGAAGAGGCTGAAGCGGTTGCGAGATCAAGTGGAAGCCAACGAAGAAGGTGACGAGAAGGAGCCGGAGAGGAAGAAGTCCAAGAAGGAGGTCATGGAGGAAGTTATCGCCAAGTCAAAATTCCACAAGTACGAACGCCAAGCTGCGAAGGAGGATGATGAGGACCTCAGAATGGAGCTGGACAAGGAGACAGCCGACATTCGGTCACTCCTCATGGGTCAACGTATGAAGAAGAATCCCGAGACGCCATTGGACGGCACAAAGGACGACGTTAAGCCACCGGCTGTCGCGGGATTGGACAGAGAGGCCTTTGAAAAGGACTACGATCTCGCAGTGAGAAAAATGACGCAGGATAAGCGAGCAAAGCCAACGATGAGGACGAAGACAGACGAAGAAATCGCAGAGAAGGAGGCCGAGCGGCTACGCGAACTGGAAGAAAAGAGACTGAAGCGGATGAGAGGTGAGGAAGTAAGCGACTCGGAAGAGGAAGAAGAAAGCGAGCCAGAGGCCGAGGCCATCAACAGCGACAACAAGCCTGCATTCGAAATCATCAGGACTGACGGCGAGGATGTTGATTTCGGTCTTGGCAAGGGCATCAAAGCACGCCCGACTGCGACAGAACTCGGCTTCGACGATGAAGACGACTTTGTGATCGAAGACGACTTAGTGGCGAGTGGCTCGGACCTGGGTGAAATTGACGACGCCGATTTCACCTCGAGCGAAGACGAGGGTGCAGCAGCCGAAGACGATGAGGATGATGAATTCACGAGAGGGCTTCTTACGGAGAGCGAGGCGAAAGATTCCATCTTTAACAAGGAAACCAAATTTGGCGACACGGACACAACCGACGGCTTACCGTACACTTTCCCATGCCCGCAAAGCCATTCCGAGTTCCTGGACGTCGTTCGGGAAATCCCGTTGTCTAAACAACCAACTGTCATTCAACGTATCCGAGCACTGTATCATCCCAAGCTCCGGAGTGAGTATAAGGAGAAATTGGGCAATTTCGCCAGGGCCCTGGTGCAGCACATCGCGTACCTGGGCACAGCCTCTGACGACAGCCTATACGCCACGCTAGAGAACGTGATTCGGCATGTCCATTCTCTAGCCAAGATGTTCCCGGTCGAGATTGCACAAGAATTCCGGTCGCATCTTGAGGATATGGGAGAGCAACGACCCTTGGCACTTGAAGTCGGGGACTTGTATGTCTTGACAGCCATTGGTACTATGTTCCCCACGTCGGATCATTTCCACCAAGTCGCCACGCCGGCAATGCTGTCAATGGCGCGATTTCTGGGCCAGAAGGTCCCTAGCAGCCTGGCAGACTATGCCACGGGGACTTACCTCTGCATTCAGTCTTTACAGTATCAGAAGCTTGCCAAGCGCTATGTGCCAGAGGTCATGAACTTTACACTGAACACCATTTGTGCCCTGGCACCCGAAAAGCCCAGACGGAGGCTTGGCTTGTTTCCAGTACACGAACCACGTCCCGTGATAAGAACTGGTGGCGCAAAGAAGACTGCAGTCCGCAAACTCAGCTGCGATGACTGCCGGGCATCCAAAGGCGAGCTTTCGGGCGAGAGGAAGGTCGCACTGCTGAGCACCAACATATCGGTGATACTGGCGGCCTCTGAGACGTGGGCTGGGAAGCCCTCGTATTTCGAAACCTTTGAGCCAGCACTCAGAACTTTGGAGCATCTAACGTCCAAGCCCAATCGACAGCATCTTCCGGACGCGCTCCTACAGGATGCGGAGAAGGCGATTGCACACCTCTCCCGCGCCCTGAAGGTGGCGGCTCTGTCGCGGAGACCACTCGAGCTGCATCACCACAAGCCGCTCGCCATCAAGACGTTTGTCCCCAAGTTCGAGGACGGCTTCGACCCCGAGAAGCACTACGACCCGGACCGAGAGCGGGCGGAGAGTGCCAAGTTGCGGGCGGAGTACAAGAAGGAGAAGAAGGGCGAGATGCGGGCGATTCGCAAGGAGGCCAACTTCCTAGCACGCGAGAAGCTCAGGGCAAAGAAGGAGAGAGACGAGGCGTACGAGAAAAAGTACAAGAGGATCGTGGCGGAAATCCAGGGCGAGGAAGGTCATGCGGCAAACGAGTACGAGAGGGAGAAGCAGAAACGGAAGCAGTCAAAAAACAGGTAGTATCCTACCAGGGCGGGCCGGCAGACTTGAGTTTGCTGGGTTTGTGCTCCATGGTGTGCAACATAGCACAGATTGTACATTCTATCCACACATCTTACACTCCAGCTTCACAGGTCATTGATGTGCCTTCGGAGGAACTACTCTCCACACTGTCCACATTCTCGCCTCTGCACAACATTGGGAATATCAAGTGATGCGCCCCAAATGGGGGTCCGATGAAGGTAAGGTGTATGGGTGTGACATAGCCCATAGTCTTTTCACATGCTGATACTGTTGTGGTAGGAAGACCTGGTTACTCTGCAGGGCATCCTGCTGCAGACATCTCATCTTATAACAGCATGACCTTGGGATCTTGGCCGTGTAGAGACAGATCAGACCACCCAAACGGCATGGGCCCTCATATGACATCTCAGCCGCCACTGCCAATGCTGTATGTGTAACATTCTGCCTGGTTCTATCTACAATCCGGGCAAGACAGCCTGCAGGCTTAAATGGTCTGCCAGAAAATGGGCCATCACATGTGACCAGTTCGGATGGCATCCAGTTGCCCGAGATGCTGGCTCTTTCCTGTTGAAGCTGGACCGGAAGGCTGCCTGGGAGTGTGTCTACTCTGTGCTTTCCACAACATATGCCTGGCTGGGGCAGACTCTCAACGGCATGGCGTCTTCAGCCTAAAGCAGGCAGGAACGGATATATAAATCACGATGTTGTGATGAAGGTTTCCTATTCCTACAACCCACTCCATCATCACCAGGCAGCACTATCAGTGGCAGCCTGGCAGCCCTTGAACATCACCTCCAGAGCCATCACACGACATGGCTCTCCCTTTTCTTTAGTTTTCTTGGTCTGCATAAGCTTAAACATCACACCCTGCCAGCATCCTCCAACCTCTGCTCCTCTGCTTTGGGTGCCTCCGAACCTCCATACCAACACCCGTCTCATTCGTCACATGGAAGACAGACTTTACAGTTGTTATGGACAACTGCCACTTAGCTGAAATGACAATTCAAAAATTCAGGTGAGTCAAAATCCTGGCTGGCTGGCTGGCTGGCTGGCCTCGCGTTACAAAGCCCACAGCCCAACTGCTGTTCTGGTATAGAGAAGAGTCCAGGTCTGAATACAGGCCATGGCCCCTTCAATAACAACGTTGTCCCGCTTCTCTGTCACCTGTCACTGAGTTTACCTCATTTACACCCTCTCAACCTCTCTTGGCTCTCCCTACTCATAAAATCCTCATTCCTGTTCTGGCCGGCTTTTGGGTCATGCCCCCAGGCGGGCAAGACATCTCCAACAGTTCCCCGCCCCAGGCATTCTGCTTCCCGGCCTATCCCCGCCTGGCTTGTCCATAACGGACAGCCAGGCAGGAAGACGGCGAACCAGCTAACCCCGCACGAACCAAAGGGTGGCGCCCGTCTGCCCCTGCATCGTCCCACAAGGATCTGGGGGTCAACTAGACAGTACACCCAATGCAGGAGCTCGTGTGGGCCATGTCATGTTACATCACTCTCGCAGCTACAAGCTCCCCATCGAGCTTGAAACATAAGCTATCTCTTCCAACAATAACAAACACCGTTGCTCTCGTTTCTTGGTCAAGGGCTATATCACCATCATTTCTACAAACATCAAGAACCGTTTGATTTTGTTGCAGCGTAACAACTAATACCTTTCGTTTGTTTTAGCGAGGCCTCGGTCGACAACAAGGACAGCATGGGTGGCGAACGAGACCTCTCCCGCCTCTCCCAGACCAAGGCCGACTACCCTCTCCTGGCCCGGAAGCCGGTTGGGAAGCTGATTGACCACATCTATCTCGACCGCATAGAGCGCGAGTACAAGGATAATCAGTATCGCAATGTCACTCTCAATGCGTCAGTTCCTCCTCTTCGCTCCCATGTGAACACTGCTGACGACTGCCCATGCATCTAGGATGTATGACGAGGGTCGTGCTTCCGGTCGTCCACATGTGAAACTTTCTACTTGGGCGGCTCCGGGACAAGAGCGTCCCACGTTCGAGGATGCCGTCTCGCACGAGTTCAAGGACACCGAGACCGGCCGTGCCTTTGGCCCTTCATGGACCACCCACTGGTTCAAGGTCCAGCTCACAGTTCCCGACGAGCTTCGGGATAAGGAGCGTCTTGAATTCCACTGGGACTCCAACAGTGAGGGTATGGTTTGGTCTTCCGACGGAAACCCGCTGCAGGGCCTGACCGGTGGTGGTGAGCGCATTGAATGGCTTCTCCCGGAATCTTTTCGAGATGGTGAGGAACACACATTCTACGTCGAGATGGCGTGCAACGGCATGTTTGGAAACCCCACGGGAGGTGACACCATTCAGCCCCCCGACCCGAACCGAATGTTCGCTCTCCAAAAGGCCGACATTGTGGCAGTCAACGTCCAGGCCCGACAGCTGCGTATCGACATGTGGATCATTGGGGATGCTGCTAGGGAGCTCGCCAAAAACACATGGGAAGAACATCAGGCCCTTGCTGTCATCAACCGTATTATCGAAACCATTGAGGTGGGCAACCAGGACTCCATTTTGAGGGCGCGTGAGATCGCCCGTGAGTACATTGGCAATGTCGACTCTGCGAAAGTCTACGACAGCGGAAAGGAGCCTGTCGTCTACGGAATCGGACACTGCCATATTGACACATGTTGGCTATGGCCTTGGGACGAGACCAAGCGAAAGGTTGCACGCTCTTGGACAAACCAGTGCAATTTGATGGAGGAGTACCCCGAACTGAACTTCGCTTGCTCCCAGGCCCAGCAGTACAAGTGGCTCAAGGAGTACTATCCGTACGTATTCGACCGGGTCAAAGAGAAGGTCAAGTCCGGACAGTTCCACCCGATTGGGGGCAGCTGGGTTGAGCACGACACGAACCTCCCCAGCGGAGAGTCTCTTGTGAGACAGTTCATCTATGGCCAGCGGTTCTTCGAGTCCCACTTTGGCCAGCGCAGCCAGACTTTTTGGCTTCCGGATACTTTTGGCTACTCCTCTCAGCTCCCTCAGCTGTGCAGACTCGCTGGCATGGATCGCTTCCTGACCCAGAAGCTGAGCTGGAACAACATCAACAACTTCCCGCACACCACCTTCAACTGGGTGGCTCTTGATGGCTCTCAGGTCGTCTGTCACATGCCGCCAGCAGAGACCTACACTTCTAACGCTGAGTTTGGGGACGTCAGGCGCAGCGTCGCCTCACACAAGTCCATGGATCAAGACCACACTTCTCTCCTCGTCTTTGGAAAGGGCGACGGTGGTGGTGGTCCTACCTGGGAACACCTTGAGAAGCTCCGTCGTTGCAGAGGCATAGCGGACAGGACTGGTGGTCTGCCACGGGTCCACATGGGCAATTCTGTCGATGATTTCTTTGACAAGATCATCCCCAAGGCTGACAAGCTCGTGACGTGGTACGGCGAGCTCTACTTTGAGCTCCACCGAGGCACCTACACCACCCAGGCGCGTAACAAGCGAAACAACCGGACCTGCGAGTTCATGTTGAGGGCTCTAGAGCTCTTTGCCACCATCGCCTCGTTGAAGAACTCGTCATACAAGTACCCCAAGGCGGACATTGATTCCATGTGGGAGAATGTTCTTCTCTGCCAGTTCCACGACTGCCTTCCTGGCAGCTGCATTGAAATGTGTTATGACGACTCTGACAAGGTAAGCATTCCACCTCTTTTCCTCTGCCCTGTGGCCTCACCCCACGTCTCGGCTCTTCAAAATCATGATATTAACCCTGGACAGCTTTATGCTCATGTGTATGAGATTGGCAAGAAGTGCCTCGCAGACGCGAGGGAAGCGCTCGGTGTTGGCGAGGAGACGACCAGCACTACCTCGATCGAGAATGCCACAGCACTCAACAGCCTTTTCTGGCCCAGGAAGAGTATTGTGGAGCTGGGCAACACGCCAGCTGTCGCTTGCGGCGAGGGTCCGTACCTCACCCTGAGGCCCTTCAAGGCGCCGTCCGTGGAAGGGGCTGCTGTCTCGGTCGAAGAGGTATCGAAGGGAGTTTTCGTCATGCAGAATGAGCAGCTTCAGGTGAAGGTCGAAAACGGCGTCATTACATCGCTTTACGATCGTCGGTTAGGTCGTGAGACCCTCTCAGGGAGGGCAAATCAATTTGTCATCTTCGACGACAAGCCCCTATACTGGCAAGCCTGGGACGTCGAGGTCTTCCACCTCGACTCTCGCAAGGAGCTCCCCGTCTATGACACCAAGATCAGCGAGAACAAGAGCTATCGTGTTAGCCTGACCAGTCGTGTTAAGATCAGCGAGAAGAGCAACCTTGTCTCAACCGTCAGCCTGTCGGCCGCGCTCAAGGGTCAGCAATCATACGTCGAGGTCAGCACCGAGGTTGACTGGCACGAGGACATGAAGTTCCTCAAGGTTGAGTTCCCAGTCGACTTGAGGAGCACCGAGGCCAGCTACGAGACCCAATACGGTATCGTGAAGCGACCAACACACTACAACACGAGCTGGGACATGGCCAAATTCGAGGTGTGCTGCCATAAATTTGCCGACTTGTCGGAATCCAACTACGGTGTCTCGATCCTGAATGACAGCAAATATGGATTCGCGACCTGCGGGGACATGATGCGCTTATCCCTCCTCCGATCCCCCAAGGCTCCCGACGAGCATGCGGACATGGGCACACACAAGATCCGGTACGCGATCTTGCCACACGAGGGCCCTCTGGGCAGCGCCACGGTCCGCGCCGGCTACGAATTCAACAGCCCGCTGGTATTGGCCCGCAAGCCCAAGACGCTGTCATTCGAGGCACCTATCAAGCTAATAGGCGACTCGGCAATCGTTCTGGATGCGGTCAAGCGAGGCGAGGATGATGTGGATGTCAGCCGTGGCGACCTGCCCGCCCGCAAGGGCAAGTGCGTCATCATACGTATGTACGAGTCCCTCGGCGGCCGTTCCCGCACCGCCATCAAGACGACCTGGGATGTGCAGAAGATCACCAAGGTCAACGTGCTTGAGGACGAGATCCCCGGCGAGGCTGCGCTGGAGAAGAACGAGGATGGCAACTACCCGATCACGCTCCGGCCGTTTGAGGTTGCCACCTACCGCTTGTGGCTTTGAGTGCCTTTGTGGCCGATCAGCGATGGAATTTCGGGACTGGGAGACTGCATTGGTAGATGACCCTGATGGCATCATGTTAGTAGGCGACAGCAGCATTAGTTTGACTAGATTGAATCATTGTCTCATTGTTTAAGAACTACGCCCGCATTGACTACTTCCCGGCCTTCCGCAATAGCCGACGGGGCCGCAGCTCCCGCCCGAAGCGTCAAGTCGTCAACTCCGCACTTTCCACCTCACCCGCTCTCCACCAAGCAGCGTCACGATGTGGTTTCTTGTCGCGACCTTCATCCGGCCACTGATCCAGTCTGGCCTGACAGTACCCTAGGTATGAGCTCGCTAAAGCGAAAGCGGTCCCGTCAGGCCTGTGGGCCCTGCCGAGAGCGCAAGAGGAGGTGCGACGGGAATGAGCCCTGCCTCACCTGCACGGATTGGGGCTATTCCTGTTACTACGAGCCCGAACTTCGACACAGGGCTTCCCGACCTGCCGGCCAGGCCGTCCCCGGGCCGTCTTCAGTCGTGTCACCACCTGTGCAGCCAAGCGCCCCGGAGCAGCCCGGCAATGTCGGTTCTGACCACACCGGCCTCGTCCGGCGCCTCGAGGCCAACTCCGGGGCGGCCTTCGTCAGGAATCTCGGCCTCAAGATCGATCCTACAAAGGCTCCGAAGCTTAATCTCTTTGGCTGGAACATCGGGACAAGGCAGTTGTCCTCCCAGATGGATTTTGCCACCTCCCCACTGCCAGTTGTTGAGATCACCTCGCTAGAACACATGAAATTCCTGGCCGGGGTTTACTTCGACAAAGTAGACCCCTGCTATGGGTTCATCGAACAAGAGCATTTCTTCGCAAAGCTGGCCGCAAGATGGGAATCACCTCAGGCACCCGGCATATATGACAGTGTCTTGGGTGGAGTCGCTGCTATCGGATGTCTCTTCTCGCAACGAAATGCCACCATCACCGAACTACATCTGGTCCGCTCAGCCCGTGCCTGTCTAGACAACTATCATCTATCTGGTCCTCCACCCATAGACCTCTTGACCGGTTGGACCCTCCGGGTCTGTTATCTCCGGATGACGGACTCGCCTCATTCCACCTGGCTCGCAAGTTCCACCTTGATGCACCTTGTCGAAGCCTCGGGACTTCACCCCGGGTCCCCGTCAGTCCTCCTGCCCAGTGCCCAATGCGACCCAGATATCCAGAGGAGGCTTGTGGGGGTTGCCCACCACCTCAATGCGTGGACTTCCTTCGACCTGGGCCTCTCCCGCGTTTCTTTCCGGACAGACGACTTGCCCCTGCCACCAGAGCCGAAGCCGGGGGACTACACTGCTGAAGTCTTGGGTCTCTTGCCCGTGTCAGTCAGCCTCGATCCGGGGAGGCTGAAGCAGGAGACGGATCTCACGTCAACACTTTCCGATGTCGTAGGAGGAGTCCACACCAGGCCGCCATCGGTTCTTGCGCAGTGCAATCTGGTGCTCTGTATTCTGCGGCGCATCCACACACAGAATCTCGACATCTCGCCAGGCCTGGCAGAGCAGGTCCTGGCCTTGTTAAAGAAGGGGCTTGGTTGCGCACGGAAGATGGTCACCGAGTGCTGCCCGTGGCACCAGGTTGCGAACGTCCCTTTCCACGTGCTATGCTTCCTCCTCGTGATGGACACCCGATCATCCCTTGCGATGCTCCCAGAAGCGATGCAGACCCTGAGCCTCGTTGCCTCAACCTACGACACGGAAGCCATGAGGGAGGCGCACAGTGCGGCCTGTCTATTGGTCCTGCTGCACCAGCAACGCAGGAAGGACGACATTGCCATCCTCGGCGAGGCCCTCAACATCCACCATCACGAGCGGCAGGCGGCAGCACCGCCACAACAACAAATAAGTCCCAGCGCCGAGGACTATTCCTGGCTTGGTGCCCTGGTCGCGGACCTCCCCGGGCTTCAGCGGATAGACTTTGACCAATTCCTGCATGCGGATCTGATGTCTGGCCCCTCTTTTATGGGCGGGTCTAGCTGAGAAATCAACTTGTGAAGACAAGAATTATGAAGAAGAAAAAGCAATCATCAAAACATTATTAATATCTCCCGCCGGATCCATGCTGTAAAGCATTCTCAACGGGTCGAGCTCCGGTATAAGCGGTGCGGATATTGCGGCCTCCCATCTCCGCCACCACTTTCCCCAAAGAAGCAGATGCTCGAGACTACAAGAGAGCCGCAACACCCGGGCCGTGTCCAATGACAAATAACGAATATGATGCGAGCATAGACTCATCAAATGCAAGACAATTCCTTGACAGACCTGTCATGTTTCTTTTGTACTTCACACTGTGAATCTTGTTTGTCAGAGTTGCCTCGAGCATCAGCTTAGATTGAGACCTGAAGCCTAGATATTCACGAACTACCGTCACATGCAAAGTTCTTGTGTCTCAGGTAAACACATCTCATCTTACAGACAGAGGAATGACTGACTCTGTTAACAATGTCATCACAGGAGTGAACAGAATGGATTCCATGGAGAAATTGTCCATGGGAATGGGCAAGTCCCTCCCGCCTATGCTGCCAGAGCCCGATACATATACGGTCGAATTCGACGAAGCAGACGATCCGCTACATCCATACAACTGGAGCCGCTCCAAAAAGTTAGCTTTGTCCTTGATTCATCAATCAATTAGCCCAAATACTAATGGCATTTCCTCGTCTATCACAGACTCTTCACATCAATCCTAGTCTGTTTAGGGACTTACATAGTATCCTTCAACAGTGCCGTCTTCGCCCCGGCCACCCAGGCAGTTAGCAGAGACCTCGGCGTGTCGAGGGAAGTCGGCACGCTCGGGACCACCTTGTATGTGCTGGGCTTCGCATGCGGCCCGCTCATATGGGCACCCGCGTCCGAGCTATGGGGTCGCCGGTGGCCCCTGACCATCTCGATGCTCGCGGGAGGCATCTTCACCGTCGCCTCTGCCGTGGCCAAAGACATCCAGACGCTGACCATATGCCGCTTCTTTGCGGGCGCGTGCGGTGCGGGCCAGCTCACAGTCGTGCCGGGCGTGCTGGCCGACGTTTTCGACAACACCTACCGCGGAGTCGCCATCCAGCTCTACGCCCTGACGGTCTTTGGTGGGCCGTTCACTGCCCCCTTTGTGGGTGGCTTCATCACTTCTAGCTACCTGGGCTGGCGGTGGACGCTCTACGTCCCTGCGATACTAAGCTTTGTCAATGGGGCAGTCTCGCTGTTCTTTCTGCGGGAGACGTACGCGCCGTGCATCCTTGTCGAAAAGGCAGCGGCTATGCGCCGCCGGACTGGCAACTGGGGGATTCAGGCCCGCCACGAAAGGGTTGAGACTGACGCGCGGGCGTTGGCCGAGAAGTACTTCACTCGGCCGCTGCTCATGCTGGTAACGGAGCCTGTTATTCTTTTTGTGTCGATGTATATGTCGTTTATCTACGGTATCGTCTACTGCCTCCTCACAGCCTACCCCATCGTGTTCGAGGAGGTCCACGGCATGGCCCCTGGCATCAGTGGCCTTCCATTCCTCGGCCTCCTTACGGGGCTGACTCTAGCGCTTATCTTCATTCTCTCGAAACACTCGGCATATGTGAGGAAGCTGGCGGAGAATGAGAACGTGCCGGTCCCTGAGTGGCGTTTGTCACCTACTCTAATTGGGGCGCCTATATTTGCAATCGGCATTTTCTGGTTCGTAAACCCCTCGTTTCACATGAGTTACTACATGTCCATGTTAACAATCTCTCGTCCTAATAGGTTCGGCTGGACTGGATTCGACCCTAGGATTCACTGGGCCGCACCCACCCTGGCAGGCCTGTTCACAGGGTTTGGCATTCTATGTGTCTTCTTACCTTGTTTCAACTATTTGGTAGACGCATATCTGCCACTGTGGGTTGCCAACGATTTACTCGCGTGTACTACGAAAGAAAAGCTGACTTTTAACAGGGCCGCCTCAGCAGTTGCGGCAAACATCATGCTCCGCTCAGCGGTTGCGGCTGGATTTCCTCTCTTTTCCAGGCAGATGTTCGAAAATCTCGGTGTACAATGGGCTTCTACTCTTCTCGGGTGCCTAGCGGTGATCATGATTCCGATCCCCTTTGTATTGAGGAAACTCGGCTTGCGTTTAAGGAGGAAGAGCAGGCTTCTCCAACAAGCTTCTGTGTAGTTCCGGAAGAAGCAGATAATACCATTATACTCGGGAGACGCATTTCACGTATTCATATGCGGCCACATACAAAGTCTTTTCACCATAGGACTTGTTTTGCCATCGACGAACTAGACGTCTTAGTTCCTCCGTGTTGCACTAGGAATCGTGCCCTATTTTCCATTGCCTTTCCGTATTCTTTATGGTTCGTATGGAACAGAGCTCGGCTGTCCACGCGCTCAAATGGTGACCGCAGCCGTGATTCCAGCATCCATGAGCAAAGTACCTGCATTGATGTACCTCGTAGCAGGGCAGCAGAGGTACAGACAAGCGGAGGCAACCTCGTCTGGCTCGAGTGGACGATCCAAAGAAGTTAATTTCTTCAAGATCTCGGGTGTCTGAGGAATCCTACGGCATTCCTCCTCGTACATTGGAGTCCTCACCCATGATGGGCATACCTGGTTGACACGGATTCCATCCCCTTTCAAGTCGGTCGCTGTTTTTTTTTTTTCATGGTCAGTGATGGGCATTGTTATGAGAAGTGTCCAACAAGACGTACCCGCAGCTTTTGTGATGCCCGTAACGGCATGTTTAGAGGTCGTGTAGGGCGCTTTTGCAGGCACGGCCACAAGTGCCATGGCCGAAGACACGTTGACGATAGACCCACGGCCAGTATCCCGACTTCCGTGTCTTCCGAGGTTGACTGTGATAGGCTCCTGAGAGCGCATGATCTTCCCGACGGCGCGTGTCACAAGGAAGATGGCTTTAGTGTTGATCCCAAGTACCCGATCGTAATCGTCGGGATCGGTCTGATCGAAGGGAGTATAGGAGGAAACATCCACCTGTGGAAGTTTGAAGTTAGCTCATCTCAGTCTGTGCTATATCACCTGCGTGGTAACCCACTCCGAAAGCATTAATGCAGTAATCGATACGACCAAAGCGTTCTACGGCAAGTTTGACCATGTCATCCACAGACGCGGCGTCCGTGACATCAACCGAGGTGGAATGGAATCGATAGTCAGGATTGGATGCCAGGGCCTTGCTCTGTTCCGCAGCTTCATGTGCTCCCTTGGAATTGATGTCCGCAAGCAATGCACCTTTGATGCCAGCTTCAGCGAACATGCAGGCGACCTCTCGCCCGATACCCCCGGCCGCCTATCGAAGAGGTGTAAATTAACATCTCCGATCTTCTCATGAGAAGCGGGGCAGTTGGTGATGCACTTACGCCAACGACAAGGGCAAACCCGTCAAGTCGGAACTGGGCCATTGTCAAGTAGCCTGTGGGCAAAGACTTTCAGAGACAAAGCAGGATCTCAACAGATCATTTGGAATTGGCTGGGAACTATAGTCTACCTAAAGAAAAGGTCTCGGGTTGGACGCAGAGTCAACGGCTGAATATCGGCAGTTGGCCAAGAGGCGTGAGCGCTACCCAGTGGCGCTGTGGTGGCACAGTCATCTCAACCAATACTTCTTCTGCGACGGAGGAAAATGGATAGAGAGCGTATGTTTGTCATTATACGCAAATGACGTACAGGAAATGGCTTCTCATATTTGCAGCCGAATTTTGAGCCCGACTTTTGTGCACCAACGGAAGCATTTTGCAGAAATAATGGTTTTCATTGTCGACACATACACAAACACAAGAACACAAGAACATGTATGTTTTCCCCTCCCCTCCACCCAACTGCCTAGCAAGGAAAAGGATTGCTACTGTAAGGGCGGATGCTGCTTTTATAGTGTGTCAAATACACTCTGGATAAACAAGAATGGTTGTGTACATATACTATCCTCTTGGCTTTGGGAGAGACTGTAAGGGCCACGTTCAAGAATTATGAGCAAAGTGCCTGCTCTATCAAGCGACATATAGAATTGAGACAAGTGCCACAAGTCCTAAGAGACCAAGATGAAATATGCCGTTCAAATGTTGACATGGCCTGATCATCCCGAGCCACAGCTTGACCTAATAATTGCACTACTGATTCCGAACCCCGCCTTTATCTTCGGCCCCCGAGGTCTCGGAAAGTCTCGTGCCTCCATCCAAAGTCCCCGTTCCTTTAAGAAGAGACTTTGGAAGCCCATCTAGCCATCACGGCCTGAAGTGCAAATGAGCAAAAGCAATCAGATCGGCCCAGCACCTTGAAACACTAGGAAAATGGCCGAACACTCCTGGCCTGTCCGAAGAGTACTTCTTCACCCCCCTCCACTTGAAGAGGTGGCTGCCGCAGTACGAAACGGGCTTGCATCGAACTTCGGCACGTCAAGTGCTTCGGTGTCCCACCCGCCCGACCTGCGCCATCCGCCGTTCCACCTTGCTGGTCGTGGCCTCTCCGGCAACCCACGCGTCGCGGACATAGGCGGGCAGAGGAACCTCTTCCCCGAGATCGATCTGGACAAGCGATACGATTTGCTCAGGCTTTCTGGGCAGATGGAGATGGCGGGTGGTGTCTTGATTGGAGCAGGTGCCGGGCCATTCTTCGACCTGGGACGCAACATAGAGCTGGCACCAAACATTGCGTTCGGTTCCGCCGCAGATGGGGAGCTGAGAAACTGTACCCGCTATGCCAAGGTGCTGGACGACGGCGGCGCTCTATGTGAGAAGATCGTCACCTCTACAGGTTGTGCGCTGATGTGTAACCTTTTTGGCTGCGACGGAGAGGCGGGCCCGCTGTTGCACATCAAGGGGAAAGGCAGGACGGGGAAGCTGAACTTCACCGAGGCTATCCAGAAGGGCCTCGCGGATGTCTACGGCGACCGGCTGATCAGTGTGGGTGGCGTTTTTGTGGTTCGGTCGGGCAGGTTGAAGATGCATGTGATGCCCGACTTTCCTGAGAAGGCATTCACGAGCCGTCAAGACGTCGACCGGTGGCTCCACTGGTACGACATGGACACGCCGATGGTCTGTTTGTCCGTGCTCCATTCCGGTCATGACAAGGACCTCGGACTCAGGAAAGAACATACCCACTGCTTTGGGGCTGACGGTGCTGAGGACAACAGGAGAGGCGGACACTACCATTTTGACTTGGATGAAACGATGGAATCAGTCGAGTACGAAGGGTGGTTCAATGTTGCCGAAATCCTGTACAAGATCGACTAGCTGGTCCTCATCTCAGTATTGATGTCAATAGCACGGTCTAGCTCCGTCGAAACGGGATCGTCGCAAGGGGTATAGCTCTTCAGGTTCTAGTGCCGTCTTGAAGCTCTGACGGGTGCTGGGGAAAGAACCCTGGAACGGAGAGCTTACGTAGCCAGGGACAGACAGCGGCATGGCACCGAAGGTACTACGTACCCAAAGGTAGGTGGTACATGCCCCGTTCCAACTATTGTAGTCCATCTTCAGAAACAACCCATCTCCCCGTTATCTCCTCCCCAGTTGCGCATTATAACAACGAAGCAGCTATTTTTTTTTTTTTCATCGACGCCTTGATCAATTGATGCCGGCCTGTCCGTGAAATCCCAACGTGCTAGTAACGCCGACGTGCACCGTTGAAACACACGCCACATTGTCTCATCTCGCAAGTGACGCCGGCCCAGAGAGGTGGTCGTGGACAAGGCGCCGTGCGCACCTCGCAAGGTTGACGATACCTGCCCCCAGCAGTCCAGCACCTCAACCCTAGATCTTGCGCCGACATAGCTAGCTAGCTGTCACAATGGCGCAGGTATTTCTCGACCTCATCACCTCCTTCGGGAACTGCCTGAACTGCTTCCCCGGCTCTCCGTCGCTCAAGATCAACAGTCGCAACTTCAAGATCCTGAGGTTACTCGGCGAGGTAGGCTAGCCCCCATTCCCAGCTAGAACAAGAACAACGGGCTCATGGGCACATGCCCCAACAGGGCGGCTTCTCCTACGTTTACCTCGTCCAAGACACGTCCACCTCCGAGCTGTTCGCCCTTAAAAAGATCCGATGCCCGTTCGGCGCCGAGTCCGTCGCGCAGGCCATGAAGGAGGTCGATGCCTATAAGCTCTTTGCCAACACCTCTGGCATAATCCACAGCATCGACTACGCCATCGCCTCGGAGCGCGGCGGCGGCGAGGCCTCCAAGACCGTCTACGTCCTGCTGCCGTACTACAGGAGGGGGAACCTGCAGGACCTCATCAACGCGAACCTCGTCAACCACACAAAGTTCCCCGAAAAGAAGCTCATGCACCTGTTCCTCGGGGTCTGCCGCGCGCTGAGGGAGATGCACGTCTACACCGGCCCCGGCACCGGGGGCGGCTCAGGACCCGAGAGGATGGAGATGCGCGTCAATGGCGTGGACGAGAATGTCGAGGCGGCGCAAGGCAGGTCAAAGAGGAATGGGAACCAGGAGTCGGGTGGGGCGGACGAGGATGACGAGACGGAGCAGCAGAGGCCCTTGATGCACGGCAACGACGGCGTGCCGGATGGGGAGATCAAGAGCTATTCACACAGGGATATCAAACCTGGTAAGGATTCCACCTGCCAGCCGACCGTCTGAGGCCGTGAGGCTGCACAAGCAGGGCTGACGTGCATCAGGCAACATCATGATCGACGATACTGGCTCGGCACCGATCCTTATGGACCTGGGCTCCATCGCCGTCTCCCCCATCCCCATCACATCCCGGTCCCTGGCCATCGCCACACAAGACACGGCAGCAGAGCACAGCACGATGCCATATCGGGCGCCGGAGCTCTTCGATGTCAAGACGGGTACCGTGATCGACACAAAGGTGGATATCTGGTCGATGGGATGCACATTGTACGCCTGCCTGGTAGGGAAGTCGCCCTTCGAGATGCGCAGCGACGAGACGGGCGGCTCATTGAGTATCTGCGTGCTGGGCGGGGACTGGCGCTTCCCAGACGAAGGGCCTGGCGGGACCAAGAGGAAGGCGCCGGTCAGGAGGACCAACACTGGGATGGGCCAAGGCGGTGGTGCGAACGGTGCGGCAGAGGATCTTGTTATCAGTGATCCCATCAAGGAGGTGGTAAGAAAGTGCTTGAGTGTGGAGCCGAGTGAGAGACCTGACATGTGAGTGCCCTTTCCCTGGTCTATTGGTGTCTGTCGGAATGCCCACTGACTTTGTGGCCGCAGCGATGAGCTGATTAGGATGGTTGAGACGGTGGTCGATGAGCTGCCTGAGGATGAGTCGACGTGAGGTATCCTGGGCTGTATTTGTGAGCCTCATATGCGATTTGATTGATGTACACAAATTTATTCATGAACGGGGTTGGGTGACTTGGTGGGCGTCAGGACTCTGCGTATGGCTCAGAACGAGTAGCAATGCAGTGAAGAAAGTCTATGAATTAGAAGGGGCAAGCATGAATACCAACCGGTACTGCATGTGGTTGGGGAAATATCCTACATCAATTGGGCGGGCCGGGCGTTGAAGGTGTTCTGATGGGATACCGCCGTAGTGAGATCTACCTAAATGTGAGACGACATGAAAAATCGCGGCTTCTTTCCCAAGTGAACGTCACCAAAACCCACCACTTCAAATAAATCACAAACACCAAGGGCTCAACCCCGCAATAACTCACATAACTTCCACTACTGTAGACCCGTTCGGAAACTCAAAATATCAAGGCAATGCGGCACTTTGGCACCAAAGCCGCCGGCAGCCTTGGCCGCCCAAGCAGCGTCGACGAGGCTGACCGCACCACATCAGCATCGCCACCACCAGACGTCGACAGAAGCCAGGATGCGGGAGGAGTTAAGGCAGTCGCAGAGGAGGAAGAGGAAGAAGAGGACGACTACATGAACATGACCTTCGACGACCCGCCCGCCAAGCAACCAGAGACCTCCCTGCAGCGAAGCCAGCGCCTGCGGAAAGAAGGCCTCAAGCGCGGCATCATCCCGTCAAAGGCAGAGCTCGCCGCGCAGGAGCGGCAGAGACGAGAGGAGGGCCTGTCCAGATCTCTCATCACCGGTGCGGCTGGGGGGGCCGGCCCTGATGACACGGGGACGCCTCCCCCAGCAGCCAACCCAAAGACCAAGAGCAAAGGCCTGGCCATGATGGCCAAGATGGGCTTCACCCCGGGCTCCGCTCTGGGCAGCCGTGACAACCCCTCGGCGCGCAGCGAGCCTCTCCGCATCGAGACCAAGGAGGACCGCGGCGGCATCGGCGCCGACGCCGACAAGAAGAGGAAGCTCGCCGAGGCCGCCGAGGCCGCCGGGGTGGCCAAGCGCGCGCGCCTCGAGGAGATCGGGGACTACAGGGTGCGCATGGCGCGGGAGCGTGACGCCGCGCGCAAGGAGAAGCTGGTATTTGCCGCGCAGAAGATTGCTGAGAAGATGGACGAGGACGGAGAGGGCGCGCCACCCGCCCCTGCCGCCGGTGCTGGTGCTGGTGAGGTCAGGGGCGGGGCCAAGAAGGCGGTGACCTCGCGGCCGCTCAAGTCAGTCCCCGTCGTCTACCGCGGCCTCGTGCGCCGCCGCGAGGAGGCGGAGCGGGACCGCAGGATGCGGTACGACCTGGAGCAGAGCAGCGGCGGCCTGTCAGCCAAGCTGCCTGCGTACGAGGATGACGGCATGGACGACGACGACAAGATGGCCCTGGGCGTTGGCACCGGTGGGCCCCCGGCCGGCCGCACCGAGACCAACAACAAGACGGTCTTCATGCCGGCGGACGACCTGGACCAGGAGGACCAGGAGCTGGACGAGTTCGAGGCGCTCGAGGTCGGCGACAAGCTGGCAGGGCTGGTCGCGTATCTCAGGGAGAGGCACCGATACTGTTTCTGGTGCAAGCTGGCTTACCCTGACGAGGAGATGGAGGGCTGCCCTGGGTTGACGGAGGAAGATCATGACTGATCATGTGTACGGTATTTAGGTCGAGGAACAGTCTAGAGCAGCCTCGGCGATCAAACTCTAGCAGTCAATGGTCTACGCACTTTCTTCGATCTGGCCGGTATCAATCTAGTCCCTTCCATGCAGCCCCATCGCACTGCGTAGTCAAACAAATCTCGAGGTGTAAAATCAGAGGTCTTTCTACGTGAGAATCACTCGTTGCGAAGATTGAGCTCCAGACTCGGTTGAAGAATGTTCCTAGTTACTCTCTGCGCCCAGATGATTCCGTCCCGTGGCCCTCAAAGCGCGTACCAGACTCCCAAAGCTATGTCAGGTTATCCAATGTCCATTGCCATGCCGATTCCCAAGCGTCAAAAATAGGGCGACTCAGATGCCCTTCCCATATATATATGTATATCCGCGCCCAACTGAAACGCCGACACGGGTATCCGAACTATTACACACGAATTAAAGTTCCTGAACTCCTGACAAGTAAAAGCCCTTCAAGTTTATGCCAAAAATGAACATGCCGCGTGCGCGTTTCTCTATCTGCCCCTTGCCCCCCCCCCCTAGAGTGCGATACGGCGCTTTGGCTCCGGTACGGTTACTTCAACTTGTTCCATGTCGCTTTCACTGTCGCTGCGCTTCCTCTTTAGCGACCCCTTGCCGGTCCCGTTGAGTGCCTCCTGGGAGATCTCGTCCTCAGTAGGCTCCTGGGTTTCGTCTTCATAGTCGATGTCGTCGTCGTCGTCATAGTCCCCATCATCCTCTCCGTCATCCTCTAGTTCATAGTCCTCGGGCGCATAACGGAAGCGTCCCATGTCGTCGTCATCGTCATCAGTATCGCTGTCGCTGTCGTCCAGATTCAGCGCCCCCAGCAGCGGGATGTCGATCTTGGCCAGCTGAGACTTGATCATCTGATCCGCGACAGAGAACAGCTGACTGTCCTTGTCGGGCGTGACCTCTTTCTCAATGTCGAATTCCCTCTCTTCCATATCCAGGTTCGCGTCATCCCGCATCCCGTTGTTGGGCGACAGGGCGGCGTCCGGGATATCCATAACCCACTTGCGGACAACCTCACCCTTTGGTGCCCGCCTCAAGGCGGCGGCGGTGTTTTTCTCGCGCAGGCCACGGCGGAAAGCCCGCTTGCTCTTGCGCCTCCTCCTCCCGATCCGGTCCCGGATGTACCATGCCACGACGAGCATGGCAGACTGCATCATCTCCTGGCACTTCTGCCTGTGACCGGTAGCCCAGGTCTGGCACCGCTGTTGTTGGTAGTTCAAAATCGCCTGGCATCTCTGCTGGTAGAAGGCTGCCATCCGGGAGACCATCTGGACGTATTTGGGGTCAGCAAAGGCTGGGTGATCGCCGCCGAGATCAAATAGGTGTTGGGCGGCGGTGTCTGGCGAGGCAGATGGAGGTGGGACCTTTGTTTCTGCGCTAGATTCGCTCCTAGATGGCGTGGACGATGACCTAGCAGACTCTTGTGATAATGACTGCTGCTGCTGCTGCTGCTGCGATTGTGGTTGTGGTTGTGGTTGTGGATGTGGCTGTTGTTCTTGTTGCTCTTTCTCCGCTTGCTCCTCACTCTTCTTCTTCAGGTTCAGGCGGTGCTGTTGTTGCTCTTGGAAGTGCTTCTCTAGGAGCGAGGGTTCCTTCTTGAGCATTGGTCCATTCATCTCCCTGGCAAATGTTTTGAGAAGCGAGGGGTTCGTCAGGTTGTGCGTGAGACCTGGGATTGCTGCAGGGGCGTGACTCGGGCCGTGTTTGAAGAAAGACTTGTGGTCTGGTGGGAGTGGTAAGGGAATTTGGGAGGAAAGGTTCAGCATCATAGGGAATGTCGAGGCATCCATGGTTGTTGTCGGTTACACCCAGCAGGAGAAATTCGGTGACAGATGTGGCGTGATAATCGACGTTTCTGGGGCCACTGCCACGGCCGATTTCGCGGGTTTACACTTGCAGGTGACCAGGTCCCTGTCGGTCTGCAGCCTTGTATGAGGCAAAGAATAGATCTTGTTTCCAATGAAACCTGCCGGGAGAGCCAAGTATAAAACTTGAGGAGCGGAGCAGGCAGGAATATCTGAGCAGTGCGATGGGTTGGACAGGTAGATATCGAGAGGGAAGGGGGACAGGAACTCCTGCACCCCGGAGGCTGACGGTGGAGACTAGGGGACGGGTTGAATAAATACAACACGCAGAGATAGAGAAGTGAGCAGATGGGACAAAACATGAGTGCACTCGCATCCACGCCGCTCAGGGGGCCCAGGAAGGACCACGGCCCTACGGCTGCAGGCAGTCAGACTGGGGAATGGGCAGGGCATCGGCCAGCGTGGGATTGCCAGGCAGCGTGCAGACGTCAGTACCTGCTGTTTGGTATTTCGCGGAGAAGATGGGCTGGTCCAAATCTAGCTCGCAATGGGCCCATGGGGCAACGGCGGCAAGGGGATCATCAGCCTGACGGGCGAGATGGGACGGTGGGACCAGGACTGTGGCAGACCGAGAGGCTCCCATAACGGCGCCAGGGCGAGCCGGCACTGGCGGGAAGCAGGGCCCAAGGGCGAACGCATCGTCGAGGAGCTGCTGACGGCGGATGAACCCCGCTGGAGAAACGGCAGAGGAAGGGGAGGGCTCTGCAGAGGACGGGCAGACGTCTTTCGACTATGTCGTGGATATTAGGACAGTTGTGAGCGAGAAGCGGGCCAAGCTGATAAACATCGAACGAGAAGTGATGAAAGAAATGCGGGCATCGGTCGATGCCGACGGCTGCTGCACAAGGGTCCTCGGTGCGCCCTGCCCTTGGCCCCATCGCTCCCCTTGCCCAGCTGCCATGTGCCGTTGGCCTGCACTGCGCTGCACCTGCTTTGATTTGCTTTGATTTGATTTGGTCAAGCTTATGCCACCATCAGCCCAGTCCTGACTCCAGTTCATCTCTTTGGGAAGTGATCCGGGGCGCAAACCACACGTCTGCCCGAACTCAAAATCGCGGGCCCGAGGCCCTTCCGCCTGTCGGACCCAGCGCCGCGGTCGCACACACGCGAGGTGGGAAAAAAAAAAAAAAGAAAAAACGAATGCGCTCGCACACAGAATGTGAGAGGCCGAGGTAGAGAGCGGGGTGAGAGGCCGGGCGGAAAAACCAACAACAAAACAAATGCAGGGTGCGTGCCCGAGTTTACTTCGTGGCCGCTGTTCATTGCCCGATATTGGTCCAACGCGAGATGGCCACTGCCAGATGCAGATCATGCGTGGCATGTTGGACAGGCTGTCGATCGGTTGCTTGTTCCTGACCGGGTAGCTTGGCTGGCTGGCTGGCTGGCCGGCCGAGTGAGCGTGTTGTCGTGTCATTTTGCAGTGATCTCGATGATCAACCAATCCATATCACGGTTGTGGCATGGCTGGTGGTTGTGGTGTTGCGACCCCAGGGACGAGCGGGTCCGCGGCCCGAGGTGGAGGACAGGCACTGAGGTCGTGTCGAACCCAAGCAACCAGGGTCCTGTTCACACAACCTGGCAACCTGGCAACCCGGCAACCTGACATGTGTATTTCGCCCATGCGATCGCGGATGTGCGATTCACGATTCTCGATGCTTGAAGGGGCTGAGGCGGTGATCCACAAGTGAAAATTGCCTTCCGACTGCCGACTCCGCCGAGGCTGCGAGGCCGAATTCATCGCTAGCCGCAGTTCATGCCACACCTGCATGATACTTGATGTACTCCGTAGAGTGTATGTACCGTTCACCAGCCATGCCTGCATTTATCTGCCGCGTGCCAATAAATGTGGTGGGACATGGTGCCAGGGTCCATGATATAGGTGAAGGTGAAGAGTAGAGCGACAGGTGCACAACATCCTGCAGACCATCAGTCAACAGTCAGCCCCCGAGATCTAAGGGACCAGCAGCACCGTGAGCAAGCAGTCGAGCCAGCCGAGGTCAAATCTGCTGCTCGTATGCAAAAAGTCAAAAAGATCGACAAAATTTGACGCTGGCGCCTGGTGAGGTGCCGAATCAGGTAATGCCCATTACTGGAATCGAACCAGTCACCTCATCATTACTAGTGATGCGCTCTACCGATGAGCTAAACGGGCTTAAGCTTAAGAAGTTGAAAGCCGAGTTTTGCCAAGATTGTTGAAGATTTGACGAGTGGAGGCGGCATGGGTTGGTGATCCGTCTCGCCTAGATAGGGATTACACGAGGTTGGGGTCGGGGGTGAGATTGGGGGTGGTGTTTGCGCTCTGGACCCTACCCCTACCCCTACCCCTACCCCTACCCCTACCCCTACGGAGCACTCCTTCACTTCACCAACACAACCAAACAACACCACAGAAGTCAGTCCACTTTCGACTGCCACCCTCACGCCAGCGGGCTCGTCCATTGCCACTGATTTCACGCCTCCGCCCATGTCAGTCACAATTACCAAGCATATTCGATCTGTACTGGAGATGGGCACGTGAAGGACGTTCAGAAGCGACAATCAGCACGGAGTATTGATGCTGCCCTCACTCCTAGGTCCGGCCGCTCGCTCGTCGAGGGCAACATTCCACAAACGGAGATTTCACTCTCACCTATTGGGAACATGGGCAGCTCCGACGGTTACCTTACGATGCAGGCTCAGCAGTCGATGCCATGGCATCCCGACTCGGGCGCATGTACAACCGCGTGATTTCCCCCACACCCACACCCACATTCAAATCCGGGGCAAGAGGACCAGGACTGTTGTCAGCCTCGATGATCTTCCCCAGGGGCTCGTCCGCGCAGACTCCCTGCCTGCCAGCCCTGCCGACGAGCAGGCGGCCCCGGCTGCTCCCTCATACCCGACCGTGGTGTTACAGGCGCGCCGCAACATGCAGAAGTTTGACAACTGCGTCCTATTGACACGTGTCGGTGGGTTCTACGAGCTGTACTTTGAACACGCGGACGAATACGGCCCGCTCTTGAACCTCAAGGTCGCCCAGAAGAAGACGGCTGCCGGGCCCGTGCCAATGGTAATTCTCAGCCCGGCCGTGTCCCCTCTCCTCCCCTCTCGCCCGCCCTTTCGGGTCAGACGTCGTACGTTTCTGCGCGGACCTGGCACCATCTTCTCGGATTCTAATGGTTTTGTCTTCCACACTAGGCCGGATTCCCTTTCTTCCAGCTAGACCGTTTCCTCAAGATCTTGGTTCAAGACTTGAATCGATATGTGGCCGTTGCCGAGGAGTTCCCAAATGCCGCCCCAGACCAGGCAAAGTCGGGTGGTTTGATGCACGACCGTAAGGTTGCCCGCATCATCACCCCTGGCACTCTCATCGACGAGCAGTTCATGGATCCCTATGCCAACAACTATGTCATGGCAATTCACCTGTCTGGGAATAATCTTCCGCAGCCTTCGGCATCTGCGGCTCTTGAAACACTGTCACTCGATGGCGGCCGAGGAGTTGCGTCTGCTGATGCTGCCGCGAGCGCCCCAATCGGGCTGGCGTGGTTGGACCTGTCGACAGGCCATTTCTTCACGGAGGCCACCACGATGACCTTGCTAGGATCCATGCTCTCGCGCATCTGCCCGAGGGAAGTCGTGTTGGATGATGCTCTCCAATCACGCACTGGTCATGCTATTTTCTCAATTCTCGCCGAGGAGAGACAGCTCGTAACATATGCTCCCGGGGGCGAGCTGATGACTATCTCTGACTGGGCACCAATGCTTGAGTCTGACATACCACCCCACACTCTGCAGTCGTTCACAGATAGTGAGATCAGAGCGGGCAGCTTATTACTGCACTATGTCAAGGATCGCCTGCAGGGCATTAGCATGAAGCTCCAGCCCCCGCTACGTCACGAGACCGTGCAGGTGATGAACATTGATAGGAATAGCATGCGGTCCCTTGAGATCAAGCAGACCATGCGTGACGGCACATTCCGGGGCAGCCTGCTTCATGCCATCAGACGTACAGTCACAAAGAGCGGTGCCAGGCTTCTTAATGAGTGGCTCAGCGCCCCTTCGACGTCCTTGGATGTTATCAGATTCCGTCAGGATCTTGTAGCTTGTTTTATTGCCGACGAGACGCTACGCGAAGGTATCACCCTACTGTTACGAAGAAGCCATGACTCCCAGAGGCTTGTCCAGAAATTTGCGCTCGGTCGGGGAGATGCCGATGATCTCCTTGACCTCGCGAGCACAATTAAAGCTACGGAAGACATTGTCTCTATGCTCCTGGGAACTGTTTCTGCTACTGATGTTGAATCGGCCGCAGCGAAAGAATCTTTAAAACAAATGACAGACCGCATCGACCTTGAAACCCCCCGCAAGCTAGCCCGCCGGATTCGCGAGGCGATCGACGAAGAGGGCATCGTGCAGCAGCATCAGATTGAAGATAGCGAGGCTGGGAACATGATCGCACTGGCTCAGGAAATTGTAGAAAATGAAGGCTCGGCCGAGGACTCGTCACTGCTCCCAAAATCGGCTAAAAGGCGCAAGCCGGTTTCACTTCAGAATTACTACGGCGAGGACAACGAGGTCTGGATTATGAAGCCAAACGCCAGCAGACACCTCAAGAAACTTCACTCCGAACTCGACGCCCTCCTTGACGAAAAGGAACGTCTTACGACAAGCTTGCGCGAACGGCTCAGCGCACAATCGCTGACACTGAAGTGGACTCCTGGCCTTGGCCACATCTGTCATATCAAGGGGAAGAAGGACCTGACATCGGCGTCGTCTGCCATCGCCGACATCCCCGGGCTGCTGGGCCGGCAGACGCAGTCATCGCGCTCCTTCCACCTGCCCGAGTGGACCGAGCTCGGCCGGCGGCTGGACCAAGCGCGGTTCCAGATCCGCGCCGAGGAGCAGCGCGTTTTCCAGGGCCTTAGGCAGCAAGCGGTACTCAATATTGTCAGGCTGCGCGGAAACGCGCGCGTGCTGGATGAGCTGGACATCGCAACGTCGTTTGCGCGCCTGGCGACGGAGCAGAACCTCGTCCGCCCGGTGCTGAACAATGGCACGGGGCACGTTATCGTTGGTGGCAGGCACCCCACCGTTGAGGGCGGGCTGCGGGAGGCAGGCAGAACATTCGAGAGCAATGACTGCTTCGTCGGGGCCGGTGGCGGCAGGGGCACCACCGGCCACCACGGCCGGGTCTGGCTCATCACCGGGCCAAACATGGCTGGCAAATCGACGTTCCTCCGCCAGAACGCGCTCATCACGGTCCTCGCGCAAATAGGCTGCTATGTGCCAGCCTCGTACGCCGAGATTGGCATCGTGGACGCCATGTTCAGCCGCGTGGGGTCGGCAGACAACCTCTACGGGGACCAGAGCACCTTCATGGTAGAGATGCTCGAGACGGCGACCATACTCCGGCAGGCCACGCCGCGTTCCTTCGTCATCATGGACGAGATCGGCAGGGGCACGACACCCGAGGACGGTTGCGCGGTGGCCTTTGCGTGTCTCCACCACCTCGTACATACCAATAAGTGCAGGACGCTGTTCGCGACGCACTTCCACGGCGTTGCGGACTTGGTGGCTGACCATGCGATGCGGGTCGAGGACGGAGGGGACGCGGGCGCGGTGGAGATGTACTGCACGGATGTGGCTGAGGATGAACATGGAGGGTTCGTCTACGTTCACAAGCTACGCAAGGGCCTCAACCGCCAGAGTCATGCGCTCAAGGTCGCGCGACTAGCGGGTCTGCCCGAGGCGGCTCTACACACGGCTAGGGCAATACTCGTACCCCAGCAGGGGAGGGTGGTGAGTGAGAGGATTACAGGAATATGAGCGCACACATGTCTGGCCAGAGCTAAAGTTCAGAGCCGACGGGAGAGGTCAAGACTTTTACATCCAGTCGAACATGAAAAACCACCTGTACATCTTTGATTTTGTTAGTAAAGATACCCCGATTGAGAGAACAAATAGATATCTTGTACAAAAAAATGAAGCATGAAGGCGAGTCTCATTGGGTGGTGATGAGGTCATCAGAAAGATTCAGGGTTAAAAAGCTCTTGAGTAGTTTTTTTTAATCTTCGACAAGCCTTCGCTTCGAGTAAGGAAATAGGATTCTAAACTTACCAGTTGGGTTGATGGCACGCAACGGCATTTGGCCTGTCACAGTGCAGTTCCATGAAGCACATGGGTTGGGAGCAAAGGATCCGTCGTTGTTCGCTACCAAAAGGGTTTTATCCCATGAGATGGTCCCTAATCCGACGAACCAATTTACCCGTTTTCAAATGTCCCGCAGAGAACCGGCTCAAGTCGGCTCCCCATCACGAGAAGCCGTTTATTTCATCGATCGTACGTGTCATCAAATGTCGAGAGGCGTAAAGACACACCGCTTAGTCGAAGAGACCGAAGCCCATGTCGTCATCCTCCTCCTCCTCTTCCTCCTCCTTCTTCTCCTCAGCAGCAGGAGCGGCGGCGCCAGAGTCGGCAGCGCCGGCGGCGGGGGCAGCAGCGGCGTAAGCATCGGGGTTGGCGATGCGGTCCTTGAGCTCGTCGATCTCGGGCCAGGAGAACTCGGTTCCAAGGGCGACGGAGACAACGTTCTTGTAGCCGTTGACGAAGGAGTGCATGACCGAGGGCAGGGTGGGGTAGCCGATGGCCAGAGACACGGAGGCAATGGTGGAGATGGCGCTGCCGAAGGTCTTGAGGAGCTGCTCCTCGCCGACGTCGAGGACCTCGGGGGGGAAGGTGTTGCCCTGGTCGTAGACCTGCTCGATGGCCAGACCGTAGGTGAAGGGGGAGATGTTGAGCAGGTTGAGCAGGGTGGCCTCGGAGGGACCGACCTTGGAGCCAGCCTCAACGAGCTTCAGGTCGGCCGTGATTTCAATGGTACCACGGGCGATCTTGGTGGGGACACCGAGGGCCTGGAAGAAAGAGGTCTTGCCGGGCTCCATGCCGGTGTTGCCAGCGGGGACCCACACATCGGCGGGGGCGAGAGCACCGGCACGGGCGGGGGCGGCGACCTTGTTCTCCAGGATCTTGTCGCGGATGCTCTTCAGGTCGCTGTTGGTGAAGACGAATCCAACGTTGCCCTTGACGAAAGGCAGGAGACGCTCGTACTCGGGGGAGTCGGCGATGAAGGTCTTGAGGGCACGGCGAACCTAATCCAATCGAAGCTTGGTCAGACATCTGTGCCCGCCTGCGATGATGTGCTGTCGCAATCACGTACCATGGTGTTCTTGCCCATCAGGACAACGGCATCGCCACGGAGGGCGTGACGGATCTCGTGCATCTGCTGAGACGAGACATTGTCGACGCCGACGATGAAGATGGACTTGTACTCCTCGAGCAAGCCCTTGAGCTTGTCGAAGTAGCCGGCCTTGTTAGCGGATTTGCCCCCCATTTCTTCTTTTGCTGTCGAAGCTTGAAGATAGGAGTTTTTAAGGGCAAATTAAAACGGGTTGGGAATGGTGGTGATCGAGTCGAGGTTGACTTGACGTGTGTCGGTGGAGGGGTGGAAAGGCGAGAGTTCACACAGCGGCGGCTCGTTTTTCATTTTGTTACAGCAGTTGTGATTTTTCGGGGCGGCAGCGGTGTGGCTGTGCAGAACTGTGGCTGTCTCCCGAAGGGCCTTATCGATAAGCCGCAGGCTGGACTTTTTTGGCCATGGCGGATGCATTCATGGGTACCCCGTACCTCTGGCTCATCAGCCTCGACTGACTTTTTCTTGCTGGCTTTGGAGGGTTTTTGAAACCTCTCATTCGAATTGGGGAAAGGTTCATAAATCTGTGAGCAGATTGAGCCCAACATGAAGCTGCCATTCCACAGCGTGCAGATCTGCGGCGACGTCCTGTTCGCCGCAAGGGGCGGAAACCTGCACTCATTTAAACTCACAGACGGCTCTCACATTTCGAGTTGGAGATATCCATTGGAGAAGAAGGGTGCTCTCAGGCCAGAGGACCGGCTGGTAATCAGTGTTTCGGAGGAGTCAACGCCGAATCCCTCGCAAGACGGCCATGAAGGCCCGCCTGCGAAGCGTGTAAAGCTTGACGCCGCCACCTCAGCCGCTGGGGAGAAGGAGAACCAGTCGAATGCGCCCCCAGCAGGGAACGGCCAGGCAGGAGACAACACTAGGGAGACGCAAGGAGACCAGAACAAGGACACGCCAGATGGGAAGAGAGGCAAGGTCGCCAACCCTCGTCCAGGGCCAAGATCCCAGCCGTCGGAGCGGCCCATGGTCATCATCCTGACTGCTACAGCCGACAGGAGACACCTTGTCGCAGTCACGCAGTGCAAGTCTATTTGGGTGTTCGAGCATGATGGCCTCGGTAACCTGAACCTGCTCAGCCGTAGGTACGTAGCTTCAGGCCAAATAAGGGAAACTGCGATTGTAAGGAGGCATAAAACTCACACGGCCGTAGGATCATGCCCAAGCGCCCATGCTCCCTCGTGATCATGCCCGACAACCAGACAATCCTGTCGGCAGACAAGTTTGGCGACGTCTACTCGTTGCCCTTGATCCCATCGCCCACCGCCACTGCCCCGGAACAGAAGCAGAAGGAGGGCTCACCCGCAACCGCCTCCCCCAGCCCGGCACCAGCAGAAGACAAACCCTTCAAGTCACAGGCCAACGAGCTAACCGTCCATACCAAGCGCAACCGCATGGCCCTCCTAGACCAGCAAATCACGGCCAAGAGCGCCAAGGCCCGTGCCGGCGCTCAGAAGGCCGAAGTCCCCTTCTTTGAGCGCACCCTCCTGCTGGGCCATGTCTCCCTCCTGACGGCGGTGGCGCTGGGCCACGACGCGCAGGGCCGGCCCTACATCGTCACCGCGGACCGCGACGAGCACATCCGCGTCAGCAGGGGAACGGTGGAGCAGGCGCACGTCACCGAGGCGTTTTGCATGGGCCACGGCGAGTTCGTCAACCGCCTGTGTATCCCCGAGGGCGACGCCGCCGCCGGCATGGGCAACCTTCTGGTCAGCGGCGGCGGGGACCCTGACCTGTTTGTATGGAGCTGGCTCGAGGGCAGGCTGCTCGCCAGGGCGCCGCTGCTGAGCGCGGTCCGGGAAGTGGTCCCCGGGGCTGGCAAGCTCGCCGTCACGGGGTTGTCGTGTTGGACCGGGAGGCCGGCCGGGGGAGAGGAGCAGGGCGCCGCCATCCTGGTGATCTGCGAGCGGTACGTGTGACCTTTTCATATACATGATTCATGTGTGGTGATGTGCGGATTGACTGATCGGTATAGCGTGCCCGCGATATTCTTGTTCACTCTAAGACCGACTGGCACCCTAGACTATGTGCGCAATATCAGCCTTCCGGGGAACCCGCTCGAGATTGAAGTTGTGGATGGCGATAAACTAGTTGTTGCGGTTGAGCCTACGAGGACTCACGGAGGAGAGTACGATTTAAGCAAGTCTTTGCTGAGGGTGGTACACGAGGAACAGGATTACAAGGTGACTGATGGCCTGGTCGGTCAAGTCCCAGACTTTGGCGAGCATGAAACAGATCTTGCAGAAGAGGAGTTGCAGACGTTGCTGTTCAATGCGGAAAACCTGCGGAAGACAGATTTTGAGGAGGGTATGGCAGAAGCAGAGTAGTCGAGGCACTTGTAGCTGGAAAGCAGGTCATGAGACTCTGTTCAAAGCGAACCATCCATTGCCAAAAAAACCTAATACGGATTTCACTAGGAGCTGATGAGCTCCCAGTTGCCTGTCTATGCCCCTCTAAACGCCCACGATTTGCTTCATCACGACGTAACTGAGGAGAGACAGAAGACGAGGTGTCATCTATCCTCCTCCCTTAGCATTCCTCATTACGTCCACCCCCAAGTCAGCCGCGGCCGCCGCATCGAATCTTACCGTCGCGTGTGCTGAAACGCAAGAATCCCAATGAAAGCGCTTTCTTCCAGTATGCAAGTAGACGGCAAGCCATAGCGCACCAAGGCAGTAAACTAGTCCGTACACCGCCCCTTCTACTGGCACGTCTCTAACCACAGCTAAGGTTTCTTGCAGAAAGGAAGACCCTGAAAATGGGTTCGCCGCCGCCCGATCCCACAGCCTCATGCGTATGACATCGTACGTGTGTTGCAGCTACCACAACGTCCACCACCGCTTACTGAGATGCGCACTGGACGCGCTCAGCCTGTGGGTGACCGTCTTCGTCTTCCTCATCCATACCCTCACCGCCGCCGAAGGCTCTCGCTCCGGCGTTGGTGTCTGGGTCCTCCAGATCAGCTGGCTCGGTCATGGCCTCAGCAGGTGGGACGTTCTGAACAGAGGGCGAGGGGAGAATCTTGCGGAGCTGCTCGAAAGCTTCGTCGTCGGCGATCCAGCCCTTCTCGGGGAACTTGACGTTGAACTGAATGTAAAGGTTTCCGTGGTCGTGGTGGCGGTATGACGGCATACCTTGGCCACGGAGCATCTTGACGGCATCTGCAAATGAGGTCAGCAGTTTGTCACCACGATAGAGACCGACAGATCAGTTGGGTACTTACTTGGTGCGATGGCCTCGCCAGGCAAAATGTCGACGCTCAGCCACCTGTCGTCCAGATGCTCGATGTATATGGTGCCTCCAGCCAGAGCTGTAACCAGCTCGATCTCGCAGTTGTACAACAGGTCGTCGTCCCTGCGAGTGAAACGGGGGTGAGGCTTCTGCTCGATCTCGAATACGACATCACCGGCCAGGATTCCAGGTGCTTGGTCACCCTCGCCGCGGAACTCGACGCGGGCACCGCTCTTGACACCACGGTCGACGTTGACGTGCAGGACCTTCCTGTCGACGACGGTCTTCTTGCCGTTACACTGCTTGCATCGATCCTTATCCTTGATGATCTCGCCTTCTCCGTTACAGTCAGGGCAGGCAGTCTGGAAACGCTGGATCATGGGACCCATCTGTCGCATCATGGTCTTCATGCCGTGGCCGTCACAGCCGGCACACTTGCGAACAGCACCCTCCTTGCCTCCACGGCCCTCGCACTTGGGGCAGATGATAGAGCGCTGGAGAGCGAGCTTGGAGACCTTGCCGCGGTAGATATCCTCGAGGGAGACCTTGTGAGTGTGGTGGATTGTGCGGGCCTTTGGTGGGCCACGGTTGGGCATACCGCCGCCGCCGCCGAACATTCCTCCCAGACCGCCGCCGAAGCCGCCGCCGCCGCCGAAGAACTGAGCGAACAGGTCCTCGGCGGCCATGCCACCGCCGCCGCCTGCGCCACCCTCGAGGCCAGCCTCGCCATATTGGTCGTAGATCTGGCGCTTCTGGGGGTCTGATAGGATCTCGTAAGCGTGGGAGATCTCTTTGAACTTTTCCTCGGCAGCCGGGTTGTGGGCATTTTTGTCTGGTATATTGTTAGGATAATGCAGTCCATATGAAGGCCTTGAGCGGAAGATATTACGTACCAGGGTGGTATTTGAGTGCGTTGACCTTGTAGGCCTTCTTGAGCTCTGCCTCGGTAGCAGTGGGTTTGACCTGAACAGCAGTGTCAGCCTGTGTCCAAGGCGCAAAAGCCAGAACAAAGCACGGTGTTTTTTAAGCCCTTTAACGTACCCCGAGCTGGTCGTAGAAAGCAGTCTCGCGGACCATATTGTCGGATTACGATAGACGGAGATGTGGGGGTATTTGTTGGGCGACCGGAAAGATTTCTCGCTCGTTGTCGGCTATGGATTCAGCAGACGGTCAGCGCAAAGCCACACAACTCCAGAGGTAAGTAGAACAAGCATGTAGAGGTAGTGATAGTTGTCGCGCAAGAGAAGACTGGGCAAAATCAAGAGACATACAGGAAAGAGATAAGGGCCGGAGAGAGCTGGCGGGTTGCCGCAGAAGCGGAGGGACAATAACCAGACCTGCAAGACAAGGCCAGGAACACAGGAAAGGGTATCAAGGGCTGAAATGGAAGAGGATTTTCAGATGAAGGGGACGAATCCCAAGAGAGTACTAACTTGCTGCTGGTGCGTGCAAGGGGGAAAAAAGTGGTGGTGGTGGTGATCGGGTAGTTGACAATGGACAAGGCGGCCGCGACGCTGAAATGAATTTAGCTTGCACGAACACCCACAGACTCGCAGCACGGCAACGGCAAGAGGAGGCTGAGATTGGGAGCCGGGTGCAGAGGCAGAACCAACCGGATTGTCAGCCCGCCCATCGAAAATCCATGGAATGGAAGGACGTAGAAGCTGCTCGATCTGTTAGTGGAAGACCTGCGCCACCCCGGGCGTGCCTTCCCTGACGGCTTGATGTGGCCCGGCTGGCAGGGCAGACTACACAGACCTGAAAATAGTCCCAGTCGCTGCTAACAGACAGGGATGCCCCGCAGCGCTCGGGGTTTCTCCTCCAGAACTCACTGCTGCCAGGCTGCAGGGCCCAGTCCCGCCTGGATGGCCGCCCTGACGTCGTTTCCGGGAAACACACTACCGATTCTGTGTCCCGGTACTCCGTACATACTCTCAGCTCCCAGGGGTCATGCACTTGAACTCTGACAGATCACCCTAGCACAGTTCGTCCTCCTGATTGAATAAGCTCTAGGCTGACACTACGTAGGCATGTGGCAGGACATCTCACGGGCCAGTGTATTCAATGATCTGCCAGACACTGACATGGCTTCAGAATGCAGTGACAATACAGGAAAGATGGATGAATCACGGGGAAAAAAAGTACTTGGGTACATAGGTATCGAGGTACCCAAGTACACACATGCATGTACCGAGTACCTAGGTACTTTAATACCTGTCCAGTGGGATTGCAACTTGCACACTGGCCAGGCAAGGACCCTGGATCCACTTTCCCAAGGCCCAAGGCCCAGCCAGCACTTGAGATCAGGGGACCAGCGGGCCAGGCCTGCAAGCCTCTCCTTCCTACCTGCTACGGCCTGCATGCGGCCAGTGTCCACAGAGCCAACGCAAACAGGCACACTCTGCTTGTAATGACTACAGGAATCTGCACATGTGCAGTGACCAGGCATACCTGTGGGCTGAGACCAAGAACCAGCAAAAAGCTCAGCTCGGGTGCCAACTAAGCAGCCACTGCACCTATTTTCCAACGGCCTTGGGGATAACCTCTTTATGGATACCTCAAGATAGAAGTACTAGAGAACATCTCACACCCCTCTGAAGTCAACGGCTAGATCTATACAAGCTATAGGAACTCTGGTGTGACATAAAACAACTGTTGGAGGTTGCGGTCGTGCAACGGTGTTAGTACATGATGCTGAGATGACTGCTGGCAAGGCATATTTCGACCTCTGCCGGCGTTGAAGAAGACGAAGCGCCTGAAATACCCTCAGCATCGGAATCTTCCCCATTGGTCTGAACCCACTGTGTGCAGAAAGGCATTACATCAGTCTCTTTGAATTGTCAGCATGCAGTGGGTGAATCCTTCCCGTCGGACTTAGCCCCTGGCTTCGGCCGTCTCACCCATCACATGTCTTTTTCTGAGCTCCCCAAAGAGGGGACGTCTAAAGTGGTCCTGCACCCTGTCTGTACTTGCCAGTGGGCTATCCATTGCCTTGGTCAATACTCTCAAGTTTGCCATTGATCTCATGTGGTAAGGGGGCTTTACGCCTCATGATCAGTCATCAAAAGGACGCTTCTAGCACACCATCCCAATGGCACCAGACGCCACCGCAGGCGGTGAGACCCGTTCAGCACCACCGGCAACCAAGAGGAACAGTGCTGTCAGAAAGGAGCAGAATAGGAATGCTTCTCGAATTTACAGTCGGTCACCTTGAACTCACCGTCAATTTGGTCAGGCCCGGCAAGGAGCTGATATTATCATCATAGGAGAACGGAGGAAGCAGAGACTGGCCTTGCTAGACCACCTTCTCCAGAAGGATGTCGACCAGGCACTGTCAAAATCGTCGCAGGAGAACAATTTGACAGGGCCTGCTCCATCTCAGCTGGAAAAAGAGCAGCCTGTGTCAGGCTTGACAGACTCTGGTGAGGAGGATGCGGCACAGCTTGCGCAGACCTCTGCGTTGGATCCCCTGAGTGAGGACTTGGGCACATTGGAGCCTTCAGCCTTGGATGGTCTGTCATTCGATGCATCGTGGCCGATCCCAAGCAGCGATCCAGTATGGGACTTTGTGGGGAACCAAGATGGCGTATCTGATGCTGTCGAGACGCACCTCGAGGCTCCGGCTCTGGCCCCGAGCAAGCCATTCATGCTTGGAGAGATGGGCAGAGAGCAATGGCACAGCACTGAGGAAACACCCGAGCCTATCCAAAGCCTTCAGGATAGGGATTTCTCTGCGGCAATGAAATCTGTCCAGGCGAACATCTTCTTCACCACTCCAGGACAGCAACATCCCTTGTTCTTCCTCGAGTCTCCAACGTCCGGAAAGAGCAGCCATACCAAAACAGATCCCTCCCAAGTAGAATCACCTTCATTTTCGTCAAAAATATCTTCGACTATTGTGCCTTCGCCACGATCAGCAGTCTCAAAACCCTGTTCACTGCCTGGCGAGGACAGCCTGGGGGAGTTCATGCAGCGCCTGATGAATCTGCGGGTACCGGACGTCAAGCAGGTGATATTCGTGCAGCAGAGCCAGCTCTTTGCCGCGGTCATGGACAACACCCTTGCCATAGGCGTCATGACTGGGCCCGAGGCCATCTTTGCCGACGAGGCCGCCAGCCCCTTCAACAGGGACTGGGTCGCGAGCAAGGGGTCGATGCAACTATCGCAGATCCGGTCCAAGTTCTCGGGCGCGCCCAGGGACCTCCAGCCGGTCGACGTCCAGATCACCGTCGAGCATCACGTCTACCTGGACGTCATACCCTTCCCATCGTTCCGGGACCGTGCGCTCAGGGCTATCGCTCAAGAGCCGCCCCTGCTCGACGAGGACGAGCTGTGCCGTGATATCTGCAGCAATGAGGGGCTCATCGTCTGGGGATCGCAGGGGAACAGCCGGGGAATGGAGGCGGCCAGGCCATGGGACATGAGAAGCTGGGAGCCGAAGCCGTGGTTTTTAAGGAAATATCACTTCTTGGTAGGCGGCTGGGAAGATGAGATGTGGAGGGCGACAAGATGGTGGCATATGATGCGGAATGAGAGAATTCCTGTAGGATAACCGCGCAATAACTCCTTGTCGTAGTGACGAAAATATCCCACCGAACTTGAGACTACGGAGGCAGTCCTGATCCAGGATCGCAGCAAGTGTCAGTCCATCTCGAATTGCCCCAGCTGACTGGAGATGAGCGGCCAGATGCCGCACTGTGGATGTAGAAAGAGACCAGCAATCCCATACCTACATACATACAGGATGAACCAAATTGTACTGTGAACAAACAATATGTGAGGAGGGCCCAACAAGAACTCAATTTTAAACGGATCTTCACGTTCATATATGTAATCGACCAACGTCAGGATAGTGTCTACCGCCTTATCAGCAGATGAACGATAACATCGGGCAATGGTGGGGATCGGCCCTGGGAGGGGCTTTCCATCAGCGTTGAGAGACTTTCTAGAAATCTACCCACCTCGTCAACTTTCTGCTAACCAAACAATCCATTTATCAAACCACAGCCACCAAAAATGGACGATTCGAAAGGTCTGGACATCGCATTCGAGGAGGCCAAGCAGTCCTACTCGGAGGGCGGAATCCCGGTATGAATGACCGGCAGATGGCGCCCGAAATGGCGTTCTTTATACACACACGCCCGCCTTCTAAATTGCAACGTTCTTAAGATCCTGGGTTTTTTTACTGACTGCTACTCGGTGATACACAGATTGGCGCCGCACTGGTGTCAAAAGATGGCAAGCTCCTTGGGCGAGGCCACAATATGAGAGTCCAACTAGGCTCGGCGAGTAAGTTTGGTCATTCTCTCATAGAAGCAAGAAGAAACACCTTGAGAGAAGAAGTCTTCGCGTAGACATGCAATAGACAAGAGAAAGAAGAAGAAAAAATTCTGAACCCATATTATAAATTCTTTTTCATTCTATCGCTAGACTACAAAAGTTGGGGTTTCAATTTGTATTTAACAAGAACTGACCAAGTTACAGTCCACCATGTAAGTCGAAGCGCCACCTGGGCAGCACACAAACCTCCCGGTACTAGACCACCTGAGCATTGGCCAGCATCAACTCACAACTCAAAAACATATAATATAGGGTGAAACCTCGGCCCTCTACAACTCAGGCCGCCTCCCCGCGAGGGCCTACCAGGGCAGTACCATGTACACGACCCTCTCGCCGTGCGACATGTGCACGGGCGCCTGCCTCCTCTACGGCATCGCCCGCGTCGTCATCGGCGAGAACGCAAACTTCCTCGGCGGCGAGGCCTACCTCCGCTCGCGCGGCGTCGAGGTCGTGGTCGTTGGCGATGCGCGCTGCAAGGAGTTGATGGACACCTTTATCGCCGAGAAGCCCGAGTTATGGTAAGACTTCCTTTTTTTTGTGGTCCTCACGCCTTGGCCGGTTCCTGTCCGTCCTCTTCATCCATTATTGCCCAAACCCAAAGAAAGGACCTACGCCTGTCTCTAAAGGGCGTATTGAGGAGTTCCCTTACTTGAGACTGGCTCTGTACACTCCCTTGGCCGCCTCATTTGTGCTACTACAGATGACAATGAATTGGCTAATTGAAATTGTCTGTGGTAGGAACGAGGATATCGGTGTGGAGGAAAGGGTGTATTCCAAAGAGTGATTCGTGGACTCAGGTTTGGCGTCGAGTACGAACATATCACAGGTCATGCATAGGATGCATAATTTTGAAGTATTTCTCAATTGTTGCCGGTCCAGGCCTGAAGCCCTGACGGCGCCTTTCTATGCCATCTTGAGGCAATGCCTACATTGGTCCTCTCGACGTCATTCCTCCTGGTAGTACGACCGATTCATTCATTCGAATCCGTCTGCTTCCAGCCTCTCCGTCTTCGGCCGACGAACTTGACCAGTATCTAAAAATACCCTCATTGGGATACAATAATTCTACACGCGACCTGTGAAACCTCTTCTGGCATACAAGACGACAAAAATAAGCAGCGCTTGTTGTGATTAAGACGTGAAAAGCCTGACGTAGGCCAAGTTCTCATTCGCTGCTGAAGGATTGTGGCTCCAGGTGTGTTGTCTATTTTTTCTCTCTTTTTTGCTTCGACCGGTTGGTGAGTTGCCTCGATGAGTTCACTCCTGAAGGTGGCTAGCCTACCAGATAGCCTCGACATGACTCAATCGGATCGTTGGACTCTTAGTGTAGCAGATTTCGCAATGATGGACTTGCGGATGCTCCACTGGGCTGTCGGTTATCTGGTGCCCGCGGTGGCATGCTTGTCTCCCGGCCGGCCATGACGGTATCCCTCGTGACGGGAGGGCTGCCGTGAGGCGTTGAGAATGGGGATCTTTGGGGATGGAGACCATGAGTGAACGGGTGTTCTGCTGCACGCGGCGGAGGCCCGCCATTTGTAAGGTGATGAGGAGGTGGAGGAGGCTGGTGATGGACCGAGTGGGGCTGATGGTGCTGAGGCAAGTAGGGGCCCCCATTCGTCAGAGGCGGTGGCCCTCCCATGCCCCTCGGCGACGGCGGCATACCGTTAGCTGCCGGCTGGGGACCGTAATGGTGGCCAAGAGCATGGCTGTTCTGCAGAGGTGGCGGGGGCGGGGGGATGCCTGACAGTGGCGGCGGTCGCAGATGATTAGGCGGGGCCAGCGGTGGCACCGTGCTCGGTGGTATTTGCGTATGCGCCCCGTTCATGTGGTGTGGCTGGGACGGCGGCGGCGGCGGAGGAGGATGAGACCCGTGCTGCGATGATGGTCGACGCCATTCACCATACGGCGGTGTGTGAGGTGGTGGATATTGATGTGAAGGAGGGCCTCGCGGTGGCAAGGCAGATTGCAGCGGCGGGGCAGCGATTGGCTGCGCCAACGGCGGCGGCGGCTGTGTATGTTGTTGGGGAGCCTGCACCATGGGTGCCGCGATGGGGGCAGCAATGGGAGCCGGGGCTTGCACAGAAAGCGGCCCAGGAGGGGGGCCGAAAGCAGGCCCGTGGCTCGTTGCAGCTATCGGGGGAGGTTGTGTTGCCGGGGCATCCGACGAGGTCTGGCGAGGAGGGCGATCCCATGGTTGCGGCGCAATATTCCTGACGCTCATCAAGTTTTGTGGACTCGCGGTGGCCTGGATTGTAGGGGGAGGCGACCTCACGGCCTCGACAGGTGGGGGAGATGCCTCCTGCTTGACGACTGGCTGAGGCTCGACACGTCGATTGGCCTTCTTGCACTTGTGACATTGATAGTTGCGCTGTGCCACAAACTTTTGAGCCTCCTCGCCCAAGCTGCCACTATGGCCATTAACCAGGAGCAGTCCCTGCGACGCGTCGATCGAATGCCATTTGGGGCTGACGTCGGTGCCGCAAGTAATACAGACCTTTCCAGCTGGCTGCATGATGTAAGGCACCTCCTCCTTGAACGCCCCGTTGACCTGAACTGGCGACGTTGCAGGCACAAGCGTGGTGGTGGAGGCCCTGCGGTTGATTGGCGTGGTCGTTGCAGCAGTGACCGGCCTCGCAGCCGCCGGGATGAGGTTGGCCTTGCGAGCACAGCCTGACAGCGCCAGATCAGCCTGCTTGAAGTTCCGCACATAGAGCTGCAGCGCATTCAAGCCGGACTCATCGACCACGTCTTCGATGTGGTGAATGACGCTCTTTGGCACGTGGTCTTTACACCAGATTGCCGCTGTCATAGTCCCACTTTCAGAGCCAATGCTGACAATGTTGTGCTGGTCCCGACGTGACCCCTTGACGGGAGTGATATCGAACCCGACAGCATAACCCTGTTGGTAGGCACACTCTACATGGAATGTCGTCCGACAAGTTGGATTGTGGCATGGTACACAAGCGCCGCCCTGCTGCTTGCAGACTTTACACACTTCTTGATAACGCGACCGGGGAATTGAGGGAATGCCCTCGCTGGGCTCGAGGGCCTTGGCGTTTGCGAATTTCACCTCGGGGGTGAAGACGGCGCAGGTTACGTGGACCCAATTGTTGTCTGCTGTCCTCTTCAGCGGTTCCCTGGGGTCTACCGGTCGGCCGAGTTCCTCCTGGAGTTTTCGGTAGAAATCGGCTGCCTTCTGAGCAGACTCCTTCTCCAGTCGTTCGCGCTCGCGCTCCTTTTCGGATTTCTTCTTGTGAGATATCTTTGGAGGCTCCACAAAGTCATGCTCGGTTCTTTCGACAGGGCAAAGCACACACTTGTAATGCTGCATGCATCAGTTAGCTTCTGCTCGGTGGGGAGGGGAGCAATACATGTCCTTACCAGGGAGATTTGCGGGTTCTTGTCGTTTGAGCACATGTCGCAGATCCATCTTCCGTTTTGCCGGTTGTCAATCACGCCGTAGCAGTTGCGGTGCACCGTCATCCGACACTCCCTACATGACAGGTGCTGGTCTCCCAGAGGCTCGAGTTGGCGACAGATACTGCAGGGCATCGTCTTGGGCTTGGGCATCGGCGGCGGAGGCGGGGGGGCGGGCTTCTCAATCGGCTTCTCCTTCTCCTTCTTCTTGGTCACGGCAGCACTGCCCATGCCTCCTGTCTCCAGCAGCGCGGGCTCCGGGTCTCGCTCGGACTTGAGCTTCTTGCGAGGCGGCTCCTGGGGTCCTGTTGTTTGGGTCGCGGAGGCTGCCGCTGCGTTTGGTGGGGGTACTGAAGGTTCGGGTGATCTATACTTGGTTGCCCTCATCCGCTCGTCAGCTGCCTGCAGCTCCTTGTATAGCTCCTCGTCGATCTTCTTCTTCAATGATCGGGCGCCGGATCCAGCGAGCTTCTTGGCCGCCTCGTCCAGATCCTCCCACTGAATGGCATAGCGCCGCCAGAGCTCAGCACACCTCCGACAAAGAGCCACAACGAATGGTGTGCCTTTGTCCTTGTTCTTGCCACCATTTTCGATGACCACGGCGGATGAAACATTTGGAGCGCGCCGCCACTGTCGTGATGTCCTGGTGTTGCAGAACTTGCACATGAAGTTCTTCTTCCGGTCTTTTGCCTTGACGGTGTCAAAAGCCGAATCATCGTGGTCATCCGCTACCTCGTCCGCGGCCTTGCTGGCCTCTGCTTGCGCACGCTTGATCTCCTTCTTCCCCTTCCGCTGCGGGTGATTTCCCCAGATTTTCTTGCCCTGTGCCGTCTTCTTCCATTTATAGTAATGGCGAACGATCCACTTGTGGGGCACCGATTTGACGTGTCTTCTGACGCTCTGGAGCTCAGAGCCGAACCTTCCCACAGCCTCCTCGAATTTCTTCTGCTCCGTCGCGGTCAAATCGGGTTCTTTGAAGAGCGATTTGTCCGTCTTGGCAAGTTGTCGGAGTGCCTCCTCTGCGTTGTAATTATTCTTGTATAGAAGATCTCTGGCAATATCCTCCAGATTCGTACTCCGGTCGGGCAGGCCGAGTTCCTTCGTCATAGATCTGGCCCTGTCCATGTAGTCGTCGATCCCAGCTTCGGAGATGATCAAGTCGTTGTCAGCGTCTTTGACGGGCTCTCCATCTACGTCCTCGGCAGGCTTCCAGAGACACGTCGATGTCGAGTTTGGGTCATCCTCGTCGACATCGAGCCCACGTGGAACATAGCCGGAGAATGGTTCGTCTTGCACCCATTTGGGCCGCGTTTCACGCTCCCGCTTCTCCTTCTCAAGCAGAGCCTGGATCTCCTTGGAGTGACGGCCATCCTTGCGACCAGTCTTTTTGATCTCCAGGGTCTTAACGAACTCCACGGGCCGGCCTGGCCAGTTTCCAACAGTGGCCTGATGCCGAGGCCCCAGCCTGGAACTGGCACGGGGGTAGATGCGGTCGTCGTAGTCCAGAGCATCTTCTAACTTACAGTGCATGCCGAGATACCTGAATGGCCAGAGGCTAGCCTGGTAGATCTGCTCCTGAGTTGGGGGTGGGTGGTCGTGCTCCACGTCGGGGCTTGTGCGGTTCGTGTTCGCCTGCACAGGGTCCTCCTCCTCCTCCTCCTCGAGCAGTTCTTCGTCCTCGGCGCTGACATGGCCGGCGGAGTCATGATGGAGATGGGGTGCGTTGAGAGCCTCAAGCTTCCTCTCCTGGGCCAGGTTGCAGGGCCCGCAAGCCCAGCCAAAGCCGCGAGCGGGCTTCTTCTGCAACGGCGGCCGGACGCATTGCATGTGGTAGGTGTTCTTACAGAACCCGCAGTCAACCGAATCAGCACTACCCAAAGTGGTTAGCGCATGTGGTGGGGGCGGACGGGCAGCCCCAAAAGGGTCCTAGCGTGGATTCATGTGTCTGCCAGCAGGGAACGAGGGTGACAGCTGGGTTTTTCTCGGGCCCGCTGGGGCCTTGCTAGCCTGCCTCGCCTGCTCAAGGACCGACTGCGCATTGCTGAACAAGGGCTGCCGGGGAAAGGGAACAAGAGAGTGAAGGAGGCATTAGGGGTGGGGGGTTGTTTAGGACGGTGGCTATGGTGACGCTGTCCACCCGAACACCTGACTGCTGGGGAGGGTACGTACCTTGCACAGTAGCCGCTGCATCGCTTGCATGACTTCACGGCGCTGGTAAGTTCCTTTCCACGACCCTGTTCCACCAGGATGTATTTCCAGCGCTCGTCCAGCACCTTCTTGACCCGCTCGGGCACGTTGATGATTTGCGAGGTGGGGATTGCGTCGTAGTTCTTTTGGATGTAGCGGTCGTACATCTTGTCCCACCAGAAACAGTCTGGGCTCCTGCGGTACGCTTCCGCATTGGGGATCTCTGCCTTGTGCCTCACCGTGCACTTGCCGCGCAGCGAGTTTAGAGGGCAAATGTCGGAGTGCATCGTCGCAAACAGCATCCGCGTATCCTGGGCCTTGCGCCCAATGTCTTTTGGTCGGTAAAACCAATTGACCCTGACAGAGTCCACCGGGCGCGTTGCATCATTCTTGGAGTGCAAAAACTCCATGATCCGCGCAATGTAATATGGCTCACCAGGCGGCTCGCAGATCAGGTAGACGTGGTCTGTTTGGATGCATCAGCCTGTGCTGCTTCGAAAAGGGGTGACAGTAGGCATCTCACTTACCATTTACTGCCAGGATGGTCCCATCATCCGCTGTGAGCGTCTTGTTCTTGGGCCTGCCTTGGCACTCCTCGAAACTCATCATGTTTGTCTCGGCATAACCGCTGGCGCCACCAGCACCGCCGCCACCACCAAGCGACTTTCTGTGAGCAGCCCCCGACGATCCTGAACTCGCCGGGGCGGCCTGCTGGTTCAGAGCTGATGAGCTGCCTGGGTTTCCGGCCTTGCGCTTCTTGGATGTCTGCGAAGAAGCTGCAGGGTTTGCAGAAGGGGCAGGTGTTGCTGATGCGCTAGCTTGACTCTGCTGCTGCTGCTGTTGTGATTCTTTGTTGGCTGCTGAGGTGGTGGTGGTTGTGGTGACGGGGGTGGTGGCGGCGGCCGCTGCGGAGCCACCGTGCTTCCCGTCGTCTGAGGAGGGCAGAGGCTTCCGTGACGAAGATGATGACGAAGATGAAGATCCGGACTGCAGGTTGTCCTGGGCCGTGGCAGACGAGGGGTTTGCCTGTCTTGTGGATCTTTTGGCATCGCCATCGTCCTTCCGCTCGGGGGCTGCATCGAAAAGGTCCGAGTCGATGTCCTTGTCCTCTGCGTAATTAGGGCGTGCCCGGCCAGTCCTGCCGCGGGAGCGCGTGCCGTATGGCGATGGACCAGTGGCTGCGTCCTTGGCGTCCGGGGGGTTCGACCCTGACGAGGAGGAAGAGGATTTGGTCATGGGCTGAGAGGTGGATGTGGCTTTACCAGGCGCTGTCTCAGAGTCTGCTCTCTTGGGCGGCACACCAGAAGCTGAGGAGGGCGAGGCGTTTCTGGATTGCTTACTGGAGGTGGGTGCCTCGGAGCCCTCCTTTGACGATGTTGCAGCGGTGGGAAGCGAAGGGCTTTCTGTGCCCGCGGGATGTGGTTGGGATTTTGGGGCCATGATTACGGGTGTGGCCAGGGCGCCGTTGTCCAAAGCAGGGTGAGAGGCACAGGAAGAGAGATTTGGTGGGAGCGAGGCGCCGACCTTGTCGTTTCCTGCCGGCGCCGCGAGGTGACCAGGGCGGCTCACTCACACAGCACAAGTCCAAAAATTTGGGGGGGGGGGAGGGTTACATGTGGCGGTCGAAGTCCATACGGACGGACAGGAGGAACACCAAAACCGCGGAGCTGGCTGATTTGGCAGAAATGCGATCTGCGGCAATGTGGATGGAACACGCTGGGTAAGGCCTTGGAGCGTGCAGATGGATGTGGGCCGGGTGAGAGAGTGAAGGTATTCCAGCTGGGGCGAGAGAGAGAGAGAGAGAGAGAGAGAGAGAGGGTGGTGGTGGTTATGGTGTGAAGAAGGTGGTGGTGGTGCTAGGATGGTCAAGGAAATAAAGAGCACAAGAGTAAGGAAGACCGGGCAGGTAGAGCCGCAGTGTGGATGGTGGATGATGGGCTGCGAGCAGTGCCGGGATGAAGGCGCGAGGAGCAAACAAATGAACAAGGGAAAATTGGTGGGTGATGCAAGGTGGAAGTTGAGAAGAGACGTTATATCGGGAGGGAATGGGAGGAGTGTGGAAAAGGGCGAGTCGAGGTATGGGTGTGGATGGGCATGGGTATGCATGGGTATGGCTTTAAGGTACGGGGTATGCGAGCGTGCAAATGGGCCATAGAACATGGGCCATGGACCATGGACCATGGACCACGGGCTTGGGTATGGGACGTCTTAGGTAAGGCAGGCAGGCAGGCAGGCAGGCAGTCAGGCAGTCAGGCAGTCCGGATCTGTTAGCCTGGTCCTACGGGCGAGGTGTACGGAGCAGGGCGATGAGATGGCCAGCAGGAAAGTCAAAAAATGATCGAGGGCCAGAACCAGGCCGGGCGGCCAGCACCAGAATGCACCGGCACCTGCATGTTGCGGCTTGACAGCTGCGTGGCCCGGCTCCGCGTGGCCGTCATGGGGCCAGGGAGACAGACAGACAGGATGGGCCTGTTCAGACCAGATGGGCTATGGGCGACAGAGTAGCCCGTCTTCTACACGGAACGGCAGCACCTCCCATGCGCAATGCAAATCCCCAGCCAAGATAGATGGAGAGCGGCCGTCGTGAAAAGAGAGAGGGTGAGAAAGGGCGCATGTGTGTGGATTAGTGTGGCGTGTGCGCAAGTGGAACAAGGCCCCCAATCTACGTACGGACTGATCTGGCTTGGGACTGGGACTGGGCTTGGGACTGGGACTGGGCTTGGGACTGGGACTGGGCTTGGGACTGGGACTGGGACTGGGACTGGGACAATGGGCAGGGCTGGGCTGCTCGAGTGGCCCTGCTGCTGTATATCCAACTACACAGTATCTACTCGGAAGGCATGTTGTGTTGGCTCCCTGTGTTGACGCTGAGTATCACGCAACCAGCGGCCCGGCACAGATGGGGCTCGCGGGGGTGAGCACGAGCGAGCAAGTGAGTGAGTGAGCGACTGATGAGGAGTGGGCGAGTTTGAGTGGAATGGAATGGTGGACAAGAGCGAGTGCAGATGCGTCGCGGTGGATTGCTTGACATGGGAGGGCAGACCAGAGGCCGTGACGCCTCCGCTGCACCAAGCCCACCCTAGCCTGCAGGGGTCTGCCAGGTACTCCCAATGTAGTGGTGACTTCTCCGGGTTTGCTCAAGCCTAGACTGGCTTCCTGCGTTGGGCCACTTCGACGACATGTCGTTGCATTCAGCAGGACATCCAACCATGTCCGGATACAACGAACCTCTGAGGCTCCTGCGGCCGCAGTTGCAATCGCCAGCCCTGCCTCTCGACTTGCCAAATGCCACATGGCGACCTGGAGCCTCCACAACCCCCGTGCCGGCACGTCAAGTTGACAAGGCCTGCGTCGCCCCCTCCCCAAATTATGGTGACGATGGACAAGGCTTGGTCAGTGGACAGGGACATCCTACGCAGGCAGCAGGTGGCTCTCGCGGGCCGTGCTGGGCTATGGGCTATGGCTGGGTGTGGATTGTCCTTTTTTTGGCGCCTCTCGTCTCTTGTCTCGCGCCGTCTGCCCATCTTGCCCGTCTGGCTGGGACGGCCGAGATCTGACCTGCACGCGCAGAAACGAATGTGCCAGTCGTGCCTGGGTACGTGGGTACATGGGCTGGAAAGTACTCGCTACCCCAGCTCTACTTGCCCAGGCCAGGTGGACCCGCCCAGGTAACTTCGGCATCCTCCCTCACCAGCCCAGCCCAGCCCAGCCCGGCTTCAGGCTGCATGCTGCTATGTTGCTTGCTTCTATTGCTGTCATTGCTGCCTTTGCTGCCATGGCTGCTCATGCTGCATCCAGTATTGACTGTATTGAGATTGAGGCGAGATGAGCCAGGGAGGGCGATGTGCCGTGCGAGAGGACACTGCAAAACCTCGGCCAGCCTGGCCTCATTCAAGATGGATGCATGTTGACTGTCTTGATGCCGCTGCTCTTGCTCCTCTGCATCTGGGGCAATTCACTCGACAGCCCGACGGTTGGCGCATGCGAGTGTTTTGACTCGCCGCCAGACGGCACAAATCTAGACACGGCACTGTCGTACATATGACCCTAGGAAACCTCGTTATGCTCTGCTAACGCGTGCACAGAACTTATCTGGCGGGATGCCAGCAGCTTGCCTGTGGGCGGACGAGGAGCTGCTGCTGCTGCTGCTGCGTGGGTGGACACCAGATACGTTGGGGAGATCGACTCGCCGTGTCACTCACCCACCCACGCATTCACGCTCTGCCACCACCTGGGCAGCAGTCGAATATGCACCGTACCCAGCCAGCCAGGCTTCAGTGTGTCCAGACTGCCGTGCTATCTGATCAGCATTCATTTCGATTCTGGTACTCGACAGCTCGGACAGTCTGGCCCGCGCTTGCCACCCTCACCACCCTTACATCGACCCTGTGCACACTACAACTGCACTACGGCAACACCCTGATTTCATCTCATCTTCTCACACTGTCCGTTCAAGTCCCCTGTCTGCTGCCAAACTTGTAGATATCTGAGCCGCTGGGCATGAAACACAGCGGCCAAAACTCCCGGGGCCAGAGGTAGATCCACGGCCCTCCCACCGTCCTAACGCTCCTCCAAGCTTTTGCTGCACGCAATCGCGTGGATCACAGCTGCTAATGATTGGGCTAGCCCACCCACATAAGTCAAGGTTGGAGCATCCGTTCGGGTTAGCGTCTCACGGCCAACCACGGCATGCCTGCCGATCGTGTCTCTTCCATACAGTACGCCGACTGCATCGACGATGTGGTGTGTGTAAACTGGCTACCTCTGCACGCTGAACTTTTCAACCTTGGGCGAGGTTATCAAGACTCCGGATTCCGGAGTCGCAGCGCAGTCTCGCTCCGCTCAAGACTCGTGTGCGCGAGGCCCGGCGCTGAGATGCCGCGGTGTGGTCAAATGGCGGCGGGATCGCCACCCCGTTACCCACAGTTGCCAGGGCTCGAGCTTCCTAGTAGTAGATTTCAAATATTCAACGTGGTCGCCAAGGCCCAGGGCAGCTCTCGTCGCCTTCCGATCTCAAGCTGCACTCCCGACCTTCATTGACTTGGGCCGCCGGAGCCTCGCCTTCAATTTGAAGCCTCCCGGCTCGGAAGAAGCGACGATAAGGGTTACATGAGGCTTGTAAGGCTTAGAATGAAGACATGGTCCGCGTTCCTCGCAAACGAGTGTGATGATACAGGTGAGACTGCCCCGGCCTGTATTGTCAGAAGATTGACCGGGGCTAAGGTAGGAGGGCAAGGAGGGGTGCATTGTTCCGGCAGCCCCTTATTGAACAACTGCAGAGGCGGATGCGTTTGGCATGCCCTCGTCTCCCGCGCAGCAGCCCCGGGAGGATACACTGCTGCCGCACAGATTCGCCTCCCATGGACATACCGGGCCTCGGAATGCCGCACTGTCGCTACACACGGCGTCGTAAAAGCCTTCTGCCTTCCTCCATCAAAATCGCAGAGGGCAAATGAGAGACGGACATCCTTTCCGGCCTGTGTAAAAGCAAGTCGGGTATTGAAAACCTGGGCATGTTTCTTCACAACGTTGCTTGCAATTATTTTTGGACCAGCGATAGATGGCAGGTGTTGTTTCAAAAGGTCAAACCGGCCACCGGCCATCGCTTGGCAGCCTGGGGGTGGGTTGGCCTGCTGTTGACCCAATGGACCCATGGCTCCAAGTTCCAACCACACACAGCCCGCCGGATATCAAATACTAAGCCGGACCGGTCAAGATTTAGGGCTTCATCATGCACCGTCTGCGGAAAATCTTCAGGTGACTGATAGGCCGCTGTCTCTTTGCTCACCGACAAAAGATGCACAAACCCAAGCGCGAAGTGCCGACATCGCCAAAAGGAGTCATGCTTGCCTGACTCAGCATGGCTATCTGGGCAACGTCCTTCTAGGCGGTGCTCGTCGGGGACACCCAGCGCTGGACTACTTGGTGCGCGACTGGTGAGCCGCCTGTCAGTTGGCGATCCTGGGCAATTGTCTCATGTGCACTCCAGGCTAGAGATGACGCCGTCTGCAGCGATCAGCCGTGATGGGCCAGACGGGTCAACTCGCTGGGCCTAACGCCGCGTGACTAGCAGCGCCACCTACCCACGCTGCACACATTGTGCTACTATCATGTGTTCCCTCACCGGAGCCTACATATGTATCATAATCAGGGAGCATGCCCCAAACCCCCCGTGCTATGAGAGCACGAGCATACAAGTCCGGGGAGTCTTGCACCCTAATCCGAAGTGCCTCTTGGGAGCATGCTGCGCCTTCCCAGCAGTCGCCCCACCCCACCCTCTGGATGCACCGGACATGGTGGACAACGGTAGGGGACCAAACGTGCAATCCTAGCCCGCCTGCTGTAGCCGAGTCACACGGGCAAGGCTTCCTGGCGTGCCACTTCCTTGACTGCCAAATGGGTGTAAGCTGGCGTGTCGGGTGGAATAAGCTCGTTGAGCCAGCGTCCAAGGCATAACAAGGGTGGGTAAAGCCAATAGCCGCCTGATGAACACTTCTTAGGGACCGGGGCGTGTGCATATCGGTGCCTGGCGCCAGCACCGTGGTTAGGGCCAGGAGAGGGGAGTTCTCCAGACATATCGGCAAATGATGACAGGGCGTCGGAAGCCTTGGGCCACGCATATATAACACGGGGGAGGATTGCATCGCAGTGCTAGTGCTGGCGAAGGGGGGGGGGGGGTTTGGTTCTTCAGCTGGGTTGGAAATGTGGGCAGGCCAAGGAGGAATGAGGAATGCAACGGCCATAGGGAAAACTTCAGGTTAGTACCGCAGGGGGAGTGTCTCCCAGGGAAGTGCCTGCCGTCCAGGGTTTGCAGCCCAGGGTGGTGATGTCGGCCTGTAATCCGCGGGGCCCAACGGCCGGCTGACCGAACGAGATGGCCGCCGACGGGACGGGACCATCACCACGCCAATCTGGCATCGATGGAACCAGACATGCGGGGCGCATCGTGTGCAGCCCAGCCCAGCCGTTCCATCAAAGGGCGCGGCCGGCAATCAAGGCTGCAAATCTCGAGGGAAGTGAGGATGTGTGATTTCTCAGAAACATGACATGACGTTTCGAGATGACCCGCGGGTCGGGCTCTCGGCCGCCCTGGCCACGAGGCTAATAAAAGTAGCAAGCGGGCAGGCGGGTTGGGGGCACGGTACTCAGCTTGGGGCTGCTTGGTAGGGTCCGTAGGGACGAGAGAGCGAGAGAGAGAGAGAGCAGGGGGCAGCCAAAGCACAAAACATGCCGGGGGGCCCGGCAAATTTGCATCCCAGATTTGGCAGATTGGCAGATTCCAGCCGCAGCCGCAGGCGCGCTCCTCCCCCCATCAACGGGCGCGACGGTCTGTCAGCAACAATCGATCGGCTTGGGCAAGGGGAGGGGGCTTATGAGGGGGGGTCAGAATTGGAGGAGAATGGGGTAATCGGGTTTGCTCTCGTTGTCATTGCCCACGTACCTAGGTACGCAGGACTGGACTGGACTGGTTGACTGGGACTGGAACTGACCCGGCGGGCGGCTGCCGCAGGTGCAGGGTGCAGGCGCAGGCGCAGGCACAGGCACAACAACACAAAGGCACGGGCAGATGTGTGCACGTGTCGGCCAACCTTGTTCCCCCATGCGCCACCCCACCACTGACCCCCCAACCAAGACCGCCAGGACTGAACCCCCCGTACCGTTGGTCGTTTTTAAGGCAGCCCTGGTAACCAGGATGCAGCTAGCGGGGCATCCACCCAACGCTGCAGCTTACCTAAGCCGGGGATCCACCTACACTGCATCGCATCACCATCATCGCAGCCACTAAGCAGACTACCAGGTCCTTTCTTTTCCAGGCCTGGCCTGTATCAACATGTGCAGCATACCGCTCTCCTCTCTTCCGCCTGCCGACAGCCTGTGCTCTCGTAAACATCTCCAGGTCTACAACTCAAAGGCGACCATATGGAGGTGAACAGCTCATCGCAAACTCATCGCTGCCTTGCTTGTTAGCCCTGCTGCACCGGCTATCGTTTCCTTGAGGAGAGGAAGACCGACGCAAGGGTAGACAGCATCTAGAGTATCAATGGCTACGCCGTAATCCCCACGCCTGCCATCCCCATTTGGCTCTGGGAATAGACCTGACCCACAGCGACCATGGGTCCGGGCAACAATGGAACATGGCGCAGACCAACATTGGAAGAGGTCAGAGAGCGGCAAGCCGCTTACGAGAACACAACAACTCACAGCCAGAAGCGTCAGATTGATTTTTATGATCAGGATGGCTCCTTTGACCACGCTCTACCCTCTGTCAAGCGCGTCGCTCCGTTTCACACTGCCGCTGCTCTCTCCAAGGGTCTACCCCCACTCGCTGCGAGTGAGATTACAAGACACCTGCCCCGAGTTCCCCCGAGCTGCACCGTCAATGGCCTGTCTGAATACTCCCAGAGGAGAGCCTTTCCGGCCACGCCGACCCCAGCTCACGATGCATTGCTAAAGCTGTCACACCCTGCCTACAGGATTCCCAGGCCGTTGACGGCCAACTTCGAGGCCTGCGGCATACACAGCATCTACCCCTGGCAAAAGCAGTGCCTCATGGGTCCAGGCCTCCTCAGGGGCGAGAAGAACCTTGTGTACAGCGCGCCTACTGGTGGCGGCAAGTCCCTGGTCGCAGACGTGTTGATGTTGAAGAGGGTTCTGGAAGACGGCGAGGCCAAGGCTATCCTGGTGCTACCCTACGTGGCGCTCGTCCAAGAAAAGGTTCGGTGGCTGAGGAACCTGGTTAATGGTATTTCCAGAGAATCCATCACCGGCCCCATCCACGAATCAGATCAGAAATTCTGGCGTAGACGATCCGACGAGGACACCGTCAGGGTTGTCGGATTCTTCGGCGGCAGCAAGATCAAGCAGACGTGGGTCGACTTTGATATCGCCGTTTGCACAATTGAGAAGGCCAACTCTCTCGTGAATACCGCCATTGATGACGGCTCGATAACCGCGCTGAAGGTGCTAGTTCTTGATGAGCTTCACATGATCGACGACGATCACCGGGGCTACCTCTTGGAACTCATGGCCACAAAACTTCTTTGCCTTGACGACCATGCCGTTCAGATTGTCGGCATGAGTGCGACGCTGACAAACATTAGGTTATTGGCAACGTGGCTCCAGGGTCATCATTATGAGACTCATTATAGGCCGGTCCCCATCGAGGAACACCTCGTATATGACGGCCGAATCTATGCCGCCGGGACAGCCAGCCGGCTCATCAAGGCCGTCGCAACTCAGGTCAATGGCTCGCAAGTCTCTCAGGCTCCATCCGCTGCAATAGGAACGATAGCGGCATCGGATGCTAAGGAACTGCAGGACCCTGTTCTGAACGCGGTCGTTGCCCTCGCAAGCGAAACGGCGCGTGCTGGCTACGGGGTACTAGTCTTTGCAAGTAGTCGCGCGGGCTGCGAGGCGGATGCCCTCATCATCAGTCGGGCACTGCCACCGCTCCATGAGTGGGACACTGATGTGCAGGAGAGGCGAACAGACTTGCTTGGTGATCTCAGAAGCCTGCCAGGCGGGCTTGATCCCACCCTTGAGCAAACGATAAACAATGGTGTGGCTTTCCACCATGCAGGCCTCACCACGGAAGAGCGGGATCTCATCGCGAGTGCCTATGATTCCGGCACCGTCAAAGTCTGCGTGGCCACTTGCTCTCTCGCGGCCGGTATAAACCTCCCAGCCAGGCGGGTCATTCTACACAATGCACGCATGGGCCGCGATATTGTCGGACCGTCCATGCTACGCCAGATGAAAGGCCGTGCAGGACGCAAAGGCAAGGATGAGGTGGGGGAGACGTATCTCTGCTGCCGTCAGAAAGACGTCGAGGAAGTGACCGACCTGATGCAAGCAGAACTGCCCCAGCTCACGAGCTGTCTCATGAGCGACAAGCACCGTCTTCAGAGGGCACTGTTAGAAGCGATAGCGGTGCGGCTGGCGACTAGTCGTGATTCGCTCGACGACTTTATCCAGAAGTCACTGCTCTACCAGACCATGGACATTATCAAAATGAACGAGACCGTCGAGGCTAGTCTCACCGAACTACAAGACAGAGGTTTCGTATCTATCGATGATTTCTCAAACTTCAAAGCTACACAGCTGGGTAAAGCTATTGTAACATCCTCTCTAGACCCAGACGACGGGGTCTTCATACATAATGAGCTCAAGAGAGCGCTCCAGGCCTTTGTTCTGGATGGAGAGATGCACATCCTCTATACCCTTACGCCTGTCCAGGAAATGTCGGTAAATATCAACTGGAAAACCTACGCCAACGAGATGGAAAACCTAGACGAGAGTGGTCTCAGGGTCCTCAACTTCCTCGGCTTGAAGCCCACAGAGATCAACAGGATGTAAGTTCTTCTGTCTTTCGAGACGAGACCTTGACTAATCGATGCAGGATGCGTGGAGGAGTGATGAGAACAGAAACAACCGCGGAGAAGGAGGTCGCCCGCATCTATCATCGCTTTTATCTTGCTCTACAATTGCGTGACCTGTGCAACGAGATGCCGGTACACCGCGTAGCGCAAAAGTACACGATGCCGAGAGGGACAGTCCAGATTTTCGCACAGTCTTGTCAGGGCTTCGCGGCCGGCATGATCAAGTTCTGCGAGCAAATGGGCTGGGGAGTCATGGCGGCCGCGTTGGACCACTTTTCAGACCGACTGAGGGCTGGAGCCAAGTCCGATTTGCTTGCGCTGGCCAGGATTACCTTTGTCAAGAGCCGCACCGCGCGCGTCTTCTGGGACAATGGCTTTCGAAGTGTCGCTGCTGTAGCGAATGCCGACCCACAAGAGCTCGTCCCTATCCTGCTGCAAGCGCAACCAAATAAGATCCGCCTGGAGGCTAAGGACGAGTCAAAGTACAAGGAGAAGTTGCTCTTGAAAGCGAAAGTCATTGCGGATTCGGCAAACAGGCTCTGGCGTGAGTAGCTTGCGAACAATTCCTTGCCACTGGGCTATTTTGCTGACTGTGAATGCAGAGATCGAGATGCAGCAGGATTTGGATGAAGAGTAGTGACTGCCAGGTGGGACGGCGGTTTGACTGACACCAGAGCCAAGAAGTGCTCGCAAAGTGCCTCCACAATTAGACTTGAGTTGACAGGAGCCTCTCACAGAAAGTGACCGAGGTCGCTTGGAAATGTCAGAACATGGCACACATGTTGATCAAGGTACCTGATTCCGTGCCGGAGCTCAGAGTACAGATGTGACGTTGGATACTGCAACCGAGGCGAAGCTTTGACGAGTGCCCCTTCACCTCGGCTGTGAGGGCAGCAGGCAAGGAAAACGAGACGCTCGCGGACGGAGAAGCGTGACAGACGACGAATGAGACTGCCAATTACAACAGGGCCCTACTCGAGAGAAGGCCGCGTGTTTCTCGTCCCTCTACTGGCCGGGCCGAGTGACACGCGGAGATGGCCGCCACCAGATTCGACAATCATGACGATATGCTGGTGGTTGGTGTTTTGGGTGCAGCTTTAACACGCCAGAGGCCTTCATCTCATGTGCCCCGCCAATCCAGAAACCGATAGTCGGAAGTTGTGTAAAGGCTTGATTGACGGCAACTCGTTTCGATTACCGAAATCTGTCGATGAACTCGCTTGCGACGTGAATGCACCATGCTTCCCATATTCCTTCGAGACATGGTAGCAGCCGCCCTATGGGGTCGGTCTCGACTTGTCCAACATCGGTGGTCCCGCGCTGCCACACCACCCACACGCCTGGTCCAACCGTCCAGTCAGCGTGACCCCAACCTTCCCCAAGCGGCGGCAAGAAAGTGGCTGCATGCAGGCCTGGGCAGGATTTGTGCCATGCGGAGTCAATCAAAACAACATGCAGCTTTGGTGTCAATGTGCCTGCTGGTCACACAACGGACAAGAGGTTTTCATCTCTGGTGACCGGCCGTGCGCACCAGCCTACTGAGCTTCAGCAGGCCGGACGAGCTCGAGTCGGCCCCCGCGCCCAGAGAGAGGGAGCTACATCCCAAGAGGCTGACACTACCGATCTAGCCCGGCGGCGCACACACTCTCGAGCTGTCTGCCCGAGGCTCTCGAGCTGTCTGTCCGAGGCTGGTCTCTGCGCCTCACACCCGTGAGGGGGACAAGAGTTTGCGTGAATACATGATCCCGAAGCAGACCGAGAGACATATACACATAATAGAAGCACAGCGATACCGATCGCACAAACCGCACGTTCTTCTACCGTCCAATGCCAATAGGACCAGGTCCGCCTGCATGTCATCCGACAACGCAATAGGTAAAGAGGGTGTGGTGGCAGAGCACGGAGCTAGCCAGGCAACCCACACCGAATCGTCTCAGCCCGCTGCTGATTGCTTAGGAACGGCTGCCTCTAGCTCGTATGGCTCGCGTAAATCATATATATCTTTCAGCCTGCTGTCTTTGTGACCCCCAACGTTTCCTGTGCAGGCTGCCACTATACCCACATCCCTTCCCACCGATACGGTACACACGGATTCACACCTTTCTTCACCCCGCGTATCGAACAAGTCTCACGGTGGCTACAGCCTACAAGACTGGACATGGCTTCGTCCTCTAGGGCCAACGGTGAGGGGAGTTCTCAGAGAACACTGGGCGAGACGATGCGCGCGCCATCGGTGAACCCCCCAGGTATTGTTGTGTTGGATATTTTGCCCGACGACCTGGACCGCAAGGAGGTGCTGGACCCAAGCCAAGACTTGTGGCTTTCTACGAGTGACGGGTAAGACACCTAGCTGCTCTCGTCATGTCCGGTCCAGTGGCCGAACACTCGCGCTGTCTGTGTCACACGACTTGGACGTATCCGCGCCGCATTCCATGGCTGACATGACCGCCACAGTCGATACAGTTCCGCGATAATCCCTCTCCGCATCGGCTTGCCGCCACATCAGGAGATTTTCCAGGTGGGCTCGGAAACCCTTTTGTCTCGCCTGAGCGAACTCGTGCTTACACAGAGCAGGTGCACAAGAGCGTTCTCCTGAAAGCCGAGTGGTTCCGCAAAGCGCTCCTGGGGAACTTTCTCGAAGCGGAGGCACAGTCCCTCGACTTACCGGAAGAAGACCCAGCCATCTTCCACTTCCTGGTCGCGTATCTCTACGAAGAGCGATATGTACCGACCAAGCCGCTCTCAACAGCTCTAGTCCTGGACCCGGACAAGGGCAAAGGGAAGGACGTGGCCAACGGAACACCCAACTCGGACTCGGATTCGGACGGTCTCAGCTGGCACAGCGACAGTAGCGCTCAGTCACGACGGCGTCAGGAGCGCCGCAGACGACGCCAGGAGCGGCAACTCGAGCGGCTCCGCCAGAAGCATCCCGGACAGCATCGGCCAAACTGTCCCTGTCCACAGTGTGCTAACTCTCATGGACCCCCGTACGTTAGCCTTCCTTGCTGTCCACGCCGCGCCGATAGCTAACACTGAATTCCACAGGTGCTGGGCATGCGCGGCTCCACGATTCCCCCCCGTCCCCCCGCCCATGTATCCGCCGGGCGTTGTAGTACAGGGGCGGGACAGGTCGTGGAGAAACCAGCACCACCGGAGGCGGGGCCCAGACGGCAGGCCCATCCCGCCGCGGCCGGGCTCACCACCAGCCATGCCGCCATCCCCGTCGGAGGCGGAAGCCCGCATCAAGGGCGAGGACATGCGGACTTGGTTGATCGCCTACGAGCTGAACATTGACGTGTACATCTGCGCAGACAGGTACATGCTCGAGGGCTTCAAGGAAAAGATATTGCGGGTCACCATCGATATGCTCGAGAGCGCAGGCCCGGACGCGGCCCAGGTGGAGGTGCTCAGGCTCTGCCGCAAGATCTACGACGGCGTGGGCGACAACGACTCCCTGCTGAAGATGGTGTTTGCGAGGGTTGGGTTCCTTCAGCCGACGCTGTGGAAGAATTCTCCCGAGGAGACGGGCGAATTCCTGTTGACGAACCCGGAGGTTGCGACCCTAATGCTGAAGGAGACTTCGATTAGGAGGGAGGAAGATTTCAGCGCTGTCCCTCTTCCCAGCATGGAGAGGGCAACCTGGACCATGCCCCCGGGCCGACCTTATGATCACCAGATGTTGCCTCGACCTCTACCGAGGGGCGTCAGGTACTAATGCGCTGTAGTTGCCCCGTGGTTTGTATGCCAGCACACGGGTGGCATCCCAGCCCGGGTTCTTGAAGCTCGCCTCTACTTTCGCTGACTCCATGATTTGGTGTTGTCGCCCACATTTGGCCAAGGATGGGCAGGTTCAAGTATCAGGATCAAAGATACCCTCAATTTGAATTCACGGACACGATTGATGAGATGACATGGTCAACTCGCGAGTATACCACAGTATTGTTAATTGGGCTGTCAAGTACGAGTTGGGACGGATCGAACGGATCTCACTCGGGCTATCATTCGAGACGAGCACCGAGCGAAAACTGAGCTGGCGCTGCCTGTAGAACAGCGCCATGTTTGCCCCCCTCCCCCTGAGCGTGACTCGTCGACTGTTATGGAGTATAAGCAGCCAATTGGTGGAACCGTCGTCGCTACTAGATGGATCAATTGCTGCGGCTTTGGACCATCTCCCTTATAATGTCGGCGAGCCTGTCTATCTATCTCTTCCCCACAATCCCCGGATCGCAGGCTACAGTAAAACCCCAAATTGCGGAGGAGATCCCCACCATTCGACATGCCAATAACCATGGATGATAAGTCGGCCGGGGTGAACCAGCATCCTCTTGCCACCAGGGTCCTTGTTCGCTAGTGACGCTGGTTTCCGCGCCCTCGGGTTATCTTGTCGAAATGCCCAACTGTAGACGAACCTTTCACCCGGGATTGCCCATCGAACAAGAACAATAAGTAGGCGCACCTCCCCCCCCCCTGGCCGAAGATGGAGGACGGCCTGAGCCTTGAGAGTGACGACAGTCGCCGTCTTCACCCACCGCTACAACCACCAGGATGGCTTCCTTCCTCGTGACAGCCCTCCTCCTTGTGCTGTCCGGGCTGCTTGCGCCACCAGGGGCCACGGCCCAGGACCTCGTTGCCCAACTGGACTATGGCACCTTTGAGGGTGCCTACTCGGCCCAGTACAACATCTCGTACTGGCAAAAGATCCCGTTCGCCCAGCCGCCCGTCGGCGACCTCAGGTTCCGCGGCCCGCAGCCGCCGCTGCCCGTCGCGAACGGCACCTTCAACTCGACCCAGCCCTTCGACATGTGCGTCCAGCGCACCGTCAACGGCTCCGAGGACTGCCTGTACCTGGGCCTGTACTCGCGGCCCTGGACCAAGGGTGAGCCCCTCCGGCCCGTGGTCGTCGTCTTCTACGGCGGCGCCTTCATCCAGGGCAGCGCCTACTTCAGCATCCCGCCCCCGGCGTACCCGATCCTGAACGTGTCGTCCGAGACGGACCTGGTCTTTGTCTACCCCAACTACCGCACCAACGCCTTCGGCTTCCTCCCGGGCGCCGAGGTCGCCGGCGACGCAGGCTCCGACCTCAACCCGGGCCTGCTGGACCAGGACGCCGCCATCCGCTGGGCGAGCAAGTACGCCGCAAGCTTCGGCGGCGACCCGGACTCCATCTCCATCTGGGGCCAGTCCGCGGGCGGCGGGTCGGTCGTGGCGCAGGCCATCGCGCGCGCGGGGGCCCCGGACCGGCCGCGGCTGTTCACCAGGGCGCTCGCGAGCAGCCCCTTCTGGCCCAAGACGTACGGCGGCGAGTCGTCCGAGGCGCAGGCCGTGTATGACATGTTCTCGACGGCGGCGGGCTGCGGGACAGGCACGGGGAGCCTCGGGTGTCTAAAGGCTACAGACCTGCAGACGCTCAGGAACGCGTCGCTCGCCGTCGCGGCCAGCCACACGTACAACTCGAGCAGCTACACGTGGGCGCCGGTGATCGACGGGCGGTTCCTGACCAAGAGGCTGAGCGAGGCCGCGGCCGCGGGGGAGGTCAACATGGACTCTGCGTGGGGCATGTATAACACCCACGAGGGGGAGAACTTTATCCCCCCTGGGCTCCAGAATGCCCAGGACAGCGGCACGCCCCCTTTCAACTCGAGCGTGGCAAGCTTTCAAGACTGGCTCTCTGGGTTCCTGCCGGGCCTTGACGAGGCCGATCTGGACGAGGCCAAGGCGTTGTACCCGGAGTCGGGCAGCGCCGAGGCCGTGCCTAGTTATAATGGCTCTTACACGCGCGCTGGGCTGGTATACCGGGATGTTGTCCTGGCCTGCCCGGCGTACTGGTTCTCCGGTGCGGCCCCGGAAGGGAACTATCTCGGGGAGTACTCCATCTCCCCGGCCAAGCACGGCAGCGACACCATCTACGTGAGCCACTCCCTCCCCTCTCTCAAAGCACCCCCAGAAAGCTCGCTGACATGATTCTGCGAACACAAGTGGAACCAAGTAAACGCCGTGCAGAAGACGGACCCGTTGCACTACAGGGGCTACGCCGGGGCGTTCGCCTCCTTCTTCATGACTTCCGACCCCAACGAGATGAAGCTGACCGGCGACGGCGAGCCCGGCGTCCCGCCGCTGCTCGAGTCGGGGGACGAGTTCAACATCAACGCGGCCGGCTTCGCCCAGCTCGAGCTCACGCAGTTCAAGGGGCGGTGTGATTTCTGGAAGAGCGTCGCCCCCAAGATCCCAATATAGAAACGCATGGGCTCGGTGGCCGGGCTCTGCCTGTAGTATTAAAGTCCAAGATAGAAATACAACTAGCACTGGTAGCATTGAGCGATTGAGCGTAAAACGTCGGCCATGTACTTTCGGGCCGTCACAATCCGTTCCGCCTGACCTTGGATCCAAATCCATTGTGATAGTAGAGATGTTCCGACAAACGGTCATGGATAAATTGATGTGTCAATCGTGGAGTTGTAGACAACCGGGGCTCACGCTTACTCGCCATTCTGCCATGGCTTGGTAGGCTCAACCTACTTACTTATCATCAACAAGAAGCAACGACCGAGGCTCGTGATTTCAATTTCATAAGATTAATGAAGTAGGGGCCAGTGCCCCTTTCCACATTTCTGAAGACTATCCGTAAATTCTTGTCAACGCTCGCCGTGTCGAAAATCAACCCTTTCCATGACCCTCACAATCCTGCCTTGCCGTCCGGCCCTTCATGAAAAGAGAATCGACGCAACGCCATGCCACTTAAACCAAGCCATCAAAAAACGCCCTCGCTTGCCGAGACAAAAAATAACACTACGAAATCTTGATCATGACGGTCGCTGGAAATGCTGCATGAACTGAATCGCTTGTTCCATGGGGTACCCGATAAAGACCGGGCCATTAAAAACAAACTGAGGGGCTTGGCCACCAGTCGCGGTTGTCTTGGCCATTTCCGTCGTGTTGATGAATGCTGGCTGATTAGACGGCGGAGGGCTATCTGGGATCGGAGGCTGTGGATGTTTCATGGGGGTTGTGAAAGGCTGGCTCGCCGCCGGCTTATGAGCACTGGGCCGGGGAGGGCTGGGCGTCTCCTCCATTTTCGGAAACTCGGCGAGGCCTGGTCCGTCTAGTTTGTGGATCTGGCTGTGATCAAGCGCACTGGCCAGTCCTTTCATCTTGGTGTGATCGAACGGACATTTGGAGGGCCTGGCATCGGGAGCCTTGGGCGCTAGGGCTGGGCCCGGAGAAGGCATACGAACAGGCGCAGGAGGAGAAGTAGGCCGCTCGACGGGTTCGTCGGGAGGGAAGGGGACTGAGATGCCCCATGGACGGCTGGGCGACTCGCCAACCCGAATCTCCTTGAGCGGCCGTTCGAAATGGCCGGTCCGGTCGAGATAGTCTTCGGCCGTAGGCACGTCGCCATCCTTGACAGTCTCATCGACCAGGGCGTCGACGGTACTAGAGCTCACATTCTGAGCCCAATCACTGACTCGGCGATTCGAGGCCCGGTCGGCGTCGGCGTCGGCCGCAGCCTGAGCCTCAACCTGGGACTCGGGCAGCATGGGGGCGTGGAGGTGGCTGAGGTCCTCAATCATGGAGACGAGGTTGCCATACTTGGCGTCCAGCTTTCTTATTTGCTCCTCGGTCTTCTGGTTCCTCTTGAGACAAACCTCGTGGCTCCGCGGCAGCTCGTGCTTGTGGGTCTCGACATAACGGGCAATCTCCTCGGGGGAGTGCTGGTCGAGATACCTGATGGGGCACTTTGAGGCGGAAGCATTGGGGGCGGGGGCGGGGGCGGACATGCTCTCCTCAAACATGGCCGCACATATCGGGTCTTTGGAATGGTGTGGGGTGGGATCGGGATTCTCATTGCCATTTGCATCATGTTCATCATCATCATCATCATCATCATCTACCTCATCTCGTGCGACGGCGTCCTTGTTCACCGCGGAGAAGGGACAGCCCAGGTGGCCCTTCTTGCCCTCGACCGTGAAGTCCCTCTCCAGGAAGGTCGACTGGGAGGTCATGTTGGTAGAGGCGGTCTCGCGACTGGACCCGCCCTCCTTGCTCGCATCCGCCACCATCGCCAGCTGACGGGCCACCTTTTTGCCCTCTCGGATGAAGACGGCCAGCTCGGCCTGGGAGCTGCCGGACTGGTGACGCCTGGGGAGGGGGATCTGATTCGACAATGTCGGTGTTGGGTTGGGAGGTAGTTGGAGTTTGGCCAGGGTCTCGGCAATGTGAGGAGCAGCCGGAGCGTACTTGTCGGCGAGAAGCTGGTACTGTTGTGAATGCGACATTGGTCAGCATGTTTGGGGGGCCCCACGCCGAGACGGCGGCAAATCAGAGGTTGAGAGTGTGATGTGGGTGTGGCGGGTAGCGGGTGGGGGCCAGGTGGAATTATCAGATAAGTGGTAAAGGTTGTCTACACGGACGCCAAAAAAGGCGACTTGCAGATCTAGAGCTATGAAATATCATCACGTAGAGGCAGGCCCCGACAGCCCTGATAATAACAAACAAAATGAAATGAAAGCGTAGGCACTCACCTGCTCTCTGCTGAAGGAAAGCTTGGCCTCGAGGATGATTTTCCTGTCCATGAGGATCTGCACCTCGTCGGCCAGCGTGTTGAAGGACTCAATCAAGGTCTGCACAAGCTGGGGCGAATCCACAGCCATCATGTGGGATGCGGATGTAAATCCGTGGCGGGCGACGTCTTGCCTCACATCTGGCACTGCAGTCTCGACCCCGAGGTTCCTGCCCAGTGGAGGTGCGACGGGTGTCGTTGGGCAGAAGGGGGAAGAGGTGGTGTCGTGGTGCAAAAAATTTGAGTAGAATTGCAATTTGAGTAGAGGAGATTTGCCTTATTTTTATCCTGGCCGGGGCCTTCCTGCGCCGATGCCGGGAGATCCGCCCGACTGGGGCGTGCCCAGGTTGCCAGGTACCGAGGCCGCTAGGTGGTTAGGGGTGCTGTGGCTCGGGTGGCAGGGTGGGATGCCTGGGGCCTGAGGGTCTGCTGATCAGCCTGGGACCCAGCTATCTTCTAGAACCCCGCAGGACGTTATCACCTGTCGACGGGTCGATATGCACCCCAGGCTAACGACGGGGATGGCAGCGGCGGGCGACGACGAGGACAGTTGCAGCCCAGACAGGACACTTGTGGGCGTACGATTCACTCCTCGTCCTCCCTCCGGTGCTGGATCTTTATCTGGCCTTGGTGCCAGCCTGTTCAACCCCTGCTTCCTCGGCTATAGTAAGTATACTGTCTCGGTCAAATTAACTTGACACCAGGCAGCGTACAGATAAACAGACCGACGTCACTGGACGAGTCGAGTATCCGCCATGGCCCTCGAGATCCCGAAAGCCAAGCTCAAGAGCTTCGTCAGGCATGTCGTGCCAGGTGAGTGCTACATGAGCCTATTACGCCGCCACAACCCCACCGTCACTGTCATTGTCGTGGATAGTGCCGGCCAATGCTGACCATACCTCGACCCAGGTGCCCTGCTGGTGACCGAGTACCTGTTCTCTGTGCCGCTGGACTACAGAAACCCCTCGGGCAAGCAGGTCCAGCTCTTCGCCAGGGGGGCCACCAAGTATGAGGTGCCCATCAACCCCCAGCAGTCGCAGTTCCAGTCGTCCCTGAACCGCCCGTGGTTTGTCTTCCTGCAGGGAGGCCCGGGCTTTGGCAACCCTGAGCCCCAGGACTCCTCCTTGACCCGTTTCCTGCTCAACAGAGGCTACCAGGTCCTCTTCCTCGACTACAGGGGAGTCGGCCTCAGCACCCCAGTCACGGCCGACACCGCCCCCACGCCAGGCGCCTCTCCCGAGGAGCAGTTTGAGTATCTCAAGTTCTTCCGCCAGGTCGATAATGTCCGGGACTGCGAGGCCGTCCGCAAGTGCCTGACCGACAACCTGGACGAGGGCAAGAGGAAGTGGTCCATATTTGGCCAGTCCTTTGGCGGTTTCGTCTGCCTAAGCTATCTCTCCCAGCACCCCGAGGGGCTGAATGAGGTCTTCATGACCGGCGGCCTCGCCCCCATCTCCAAGACTCCAGACCAGGTCTACCAGGCCACCTTCCAGAAGGTCTTTGAGAGGAACATGGCTTATTATAGGAAGTTCCCCGAGGACATCGCCGCCGTGCGAGCCGTCGCTGGCTTCCTGCACACCCGCCCCGACAAGGGCGTCCGACTGCCCGGTGGGGGGCTCCTGACGGCGAGGCGGTTCCTCACCGTCGGCCACATGTTTGGCCTGCACGGCGGCCTCGACAACGTCCACTCCATGGTCCTGAGGATGAACATGGACCTGGACCAGTTCGGCTTCCTGACGAGGCCCACCCTCCTGCAGTTCGAGGGCTACCTCCCCTTCGACACCGCCCCCATCTACGCCGTCCTGCACGAGGCCATCTACTGCTTCAAGAAGGGCATCGCGTCCGACTGGGCCGCCCAGCGCGTGGGCCAGCAGCTCGAGCACTTCCGCTGGCTGGACCCGGCGTTCTCGGCCTTTGGCGCCGACGACGCCCGCACGCCGCTGTGCTTCTCTGGCGAGATGATATTCCCCTTCATGTTCGACGACTACCCGGAGCTGCAGAGGATGAAGGGGGCCGCCGAGGCGCTGGCCAAGCACGACTCCTGGGATGACCTCTACGATGAGGCCCGGCTGCGCGTGAACCAGGTCCCCGTCTACGCCGCCAGCTTCATCGAGGATATGTACGTCGAGTCGGAGCTCGCGCGGGACACGGCCCGCCGGATCAACCTCATACGGGTCCTTGAGACCAACACCATGTACCACAACGCCCTCCGCGCGCGGCCTGACGAGGTCCTGCCGCAGCTTTTTAAGCTGCGGGACGATGCTATTGACTAGTTGGGGGGGGGGGTGGGGGGGGCAAGCCCCATTATAACGGTCGGATGTGCTGTGCATGTTCAGCCCGGAGAGGGGCATTGGATGTCAAATGGGTGAATATTGATAGATATGCATATGGGTTCATTCGTAAATCATGATAGTCGGTGCCGTGTGCGCACTTTAATTCTACAAGAACATCTATCTTTGGCAGAACACCGCCCGCTCTTTTGACTCTACGCCTGCGTGCCGTCGTTTGATCCCTTGGCCTTTCCGTGGCCCCCGACAGCCTCCTCCTCGTCCCGATACCTCTCCGGCGCATCCCCGTCCTCGAAATGACCGTCGCCCGCGGCATCCCACAGCGAGATGTCGTCGTCATCAACCATCAGCGCAGCGGCGTCGTTGGGGTCCATCAGCCTCGCATCCTCGCCGCCCTCGCCCAGGTCGTCGTCCATGTACTCAGCCCCGGCCGCCCTGGCGCCGAGTGGCCGCCCGGCCTGGGCCTCTTCCCTGGCCAGCTCCGCCGCCCTGGCCATGGTTCGGCGGTAGATGAAATAGCCGACGCCCATGCCGACCAGGCCGCCGATGAGCATGGAGGCGTAGTTGATCATGCGGTCGCCGAACGTCATGTCCTTCTCGGCCAGCAGGGCAAGCCGCGAGCCGATGAAGACGTGGACCAGCAGCTTGGGGCTGGAGAAGGCGGTGGCGATGGCGAAGCTGAGGGGCTGGATGCTGGGGATCGTGGCCAGGAAGCCGTTGCTAAGGCTGTAGGGCAGCGGGCAGAAGCGCACCAGCGCCAGCACGCCCAGCCCGTCGTGCCGCAGCACCTGGCCCAGCGCCACGAAGCGCTTGTCCTGCCCGACCAGGCGGTCCACGTAGCCGCTGAGGACGGTGCGCGAGGCCACGAACGCCGCGGCGGACCCGGCCACCGTCGCCGTCGCCACGATGGGCCACCCGAGCGGGAAGCCGTAGACGAAGCCGGCCACGGTGCAGGCCGTGCTGTAGCCTATCATGGGGGGGAACGCCACGACAAAGGTGGCGGCCCAGATGATCAGCCAGCCGGCGGGCATGGCGCGCCACGAGATGGCCACGGGCCCCAGGAGGGTGAAGATCTTGTGCGAGAAGATGAGGGCGACGATGGTGAGCACGCCGAGGAGGTTGCCGCCGACGATGAACAGGACCTTCTGCGTCGGTGTCATGCCATTGTACATGGTCATGGAGCGCCGGTACAGGCTGTTGGCGGTCTTGGCCGACAAGGAGGCCAGGGCTGACAGCTGGCCGCGGAGGGAGCCATCGCGGGTGGATGACGTGCGCGAGTTCAGGGAGTAGGGTGTCGACAGCCGGCGGGATGACCGCGTGTTGCCCACGCCGCCGCCGCGGACCCACGGGAGCGGGCGTTCATCGGGGGACGATGGCGCGCGCGGTTGGTCTTCGTGGTCGCTGTCGTCGTGGAAGGGTGCGTCGCCATGCTCGTCCCGGCTGGAGGATGTGTTGGCGAGCTGGGCGGCTGCGGCTGCGGCGGAAGGGGTCTCGTTGTCTGGGGACGGGGGCACGGCCAGGCCAACTGCCGCGGACCTGTAGTCGGCCGGCATGATCGGTGGCTGTTGTGATCTCAGGTAGAGTTATGTAGGGTCTCTACTGCTCGGTTAGCGACCTCGCCATGTATGCCTCCCGAACACTGCAACGACGACGCCAGGATGCATGTACCGAGTACAGCTAGCTGCCCGGGGCGGATTGCTTACATTCGACGGCGGTGAGGGCTGGGTGCTATTTTGTTGCTGCCATCGAATCAAGAATCATGGCTTCAGTTGCAATGGTGAGGTATGCTGACTATGTGTTCGGAGTCGAGCAGACAGAGAGACGCTTGTGAAGGAGGCGCAGCTCTCGACGTACCCCTACTCTGGAGACGGGCAGGGGAGTCTACGGAGTTGGGAGTATATGCATGGCCTGCAGTGCTGCCTCTGACTTGATTGGGTCCCTTCCCTGTCAGGCCTGTGTGACGCCAATGACGGCAAGCCGGGTCTTGTCTGGGTGCCTAGAACAGCGAGTGCGCTCCCGCAGTGTTTCAACCATGTCCGAGGGTTGCAGCCGCTGCGCAGCTCTGCCGAAAAGCTGTTGGGAACCCGCCCCGCGCCCGGGGCCTTGGGAGAGGTAGGGATCCAGGGTTATGGGGTCATGTACAGACTTACACAAAGAGCCGTTGGCAGCATGTGAGCCGCAATTGAATGCCAAGCTCCCTCGCTGGCGCATTCATTCATACGGAGATTTATACCTCTGCAGGTCGTCGACACGGCGTTTTTTTAAAATCGTTTCTTTCACATGTGTTATTTCAGTATCACAGCCATATCCCTTCTCGAAGGAAAAAAACAAGAGAGGAAGTGAAAACATCATCATGGACACACACCCCACCCCTGTGGCTGGCCTACCTCAATCTTTATATTCCATAGAAAACTAGAAAACGATGCTGCAGAAACCCTTTGACTGTTGGTTTATCTCGAGGGGACTATTTTGTGGTATGGTGTCCATCCCACAGAGAGGCATCGCCTAGGAGGTCGGCCACTGGGGAAACATGCAATGGCCGCACGGCTGTAAAGGATACCCAAGAAAGGCTTATTGATATGGATTTGCTTTATTTTATTTGCTTCATTTCCTCTCTATATGTCATCGGCCGCCTCGGGGTCCTCTAGGCGGCTCTTTGCCGACCGTTGTGTCCCTCACCAGCAGCTTCATCTTGCCGTCGCCGATTTCGACCCCTTGGCTCAGAATGTCCACCGCTTCCTCGCCCTCTTCTGCCTTCCTCGTGCTTGCACCACCCTCCTTCGATATCGACTTGTCGTAGCTCCTTGCATCCACCCCTAGAATGCCTCCCATGTTGTTACGGTCGCCCGGTACCGAGAATTCACGGAATGCATACCGCCACTCGTTCAGGAAACCCCGCACTGCCTTGCCCACTTTGTCCTTTCCATTCTTACTGTGATGTCCCGTGCCCGTGATGGCATAGATCGGCCGGCTCTCATGCTCGTTCTCCAGCAGCACTCGCTCCAGATACTCGACAGCCTCGTCCGCGTGCAGGCCATGCAGGTCCACGTAGATCTCGGGGCTCGACGAGCTCTTCTTGTTGCGCTCTTCGTACAGCTTTTCCGCTGCTTCCCTGTGTGCCTTCTTCATGAGGTCGTTCTCACTCTGGCCCCGCAGACTGAATACCTTGGCCTGCCGGGCGTCCTGCCGGTTCCATGCCTGGGCCGCACTGTGGATCTGGTTAGGACAGGCTTGATACAGCTTTGCCGGGGGTGGAACTCACTTCTGCAAGAACTTGTTCCTAAGAGCACTATGCCGAATGGCTTCTTGGCGAGCCTTGAGATACGCCTTGTTGGAGCTGTCTCCCGTCTCCAGCCAAGGGATGTGTTTGGGGCTGGGGATTGCCTGAGCAGCTGCGCTGTTCTCGCCGTTCCTCGAACCCTGGGAGCTTCCATTTCGACTCATCTTCCTACTATCGGGCCTGGAGGTTGGCCCTGGAGATGGTGACATCTTTACGATATCCGCGAGAGAGCTCGGGGTGTATGCTTCCTTGGGCCCGTGGCCGTGACCGCCTCTCTTCCCGTGGTGCTTCTTACCCGGCTTGGCTGCGGCTGATCCCAGACTGGGGAAAGCCTCATTGTCGTCAAGGGATGGCGCCGCTTGGGCATTCTCCTTGCCCTGCTGATGGCGGCTGCTAGGACGTGACCGGGGCCGGAGATCGTTGGAGTGTATGTTCTTGAACCCGGGGGGAGGAGTGACGCCAAGAGAAGGCGTGAACACAGGGATGGAGTCGGGAGTTCCAGATCCCAGAGATGGGAAGTTGGAATAGTCCTGGACCTGAATGTTTGCCGGAGATTTCTGATTAGGCGGGGTGTCTGTCCCGTCCACGTTGAGCTTGTTCATAAGGTGCGCCGGGTCATGCGAGAAGATGCACGTATCCCCAGCGAGGCAGTTGCCCGACATCCAATACCTAGCAGGTAGTTTAGCAACTGTCACATTGTCTGGTCGGAGGCGGTCGAACTTACTTGCAAATGTGGCTGCTCAGGTCATGGCTGAAACGACAATCTGCTCGCATACAGCTGCCAGACGCAAGGTAGAACTTGCAAATTACTCCGGACCTTTGATCGGCTGGTGTGGTCGGACGCACATCCGGTGTCATGGACTTGCCGACCAAGTAGCCGTTGCTTTCGGCTGACGTGCTCGTCGCCGAAGTATCTTGGTTGTCCATCATGGACATGAGAACTGCCCCGAGGTCATAGCCGTGGACCAGCAGTGCTTGGCTGATTTCCTCGTCGGTTCTGGACTCGCCTAGAATCGACCGTAGGACATCGTGCGGCCTCATGGGGGTCTGCTGTGACGAGAACTCAGGCGCATTTGCATTCAACCCACTCGAGGTCCCAAAGGAGGACGCGACACTGATAGCATCGTCACCAACAAGCCAGTCCACATTGTCGGAGGCGTAGTCTTCGAACGTTTCTTGCGACGGCTCTGGGTCGTTCGCAAACTCGTAGGCGTTCAGGTTAGGGCTGTGAGGTATGGCTGGTGTCGCGAAAGCCAGCCTGGGCGAGGGGCGCGGGGAGGAAAAGGGGGAGGCGGCCGAGGACAGAGTGCGGTTGAACGAGGGCACGAAGCCAGGAGGTGCGAGGGGGCTGACACCGAGCCTGGGTGACCCAGAGAGAGGGGTAGCCGTTGTCCTGAAGGAAGCTGGCGAAGGTCTCCTGAGGATGGTCTGGCGGATGGCGGGGGGAGAGGCGTTACCACCACCCCCTTCTCGATAGCGCCAAAGCACGTCCAGCACGGCGTTCTCCAGGGACTGGCCGGTAAGAGACGTCTCCTTTTTCAAAAGCTCTTCTAGCTTGTCCGTCTTGTCCTCCTCTTCTATGGCCGAGTCCTGGAGGACTGGCAGGCAGATCTCGTATGTCTCGTCGGAGACCATTATGGCGCGCTCGTGAGGGGCTCTATCTGGGGCGCAAGTCGTATAAGGGTTGATACCGGGGAAGTGGAGAGCTGGTAGCCTTTCTTAAGGGGCTGCTTCGAGGTCCTGCCGGAATTATGGATGATGGGCGAGGACTACAATAGGGCTGTCTCAGTCAGCCTCGAGTTGCTGCAGGCGCGCTGGCTTGGGCTGCAGGGGCGCATCAGGCTCGGGGGTGGATACGCAGCAAACGAGAGACACACCGATCAAGATCAAAAACAGCCAGTATTAGACGTGATTCAAACAACGCTGTCGGCTTCGTTTTATTCGGGTGTGGGCGGAGCTGAGTCTATAAGACGGCGGTGGCTTGGGCGGGAGGAGGAGAGACAGGCCGGAGAGCATGATGCTATTTCCGAGCGTTGAAGTGCATTACGTATGCAGGCACCGGCGTCGTGTAACGATCAAGGCTGCGCCCTGCCCTGCTCGAGGCTCGGACGGACGGTGTGAGCAGGCACAAGCACCCAGATACTGCGCAGGTTGTTGGAGGCGGCAGGCTGGGGGGGTAGGAGGGGGGGATGATAGGAGGCCGGCTCGGTTGGGAAGTGACACGACCGATTGCAGCAAGGCCGGGTACCTGGATAGATATAGCTTCGCGCTTACAGGGAGAGCTCTCCTGAGTCAGCCAGTAAGACGGCGTTCGGTGTGCTGGGGGCTGTGTCTTTGGGGGGTCTGACGAGGCCGGAGAAAGGCAACCAGAGCATGTATGTACAGGTAGAGATGCGCGATATTGGAAGTGGTGTTTCTGGAACGGGTGATGGGCACGGGTGACGGCTGAATGGGTGATACGACGTGATTGATCATGGGTTGCCGTCGGTCGGTCCCAGCTGAGACGGGGATGGGACGGGGGGTGATGGTCTTGGGAATTTGGGGGGGGGGGCGTTCCTTGCCCTCCTGCTGGCTGGCCCAGCAGTACCCTGCGGTGGCTGCAGCCAGTGACTATAATAATGCCCGGGTGGGTACTAGTCGGGGTACCTAGGTACCTAAGGTAGGCCCAACTAGGTGTCTGGACTCTGTACTGTGGTAGGTAAGTACTACCTAGTACCCAACCCGTGGACCTTGCCAGATGAGGTCTCATCCACTCAAGGGACCATGCTTGAGGTTACTGGTAGACTAGAGGGCTGAAGGGTGAGGCCGAGAGTAGAGCGTGGGGTCCTTCCAAGGGGCTGCAGCCTGCGGTGGACCATCCCTGTCTCTGTCCGGCCGGTCTACGAGCCACCCATCCACCCGTACTGTACACAAACTCCTCAGATGGCAAGAATGAGCAGCATCGATGTTCTTGCGAAGGTTGAGAAACATGCTGACACGATCCTTCGAGTATGTTCGTATCATCGACGAGACTTTGACCTCGTCGTAGTCCGTTCGCGCCCACACGATATGCACCTCGTTCAGGGGTCCCTTCAGGCAGCTTTCGAGACGTTGCCGGCCGCTGAGCTCGGGATCTTGGGTCGTCTACCCGCAGAACTCATGTCCATGGTCCTCCGCGAGCTCGACGTTCGTTCTTTCTTCTACTTCCGTCAAGTCGACTCAAGCGCCTGTCGGGACCAACTTTGCGGACCGTGCCTGGCATCTATAACATGATGGAAAGGCCAGCGAGACGACCAAAGTATGGCCACACAAACGCTACTTGCCACCAGGGCCATTAGAGGAGACTCGATTCCAAATTTGAGAAGCCGGAGAGAGCAATCAGACCAACGCTTTATGACAGCTACGGCATATCCGTACTACAGCTTGGAGAACGCCAAACTAGAGCGTGGTGTCAGCTGCAAAGGCTGCCAAGTTCGTCTGGAACTTCTCCGCCGTGGTTCGGACGATCGAGATCAGGTCTTTTCGACACGAGGCTTCTTGATTCATTTCTCAAGATGTGTCGAAACACAGCATCTCTGGGCTGAGAGCAAAGGGGGAACGCGAACTGTCAATGAGCCAGAGCTCACTCGCCGCTGTGGCTATTTCAACCAACTAGGTTCTGACGAGCGCCCTGCACAACACTTTAGAACGTGTTCTACCCAGGTTGCCCCCATGACGCATAGTCTTCACAGTAGCCGGGCGAAGGTACCGATTGGTTCGCTTTTACAGAAGGTAATTCGTGCATAAAAGGGATCGCATTTTCTTACTGTCTCTTTCCATGCGTAAGGAATCCAACTTAAAGTCTAGACAATACTTAGGAAGTCTCAACACCTATCAAATTATAATGATATTTACTCTAAGTCTAAGAAGAACTTCTTTATATAATATATATATAATATCTACATAAGAGATATAGGTAGAGGTTATTTTTGTACATCTAGCTAAGGATATATAGAGCCTAGTAATATCTAGCCTACCTAGGTAGACTACTCGCTCGTGGCTATCTGGCAGCTTACGAACTAGGTCTACTAGGGTCCTTCACGGACACACATTCCTGTGCTGCCCACAAGCGTCCAATTCTCTGTCGTGAGGCCGCAATGGGCATTGAGAGAGAGGACAACATATCGCACAGCATTAGTCTCTTTACCTTTCACACATCGGCAGAGAATGTCTGCCTGGTCTGGCTCATGGTATCTCTTCGTCATCCCCGCCAAATCCAAACCCGAAGCTGAACCCTCCACCCTCCGAGGGTTGCTCCGTCTCTTCGACGGCGATAGCCTCGTCCCACTTCCTCTTCTTCTTGCTATGCCTTTGGTCCATCTCGATAAGGGCTGCATCCAAGAGCTCCGGAAATTGTGCCCTGAGACGGTCCACAAACAGGCCATAGGGATCGTCGACATCCCTCTTGAACCCCGTCACCTGGTCCGGCTTGTCCCTCAGAAATTCGAGGACGACGGCGAGGTGTGATTTGGGCACAAAGTTCTGTGTGAGCGCTATTCCGCTCTCGAGGTTGACGACCAGATGCCACCACCCACTTGGCACGTGAAGAATCTCGCCTTCCCTGCATATGCCTTCTACGCATTCCGGCAAGCTTCGGGCCTCCTCATGGAACTCTAGAAGCCATTCCGCTATGCTCAGAGGGCTTGTGACCTCGCTCTGGTCGGCCGAGACAAAGACCCCCGGAACCTCTACCGACGGCGGAAACATGATCCACTGCACGATAACATTTAGCAGGCGTCCGGACTGGGTAAATAGCCTCAATCCCAGCATGGCGTCATGGGAAGTCACTCACGTATTTGGCCCCTTGAAGGACAGCATTCCACGCCGACGTCCCATTGGGATCCTTGTGAAATGTCGACCCGGATCTGGCTGGCCCTACAATCAACCACCTGTGCGCTGGTCTCTCTGAGTCCAACACTTCGAAGAGATCCGGTCCAAAACAGTCCGGTTTCCAATACGCCGCCTCTCCGGTCTTCCCGATTGTGATACCCATCTTCTCGGCAAACTTCTTGTCGAACAGATACAGAGGGCTTTCGTCTTGGTTGCTCCCCATGTACTGGCAATATGTCGAGAAGGGCCAGTCCACCGCCTCGGCACGGAACTCCACGTCCGCGTACTCCTTCAACAGCTGGTGGATATCCCACTCCTTGCAGGCTGGCCAGGAACGGATACAGTCTGTCAGAATGAAGGGTCTGTCGCTCCAATTGTCTGCAAATTCGTCGTATGTCATGTTTGTGAGACGCTTGATCTCATTCGTGCCGGGGATTTTGGAACAGAACCGGCCCAGAGGCACATTGCTGCAGACAAATGGCCGATGAAGAACATCGGAGAAGACATTGTGGCAATCAATTTTGGCCTCGTGCTCTGGTGACAACTCAAGCAGGGTTGATCTCCATGTTCCCTTCCACTGGAAGGGGCGCTTTTTCTCTTCATGAGACCTAAGAAAATCCGTCAATCAACAAGTCGTTGTGGAAATATGACCTCCAAATCCAAGGTCACTAATATTTGCAGCTGCCCGAAAGAAATTGATGAAAAGAAAACAGAGGAGCCGGCGCAAGGAGAGCACCAATTCTGGGTCCTTGGATTTAATATTTGCATGTCAGGAAAAGATTCCAGCACATAGTCATCTAGGGGTCCTTGGCTTAGGCGGCAGTCAAAATTGTGTTTTGAAACACATTGAGACCAGGCAAATGTTGAGAGGGTGTGCATATCTTTCTATGCACCGAGTATCAATAGGGAAAGGGCGAAAGAAAGAACGAAAAAAACCCTGTGCCCGGGGTTTTGTGTTCGGCATGAGGTCTACACCGGCAAACACCGGCCCAGGAACGGATAACTGACGGGTCAAGGGAAGCAAGTCACTTACTCCAGGAACAAAGCCTTCCAGAGGTCGTCAGCATGACAGAATGCAAAGAGGAATCTGCAGGTGTAACCCAGTTTGCGCAAAGAGTCGTGCCCAAAATACTCAAACAGCTGGGCCAACACCTCGTCCGGCAGGACGTGGAAGCTGCCCAAGGAGCCTCGCGCGCTGGCTGCGGACGATAGGTACTGGTTGCCTAACGGCTTGACTCCCAGAGGATGACTAGGAATGCGTGAGTCGACGCTAGCTTGTTGCTCATCCATCCTGGCTTCGCGCGGGCCGTCAGCAGTGACTCCCAACCCATTGTGGTTGCGAAGAACAAAGTCGTCCTGGTGGCCCAGGGCGGGAGCGGCTTTGAGCAGCATGACCCCCTGGTGTGGCGGCAGTGGGGTGACTCTGGAGACTGGAGGATATTGGAAGAGTGAGGCCACTTTTACTTGGACCCCAGTTGATCAGCAAGGGCCTGTTGAGTACTGTGGTACAATGAATGTGACAGGACGGGGCCAAGGTGACGGCCGCAAGAGTTAGTTGGGACTACGGAGTAGAGCCACGAGAAGTGAGTCTGCAGCAGTTCCACCACCGTTCTTATCATCCTGGTCGCATGCCCGGGTACGTAGCGTGGTGTGCCTCTGTCGACCAGGGCCTACCTAGGCACATCATGTCTCGCCTGCGAAAAATTGAGACGAGTTTAGGCAGGCTGGCCTGGCTGGCAGGCCGGAGCAAGTGGGTGAGGCGGTGGTGGACTGGTGGTGGTGCCCGTGCCCCACTAAAGTTTAGCGTGGCAAAAGGGAGCAGGGCAACGAAGGCACTGCAACTTTTTTCCACCGCAGACAAATTTTCTCTCTTGGGTCTGCTCTTACCTACGACATCACCCACCTACATAACCCAGACAACAAACCTTCCCCTCCACAACTAGATTCATTTGCTCTCAACACGCTGAGAGCATCAGAACTGGTTTACTTTCCAGTCTACAGATACTACTACCCGATTCCACAGCCTCCCCGCGAGTCCTGTGGATTTTCATCGACCTCAACAAACCCCACCTTCGATTCTTTGATCCTAGGTCTCAAGCAGTGCTTGTGATCTAGATCCATATCACCCACAACCCGCAATCATGGCTACCGACAAGGGACTCGAGGACGTCCCCGAGGGTAAGAACACTCCTCTCCTCGTCTCTCGCTGCGACTGCACGGAGCGACCCCCGTCGACATCGTCAGCCTCTGCGACCCCGCGCCAGGATGCGGCCCGCCCCCTGCGCCCACAGATTTTTCTCTGGCCACACGGGAGCCTGGGCCTCTGCATCGCACCCCAACACCGACACTGGCAGGACAATGATGGCTAATCTGCGACCACAAACACAGGTCAGATCGAGTCCAACTATGACGAGACCGTCGACTCCTTCGATGAGATGGCACTCAAGTCTGAGTTGCTCCGAGGTGAGAAATTCTGCGCCGCCGCCTGCCGCCGCCATGGGACCCGTGGGCTAACGCGGGGATAAAGGCATCTACGCTTACGGTTTTGAGCGCCCCTCTGCCATCCAGCAGCGCGCTATTATGCCTGTCATCAAGGGTAAGTTGGACAATGTTCCCCGCCCACAAAACACGATGGCTGATTTTTGGTGCTCCAGGCCACGATGTTATCGCTCAGGCCCAGTCTGGTACCGGCAAGACCGCCACCTTCTCTATCTCGGTCCTCCAGAAGATCGACCCCAGCCTGAAGCAGTGCCAGGCTCTGATCCTCGCTCCCACCCGTGAGCTGGCTCAGCAGATCCAGAAGGTCGTCGTCGCTATCGGCGACTTCATGAACATTGAGTGCCACGCCTGCATTGGTGGCACCAGCGTTCGTGATGACATGAAGGCCCTGCAGGACGGCCCCCAGGTCGTCGTCGGTACCCCCGGCCGTGTCCACGACATGATCCAGCGTCGCTTCCTCAAGACCGACGGTATGAAGATGTTCGTCCTCGACGAGGCTGACGAGATGCTTTCCGTAAGTCTTGAGAACACCTTAACGCGGCATCGGCCCTGTCCTGTTCTAATCTGTCTCCACAGCGTGGTTTCACCGAGCAAATCTACGACATCTTCCAGCTGCTGCCCCAGTCCACCCAGGTCGTCCTCCTGTCCGCCACCATGCCCCAGGATGTCCTCGAGGTCACCACCAAGTTCATGCGCGACCCCGTCAGGATTCTCGTCAAGAAGGACGAGCTTACCCTTGAGGGTATCAAGCAGTTCTACATCGCCGTCGAGAAGGAGGAGTGGAAGCTCGACACCCTGTCCGATCTGTACGAGACCGTGACCATCACCCAAGCCGTCATCTTCTGCAACACCCGCAGAAAGGTCGACTGGCTCACCGACAAGCTCACTGCCCGTGACTTCACCGTCTCTGCTATGCACGGTGACATGGACCAGGCTCAGCGTGACCTGATTATGAAGGAGTTCCGGTCCGGCTCCTCCCGTGTCCTGATCGCCACTGACCTGCTGGCCCGTGGTATCGATGTCCAGCAAGTCTCCCTGGTCATCAACTACGATCTCCCCGCCAACCGGGAGAACTACATCCACCGTATCGGTCGTGGTGGTCGTTTCGGCCGAAAGGGTGTCGCCATCAACTTTGTGACCGCCGACGACGTCCGCATGATGCGTGAGATTGAGCAATTCTACAGCACCCAGATCGAGGAGATGCCCATGAACGTTGCCGACCTCATCTAGACGCACCCACAGCCGAACTCGTTTTTACTCTCTTTCCTCTACAGACATCAACTTACGCCGCTTTCGTACACGCTGGTATCTCACCGCAACAGGGGGCTGAATTGTCGAGTTGGTCATTAGAGGGCAAGGGGCTGCTTTGCCACAGTTGACAGGCACGAGCGCAGCACAGGAAAGGGTTGCGCAACAAAAAGTAGTTCTGATTTCCTTAAAGGGTGCTCGAATTCATTGCACTGATTGCTTTTCGATATCCGCCGGGGGGTTCTTGGGCCTGTGCCCACCGAGGGATACTGGACGGATCTGCATGAAGTACTTTCCAGTTTTGTACTTATTGGTCTGGTTCTGCAATGAGATTGTCGTTTAGAAACCTACCTCTTCAACTCCACGGCCGCCGACCTCGGGATACCATTTCGATTGAAGACCTCCCCATAGACATGGTTTGGCAAAAGGACAAGCGTTTCCAGACGCTTCAGATAGACGGAGGATAATGATAATGGACCATGACTTGACTCTTTTTGAACCTTTGTCTCATGGCTACTTGTTGAGTGTCCCGTAGTACTTCCTTTCATGTACCCTCTACCTCTAACATACGCATTTTGAGCAAGACGAGCTTTGCTCGGCTGTCCGGTACGCGATCACAGCATCTATCCCTCCCAACATTCGTAGGATGGCCTCTTGTGAGGCAACCTCCTGACTTCCTATAAGAGAACTCCCTATGGGTCAACATACGAGAGGTAGGCCAGCTAGTCACACTGGCCCTGTTGTGATATCATATGATTTGTTTAAAGATATGGTTGTGTTGTGTTAATGGTGGATGTGACGAAGAACTGGCTTTGTTGACCTGCTTAAACAGTACGGAGTACCGAGTTTCAAAGCTGTGGTGGGGCGGGCGTGGACGTGCACGGGCCCACTAAGTATCATCCAAGGACCTAGCCTCTAGCAGGCCTAGACTGCTCAGACGTCCGAGAGGCACAGTGCCGGAGCGCCTAAAAAAAGCTCCAGCAACTAACTACCTGTCAGCCCAGGTGTCTTCGTCAGAGTTGCTAGTTGGCCCTGCCAGTACTTTATTGCCTGACCTCGACTCACACGTCCAGGTTTCCAGCAGTTTTCAAGCAGCCCATTCCCATCGCCCGCCCTATCTATACTCTGATCCGTCACGACCAATCCCTACGGCAAGGACTATGGATCGTAGTCTCGACGAAATCCTCGCCGCTCGCGACGACGTACGTCTCTTCCCCGGCTGCTCTTCTACCGCGACCTGTCCTTGTTTGCCCACGCCTTGAGGCAACTTGCTAACTAGGATCCGCCACAACAGCGCAAGGGCGGCAGACCTCGTGGCCGTGGAGGTCACGGAGGTCAACGACGGCGAGAACCCCGCGAAGACTTCCCTCGTGATGGCGTCAGAAAGGTACGCATTAAGCATTCCCCTTGCGCTGGAATCACAACCTGACCAGAACCATTCACGGCTCTTAGGTGCCCTACCTCCTCCCCCTTCTCTGAAATGCAGCAACCCACCCGCTCAACACCTCCTACTCGGTTCTCGGTTGCCGTTGCAGCTGTCTTGACCATGCGCAATGGTACCCCTGGGGTCGCAGACCGGGGGATTGCATGACATGAGACGATCCCCAGAAGCTGACATTTCCCACTGCCACGGAACAGTCCTACCGCGACGATGCTCCCAGAAACCTCGACTCGTACGTAATGAGCCTGGAATACAAGCCGCAAGGAGGCCAAAAGTCCTGACGAGCTTCTATAGTGAATGGGTCCACGACAGATTTGAAGAAAATGGTGATTATCCCACGCAGCGCTGCTCTCAACCTCGCGCACCTAGCTAATTGCGTTGCAGGTCGCAAGCCACGCCAGTCACGACGGGGTCCAGAAAGAGATGAGCCCGATGACCTTGCGTGAGTTGGACATTTGGTCTTGGTAGAACGGGGTGGGCTTTCTAACAAGAGATTGTAGTGAATTGAACGGTACAAAGATTCGCGTCGAGAACGTTCACTACGAGCTCAGCCGGGAGGATTTGGCGGTATGGCATACCCTTGAGCGACAAGACGAATAGGAGACTGATGGTCATAGGGGCTTTTCAACCAAATTGGGCCGGTACAGAAACTCGACGTCGGCTACGATCGTGCTGGCCGCTCTACTGGAGTGGCGTATGTCACTTACGATTCATACCACGATGCTCGGGAGGCTATCCGGGAGTTTGACGGTGCTAATGCTCATGGCCAACCAATCCGCCTATCGATCGTTCCTCCCCGACGCCAGCGCAACCCCTTCGACAACGCAGTTATGCCAGGCCGACCCCTGGCCGAGCGTGTCACCGTTCCGCCCGGGCGCAACCGTTCAATCTCGCCGGACAGAGATCTAGAGGACGAAGCAGCCCGTAAAGGCATCGACCGTTATGTGCCCGGTGGGCGGAGGAACCGCTCTCGAAGTCCAATGCGTGGCCGGAGACGTGAGGGTGGGCGCCGTCCCGGCGCACGGCGCGGTGAGAGCGGTGCTGGTGGAAGAGACGGCGGAGAGCGCAAAGCCAGAGACGGACGTCCGAAGAAGACTCAGGAAGAGTTGGACGCGGAGATGGAGGATTACTTCGGCGGCGGCGGCGACGCCCAGCCAGCGAGCAACAACAACAGCCAAGCTGCGGCAGCCCAGGCCGCTGAGGACGACATCGACATGATCGAGTGAGGGACAGAGATGAACATGAGGGCGCTGAGAGTTTTGGAGGGCCTGATATCATCTATAGCCAGCAACGCTGCCGACCATTGTTGGAGCAGCGGGTGGTTCCGCAGAGCTTCAAGAGAAACCACGGTTTTCCGTGATTGAAGACGATTAAAGTTCTGTCGTAACCCTACGTGCCAATCATAGTCGATGGAACCGAACAAAACCATGCCTTGTCCCGCCCGTTATATCACAAAGCAAAGAGCACCTCCAGCGCCAAGTGACGAAGCCGACCGACCCTCACCGCCCAAGTCTAGAACCTCAAGATTAAGAAAAGAAGACTATATAGTAAGTATTACACACAACCGAACACTACACCATTAGTTAAACAGCTCCAGGGTGACGTCGCCGTGGATGCTGGCCTTCAGCTCAATCTCGATGTCCAGGTTGAGCTTCAGCTCCACAGCCAGCGCGGCCTTCTTGCCCCCAGCGGGCAGTGCCGGCGCGGAGACCGGGCCCCGTGGCACAAACTCGATCTCGTCCTCCTCCCCGCCCTGCCCGTCGTCGTCGTCGTCGTCGTCGTCGTCGTCGTCATCTATCCTTCCCGCTGGGACCATCTTCCTCGGCGCGCGGGGTACGACAGCCTGGGTCGGCGGGATGGGCACGGGCGCGGGCCTGCTGCGCCTCGCCGACGACGACGGCGGCACCGGCGGCCGCCTGGCAGATGTTTGCGGTGTGGCGCGCCCGGAGGACGGCGGCGCGTAGGGCTTCCAGGGCCCGGCGGAGGAGGCGGTGGTGGATGAAGACGAGTACGACGAGTCTGTTGTCTCTGCCGCGCTGGCGAGGTCCGCCACGGCAGGCGGCGCCGCGAGGGTGCGGGACCTCGCCGGCCGGGGCGTCCGCCCTGGTGTCTGGTGTGGCTGTGTCGGCGCCTTGTTGCGCCGTTGTGGTTGGCGGAGGGGCGAGGGCTGTCGCTGCGTGGGTGGTGTGGGCAGGTAGGAATAACTGTCTTGGCGGTATGCGTTGTCGTCGGCGTCCTCGTAGCTTGGCGCCGATGAGCCTGTTGTTTCTGAGGGTTTCTGGGCTGTCCTTGTCCTGCTGCTATTTTTTGTTTTTGGGTTCAAGGGCCTGGGTGGTGGTCTTTTGACGTTTTTGCCCCCGTTCTTGGTATCAATGTTCCTGTTATTCCTTGGCCGTGGTGGTGGTGCTGCCTCATCCTCACTTTCCTCTTCAGACCCTGCTTCTTCTTCTTCTTCTTCTTCTGAATCACCCGATTCCCCCTCTGAAGAAATCTCATCCTCGTCTTCTTCCTCGACTGGTTGTTGCGGCCGTCTCCTCCTCGTGCGCTCGCTGTCTGGTCTCGCCGCCGGTGATGACGCAGGTGGTGTAGGGGCCATTTCCCCGGTTTTCGTGTAAGTGGCCGTGAGGAGGGTTCGGGGTGGGGCGAGTACATGTACCTCACAGTAGGTACAAGCACTTCAAATGTTATTCACACCCGTTGTGATTGTGGTTCAGGTGCATCGTTATGGGGACATCATTTTCCGAATGGTTGGTACGATGGGGAACTGTCGAGCTGCGGGTTGTTTAAAAACGGCAATCCCCAGACTCTAATACCATCGCTGATCGACGGGATCAGCTTCCTTAAGGCTGCGTCTAAGGGACCTCGAATCTGGTGCATGGCAGCATTGCCGCATGGTAGGGGCTGCTGCAGCGTGCAGGGATCGACAAGGCCTTGCAAGCCTGGGAGCGTGACCCAAAAACCGGCTTTGGAGTTGCCGCAGCACACCCTGCTAGAACAGGTCAGGCCCAGGTAGCGGCCGATGACATCGTTCCTAAACCTTGTTTCTCACAACCCATCGTTCCTGTGGTACAATTGTGCCTGGAATCTGGGAATTCTGAGTACCGTGTAGTTACACGGCAACGCGGTGGTGTAGCAGACACAACCCAGATTTCCCTGGTTCGCAGATGAAGGCGCCCTCCTCACACGAGATTTTCTCCATTTGTCGGAGATGCCCTCGTCCCTGGACGGGGAGCCCTTACTGATCTGGTTTTTCATGTCATGCGCTGCTGGGTCGTGTCGCCTCCCTCCCCAGACGCGACGGCTTGTGCGCATCCCTTGACAAGTGGAAATCCAGTCGTTCCTGGCATCTCCTGCATCGGTATCCCTTCTTCGATAGAATATTGCCCGGTTTGAAAACAGCTAATTTGAATCGCGACCCGTGGGCCGCTGACGATCCTCCAGTCCAGACGAGGTTATCGCAGTCTGCCACCACCTATCCTACCCAGTTTCGTGCTTGGAACCTGCTTTCCCGCCCAGTCTTGAGCCGAATATCTCTCCGGCCTGGCTTGCCACGCATGTCCGAGAGTGGCACACTAACAAATATGCGCGGGACGGCACACAGAGCTATCAAGTATTTTCTATTGCCCGAGTATCATGAGCGAGGCAATTCCTCCCAATGTGACCCTCTCTTGGCTTGTAAGTGGGGGACGGTCATCGTCTTGCATAAATCATGTTCGTGGGACCGCGAAAACAAAACCACAAACCGAAGATCTTCCACGTACCTAATTCCAGTCTTGAACACTCATCGACTGTCGTGATCTGTCTTGCCATTGCTACGTGTAGCAACCACGTGTCAGGGTCACCGGTCACAGGAACGTACCATGTATCCAAACAGCGACGGTCGACCTCCTAAGTGATGTTCCTTATTTACGTCTGCTATCTCATCTCATAGTTGCATGATTTTGGCCTTGTTGTTTTGTTGTCTCCCCTGTATTTACCATATATCCTATCCAAGTAAGGCAATAAATACCTCGGATGCCCAGCCTAGCATTTGTCCACCAAATGATATTGCTATGATTTCACGTAGTTGTTGAACCAACATTTGCCCCGCCGAAAAGCTACCGCTTCCGAAATTCTGTGAATTGGAAGTCGCCCTGAAGAGTGCTTCCTCTTGGCGTAGAAGGTAATCAGAGATTGCTCGTAATAACATGTCGGATATAAGGAGCTCGGGGACACTCCACAGGTTTCTGATACGAAATGTTGGGGTGACTCTATATCGAGGGGACGAATCTCCCGCAAGCCAGGCCGTAAGTCATTTATTTCTTCGTGTGCTTGGGATCACGCGCTGCATGACCTCTTTACACCATTATTGGGCGGACGTATGCTGGAACTCAGCAGTGCAGGCAACCTTTGAGAGTTAAGCGAACCACTTTACCCTGCTCTCAGTCAATTTTCTTCCTCCTCTTCTCCATGCCCTCCGCCATCGCAGCAGCCACGTCCTCGGCTGTCCGCCCCCTCTTCCTATCCCCAACCTTCTCCTGTCCCAGGACCGTGTCCTGGGCGACAGCCTTGAAGACCCCAGCTGCCCCCTTGAAGAGGAAGTCCTCAAAACCACCCTCCTCAGCATGTGTCTTTGCAATCTCCTCCATCTCTCTCACCCACCTGTAGGCCTTGGGCGGCATACCAGTCAGCGCGTTCTCCGTCTGTTTCACCCGCCCGGGCACGGTGTCCTGCAGCGCCTCGCGCAGAGGCTCCAGAACGCCCATCCTCTGGGCCGTGGTGAAGGACTGTATGGCTATCGCGGCGTAGCCCTTGGACAACGACGCGTAGCACATCTTGAGCCCGGAGCTGGCGCCTATGTCGGGCGATATGTGTTTCACGTTCAGAGTTTCGGCCAGCGTGGCTCCGTAGCCTGGGATATCTGCTATCTGCACCGGGCCTGACGTCGGCATCAATGGCATGTCCCAGTCACCACCGGCTGACGCGCCGGTACCAGGAGCTGCTGCTGCTGCTGCGGTGCCCGCCTCCTTAGGCTTAGGCGGCCCTCCTATGATCGAGCCGTCGATGAGGGTGATGGGTACTTGTGCCCTTTGAATGCTCTTGGACATGGCCTTGATGGTGCTGGGGGCCACCGCGTTCATGTCCGCAAAGTACAGCTGCTTCTTGGTGATGAACTGCAAGGCGTCGATGATCCGCTGCGCCGTATCCTCAGCGTCGCGCGGCGGCACTACAGATAAGATCACGTCGCACTGCTTGACGAGGTCCGTGTCGGTCGGCAGGTTCATGACGCCGGCGGCCTGCGCCCTCTGCAGCGTCTCCTTGCTGCGGCCCGACCCGTTGGTCGCGACCGAGAAACCCTTGGCCACGAGCAGCTTGGCAATCCCGGATCCCATGTCGCCAAGGGAGAGGATACCGACAGTCGCAAGCTTGGACGGCGCCATGGTGGTCCAGGTTTCTGAACTCCTCTGTGCCTTGCGTATGTATTGTCAGCGGCGTCCGTGGGAGGGGTAACACAACGCCGGGAAGGGCAATCAGAAGTGAACAGCCTCAAATCCCCAGCGTCACCACTTTAGTTTGCCAAGTTGCCTTCTCCTTCTATCAAATGAGATAGAAGCTGAGGCTATTCTTGTAAATGTTGACCGATTGCAGTTGACTTGGTAGAAATGCTGGCAACCTAATCACTGATGGCAGCCATTCTGACGCGTTCATTACAAATGCCCAAGGTTGGGTGATTACATAAGGCGCTCTCCCTCTCCGCGTACCTTGGAGACCTGATAGTTTCATCTTTCTGCGAACCCCAATGCCCTATGGACGACCATGGCCTTAGGACAGTTTCTTCAGAATTGGTCTCGCGTATGGGCGATAGACCCCGGTGGCGCTCTGTTTCGTTGTTGCCATGGCTACTGTTGCTCCAGGCATGTCCATCTTGGTGTTTGGGCCTAAAGCACTGCATGACAGATAGATGCCCTCCGCACTGTGTGCCCCAAAGTGATCGGAAATGAGATGTTCGCTGTCGTCGTGCGGTCGGCTCGAGACAGTCCAGTCGGGTGGCTCGATGTCTCTCACGTGCAAATCTCCGCAACCAAATCTTATCGGAGGGTAGTCCCGTATTGCCTTGAGGCTCAGATTCTGCTGTCGGGGCCGTTGTATGGCATCCCGCTCGACGAAGAATTGCACGTAGTCCCCAGGTTGTACAATGGCATCTTTCGCACCTTGCTCGCCGTTGAACGATCTCATGAACCTTTCTAGCTCATCCGCCTCCGACTGAGGCTCGTGGCTGGTTTTGGGGTCCAGGGACAGGAGACTGGCTTTGGCGCCCCATTCACCACCACCTCCCACTGTGGAATGAGTAAGTTCAGTCAGAAATCTTTTATCCCACCGCATAAGTTGCTTCCGAAACACACCCTATCTGAGAGCTCTACAACGACATGTTTGAAGTCGTCGTCTTGAGATTGGGATTGACTCACGGATTTTGTGTAGCCGGGCACCTAAATATAAGGCGTTCCGGAGGACAATCTGACGCTCCCATGCCACACGTTCTTGATCAGTCGACATCTCAAAGGCCAGCTTCCCACTGGCCGTTCCCAGGTGCACAGTTTGAATCGTGTGTCCAAATCTGACCATGTCGGCCTGAGGACGAAACATGTGTTGGGGATATACCATGGCCCACACACCGATGGCCCCAGAAACGGGTGACGAACGGGCCAGGGCGCGACGAGCCTCCATCAAGCGTGGGATGTTCATCTGTAGCTCCATTGAGGCAGGACATGGTTCCTCGCCGACTTGAACCTTTGCGATGATATTTCCCAAGCCCTCCAAAATCTTACGTGGGTGCGTGATAGGCACGAGCGGTGCTTGGATTTCGATCTGGTGGAACAACAAGGTATTTGCAAGGCTGACGAGCTGGTTCTGCTTCTCAACACTCCGGACCATTTCGGCGGTATTCCAGAAACCTGTTGCACGCTTCCACTCGGATGCCAGAAGAGTTGACCTTCTGCCATTGGAGAAGAGAGTGTTCGCAAGTGGCAATGTTACCGAGACCCTGTCGCTTTTGCTAGTCATCTTTCGGGGAAGGAGTATGGACAGACTCGACGGCTGATCTGAGTCCGTCGCGGAGCGCGATATGGATTGGGCGGCATCGCCGAGATGCTCGTCGTCCCACAAACCAGGCAGCAGGGCGTCTAATTGACCAATGTGGATCGAAAGACCCTGTTGTAGCTCACGGCTGGGTGGTCGAGCGCAAAGCCCGTCGACGACGGCGGCGAGCAGGTGGAAGCTCACTCCTTTGTCGAAATCCCCATGGAGTGCATGGACCAGGTTACCAGTAAAGTCCTTGTCAGTCAGCCACGACGCATGTCTGGGGCTCGCAAGGACAACAGCTGCACGCGCCGGGTCGCCTGGTTTGGATGGCTGAACAGCCAGTCTGTTGCGGATTTTCTTCAGAACAGTTCCCTGCGAGTATGTTTAGCGATCATGCGGAGCCAGTGCGGCCAGGCATTGCAATACCTGCGTAGCGTGGGGTTGAGTAAATATTGTCAGTCGATCCGAAGATCTCTGGCTTCGTCGCAGCCCGGGCTTCAAAGGTATGTGTATGGCACTGCTCTGGGTTCGTATACCGGCTTTGACGACTCTGGTGGAAGCCGGCTTCGATATTGCCGTGAGGTGTGCTCGGAACATCGGCAGCATCCTCATCGCGAGGGACCTAGCCTGTCCCTGTTCAGGTTTGACCAAAATTGGTTAAGACGTTGGCTATGACATTTATTAATCAAAAATGAGAGACGTAATGTAATGCTGGCTATGAGTGAACCCTCACATAGATGCCGAGATCATTACTAGGAAGTTGACCGGGCAGTGGTTACGAAAATGTCAAGGGTTTTGCCCTGGAAAGCTACGCACCCCCCCCCCACAAACACCCTCGAGTCCCAAGTAGGAGCTACCCCTCCATCTGCAGTCCAATTCTAAGGGTAACCTACTCAAGTACCTACCCAGGTCGCGTTTTGAGATCTGACCTGTGAGTCAAGGAATTTTAGACAAGACTCATCACCAGGCTTGACTCACTCACTCTTTCCCTTGCACAACATACAAGTCGACATCGTCACGCTGTCGCGTCCAATTCTTCGTGCACTTCTGGTGCACTCATCAGTACTTCGACGGTATCCTACAAGATTTACCCGTGCGACAATGGCTACCAACTCTGGCCGAGGCAATCCGTGAGTCTGAAAGCCTTGTCCTCCCCACTCCGAAGCTCTCTTGCGACGTGCTGGGAGCAACATACCAATACAGGATCATTCCCTGCGCTAATATTGTCTTGTTCTCAGTATTGCCACCTCCGATGGGCCAAAGGTCGACGGCCAGGCCCCCCCTCCCGTCTCAGAAGAAGCCAAGGCAACAATCAAGACCACACCAGCCACAGGCGCAACAGGAACCCACGCCACTGGCCAGGATGCAGGCGCCGCGTCAATGGAGGGCACAGGCAAGGTGAAATCCGCCAAGGAGCTCGAAAAGGAACGTAAGAAGGCCGAAAAGCTCGCGAAGTTCCAGGCCAAGAGCGCCGCGAAACAGGCAGCACCAACCGAAACCACCACAAAGCAGAAAGAGAAGAAGGTGAAGGCTGCCGAGGAGGCCATACCAAAGTATGTCGAAGAGACTCCCCTCGGGGAGAAGAAACGGCTCCGGCCCCTGGATGATCCTCACTATAAGGCATACAACCCTGTTGCTGTCGAGAGCGCCTGGTACGAATGGTGGGAGAAGGAGGGTTTCTTCAAGCCAGAGTTCACCGAGACTGGCGATGTGAAGCCCAAAGGTGCCTTCACTATGGTCATTCCTCCACCAAACTGTACCGGCAGCCTGCACATGGGTCATGCTCTGGGTAACAGCCTGGAAGACATCATGAGTAGATGGCAGAGAATGCTGGGCAAGACCACCTTGTTCCTTCCTGGATGCGATCACGCCGGCATTGCCACTCAGAGTGTCGTCGAGAAAATGCTTTGGAGGAGGAAACAACAGACTCGCCATGACCTTGGAAGAGAGAAGTTCCTCGACCTCGTCTGGGAATGGAAGCAGGAGTACCATGACAAGATCAACAACGCGGAGCGAAAAATGGGCATTTCTGTGGACTGGTCAAGAGAGGCCTTCACCATGGACAAGAACCTGTCCGCAGCCGTCGCTGAGAACTTTGTGCGCCTTCATGAGGAGGGCATCATCTACAGAGCGAACCGACTGGTGAACTGGGACTGCACTTTGACCACTGCCTTGTCAAACTTGGAGGTTGACCAGAAAGAGCTCACTGGCAGAACCCTTCTCGACGTCCCAGGCTATGACAAGAAGGTCGAGTTTGGTGTCATCGTTCATTTCAAGTACCCGATCGAGGGCTCAGATGAAACGATCGAGGTGGCCACGACCCGTATTGAGACGATGCTCGGAGACACTGGTATCGCCGTCAACCCCAAGGACAGCCGATACACCAAGTATGTCGGCAAGTTTGCCACTCATCCCTTTATTGAGGGTCGGCGACTGCCAATCGTCGCTGATGAATACGTCGACATTGAGTTCGGTACCGGAGCTGTGAAGTTGACGCCAGGTCATGACCCCAACGATTTCAACCTGGGCAAGGCTCACAACTTGGAGTTCATCAACATCTTCACCGACGACGGCCTTCTCAACGAGAACGCTGGCGCATATGCCGGCCAGAGGCGTTTCGATGTGCGATACTCTATTCAAGATGACCTGAAGGCAAAGGGCCTGTACGTCGACAAGAAGGACAATCCAATGAAGGTGCCTTTGTCTGAGCGGTCCAAGGATGTCATCGAACCGATCATGAAACCGCAATGGTGGATGTCCATGCGAAATATGGCTGATGAAGCTGTCAAATGTGTCCAGAACAATGAAATCAAGATCAAGCCTGAATCAGCTGAGAAGAGCTTCTACAGGTGGATGGAGAACATTCAAGATTGGTGTATCTCACGACAACTCTGGTGGGGACATCAATGCCCCGTCTGGTTTGCCAAGGTTGAGGGTGAGGAGCAGGACACATCAAACAATGACCGCTGGTTCAGCGGAAGGACGCAGGCCGAGGCAGAAGAAAAGGCCAAGAAGGTCCTGTCTGGCAAGCAATACACGCTCGAGCGCGATCCTGACGTGTTGGACACCTGGTTCAGCAGCGGTCTTTGGCCTTTCTCAACCTTGGGCTGGCCCAACACGGAAGCGGAAGACTTCAAAAAACTGTATCCCACCTCAATCCTTGAGACTGGCTGGGATATTCTGTTCTTCTGGGTCGCTCGTATGATCATGCTAGGCAAGAAGATGACAGGAGATGTGCCATTCAAAGAGGTCTACTGCCACAGCTTGATCCGTGACAGTGATGGCCGAAAGATGAGCAAGAGTCTGGGTAACGTCATCGATCCACTTGACGTTATCAGTGGTATTGATCTCGAGGCCCTCCACGCCAAGCTTCTCACAGGCAATCTCGCTCCTACCGAGGTGAAGAAGGCCACTGCGTACCAAAAGAAGGCTTTCCCTAAGGGCATACCTGAGTAAGTTGACCATGTCTTCAGAACGATCATCTCGTACCATGATACTGACCTGGCGTTAGGTGCGGTGCCGATGCCCTGAGGATGTGCTTGGCAGCATACACAACTGGCGGCGGTGACATCAACTTTGACGTGCAGGTTATGCAGTCGTACCGAAGATTCGCCAACAAGATGTACCAGGCAACGAAGTACGTGATTGGCAAAATCGACGCCGTCGAAGGATTCGTGCCCGCAAAGACAAGGACACTGCAGGGCAAGGAGTCCCTTGCGGAGCTCTGGATCCTGAGCAAGATGAATGCAGCATCAAAGACGATCAACGAAGCCCTGGAGGAGCGCGAGTTCATGAAGGCTGCCAACGCGGTCTATCAATACATTTACGCCAACCTCTGCGATGTCTATATCGAGAACTCAAAGGGCCTGATTCAAGACGGCAACAAGGAACAGGCCGAGTCCGCCCTGCAAACCCTGTACTCGTCACTGGAGGCGGGCCTGCTACTGATACACCCCTTCATGCCTTTCGTGACCGAGGAGCTGTGGCAACGCCTCCCAAGGCGCCCTGATGACAAGACCAGGTCTGTCATGCTTGCCGAGTACCCGGTCCACCAGCCAGAGCTAGACCAGCCAGCCGCCGAGCAGGCGTACGAGCTCGTCCTGAACAGCTCCAGTGGCATCCGCTCCCTTATGGCCGAGAACGCACTGAAGGAGGATGCCCAGGTCTTCATCCAGACCTACGACGCCGAATCGCATAAGATCGCCTCGGAGCAGGTCAGCAGTATCAAGGCCCTCTCGGGCAAGGGCATCGGTAGCATCACCATCATCGGCGCGGACGAGCCCCGCCCCTCCGGCTGTGTCGCGTACCCTATCGGTGCCAGCGCGGCCGTCTTCCTGCTCATCAAGGGCCGCGTGGATCTGGACGAGGCCATCCAGAGCGCGACCAAGAAGCTGGAGAAGCGCAAGGGCGATGCCGACAAGCAGCGCAAGCTGGTCAACGACCCGGCCTACATCGAGAAGGTCGCCCTCGCGACGCAGGAGGCGGACAAGCAGAAGCTGAAGGACCTCGAGGGTGAGCTGCAGGGCTTCGAGACCACTATCGAGCAGCTGAAGCAGTTGAAGCTGGAGTAAGCGAGGAAGGAGTGGTATAAGGTTTCGTTTTTGTTTTTCTTTTTCTTTGCGGGAAGATGAATGTCAACATGATGCATACATACATCTGTTAGAGCACACTAGTCCTAAGTGGCTAGACAAAAGCATTACTGTTTCCATGCTTGGACCAACCCGTTCACTATCACAACAACTGTACTCACAAGCCAGAGCCGCACATGCCTTCCAGATCCGAGGGTATCGGGATGTTAACATTGCTTTGAAGCGAGGCTATCTGCATGTTGGGCAATTGGCTGAGTAAATGTGGTGACATAGACAATTCCGAGCAGGTTTCTCCTTCTGCAGGTGTTCCAGGCACCATTTCGTGGCGACCGTCATAGAGGACATGGCCAGCGGCAAAAGTCTGGGCAATCAGCACTTTGCTTGTTCCGTAGATTGTCCACCTTCATCGAAAACCGCAGGACGTTGAGATACGCCGGGAGATTAAGGGCTGTAGCAAGCCATTGCAGGGGCACAGCGAGACAAGGACCATACTGCATAGAAATGCCATGGGTTTTGCTTCCTCTCGTAACCTCAACCACGTGCTGGGTTTGCAAAACGCCAAATGCTGCTTGCATAGTGGAGTGAGTCACACAGTTGTCACCTTCGCCAATTCGCGGAAGCCCGTTGAGGCAGGGTGAGAGTGGCATTATACGCCTTGGCTGCTGGTGTCTAATAACATATACACAGGCACTGTAACTATCGTACGTCTGTCGATCCAGGACGCGGCGTCCATCGCAGAGCCCTGTCCTCTCCAGGGTACAAGTCCCTGCGGCATCTCTAGCCGTGCTTTCATATATACATAATCCTGTTTCTGGAGTTGATTGCTCAGCACATATTTTAGGCGGCCTCCATTCCAAGCCTCTCTAACATCTGTGCATCTGGTCGCTGGCCGAAGTTCGCGATCTATGCACCCCAGCCATTCTGAGCCAGCCAGTTTGCCACATCCGAACGGTCTCTCTCCAGCCACTGGATCTTGGACCTCACGCCATCCAGACTCTGGGCCAGAGATTGGTCATAACCGTTGGTATTCTTGTCCTTGAAGAACTTCTCAACCTCAGCCAGCTGCTCTTGCTTCGTGAAGCTCGAGGTCATAATCTGGACCATGGAACCCAGCATGGAGAGCGCCGGAGGCAAGCGCTTGTAGAGCTCATCCCAGTTCTCGTTCATCCACTTGAACAGGGCATTGATACCCTCCGGGTGAGTGCGCAACCCGCTCGTGGGGAGGTAGATGTCCTGGTCTTTGATCTCACCGCTGAAAAGCAAGTCCAGGGTCTTCTGAATCAGTTCGGGCTGCTTAGCGCGACCGAGAGAGCGAAGTGCCGTGTTGCGCTCGTCGCTGTTTGTGGAATTGCGGTAGAAGTCAAGCACTTTCTCGTACTGTGTCAAGCATTAGTTTTGATCAATCCTGGGACCTGAGACAGAAGAGACTTACCTCGTCTTTGCCACCGTACTTCAGAGCCATGGCGAAGACACTGCCACGGATGTTGGGGTGAACGGCATTCCTATCGCCAGCCATGTACTTGTTGAACATGTCCTTTGCAGCGCTGATGATCTTTTGGTCTCCAGACAAGCCAGCGCTTCCAAACAACAAGGCTTTGAACTGCTGCTCGACATGTCCATCGTTTTCAGTGAACGACCAGCCCTTCGCGTGTGCCTTGGAGCTGACAAGGTGCCGCTGAAAGTTCTCCAGGCCCTCTCGCACACTCTCAGCCTCGAAGATCCAGGCAGCCTGCACAGCACTCAGACGGGCCACAATCTCACCCCAGACGACGAACTCTGTCTCGGTGTCGAAACCTTTGAGCAGGCTCAGGACACCGGAAGTCTTCTGGTAGCCTGACTGGGCAAGAGCCCCTGCATCCGAGATCATGCCTGCGCGGTCCTCGACACTCAGTTGGCCCTTCTTGGCCGCATCTCCAAGTTTCGCCAGGCGCTCGGGGGAGTAGGATGTTCGGTAGGGGTTGGTGTGATCGGCGTTCAGCTTGTAAAAGTCTGTGTTGGGGACGTAGAAGTCTGCTTCACGCTGGTTAAGGATTAGACCCCTGTTGACGCCGTCCTCCGTTCGCAGGCCGAGAAGAACGGGATACAGAGTCTCGTCTTCCTCGGGCTTCACGTCGCCGGTTCGCAGGAATCGGTTCTGCTTTACGTGTATCCTATCTGGGCCACTCTCTGAGACGGTCACGACCGGGAATCCGATCTTCTTGGTCCAGGTGTCCATGACCTCTTCAACTTCTTTGCCGCTGGCCTCAGCGAGAGAGGCCCAAAGATCGCCCGTCTGCGTGTTGCCGTAGGCATGCTTCTTAAGGTACTTCCTCACGCCCTCGAGGAAGACGTCCTCGCCGAGATAAGTGGAGACCATGCGAAGGACACACGAGCCTTTCATGTATGAGATCGCATCGAAGATCTGGTTGATCTCGTCGGCCCGCTTGACAGGGACCTCGATCGGATGGCTGCTCCGGAGGGAGTCCAGAGACAGACCGCCCTGGAGGGTGTCTGTGACGAAGGTCTGCCAAACCTTCCACTCAGGGTAGAACTCGTTACAGCTGTACCAAGATGCCCAGGTGGCGAAACCCTCGTTGAGCCACAGACCCTCCCACCAGTCCATGGTGACGAGGTTGCCAAACCATTGGTGTGCAAGCTCGTGCTGCACGACCTCGGCAACTCGCTCCTTCGTAGCGGCACCGCTGGCTTTCTCGTCGAGGAGAAGGTCGACGACACGGTAGGTGACCAGGCCCCAGTTCTCCATGGCGCCCTGCGCAAAGTCCGGAATTGCAACCTGGTCCATCTTCGGCAGCGGGAACTCGATGCCGAAGACCTTTTCGTAGAACGCTAGTGTCCTTGCGGCCAAGTTCAGAGAGAAACGGCCGTGTTCGATGTCCTGGCCGGGGGGCGCGTAGACACGAACGGGAACACGGAAATCGTTGGTCTCGATGTAATTGAGCTCGCCGACAATGAATGCGATCAGGTATGTCGACATGAGGGGGGACTTGTTGAACTTGACAGCCTTCTTGCCAGACTGAACCTCGGTCTCTGAGGCGACATCCATGTTGCTCAAGCAAGTCAGGTTCTTGTCGGCGACCAAGGTTACGGTGAACTCGGCCTTGAGCGAGGGCTCGTCAAAGCAAGGGAAGGACCTCCGGGCGTCAGTAGGCTCCATCTGGGATGTAGCCAGGACGCCCTCGGTGCCATCGGACTTCTTGTATGTTGAGCGGTAGAAGCCCGCCATCTTGTCATTGAGCTGGCCGGTGAACTTGATCTCCAGCTGGGCCTTGTTGCCCTTGGGGATGGCATCGGAGAAGTCGAACTTGGAAACCTGGGTCTTCTCATCGTACGAAATCTGGGGCTCAGAGCTACATTGAAAGGCGTGAGTGCGGGTTCCTCGCGCGGCAGTAGCTCGTGAACCAAGGGGTTGCGGGGAAGGGGCTTCGGCATACCTGACGACCTTGCCACCGGATGAGACCTTGGCTGAGTGGATGTCAAGCTCGAGTGTGTGCAAGGAAATGGACTTGGAGTCCTCAGCCACATCGAGGTCTACCACGACAGTACCGTCAAAGGTAAAGTCGGTGAAGTTGGGCTCCAGCGTCAGGTCATAGTGCCTCGGGACGACGTTGGTGGGGAGGAGCTCTCTCCCGCTCACGTTGAGCGAGCTCGAGGAGTCGGTGGCGCCAGCGTGTCTGCACATGTTGTTTCTCCTGAATGAGCAGTGACGAATTTGGGGTCTGATGCTAGAGGGAAGCCTCCGGGCGCGAGGCAACGGATAATAACAATCTGAAGTCGAAGTCCTGATTACAGAGTATAGTCTCTTGGTGAGGGGTGGAGGGGTTGCACCTCTGGGCAGGTTGGAGTCAGTGACGTTTCACAGCTAAGACGGGACGAATTGTGGGTAAAAGACAGGGTCCTTGCAGATGGGGAAAGGGGGGCCTCGGTTTCTGTGGTCAGTCCGGAGCCTCAAGGGGATTGATTTTACGATCCAGCAAACAGAGAGAGGATGAGAGAGGCAAGATGAAAAGGCCGATGCCCTTGGGGTGAGGGGTCTGAGGGGTCTGGGGGCCCCCAAGAAGGCACGTACGATGGTCTAAAAGAGGATGGCGGCTGCACTGTCCTGGGCAACCTCGAGCATAGCAACAGAGCAGAGGCGCTTGTGGATCTCGAAGTCAAAAGTCTCTGCGAGGCGGCCAGTCTCAGCGATGAGGAAAGAGCTAGAGACATGGCCCTGAGACCAACCGGCAGGGCGAACGAGGCTGCACCGAAGACTAATGAATGATGGGATTAATTGCTCGTGCAGTCTTTCCTTGCTCCTCACTCGCCGTTCCGCGCGTAGCCGACTGTCGATTGGGGTTTTTTTTTCTGGTCTGATGGTCCTGGCAGTCAGGACTTCAGTCTTCAAATGTTGCTCTCGCCGGTAGCCGCCCAGCGGCAGGCAGGGGAGGCAAGCTGGGGGCCCTTCGGCCTGCCGGTTGACTGCCTCAGCAACGACAACCGACTGGCTGAATGACAGCTGGGCCGGTCTGCTTGGTCCCCAAGCTTCAGTGGCCCCTTCTGTCATTACCACTCGATCCAGTTGATCGCCGCAGCCCCCGCCACCCATCCCACTGCCTCTAGAAGCTGCCACACACTTGTACTCACGATCGAAATAGCAAGCTGCTCCTTGCCGTCTCAAGCTGCGTGTCATCATCTCGCAGGCGCTGCACGGTGGTGTTCCAGAAGCCCTGCTCGCCAAGTCGCGGCATGGCGGCTTCAACTCGGCGATTTGACGGTGAAAGCTATGCAACGCGTTGGCTGTGGTCAGAACTCAGCACAGTCCATAGAGTAGACTTTGGTAGACGGCCAGGACAAGAGTCCAGCTGAAGAGAGCGGTGGGTTTGCGCCATTTAGAGGAAGCATGTGGTGTTGCTCCGAGGCATGGCACCAGAGAGCCTCATCGCCTCATCCAGCCCGAATTAGAATTTAGGCGAGCAAAGCAACGCAATCACGCCAATGCCGTGCCTGACCGGCCAAGCAACGGCTACTCCACTGGGTAATGATGTGATGTTTTGTCTCGGTCCAGGCCGCACTGACGTTGAATCCACACGTGGTGTTGTTGGTCCAAGAATTTGCGACGCCGGGCCGCAAGCGGCTCTCGAGACAAATAGGGCGTCGGCATGGCACCCATGGAGCTCTGGCTGTCTGGATGCCCAAGGGGGCTCCGGCAGCGGGTCCGCGAGCCAAAGTTCAGGAAGCTGACGATGGCGGCTCAGAAACATGAGATCTCGGCTGGGCTGATTGAGGCTCGAGCCCAGGATAAACGATGTCACCCACGGACGATGTCCATGGCCGAGCCCAGCTCAGGTGAGAAGTGAGCAGGCCAGCCTGCAGCACATTGTGAGGCTGCCGAGCAATGGATCCTGGGTTCTTGTCCCGCATCCCCCGTCTTAGCTGTGCCGTGAACTGTGCCAGTGGGCAGGCGGGTCCCTGCCTGGTGCACGAGAGGTCGTACTGACCTGCCCAAGGTGCGTGTCAAGGTGTGTCGGTGGGCCTTCGTACGCCTTCCAAGGTTGTCCTCTCATGCACACGCCCTGCACCGGCACGCACGGTAGGCTCCTGTACGGAGTACGGAGACATGGGCCAGTCCATGGGAGGGCTGCTAGTCAGCCCCTCAGCCCCTTGAGAGATGCGATCACCCCACTAGCCATTGGGAGCTGGGACCCCTCCATCTCATCCCACCAAGACCCTAGCAACCTAGACACCCAGCTTGCCCGACAGCAACCCCGCCGAGAGCTTTTTAAAACGTTGAGCCTCCCTTCTTCCAACCTTCCTGACCTTCTTGTTTTCTTGTCTCATCCTCACATCTCTCTCCTCATTGTCATCGTGAAGCTCGACGTAGTCATTTTCACCCCAGGTATGCCTCCTTCTGTCCCCCCCTCGAGCTCTGCCAAGCTCCCCCGAGCTCCCCCTGCCCCCCCTGCTCCCTCTCGCCTCACGTCACCGAGCTCCTCCTGAGGCATTATCACCTGCTGCCGGTGAGACCCAATTGAGGGCTTTTTTTTTTCTCGCCTCGGGATTAGCAAACACCACCTCGGTTATGCTGCTTCTCGTCTTACAACCCCGAAGCCTGATGTCACTGGAATTCCACAAGGGCCATTGGCCTGCTTGCTTCCTCTTGAGGACAACCTCAAGCCTATCAGCTTCGGATTACCCCAACACAATATAACCTTGTAAACTCCCCTTCGTAAAACTCACAGAGTCCGCTGCAACAAACAAAAAGACCTGCAAGGTTCCTCGATCGGCCAGCTGACGAGACTCACCAGACTCAGAAACACTCATCCAACATGGGTATCTCCAAGATCCACGCTCGCTACGTCTACGACTCCCGTGGCAACCCCACCGTCGAGGTTGACGTCGTCACCGAGACCGGCCTCCACCGTGCCATCGTCCCCTCCGGTGCCTCCACCGGTTAGTTCAAGGATCCTCACGCAAACAAACGTCTCTCACGGCGGTCAATACTGATACTTTTTGCCCCCATACAGGTCAGCACGAGGCTTGTGAGCTCCGTGATGGCGACAAGGCCAAGTGGGGCGGCAAGGGTGTCCTGAAGGCTGTCGAGAACGTCAACACCATCATCGCCCCCGAGCTGATCAAGGCCGGCCTGGACGTCAAGGACCAGACCGCTGTTGACAACTTCCTTGTCAAGCTCGATGGCACCCCCAACAAGACCAAGCTTGGCGCCAACGCCATCCTGGGTGTCTCTCTGGCCGTCGCCAAGGCCGGTGCCGCTGAGAAGGGCGTCCCTCTGTACGCTCACGTCTCAGACCTTGCCGGAACCAAGAAGCCCTACGTCCTGCCCGTTCCCTTCATGAACGTCCTCAACGGTGGCTCCCACGCCGGTGGCCGTCTGGCCTTCCAGGAGTTCATGATCGTCCCCTCCGACGCTCCCTCCTTCACCGAGGCCCTGCGCTGGGGCGCTGAGGTCTACCAGCAGCTCAAGAGCCTGGCCAAGAAGAAGTACGGCCAGTCCGCCGGCAACGTCGGTGACGAGGGTGGTGTTGCCCCCGATATCCAGACCGCCGAGGAGGCCCTCGAGCTCATCACCGATGCCATCGAGAAGGCTGGCTACACCGGCAAGATGAACATTGCCATGGACGTCGCCTCTTCCGAGTTCTACAAGGTCGATGAGAAGAAGTACGACCTGGACTTCAAGAACCCCGAGTCCGACCCCACCAAATGGATCACCTACGAGCAGCTTGCCGCCCTGTACGGAGACCTGTCCAAGAAGTACCCCATCGTCTCTATCGAGGACCCCTTCGCCGAGGATGACTGGGAGGCCTGGAGCTACTTCTACAAGACCCAGAACATCCAGATCGTCGGTGATGACCTGACCGTCACCAACCCCATCCGTATCAAGAAGGCCATCGAGCTCAAGGCTGCCAACGCCCTGCTGCTCAAGGTCAACCAGATCGGAACCCTGACCGAGTCCATCCAGGCGGCCAAGGACTCGTACGCCGACGGCTGGGGTGTCATGGTCTCCCACCGCTCTGGTGAGACCGAGGACGTCACCATCTCCGACATCGTCGTCGGTATCCGGGCCGGCCAGATCAAGACTGGTGCTCCCGCCCGGTCTGAGCGTCTCGCCAAGCTCAACCAGATCCTGCGTATCGAGGAGGAGCTTGGCTCCAACGCCATCTACGCTGGCACCAACTTCCGCAAGTCCGTCAACCTGTAAGCTGGCTGCGAGGAGGCACGCTGAGGGCGTGAAGGCGATTTTGAGCAATTGAGATATCCCATTGAGCGTCGACATATTGGAAAAGGACGCGTTAGTGCTAGTTACGAAAACCTGGCTCGATCATCTGCGGGCCACCAGCCTGCATTCTATGACCTAAGATGACCGAATAAAAGTTATGATGAATATACCAAACCAACAGCTGCATGCTCAGATGTGAGATCGTGAGATGTGATTGTCTTGGGTGCGCTGTAGATGTGTTCTATGTAGGCTGACAGCTGTTGACGGTCATCACCAAGCTGCAGAGTTGTGAGCGCACCCATTCTCCCTCTGGCCTGATACACAGTAGTCCAACAAAATATCCCTCGCAATAAAGCCCATCCGCATAGCATCTATGGGTCAGTCTCTGCTCCGTACGGAGTCCTGTGTATCGCACCGGTCGAAAATTTTACGTAAGCTCTGTTGGGGCCTGAACTTTCGATGGAAGCTGTGGGGCGGCACTTTTTTTTCTGGCTGGTCCGTTTCCAGAGCAACGGTGACACACTCTCTGTGCAGGCCAGTGCACCCCTGCCCAAATCAACATCAACAAATGAACAGTACAGAAAATGGCCCCTTCATCATAGCTTGTTGTGACATTCACGCACATGCACCCAACAACAACCGAAACCCACGCATGCCAACGCCAACTCCAACCTAGATTTTCCCCACTTCTTCAAGACCATACATGTTTCTTGCCTCTCATTCGAACGGACATTGATTTAATCAGCGTAAAGGCTCGACTTAGAGCAACAGCAGCACAATGGCTGCGTCAGACGATCTCATCAACTTCGATGTGATCGAAGCCAGCAAAGAGAACATTCAAGCGCCCCCCAGCGGCCGTTCCGCAAGGAAGCTCGCCGAGACCTTTTCCCCTTCCTCAGCACTCACATCAAAGTCAGCAAGACCAGCGCTCCAAAGCCTCGCCACACCAACACCAGCAGACACAAAGACCATAAATGACTGCATACGTGCCGAGTACGAGTCCGAGATTGCCAACATCGCCGAGGCGGATGACCCCCTCGACGTATATGACCGATACATCCACTGGATCCTGGACGCATACCCGTCGGCACAAGCGACACCCGCGTCGCAGCTACATACCGTGCTCGAGCGAGCGACCAAGGCGTTCGTCAGCGCACCCCAATACAAGAACGACCCTCGCTACCTGAAGCTTTGGCTTCTCTACATATCTTTCTTTGCCGACTCGCCGCGCGAGACTTTTGTGTTCCTCGCCAGGCATGGCATCGGTGAGACGCTCGCTCTCTTCTATGAAGAGTATGCGGCCTGGTTAGAGGGCGCAGGAAGATGGGCCCAAGCCGAGGAGGTCTACAAGCTGGGTATCGAGAGGGAAGCACGACCTACGGCCAGGATTGTGAGGAAGTTCGGCGAGTTCGAGCAGCGCCTGGCCGCACAGCCGGAGGACGCAGGCCCTTCCAGCCCTGCTCTTCCCACCGTCAGACCTGCGCTGGCGGCCAAGGTCGACCCGTTTGCAGCCCTGGAGAGGGATCCCCAAGCACCGAGCCAGGCAAGCGGTCTTGGCGGACAGAAACCCAAGTCATCCAAGCCGAAGATGCAAATCTTCTCGGACGCAGATGCTGCGCCGCCGTCTGCCATGGGCTCACGAGAGTCCGGCTCAAAGGGCTGGGATTCGATCGGTTCATTAGCGGACAGGAGGAAAGAGAACGTGATGGCGCCCAAGCCATGGGCAGGCGAGACCTTGCAGACTGGTGGGAAGAAGAGCACCGGGCCCAAGATGTCGGTGTTCAGGGATCCGGTAAGCCTACCTGTCTCCAAACGTTCCCCATCATAGCCGTTTGTTGATCGAATATCAGGACTAATTGTTTTCGGCCAACTGGCCTATTGTATTGTATCAGTTCAAGGCCCAAATTTCTAAATCTCATATCACGATTGCTCCCTCGCACTATCAAGTGACCGTGAACCCTACAAATGGCAAAAAGGAGCGAGTATTCGTTGACCTGCAGGCGGTATATCCAAGCCCTGAAGTGCCAGGCACTGAATTGAGCTTTGAGGAGGTATGGGCATCGAACCGTGGCTGGCTTGACCACTCATGGCAGAGAGATGCAGTAGCTGGTGCACGACGTTCAAAAACCGTCAAAGGGGGCGTGCCAACTCCGCCACCAAAAGAGGCAGCGAAGTTGCTGGTCCGTCAGGACGTCGTTACCCTGGATGAGAATGGCCGTCTCCCGGATCAACACCGCGCAGGAAGAAAGAAGAAAATGGCAGAGGTCAATGAGACTCAAATCAGTAGGTCGACGTGTCACTCCATGAAGACATTGTCAGCTAACTTGGAGTAGTCAAAGCGAAGCTAGACTCGCCAACTGGTCCCAAAACCTTGAAGAAGAAACATACGTCCGAGCCGACAATGACCATGCACACCAGGGCTGCCACAGACGACATTTATGACATATTCAACGCACCTTTGAAACGCGCTTCTGAGGAGGCGGATGAGAATGCGGATGACGACGAATATGAGACAGACAGCAATTATACCGCCAGCGTCGGAGAAAGTACCTGCACGACTCGACAAATTACGACAAGTGAGGCCGGCGATACAGAAGAAGACCAAGCAGCTCGAGATGACGAGACATCGGACGTCAAGAGTGTCAGCGGATGGTCTGACTTCTCTGCGGGACGACACATTCCTGGCATTGACAGGGACGACGAAGAAGATGACGACGACCGGTCTGTCCTGTCTGACTTGATCAACATCAGGGATGCAGACCCTTCTTTAGCCTTCACCGAGCATACCATCACCGCGCCTGAATTCATTGATGATGACGATGAAGACATGGACACCCCAATGTACGACGACATGTCCCCGCCCAGGACGAGAACTACCTTTGTCCCCTTGCCTCCGGAGGACTATGTTGCCGTGACACGAACATACAGGGACCCGTCTGAGATGGCTAACAATCGCCTCCCCTTTATGACGCCCATCACGGAGAAGACCGAATCTTCGCTAAAGGTCGATTCTGACGACAATGACCGCTACGGTACCAATAAGACTCCTAGCAGGAAGTATGGTGCTTCGCCGCGAGGGGTCGAGGATTATGAGCCGATGAGCAGCAGCCCTCTAGAGGAAGTGATCCATGAGGAATTCTCTCCCGTGAAACACATATCACTGCCTCTGCTGCCGAAGTCAAGACCAGCCCTGGCACCCAAGACGGACTCGAGGGCAGCACCGGCCAAAGGCCCCATCATAAGTGAGGCACAGTGCAACCCAGTAGACGATGAGGTTCGAAACAAAATCCTTGAGGAATCTCACCCGCCCTTGACTTCTTGTCTAGGGCTTTTTGACCATCGATCCGAGAGCTATGGGAGAGGAGGCGAAATCCGCAAATTTATCAAAGCATGCAGAAGCAGCAGGAACAGCACAGACAAGACAGCGAATCTTGGCGCTTCGCCTATCATACGTCTCCCCGGAATCGAGACCGAGTACACGGTCAAGAAGGAACTGGGCGCAGGTGCTTTTGCGCCAGTGTACCTGGTCGAGAACTCGTCGCCTGAAGAGACAGGAGACGAGGATGCGCCGGTGGTCATGCACAAGGGGACTCTCTCTTTGGCACATAACCAACGCAGGCGCCTAGAAGCACTCAAGATGGAGACCCCTCCTAGCGCTTGGGAGTTCCACATGATGCGCCTGGCCCACGATCGGCTCGGTCCACAGGAACGCGCAACAGCCTCTCTCTCCTGCGCCCTTGAGATGCACCTCTACCAAGACGAGGGGTTCCTCTTGCTTCCGTTCCACCCCCACGGCTCGCTCCTTGACGTTGTCAACATCTTCCGAGCGGAGTCCTCTGGCGTCATGGACGAGAGTCTCGCCATGTTCTTCACCATCGAGCTATTCCGCACAGTCGAGGGGCTGCACTCGAGGCAGATCCTCCACGGCGACCTCAAGGCCGACAACTGCCTCCTCCGACTGGGCGGCGAGGCCCTGAGTTCACAGTGGCGGGCGGACGGGACCGGTGGCTGGGGCTCACGCGGTGTGACGCTGATCGACTTCGGGCGGGGCATCGACATGCGCGCGTTCGTTCCCGAGGTGCAGTTCGTGGCGGACTGGAAGACAACGGCGCAGGACTGCGCCGAGATGCGCGAGGGCCGCCCTTGGACGTGGCAGATCGACTACCACGGGCTGGCCGGTATCATCCACTGCCTCCTGTTTAGCAAGTACATCGAGACCGTCAGGTGCGACGCCGGCGGGCTGGGGACGCAGGCCGGCCGCAAGTACAGGATCCGAGAGGGTCTCAAGAGGTACTGGCAGACAGAGATCTGGGGCGAGTGCTTCGACATGTTGCTCAACCCGGGCGGGCACGTGGAGGACGAAGAGGGCATACGCATGCCGCTGCTGAGGGGCATGAAGGCCGTGCGAGAGCGGATGGAGGCGTGGTTAGAGGCCAACTGCGAGAAGGGCGCAGGCCTGAGGTCGTTACTTGGTAGGGTGGAGGCTGTTGCAAAGGCGAGGAGGGTGTGATGGATATGCGGACGAGCACGAGGGTCACGACTTTGGCATATGGAGTTTACATGGCGCAGCGGCACTTGGATTGGACTTTCATTTTGTCTTCTTCATCCAGGTTTTCATGAAGTTTTGCTGATTCCCATTGTCCCTGTCGCGCAGTGTTAACAAACGCAATTATACCCTTTCCTAGCGATCATAAATATTCCACTGGCACATCAAAAGCATCGTGCCGTCATATATACAAGCCGTCACAACTGCTTTGTCTCCCCTGCCCCAACGCCAATACTCGTCCCACCATGCAATGTCAGAGCAAGAAACAGGTACACTTACTCGCTGTCCTCATCGTCCGAAGAGGCTTTCTTTCCCTTCTTCCTGGTGCTCTTCTTACCATCCTTGGCCGCCTTCTTGTCGACCTGGTCCTGGATCTTCTTCCTCTCGCCCTCGCCCTTGGCAGAAAGCTTCCGCTCCTTCTCCTTAAACTCATCGCCCTCCGGATCAGCGCCAATGAGCCACTCCAAGAGCTTGATCTCGTCAGCCCAGACCTGCTTGTCCTCGACCGTCTTTCCGTCCTCGCCCTTCCGGTCGATTGGCGTCTCCAGCACCATGGGCAGGTTCTGGAACCCTTCGTAGTTCATGACGTTGTGGAACGCGCGCAATCCCAGGAACCCGGTGCCGATGTTGGCGTGCAGGTCGCGGTGCGATCCGAACGGCGCCTTGCTGTCGTTGAGATGGAGGGCCCGCAGGTACTTGAGCCCGACAACGCGGTCGAACTCGGCCATCACCTTCCCAAAGGCCTCGGGCGTGCGCAGGTCGTAGCCCGCCGCGAAGGCGTGGCACGTGTCGATGCACACGCCCACGCGCGACTTGTCGTCGACGCCCGAGATGATCTCGGCCAGGTCCTCGAGCCGCCCGCCGATGACGTTGCCGTGCCCGCACATGTTCTCCAGGACGGTGACGACCTTGTCGGTGGCGGCGTGCGCCCGGTTCAGCTGCGCCGCGATGCGCCCGCACGCCGACGCCATGGTCTCGCCGCCCGTCGACCCCGGGTGGAAGTTGTAAAGCCTGATGCCCAGCGCGTCGCACCGCTTCAGGTCGTCGACGAAGTTGTCGTAGGCCTGCTCGGCCTTGGCCTTGTCCTTTTGGGCGAGGTTGACCAGGTATGACCCGTGTGGGAGGACGTGCGCGCCCTGGTCGTACTTTTGTTCCTTCGCTGCGGCGTGGAATGCGTCGCGGTCTTCGTCCTTGAGCGCTGGGGAAGTCCATTTCCGCTGGGACTTGAGGAATAGGGCGAAGGCATTGGCGCCGATGTGCGTGGCATTTTGGATGGAGTTTTGGCAGCCTTGCGGGCGACGAGGGCATGTCAATATGAGGGAACTCCATGTCAAGGAATACTCGGGTTACTCACCTCCTGCGCCACTGACGTGCGCGCCGATGTACATGGCTCGCTTGAGCGAGCTGACGGCTGTTCTGCCCGCGAGCGGCATCGCATCCGCCTCCTTCTCCTTCTTGGTCTTGCGCTTCTTTGGCTCAGCCTTCGCCTTCTCTTCTGGTTCCTCCTCGTTGTGACTATCACACTCGTGATCCTCATCCTCGGTGTCCTCAGCTGCTTTGCGCTTCTTGCTTGCGGCCTTCTTCGGAGTGGCAGCCTCGGCTTTAGTCTTTGTGGCCTTGGCCTTCACCTTCGCCGCTGCACCGTTGACTTTCTGGACGACCTCCTTTTCGACTTTGACGGCGGCAGCAGTCGCCTTCTTCCGGGGCGATGTCCGTGGAGGCATTTTGGCCTCAGATGGGAGTCATTGACTGAGCGTTGTGAAAGTCAAGAGCGAGTTGCAGCAGGTACTGGCAGAAACCGATTACGTCGGGGGTCTAGCTCGAGCAGGTGAGACGAGCAGGTGAGACGAGCTGGATCCCTGTCCACGCGCACGACGAACACGCGACTGCACGTGTCGCTAGCCTAGCAATTAAACCATCAGGCAGAGCTGCAGCTCCCCGAGGGGTTCAATTCCCTTTCTTTGCCCCAGACACTGATCATGCTGTTACATGCTGCAGCATCTCAGCAGCATACTGTCAGGGCCATAATGGCCTGTTCCCTGTTCCCGTGCTGTGATCTTGATCGAAACTTGACAACAATTGGCCGTAGTTTCCGGAGCACTACAAACTCACTGTAGACTGAGCCTGACCTCGTTGCGGGGTTCCCGTATCTATTAGGGTCCACAGCCGCCCCAGTGGCAAAGAATGCAAACAGAGCGGCAAAAAGAAAAAAAAATGTATCATTCAGATATCACGACTAGTATATGTGTTAGAACATGCTGGAGATTGAAGATTCATGTGAAAGACTAACCCATGACGCGAGTCGAACGCGCAATCTTCAGAGAGGATGATTTCAACCGAAATCTGACGCCTTAGCCATTAGGCCACACGGCCGAATGCTTGGAAATTTGGAAATTTTAGTAGCCCATGACTCTGACACGCGGTGTGCCTACGTTGCAGGACTCACGAGCGGCAAAAAACAGCACACACAAACTGCTCTGGCCGGGCTCACGAATCAGACATAGATATACTTGGAGATGGAATAGCATCTGGAAGCTTTAAGGGCTGTTAGCATACTACTTATAGTGCTCTCCGTCCTTTTCTTCAATAAGTGGTTTCGCTTCTATTCCGAATACTAAGGATATATATAGTACCTTTATATAGTAGTAAGCACTCAAGACCTAGTACTTAAAAAGGATATGATGTTGATAACAATAGTCATAATATAATAGCTGCTTGTGGCCTCAGCCTTGTGGCCTCGGCCTTACGACGCACAGACAAGGCTAAGGTGCACCGTCTTGACGACGGCGTTAACTAGAATCGTGGACACAAGTAGCCCACAGGCTAGTCGCCGCCTAAGCTGCCTTACGTTAGTTAGGCTTAAGAAGGCCTTCGGGGGATTAGGACGGTTTGGAGCTTATACGGAAAATTGGTCGAAATGGCGATATATTATGCTGGCAGTCGTGTTCTCTCCCTCATGCACAACCTTGACTTCCATCCTACGTTCTCTCTCCTACTCTCAAAACGTTACTCTCAATCACAACAAGCTTCTACTACATCAAAACCACAACAAAAGAAACTAGAAACTACTGAGATTCTCATCTCCTCAATTTTTTTCACCATGAACCATCGTCGTCCGTACCAGGCGAGCGTTGCTACACGCAAATGGCAAGACGGCGAGATCGCATTTCTCAGAAGCCACGAGGCCTTCGGTGCCAAAGATCACAAAGACCTTATCGCTTCAAGTTATCTTCATCGGGGGGCCACCAACCACCCAGTTATTATACTTCAGGCTGGCCCGGGCCATGCTATTGTCACGACCGTCAGCGCCTACAACTCTGGGCCCGATACAGACTTCCTTCCGCCTTGGAGGATGGTTGCTCACCGGCACAAGCACTACGATGATTTCCACGCTTTCATCGGCACAAAGCTACCTCCACGCAGCACCCATGACCACCTCCGACTCTGCAACCCAGGGGCCAAGATGTACAAGCCGCAGGCATCTTGGGTCTATATTAAAAGTTTCTTCACGGTGCCATATTCGGTTTTGGTCTCCTGGAATAAGGCCCCCCAGCAGCTGAGGGTCTCCAAAGAGAGCTTAACACAACTGAGAGCTGATATTCAGCGGAAATACCCTGTCGAGTTGCGAGAGGCGAGCTCTAGGCTAAATGCGTGTTCCGGAGCTGCGGGGTGTATACCGAGTCATTCGAATACTCAGACTTCTCAGACTCCCCAACAACGTCAGGTCTGTCTTCGCCAGCAGCATGAGATGCCAAAGCCTGTCGGACTCACACCAACAACAAGATGCTCAGCCTTGAGACCTCAAAATTCGAAGTCTGGAGAAGAGACGGCAAACCAGCGCATCATCAAGACCCCCTGGGCTCAAGTCGCAGCATTGGCTGTGGCATCTGTTCGTCCTGAGATAACGCATCCGCTGAATCACTCTACAGCGGCATGCAAATCACCATACCTCATTCTACAAGGCTCGTGAATTCCGAGTATATTGGGGCTCGAATTCTTACTCACCAGGCCACTGCCAACCCAGGACAAGCGACTTATAAACCCAGACACATATCTTCATCACTACAAATCAGTGCATTATACTATCACTCACCTAGAAAACCCAGGAGACGCTATATGAACACAACTAGTCATTTCTTATTAGAAATACCGCTTGAAAGGAGCAGAAATCGAGGGGGTGGGGTGGGGGGTTCTACACAATCAACACCTCACTCATCAAGACTACAGCCTCTCCTTACTTCACCTATCATCATAAATACAGGAGGAACTATATAGAGGCAGTCTTTTAACACTACTATTAAGATTATTTTTTTACACTTAGTTGTTAAGAGTTTACTACTATATAAATGGATTAAATACCTTTATAAATATTGTATGAAATTTAAAGGAATGTAATTAAAACTGGCCTGTACCCCTGCCTTGTGTGTGTGTGGAAGACAACACTTTGAAAGTGGGTAATAGACAACAGTGTCATGCAGATAATGTAGACTCAGTGTCCCCTTTGATGAGTGCTACACCGAGACTTTGATTTGTGGAGGGATCTGCTCTAGAACAGCCTGGAACACCCGTAATTCCAAGAGACTTGGTTTGGTGTGGGGCCAAAGCGGCAGCACATGCAGATAGGCCTGACTATATCCGGTAGGACGAGTACGTGGATGGATGACCTCGTGTGCCTAAGAAGGTGGCCGAGTACTTGGCGATTCGTCAAGATTATCACGATCTATAGGCAGGGCCGATGGGTCCACTTTTGAGCAACCGACCGATCCGCAGGGGCCGCCACCTAGTGCTCGTGGAGGCTCCAGACAGATACCACAGTATGTGAACTACCCGCATGAAGTTTGTGGTGGTGTGGGACATGACTTAGTGACGATGTGCCGCGTTAGCGACCACCTCAACCACGCGGAAGTGCCCACTGGACAGCTGCCAGTGTACCTAGAGGCTCTGGATATCGGGAGCCGCAGTGGGAACTGTCTGGCATCAGATTTTATAGTTGCAAGAGCGTACCACAGTACAGTAGTTAGAAGTCCAAAATGTCGTTCCCATGCTGCGGTCGGGACCCCCGAGGCGGTGTACATCAGCAAGGCTTTTGGAGCCTGCAGCTGGTAGTTTGATATCATCCCGCCTGTTGGTGAGGCAAGCAGTCAGTCGATCAATCAATCTGATCCAGCAGGAATGGAGCTGGTGGGCGGCAGGTGCAAGAAGGACTCGGGGGCGACGCTTTTTGGGATGGACGGTTTGCAAAGGACCAGTCTCAGGTCAATGTAATAGGGGTGTCCGGGCGTGGTACTGAATGGGATTACACGACAGAAGGATTAGACAAGTCTCACAGCTGGAAGTGCTGGAAGCCCAGGCGGGCACCGATGGAGGCGATACGCCGCGTGTGTGATGGATGGGGCTTGGGCCTGTTGGGCCAGACGTGATAGCGGGTGGGTGCGCACTGTGGCGCTTACACGCATTCGTACTGTGCAGATGGGATTGCCAAAAATAGAAACAGAAATGTCAGTAGGGCGAGGGAAGATTCCGAGATGGCTCGAGCTACCACGACAAATGTGCACACAATAGTGCGACCCTAGGTCGGATTGGGACGTTGGGGGGCCATTACGCATTACATCGCGCGGCACCGCAGAGCCTCGCTGACTGGCACACAAAATATCTCGAACCTGCACCTTCGCAAAGCACATAACTCTGGGCTCCCTCCTGCTGCTGCCTTGGTGCTCCCGATGGTTTTCGGAGGCTGACTATAATCGAGGTGTGAGGCGAGACACGAGGCGGCGGGCGAGAGACGACGGGAGATGGTCGGGGAAGAGGGCATGATCTGTCCGCATAGGTGGGGAGGGGAGCTAGAGAATCCTTCCGCCTTCCTTCGACTCAATGGGCCCTAGCTGCAGCGTCTCGCAATTTTACCGGTCGAGTGCCGAGGCCCGCTGAACGTGTGTGTGTTGTGTGTGCATTTGTGTGGAGCGTGAAAAAAACAAAAGAGAAAGTGTATCGATATACAGATGGGGACAACATCATACCATTGCCATCAATGATTGCAATACATATTCCGAACTGCTACCACGCTCTGATATCCAATTTCAGATAAGCTATCGGTCGACTGGGCCACGCAGCCGGCGGGCAATGACGTCTTCCAAGGCTGGGGCCACAAACTTTGCCGAAACAATTGCAACGTCCTAGGCAGGCGCAGGGTTCGAGGATCGGGGGCTCGAGGTTTCAAGGCTTGTGCGTGAGGCAGATTAAGATGGACAGAAGCAAGATTGGCGAGGCTTTGACGTTGACAGCCTTACTGCAGCAACACGTATATTACCATCCATATACCTTAGATGCACGGTCAGTTCCAATGGTGTTATATCAAGGTGCCATGAAAGGGACTGCTTGAAACTCGATACAGTAGATGATGGATGCACCGCACCGCACTTGCTCACTGGACTGCCTGACTGCCCAGGTGCTGGTTAGCCTGACCACGCCTGTGCAGTCCTCATTGGACGGCGTGCTCCAACAAAAAGTGGCAGCCTGCTCCCTGCTGGGGCGGTTCCAGGGCATACCCCAGCGAGGAGGGCCTGCCCTCGCCTGCCCAATGGACGATGCCGTTCCGCCGCCCCTCCGCCACAGCCAACTGCATAGACTACACTGCATACTTGGTACCCAGGTGCCTAGTTCCCTAGGTACCTCGGGCGTGTACCAACTGCACACAGTACAGTGCAGGGCGGCCAGCACTGACGAGAGATGGATTGCTGCTCGTTGCCGCCTTTCCATCCCAAGCTCATTTGCCGCACGGCGCATCCCATATTCCTACCACGGCACCTCCCTCCAGAAACGAAGCCGTGTCTGTCTGTCTGTGTCTTGTGCGTGCATGTCTTGCTCGTGTCTGTGCCGCTGAGCTGGGCTTGCCTGGCTTGAACCATCTTCTCATCAAGCCCCCATTCCTCTCGGTCCTCGGTCCTCGGTCCTTGGGTGCCTCGCTCAACTCTCTCTTCGCGCCCTGCTCACTCCTTGGCCGCTTCACCAACCCCCGCCCTCAACAGACCAGACAGGCGGTGCTGAGAGGTTACACACAACTCGAGTGTGCCTCTTCTTTCTCCTCGCCATTCTCAGCTGGCCACCACCTCGACCCGGCATCCGCATCCTCTCCTATCCCGTACTCAGCAGTTCGTGAGGACAGGCTGCCGCGAATCATGGACTAAACGGGATACTACCTGCCCCAGCGTCTTTGCGACTTATACCCTCAACCTGGTCGGCCTCTGTTCTTCTCAACCATGTCACAGGCCATGAACGAGCCTTCTGTCGACGCCCAGCGCCCGAGGCGCTCCTCGATCGAGAAGCACCCCATATTGTCTGACCGGGGCATCAGTGATTTCGACGATGACATCGAGCCGAGCGCTCTCGACAGGTTGCCCGAGGAGATCATCCAGCAGTGAGGACAATCTCTTTCTGTTCTGTGCTCCAGAAACCCACCTGTCTCCCGCTTTCCTAACCGCATCATGCCCTGCTCTAGAATCCTGGAAGCCGCCGACCCCAGCTCTTTCGCCTCTTTGATTCTCGTCAATTCAAAATGGCGCAACGCCTCGCAGCAAGGTCGACTCTATGCTCTCCAGTTGATGAGGTGCCCGTCATATTCCGCGAGTCATAAGAAGCCTCCCAACGGCGCACAGGATAATCTGCCCGCCTTGAGGACTTTGTTCGCCAGGGAGGTCAAGCGGAACCTCTTCGACGCCTATCTGCGCCCGAACCACACTATCGTCAAGATCGTGTCCAACTCCATCAGCAGTTCCTCGTGCCCTGGCGGCGATGGCATGTCCTTCAGCCCCTCGCCCAAGGGTCACTTTCTGCTTGCTTACAACTCCTCGCGCATCAACATCATTGACCTCCGAGGTCCCACCCTGAGAGTGGAGAGGGAGCTCAAGATACTCCGCAGACCCGCTGCCACATGTGTCAAGGATGACGGCTCTCTCCTGGCAGTCCTCCTGACTGAGATGCAGGTCGACCTATACGATCTGACCCAGCGCCCTCCGAAGCGCTCCCAGTCCATTATACTCGATCACAGTCCTCGCACCATTGCACTTTCGCCATGCGGTACCGTTCTGGCTGCCGCCTACGAAGGCGGCATCGAAGTACAGTCCCTCGGCTCCGGCGCCTTGCCTACTGACAGGAGGTCTGTCAAGTGTGACGCCGTGGACGCCCTCGCCTTCTCTTTTGATGGCACCCAGATCCTGGGTACCACCGTCCAGTCTGCCCAGCCAAACACTGTCATTCTGACCGCGCCCTACTATGACCCGGGCAGTCACCTGTCTGGTGACAATATCAGTGCTCTGTGGACCACCTCGATTCTCTTCCCAAATACCAGCCGTGACTGCAGTCATGCCGTTCTTATACAGGAATCTACCCACGACGAGGCGGCATATGCCTTTACCTATGACCGCAGTTTCGAGACTTTCCGCGCTGTGCGCATCGATGACTTACGAAATGGCACCACGTATTTCACTGGACCTATTCCCAACACCCCACAACAGGCCAAGCTCATCCCATGCACTCTGCCAGCAGCGTCTCTTTGCGGTGACCTCGTGTCTGCGGGATTCCAGGGGAAGGAGGTGTGGCTATATGGTGTGCCGGAAGATCTTGAGGCCGTCCCAGATACTACCAGTAACAACTTGGACGTTGCTGCTAACCCGGGGGTGCACCGCCGGGTCAGCGGGGGCTCCATGCGCTCCAGGACACAAGAAGCCGGGGAGGCAAGGGTGCCGCAATGGCAGTTGTTGTGCGACAAGCTCCGGAATACATTCGTAGAAGGCTTCAAGGTGACCGAGCTGAGTGGTGTGAGCACTGTGAAGTGGGTGGCCGGCTTCGGGGACTCTTCAATGAAGGAGCGTCTGGTCATTGCTGCGAAGGGCGCAGTTCCGGCAAAACCTATCACCGACGAAGATGGCATAGACTTTGAGGATGGTGGCAGGCTAACGCTCGTCGACTTCGATTACGGGCTTGAAGACGGCCGTGTCGCTGAGATCACCATCGAGGTGGGCTTAGAAGAACCCGAGGTTCTCGAGGAGGAGCACCGCGATATGGCTACCGAGGTGGCCATTGTCAGAAGAAGGACTGTGGCGCAGAGGCGAGGGCCTCGAAGCGCCATCATGAGAGCGGCAACAACGGCGGCGCGACCCACACCCGCCTCGGCTGCGGAGGAAGAGGAGGAGGATGACGACCCACTTGTGCCCCGTCGGATTGGTGAGGCACCACCTCGCTCGGCACAGCCTCCCGCAGCTACCGAAGAAACGGAAACGGCGACGATCATGGAGGAACAGGAAGCCTTGGATCTACCTTACTCTCATACTGGCCCTCGCTCCATCACCACCCTGCGTCGTGCCGCCACGGCGGCTGCCAACCACAGGCGACACAACCCTACTACGACGACAGGGACGCCGGTTGAGTATCGACGGGCCGATGGACGAGCTGAGCATCCCCATGAAAGTGACGCCGACAACTGGGTGCCTCCACCCCCGCCTTATCAAAAGGAGGACCCTGAGGAAGCACCCGCCTTCTTGCGTCACTCAATGGCACCCGTGATAGCTGTGCCAGTACCCGGGTCTTCAGACCGAAATCTACCCCCTGTTCCACCTATCCCAATGGCGCATCGAACGCCAGAGTCAGACGGAATTGCACCGGGCAATGCGCAGTCTCTACCTACCAGACGGCATACGCTGGCTCCAAATCGGATGGAGGGTACGCATCAACGCACCTCTCAAACCACTGTCCAGCAGCAGCAGCAGCGATTTTCGACCACAAATGTTGCCGCCGCCACACCCTCCAGGCAAGGACCACATATCGAGTCTCCCACAAGCGCATACGAAGAGGAAGACATCTACAATGTGTCGCCCCCTGATACCCCTCAGCCACAGGCCACACGGTCCTCGAGCACACAGCAGACAGCCAGCCCGGCGACTCCTCAAAGCGGTGTGCGGTCGGGCGCGGAACCATCGCCGGCACTCACAAATGCATCTACTTACACTGGAACTCAACGTGTAATGCCACTGGTTCCACGGATGCAGGCATCGCCCGCCTTCCCAGGTCAGTCTCCACAGGAGGCGCCGCGCGCTGAAAGAACCATGATAGCAGTTTCGCCGCCTAACTGCTCTTGGAATCCTCACACATTCGGCGGTTCATATCCGACTGCTGTGCACTCACAGACATGGCCGATTCCGCCGCCTCAGACAGCAATACCTGTGATGACTTCGGCGGGTTATTCCGTACAGGTATCTCATGCAAAAGTCACGGCCAACGACAGGATCGCTCAGCATTATCCAGCGATTCCTGCGCAGGAGCAGGTACCCGTTATGCCTGATAATAGCAGCCGGTCAGGCCTGGCAAGGAGACTCTCGACAGGTTTTCATCTGCCCCGAGTGCCTACGAATCGAAATAGTGAGAGGGCCAGGCCGATGTCTGTACACCAACCACGCGGTAGGAGCACGCAGGCTGTTCCAGATCTTCAGCATCAGCCACTGCCTCAACATCCATACTCGCGTTCCCTCTCGGACCCATCAAGTATGGTCCATGCGATCGACCACGCGCTGGTGTCTCCGGACCAGCCCTTGATCATCAGCACTCCAACAGGTGTGTCGGGCGCGTACGATGGTCCCACTCACCAGTCATCTGAACGGCGCGCGGAACCTCTCATTTTTGCACCGATTCCCCGCCATCCGCGGCCCTCTCGGAATCCAGGAGCGCCGCGCCCCACGGCCGAGCAGCTCGAGGTACAGCTCAACCCATCCTTCCTGGCCACATCCGGTGCGCCGGGGCCGGGTGTGAGCTCGAGGGTGTCATCCGTGCACCGACGTACGTCTCGCGCGGAACGGAGCGCCGCCAAGAACATTTCGGATGCAAAGAAGAAGGGATGGCGACCCGGCAGGAGCAAGAGCAAGAAAGACAAGGCGAAAAAGGGTAAGAAGAAGGAGCCTGACTATGACGTGATGAGCCAGAGCGCATGGACCGATGCCACGTGGTCCACGGCCGGGAGGGGCCGGAACAGGAGGACATATAACTTTAATGGTGGTGCCGCTGAAGCAGAAAAGGACAAAAAATGTGTGGTCATGTGAGAGACGTTTCTCACCTTGGAGGTCAAGTCGGGCGACGATGAGAACAATGTCAGCGATGATCTGGCGGTCGGGAAGAGCATAATAGATGGGTTTTGGGAGTTGTGGGCTTGGGACGGCATTGTTTTGGATTCAACTGGGACAAAGGGGTGAGATTGACGAAGTTCATGATATCAGGAGTCAAATTTTGTGGGCATGGCAATATTCGTCTTTCAGGAAAGCGAAGGTTGTTGAGAGCGAGTGTGGTGCACGAAGTGGCTTGCTTCACCGTGTAGACAACCATGGCACGAGCTGGTTGGAGCTGCTTACCTAGGTAACTTGGAGCTCGGGGATTTTCTTGGTACATATACATTCTCTTCTTTGAAGCACTGCTGCTGGTTTTCTTGCGACCAAGTTGCTGCACCATGTGTGGCCGTGAACCCATAGGGCGATGACGTTCTCACACGAGAACTGCAGTCTGCCGCTAACTGCGAGGTCACTGAAAGCTGACGGAGGCCCAGTGAGGTGGGGCCTTTCAACACACCACATTTTCAACCTCATTTTCCAGGTCTGTAAATCGCGGATATTGATACCGTGGGTTGCTGCTTCACATATATCTTTTGAAATTGATTTATGTAGTCTTGATTCTTGCTGTACCAGTCAGCACCGCTATAGATGCAGAGTTGCATGGGCACGTGAACCAAGTTGGCGAAATTTCTGTCTGGAGAATTCCCCCGTTCAGTTCTGACGCATTGCCCGCTTTGCAGGCTCCTCGGTGTGCTCTTGGCGGCAGAACCTCGCCCATGAGTCCACACTGACCTCTAATTGTCACCATCAAGGAAGGAGAAGGATATTTGAATTATTTCATGTTTTTCACTCGACGTCATGGCTAAGAAGGATAAGAAGGGCGCCGACAAGAAGGCCAAGCTCGCCGAGAAGAAGGCGAAGCAGGAGAAGAAGGCCGACAAAAAGGCAAAGAACAAGGCGTCCAAGCTCGACGACAGCGACGCAGAGGATGTCGACCTGGACGAGGTCCTGGCCGAATACCAGAGACAGCAGGAGCTGTTCCTCAAGGTCACCGAGGTCGTCGCCGACGGCCCGCCCAAGCCCAGGGCCGCGTCGTGCTTCCTCGCCTCGCCCAGCAACTCCAAAGAGCTCCTGCTCTTTGGCGGCGAGTACTTCAATGGAGCCCTGGCCACTTTCTTCAACGACCTGCACATCTACAACATCGACAAGGACGTCTGGAAGACGGTGACGTCCCCCAACGCGCCGCTGCCGAGGTCCGGGCACGCCTGGTGCCGAGGTGGCAACCAGAGCCAGTACGTCTACCTTTTCGGCGGCGAGTTCAGCAGCCCCAAGCAGGGGACCTTCTACCACTACAACGACTTCTGGAGGCTGGAGCCCAACGCGCGCGAGTGGACGCGGGTCGAGTTCAAGGGCAAGTCGCCGCCCGCCCGGAGCGGCCACCGCATGACCTACTACAAGCAGTACATCGTGCTCTTCGGCGGGTTCCAGGACACCTCCAACGCCACCAAGTACCTGGCGGACCTGTGGCTGTACGACACGGTCAACTTCTCCTGGATCTCCCCCGTGCTGCCGCCCGCCCAGCTCAAGCCCGACGCCAGGTCCAGCTTCACCCTGCTCCCCCACGAGCAGGGCGCCGTGCTGTTTGGCGGGTACTCGCGCGTCAAGGCCACCGCGGCCGCCAGCAAGGGTGGCAAGGCCGGAGCCCAGGGCCAGCGCAACGTGCTGAAGCCCATGGTTCACCAGGACTGCTTCTTCCTGCGCATCACGCCTCCCGCCGCGGAAGCGCCCCCCAACACGCCGCCTACAGTGCGGTGGGAGCGCCGGAAGAGGCCCGCCAACGCGCCGGAGCCCAAGCGCGCCGGGGCCACCATGGCGTATCACAAGGGCCGCGGTATCATGTTCGGCGGCGTGCATGACGTTGAGGAGAGCGAGGAGGGCATGGACAGTGAGTTCTTCAACGGGCTGTTTGCGTGGAACGTCGAGCGTAACCGCTTCTTCCCGCTCGCGCTGCGCAAGCCGCGGCAGCAGAAGAAGGGTGGCGGTGGCGGCGGCGAGGAGAGGGTAGGCCGGAGGGGCCGGGCTGCGGCTAAGGAGGAGGAGCTGCTGAAGCAGCTCGCGGCGCTGGAGACGGGCAAGTCTCTCGAGGACGCGGGCGACATGGAGCTGGACGACGGCAAGAAGGAGGGCGGCGGCGACAGCAGCGAGGGGGAGGCACCGGCACGCGAGATGCCTGTGTCACATGAGCTGCCGCACCCGCGGTTCAATGCCCAGCTCACCGTGCAGGACGATGTGCTCTACATCTACGGTGGGACGTTCGAGAAGGGGGACCGCGAGTTCACGTTTGACGACTTGTACGCCATTGACCTCGGCAAGATGGACGGTTGCAAGGAGATCTTCAACAGGAAGTCGGAGGAGGACTGGGTCGAGTCAGAGGACGAGGAAGACGACGAGGATGAAGATGAAGACGAGGAAATGGACGATGACGAGGGAGATGAAGACGTGGAGATGGCCGACGAGGGCAGCGCCAAGTTCACGGAAAGCAAGCGCAAGAAGAAGCAGCAGCAACAACAGGACGAGGCATCCAACGCCGGAACGGACTCGACGGCCCCGTCGACAGCAGCCGAGGAGGAAGAGTCCGAGGCAGACACAGCCGCAACTTCGGTGGACGATGGGCTGCCGCACCCGCGGCCGTTCGAATCCAGGCGCGACTTCTTCCAGCGGACGTCGGCCGAGTGGCAGGAGGTGCTGATGACGAGCCTCAGGTGGAAGGGCATCCAGCCCGAGAGCCTGACGGTCAAGGAGATCAAGGCCAAGGCGTTCGAGCTGAGCGAGGAGAAGTGGTGGGACTGCCGCGAGGAGATCACCGCCCTTGAGGACGAGCAGGAGGCCGCGGGTATCGGCGAGGTCGTCTCGCTGGCCGACAAAGGCGAGACCGGGGCTGGTGGTGGCGGCGGTGGTGCTGGGAGACGGCGTTAAGAGTCTACCTCACTGGGCCCTTTGGTTGGCCCATATTACGTGCACTCACTGTCTTGTTGCGCTTCCATGATATATACATACATTGACTGTGGGAGCAGAGGCAACGCATTGTGTGAATGGAGTTGGCCGCAGCATTCAAGAGAAACATAATTGTGCACACTTTCTGACTTGACGGCTACAGATCGATCAGCCGGATATGTTGACCATAGTCTGGCCTGTTGGAAACCAAGATATTATATCGCACTCACTTACAACTGAATGGCCTTTGGGCTGCTGTGAGAAGCAACACCAAGATTGTGCGAGCCCCCGCCACACCCCCCTCCCCCGGGGTTTGCGCGCTTCTCCCAGGGTTAATCAGGGGTCGCCACTGATATCTCACTCCCGCCTCACCAAACCTCAAAACAGCACAACCTAAGAAACGACCTTTCTCGTCAAATCTCCTTTGATTGCTATTGAGCGCTTGATCCTGTTGTCCACAGGCACTCTGTTTCATTGGTTTGTACTGGAAAGTCTCTTGCAGACAGATATTGCCAACCTCTGGCGCATCAGTCGTGACGCAATCACAACGGCCAAGATGCCTCTGGGTATACAGCGCCTTAATGCAAAGAAGACCCAGCCGAATGACCGGGTGGTCTTCATCAAGCCTCTCAAGGGTAAGGATGAGGCCATCGCGCAGGACTTCCTCGAACGGATCGCCGCACAGTGTCGTACGTACATAACTATCCAGTCCATCCACGGCTAATTCAACAACACGCTGACCATCTCACGACAAAGTCCCAATCATGAAAGAACACCATCTTTCAGTCACAACACTCGAAGAGTATGAACCCAACCGGGAATTTGTTGGGCGCAACTTCAACGCAGGCGAGATCATCCAGCTCGTGCTAAAGTCCCGATCAGGTCACTGGTTACCTTTCAACTATGTACAGATGGTGATGATGCACGAGCTGGCACACTGCAAACAGATGAACCACAGCCGCGCCTTTTGGAAGGTCCGCAACGAGTACGCAGAGAGCATGCGCGTGCTTTGGTCCAGGGGCTATACAGGTGAGGGCCTGTGGGGCCGAGGCGCCCTGCTGAGCACGGGCGAGTTCGAGAAGAACTCGGTCACGGCTGGCGAGGATCTCCCAGAGCATCTCTGCGGTGGCACTTATAGGTCGCGCAGGAGGAAGAGGAAGGCAAAGTCGGATCTTTCGTACCAGGAGAAAAAGCAAAGGCGCATCGAGAAAAAGTTTGGGAAAAACGGGGTTGCTCTGGGAGCCGATGAGGACGTGAAACTACGGCTGGAGAACGGACGCGCCACTCAAGCAGCTCCCAGAGTCGCACAGAGCAAGAGAGGGAGGGAACTGAGGGCCGCGGCCGCTCTGGCCAGATTCGACCAACAGAAACAAGACTCTACCGGTCAAGGGAGACTCGATGACGAGGATGAACACAGCGCCAGCGAGAGCGACTACGAAGATGCAGAGGGCGGGGCGGCCGACGCCGTTGACATCAACGGGCAAAAGCTCCTTGACACCAAGGGGCACGGCTTGATTCGGGTCTGCGGCGACGAGAACCCTGACGATCGAGATGCCGCAAACGAGCTCAGGGAGTTGCAAGAGTCCATGGCGAGATTTGTCAAGAGCAGCAAGAGCCAGCCCAATCGCGATTGCAGGGGTCCTAGCTCGTCCGCTGGGCCCCCAGCTGCCCAAGGAAATTTAACAAATCAGCCCTATCAGGCTGCCGAGCAGGTTGAGCCGAAGCGCAGAGACAAGCAGACCCCTAGCATGATAAAGGCTGAGGCACAGCCTCGCGGCACGGAAATGGAGCCTGCGGTGACTCAGGCTGCCGCCAAACCTGCAGCAGCAGGTGAGACGTGCACAGCTTGCTCACTCCAGAACGAGGCGTACGCCGTAACTTGCAGCATGTGCTCAAACGTTATGGATCCGGCCAGCGTGCCCGGCACATGGAGCTGCCAGACTGCCCAGTGCAAGGACAGCACATATCTCAACGCCGGAGACTGTGGCACATGTGGGGTTTGTGGGCAGCGTCAAGATGCATCCGGCTGAAAGGACCGGACGATGTACGGAGTGTATCGGACATCAACGACACCCCGGCGTGGGCGCCGAGCGCTAGAGCATGACAACTAGCCGAGTCATGTCCTCGCTGCGCCCTGAGAACGCCTTTCTTGGTACTCGATATGATCTTCGACATTCATAGCATGACCCGCTGGCGATCTTTGTTCAGTGGACCGGGGTTTTTGTTTCTGGGATCCGCGGCGGGAGGGGAGCTTGGTGCGGTGGGCTGTTCGAGGCCGCCCTTGATCCAGTCGGGGTCCCTAAACGAGTAATAAGGAACACACCTCTTGAGGCAGCTCATCATCCCACGTTACGGCTCTGCATCCGAAGCACCGGATGAAGTACTGCCGCTACCCTTGACGGGGCGCAATAGGTGCACGGACGAGCAGTCGCTGTGCATCGTGTCATGAGAGCCAAGTCCAACAGACCTGAGGCTCTAGTATCTCTCAGCGGGTTGGCAAGACGCCACAATACAATGAATCTCAAATCTGCTCATGAGGCCCGAACAGAGTATTGAAAGTGCACCGTTGCCAATTGGCCAGAGAAGTTCGGCCCTCAGACCGCAGCCTGCAGGTAGATACCCTGCATGCTACTAAGCTCTTGCAGCTGGACAATAAACACCAACGGCCTCCCTCATCCCTTCGATCAACCAAAAGTAAACGAGGCTGCTGACATTGTGTCTTGTGTGAAAAACCATTTAGGCTCACTATGGGCACCCCTTGCTTGCTGGCCAGAACAAGAAGGTCAAATCTCGGGGTGCTAGTTCGCAAACGGATTGGCTGGGATCTACTGCCGACGCCCTCTCTGGTCTGTTTCAGCTTTTTCTTCTGCTCCCTTTCCATCCTATCGCAACCCCACGCATCGCTCAACGTGTGGGTGGGGAACTCCCACGCATAAGGTTTGCCCAAAGCATTAAGGTTACAGCGGTGTTCGCGCCCACTCCCCTTGTCTGGGGTTAGCCCTTCTGCCCTTACCGTCGACGCCCGGGGGCGCGGGCTCCCTTCCCAGACGGCAGAGAGCCAGAGAGCTCGGGTCGTCTGATTCTTCGGGAGGGTTGGACGGGTTGCGAGGATGACCGTGGGATGATCACTCTCGCAGTCGATGCGGCGCAGATCTCTGGGCAGCTCTGGGCTTTGTTTGGACAAACCCCCGGCGCGAGGTGCCAAAGTAGGGGTATGATGGTGGCCCTGCATGGTGAACCCGGCCGATAGGTCGCCGTGGGCTATTTTCGATTAATATCCATGAGACTTGAACAGTTGTTAGTTTTTGTATAAGGGCCAGGGGAACCACCAAACATTCTATCACGCCAGGTTTGCGTCCTTCAACTTCGTTCTCTTCACAGTCGGCGGCAACTCGCTCAGCTCATCGACAACTTTCTCTTTCTTTTAGATCCAAAGATCTGTGATCGTTTCAGTCCTTTCTTCTTCAACACATTGGTCGGCTTTTCAAAATTTTACTCTACTTCCTCGTGTGCTCTCTTCATCCCGTCCGACCGAGTCGACGCCTCTATCACTCCCATCACCTCGTTTCAACTTCGTCCCATTATCCGCTCACGCTCGAAAGAACGACCCTGAGCAGTATCGAGGATACGATCATCTGCGGGTATCGTCGTACTATTTGTTCACACAAATTTTCACAATGCAGTCAGCATTCTCAATCCTGAAGGCTTTCGTTGTCCTCGCCGGCGTCGGTGCGGCCCTGCCTGGTCCCTGGAGCGTCCCCCCAGGTATGTTTGTTGAAGTGAGCAAGGAAAAGCTTTCATGGCAAGATGCTAATTGTTGAACTTTCAGAGCACCTGGAGATTCTAGCTCTCAGACGGGCCACCCCTCTGAACCCCGATGCCGTGGCTGACGTGCGTTGCTGGAATACTGAGGAGTAAGTCTGTCACTGAACCTCACCACCCGCAGGATCGTATCTGACAAGTATCACAGGAAGATCATCTTCCACGAGGAGAACGCAGCACAGCTCGCCATCTGCGACGGCATATCGGGCTCCACATCTCAGTGCGGCGGGTCGCCAGCGACGACCGTCGGCAGCAGGGGCACGGCCAAGTTCACCCTGACAGCGGTCAAGGAGGGTGCCAAGATCAACATCTCCAAGGTCCGATGGGAGGAGTGCGTCCACGCCGCTCGCGCCGTATGCCCTACGGGAAGCCTCTCGGCGACGTGCCGCGGCGGGGCGACCGTCGGAGATGTCGCCTTCGTGCTGGAGAACCCGGGGATGGAGAACAAGCGCTGAGAGGCGTGCGCGTGCGGATCAAGTTTACAACACCAATTTACGACCGATGAAAACCCTCCTATCATTTGGAATGGGTGCCTTGGGGGTGTCCGCTCTCCCGTCCCCAGCGTGTGGGCTGGGGGGGGGGGGCGGTGGAATCGCACCCTCCTCGGCTGGCCGACTTCTCTTCTTCCGACCTCATTGAAAGGCTCGACAGTGCGCTAGGGACAAGGCTATAGGACAGGGCGGCGTTCGGTGGGCAAAGGGGGCGGTCCCGGCACCATTCACTTGATGCCAACCCTAGGACTACTTCCTCCCATACTAGGGGCGAGGACCGGGCGAGGATCAGATCAAGGACGGGGAGGGGCCTGTTGTACCACTACCTGTGTGATGATGATGCTAGATACCTTCTCAAGATACCTGTCTCTACGGAGGCTCAAACTTTTTTTGTTGTGGTGACGTTGACAAACAAATTAGGGTCTTTTCCGAGTGCGTCACACGATGCTACTCTGTGATTTAAGAGTGAAACATTTGCTGCTTTTGCACTGCTACGCTCAATCTTGATGTTTCAGAGCATTTCCAAGGTTTATTTGATTGCATGTGGGCAGCTGTCATGGACACATCATCCCCGCATATTGAGAGAACAAAGCAAGACACGGATGTGCATATTAAGAATTAATAAGTAAGGGGAATTACACTTTAAACAGCATAGTACCGTTCACCGATAATCTCCGGGCGTCACAGTGGTCGACTTCTTCATACAGAAAGAAGCCCGTCCGTCACACATGCTTTCTCGAGATTATTGACGCGTAAGCAAGCACCATTGACAACAGATATCACATTCTACAGTGTAGGGATAGAATTGCCTCAGTGAGAGGTCATCATAATTTGGGTATCACAATAAACAATCCCGCATGGTCAAGCATGCCCCGTCGAACCCTACCCAGCAACCGGGCGCCTATGAACACCAGTACCCATCACACCCACCCCATCATGAAACAAGACCACCCAGCCCTACCCCGCAGGCCCGACTTTCACAGTCCATAGCGCGTAACGCACTCCTCGCGGTGCACGTCCAGGCAGTCCAGCGCGCAGACCCTCGTCCCACACTTGATGCACCTCACCCGCCCCCAGTAGCCGCACACCTCGCAGAACTGCCGGGCCGGGTACCGCCTGTCGTCGTCGGCCCACTCGCCGCGGGCCTGGTTGTAGTTGAGCGGGGGGGCGCGCAGCAGCTCCCGCAGCTCGTCGTCCGTCGGCAGGGGCGGCAGCCACGACTCGAGCAGCGGGTCGGCGTCGCCCGCGCACGGGGGCGGCTGGAAGCGCGTGAGGGGCGTGAGGATCTCTGATTCGGGCTCGGGGGCCCCGGGCCCGGGCTGCGGCTGCTGCTGCGGCTGCTGCTGGTCGTCGGCTGCGCTGGTGGGTGCCGCTGGTGGCGCGTCTGTCATGGCGACGTCGACGTCGGCCGTGGGTGTAGATACTGGGGTGGCGGACTTCTTGTTGCCGCCAGAGGCCGTCTTGGCTTTTGACGCTGAGGCGCCTGCTTTCCTGTTCGCGGCGGCGGCGGCGGCGGCGGCGGCGGCAGGTCTTCTGCTGCCGGCGGACGGGCCAGTCGGCGCGGGGGTGCCCTCGAGGCTCTGTGCCTGGCTCCTCACGGGGGCCTCGGCCTGGGTGCGCATCCAGGCCTCGAAGTCGTCGAGGTGGTTGGCAAAGGTCTTCTGGCTGGCGAGTATCTTCCTCACGTTTGGGGTGTGGCCCCTGATCTTGCCGTCCTTGTCCCTGCCGCCGCTGGGGATGGGGATGTGGGCGTCGCGGGCGCCGAGGCTGTCGCGCTGCAGGTCGTCGAGCTCCTTCTGGATCTTTGCGTCGCGGCGGGCCGAGATGCCCTTTTGCACGGTGGCGCTCGACCCGGCGGCGTGGTTCGCATTGCGGGCGGCGCGCTTGTTGCGGTTCACGTGCAGGTGGACGGCCGACACGGACTGCGAGGGCGTCGCGGTGGCGCCCGTGTCGGGCACGTAGGCCCAGCCCGGGGCGTTGGTGGTCTTGGCGCTCGCGACCTCGATGACGCCGAAGTTGTTCATGGTGTGAGGGCCTCGGGGGTGTGGGTGTGGTTGTGGTTGGGTTGGCTGCACGAGGGCTGAGGGCTGACGCCGAGCAAAGGTGGGCTTTTTTGTGACGGAGTCGGCCCGCGCTCGGCAGGAAGCTCGGCCCACTGCGAGCTGCAGGCCCGGGCCTCTAGAGCACGGGCGGGCTCTCTGAAGGTGCCAGGCAGCGAGAGCGAGGCCTTCCTACACATGTCATCTACGGCTGCAACAGCGCCACATTGTGAACCCAGTCTAATATGCGTTTTGATTTGCAGGCAGGTGCTCGGATTCAATCAGTCATACAGCCCAGCCCCGTGTCCATTGTCGTGCCGCATCTCCTCTCCAACAGTTCCTCATTTCTTCTTCTTCTCCATTGTGTCAATCTTCTCCTCGAGTGTGGTCAGGTAGTTGCTCATCCGGTGCGTGGCTGCCTGCAGGGCCTGGATGGGTGTGCCAGTCAAGGTCAGCGATCGTCCTCTGAGCCGGGCATGCCAATGGCAAACAGCGTGCGATGGACCCAAGTGAATCATAGAGGTCGACAACGTACGTAGATATCGTCCTGGAGGAGCTCGTTTGACGTCTTGTAGTCCTGCAGGACGTAGTAGTATGTCCCCGAGCCTGCGAAGGTCGCCCCGACCAAGAATCCAAACAGTCTGTCGCATGTCAACATTAGCACCCGGTCCTTCCATCATCGCCTGCAACACAATGCCGTCGTGCGACTGACCCTCCGCGGAATGCGCCCAGGGGCCTGCTGGCCGGCAGAGGAGTGGCGTCGGCATAGAGCCTCGGGGCCGAAGTCTGGAAGGATCGTCGCGATGCGCCGCCGCCCGAGCGCAGAGCGCGGGCTCCTGATGAGAATAGTCTTGCAGCCATTTTTGGTGTGTCGGGGGGTGGCTATCGTGAGGTCGCGAGGAGTGGAGGTCGGGTGGTTTCGAATGGGAGTAGTAGTGTAGGCTGTGTAGCTAGCTAGCCCGTCTCCGCAAGCTTGCTCGCCTCTGGAGCTCCCGGTGCGCCCTGACGCCTGGTGGGGCCGCTGCGCCCAATGGCCTAACTGCACACGGTAGTTGCTTGCAAGGGCGGCACAGTTCATCAATGCTGTACTCCGTAATTCAGCTAACAAACCAGCCAGCTGTCAGCACCGTCCAGCACTCTGGTGAAACCTTGTGCCGCTATTTCGAGAACCACGAACATGTACATCACAGCTCTCGACTACCATGGCCCATTCGCTTTTTGGAAGGGCCGCCAGGCCTCCAGCGCTCATCCAACAAGTCTCGCTTTGGGCTAGGAATTTCGGGCATTGCTAATACTACCTACCAGTCAGTCAGTCTAGCCCGGTCCTGCTTAGATAGATACGTGCGCATCTATATATGTGTGTATGTATATATATATACACCCAAGTATGCACGGGCTACATAACGCCGGTGTATTCAAAACAGACTTCGCAAACAGCCGACACGGCCGGCCTGCAATCAAGACCCGGCGTAATGCCTCATGCCGTCCACAATCAGAAAATGCTAGAGGGCACGATCCCTGCTGGCATACTGAGCGATTCAGCCAGACGGGAACACCTTGGTTTGCTTGCTGGTGTCGTCGGACATGTAGATGCCATATGCAGACTAGATATACGTAGTTAACCGGTTTGTTTCGTTTCCGTCTACTCCGAAGCCATACACGACGCCTTACACAGTGGTAAACTCTCAAAGACCCAGCCGTAATAAAAAAACAAAACAAAACAAAAATAAAATACCATGCCGAAAGCAGTGGTAAAAATACGAGAGGTGGCAGGTGGCAGGCACACTTACAACATCCATCAGTCGGCAGGCATAAGCGGTTGTGTTCAGTGGGCATCACCATCATCACATTGCGCGAGGAAGCATTTGTTCAGTAAGTAAAAGATACCATTAACGCGTGCGCCTGGACGGGCTATTTTGACCGTGACCGTGAATCCCTATAATCCGAACGAACCAGTCATAAAACGAAATACCAAGCCGTCTGCATGTAACCTGTCTCTCGCACCCTCTACAGCTCATCGTGCTCAGTCTCCTTCTCCTTGGCCTCCTCGGTCTTCTCGGTGGCCGCAGGGGCCACGGGCGTCTCCTCCTCCTCGGGGACGGAAACCTTGGCCTTGTACTTGCCGTTCTCGGCGATGAACTCGATCAGGTCCTCAATCGTGCGAGAGCCGCTGTAGGTGGCAGGAGAGTCCTTGCCACCGGCCGCGTAGAGCTTGATGGTGGGGAAGCCCTGGATCTCATCGGGGACGTCGTTGGCAGTGGCATCAACCTTGGCGATGGTGACCTTGTCCTTGAACTCGGAGTTGGCGTACAGGGTGGCCAGCTCGTCGTACTTGGGAGCCAGAGCCTTGCAGTGACCACACCAGGGGGCGTAGAACTCGATCAGGACGTCCTTGGTGTCATCCTTGACGATGTCCTCGTAGTTCTTGGCCACGACGATGGTAACGGGGCCCTCCTGGGTCTCAGGGATGGGTTCGGACTTGATGCTGGGCTCGATCTTGCCGGCGACGAAGTCCTCGACAAACTTCTTGATGTCCTTGGCAACAATCTTCTTCTCCTGGTCGTAGGGGAACTTCTGGTTCTTGACGGTGTCCTGGATGGCGAAGGCGGGGAACTGGTCGGCCTTGAGGTTCAGGTTGCCAGCGTGGGCCCCGAACTGCTTAGCATCGATGGTGGCGAAGTTGACGGCACCACGCTGAGCCTCGGCGATGGACTTCAGCTCCTCGCTGAGCTCCTTGCGCTCCTCGGGGGTCTCGGCAAAGATGTAGGCCAGGGGCTTGCCGGAGGACATGTAGTCCGAGTAGGTCTCAGGGCCAACCTCGCCAATCAAGGGGGTGGCGGCAGTCTTGGCAAAGCTCTCAATGGCCTCGACATCGAACTTCTCCGAGAAGACGGTCTTGCCCTCGTCAAAGTCCTTGTACAGAACAATAGCAGGAGCGGTGACACCCTCAGCCTCAGCGAGAGCAGCATCGCTGCTTGCGCCGAAGGGGTAGTTGTCACGGAGCTTCTCGGCAACCTTGGTGAAGGTCTCGTTGGAGGCCTTGTCAGAGGCATCGAAGTAGGCAACGAGGACAACCTTGTCGGCCTTCTTGAAGTCCTCAAGGGTGTCGGAAGTCAGGACGGAGACTGCGGGAAGGCTCTGCTTGATCATGTAGGATGTGATGCTGTAAAGGGCATGGTTAGTAAACCGTCTCTGGCGGGGGCCAAGCAGTTGCTGGACTTACGCAGATGCCTTGCGCTGGCCCTTGTAGGGGGTGATGTTCTCCAGGCCACGGAAGACCTTGAGCGTAGGGTAACCCTCGACACCGTATTGTTGGCAGAGATCAGACTCCTCTGTGCAGTCAACCTTGATGAGCTTGATGTCCTTCTCCTTCAGGGTGGTGGCAGCCTCCTCGTATTCTGGGGCGAGGGCCTTGCAGTGGCCGCACCAGGGTGCGAAGACTGGAGCATTCTTGATTAGCTGACAGACTAGCGCAATGGGCGTTTGAGCGATGAGATGACGCACACTCTGCGAGAACAATATCGTTCTCCTTGACAAACGCCTCGAAGGTGTCCTTCTTCAGCTGGGTGACATCTGAGGCGGTGGCAACTGCTGCCGCAGCAAGCAGGCCCCAGGCCATATTCCTGACGGAAGGCATCGTGATGTGTCTGGAGGGTCTGGCCGAAGCGAGAATGTCAGTCTGTGTGTGCCACAAATTGTTGGCCTCTGAAATGCAAGTAGTATGTACTTCGAAAGGCTGTGCGAGAGGACAAAGCGATGTGAGATGGGTGTGTGCAGCAAACCCAGGTTGCAGGAGACGTACCGTGGAAGCTGGCCTTTTATATCAGCTGGCAGCGGGGTGCGGGACGACCGAAAAGCGTGAAACAGCCTGGACAAAAAAAGAAAGTCACCAGTGAAAGTGATGTTTCCTAGTGAATGGCTAGAAGAGAGGAGTATGCACTATCCTCTTCAGTGAAAGGTCGATGATGGGATGGGGGAATAAGAGGAAGAAAGGGAATGGTGGACGTGTCGGTGTTTCGACCTCTGGGATAAAAGATGTCGATAAGACGGGGCAGGATGCACACGCCCCTGCGATTTCTAAGCCCGCCCAAGGGCTCCCTAAGCTATTGAACAGGTGTCTTTTCCAATTCACCAGCCAGCCGCCAGCCAGCCCAGCTCCTCCAGCTCTTGGCGGGCCAGGAACCCCAATTTAGCCCTGCTGGAGGGTCGACCTAGGACCCTAGTTGCCACCATGAGCAGGGGTCCTAGCCTGCCGACATCATGGGGAACCTTGGGAGACTAACATGATCATTGCTGAATTGAGAAACCCCATTGCTAGACCCCCAGACCCCTAGGCCGTCCGTCATCTATTTTGGTACCAAACCTTCTGTGGCGATGATTACACCACAATGCAAATGCAGAAACTCAGTTTCGCTAACTTCAAACCTACAGTGAAATCAATCTGCTTGGGCTGCTGGCTGTTCTCCTGGTGTCTAGACAGCATGTCTAAGTGGACACCCAGATCTAGTCATGAGTGGCAGACAGCAGCTGTTCATGAGGCCACCCGTCCTTTGTCCCCAGGGTGGAGCACCACATAGAGTAGGTACCACAAGGTACACCCCACCTGAGCGGGGGGAACTGCCTGCCTTATTCGATTGACATACTATGTAGTACAAGGCACTGGACCCGCAGCTAGCCGCATCAGGCCAGCGGCTCTGGACGGAACCACTGGCCCGCTAATGCTTCTGCCGCCTCGGCCGACCGCCGCTGTTGCTTTTCCGTCCCACCGTAAGCACCCTTGCCACACTGCTTAGTGTAGTCGAGACGTGCCTAGGTACTGAAGAGGATATCTGTCTTCAACGTCGGAGTGCTTGTCCGTGTTCCTCTTAGCCCTTGGTCATGCACCACTTGTCTTGTTCCGTTCAGGTGTTCAGGTGTACTCCACCATGTGCCATGCCTTTTATATGGCACAACGGTCCGGAATAAGATAGTCTTACGGGTTGTAGTCCCCTGCTCCCTATTCATGGACCAAAGTCATCCTCATCATATGCTGATTGCCTTCTACCGATAGGGGCATACTATGCTAATGACGCCCACATGCTAGATGGTCAAGCGAGTGCATCACCAGATCACTTACGTCTTACCTTGATCTAGCCCCCCCCCTTGTTTTTTTGTACGTTTCTCTCCCTTTTTCTCCCCCTTGTCTGAGGCACGTCAGTGAGGCAACGTAATCCGTTGTCAGGTTTGTGGTAACAGTCTTGGGGCTACGAGGCTGCCAAGCCGCGTTGCAGTGCACGTCCAGCAAAACTTGGCATTTCTATTATATCGGATTGGCGGAGCAGTTGTCTGCAAGACTGGGCTACAAGGCCTGATTCATGGTTCAGCTCCCAATCCTGGATCAACTCTCTTGATCACCATGTCCTCAATGAGCCAGTTTCCACTGAATTCTTGGATGAGATTTTACTTTGGGCCCAATGCCAGTTCTTTTCACATGTACAGATCTGACATGCCAGTTGCGAATTGTGCAGCATCTACTCCTGGCTTGTTGTGATATGCTATGCTATGCTGGTGACTTGGAGGTGTCAAGCAAGTTCCTTCAGGCTCAATTCAACTCTCTGCCAATACGGAGGGCATGGTCAATGCTCGGCATACTGTTCCTCTGTGTAACTGGACCTTGCTTTGTTTTGCTTCTATGGCATACGCTGAATGAACTCGGGAGATAACTATTAGCGTTAGCGTCCCTTTCCTTCAACAAAATAGAAAACGGGGCAACAGACGTTCTACGAAGATGAGACTCCTTGACGGTGAACAGGAGGGAGGTGGGGCAAGTAATACTTGTGACCACAGTGGAGGCTGGACCAACTGATATGACTGACTGTACGAGCAATGTGCCTCATGTGAGGATGCACGGCCAGTTGAACGGGCCCGGCAGCTCTCAACGTTTGCACCACTCCAAGTCACTGCTGGTCAGTGACCACCACCCTGGCCAGATAGGAAAACTGCGGGCATGTGGGAGGGGGAAAGTGTCGACCTCGTCAATCGCAATCTGCTTCACTGGCAGGGGATGAATCTGCCGTCCTTGCCCGTTTCTTCCACGCCGAGCGCACCAGCATGGGAAGGAGCACCTCAATTGCCTATGCCTTCCCCTTCCGCCTAGGTGCCATGAATCCAGCAGCACTCGCACCGGATGGCGACCTGTCTCCGTTGAAGAGCACTCGGTCATGATGGTTCTGTAGCTACCTTGTGCCCACCCGCCGTCGCCTCGCGCCGCCGTCACGATCTTGGATTTTGATTACGAAGCCCCGAGGGATCATCTCACCACCATAGATCATCCATATCTGCTCACGCATCGTCTCGTGCGTGGTTCAGTATCATATTTCCCCATGCACGATCAACAGGACCCATCTCCTGCCCGACTGTTCCGCCACAGCATCGAGAATGAGCCAACACCGCGTCGCCAGGCGCTCAGCCAGTCATGGAGCACTCAGTCACTCCTACACAGCTCAGAGTCGAGCCGGGTCCGACTGCGGTTATCAATTGCCTCCTTTCAAGCCGCTTAGGAGCATTAGGGAGCACACTTTCTTGGACCCTGCCGCATCAGCAGAGGGCATGCTGAGGAAGACGACCGAGACTGGCAACATCGGCATTTTCTCCATCAATGTCACCAGGACCCATGATCAGCTCTATGGCAGGCCCATTGGTCTGCGTGCCCGGGCAAGCCTCGGAGACTTGCGTCAACCACCGCGGCCGTGGTCGCGAAGCAGCGACAGGCCTGCGGCGCGGGACGATCGAAAGCAGCTTCCTTCCTACCGCGACAGCACTTCGGAGATAATATCCATGTATGGATCGGAAAATCACAGCAGCAAGTCCCTCTCTAGCTCGCTCACCACCCCTTGCGATGAATACGGTTCGAGGTCGTACTCGATGACAAGTTGCGGCCCAAGAGGCTATTTCATGCAGAGACCCAATGGCGGCCATTACTTGCAAGACTACCAGGGGAGAATCCAGCGACCGAGGTCCCCTTACCCCTATCCAACCCGTCTACCACGTCATGGAGTTCGTCCTACCTCTCCAGCCCTGACAGAGAGTGGAAATGTAGACTATAGCAGAATGGTGGAGATTGACAGGATCTCTTACGTGAGTTGTGCAGTGCTGTCTCGTTATTCCTTTGGGGGGGGGGGGGGTTAAACACAGAACTAACATCAGGACAGCGAACGACGCATCACCCTCACAAGACTTTGTTTCCCTACCAGACGACAAGGAATCCACTGCCACTGACCGTGAGACAAGGCGCCAATCTCTCTGTGCGATCAGTCTCTGACAATCATGTCGCAACCCGCCTTTACCCACTTCGGCCACAAAACCGGCCTCCGCTGCCAAATCACCTTCATGCGTGTGGCGTGAGATCACGGAGCAGGCTCGAAGTTCGCTCTTCGGACCAGAGTTTGAGGACAATGAGCTTGACATCAATGAGCGGCGGCTATGGTCAGACTTCCTCACGAGTGCGCGGAATTGCAACAACCCCCAAAAAGCCTCTTTTCTACGACTACAGCGAGGAGTTCGAGGATCTTATCGAGCCACCGCCAATTGACCCAATTGCACCCATTCCACAACGCTTTTCAACTTCTTTTCGTCCTGTTGTCTTTCAGAACAGCAGCGTTGAAGGCCCCGAGAGTATGGAAGATGCGCAAAACGAATTTGAGGCTTACCTCCAGGAAGGGACGAGCACAAGCCACCATGCTAAGGAAGTCAATGCTTCTAGTGATTCCCAAAGCCTGCCGACTTGTCTACCATTTCGTGATCCTGATGCGATTCTGCACCAACCAGCGCACGACCACTCAGAGTCACATCCGTCCATGGGGACGGCTGTTTCGGCTGCCAACTGCCTTGAACCACCGTCAGCTTTGGATGAAGGAGAAACATTAGGAAATATGAGCGAGAGGAAGAATCTGGGTCAGAGGAAAGAATTCACGTTCACGGAAACAGCATCGGACTCTTCTACTCTTGATGACCCATCTGAGCCGAAAACGCCAGCCTTGACTACAGGCATGCCGTCCAAAGTCGGCCCACTTCGGGACTCGCAGGACGGTTGTGCAAATGTTCAGGACATCGAGCGTCCGCAGGAATTTGACAAATTGGCAACCTCGCCGAATTCGCCGAAGTACGCCTCCACTGACCTTCTGAAGCCTCACATGACCAGTGCTGAGGTCTCGGCATTGCCGAAGGTGAGCTGTAGTCCGCGCCATGGCAGCCGGTTCTACTCTCTAGGCTCAGGCCTGTCTGATCTGGCATCCTTTGTCCATCAGGTTGATCAACATTTTCAGACACCGCGACCAGAGGAGCCCCCAACCGCCCGTGGCGAATCACAAAGTCCTCACCATCAAGCACAAATCAGTAGGGAACCGACAATTGTCAAGAACAGCCCGTGCTTAGGAGAGAATAAGAAGCCAGGACCAGAAAAGGCTGCCAACACGGTTTCGTACCCCCCGCGGATGTCATCACTCCGTGAAAATAGGAGGAAATTTCCAGTATTGACGGTCAACACCGCAGTAGACGAGCCTCACCAGTATCAGGTTGTGTCGACACGCGATGGCCCAACGTTGAACCCTCAGCCGATCTCCCCCGCGAAGTTGTTGCGCGTGAAAAACAGCATTCCTCAGTTGATGAAGGCTTTACCACCACTTCCTGGGTACGCTCCGGCTCCGGAATCACCCTTTGGGCCAGCTGTTGTGCCCATGGAATTCGAGCCCTTCGAGATATCTCAGTTAACGGATGCTCGTTCTACACTGATTGATGCTTTTCAGGCAGACGAAGCTCCCAAAGGCTACGATGCCTTCATCTTTGACAGGGCTACTAACAAACCGCGACTGAAGTTGAGACACGCAGCGTCATTCGCGGCGGAACGCGAGAAGACTTCCAGGCGCGAGTACATCATCCCGAAAAGTGCCTCCCGGCCTGATACTTCCGCTAAGCGACCAACAACCTCGACTGGAACCTCAACTGTGACCGCGACGGCTGCAGAGTATTCCACCGCCCCCGTGAAGCGAAGACTGCCAATCAAGATTTCCCGTCCCACCCTCAACTCGCTGGTACCTGACGATACAGGCACTGTAAAACGACGGCCAGGCATACAAAAGTCCAGTACTGTGACGGAGCTTGCTTCGCGGGAGCCGATTGATCTGTTCAGCTCCGCCGTCGCCTTAAGAGCTGCTGTGGCAGACAACGAGATGCACTTGACTAAACAATCATGCCCACCCAATGGAATTCATTCTGACACGCCGGTCGTCAAAATCACTCCGTTGGCGAGTATTCGGCAAGTTGCTGCCGACGTTGACACAAGGGGCACATCCCTGGACACGCAGATGGACATGATGCGCATACCAAGTGTCGACTCCCAACCAGGTGTGGCGTGCGAGATGCAGAGCTTCTTCTCTGACAACAGCATTGTAAAGCCACGCCAAGGGCTGAGAAAACGAATTTCCAATCTGAGATTGAGAATTACAGAGTCTCGAAACCATCACAAATCTCCGCTGAGCAAGCTACATCGTGATGACCGGGTTCCGGAAAGCCACCACGATTTCGTTGGTGGTTCCTTGGCCCCTGACGACCAGCCAACGGGCTCGTGTAAAGAGCAGTTCGCATCAACGAGTGACCGCGAATCTCAATCACCCATTTCAGGCAAGCGACGATTGAGAGGCAGACTGGAAAAGTTCATGAAGGGCGCAAAGCACAAACTCCGGACTTGGGGTAACCCCAAACGCAGAACTGATTGATTGGAAATTCTCAGATTGCCAATATGTTTGGTAAGACTTACGTTGGTCTGTGGCAACTGACTTATCTTGGTTTTTGCCATCAAGGGTCATGCACGCGGGACTAGACTTTGATCAAGATTGCTGCTAGAAGTTGAGGGAGGCTCAGTGGAATTGCCAGTCTCAAAGGTGATGCGGAACGTATGGATGATGTGTCACTTGACTGGTTCTGTTTATGCAGGTATATCAAGGTGTGAGGAGAAAGAAATGCATGCGCAGTGGGGAAGACTTGTATCATAAAGCGTCCGCCCCCTGTCCAGAGACCGCTGAGTTGTGGTCGAGTCCGCCAAGATGGTGGGCCTAACACAATATGCAGAGAATTATGCCTACAGTTTGATATACCCATACGTCAGGACAACCATGTGATCAATCCAATTGCTGTGTTATTCTCTTCAGAAAATTTTTGGAATTTACCCTGGCACCCTTGGCATGGCCGACCGTAACTGGGGGGTCATCGACTGATTGTAGAATGCCTGAGTGCGCTATAGTGCCAGGGTGCCACGGTTTCCTTTCACACTGCCCACCTAGGCAGGTGTTCAGATCAAATTGCAGATACGGTCAGAGATTTGTTCGTGTCACGTGAAGGACAGTCCAGGTAACTCCAGATGTCCGCAAATAAACTGTCTGGATAGAGTGTTCCTAGTAGTTATTAAGAGGCGTCCTTTTGGATTAGTGCGGCCTAGTGTTGTACGACTAAAAAGTTAACTTTGGTAATGCAGTTTTGCCGAATACAATCCTTGTGCTGGAGTCTTGTGGCCCTGAGCCACCGCGCGCAGAGGTACACGTAGCGTGTGGTAGGGTGACGCCAACGCACCATCACAGGTGAGGTTGCGGCCGAGATCTTCATACTGGAAGAACTTAAGTACCTTAGGGTATAGAAACTAGCAGATTGATATAGAAGATGGCTGTCACTAGTTCTGTATTCGTGGACAGTGTTTTCTTAAAACAAAAATGCTATATTCATAAATTCTGTATCATACATGGGGGCTCTAAGCACAGTACTGGACTTGTTGTCAACGACGACGACGAAGAATTGCTGTTTTCTTGATATCATCCGGAGTACTTTCATGTCTCATAGTCTGGTTAGATGATGACATATCAAATTCCGTTTGGGCTGGGTGAGTCGCAATACTCACTGATGTGGGATTTATGGCTCGGATCTAGTCAATCAAGTCACTCGTTCGGATGGTTTTCACTGATTCGGACCCGAGCCTAAAAGATAAAATTGATTTTTTTTTGACATTTTAGAAATATTGGCGGAAATGGCAAGCTTATAGCGAGGCCTACCTTCCCTCTTTTCTCGCTCTAGACTTTTCTGGTCGCATGCTCAAATTCCACCACTGCAAACCATACATCTGACTCTGCATGCAAGCTTGAACCACTCCATATTTATTAGTTATTCTGGGCACTTGCAAGCAAATAGAAAACATATCATGGATACATCAAGCACACCCTCACATGAGAGTCTATGCGCCGTCAGGCCAGCAAAGCCAACATCGAAACAAAACTCGCACAAGATCTTTTACGGCTTCCTCGGCTGCGGGCTGGCAGGAAGTCTAAGCACATCGACTCTGGATATGCCTCGGAAGAGAGGTATGAAGGAACAGAAGAAAGTGTACCAACAATGCAGGGACGACCAAGAGAAGCATGAGCAAAAAGAGCAAAAGGTAAGTTCCTCAACCCCGCCTACCGCAATAAGATGCACGTTATTCAGATTCGAAATACAGAAGATCCCCGAGCGACTCCGCAAAGGCTTCAAAGACATTTTGAAGATCCGAACAAGACTCCGCCGACACCGATACGCAGTCAAGCCAGGAAGCCCTCCATTAAAGCAACCACCGTGCTGCCCGCACGGGGATGAGGAGCGATCCAAGACAACACGCAAGGGAAAACAGAACAAGAAGAAGAACGACAGCAATGAGGGTCTCGGCGTCTACGAGTCCGGGCAGATGAGCCGGGGTGAGAGATACAGGGCGCGCCTGTGGGGTCCGACATCGAAGGAGGCGGGACAGAAGGCGGTGTGCGAAGAAGCACGCTGCAGCTCGACGGCGACGAATTATACGTCAAGCGTTGCATCGGACGAAGTCGACGCGGAGATGGAAAGGCTCCTCCAGAGGGTGCAGGCCATCGAGTGGCGGAACAAGGCTCTGATTGCATCGTTGGGTGTGAAGCCCAGCAGGGTGAGAAGGGAGCACCCTGAGGAGCCTTGGGAAGAAGGAAATCGGGTTCGGCACTCTTCTATCGAAGGGGTGAGCAGTGGGGGCAAGAGTCTCGGCACTGCTGCACTGAAGGGGACTGGTTGAATGAAGACTTTTAAATCATGCAAAATCTCGCCCTGCGACGCCTGCCATGGAAGAATGGTAGCAGGCTCATTGCAGGTGGGCTTTTGGAAAATGTGCATATATTTGATGACGATGGTTGGGTATCTGGGGTTCGGGTTGCTGCCATCCAGCAACCCATCATACCATCTAGAGCAGACTGTAGTACAGACCGCGTTGAGACCTTGAAATAAATAAAAAACCTGGGTATTACTTGAAGTAGTATGACCCCATGTGAGCATACTCAGAAGACGCCGCCTCCGATGATGAATAACCTCTCCTCCTCCTTCTTCGCCCATTGAATGATCTTGTTTGCGCCCTGCGTCATGACAGCCCGGGATGCATTCGGCCCCGCAACGCAGTAGAACTCAAAAATCGGGGTGACCCATGCCAGACTCGTGGCATCCTGTCCCGCACAGTGCAATACCCTGAGGTGCGAGTGGCGCGCGTGGACCGAGGTGTGCAACTGGTGGTATAGCGTCATGAGGCGCCTGCGCGAGACGAGCCCATCGGCTTCGCCTGCCTCTGCGTCGTCCTCGTCCCCGGCGCTGATCGGCGAGGACCCCTTTGACCCGGAGAACAGGTCGAGCGATGACATGCAGAACTGCACGTTGGCGCGAGACTTGTAAACGAAGTGGCTGACCTGGCTGCCGGGTGCGATGTTCGCGATCTGCGGCCGGCCGGCCTTGGCGGCAGCTTTGATGATGTCGAGGCTGCCGTTCTTCTTGAGGCTGCTTGCTACCTTGTCGCGCATCTCTTTCAGGTCGTAAAAGGACTCCTTGTCTGGGCTGATGAGGATGATGGCGATTTCATCCTCGGGCATGAGCGTAGCCTCTTTGGCTCCGTCTGCCGGGGCGTTGTCAAAAAAGCTGACGTACATGTAGAGATAGCCGCTGCTGTTGAAGGCTGGCAGGCAGAGAGGAACCCAGTTCTCGCCGCCTCCGGCCTTGATGCCGCCGGACTCGAAGAGCATGTTGAAAATCAACTGCAGGTCGCTGGGATGAAGGGAATGTCGCCGTGGCCGAATGACGCTGACCAGTTTTCCACCAGCAACGATGAGGCCATAGAGCAGTTTTTCGGTGCGTGTCTTGAGGAAGGCATTATTGATTGCGTGCCTCTGGGATTTCCGTACCCTCAGGCACTCTAAAGCGCCCAGGAGAGAGGTTGCGGAGCCCTTGGTGAAGCTGTCGGCTAATGATGACAGCAGGGACTCTGTCCCTTGCAATGGAGTCCGCAGATCTGTGGACGGCCGGTTGACGAAGATCTTCGTGAGGGTTGGGAGTGTCAGGGTGGACAGGATCTGCATGTATAATGCTTTCAGCTGATCCCGGAGCTGTGCCTCGCTCTCGCCGAGCTTGCTGATGGCGACAAAGTAGAGAGGGCCTTCGGTTGCAACGACGAAACGGGTGTTTCCAGCTGTGAATCCCTGTAGCGGGTTCTTCATGCCCTCGTAGAATGATATGATTGTCTGCACGACTCCCATGGACGAGTTGATCAAGCCGAGGTCTCCGTGGCGGCTCCATATCGGCTTCCCAGCAGATGACAGGATCATGTAGTGCTTCAGCTTGGACCTCCACAGGGCCAGCCTCCCGTCATCGTTCAGGGCCCCCTCGGCGGGTATCTCCTCGAACTCGGTGTCAAATTTGCCGAACCTGTCGGCCAGACTGGCCTTCTGGAAGGGTAGGACGGAGGCGGATTGGGACCTAAGCATTGCCCAGGCCTTGCTGTTCTTGTTGATGCCGCCGGCAACGAGGCTGGCGAGGTCGGCAGGGGGTCGAAGGGTGGGCGAGAAGCTCATGATGCTGACCGAGTCGTCGCCGAAGTCGCTGCCGCGGCCGGGAAGTGCAGAGCCTGGGGCAAAGCCTCCGAGCTCGACCGGGGTGGCGGTGCCGCTGGGAACGCGGGACATGGGCTTGGGGTTGGAGGTGACGGCTGTGCCTTCGAAGGTGCCTCGGGAGCCATCGGGGAACGAGAGTGTCTGCACGTCGATGGAGGAGAGCGCAGTGGTGGGCTTCGAGAGGTGGCCAGCATCGACCTGGACCGAGGGGCGCCTCGGAGGCAATGGCGGTGGGCGCTGGTCGCCCAGGTCGGTGGCCGTTTCTGAGGGGGAGCCTTTGGCAGCGGCCGGCTCAGTGCGGCCGGCGCCGTGGTTGGAATGAACCATTTTGGGGGTCGTGAGGTGGATGTGTCATGTTTTGGTTGCTTCAGCCTGCTGGACGGATGCGCGGCTGACAACATTGAAGAAACCCATCAACGGTCGTGGTTTTGGAGCGCATCCATGCTGGCACAGGACCCTGCCGTGTATGGTGCGTGCGGCATGCTAGGCCTTCCATGATTAGAGTTGAATGTCGTCAGGGGAGGTCTCATTAGAAGCAGCCCCCGAAACTCGGTACACCGCTTTGATGCATAAGCAAGCGCCAAGCCAGCCAGGACCACCACTAATTAACCCTTATTCAAAGATACGTCTACAGGTACTTTAGGGGCCTCATCTCGTGGTTGCTTATACACCACTCGTTTCCCATATAAAAAGCACTTGAGGGCCAACTGACGACAGGCCAAGAATCAATGCTTCGTTCAAGGCTTCAGCCCGGCCTCTTTCAGAATGCGGTGCACAGTACCGGCTGAAATACGGTTGTCCAGCCGCTCCGCAATGGCCTTGTACGAGAGTTTCTCGCCGTCCGGATTCGCCTGAAAGAGCTCAATGACTTTGTCCTTCTCCTCGTCTCTTTTGCAAGGGCGACCTGTGCGTTTGCCATCTTCGACATGGCAGTCGAGAATCAGGAGTGGCCGTGCAGAAGGGTCAAATCCCCGCTTGAGAGCCTTTTTCCACCAAATCTTCTGAGTGTCTGGAGACACGCCAGTGTAGTCGAAAATCTGGCGATGTTCAAAACCAACGGCCAATAGGCTGAGAATTTGCGACCGGGTGGCAATCTCGAACTGGGTCATCGTGAGGAGGGGACCAGTCGACACCGACACCACACAGGACTCGGAATTGTCAGACGAAACTTGAGATGAGCAGTGAACATGCATGTGCAGCGTGATTGCCTCTGCGGATGCCTTCGTACCTAGTGTTACGGGAGGGACATAGGAGAGGCGAGGCTCTCAAGTCTTGCTCAAGATTGTAGAATTTCAAATAATACCTGGTCTGTCTAAGAAAGAAAGGAAGGGAGGAAGGAAGCCTTCGAGGGTTTCAACGCCAGAAGAGCTTAGGGCCTTAGAGGCTGCAGGTGGCCCGTGCGCCCAGTCGCCCACCTTAGCCCCCAGCCCGATGCGGCCATAACACCTAGCTAGGTACGTCTAAGGACATACATGACACCTTCATATAGTGGTAAACACTCAGGACACAGTATATAAAAAAGTGCAATACCAATAACAGTATACAGAGAATACAATACATCTATGGACACATGGCCTCAGCCTCATGCCGCACAAATAAACTACCATCAAAGTATCTCATTTCCGGCATACTAAAGAATTTACATAAGATTGACAGTGATACCGGAAGGCTGTGGTTCTTAAAGAAGAAGAAGAAAGGTTAGTTATAATAAAGAAGTGGGTTAATACTATGGCAGGCATAATAGAGTACAGCCATACCTACATATAAATAAATAAATAGAGTGTAAAAAGGTGGCCAGCTAGCTGCTAGCTAATATTAGCTAGTAGATATATAAACTATATCTTTAAGCTTATCTTAAAGATTATAAGTAGACCTTCTAATTACTAAACCTTCCTTTTATATTATATATAAATATAATATAATTATATTTTAATTTATATATTATAATTAATAATTATAACTTTATATATTATAAAAATATTAAAGTTTTTTATTTTTATTTATTTTTATATTTAAGTAATTAATAAAAGTTAATATATTAATTATTTACTTTTAACTATTTAAAGTTAATAAAGTTATTAATAATATTATTAAATAAAGTTAATACTTTATTAATATTTATTTTATTTAATAATTAATATTATTAAATAAAATTAATAATTTATTAATATTAATATTAAATAATAATAATTATTTTTATAAATAATATATTTATAATTATAAAATTAAATATATTTTTATAAAATAATTATTTATAAAATTAATAATTAATTATATAACTTATATTATATATTTTATTTTATTATTATATTTTAAACTTTAAAATAAAGAAAGTTAATACTTTAATAATAAATATTATAAATATTATAATTTTATATATATAAATAAATTTAATAACTTTTATATTTCCTTTTATATTTATTTTATTTTTATTATATTTTATTTCTTAAAACTAATTTATATTTTTATTTAATTATAAATAATATAATAAACTAAATATTAAATACTTTTTAATAAAATAATAATTTTAATTAAAATTAATATAATTATTTTTATTTTTATAACTTAATTATTTTTATTATTAATAATATTATTATTTAATAAAGTTTTTAAATTTTAATATAAAAACCTTTTAAAATAATTTTTTTATTTTAAATATTTTTAAATATTATAACTTTAAATTTAATTTTACTTTTTTATTTATTATAAATAAATTCTTTATAATATATTTTATAATTTATTAATTTTTAAATAATAATAAAGTATTTATTAAATTAAATTATTTAAAAATATAATATATTAAAATATAAAAATAAAAGTAATATAAAACTTAAAAAAATATAAACTTTAAAAGGAATAATTAAATTTTAAGAATTTTCTTTAAATATTAATTATATATATAAATATATATATTTAATAAAAGTTAATATATTTAAAATAAAAATTAAAATTATTAAAATATAATTATATAATATAAATAATATTTTATAAAAATAAAATTATAATTTAAAGTTTAATTTAAAATATAATAATATAATTATTTATTTAATATTTATAATTATATTATTTTAATTATAATAAACTTTTTTAAAATAAAATATATTTAACTTTTAATTTAAAATTAATTTCTTATTTATTTTATATTTATTTTAAAATATTTAATTTAATTATTTTATTAAATATTTAATAAAATATTTAATATATTATTATAATAATTTATTATTTTTATTAAATTATATAAGAAATATTAAAATAATTAATAATATATATATAATTATTTTACTTTTAATTAAATTAAATTATTTAAATTATTTTTATTATAAATATATTTAATTATTATTAAAAGTATTTAACTTTTAAAATTATTTTTTATTAAATAGTTATAAATAATTTATTAATTATTATTTTATAAATAATTATAAATACTTTATTTATTATTATTTTATAAATAATAATTAAATATATTATTTATATTTTAATATTTATTTTATAATTACTTACTTTTAAATATTTTTATATTAATTTATATTTAAAATACTTTATAAAGTATTTTTATTTAATTTATTTTATAATTAATTATATAATTTATTTTATAATTTAACTTTATTAAATTTTTATATTAATTATTATATAAATATTTTTATAATATATTTAATTTTTATAATTAAAAGTTTATTAAAGTAATTAATTAATTTAATTATATATATAATTTTAATATTTTTAATTTAAAATAAAGTTAATATATTTTAATATTTTTAATTATTTTTATTAATTTTTATTTTATAATAATATATATAATAAATTTAAATTTTATAAATAAATTAATATTTTTAACTTTTATATAAAGATATTAAAGGTTTTAATTTTATTTTTAAATAAAATATTATTTATATAAATATTAATTATTTTAAAATATATATTAAGTTTTTAATAATTATTATATAGATTATTTATATTTTTTTTTTTTTTTAGTTTTATTATTAAGTTAAAAGTAAATAATTAGGGTTTTAAAGAGATAAAATATAATATATTTTTAAAAATTAGTTTAATTAAGTTTATTATATAAGACTTTTTATAGTAACTTTATAATTTATATTTATAATACTATTTATTATTAAAAATGCCTTTTATACTAGTATACTAAGCTATATCTAGTTAGTTCAAGCTAATATATTAAAAGTTAAAGCTATTATAAACTATAAGTTGCCTAGTTTAATATTAGTAAGTATTATATGTAAATATTAAATTTACTATATAATTTAAGTAAGTTAGCTAAAATAGGTAAAAATAAAGCTACTATTCCTCTAATTAAAGTTTTAGCTTTATTTAAGTAAACACTTATTAAATAAAACTATTTAAAAGTAGTTACTTAGCCTACTATATTATTAAACTAAGAGATAATTAGATAAGGTAATTATACTCTATTATCTAGGTTTATAGTTTTAATAGCTTTATAAAAAAAAAAATAGCTATTAATAACTAAATTTATAATTATATAAAAGTAAACTTTTACTTTAAAGAAAAGTTATTAATATTTAAAATAGTTAATATATTTTTAGAAAAGCTAAAAGATTATAAGCCTAATTTAAAGAAAATTAAAATTTATAAAAATTTTAAATTTAAACTTAAAGGTTTTAATTTAATATTTATATTTATAAAAATAAAAGTACTTATATAGCTTAAAAAAGTTTAAATTAAGTTAAAAATTAAATTAAGTTATAATAAAAACTAATTAAATAAAAATTAATTAAAAATTATAATTATAAGTTTTTAACCTTATATTAAAAGAGAATAATTATTATATATTATTTAATTATTAATAAAAATATTTTTATAATTATTTAAACTTTTAAAATTTTATTTTTATTATTAATATATTAAATTAATATATAAAATTATTAAACTTTTTTAATAATAAAATAAAGTTTATTATTAATATTTTAAAAAATAATTTTTATTAAATAATTTATTATTATAAATATATATAATTTTATTTATATTTTTAAAGTTATTTTATAAAAATTATAAAGTTTTAAATAATTATTTTAAAAAAATTTATTAAATTTAAATAATAAAGTTAATCTTTTAATAATAATAATTAAAATAAAGTATTTTATTAAATTTAAAACTTAATATTTATTATATTTTAATAAATATTAAATTATTTAATAAATTTAATTATTATAATAAAATATTTAAATAATAAAATAAATTTTATAATATTTAATAATATAATTATTTTTTAATATATTTAAATATTATAAATATTTATTTATTATTTTTAATTTATTTTTAATAAATATTAAATTTTATTTTAATATTAATATTAATTAATTATTTATAATATATTTATTTTTAATAAAATATATTAATTTTATTTAAATTATATTAATATAATAATTATTAAAAGTTTTATATTAATAATTATAATAAATTTAATTATTATAATAAAATATTTAAATAATAAAATAAATTTTATAATATTTAATAATATAATTATTTTTAATATATTTAAATATTATAAATATTTATTTATTATTTTTAATTTATTTAATAATATTAATTATATATAAAATATTAAATTATTTTAATTTATTTTTAATAAATTTATATATATAAAAAGTTTTATTTTTATTATATAATATTAAATAAACCTTTATTTTTAAATTAATAATAATTTTTAATAATATTAATTATATATAAAATATTAAAATATATATTTTTAATATTTAATTTAAAAATATTAATTAATATTTATAATAATAAATATTATTTTTAATTTTAAAGTTTAAATATATATTTTATTTAATTAATTAATTATTATATAATTTTAAATATATTAAAAATTAATTAAAAGTTTAATATTTATAAAAGGAATTTATTTAATTATATTATAATAAAAGTAATAAAAATATTATAACTTTTTTATAACTTTAATATTTATAATAATAAATATTATTATTATAAATAATTTTATATATTTATATATTAAAATATAAAATATTATTAATAATAAAATATTAAATTTTATTTTAATATTAATATTAATTAATTATTTATAATATATTTATTTTTAATAAATTTATATATATTATTAAAGTAATTTTTAATTAAAAATAATAAACTATATAATATTAATAATAGAAAATATTTTCTTAAATTTAATAAATTTATAAATTTTACTTTTATATTATTAAAATAAAGTAAATAAAATATTTAATATTATTAAATATAATATAAATATTTAAATTATTAAAAATAATTATTTATTTATAAACTATTTATTAAATATAAATTAATAAACTTTAAAATATAATAATTTTATATAAAAGTAATATAATTATATTTTTAAATAATTATAATTTTAATATTTTTTTATATTATTAAAAATATTTAAGTTAATAATTTAAAAATTATTTTAATTTATTTAATAATATTAAAATTAAATTAAATAATATATATAATTATAAATTATATTAATTTTTAAAGAATTAAATTTTTATTTTATTTTTATATTTAGTTATTATAAATATTATATTAAATATTAAAGTTTTTAAGTTTATAATACTTTTAACTTTAATTTTAAACTTTTAAAGATAAATAAATATATTTATTTAAAAATTATTTATAATTATAAAATATTATTTACTTTATAATAAACTTTAATAAAATAATTAAAACTTTTATTATATTTAATATTATTAATTAAATTATAATTATTATTAAATTTTAATATAAAACCTTTATTAATAATATTTATAATATATTTTAAAAATTATTATAAAATATTAAATTATTTTAATAAATATTAAATTTAAAATAATCTTTAATATTATTATTTTTATATAAAATAAAAATATTAATATTAAATTTTTAAACTTTAATTTAATTTTAATAACTTTATATAATAATATAATTTATATAATAATTATAAAATTAAACTTTAAATTATTTAAATTTAAAAATATTATAAAAATACTTTTAATATAATTTATTTTAATTAAATTAAAGAATTATTTAATATTAAAATATTTAATAAAGTTTTTTTAATTATTAAAAATAATATTTATATTTATAATAAAACTTAATTTATATTATTAAGTTTTATAAATTAATAAAATTTTATTTTAAGTTATAAAAATAAAAAATTAATTAATATACTTTAAAATTAAATAATAAAATTTTATTAATTAATAATTAATAATATATTAAATTTAATTATTATTATTATTTATTTTTATATAAAATAAAAGATTTTTAATAAAATTTATAAAACTTTATAAATTAAAATATATAAAAAACTAATAAAATATTTTTTTATTTTTATAATTTAATATATTATTTATAATATTAAAAAAATAAATAATTATTAATTTATAATTATTTAATAAATAAATTATTTTAAATAATTATTTTTTTTTATAATTAAATTTAATTAATATTATATATAATAAAAGTTTATTATAATTATTAATATTTTTATTTTTTATTAATTTTTAATTTACTTTATTTATTAAAATTAATTTATAATTATAAATTATTAAAACTTTAAGTATTTTAGGTTATATTAATAAATTATTATAATTTATTAATTTATATTTAATATTTTATAAATTATTTTTAAAAAGTATAAAAATTTTATTATATATTTATTAATAATATAATTATTTTTAATATATTTAAATATTATAAATATTTATTTATTATTTTTAATTTATTTTTAATAAAATATATTAATTTTATTTAAAAGTTATTTTTAATTATTTATTAATTAAGTTATTTAACTTTTATATTAATTTATTTAATTTATTTATTATTAAAATATATTAAAACTTTTAAAATTTTAAATTCTTTTAAATATTTAAATTTTTAAAATATATTTAAATATTATAAAATTTTATATATAATAATTTTATATTATATATAAATTTTAAAATTTTTAAAATATAAAATTATTTTTATTATTAAATAAATAGTTAATTATATTAAAATAAATAATAAAATAATATTTAATTTATATTAATTTTATTTAATTTAATTTAATTTTATAAAAATTATTTTTTAATATTTTTAAATTTATATATATAAAAAGTTTTATTTTTATTATATAATATTAAATAAACCTTTATTTTTAAATTAATAATAATTTTTAATATAATTTTAATATTATAATTTTTATTAAAAATAATATAATATTTATTTTTAAATAAAATATATTTTTATAATTATTAAATTTATTATATTTTTAATTATTATTTATTAAAATTAAAACTTAATTATAATTTTTAAATTTAAAATAATTTATTTTATTTAATTTATTAAATATTTATATATTATATTTTATTTTTAAATTATTTAATTATTATTTTTATAAATTATAATATTATATATAATATTATTAAATAAATAATATTAAATATAATTTTAATAAATTAATTTAATTATTATTTTATTAATATTAATATTTATTTAAATAAATATAAATTTTAAGTTTATTATTTAATAAATTATTTTAATTTTATATTTAATACTTTATTATAATTAAAAGTATTTAATAATATTATTATTAAAAGTATTTTAAAAGTTATTTTTAATTTTATTTAAAATAATTATATTAATTATATATTATTTATTATTAAAATATAAATAAATAATCTTTTATTAATATTTTATTAAAACTTATAAATATAATTTTATTTATAATTAAATTATTAATAATTTAATTATATTATAATAATTAATTATAAATTAATTATTATTAAAATAATAAATATTATTTTAATTTTAAAGTTTAAATATATATTTTATTTAATTAATTAATTATTATATAATTATAATAATAAAATTAAAAATATTTATATATTTTTAATATTTAATTTAAAAATATTAATTAATATTTATAATAATAAATATTATTTTAATTATAATTATATAATAATAATTTTTAATAATATTTATATAAAAATATAAAATTAAAATATATATAAAATATTATTATTAATATAAAATATAATATAAAATAATTAAAAGTTATTTAAAATTTTTAATTAATTTAAACTTTTAAAAGTTTATATATATTATTATTATAGATTTTATAGTTATTTTACTATTAATATTTTTATAAATATTTTATAAAATTTAAAAGTTTTAATTTTTAATTTAATAATATTAATTATATATAAAATATTAAAATATATATTTTTAATATTTAAATATATAATTTATATTATTAAAATTAAATAATTATTTTAATATATTAATTATTATTAAATAATTAATTATATTTTAAATTATTATTTTAAATTAAAATATTAAATTTCTTTTATATTTTAATAAAGTTTATAAAAGCCTTTAAAATATATCTTTAAATAATAATAATTTATTATTTTTAAATAAATAAATAATTTAAATATAAAATTAAAATATAAAATTAATATTTTACTATTATATTATTAAATATTTTAATTATAATTAAGTTAATATATTTTTAACTTTATAATAAAATTTAAATAAAGTATATTTATATATTTTTAAAATAAACTTTTATAAGTTTTTATTTAAATTTAAAATTTTAGATTTATTAATAAATTAATAAACTTTAAATTTTTTATAAATTATAAATATTTAGTTTATTTAAAAATATTTATAATAAAATATTTAATTAATTATAAATATAATTACTTTAAATAATAAAATTTAATATAATATTTAATATTAATAAATTAAGTTTAATATTAATAATAAAGTTTAATTTAAAATAAATAAAGTTTATAAGTCTTTTTAAAATTTAAAATATTAAATTAATAATTTTTAAAAAACTTTTATATTATTATTATTAAAATTTTTTATTAATATATTATTTAAACTTTAATAAAAATAAAACTATATTAATTTAATTATTTTTATTTAATATTTTTATTATATATAATTTATAAAAACTAAAAATTTAATTAATAAATTTCTTAATTTTTATTTATTAAATATATTAATTTATTAATTAAAAGAAATACTTTAAAATTAAATAAATATTTAATTAATAATTATTTAATAAAATAATTAAATATTTAATTTAATAAAAAATATAATTTAAAATATAATAAATAAAAGATAAAATATAATTTTAAATATATTAAAAATTAATTAAAAGTTTAATATTTATAAAAGGAATTTATTTAATTATATTATAATAAAAGTAATAAAAATATTATAACTTTTTTATAACTTTAATATTTATAATAAATATAATAAGTATAATTATATTTATATATAAATAAATAAATAAAATATAAAAAGGTAGTTAATTAGTTATTAATTAATATTAATTAATAGATATATAAGTTATATTTTTAAACTTACCTTAAAAACTATAAGTAAACCTTTTAATTATTAAACCTTTTTTTATATTATATATAAATATAATATAATTATACCCTAACTTATATACTATAAATACTATATTAAATAAGTGTGTGTTTAAAATCTTAATATAACGGTACGGGTCTTATAAGTGTTAAATTCTAAGTTTAAGCAACTTAGAATTATAGTCTTTTAGCCGGGACGCCTATCGCGCAACACTTAATAGATCCATCTTACTTAAATTACATTACTATATAAGGTATATATATCCTTAAATATATCTAACTACTTAAATAGGTACCTAGGTAGCTAATTAAAGTTATAAAATATAAGTTTTAATATTAAATACTTTAATTAATACTTTAATTATTAAATTAATAGTTAAATTAATAATAATTAATAAATATTTAATATTATATAATTTTATTTTCTTTTTTTAATATAAAGTTAAAAGATTTATAATTATAATTTTTTAATTAATTTCTATTTAATTAGTTTCTTTTATTATAACTTAATTTAATTTCTAACTTAATTTAAACCTCTTTTAAATTATATAAATACTTTTATTTTTATAAATATAAATATTAAATTAAAACCTTTAAGTTTAAGTTTAAAATTCTTATAAATCTTAATTTCCTTTAAATTAAACTTATAATCTTTTAACTTTTTATAAATATATTAATTATTTTAAATATTAATAACTTTTCTTTAAAATAAAGGTTTATTTTTATATAATTATAAATTTAATTATTAATAGTTATTTCTTTTTCTATTTATAATAAAGTTATTAAAACTATAAACTTAAATACTATATATAATAATAGAGTGTAGTTACCTTATCTAGTTATCTCTTAGTTTATATAGTAGGCTAAATAACTACTTTTAAGTAGTTTTACTTATAATATAGTAGAGCTAATAGTCTCTTAGGTTCGTTAAATAAGTATTTATTTAAATAAAGCTAGAACCTTTAAGGGAATAATAGCTTTATCTTCACCTATTTTAACTAACTTACTTAAGTTATATAGTAAATTTAGCACTTATATATAATGCTTACTAGCGTTAAACTAGCTTATAGTCCGCAATAGCTTTAATTTTCAATAAACCGGTTTATATTAAGGTTAATAATACTAGCTTAAACTAATTAAGTATAGCTTAATATACTAATATAAGAAGGTATCTTTTAATAATAGATAACATTATAAATAATTATAAAGTTATTATAAAAAGTCTTATATAATAAACTTAATTAAGTTAATCTTTAAAAGATATATTATATTTTATTTTTTTAAAATTTTAACTATTTACTTTTAGTTTAATAATAGAATTAAAAATATAAATAGTTTATATAATATTATTTTATTATTATTTCTTTTTTATAAATAATTATTATTATTTTTATAAAATATATTTATAAAACTTTTATAAAAATACTTTTTAAAATAAAGTTTAAAATATTAATTTATAAATATATTATTATACTTTATTTTCAAATTATATAAAAATAATAAATTATAATAAATTAATTATTATAAATAAAGAATAATAAATTTAAATTTATATATAAATTAAATTTAATTAATAAATTTAATTAATTTAATTAAATACTTTATTATTTATAAATAAACTTTTAATTATTTAAATAATATAAATTTATATTACTTTAATTATTACTTTTATATATAAGTTAAATTAATTAATAAAAATATTTAATAATATTATTTAAATTTTAACTTTATATTTAAATTTTTTTATTTAATAAATTATATAATAATAAATAGTATTAAGTATACTTTATAATATAAATATTCTTATTTATTTATACTTTATTATAAGTCTTACTTAAAATAATTATCTAGCTTTAATTTTATAGGTCTAGGCTCTTATAGGTGTTGAGGTATTAAGGTGACTGAGATGGACCCGTTGAAGACTATACGATAGGTATCCCGGCTAAAAGACAACAATTCTAAGTCCCCCTAACTTAGAATCTAGCACTTATAAGCCCGTACCGTCACAGTGACTGCAATTGGGATTCCAAAATTTAATGCTGGCCCCTAGAATTCTACATTTTATCACTACGGCCCACAACCCTTAGAAGCCACCCATTACATAAGGAACATCTCTATTAGTTGCAGCTAGATGTTCAACATCAGGTGGAATAAGAACAATCTAACACCTTGTTCAACCTAATCCTCTAGTTTAAGGCTTGAATGAATGCGGGTATGCCGGACATAGTTGAATTTCTTTTTTACGGTTGTTTGAATTAAGATGTCATTTCCTCTCTTCCTAAGCCTAAAGCAATGAAATGAGTAAATGAATAGGAAATGATACTAGATGAAACGAAATTTCAGAATTTAGCGGTGATTCCGGGTTTTAGTGTCCATAGCCGGAGTTGCTTCATAGATTAGGGCGAACATTGAATGACTATCACTAAGGTATGTAAGTATATACATACCACGTGATCTTCGAAACCTCTGTTTAGGGAATATGAAGAGTTGTGGGGAGGAAGTGAATAGAGACTTTCAGCATCAAATAGACAATATCAGGCTATGGACTCGAAAAGACACCCCGAGAAAACCCTACTTTTTCGCACTCAAGATGGCTGAAACGGTCTTGAAAACTAACGGTTGTAATAATTTTGACGGCGAGTAAGTAATCACGTTTTTAGAATACTTCAATGTTAACTCCAAATACCGGATGGTGCTTCTTTGAGGAACTCGGAAGCAATCACACCTCTCGCTACATACCTGAGTACTTGAGTAGGTATGTAATTTTGAGGTTGCAGCGCTGAATGGTTCAAGCAAAGTGAAGATCGCGTGCCAACTGGCACCAAAGAGTTTTGAAGCGACCATGCGGGATTGCAACAGAAAAATAACATCATAGTCACAGGACTGGAAAGTCTTTTGGCTTCTGGGCTGCATCCCCGCACCCCTTGGTGGGGAGCCAAACGGCTTGGCTGGGGGCGACGCGTCAAAGTTTCGGGTCAAACACTGCCATGCAAAAGCCAAGGAGCAAACTTCGGTGGAAGTCGAAGCTGCTTCTCAGCCCACGGTAGACCCACTGCACCGCTCTTGTTTGGAAGTGGTTTCGTTTTCAATCCCTATATATGTAAAATGTACGTGGCGCCTTTATATAGTGGTAAACGCTTAAGACCCAGCGTCTGAAGAAATACTGTGCTAATAATAGTGGAAAGAGAATGTAGTACGTGGGCATGTGGTTGAGCCTCGTACCGTATAGATAAGGCTGGAAGGTATCGCTCCCGACGGCGCTGTATTAGAAAGCCGGTAAAGTAGTTATATGGCGAGACTAAAATAGTCTCTTAAAATAGCCCCTATAAGAAGAAGAATCCTATAATGTAAGACCCAGCAAGCTAGCTCTTCCCTATTAACATACTTAATAGCCACCTAGATCTACCCTTATTAAGTAAGCTAGATATACTATAGTTCCTATTCTAAGTATATAGCTAATAGAATAATAATATTATAATAGTAAACCTATTTAAGAAAGCCTTTCTATATAAATTCTATAAAAAGATTAAAACTCTTTTAAAAAGCTAAGTAAAGTTTATTTACTATATATTAAATAAATACTATATAAGGAAAGTAAAAGTCTAGGCACCTAAGAATTAAATCTTCCTCCTTTAAGTATACTATTTTATTATTAAGAATTTATTTACTTTTATATAATATATAAGGAATATAGTGGAAGAGGGAGCCTTATAGGGGAAGCTAGTAACTCTATGTGTGGATAAGTTTAAGGGTATATATTAAGTAATTATTAACTTTATACTTAAAGTATAAGCTAATAGCTAGTCTAAAAGCTGAAAAGATAATAAATAGATAAATAGTTAAATAAAAAATACAATATAGCTAAAGCCCTCTCATTTAAAAGCAACGGTATTACCAGTCACACAGGGGCTATGCGATCAGACATAGTCGAAACCAGGCCCATGTGTTGCCATAATATATCTGTGTCCATTCCCGTTTACTCTGAGGTTCAGCTTTATCAGTAGGTCTTCTTTCATCCCAACATCGTGGCCATTTACCGAAGGTCCGTAAGTCTTATAATAGTGTAAACCTACCAAACCCCATCGAAATGTCTCAAAACATCAAGACAATACCCACTTCGGAGTACGATGCTGTGGTCAAGACGGTGCAAACCTATGTCGACGGCCTGGCTGCTGGCGACAACAATATAATGCGCCATGCGTTTCACAAGGACGCAACCATGTATGGGTTCATTGCGGACAAACTCTTGGAGGGACCAATCGCGAATCTGTACGGCTATGTCGACTCTGTCGGTAAAGCGCCAAACCTTAAAGCGCGCCTGGATGTGCTCGGGATTACCCCAACGACGGCCGTTGTCAAAGTGGACATGGAGAAGGACGCCAGCGGCAACAATTACACCGATTTCCACACGCTGATAAAGCTAGACAACAAGTGGACAATCATAGGAAAGACTTTCCATACTTACGCCTCATGAGCGCCCCGGGCATTTAGGACGTAACACACAGACAAGGCTAGGAGGCATCGTTGCATTGGATAGTTACTGGCCGACGATATGAATATGCAACGGGGGAAGGAGGATATAGAAGGGAAGAATCCTCAATTGACCTGATCATAAAGCTTGAAAATGAAATCTATATACGGGATCTCACACCCCTCTTTTCTTAGTCTTGTGAACAGTTCAATAGGAAAGTAGATGATCATGCTCCGCATATCCTAATAACGCCGGACATGCCTTTTAAGAAGCCCAGGCTTACCGCCTATCCATATAAAAGATAGCATAGCTGTCGCCAAACTGACCGAGGCCAATACAATATTCATGTTTCCATAGCCAAGGACCTGCTTGAGCTCTCCCGCTAGGGCTGGGCCAACAGCGAGACCCAGACTAAAAACCATCGAGTTCAGACCGTATAGCTGCGCGTAAGGTCCTTGTTCGCCGAAGAAGTCGGGATTCGCTTCGTAATACTTTTGGACAACAGATCCTGCCTCAACTATGGACGGCGCACCAATAATGGCCAGCCCTATGCCACAAAGCGCGAGAAGACCACCATACAGTAGTATCTGATCCTTGCCACCCGGGTGAGGAAGGCGGAGCAGGACCAGAACTGGTATGAGGTAGGTGTAGCCGATGACCGCACAGGGCTTCGTTCCATAGCGATCGACAAACCAACCGGCGAGAGGCCCGATGATGAGGTCGAAGGCACCAAGGGGCAGGAAGAGCAGCCCGCCTTTGAGCGAGTCAAATCCGAAGAGCTCTTTCGCAGTCGTAGGCACGGTGGCGTCGAAGCTGCCCAGCAGTAGGGCCTGGACGAATGCGACAAGAAGAGCAGTAAGAAGCCTCGGGTCCGTCATACAAGGCAGAATAGTAATCTTCTGTGCTATTGCGGGCTGATCCTTGGACAATTTGAAGTGGTCCTTCTCTTGGCCCAGCAGGGGTTCCTCTTCCCCTTGCTCGCCATGTGACGGACTTGAGTCACTGCGATTTATGCTTTGATCTTGGGCAGCCTCGGGGTCACCAGCAGATGGTGGGTCCGTTATTTCGTAGCGCTTTGCAACCTTCTTTTCAATCACCAGCACCCGCATGATGAAATCAATCGCCAGTATAGCTAGGCCAATACCGAAGACACCGACATACCCGGTCTTCTCGTACAGAACACCACCAAGAAGTGGAGCAAGTAGATTGCCAACAGATATAAAAGAAAAGATCTGTAGTACCTGATGAGATGGGGGATTACCTCTAGTTTAATCGACAGGAATACTCACCGAGCCAATAGTCTTCCCAAGGTTCTCAGGTCCCACCGTCTCTAAGCACAAGGCCAGCCCTATCGTCCAGACAAATCCACCACTGATCCCCTGAAGCAGCCTCGCCACAACCAGGACAGGTATATTGGTTCCGAGGAAGAGCAAGAGGGTAGCGAGCATAAGCGCCAGCAGGCCCAAGAGGAACGGCGCCTGCCTGGTGGAGGTCTTATCCGCGACATAGCCTGCAACGGGACTGAAAAGCACGGAGGCGCCGGCATACGCGGCCAGCAACCCGTCGACGTGGGACTGCACCTGGTCGTCTGGAAGGCCAACACGATCCTGGAGCATGTACGGAAGAATGGGGACGACAAGGCCGTAGAGGAACAAGTCTGTGAAGAGACCCACTGCCACGGTGGACACGATGAAAAAGGTGTTGCTCCTCCATGACAGCCCGGCAGGCTCGACACTGTAGTCATTACCTATCTGCAGTGTGCTTTTAATCTGCCCTAGAAGGCGTCGCTGCATGGAAGGCATGGCCACCGAGCTGACGGGCACCTATTTGTTTGGTGCCTAGGTATATGACCTGGAGGCTCGTGTTGTTGAATGGCAACGTAGATATTGGAAATTCGGTGGGCGTCAGCTTCTGGTCGAATGAGATTTTTAAGTCGCAATGCAATGGTCGACCAGGACAAAAACCAATGGCGCTTTTGCGGCAGAAACCAGCGGTAGTGATGCAATACCTGCGCAGCAATACTCTGACGTCTTCCATTTACAGCACAGCCCTGTGGTAGGCCCAGCAAGGGTTTAACCCTGGACAACCTGATAATAGTCTCAGTGTCCAATACCTCAATGTTGTGTATCAGAATGTAAACATTACCTAGGCACAGCACATGTAAGTACAGATTTTTCCAACACGTTGATCAGCTCTAAAACACCTTTGAGAGTTGAATCGCAAGCCCGCTTCCTCCTGCTAACCGATACCTCAGCCGACAAACCTTCTAGCCCACTGAACTATGTATGGCTTTGGATGTATACGGAATAGAAGCGAAACCAGCAGATACATCTCTCGCTCACCGGCACTTGCTAGGGCAGCATTTGAACTGGTAATCAATCACGGCATTCGGCAGATGTTCGTACAAATATAGCATTGAAATCTCAGTGCTCAGTGTCAACGAAGCCGAAGCCACTGATACGATCATATCATTTACATAGCACTGGTGTCTTCAGGCCTCGTCCAGTCACGGCAGAAACCCACGCGCGTACAAGATGTGAATGCCTGGGTGTTGCACCATCAAGGGCTGCGCCCAAAGGGCGGGTCACATTGTAGCGACCCTGAATAAGGACGATGCTAATAAATTGACGGGCAAGGGTCCAGGAATAGCACGAACCCACGGACACAAAAGTGATTGTGGGCGCGGGGCCCTGGCCCTGGACAGACGACGGACCGCATAAACGTGGATTCGGCGGGCATTCCGGCTCGGAAAGCAAAAGATGAGACGTTTTGTCGCCCACGCGCCCGGGCGATCAAGAAGACACTGCAGGCCGCCAGTCTTAGGCGCCCCCGTGTAACGTTCCCTGCGAAAGCCCGCAATTCCTTTCCATCAGACAAGTGTGACCGGACCATAGATCAGACGCTGGACATGTAGAGTGTAGACACTATGAGTAGGGCTGAGAGGACGAGAAAGGAAAATTGATGATGCTGGCAGGGAACGTCCCGGATGGTACCTGGCGGGCTTACTAGGTATGAGCGAAGTGATCAGAAGAGACCTGCAGTGCAGTTGTTCTCGTGCCATAGAGCGGGTGCTTGAAGTGGCCCTTTCCCCAGCTTTCTCTATCTACACAGTACTGTGTCTGTGTGTCTGGCAGCTGGCAGCTGGCGGCTGGTGAGGCTAGTACTGTGTAGTAGTGCAAGGTGCAAGTTGTCGTCAGTGTCAGTAGCCCGCCGAATCAGGACTAGCGCCCGATGCACGCTGCACGGCCCCTGACGATCTCGGACTGGGAAGCCCCAACTCTGGCCGCTTGGCCGCTTACCAAGTCTCATCCTACACACTGCGAAACGCCTGGCGACCATCTCTCCGACTGAAGAGCGCTGACACGCAGCAGAATGTTAAGTCAGCCGTCCGGAGCCCAGCAAGATTCAATAACTGGCTGGCTTGGAGAGTCGGAGTGTGGCTCACGCAATGGCGGACGTCCGCCCCGGCCATGCACTCGCTCGTCCTGGACTGGTTTGGTCTGATCTGATCTGATCTGATCTGATCTGCCCTGACAGCCCTGATCCGTCCGACCAAGCTTGGACTGGCTGGGGGAAGCCCGAGTCGTGTCAATTGCTAGACATGGAGCCACATGCGACGGTGCCATCGACGAGTCTCTCATCATCAGTCTCTTTGGCGCTGTCATGTGATGCCGGCTGCCTGTCGTCGACCGCCCTGCCGCCCTGCCGCCATGGGCTGCATGGCAAGATGGCAGCTGGATGGGCGCGGTTGGCAGTCAACAACCGCTTGAGCACCAGCAGTGCCGAAGGATGATCGGCATCTCCCACAGCCATCTGACCATTTGATCAGCCAGACAGCTGCCAGATCGCCCGCCCGTGACAACAGATAGGCCCTTCTCGTGTCGGGATCATCGTCTCCTGAGATTAATCGGCAATGGCAGCGTCGCAGCCATCGCGAAGTAAAATTGCACACACACCCTGCGTCGTCGAAAGCGGTAAACCCACATCCTGCAAGGCACGGCTTCGGCATAATTTATTGTCTGGATGGTAGACCAACAAACCATCGGACGGGAATGGATTGGCGTTGGCGTCCTGGTCCCTGTCGCGCCTCCATCAAAAACACCGGCCCAATCACGGCCGCCAGCCCTCTGTGCCTGTCAAGCCTGTCAAGACCCGTGTGCTCGGCAAGGCAGCAGGGTGGGTGTCGCTTAGCCTCGTGGTCGATTAAGTCACACGCAATAGTTCCACAGAGCGAGCCCGAGGCCCAAGAGGCGCGCGCAAGGCATTCAGCACAGGACTGTTTAATCTGGCTTCCAATAAGCGACCGCCCTGGGGCTTATTATTTGCGCCGCAGCGCCTTCCCCGTTCCGGCCACGAGGCGACTCGCCTTTCTCCTGGCCCCGGTGGCCCCAGTCGGCAGCACACCATGGCCAATCGCTCCCCGCCGAACCCCTGGATCCTACGAGTTGTGGTCCCCCCAGACCGAGACCCGCCCCTTTTTTTCTGGCCGGCTGTTGTTTCCCCAATGGAACTCCCTGTACCATTCGACCAAAATCCGCCTCGCCCTCCCAGCGGTTGCGGTGCCAGTTCCTCCTTCCAGAAGACGCTGCTGGTTGCCGTGGATTGCGAACCTCTTTCGCTGCTGCTGCTCCTTTGATTGATGTTGCATGCCCTACACCGCGTAACTGTTCTGCCGGCTCTGGTCACTTTCCGCGTCCTCTCCTCCCGTACCCGCGCGTCCTCCACTGCTCGCCCAAGGAACAAACCATGTTCTCGCGGTGATCATTTGCCGTCCCGGGCCAATTGCACCTCAACAGTCCTTTGCCTTCTCTTTGGTATATCCATCATGTCGCAGGCCATGACCCTCGAGCCCTCCCCGGTGGACCTGGACCGGACCATGGCACCGTCAGAACACAACGGACTTGGCACCGCATACGACCACTACCGATTTGACGACGCCCTGTCCTCCTCACAGACACCTGATACACTAGACGCTTCACCTGGTCCACCTCGGGCGACAGCAATCACCCACCCCCAAGAACAATTCGTCCAGCCTTTGTCACATGGGCAACCCTTCCACCCTTCCTCTCGTCCCGAATCAGCTAATTCTGGCGTTCTGCCACCACCGCCACCACCGCGCTCGTCCACGCCGCTCCATAGCCCAAGGAGTACCAGGTCTCAGAGTCTAGCTGCCTCTCTTGGGAGCCAGTCACCCATCCGGCGCAAGCCTTTGAGTCCCACCGCCTCGCCATTGGCCGTTCGTTTCTCATCAAAGAGCTACCACATGAAGCCTCATGACCTCCCGGACGAGCCAGACTCTGGTTACTATTCGCTTGATAGCCCGGACTTGTATGACTTGGGCCCAGCACAGGGTCCAGCTCCCGTAGCCTCCCTCCCCACGCCCCTCGAGCCTCTGTCCGAGGAAGAGTAGGTTTAACCATGTCTTAAATACTCGGACGACAACCGCCAGGCTGACAGGAATGTTTTGCGTGCTAGATTCCAGGGCAAGTGGCCGTCATCCCCGACCGGGCCTATCGCGCCGGCCCCTTTGGAGGTTCGAAACATTCCAGACCTCAGCCCTGCACCACCTCAAACGGACGGTTTGACACAGCCCAAGCAACCCGCAAGTGCTTCAGACGTCACTCTGGCCACTCAGGGTCTAGGCCAGCCCGACGCGGAACCAACCAGTCCCAATAATCATAATACTAGCAGTAGCATGTCTATGTCTGGCCGGCCGCCCATGCCCCCACAGCTAGATCTTGATTATCGAAACTCAATCGCCCAACACAACAACACTCTCTCTCCTACTCTGGACAGACCACCAGACAGCGCATCCAGTTACCGCAGCCACGGCAGTCTCAACAAGCCACTACCAAGTCCGCCGCCTCCGAAGTCACCAGCCGGCTCCTCCAAACTGAGCAATTTCTTTGGCTGGGGTGCACCATCGCCGTCCAACACCGACCCGTCCAAGGACAAAGACTACTCTCCGATACCATCGCCAGTATCACCCAAGCCCAACGAATATTCCGATGAATCTCCAGTATCGACACGGGACCCAAATTCTACCCAAGTACCAACCCTCGAGGGCAACGCCCTCGGATACGTCGAGGCATATTTTCCCACACCGCCGAATTCCTATACGCTGGTGTCGCCCGTTGTCGAGATCGAGGAGATGGAGGATGAGCTGAAAGCCATCAGCGCCGAATTGGCCTCGTCCATTCGGCGCGAGATGGACCTAGAGGACCTGGTAGACAGGTTACAAGCAGAGATCGCCAACCCCCAAGCACCTGGGAAGAGGACCAGTGATTACTTCTCAGACTCTGGTTACAGCACGGCAAAATCCGGCGAGTTCGAGAACCCCAGAGACGAGATAACGACCATTCAACGCAAAGCAGAGCAAGAAAAGGCGCAGCTCCGGCTCGAACTTACAACCAAGCTGCAGGAGGAAAGGGGCCGTCGCAATGCGCTCGACCAGCAGATAAAGGAGCTTGCCGACAAGGCTTCGCAAGCCGACGCTGCCCAGATGACCAGCAAGGACGCCGACGCCAGGGTCAAGGAGCTGGAAAAGTCGTGTGAGGATCTCCGTCGCAGGCTGTCCGAGGAGCGCCAAGTCAAGGACAACTTCGAGGACCTGCTCACAGCTCTCAAGGGGGAGCTTCAGAATGCCGCACTGGAGCGGGACAACCTGCGGGATGAGGTCGTTCCACAACTGCGCGCACGGGTCGAGGGCCTCGAAGCACAGCAGGCTGACAATGAGAAGCTGGCCTACGAGACAACCAAATTACAACAGGAGCTGCAGGAGATCAAGGATTCCAAGGCGAAGCACGACACGCTCTCGCGGCTGAGGTCAAGTTCCGTCACAGGCCAGTCGTTCAAGCTCAGCCGCCCACCGTCTGGGCTCCACTCCACCGGGCTCTCCCGGTCCAACACCGTTAAGGGCGGGCACGTCGAGTCTAGAGACGTCCTGTCCGAGAGGCTGAAGGATGTCGAGGCTCAGAGAGACGCCCTACACAGTGCTCTCAAGAACCTGCTCGACAGGCAAGACTTCCAGAACCGGGAGAACGAGAAGAAGATCAAACTGTTAGAAGTCGAGCGAGATCGACTATTGTCAGCGTCCCCCAGGAAAGCCGGCTTCGATAGGGAGGTCTCAACGCTGCGCGAAGAAGTCAACATACTGCGACGGCGCGCCGAGGAAGCTATCGAGCAGAAATGGCAAGTCGAGAAAGGCCTAATAGGATTGAAGAGCGATCTCGACAGAGCTGAGGAGGAGATCACCTCCCTGAGGGCGCTCCTGAGTGAGAAAGACATCCTGATCCCAGACTCCTTCTCTCGGTACAGCAACAACTCGGCCACAGGCGCTCCAGGACTGCCAGCCACATCTTCGTCATTGGAGAAGGCATATGAAGACCTGCAAAAGGCGTACAAAGAAGCGCTTGAGCGTATCAAAGACCTTGAGATTGGCGGTACAAGTGCTTCTCAGGATGAGAGGACCAGACTCGCCATGGAACGACTTGAGCAATCACTCGCATCCGCCGTTCACGATCGCGATGACGCTCGCCACGAGGCGGCCTCGCTGCAAGGCCAAGTCGATAGGCTACAACAGTCCGAGAAGGACCACATGGAGGGTGAAAAGGACCTCGCGGACCAACTCAGGGACTCGGCCAACAGGGTTGAGGAGCTCACCCAGCAGGTCCGAGCTCAACTCGCCATCAATGCCTCCCTCCGAAGCCGACTCGCCGAGACCGTTGCCAGAGGCGAGGCCGGTCAAAAGGCCAACAAGGAGCGGCTTGCCAGCATGCAGAACCGCATGCGAACACTCGAAGAGCAGGTCGTTGCTGCCCAGAGCGCCGCCGAGGATCGCGTCAACCGCCACGAGGAGGAGCTCAGCAAGCTGCGGGAGTCGACCAGCGCCAACCTGCAGCGGCTGCGCGACAGTGGATTGCGATCGCCCCGCCTATTCCCTCCGAAGTCGCCCTTGTCGCCTCTCCTGTCGCCAAATGGTGGGAGATTCCCCCGGATGCTCAGCTCCCATTCCCGAAAGAGCTCCCGAAACCGCCCGTCGAGCTCCGGGAATAGCGAGGATGAGGAGGACACGTCTCAGGTCGAGACCCTGAAGGCCCGCGTCGCCGAGCTTGAGAAGTCTCTCGTCACTGCCGACTTTGAGATGCAGGAAGTTGTGGGTAGGATGAACACGGCGCAGATCGAGGTCATGACCCTCCAGGAGGAGAGGGAAACGGCCGCGCGGGAGACCAAGAGGCTGCAGAAGCTTCTCGAAGCCGAGAAGGTCAACGCCTTCCAACAGCGCTTCAACACCATTACCTCCTAATCATTCGAGGACGTTATCTACAACAAAACATTTCGGGAACGCGCTGGACTTCAGCATGGTGCATTTACATCGGACCGGAGCGCATACACGTCCACGTGTAAACCAGTTACTGTATCACTACCCCTACCGTCGACAGCATCCAAACCATTCAGTTCATGCTCGTCATGGGAGCAAACCAACGGCGTTTCTTGATTAACACATCTGGGATTGGACATTGAAAAATGCAGAGTGCATACCACTTGCCGCAAAGTATAAACCGACGACGACATATTCAGTGCTCGTTGTCCGCCTATTCTAATGTCTTTCTTGGCTTGGCTAGTGTCTATTATTCCAGAGGACGAAGGGGCTTTTTTTTAACTTCTCAATATAATACTCATAGCAAACTGTACATATACTTTTGGGAGTTGGGAGGGTTAAGGGCCACTGGAGAAGCAGCTTAGGATATAGCTGTGTCTTGGATCACAATCACGGCCGTCGCGATCGACGATGCCATTTGCATATGTACACGTTTTACTCTTAGTTTCCAGTCTTGCAAACCAGAGTGAACTTACTGTTGCTGATTGTTTCAACATAGTACAGGACTTTGATTCCATTGTGCCCGAAGGAAACAAACGTCCTCCCCCGCTTGAGGTTTGCCACCGACACAGGGTTACTTGCATATCACGTGGAGGAAGCTCGCTGCAGGCCGCCGCCCTTATCATTCTAGAAAATGTAGGTTTGGAGCCTTGGAGCCCAGAGTCTCTCCCTCGCCCTGCCCTGCCCTGCCTTAGTTTACGATCTCTCGAGATGTACACGGCATCCCCACGTCCGTGTGTTAGCAATCGCGGGATATGCCACAAGATCGACAGGAAGTGGCTGGTCAGCCGCATGTGTGTGTGTGTGTGTGTGTAGGAGAGGCTGCAACGTCTTGGCGAGGATTGGAAAAGCGAAGATGGCCTCGTTCTCCCGTGGGGGCCCGGGGGGCGCGTCTTCGTCGTCCATGAGCTGCGGGAGGAGGGATCGGGTGGGTGGTATTATCGCAATGATTCGGTGTACACATCCAGCCAGCCAGCCAGCCAGATCAATAGATCTTGAATCTGGAGGGGAAGGGAGGGTGATGGTTTCATGCTCTGCGCAGAATCGAGGTATGATCCGGAGATTTTGCGCGGAATGGGTTGGATGGGGGTCGCGGTGCAGTGCCCACGGAGAGAAATGCGCGCCCCTGGGTGGCGACCGATTCGCTCTGGGGAGCTGAGAACAGCAACGGATCCCCTCGTATGTTCCTCAGCTCTCATGCGGTCCATGATGGCATGGCTATTCAGTATGGTGATTGATCACTTTTTTTTCTTGGGAGGAACTGGTGTTTGGACTGGTACCGGTTGCTGCAGGGAGCTCAGCCGCACCAGGCACGGGGGTGGGCGGGATGAGACGACTGGATGGCAAGACGGGGTTGGAGGAGGGCTATATCACATCACAGAAGGATGTGCCGGGTGGGGGCCACACCCTTCTTGTCATTCCCCGTGGCTTTCTCCAACGAGCTACGTTTTGCCAGCTCGATGATAAGGCTGGGGCCGCTGCTGCAGGTTCCACGACACCGAGGACACGGCTAGCTCGAGTGCCGGTGTTCTTGGGCATGTCTGCGGGTGTCGTGGGCTGGTGGCCGAGGATAAACCTTAAAGATAGTTTCGGGGTCCTGGGGAACAGCAGCAAGACTTCAATGCATCTCGGACGAGGGGCTGCGATCGTGCATCAAAAGTGTCTTGGTGCGCATCAAGAAAGAGCCCTTCTCGGTGAGTGCGGGACTACACGGCGGGTTTCTGTCTGGCAAGGAGCCAAACCACCCAGCACACCCAAAGCAGCACCAGCAGGCCGAGCCGCAAGTTTCGCTAGTGCATCGGGAATGCGATTATAGTTCGCCCCTGCATGAGAGAGGCGGGTGGGATTGGGCGCCCTTCTAGACCCTTGCTTGGCGGGCTCGAGAGATAAGGGTGGTGGACAGCATTGGCTGCGGAGTTTTGTGAGATGCATTGTTGCCTTCCTTTAACAGCCACCAAGCCCGTGGTCTTGAAATTCTACCGGGTGATGAGTGCGGCGCTGGTGAGACTGGCCGTGATATATGATGACAGAGGCAGGTCAGCCAGCCAACTTTATGGGCACGACGGGAGCCTTGTCGTCGTCCCTGGCAGATGCCAATCTGTACACAATATCACCAGCCCTCGGCGTAATATAATCCAGGATGACCGGGGAAAAAAGCCATTGTACGAGAATGCCAGGTTGTAGTCCGGGGTTGACAAGTAAGCGACATTTGCCTATCTTGCCACAACCAGGAAGGTATCTAGTGTACACCACGATAGTACACAGCATCCTGAGTATCTGCGCGCTGGGTGGTGGGATCTCATGGCATGTATTCCGGCAGCAACAATGCTTCGTGTGGGTGACATGGCCAGACTGGACAAGAGTGTTCGGTCTGATGGGCCGGATCGTCGACGGGCAACTTGAGGGCGCCATGCCCATGCCGGGTGTCGCGGCGAGTCAGAATTCCGCACATGTCAGCCCTGCTCCGGAGAGTTTATATTGTGGGATTGCATCAGACTCGTGCAGAGCTACAATGCTGTGCAATACTGCAACAGGGTTTGGCTCTTGAGCTGCCTCAGGCTGCCTGCCCAGAATAGTGACGATGCGACGTCCTTTAGGGTTCATTCAGGTGTGATTTGTTCGGCCATGGCGTGGTTATTGGCTGGGAGGTTGTCTTTTTGCCGTCCTTTGGTTGCACTTTTCTTGCTGCGATCCAGCTCCCGTCGATGGATACGAGGCTCGGAGTTGGGCGGTTTTGTGCACGCATATGATGGCCGGGTAGGTGTTGGCTCATGGCCGATACGGAGATGTTCTGGAAGGTGGTGGAGAGCGTGGGGGAAATGAGGGTGTGAAGGTTGTTTCGCGATGGACGAGAAGCCAGGGCTGAGGTCAATGAGGCTAGGCAGTCCCGGAGATTTGGGATGGGCGGAACGGAATGGAAGAGGTGGTGTGGCAAGACAAGACCATGAGGAGTAAGTACCAAGGTACAACCACAGCCATCCATCAGCCTGCGGTACCTCCCGCGCGCGCCACTGGAAATGAGCCCAGGCCCCCTGCTTATCTTTGCTTTGGATTCTTACGCCATTCCTTTTGTCTGCACCGCCAACTGCACCTGCATACGGGACGGTCTCACAGCAGCACTCAATTTTTCAATTGTTTACTTTTCTTCTTCTTTCCCTCTTTGCTGCTTGCTTTTACGAGGCAGCGAGGCCAGTGGGGACAGTCGCACAGGGCCACTCGCCTGCATCAGCCAGCCATGTGTGCGCGAGTAGGCACATATGTAGGCTTGACAAGCTTGACAGGCACAGGCCTGACATGTCGGTCCCGCCTGCCCGCACGCTCAACCCCTGCACCGTTGAACCAGCTCACCACCCGAGCGCAACGGCTGTCGGTCTACTGTCTACTATGCAGTACTGTCTACACTACAGTCCAGCCCGATCCTGAGGTCTGCTGCTATGGCTCATGGGCTTTCTTTGTCCCACGCATGAACCCATTGCAGTATCTGGTATGGTGTAAAATGCACCAATTGGCCTTATCAGCAGCAGCCGGCGGCCCAATGGCTGCTCCCTGATCCGAGCTCCCCCATTGTTTCTGTCACTTCCCCCTTGGGCCCTTGGGCCCTTGGGCCCTTGGGGGTCGAGCATGCCCTTGTCGATCGCCTGCATGGCCCACCAAGACCACCAGGACTCCACTACCCAACTTGTTGCCTTTCCTGCCCTTGTCATCCGGTTGGCCTGGCTCTCTTTCCCTTAGCCCCCGGCTTGTGCATACATGCGCAGGCACATGCTTGTCGAGAACGAGATAGATGAGCTCTAAGCTCTTGCTTACTCCGTCCGGCGCACCATCAGATGTCATCCTCGCCCAGGCTCAATCTCGCAAGCCGGCGGTGGGCCTGCCTGCCTGCACATTCTCGGCCCTCTGCTCCGTGGCTTGTTCGACTTGGGCAGCTTGGTCTCCTGTTTCCCTCGCGAGTATTCCCTTTTTATCTCTGGTCCTCACACCCCGCGCCCGGTGTGACCCTGTCGCGTGTGTTTTGCTTTTTCCCTCCGACGTTTAAGGGCGTCAGCGGCGTGCGGCACGACACCTTGGACACCCATCAACTGGCCTCATAATTGCTTCTCCGTCTCCCGCATCTTGTTCCACTCTGGAACCATCCGCTGTCTTCACCGTCCGGCCCGCATCTTGACAGTCCTGCTATTGCTCCAGTCGCTGTGGCTGGGGGCAGCTGTTGTATATTCCAAGGTTGTCTGCCTTCTTCCGAGCTGCTTGCTCCCCTCCGGTCCTTTGCCTTATAGTCTTGACGCCGTCTTATAATCTTCATCTCCTCTCTTTCCCCATATCCATACCCAGAGCCTCTCAGACAACATTCCACTGTCATCAAGCACCTGCCATCTTGTGGATCCAGTTGACCTGGACCCGTCTCCCCGGTTTCTCATTATCCACAAATCTCCTCGTCTCGAGTCAAGAAACACCCGCCGCCCTTGGCAGCGGAACCTCGACTGCCCATCATGGTGGTCATCAATGGTGTCGACCTCAATGCTCTTGACTATGTTCCCAAGAAGATCGACTACAATGGCACCGGCGACGCAGGAGGAGACCCTCTTACAGAAGACCTGAACATTTGGTACGAGGTAGGTTGAATTCGCCCTGGCCGCTGCTTACCTTCGCCATCCATCAACACGCTGTGCTGGTCACTGACCGTTGTGTCTTGAAGACCGGCGATATAGGATGGATGATCACAGCAACTGCCCTCGTCCTCCTGATGATTCCCGGCGTTGGCTTCTTCTACTCCGGTCTCGCCCGCAGGAAGTCGGCCCTCTCGTTGATATGGCTCTCCGTCATGGCCACAGCTGTCACCACCTTCCAGTGGTTTTTCTGGGGCTACTCGCTTACCTTCTCACACACCGCCGGCCCCTTCATTGGCGATCTGGCCAACTTCGGCTTCCGAAACGTCCTCGCCCGTCAGTCCGTCGGCTCCTCCCGCCTTCCTGATCTGCTCTTTGCTGTCTATCAGGGCATGTTCAGCGCCATTACCGTCGCCCTCGCCACCGGCGCCGTTGCTGAGCGCGGCCGCATGTTGCCCTGTGTCATCTTCATGTTCATCTGGGCAACTGTTATCTACGACCCCATCGCCTGCTGGACATGGAACACCAGCGGCTGGAGTAACCAAATGGGCGGCTTGGACTTTGCCGGTGGGACGCCAGTCCACATTGCATCTGGGGCCGCCGCATTGGCCTACTCAATGATGCTGGGCAAGCGGAGAGGCCATGGTACACACGAGCTGAACTACCGACCCCACAACGTCACCCATATTGTGATAGGAACTGTATTCCTGTGGGTAGGCTGGTTCGGCTTCAATGCTGGATCCGCCCTCTCGGCGAACCTGAGGGCGGTCATGGCTGCTGTTGTCACCAACTTGGCCGCCTGTGTTGGTGGAATCACCTGGTGCGTGCTGGATTACAGACTCGAGAGGAAGTGGTCCACTGTCGGGTTCTGCTCAGGTGTCGTCGCCGGCTTGGTATCCATCACCCCCGGTTCAGGTACGTTTCCAGTCCCGGACCTTCCCACCAATGTCTCGTCTGACTGAACAATCTCAGGTTTCGTTCCAGTCTGGGCAGCCTTGCCTTTTGGCGCCCTGGGAGCCGGCTTCGCCAACTACGCCACCAAGTTGAAGTTTGTTCTTCGCATCGATGACGCGCTCGACATATTTGCCGTTCATGGCATGGGCGGTTTCGTTGGAAATATCTGCACAGCCTTCTTCGCCGCCAACTACATTGCGAGATTGGATGGGGTCACCGATATTCCTGGAGGCTGGATTAACCAGCATTGGATTCAGATAGGGTACCAGCTTGCAGACTCCTTCTCCGGAGGGGCGTACTCGTTCGTCGGCACATGCCTCATCCTATTCATAATGAACCTCATCCCTGGCCTCCACCTCCGTGCCAGTGAGGAGGCTGAGATCCTTGGCATCGATGATGCCGAGATTGGCGAGTTTGGTATGTTTCAACGCCCTCTGTCAAACAACACTTAAGCGATGCGTGGAGACTGTGAGCTGACCAGACGAACAACAGCGTACGACTATGTCGAGCTCACGCGAGAGGTCTTGAATGATGTGGAGGTCGACCCGGACACGCACAGCAGGTTCTCGGGGGATGCTCAGAGCTACGATCCGAGGGAGAAGAACAGAGGCATACCGCTTATGGACTCCCGCATGTTCAGCAGCGCACAGGCATCACACCAGTAAGCGATCATCCAACCAGCAAACAATATCCAGGTCCACAGGTACCACATGTTTTTGCTTGTCTACACTCTCTCATTTCTTTTGGGTTAAGTTGCTGAGCTTTTGCTGTTGAGGGCAAGGATTTCCAGCGCAACGAGCACAAAGAGCCTCATAGACCGACGGAGTCCTGATATTAGAAGCTGAAGTGGTCGATGCGATCGATACCCTTTTGGATTTTCAGCTATATATAACGAGGAGGTCGTTGTGATTTTCGTTTTGGACACATTGTCTGTCCAGCACCTTTTTATGATGACCGCCATGATACTCAACGAACATACAAAAGAAATGCGGGGCGGTCTTTTGTGTTTGTCTAGTATTTGGTAGCTATATAGTTAAAGCCGCCCTGAGCACCCAGACATGGTTTGCAGTTGGGATTTAGTATTTATTACACATCAATACAGGTTCAGCGTATGGTGTTGACACTTCTGAATTGATCTATTTTACCCTATGAGTATCTTTCCGCCACGTTTGTGCCACCGAAGGATGCGTGTCTGTGGTGGCGCAATCCACTATGATGCCTAGGTGCATGCCAGTGTGGCTGAGTTTCAGCTCACATGATGATCCACATTCTGGCTGCCTCCAGCCATACGAGTGCGTGCCGTCAACGATGCTACTATGAAAATCTCCGGGAAACCAGGACACCACTGGGCAAGTCTACCATCCAGAGCGGCACGCGGCCATTAGAAGCGCAATCTACCGCCGTCAACTTGACGAATCTCAAAATAAAGACAAGGAACACGGTCGGGCTTAAACAGCATGATGATGCTACGAATGAACATTTGAATCGACTTAGCAAATCTTCTGGGTAAACATGGCCAACATCAATGCCTCAAAGAGCAAGTCATCTTCGGTTCTGAGACCGTCCGACTTGGGACCTGATCCAATCGGTACTCTTGGGCGAAACGAAGGCTACATGAGCTCATGGTCTTGGACGGATGACGACTACATATACCTCAATTCGACACCTTTTACTTCCAATGCGCCGTTCTTCCGGCACGGACCGATCCGTCTCTCCAAGGCCGACCTTGTCAATGCCGACACCATCGACGTTCTCGACTGGAAACTGCTATCCTCACGAGACGAGGAGATCGACTGGACGGCATTCCATGTTGCTATCCTGGGAGGCGCCGGAGAATTTTTCAGCAACCCCAGCGACTCCTGCGCTGACGATGAAGAAGAACTGGTTGATGACCTGTGCGAGTGGCTCAGGGATCTTGGGTATTCGAGTCATTCCTTGGGAGCACTAGTGTTCGAAGGAGCGTTTGTCAGGAATCACAGAGAGAAGACCGACGAACGCCCACCTAGTCCTGTCAATGTGAATGAATGGACTGACGTCTATCGTGCACTTTCTCATCGGCAAAGGGAGGACCCATTCCATCTCATATCCAAGGCTCAGGAGTCTGAGGGTGCTAGCGACATCTTGTCAATGATGTCCTACGCTGAATCCATCTTTGACGCTGGTGCCACCACGAGCACTGCGTCTTCCGTACCAGGTGGTACACAGGAGCTCATCAGCAAGTTTGTTGATATTCTCGTTCGCGATGCCGGTGTGGCCAGACTGATTTCCATGGCCTTGTCCGACGACGGAATGGGCCAGGAGAGGTTTCGCAGGAACTTTGGCCGGATCCTCCGAAGCTACTCGAGAGAGCTGAGGTGCAGTCTGGGAAAGGGAATGCCAGACGTTGGCGACGCGTCTTATGCGCATGCGGCTGCTTTTGTTTCTCGCAAAGCACCGCACGCCTCCCATCTTATTGTCTCAAGGTTCAGTCAGGCGAGGAAATCGATGCCGCCTCGAGATAGCCTAGCTGACTCTGACGGTGCTTCTTCCTCTGGGAGCGAGGAGAGCGAAGGAGAGAGTGAGGTCCTCAACATGGAGAAGCTAGAGTCTTTCCTCACCAAGGGCGAGCCGTTCAGGCTGCTTAGATGGAGGCTCCGGGCGCTCGTATATCCTGACTCTTTCTTGTCGCGCGTAAGAGACTCGACTGAGCAACTGGTTCGGATAGCTTCCGGCTGTGGATTGACAGGTCTACTGTTGAGAGCCCAGCAACAGCGGGTTCAAGCCCCAGAGAACTTGAGGGCAGATTTTACGGAACTAGTAGGGTGTCTGGCAAGAGATCTAAGGATGCAATGCAGCACTTCGGGACAGATTCGCGTTGCGGATTTTCTTCGGGTGCATTCACAATATGTTGCCGCAAGACTGATAGAATCAACCGCACCGGGAAAGGAGTCTGACAGCGAGAAAAATTACACCTCTGATGGGATACTTCAGGATATTGTCGCCAATACGCCACTAGATGTGTGGGAAATGGATTTTCAGGTCCACTGGGGCTTTATAACGTCTACAAGGGCTTTCCAGGACTTCTTGAATGACCTGAGAGACCTGGCCTATCCGACTCTATTTTCTCGAGCCAGGAAGCTCATTGCAAAATCGAATGAGCCCGAGAGCCGACGTTTACTACCAATTTTGGCGGAAATGCAGTGGGCCACGGAATGCAGAGGCGCCACAACGAAAACCAGATGTACCTTCCGCATCAGTCCAGAACAACACAGTCTCGCAGATCGATTGAAACTTGCTGTTGAGGCTAGTACAGGCGCTCAATGGGACTGGTGGCCCCTCTGCTCACCACCACGCCATCAAGCTTACAGCTCCCTCGACGGCGAAATTTTATCTTGGATATGCGTGAGTGACGTTTATTTGGTTATTTTGACACATTGTTTGATGTCTTGGAGCATGCTATTTAGCTGGTGCCGCATCATATGCCGCAAACTTTACTATCTCTCCTATGTACCCAGTATCTGTCACCGTCTTTCAAATCGTTGGCCAGAAACTTCTATTTCTCTTTCTCAATTCAAAATTAGAACACCCAGGATCTATCCTAGATTCGAGAACCATTACTTCATTCAGAAGAGGATAGTAACGAGGTACTGAAATTGGCCATACCTAGCCGTGCGGAATGCTTCGCCGCGAGAGAATATCGCCAAAACACTCTGAGATGTTGCGCGACCTGGCAAGAACTCTGCCCCTCTCATTGCCGGCAAACCTCAATATCCCGTCGATTTCCCTTGGCGACTCCGGCAATCACGCTTCCCAGGGGCTTTCTGATTCAGCCACAGATGACTCGTCTTTAGGAAGTCGGAGCTCTCGCAACTCATTATCGAGTGGGAGTACCCCCATGACAGCATTCAGCAGCTCTGGGAGCTCTGTTGCGATCTCGATTGGTGATAACGAAATTGAGCGATTCGTCTTCATCCTCGTCCTGGACTCCCGATACCATCTGATCACCACCGACGTTTCTGAAATGTCGTCCATCGACTTTTTCCAGGCCCTGACCGCTGAATATAACGCCCAACGCGGCATCCTACGTCGACTATTCTCTATTTTCGTCTATAGCCACTGCGACTTTGTTCAGGTAAGAGTTTCCCCCAAACTGATCTGAAAATCTCATCCGTTTCCTCTTGAAGGGGGTCTTGTAAGCTTCCTGTGTACATACCAGTTGACACTATGAAACGCCCTAAATCTACGAAGAGAGGTTTTGAACTTGTGCTTTGGCCGATGTTGGCTCCGAAACAGCAGTTTAGGTTGATTGTATAACGATCGGTGGCTGACTATACTCGAGAAACAGGTCAAACGATGGGCCCCCAAACGCTTCGCCCCAGGCAACAAGTTCTCTTTCCCACCAACCGATGACGACAGCTACAGGTATTCGCCCCAACCAATGCTGGAACCACCGATATCACCACATCAGTTTCATGAGCTCTACTACAGCTGCTATGACTCGGAGAACCTGAGCCACAGACTCCACAACATCTTTTCAACAGTGGTACCAGTAGTGTCACCATGCGACGTTCTTGGCAACATATCTGACGAGTTCCTTCTTTGCCTTCCCAAACGGGACACACCGGTTAACTCTACTGGTCAGTTCGCAAAAGGGGATAAGTTCGAGGTGTTCTGGGGGCTTGTTGCACGCGAGCGGCGCTCTACCGCAAGAGTCATGGTGTACACTTTAGCCAGCCTTGCCCCGTCGTTAGTATTTGCGTTTGGGTGGATGTTCGCCTGGGACCATTCTGGAGACCTACAGAATGCATCTGTACCATTCACGATCACTTGTTCTATGCTGGGATTGCTGTGGGCCGTGGTATATTCAGGGAGTAACACTGTCTATAGTTGACATGCTTAGCAATGATGAGATGGTATCCGAGTCCACCTAAGTATCACAATAATATCCTTATATTTATATATAGCTACCTAAAAGTCCTATTAGCTAAGAACTCTTTGTTTTTATCTTTATAACGTAGCTCCAGAGCGACGTCAGCACCGATCCACAGCTACCTCGGTTTACCGAGATGCGTCTTTCGTAGTATAGTGGTTAGTATGCAAGCTTGTCATCGCCATCCTGGAAGCAGCAACGCTTGAGACCCGGGTTCAATTCCCGGCGAGAGAGATATTGCATCATTTTTGTCTTTTGAAATATAAATGTCAATTCGTTTTGTCGGTTGGCTTGCTTACGCGTAAGAAGTGGTTGATTGTGGGTTGTATTTGTCTTGGTTGGAGGTGTGCGGGGCTCGGCGGCAAAGTGCCTAATTTAGTTAGCTAGATCTCACTAACTAAGCTAGACCTTATAATCTACCCACCCACCTTACTTATAGTAGCTAATCCACTATAGCCTACTATTCTTATACTTTTTTTTTTAAAATTATATTATAAAAATTTATAAATATAGTAATATATTTTTAATATAAAATTAAAAGACTTATAATTATAATTATTTAATTAATTTTTATTTAATTAATTTATAAATATATAATTTAAATTAAATTAAATTAAATTTTTCTTTAAATTTTTTTAATTTTATTATTTTTAAAGAAATTAAAGCTTTATATTTTTTAAGTTTAAATTTAAAATTTTTATATATTTTAACATACTTTAAATTAAGTTTATATTAGTAGTAATTAGTGTTTTTTTATTATAGTACTATACTACCTAGATCTTACGCTACAGACTACTATGTAGCGGATTCAGCGGTTGGACAGCAACAGGCAGCTGTCACCCAGTTCGGCTTCTTGAGAAGTCAGTGATATGCGCCAGCCACCTCTCCTTTACCTGCTGTGATTGATGTCAGCTTGCCCCTTGGTAATCTTTGAAAACGGTAAAATTTCACAGCCGGTATGCAGTCAAACATTTGGGACCACTGGCCGAGTACGAACTATCGCCTCCGTCCTCCGCACAAACCAGCTACTACAAAGCGAGCACTGCTCTAGCTGCCATACCATGTCTGCAGACGCCTCCCTGGCGGACAAAGAGGCCTTCTATTCTCAACTTTGCTGGCTGGATTCGAATTCGGGCAGCGAGGATGAGATACCCCAGCAAGATCTCGAATTTCGCGAGGAAACCCGGAAATTCTTCAAGCAGGCACGGGCCCGAGACAAAACAACGACCACCAGTCGCGAGCCTACCGCTGACCAGGTCCCGCACGTTGACCTGACGACAGCAGATGAGCGCCTGACGGGACCAGCAAGGCGGTCCAACACTGCGCCGACGCCACTTTCTACTACTGTCATCAAAGCCACACCACGCTCTGCTCAGAGCAAACAGGCCAAGCGTATCCCGGGCAGCAACTCGCTCATCGAAGACACGCCCCGTCAAGCGCCCCCTCCATCTGCCGTAGCCAAGCTGAGACGCATGGTAACAATCCCGTCGTCACTTAACCCAACGAACCCCTCAACCTCCCAGTTGATTCCAGATAGCAGCATGGGATCCCGCAAGCGCAAGCATGAAGTAGGGGTCCCTCTCCAAGATCAGGTACTAAGAGGGTTGCGATTCCTTTACATCCAGGGAGATCGCAAAGGCCTGCGGAAGCTTCGCATGGAGCAAGCTGAGAGGTATGGTGCCGAAGTTACCTCTGAGCTTGAAGATGCAACGCACGTCATCGTGGATGACGACCTGACCTTTGAGCACATCAAGGACGGAGTGGCTTCTGTAATCGGACAGGACCGGCCTTTGATAGTTCGAACACACTGGCCCTTGGACAGCATCAAAGAGAAGCGCCTCCTCCCGACCACGTCCTCATGGTATCGAGTCATCCCGGACCTGGCCGTACCCGCTGTCTCTACTGCTGTGGATGTCCCCAGAGACTCGTTGGAGGTCAAGGCCGCCCGCAATGGACCCTACAGACAGGCGAATGAACCGCACGTAACTCCTTCGCAAGGTGAGAAATTGTCAGCACCGCAGAACGAAAGCCGTTCTGAGGTTTGGACCGGCAAGGATGTTGCTATTCCATCTTCACAGCCTTTCTCTGGAGACGGAGTGTCTAGTGCTGGCTCCGCAAGCAACCGTCCAACTGGACACGAATTCAAAGACGAGCTGTCACAAATGATCGAGGATGTGCAGAAGAATTACAAGGACCTGCCCTCTCTGGCCTGTGAGGAGGATGGAGGCGACAAGAAGGAAATTGACAGTGAAAGCGACAGTGAATCAGAACGAAAGAAACCACGAAAACGCGTCAAAAAGTCTCAGCTGCCAAAGCCCAGGCTCGAAGACAAATTTGCTTGCAGTAGAGGCGGTACCATGGACAAGTCCCACGGTCCAAATGCCAAAACTGTTGCAATCCTACAACAGCTTTGTGACTACTACGATAGGATAAACGACCATTTCCGTCTCCTGTCTTACCGCAGAGCCATCAACGTCTTGTCCATGCAAGCAGAACAAGTAACGACAGCCGATGAAGCACAACTTCTCCCTTGCATTGGACCAAGCATCGGCAGAAAGATCGAGGAGATCGTCAGGACCCACCGCCTTCAACGCCTGGAGCATGCACAAAACGATCCGAAGAGCCAGGTTCTACAGCTTTTCCTCGGAATCTACGGTGTCGGCCTCTCCACAGCTAACCAGTGGATGGCGCAGGGGTTCCAAACGCTCAACGACCTGCTGCGGCATGCTTCGCTGACCCCGAACCAGCGCATCGGTATTGATCACTATCAAGACCTCAAATCACGCATTCCGCGCTCCGAGGTGAAGGCTCTTGGCGATTACGTGAAGGACGAGGCAGCCCGGATCGATAGGGACGTCGAGCTCCTCATCGGCGGCAGCTACCGCAGAGGCGCAGAAAGCAGCGGCGACATCGACCTTATCATCACCAAGACAGGGACCACATCAACTGAGGAGCTCTTGCCATTCCTGGATCGGCTGGTGACCAACCTGACGCAAAAGGGGTTCCTCACGGTTGCGCTGGCCTCGCACGACCAACGGAGCTCCAAGAACAGGGATGATAGTGGCTCCAAGTGGCACGGCTGCTGCGTTCTCCCACGCGAAGCCGGCTCCGAGGATGGCCAGAATGAGCAGAGGCCTTGGAGACGCATCGACTTCCTGCTAGTGTACGTATAAACTTTCCCTCGTTGCATGACCACCCTCACGGAAGTACCACATAAAGCCCTCCAGCCTAACATTGACATCTCGCAGGCCAGAGACCGAGTATGGTGCCGCGTTGATTTATTTTACGGGCAATGACATCTTCAACAGAAGCCTCCGGCTACTGGCCTCGACAAAGAAGATGAGGCTGAATCAGCGCGGGTTATACCAGAATGTGATCCGGGGCTCTAACAGGCAGAAACTGTGCGAGGGAGAACTGGTTGAAGGCAAGAGTGAGAGAAAGATCTTTGAAATTCTTGGGGTCCAGTGGAGGGAGCCCAACCAGCGATGGTGCTAAGGCTGGCAGCCGCTGGACGTTCATCATTATAATTTGCGTATCTGGTATCCAGGAAAGGGCGAGGCGTTTTTGGAGTCCAACTCATTTTGATCTCTTCTTGTGAGGTCAGTTTTACCACGCAAATCGGTGTTCTGGCCAGGAGCAGATTCCCTCTGGTCCTACAATGTGCACTGCAAAGAATCAACTCATTCCCGAGTCTCTAGGTGTGAAGAAGGTCGCATGAGGCTCTTGTCTTGTTAGCTTGTTGGGACCCTTGCAGATCCTAACCAAGCACTGCAGGGGCCCTGGATGAAGTACCTCCGTACCCTTGTGTGCTCCATCTGGGGCTGCGACGACCAGGGAAGTCGGTGTAGCAGCCGCAGGTGGCCAGGCCCCCAAGGCGGCTAGTCGCATTTTATTCTGCCAGCCAAAAACCTTTGCAAAAATCCGAACGTCCCTGGATTGAGGGTGCCCCGCCGCTACTGAGGTTCAACTTCGAGGCCCCCAAGCCTGGACTTACAATTTTGAGTGTCAACACTGCGATCCCTTCACATTCGTACTCTCAGAACCCCCAACTTATATCGATTTCTTTCTTCCAAGCAGCCTGCCCTAATCTTGTGACACGGCATTTAGCATCATGGCGTCTGGTGAAAGCATGGACATTGTGAAGGCCGAGCAGCAGCTCAAGGGAATGGCCCATTCTGAGCAACACTACTTCAACAGGTGAACACCGCCTGCGCATTGTCTTGTGCAACTACAAGACATCCCACAGGATCTTGCTAACCTTGATGCGTACAGCTACAACCACCATGGTATGCCCGACAGCACGAGCATGTCTCTCCTTGTATTGAATCTTGAATTGCTGACAGGCCTCCCTCAATGAAGGTATCCACGAGGAGATGCTGGTACGTACAAATCCAGATGAAATGGCCCTCGCCGTTGGGAAATCCGAGGCCTTTGGTGCTGACTTTCCATGTGTTGCAGAAAGATGAAGTGCGGACACGCTCCTACATGAACGCGATCGTGCAGAACAAGCACCTGTTCAAGGACAAGGTTGTGCTCGATGTCGGATGTGGCACCGGTATTCTGTCCATGTAAGATTTTCTTAGTGGATGGGGAAAGGGCGCAGGGTTGGCTTTCAGGCCTGGGTTCCAGACGGTACTAACTTTTCCCTCCCAGGTTCGCTGTCAAGGCCGGCGCAAAACACGTTATTGGCGTCGACATGTCTACCATCATCTTCAAGGCCCGCGAAATTGTCAAGGTCAACGGCATGTCCGACAAGATCACACTTCTCCAGGGCAAGATGGAGGAGATCGACGACCAGATGCCCTTCAAGAAGGTTGATATCATCATCTCTGAGTGGATGGGCTACTTCCTCCTCTACGAGTCGATGCTCGACACCGTCCTGTACGCTCGTGACAAGTACCTGAACCCCAACGGCCTGATTTTCCCCGACAAGGCTACCATTTTTGTTGCCGGAATTGAGGACGGAGACTACAAGGATGAGAAGATTGGCTGTGAGTGAAGAAGAGCGAAAAAGCAAAACCACCAGAGAAGCCGTCCCGCGAGGGATCGCACACAATAGAGATTGGGAAGATACTAAACAAGTGCTGTTTAGTCTGGGACAACGTCTACGGCTTCGACTACAGCCCGCTGAAAGAGACCGCCCTGACGGAACCGCTCGTCGACACGGTCGAGATGAAGGCCGTGGTGACGGACCCGGCCAGCGTGCTCACGCTCGACCTGTACAAGTGCACGACGGCGGACCTGGCCTACAGCGTGCCCTTTGACCTCCACGCCCGTCGCGACGACTTTGTGCACGCGCTCGTCGCGTGGTTCGATATCGAGTTCACGGCCTGCCACAAGACGGTCGCATTCTCCACCGGCCCGCACACAAAGTACACCCACTGGAAGCAGACCGTCCTTTACCTCAAGGACGTCCTGACCGTCCAGCAGGGCGAGACCGTCCACGCCTCCATGACCTGCAAGCCCAACGAGAAGAACAGGAGGGACCTGGACATCGAGCTGACCTACAAGCTCGAGACGACCGACCCAACACGGTCAGCCGAGGGCAGCTGCACGTATAAGATGTGCTAAGCCCCTGGGGGTTGTTGAAGCACTCCTCGTGTGTGCTCGTTTTGTGCAGGAGGTGCGGCGAGTGCCCATCTCAACGCGGTCTGGCAATCTTCTGAGCCTCTGTACACCCCGCCCCGGCCCTTGGTCGCAGCATCGGGGTCAGTTAGATTGCTTGGGCATCGTCGATCACGGTGGGGGAATTAGTTGCAAGACAGGACGCTGCGTATCGCGCGCCTGGAGGCTCACGCTCAAAAACACTCTCATCAGAACGGCAAAACTCCTCGGCCCACCGTGGAGGAGCAGACGAGGCTGTCAGGGCTTACTCTGCCAAAGGACGGCGCCCGTCGCTCGGACCCATAGTAATGGCAGGTGGACAAGGAAATTTCGTGAGGGCAAGGGGAAGGAGATGGAAGGAGGGCAGGGGAACGGAATGGTCTCTATTCCAAGTGTTTCCACCGGTCATAGGAAAGCATGAATTGTTTGCATCGATGTCATTGGCTCCTAGTGCAAGACAAAAGAGACGCGACTGTATTTCTCAGACTCAGACAAGACACCACAATTGTAGATCTCAGGCTGAATCTTTGGTTAGACATAAAACAGGAAAACAGCGGTGGCCTGGGAAAACATGCAATACAAACGCCATCCCATATTGATTTCAGGGGATCTGCTGAGGAGTTGTGATGATGCAAGGAGATTCTGCACATGAGCATGGCCCCCTCTGGTCTCAAACAAGAGCTCTGGCCAAAGTTTGCGACAGTGAATAGGCACTCTGCCTACGTCATCAGACAGAGTTGCTGCTGGTGACCCTTGTGCCCTTGGAGTCAGGCTATGCAAACGGCACACAACAAAGCAACCGTTGAAGGGCCATCCATCTCACCTGTCACGGCAGCATCCCTGGCCAGAGGACCGTATTCGACAGCAAAACATTTTGTCTATCTTGGACAAGCCGACCTATTCAGGTGACTCTAACTGCCTTGTATTCGCTCGACGCTCGTTTATTCCTTCAGGTGGAATGACCGACAAACGAAAATCTTTATCCTTGATCGCAGGACGCCCTCGACAAGCAGAGCATCAAAATTCAAAACGCCGCCAAAACACTTTTGGAGTTGATGTCGAATTTTCCGCCGCCACTGCCATCATAGCACGGTATCCCTGGACCTTTCCTCCTCCCCTGCCTCGAAGCACTAATCCAACTCCAGTCTAAACAGAAGCTCCGGTTCATCATCATCATCATCATCGGCCTTCTTGTGCCGGATGCCCTCATCAGATGCAACCAGCGTCCCGTCGTTGCTGGCCGCCTCCTCCCTCGCATCGACGAACGCGGGGCCATCAGGACCAGCCGTGCGGTATGCAACGCCACTGGGGATTTCGCCGAGCAGCAGCCATGATTTCGGAATGACCGGAGTTATCAGCTCTGGCGAGTTAACTCTCTCGGGGGTTCTTGCGCCGCTTTTCTATTGCACGCCCGCCGCGGTGATTCTTCCGTACTTCTCCACCACAGCAGCAACCTTCTTGGCCAGCTCATCCGCCTCTACCCTGGTCGCGGCCTCTGCGTAGACGCGGCAGGCATTCTCGGTGCCTGAGGCACGAGCGAAACTGCGCGCGCTGGTGTACTTCTTGACCAGGGCGTCAATCTCGTCTTGTGCGCCAGCGGGCGCTGACAGCTTGCGCTCGGCATCCGTGGTCTGGAAGACGTCCTTGTCCCCGACCTCAACACGGACCAGCCGGTTGGGGAGGTCGGTATAGGTCATGGCCCAGTCCTTGAGCGTCCAAGCCTTGTGCGCCAGAATCACCTCCACCAGCAGCATGTCCGAAATGGCATCGCCGACCGTCTGGTTGATCAAGTCGCCAACGGCGGCGAGCGTCTCAAGCGCGTCCTTCTGAGCAGGGGACTGAGGCTCCTTCTCCTTGAAGGTGCGCAGGGCATCATTGGAGAACACGACCGTGCCGTGGCCGTTCGCCTCGAAGTAGACGCCAACGTCGAAGTTGCAGGCTGCATGATGCAGGTGCTTGACGCCGGTGGGCGTGCAGACGACAGGAAGTCGAAGGTGGTCGGTGATGTATTTCGTGCTGGCGCCATTAGCATACGCGGTCTGTACGACACCGATACGAAGATCGTCCTCGAGACCAGCAGAGCGCACCAAGTCGGCGATGAATGACGCAGCCAAGGTGGAGATGCGGTCGCCGTCTAGCATGAAGAAGCCCGTCTCGGCATCGGTCCAGTAGTAGATCAGACGGTCAGCGTCACCGTCGAGGGAACAGTATCGGGTGCCGAGCTCAGGCTTGGGCGAGGGAGGAGCTCGCTGCTTGGTCTTGACGAAGTCGGCACCGCTCTGCATAAGGGTGTGGCTCAGCATACGGTCGCATTGGGTAAGAAGTTGCGGTCACTTACATCCAGGTTCAGGACCTCAGGACGGAGAACATCATCGTTGACAACCTTGACATCGAAAGGGACCTTGTCCTTTGGAAGATACTTCAACAGCTCCGTCAACTTGGGGCCTCCAACGCCATTGGCGCAGTCCACGGTCAGAGATCCGTTGATCTTGCGGCCCTTGAGAGCACGGGAGAAGGCATCCGAGAACTTGTTGTAGTATCCCGCCTCGCTGACCTCACCATAGGACTGGGGGGTGTCCTCAGTGTTGATGGCCCTGGTCAGATAGTGCAGCTGGGGGGTTGTCACAATCTTAAAGTCCACAAACTCCGTATTTGTGGCCTGCAGGGCAGCAGCGAGGGCAGTCACCAGGGTGTGACCAGAAGGTCTAGTGTCCCGGCCATAGACAACCTTGGCAGGGGCCTTCAGGTCAATCCTGAGCTGGGCAGCAAGACCATTGTAGACCTCGACGAGCTCGTCGTCAGTCTTGCAGTTCACCAGCTTGGTTGCGTGTGACTCCCACTCCTGCTCAAGCATCTCACCCATGGGATCGACAACCTTGACGCCGTTGTCCTTGGCTGGGTTGTGGCTGGCCGTGATCATGACGCCTATGGCCTGGCTGCCAAGTTTCCTGCTCCGCAAGGAGGCCAGCAGACCGACCCTGAAGGAGATGCCCTCAAGGAGGTCAGAAGCCATCCGGAAGCCAGCAGTGCCATAGTTGTAGGAGCCACCACCAGGCTTGGGGACAATGGGGTGCTTGGCTGCCGCAGCCCGGATGTTGTCGTCGTGAGAGGGCATGGTGGCTTGTGTCTCGCTCACAGGGCCCCAGGAGCTTGTTGCGGGCAAAAGAAGGGGATGGAGGTGAAGCAGGCTGAAGGAGAGAGGCTTGGAAGACAAAGACAAGACTATCAAGGTGTTGTAGAGGGAGGGGGAGGGATCCGAGGTGGAAGGGGGGAGGCATTTAAAACAGGCCAGGCCAGGCCAGTGAGCTGTCATAGCTGGTAAAAGAAAGGCAACCAACCCACTACGAGCTACTGCCCCTACTCCGTACTGCCCCAGCTGCCCAGCAGCCCCAGCTAACACGAACGAATAGACAGAGGTGCCCCTTGCTAGGCCTGCATGCTGGAATGCTCACCCCCTGGGCCCCCACTTTATTATTAGAGCACTGGAGCGGCGGTGATCAAAGCTACCCCGCCTTCTTTGTTCTGCTACATCCATCTACCGTGTGCTGCATGTGTTCTAACGATGCGGATTGGCAGGACGCTGGCCTGTAGCAGACGGAATCGTCGTAGCCGCAGTGCGGACCACAGCAAGCAGGTACAGATACTCCTTACATACACTGCCGAGCCATGCCTTGTCCAATGCAAGCCTTGGAGCAATGGGAATAGCTTGAAGCCATGACGCTGTGCTTCGACTGCTGATCGCTCGCACGACGAGGCAGGCAGACAGGTCGAGCCTACTCCGATGTGAGATCATCACGTTCTTTCAGAAGGGACGAGTTGGGCCAACTCGTCTCCGTCAAGACGTAGACACGCAACAGAGACACTCGTCTGCTGTGGCCATCCTCGTTCACTACCTGCCTGCTAGGTACTTAGGTAGGTAGGTAGGTACCTAGGTCCTAGCAAGCTGCCAGGGCTGCCCCGGTTCCAGATGCCCCCACCCGAACCCGCGGGATAGTCTCGCACTTAAAGCTTGTGGCATACTAGGCCCAGGTCCCAGGGGTCCCTGGAATCCCAAGGCTCCTCTCCTACAGGACAGTACATACAACGCGTGAACGCGTCTCCCAGATGACATCGCATCATATCGCATCGCTCTTAGAGCCCAGCAGCAGCGCCTCGTTTCCGTTGCCTGCACGGCTGATTTTGAAGATTTGCTGAGCCACACGCATTGCATTGTTTTGATTTTCTTTTTCTCGCAAAGGTTCTCATTCCATTCAATTCCTTCTCTTCTGGCCCTGCTCGCTCCGAGGTTGCTACCCTCGATGATTCATCATGCCGTCCGACGAGGATAGCCCCAACGCGTTGCTACTCTCCTGGGTAAAGGAGTGGTACGACGACGCCAGGGAAAAGAACACCAAGGGCGTCAATACGTACAGGAAAGCTTACAACTCGTTGAAGAAATGTCCCAAGGTCTTTCAACATCCCTCAGAGCTGACGGAGCTGCAGTTCTTTGGCCAGACCCTTACCAGGAGGCTCACGGAAAAGCTTGAGAACTATTGCAGAGAAAATGGCCTGCCGATGCCCCAACGCCCGTCAAAGTCTAGAAAGCGCAAAGGCGCAGGAACTGGACAAGGGGGTGAGGACAACGACGAGGAAGAGGAAGAGCCCGCACCGGCTCCCAAGAAACCCCGCAAGACTAAACAGTATGTGCCTGCATTCCGGTCTGGCGCATATGCCATCATCGTCGCATTATCCAGCATCCCGGAGAATGGACCAGAGGGCATGTCAAAGTTGGACCTGATCGACAAGGCCCAGCCACATTGCAACTCTTCTTTCACGGCCATGGAGCCTGGAAAATTCTACACGGCCTGGAGTTCTATAAAAACCTTGACCTCGAAAGAACTCGTATACGAGCGGGGGAGACCTGCCAAAAGGTACGCCCTGACCGAAGAGGGTCGGGATGTCGCGAGAAGGATTCAAGAGGTAAACGCGAACAACGTCGGCGACACCAAAGAGAGGACGAATGATTCTGCTCATAACTCGACTGAACCTCGACCTCAAGTGGCGTCACTGGCTATCGATGACGATCTTGACCAAGGAACCGGCGACTTTCCTGTCCAGGGGAGACCGGATGTTGGCAATGTAGTTCCTGACGGTCCCGTCCTCTCGGAAAACTCCTCAATGCCGCCCTTCACTACAATCAGGCTGAATCCCGGCTCCTTCACGGTCCACCTGGTGCTGGATGTGCGAGAGATCCGGGCGAAAACAGACAGAGACTACATGCAAGAAGAACTGAAGAAGAAGGGCGTCAGGCCCATAATGCGTAGCCTGGAGTTGGGAGACGCCCAGTGGGTAGCAAAATGCCATGACCCCGAGGTCCTCCGCCGAGGCGGCGCCGAAGGCGACGAAGTTGTGCTCGACTACATCGTGGAGCGGAAGCGACTGGACGATCTGATTGGGAGCATAAAGGATGGCCGGTTCCGCGAGCAGAAGTTCCGCCTGAAGAGGTCTGGAGTTCGACACGTCACCTACATCGTGGAGGAGATCTCTCTGGACCGGGAACACTTCTCCAAATATGAGGAAAGCGTGCAGACCGCGATCGCGTCGACGCAGGTGGTTAATGGCTTCACTGTGAAGAAGACGCAGAACATGGACGATACTATCCGCTACCTCGCAAGGATGACGGAGTTGCTAAAGAAGAGATACGAGAGCCAGCCTCTGCGGGTGATACCCACCACGGTCATCACAGGAAACAACTACCTCCCTCTCTTGAAACATCTGAGGGAGACGCAACCGGGGACAGATTATTACATCAGCTACGACGCCTTTGCCTCGTTGGCGTCCAAGTCTGGCTCGCTGACCCTAAGAGACCTCTTCCTGAAGATGCTCATGTGCACACGAGGGATCACAGGAGAGAAGGCGATGCAAATACAGAAGATTTGGAAGACGCCCAACGAATTCGTCAAGGCATATGAGCAGTGCGGTGCTGGGGAAGCCGGCAAGAAGAGGAAGCAGGAGTTGGTATTCAGCAGGTTAGGGAACCACGCAGTCAGGAACCTGCAGATTGGCAAGGCGCTGAGTACCAAAGTGGCCGAGGTCTGGGCCGAGCTTTGAAGTTGATGATGCAGGTGGTTTGAGGCATGTCTATAGACACAGGAAAACACACCATTGTCTTACAAGCGCGGTTGACCGAACCAATGTCTAGTGCGTTGGCCTCAGGTGGCGTGCCCCCCCAGCCCTTGGGCAACAATCCTCTCTACCGTCTTCTCGACCTCCTTGATGAAGGGGAACGAGCCGCCCTCGCCGGAGAAGAGGATTGACTTTTCGGCATACTTGGCCATCATGTCGACCTCGACGTTGACGGTATCGCCGGCCTTCTTCTGTGCGATGACGACCTTCTCCTGGGTGTAGGCGATAAGCATGACCTCCCACCACCCCTCGACGTCGTCGACCTTGGTGACGGTGAGGCTGGTGCCGTCGAGGGCGACGTAGCCCTTGTAGACGACGTACCGCAGCACGTCACGCTTCGCAGGCTTGAAGCGGATGGTGACGGCGTTCCCGTCGGGCCGCAGCTCGGCGATCTCGGCGGTGGTGTCGACGTGGCCCTGGACAAAGTGGCCGCCCATGCGCGTGTCGGCGCGCACCGCCCGCTCCAGGTTGCACCGCGACCCGGTGGCCAGGGTGCCGAGGTTGGTGACGCGCAGGGTCTCGGGCGCGACGCCCACGGTGAAGGAGGGCACGGGCTCCTTGGGCGTGAAGGTCACCACGGTCAGGCACACGCCGTTGACGGCGATGGAGTCGCCCTCGTGGCAGTCTGAGAGCAGGCTGGAGCCCTCGGGCAGGTTGATGGTCAGGGAGGTGCCGCCTGTCTCGTCGTGAGGGTTGAGCGCGGCGACGACTGAGAGGGCCAGATGTCAGTAGCTGTGCGGGCGAGCTGGTTGAGCTGGTTGGGCTGGTTGGGCTGGGCTGTGGGGTGAGGCTTACCCCCGATCTCCTCGACGATGCCCGTGAACATTTTGGCTGTGTGTAACTTTCTGCCTCCTTCTTGATGATGCAGGTGGTGTCGGGATTGGGTGTTGACGAGGGCAGAGCCGATCGACCTAGCTGCCGCTACAATTTTGGCAAGGAGTGGTGGGTGAGGGTTTCACCTCGGCTCATTATCATCATCATCATCGACTTAAACATTCCCCTGCGAGTGCCCGACCCGACCTCCGGAGCCGCGGGGTCCTCAATGGCGGGGCTCAATTGCTGGACCTTAAAAGGTGCCTGGACCGAGCTGGCGGGGCCGGGCTCGGCACAACCAAACGTACTGGCGCGGCAGAGTCCATGTCGTGTCCTGAGGTGCCTGTTGTCCAGACATCAAGTCGATGCAGTCATTCTTCAACAGGCCGTGGCCCATGGATTGGGCGGAAGCTCAAGTCAGTCGCCACCGGTCTGAATGAGGTCTTCATTAGAATACTTGTCTGGCCATAATGCTCGTAGCACTGTCCGCTGTGACTAGGTACCTGGGCACCTGTCCAGGTATTCTAGACCAACGGTCGGCTTGTGACAGTCCAGATTTCTAGCTCCTTTCCAGATAGTGTAGACTAGTATCTACGGGCGAATTGATCAGGAGGATTGGGTGGTGTAAGCCGTTCACAGTAACTGACTACAGGGCAGATTGGGCAAATGGGGCTTTGTCGCAAATCGACAGCTGGTCCATTTGGAGCTCGTCCAGAAAACACCCCACCCCACCTAACCTGGCGTAAAATGGCCCTCCTTCACCTGTCATACTGTGACTCTCTTCTTGTGACTCAAAAACGGCCACCCGGATGAGCCACGTTTCCAGATGTTCGAGGTCGAGCAATACGCTTAATTTATTGCGCCATCCCTCCTTCCCTTCTCTTGGCCCCCGCCCCTCTTTATCTGGTCACTCTTTCAGCTCGTCCGAGAACGCATCGCTGCACGTCCTCGCAAGCCCTCGGCACAAGCGAGGAAGCCGGCTGGCCAACAGCACACCGCACCCGACGAACAAGCTGATATCTGGCCTCCCTGCGGCCAGGCTCTTCCTCGCCACCATGTCGGCAAAACAACCCACCTGGACGCCCCCCAAGCCTCTCGCCGATTCCGTCAGGCTGCCCAACCTCACCGTCTACAACTCCCTGACGCGCAAGAAGGACAAGTTCGTGCCCATCGACCCCGAGGGCAAGACAGTGCTCTGGTACACCTGCGGCCCTACCGTCTACGACGACGCCCACTTGGGACATGCGCGCAACTATGTCTCCACCGACGTCGTCAGGCGCATCGTGCGCGACTACTTTGGCTTCAACGTGAAATTCGTCATGAACATTACCGACATAGACGACAAGATCATTCTGCGTGCGCGCCAGCAGCACTTGCTGGCAAACTTCCGAGCGGATCATCCTACCGTCGACGACACCGTCGTGTCTACGGCCAATGCCGCCTTCGCATTCTACCTGAAGAAGAACCTACCTCTCCTGCCCGCCGAGACGACCCCGGACTCGTTCGCTTCAGAGACGGACAAGGCCTATGCAAGGGTTCTGGAGGGGAAGGCACTGGCAGGAGACAATGAGACCCCCGGTGACAAGGAAGCCAAGCTGAAGATGCACATCAATACGGCCAAGTCGGCCGCCGCAACCCTCCAGAACGGCTCCTTGTTTGAGGTCGACCAATTCTACGACGGCGTCGAGGACGCCCTACTACCATACCTGGACTCCTTACACGGCTCTACGGTCGATTCAAAAGACTACGCGATCTTCACAAAGCTGACCAAGAAATTCGAGCAGCGCTTCTTTGAGGACATGCACGCGCTGAACGTTCTGGACCCCGAGGAGCTGACCCGCGTCACCGAGTATGTGCCCGAGATTGTGGCTTTTATTGAAAAGATCATATCCAATGGCTTTGGGTACGCGACGGCCGACGGTTCGGTATACTTCGACATAGCTGCGTTCGAGAAGGCAGGGCACGCCTACGCCCGGCTTGAACCTTGGAGCAGAGGCGACATTGCCTTGCAGGCAGATGGCGAGGGGTCACTCGCGTCGAAGACTACGGTAAAGCGCAACGACGCTGATTTCGCCCTGTGGAAGGCGAGCAAGCCTGGAGAGTTTTCGTGGCCCAGTCCCTGGGGTGAGGGGCGCCCAGGCTGGCACATCGAGTGCTCAGTCATGGCCTCTGAGGTCCTGGGAGAGAAGCTGGATGTTCACTCTGGAGGTGTCGATCTTCGATTCCCTCATCACGACAACGAGCTGGCGCAGTCGGAGGCATACTGGAACAGCAAGGAGCAATGGTCAAACTTTTTCCTGCACATGGGCCATCTGTCGATTGCGGGCTCCAAAATGAGCAAGTCGCTCAAGAACTTCACCACGATCCGGTCAGCGCTTGCCAAACAAGAGTGGACCTACCGAAGCCTACGTATTGCCTTTTTACTCGGGGCGTGGGAAAGTGGCATCGAGGTGACGGACGAAATCCTTCGCACAACTGCATCGTTTGAGGACAAGATGAACAACTTCTTCTACAAGAGTTCGGACATTGCAAGAAACCAGAAGGATGGAAGCGGGCCCGCTGCTAGCAACGGAGCAGAACAGTCAGAACACGACCAGAAGGTGCTGGCCGCTCTGGAAAAGGCCAAGAAAGATGTCGACACTGCTTTCTCTGACTCATTCAACACGCCTGTGGCGATGAGGGCACTTTCCGAGCTCGTATCGGAATTCAACTCGGCACCAACTGTCTTGGATGAGACAACGCTGACCCTTGCGCGATGGATAACAAGAATCTTGACGATCTTGGGTCTGGATGCGAAGGGTGATTTGAAGGACGAGTCCCGAGTGGCCTGGTCCGGTGTCGGAATCCCACCAGAAGCGGAAGCGTTTGTCTACCCCGTGTCGCAACTGCGCGACCAGGTGCGGCAAGCTGCTCGGACAAAAGACCTGGATCATGCTTCTCTGATCCAGATGGCGGAGAAGGTCAAGCCTACAAGCTCGGCCGCCAGCGAGCCAGCGAAGAAATACGAACAGGTATTCACGCAGTTCCAGGCCGATGTTCAGAAGCTCGCCGGCGAGAAGGCACCGGCCAGCAAGATCCTCGCCCTCTGCGACCAGCTGCGTGACACCCGCTTGTGGGACCTGGACATCTACCTCGAGGACCGCGACCCGCCACTGCCTGCCCTGGTCCGGCCCATCGACAAGACCATCAAGCAGGCCAGGGAGGAGCGCGAACGAGCGGCCGCGGCCAAGGCGGCCCAGAAGGCGAAGCGGGACGCAGAGGAGGCAGAGAAGAAGAGGCTGCAGGATGAGAAGGCAAAGCTCAGCCACCTCGAGATGTACAAGACGGAGGAGTTTGCGGAGTGGGATGAGAACGGCATACCCACAAAGGACGCCAAGGGCGAGGAGGTCACCAAGAGTAGGAAGAAGAAGCTGCAGAAGGATTGGGAGAAGCAGAAGAAGCTGCATGAGGACTGGCTGAAGCGGCAAGGGTAGTGCCCTGGCGTGGCGGTTGGAGAACCCCTCCTGGATCTTGCCTGTCTCCAGCAAGAGGAAGCCAAAGGCTTCTGCAGGAAGACAGTATCTTGAGGGAAATTTTAGCATAGCTACTGGAAGGTAAAAGCCATTTGCTGGGCGCTCCAAGCGTGGGCTTCCTGATACGTTTTGTTTTCTTCTGTTGCTGTAACAGTGGTACTTGTCCCCCCTGCGGATTGATAGAAGAAGTTTAGACAACGAGACGTGGCAATACTATCCAAGACATTCGAGCTGTGTCCCGCTGTTTCGTCTCGGAGAAAATGGCTCTTCGACATATGTCCATTTCTTGACATCATGAGTGAAGAAAGGGTGAGATGATCGGTTCAAATTTTTGCCGTGTATTGAGAACGAGGAAGGCGTGGCCAAACTCGGGGCACGATCAAACGACGACTGGATATCTCGAGCTCCAATTGCAACACTTCAGCCTGGCCCGATCTGCCTCTCTCGCTGCAGCCGCAACGAGCCTTCTTCGTGCCGTGGCTCATATCTGGCACATGGGTGTATTTAAGACGTAGTCGGATGGTTCGGAGCTGCCTTTTTCTCTCTTTTATGCGAGATACTCTATAGTATATTGTGAATCTCGCCCTGTAGCGTAACTTCCCGAAGGACACCCTGTAGCAAACTTCTACATGGTACTTCGTGTGGGTTAAGTTCATATGGGGGAAAACCTCCTAAAGGGTAAACCCTTACCTTTTTCCAAAAAGAGGGAAGGGGAGAAAGGCAGATTTCACAGGAAGACCCCTGAAGAAAAACCTCTAATGTAGAAAGCTCCTTTGTGTAGGCCTAATACTCTGGGTCTACTATGAGAGCTGAGCAGAAGCACTTGAGACTAGCAAGCTACCGAAGAAAAAACGGCATTGCAGCTTTTTGGAGCATGTGAATGTTGTTTAACGTGTTTGTTTCTTTGATTGCTGGTTGCTAACGTCCCAAAGCAGCTAGACTACCACTTGAGGCGACGGCTCCCTCCATCTGGGGAAGCTGGGCACGGTACAACAGGCAGGTCTGCCTCGGCACTGATATTCTGGCCCTGGCTCATCTTTACAAAGTGCTGGTGGATGAGCTGGATGCGGCCATCCGTGTAGTCCGAGTTTGCAGGATTGCCATACTGCAGCGTGAAGCCGTCGGTGTGATTGACAAAGGCCTGTGGCTCGGTTAAACCTTCTGTCCTGGCGTAGGAGAATCCAACATTTGAAGAGCAACTCATGCTGGGGGGCGGGAATACTCACGGTGCAGTCGGGCACATTACGGCCAAACAAGCTCCAGAAGGCGTCCCCAACAGCCACGGGGCTCTGCTCGATCACCTTGAACCAATCGGCCAGGGAGTCGCCCCTCGGCGTGACGCCGTCGTCGGCTGACCCGACCCAGTCGTACTCGCCGGCGAAGTAGCCCTTGTTCACCGAAGCCACTGGGCGTGCAGAGAGGTCAGCATCCTGCCCAAGGCTCATCTCAGATCGTGGGGGAATGCACTACTCACCCAGGTCCAGGCCCTTCTGCAGCTTCGCAATGTCGGCCGGGTAGAAGTGGTCCGAGAAGATGTCCACGTCCTCGAGCCCAAGGTGCGCCTGGTTCACGCCGTACGTCCCGTCGACGAACAGCTTGGCGGGCGCCAGACCCTTGACGTAGCCGGCGATCTCCTCAACCCAGGACGCAGGCACATCCATATCACCCCAGACGGGGCCCGCCAGCTCGTTGCCGCTCTCGAAGGCGAAGATGGTGGGGTCCTCGGCGTACGTCAGGTTGGTGTGCGGGTTGACGTGGGTCAGCAGGGTGCGGATGTACTCCTTGAAGGTGTCGATGATGGTGGCGTTGGTGTAGAACTGCTGGATGAGCGGGTTGTTGGCATCCGCAGACTGGGTGAGGTTGAAGCCAGCCCAGCGCAGGAAGTCGTACTTGCCGCCGTGGTAGTAGTCGTAGTTGTCGGTCAGGGGCACCATCAGCCGCAGGCCGTACGCCCGCGCCTGTGCGACGGTCCAGTCGATGGTCTCGAAGGCCTGCTCGTTGACGACCCCGGCCTCTGGCCACACGCTCAGGGGGTTCCCCGTGCTCACGCCCACCGTGTGCGCGCGTATGGCCGTCCCGCCCAGCGCCTTCACGATGGCCATCACCTCGGTGATGCGGCCCTTTGTCGGGTAGCTCGCGTTCGACGGGCTGTAGAAGGGCTCGCCTGCCGGCGGTATCACGTTCTCGTCCAGCCCGAGCCAGTAGACGTTGGGGCCGACCGCCTTCCATGGCTGCCCGTCCAGGAGGAGCGTGGAACCCTCGCGCGTGATGGGCAGGTTGCTCTCCTGGCGTCTGAGAATGTGCTCATCCGCGGTGGCCGCCGCAGTGACGGCGAGGAGAAGAGTGGTTGACTTCATGGCAGCGCTGGTTTACGAGCCTCGGTTATCACGCTTCGGCGTAGGGCAGGATGAGAACGGCTCAGTCCATGGGCGAGGGATGAGCTATATAGTAGACAGTCCCTCCGCCCGCACCGGCAGACTGGCCCATGTCGTGATGCCCTCGACCCATCTCCCTGGATACGCGGGTGGAGAGGCGCCGGGTTTGTCGCCCAGGTCTGCAGCTAAGCGAGCCCGACTACTCGTGCAGAACCACCCGGATAATTCCCGGCAGCTTGGTTCGACCGCATCATAGACGAGAGCATGGGGAGATTTGATGTGGAGGGCACCCTTGGCTAGTAGGGCTCCAGAGCGCGGAGGGGGCCTGTCCGCGGCCAGAAAAAGGCGTCTCAGGGGCAGGGTTCTCGGACTAAACCACCGCTTTCGAACCTCATGTCCTGACGCCTTCAGCCGCTGCCACCGACTCGTGCGCAGCTTTTTGCTCGAATACCACAGGATTAATTCTGGACAAGAAACAAATGCTGTTTGCTACGCGAACATGGTACCTAGGTATATACTTCAGCAACTTCGCATGGGACCAGCCTCACATGGCGGAAGCTGTACTTGGGGAGACCTGGTGCCCAAAGCCTGATGCCACGGTGACTCCATAATTATGGCTATTTCTTCAAACCCTTCTTGAGGTGGCTGCGTTATTACATGGCGATAATAGGTGAGATGGATGTTATTGAGCCTGTGCAAAGTTCGAGCCAATAACCATAGCAATATCCAATGAGAAGCTGTCCAAGTCCACCATCATACCGTCGCTCGCTGGCAGTATGTCCTCACACAACCATCTCGCCTGGTGCAAGGAGTCCCCAGCCCCCTCCACAACTACATCGTCTCATTTGAGTCAACACGTAGTTCATGCCGGGCTTCGTCGGATGCACATCCTCCATGACAGAACAGCACCTCACACACCTCCGCCACGGTGGACCAGTGGCGGCATCCGCACCCGCCTGCTGCTGCTGCTGCTGCTGCTGCTCATGTGGCCGGTGCCCCCTCTCTCCATTACAAATATTCGACGAGACGTGTGCCGTCAGCTCCACGCGCTTGAACGCGTCGACGTATTTGCCCTGTGCCTTCCTAGCTGCCATCCTTCTCGGGTCCTCTTCTACCTCTAGCAGCGGGAAGTCGGTGAAGAACAATCCGGACCGGTCGGTCGTGGCCGCCAGATTCTTGAGGTCTGTCTCAAAGAACTTCTTGATCACCGGCAATAATTGGGGTGAGGGTGTTTCCGTGAGTAGCATGTTTAACTCGTAATGCGCCTGTGCCCTCTTGACGGCGGCTTCGGCGGGAGGCTGATTTGGCTTGCCTGATTGCTGCTGTTGCTTCTGTGCTAGCATGGCCAGGGACGCTTGGTACTGTTGCCTGATGTCGCCACTTAGCACACTCAGGGTCCTCTCTATCTCCTTGAACGTGATGAGTGTTGTCGTAATGCACCTCTGCATCTTGAGATACGCCTGCTGGATGGCAACCAGCCCTTGGTTTGCCTTCGATTCTGTCGAATTGTGCACGGCGGGGTTCTTGTCCCAGAACTGTGTGGCCTGCGTGCTCATCATTTGAAGGTGATGAAGACGCTTGCAAGTGGCAATGAGGAACCCTCTCGTCGATGAGCACAGTAGCAGGTGTAGGGAGACATCGTTTTTGGATTTTAGATAAGGGGTCATCTCCGAGAAGCGCCCGGGGCTGAGGAGCTCCATGAATTTTGGATCATCGCGCAAGACCAAAAGGCTGTCTGTCAACCAGCACAGAAAGTCCAGTGCCCACTTTGCGCACCCTGTCAGTGCGTCAACCACCTCTGAAAACAAGGGTTAGCCTACCCACAAGATAAGTCGCGATTCCGAGGAGAGTGGAAAGACTCACCAGGTTCATCAAGAGGTGTGAATTTCTCCCTGGATGGGTTCTGGGACGAGTTGTTGGCCAGGGTGATGAAAATGACGACGTGCCTGACGCTGAGGGCGAGCATGGCAAACTTGCCCATGAATGACCTCGGCTTGAACTCGCCCCGGAAGCCAAGCTGATTTTGAAAGCTGAGGATGTTATGAAGATGTGTATTTCTGTACAATGATTCGTGCTGGGATTCTTCCGAGTAGTCCACATTGGCATTCAACATGTGCACCATCATTGAAACCATTTCGGGTAGAAACCGAGGATGCTTCTCGACAAAAGGCCTAGCGACAGCGAGCACGTCGTCGTAATTTGAGCTTTGTTGCGCCGCGTTGGCAGCCGCCAGTGTCAACCCGGTCAGCGCAGCGTCATACAGGGGGTCCTGCCTGGTTGATCCAATCTGGTCTGCCGTGTACTTTAGGCTGTTCCACTTGAGCTTACCATTCTCACAGACCTGTGTGAAGGAACAATTGTTGGGGGACATTGTCAGCTGCACACAAGGCTTCTCATCGTCGAAATGGAAGCCGGCCTGCTGGGGTACCATGATGAGGTCGTGGTGATCCTCATTGGCCAACTCAGCCATTGTCGAGCGGTCTCGGAACTGGACTGTCCCGTCGCTGAATCCAATGCAGATGACCCTCCCCAGCTGAGTTGTTTCGATAGAGACCGCTATCTTATTGATTACAATTGACTCCCTCCTACGGAGTCGTGTCGTGGGATGGAGAGATGATGCTGATCCACCCTTGGAGCCGCGTTGCTCGAAGGCCGGATGCAGTTGTTGTGCTTGATCCGTGAGGATATCCCATCGGTCAATGATGCTCTGATATTCGACGTTGTAAGGTGTCTGCACCGGAGGCACGTGTGACCTGATGATCAGTATAGTTGCCGGCAACGAAGTCTTGGCCTTCATATCCACGACAGGCGGATAGACCTCCAACAACGATATCTGGTCCATGGAGGCATCGAGGTGCGACTCTACAAGACCTTGCTGAAGCCAGCTCGTCCCAGTGACATGCTCCGCCTTGAATGAGGGCTTGAGAGGCACGCCCCCAGGCGGCACCTGCTTGTCTTGTGGATGCGAAATGCCCCAGTTGATCTCCGCGTGGAGAACCTTCAACTGTCTCGCTGCCGTAGCGAGCACAACGACCAACTTGGCTTGCTGGGTGTTAGCCTACGAGAGGACATGGCCTATTTTCTTCCCCCCCTTCCGAGGGACCAGGGGGAGCAGCAAGTCTTACCTCGATCCGAGCAAACCGCAGCGTGAGTGATCAGGTCATCTGAGGAAGTAATGCTCTCCATTTCCAGCTGAGCTTCCTGGGGAACATTGGAATTCTGGGAGTAAAACAGCTTGAGTAGACCATTGGCAGTGACACAAACCAAAGCGCTCCTGGCCGGGTTGGGATGGTATGGGCCGCTAGTCTGTATTATGCTGGTGTTCATCTGGTACTTGCCGTTCTCACGAACGGCCGGCCCGTGTGTGATGTTAAACTGAGCCTGGTCAGTATGTCTGGTTTGGCGGAGGAATGGGGTTGGATGAACAGCATACCGGCCTGTTTGGTGGTACGAGCAAAGGCAGCCAGTAGCAACCGACCACGGACAAAAGATCGTCGGGTGTATCGTTATCCCACTTCCTCGTGATCACAGAGGTCTTGTTGAGGCTACTGTTAAAGAACAAAAGGCAGACCCTCCCGTAGGCGTCAATGACGGCCAGCTCCGGGGTCGTGGACGGCGACCATGCCAGGTGGACAATGGGGCCCCCAGGAAGGGTTGGCGAGAAGATGGAGCACGGAGTGGGCTCGCTGAGCTCCCAAGAGGCATCGGAGGGGCTGGCACGAGCACACTGTAGGTTGACATGGGTGCCATCCGGAGAGATGGATGCAATGGTGCCGAGCTTTGAGCATGAGATACCGCTGGGGTGACGGTCAGATATGCCACGGGCCGAGCAAGAGTGGATAAGGCCAGCCAGAGGCAGGATGACTTACCGGCAACAGCCTCGGCTCCGCATCTCATCGACACGCTGCTGCAGCTGTTTGCTGGGGGGGCGGGAGGCCATGGGGAGCACCTCGTCCCCGAACAGGTCGTCGTCCATGCTGGGCATGGCTGCACCCAGCGGGCCCATATGGTCATCCAGCATCATGGGCATCTTGGAAGAGGTCATTTGTGAGAGGCGGCTCTAGCCCCAAGCCTGGGCGATGTGCGGTGGGCGGCAGGCGGCGGAAGGCTGCTGATACGGAGTTCATAGAGCCAGGCTGGGCTGTGGTGCAGATGCTGCTACACCTGCGCAAACACACAGTGTGGGAGCTATGGGTGGACCATCATCGGTCCGGCACAAAATTATCGCGGTGGATGCGTGTCACGAACAACGTCTATGTTGGCGTAACTATCCGTACTTGTCTGGTTGTTTGGGCAGCTTATTACGGCCAATCGGTGCAGCACAGACTAGGAGGTCGAAGTTGCTGACTAAGGCCGGGCACGTCCCCTTCCGTTTTGGCTGCTGTGTAGTAGTGTGGCTTCTCCAGCCTTGCGCGTGGACCCATAGGCACATTGTGAAGCCTTGACCCCTGCATGACATCGTTGGTGGATCCGCATCCGCATCCGCCTCCACATCCCTGCAGCTTCTCACGGCAAAAGTAAACAGATGCTTGCGAAAAAAAAAAGGAAGAGTGGATGCCGTCTCCCAGCAACCAGCGCAGATGCAGCACACATGGCAGTCCACACCCTCTCACGACTTGATTTTTCATCAAGGCAGAGCCGCCAAAGGATGTTGTCATTACTAACAACCTTGGAAGTTGTGCTTGCATCTGCAAGACCAAGAGGCAAACATGCCAAATGCTACCGTTTCAAGCTAGGCCAGCTGTGACTGATCGGATTCGCAGGACGGGAGCTGACTGTCTGATGCAGCAAGGAGAGAGAAAGCCATTTATTGCGTGCTAACCCGTACCGTCGCGCTGGTCCGGCGTAGCAGCGTGGCCGGCTCTTGGTCCAGCGGACTAGTTGGGTACTGCGGTCAACGTGGCCAGCGGCGCAGGGATTCATGTATCTTTTCCCCAAGCAAGAAATGGGGCGCCAGGCCGGGAGCACGTGTGGGCCGGCCCTCCCTGTTACCATGTACTCCGTACTCCGTGCAATCCTGGCACGCGCAAATGCAGCCTTCCAAAGGTTGGGGTACCTCTGCCGGCCCCCCTTCGCTCTCCCAGATAATATGGGCATGAACCACGCCCGTGCCCATGCCCCGTCGCCATCACCGTCAGCGCCGACCGACTTGTCCCTCCACCGACCTCCCGCAATCCACCTGCCCACCTCAGTCAGCCAGCCCTGCCAGACTTTTCAGCACCCTGCCTATTGTCCGGTCCAGACAAAGACACCCGCTGCCGCTCACACAATCCCAAGGCATCCCAAGGCATCCCAAGGCACCTCCGATGTACAACACCGGCGCCGCCATGGTTTAAGGCCAGAGCGACCACTGCCAGGCCCACTCTTGTCCCCTTTCCTCCTTCCCAACCTGTCTTGACTTTGTACCACCCGCACAAAGTCTTGCAGCGCGTCAATTGCCCGCCACGCTGCCACACAGGCAACCACTCGCGCGCAATGGCCTCTCCAGCCCGCCATCACACCTCCCCCCCCACGTCACCTCTTTCCGATCTCTCGCACACGCCCTCGCCCTCGCCCTCGCCCTCGCCCTCGGCCCCCTCATCCCCTCTCTCCGTCTTGTCCAAGTCGCCATCCCTCTCCCCTAACGCCGCCGCCGCCGCCGCCGCCGCCGAGACGGCCACGGCCAGCATGGATATCACCACGCGATATCCCTCACCAAGCTCTACCGCCACGCAGTCGGGCAGCGCCTCGCCTCTCAAGCTGCCAGACAGCCACGAGATTCAGGTCCGCACCGACGGCGCACCCCCACCACCCAAGAGGCGCAGGCTGGCAGAGCCGAAGCCGCGCACCACCCAACACCTGGACCTCGACAACCGCGACGATGCTGCCGAGCTCCAGCTGGAGCGCCTGCTCAACACCTTGCGCCGCAAGAAGAAGATCGTGGTCATCGCTGGAGCTGGCATCTCCGTCTCAGCTGGGAGTAAGTCTCATCTCGGCGAACCGCTCTCCAGGAGAGAGACCCCCCCTCCCCCCCCAAAAAAAAACCAACCATCCAGATCCATTCAAGCTGACCAACCGTCTGCCCAGTACCCGACTTTCGATCCAGGGAGGGCCTCTTCAAGACCCTCGGCGAGAAGCACAAGATCAAGGGCGGCGGCAAATCACTCTTCGACGCCTCCGTCTACAAGAACGACAAGTCTACGGCAGAATTCCATAAGATGGTTCGCGACCTGTCGAGCCTGACAAAAGAGGCCAAGCCCACCCCCTTCCATCATATGCTAGCCACAATCGCTCAGGAGGGCCGCCTGATGCGACTCTACTCTCAGAACGTCGACTGTCTCGACACATCCCTAAAGCCTCTGGCAACTAACATCCCCTTAAATACCAAGGCTCCGTGGCCGGTCACGATACAACTCCATGGCGGGCTCGAGAAAATGCAGTGCACCAAATGCAGCGACGTGAACGGCTTCAACGGCGACCTCTTCCAGGGGCCTGAGCCACCTCTATGTGGCCAATGCAAGGACGCCGACTATGTGCGCACTACATTTGGGGGGAAGCGCAGCCATGGGATAGGGCGCCTCAGACCACGAATGGTTCTTTACAACGAGTACAACCCAGATGAGGATGCCATCGGTAAAGTCTCGCAAGCCGACCTTCGCCGGATCCCGGACGCTGTAATTGTTGTGGGGACATCTCTGAAAGTACCTGGCGTCAGAAGGATCGTCAGGGAGTTGTGTCTGGCCACGCGCTCCAAGCGAGACGGTTTCACGGCCTGGATCAACCTGGACCCAGCACCCCAAGCTCCGGACATGAAGGATCTGTGGGATCTCGTCGTACGCGGCAAGTGTGACGATATCGCCGGTTTGTTGAACTTGCCCCACTGGGACTGTGACACTGAGGATATCGGCAAGAAGGAGGAGTACATGGTGTCCGGATCAGTTGAGAGAGAAGTGGAGTACAAAGAACGGTGCAGTCGCGATAGAATCGACGTGCTGCTGGCCAACAAGAAGCGCTCCTTCGATCAATCCAGCGACACGGAATCGAAACCCGACCTCAAGTCCATACTCATGGACAAGATGAAAGATACCTTACCAACACCAAGTGCAAGCCCTCGGCAAGGCACACCACAGCCTCGCAAACCGCTACCAAAGGGCAAGGTCAAGCAAAGCACGCTCAGCTTTGGAGGGCAAACCGTCGCTGCCGAAGGTGATGGTAAGGTACCGAAAGCCGCCAAGCTGAGGAAGCCCAGACAGCCCAAGAAGACCAAAGAGGCGAAGCCAAGTAGTGGTATCACCAAGACCTTCAAGGCTACCAAGACTGTCACCAAGGTTGACAGTCTGGACAAGACGCTCCCAACGCAAGTCAAGAGAGAATCACCACCTCCTAGGATGTCATCACCCTTGGAGAAAAAAGGCAACCGGCTTAACTCTCTCCCCTCCCTGCGACCAGAGGTTCAGGCCCATGGGAAGCTTCCTTACCTCAACGTCGGTGCCTCTTCCAGCGATCTGAGCTTTATCAGTGCCAAGAGCGACGTGGAGGAGAATAATGCGAATCTCTCAAGACCCCGCGGAATGGAGAACTTGATGGATTAGAGATCTTTCCCAGCTCTTCCCCGAGAAGAAACGTGGGCTATGTTACGCCTCGGTCAGAAGGGCTCCAGCGCTCCCAAGACGTCCAGTGAGGCTCGCGTTCATGTTTGTGAACAAGACGCGAGGAGGGCCCACTCCCTCAGTCAGTCACATAGCTTCAGCAGCCAGACTTCGGCAGATCTTGTCGGAGACCAATGGCTTCCGTGGACTCTCACAGATCTGCCGGATATTACATGAGCACCTGACCAGCGGATTGGATCCTGCGAGTTAGGGCTATTGGAGAGGCGGTTTTCAGTTGTAACCAGGCAGCGTTTGCACTGCCAAACACCAAGCAGTCTTGGATTGTACAGATTTTCCCCACACGCATCGCTACTGTTCATAGGACACCAACATACCAAGGGATAGCGCCTTGAGAGGAGTCCGGAATACCTTCGGAAGGGACAGGTTTGCCTTACCAGCGAGGCGTTGCGTTTGTTGCTACGGGCGGGTTTGTTTGTGCAAGGGGAAAATATACACGACCACATCAGGAGTTTTGATGATATACCTATAGACCAAGGAGGGGCGTACGCATGCTGTAGCAGCGTTCGCTAAATGAGATTCAAGCGCGTAATCGCTTCAGGCTCTTTGGCCGTGCATTGCACCCGGGGTTGTGACCTAAGTGCCTGTCGCCACCCGGCGTCTCCGCCGTGGCAGGCTCCGACTGGCACCCTGAGGAGGTCATTTTATAGTTAGTTTCCACAATGTGTTCTCCCATGTGCAGAATCTTGTTCTACAGAATGGTGTCTTGAAGGAGGGATCCTATACGGGGCTGCACGCCTGAAGTGCCTGGTCAAGCCCCCCCCCCTGCTTTAGAGCCATTCAGACTCCACACACGCAGCACAAGTGCCGCCGCTCGGCCACATCTATCTCACTCGTTCACTCGACACATGTCACGTGCGGGCTCTCTGTGTGCTCTTAAGCTTGTCTTTTGATTCGATACGCCCATCCCAGTGTCAATCCTGGGCAGGGCCTAGTCTCTGATAGCAACCCCCCGGCCACCCACCCTGATGACTACAACTAACGCTGTTGTTGTCTATCGTGTGATAGAAACAGCAAGCCACTGTTCCAGATGTTCAGTCCAGTATGCAGACCACGCCAGGTGTCAAGCCACTGGCAGCAGGCCCCGCGGCCTCATTCGCCCGACGGTCATGAGCAAAGCTTCGTAGTCCTGTAGCCGAATCTAGTGTTTTATGGAGCAATACAGACTGAACCCACCAATATTTTTTCCCCGGACGTCGTGACAAGGGAGGGACCGTCATGGTTCCATCCGTAAGACGGGCCATTTGTCTGTGACGCGACAAAAGCCATGCGTGTAAAAAAGAAAATAAAACCGTATGCCTAATCCACATGCGACTCTGGGTATGACTTAGTTTATATAAAACTCCTCACAGCCGAAAAACGCCAAGTAACGGACATCATCTCAGTGCGCCTAAACAATGCTTCTGGTTCATTAGCCCACAGGCTCAATAGCCGACAGTGTGTGAACAGTGTGAGAGTTCTTCGCGTTTTGTCACGACCGGTATAGCCCAGCCGCGTCCCGGCACGACATTGTTTAAGCTCATCGACCTCCTGGGTGCCAGCCAAATGCTACTGATTTCTGACATCAGCCCTCTACCAGAGCTGTCTGGCGAGTCAGTGTCTCTAGTATGGGCTGGGCCGGTGTTGATTATTTGGAGGTGACCACGATGGCCTGCCACGGTCGGCGAGACCTCGGTCATTCAGAGGTCGATCCCGATCTTTCCTAAAGCTCAGGCGGTCTCCGTTCTCATAAGCACGATGTCTGTAGTCGTCCCGTCGGTAATCACGACGGCTGTCTTCGCTAAGGTCGCGGCGCGCCTCCCTACGCGCATGACGATGTGCTTCGTCCTCGTCATCGATCTCACCGTCTTCAAGATCGTCGCGCTTCTTGGCCGACTTTTTCTCTCCGCCTTCTTTCTTGTCCTTTCCCTTGTCCTTGTCTGTGAGTGTTCGGTACATCTTGGCAAGCTTGTCGCCTGTGACCTCGATCTCGCCGATGGGCCAGACTGTAGAGAGGAAATCCCTGTGCTTCGGTTAGTCTTTTACACGATTGCTTTCTTCGGGGCAGAAGGTTCCTACCAGAACTGCGGCATCAACCCGTCAAGCTGCTCGGCAGGCAGCCCAGCATCCTTCAGACCCGTGAGGTGATTACCAATGTGACGCAGCTCGGTGCCCATGATCTTGGCACGCTCCTTGGCCGATGCGATATGATCCTGCGTCGTATACATAATGCGCTTGAAATTGCCACGGACAGGCTTCAACAAGGACCAGATCAGTTGTTCATTGTCCTGAACATCAAGCTTGTTGTCGTCGAGTTCCATCAAGCGGTTGAAACGCTGGACAGCTTCCTCGCGTCTCCTATTGAGACGATCAAGCGCCTCGGTGTCCAGCTTCGTGCGATTCTTGTCATCCTTGGCATGCTTGTTGTCGCCGTGGGCATGGTCCGTTCGCCGATGCTTACTATGGCGGTCATCGTAGTCATCTGTGTGCTTCCTCTTGTGCTCGGGCCGGGGAGTGCCACGCTCGTCGGCGATGCTGCGAGATCTGTGATGGTCGCTATGCAGACGCTCCCTGTTACGATCCCTGTTGTGTCCACTTTTCTTGAGAAGTTGAGGGGCGGGGGATCCGGAAGCTGAATGGACGTCGCTGCGGCGATGCCCGTTCAGGACAAGATTCTTCTTGCTGCGATGGTGATTCTCGACAGCTTTCTTGGCCGCGGCATCGTCGGAATACTTGGCCATCAGAACCGAAAGGAGGTACTCGGAACGGCGGACAAGGTGGACAGCACCTGGGGACTGGATGCTCTTGTCGTCACCTTTTTTCCGCTCCTCCTTCTTGTCCACACGGTGCTCCTCCAGGAAAAACTTGTCCTGCATTTGCAGCTCCGGGTCATCTCTGATTTGCGTCCAAGCTCCAAAGCCGTACCTGTCGATGCCGATCAAGAGCATGCCGTCTTCGCGGGCTCCCCAGTCGCAGGAGTAGTGTGCGGCTTTCGCAGCCTCCGGGAGGCGGAAATTCAGAGCATTGGCCTGCTCGGCCAGGACGTTGCGGAGGAGTTTAAGTTGAGGCGGCCTTTCGACGACAGTCTCGGCATTGACCTTCCTGACCTCTCCGAAATCAACAAGCACAGCCTTCTTGTCTTTCTTGGCCAATGACTTTCCCGTGCGTTCTTCTTCCTCGCGGACCTTCTCGTTACTGATGTCGACAGCAGCCTGGCTGTCTCTGATGAGATCGTCAATGATCTCGTGAAGGAAATCACGGTCACGGTCAGATAAGCGAGCCTCAAAGACTACTTCGTCCCCACGATCATCCATTGAGCCGTATCGGAAGAAAGCCCGAATCAGGTTGCGAGTCTCCTTCTCGTTCAGCGGCCGTCTGGGATCCGACAAAAGCGCGCGCTGTTCCTCGAGTTCCTGGAGCTCTTGCCTCTCGCGCTCCCGCTTCTTCGCCAGCCGGTCGGCCCTGTCAGCGTCCGAGCCCTTCTTGACGCCCTTCAACGTGGCCTTCCTGGGTGCGTTCTCTTCCATCGCCTTGGCAAGATACGCATCGTTCTGTTTCTTCTCCTCCTCTGCCTTGATGACAGCAAGTTGGTCGGCAGGGATGATCTGATCCCAGTCCAGGGCCATTTCATCCACTTTGACGTCAGTGACTTGCATCCAGTTGTCCCAGTCGATGCCTCCTGAGCTGAGATTGAGTTTGTCATCGACGGCTGTTTTGGTCTCCTCAGCCTGCTCCAGGATGGCGTCAATGTCGAGCTTCTCTAGCTTCTCCTGGTTGCCAGACTGTTCAAACAAGTTCTGTGACCGCATCTTCAAGATCATCTGAATGTCTTCGGACGTCTTAGCCTCGTCCACCTGGACACCACGTTCCTGGAACTTCTCCTTCAGAGCTTTGCCCTCGTCAGTAACGCCTGCCTGGATGGTGAGATATTCCAAGAAAAGCTTGTTCCGTGCCCTTTTGACGACTTCTTCTTCGATTGTCTGTTTTGCGACAAGTCGGTATACGCTGACCGGTCTCTTCTGGCCAATACGATGTGCTCGAGCCATGGCCTGAAGGTCAGCCTGGGGATTCCAGTCCGAATCGTATATGATCACGGTGTCCGCCGTCATCAAGTTTATACCGAGACCACCCGCTCGCGTCGAGAGAAGGAAGCAAAAGTCGTCGCTGCCCTCGGCATTAAAATGATTGATCGCCAGGCGGCGGGGTCCGGCAGGAATGGTGCCATCAAGTCTTTGAAAAGGGTAGCCACGGATGCGCAGGTAGTCTCCAAGTATATCCAACATCTTCACCATCTGACTGAAGATCAACACCCTGTGGTTGTCCTTTTTAAGTTTGGTCAAGAGCTGGTCAAGAAGCATCATCTTGCCACTGCTCGTGATGAGACCCTTGATGTGGTCCTCTCGGCGAGAACTACCATTAAGCACACGTTCTTCGGCGCCTTGAAACATATAAGGGTGGTTGCTGATCTTCTTCAGCTCCATCATGATGTTCAACAGGGACTGCTTTTGACCGCTAGCATCCCTGAGGGCCGCGTAGTTGCGTGTCAGGATGTTCTTGTAGTAATCCAGCTGGACATCAGAGAGCTCCACGCGGATGATCTTCTCTGTCTTGGGCGGGAGGTCCGATTCGACTGTTTCCTTGGTCCGACGGAGGATGAAGGGAGCAATGGCTTTGTGTAATTGACTCAGCTTCTCTTGAGTCTGCTGGCGCTGTTCTTCATCCTTTTGCTCATCGATGACTTCAGGTTTCTCCGACTGCCCAAGAAGCTCCAGCTCTTCGTCAATGAGGACCTTTCCTGGGTTCAAGAAGTCCAGTAAAGCTGACAGCTCGGCCAGGTTGTTTTGGATGGGCGTGCCGGTGATCAGGACCTTGCAGGGAATGTTAAAGCTCACGAGCTTAGCGTAAAGCTGGGACTCCCGATTCTTCAACCGATGAGCCTCGTCGACGGCAAGCACTTGCCATTTGATGGTTCTCAGGAAGTCTGCGTCAAGAAGGATGTAGTCGTACGAGGTGACAAGAACGTTAAATTTGGTCTTCTTTGGGTTGTTGTTGATCATGAGCTCGTGCTCGCGGATAGTTGAGCGCGCGGCCTCAGGGCCTAGATAAACAACATAGTTCAGGTCAGGGGCCCAGTTGTTGAATGTATCACACCATGCCGGAATGACACTGAGCGGAGCGACCACCAGGAATGGACCTTCTTGGTCACGATCGTTTCGCAGCCAGCTGAGGAAGGACACGCTTTGGACAGTCTTTCCCAGACCCATTTCATCGGCGAGAATGACGTTGTTGCCACGGGTCCAGTTGAGTGCGAGGAAATTCAGACCTTTCATCTGGAACTCTCGCAATTCGCCGTTCGTGATGTAAGACGGCTGGTGCTCCAGCTTGGTCATGCGACCTCTCGTGTCTGGGTTCGACTCCTTTCGGTCTGACTGCCAGTTCCGCTGCGACCGATCGATGAACTGGTCGATCTTGTCTTGCGCCCGCTCGCTTACATCGGCAGATGTTTCCCAGGTGCACTCGTCATATTGCAGACCCTTCCATTTGATCAGGTATTCGGTGTCCTCTTCACCATCACGCATCGCTACGACGCGTTCGACGTTGGTGTAGTCCTCGAGTGCCTCGTTCTCGCGCTCACGGTCGAGAATATATTGCTCTCTTTCTTCTGGCGTAATGGCGTCGTCGTCGTATCGCATGCTCAGTTCGAATTCGACAAACTTCCTGTAGTAGTTCTCCAGCCGGCGATAGCCTCGGAAGCCGGCGACACTTGCGGTGGTTTCCCACGTGTCGTGCAGATGGGACATGCCTTGCCATTTGATGTAATACTTGAAATCATGTCGGGTCAGGTCTGGGCTCCACTCGGCACCTTCTTTCAACTCGTGTCGAATAATCTTTTCAATGTAGGGCGAGTTGTCCTCTTCCTCGGCGCCTGCCCAATGGGCTGGGGTAACGTCTGAGTCGTCATCTAGCTCAGCGTCACTCTCTTGGTAAGCGCCAGCTGTGACCTGAGCAGCCCTTCGACTGTTCCACCTCTTCTCGGCGAATGCCAAAGCAGGTTGCGCCATGGCCTGTCGGCGAGCTTTCTTTTGGATCGCTCGGGCTCGAGCACCGCCATAGGTGTCGGAATCGGAGTCATCGGCAGGAGTATGCCGTAAGGGGGTATCTCGCTTCGAGGCTAGTGAGGCAACATTAGACGTTAAAGTACGCAGACCTGGTTTGTCGTAAGAAAGCTTACAAGGCAACGATCTTTCTGTCCGTCGCTTCTTGGCAGCTCTCCGGTGAACGACGACGGAGTCGGACTCTGAGTCGTCATCATCTGCGCCGACCTAATACATAATTCGTCAGCTAGCGCGACACTCATGCAGTATCTGGGAGGGGGACTCACAATCGGTTTGCGCTGTTGAGGACGAGACTGTGGTGTGTGGTCAGCACAGCAACTAGTGACATGTCCATTTGAGGGACTTACGCTTCGCCGCAGGCCGTAGAGTTCAGGGTTCTCCCGCATGTAGTCTTCCTCTAGGCTGCCGCCAGCTTTGCGCTTGGGAGCTGTCCGGGAGTCGTCAGAAGCTGAGGCGGCGCCCTCAGCCGGGCCATCGCTGCGAGGGGAGGCTGTGCTATCGACCACCTCATCAAAGTCCGCATCATCAGAGGCACCATTGTCACTAGGACTTGATGCCCCATCGAAATCGACCGCCCGACCATCACGAGCAGTTGAGTCGAAGTTGTTGGCAGAATCGGAGGAAGGAGAAGCGACGTCGGGGGCCTGGACATCGGACAGATCGCTGTCGCTGGGCTCTGGGTCTAGTAGCTGAACTGCGACGGATGTTGCGACAGGCGACACATGTCCATTGGCCGGACTAGATTCTGGTGAAGCAGACATGGTCACCAAGGCTGGCGAGGCTGCCTGCTATAAGACGACGATGTCAGTCAGGGTTTTCTGAAGGGGGGAGCGAGACGAGGCCAGAGGACACGTCAGCGATGGTACTGGCGACCGCGGTGCGAGCGTTTCCGCAGGAAAAGAGCAGAGGGCGATGCATCGGTTGAGCTTGTCGCATGCGCTGGTGGGTGTGGGATGGAGGCGAGGCTGATGGATGATGACAGGCAATTGAGCGCGCCTCGCCAGCAGGACGGGCGTTCCGAGGCAATAGGCGCATCGGCATCATCAGCAAGGAGCGAATCCACCAGATACCAGAGTCCCAGAGACCTCAGACAGCAGCATATGGGCGACTATCAGGGGTCATGGACCCAGAGCCGATACGGATTTGGATGGCGAGGCACGAGGCACCGAGACGCGGACATGGATGGCAGCAAGGAGCCCACAGGTACAGGCACGGAGGAACTTACAAGTCATGAACCGATGACTGCCAGGCAGCAGGAGAGGAGAGAGCAGAACGAGCGTGTTGGAGTCCGGGAGAGCGGATGGGACGGTGTTGTGGACTGGGGGAGCTCTCTCGTGGTGGCAGTCCCAATGTCACGGGTGGATTGTGAGAAGATGGGCGACTGGAGGAGTCGGTCGGGTCAGGCAATTTTGAGAGAGTGCAGAGCAGTGGGCAGAAAGACAGTGGGACATTCCCGAGCCGGGCTCCCCAAGGCCACCTACCTGGGCGCGCTGCGGCTGCAGCCATGCGGGATGGTCAGAGCTCACTCGCTAACAGTTTACACGAGCGGCTTGGTGCTGAGACGATAGTGCCGTCTGCCACTAACCTCGACCTAGCCCCTGCTACCCAGCGACGGTCTGTTCCGGTGAGCACCTAGGCGCACTCAGATGGCAGTTGCCGGTGCGGGTATGAGGTACTATGTAGCATACAAGCTGCTCCATTGCCTGGACGACATGCAGATGAGGTCTCCTCGTGACCAAGAAGACGGTGGGCCTAAACTAACAGCTCAATCCTCGGTTCTTTCCGCCAGCCTCCAGCAGAAAGTGCCTCAGAGGAGCTCTGGCAGGCAGGTGCGTGTGCCGCCTGATATGTACATATGTTCACGTTCAAACACCTCATGCACTTCTGCGCTGTCTTGCCTTTTCCTTAAAAGGTGGCTAGAGACAACATCCTTTGAAACAAGGCCCTGTGCTGCCTGTATTTAGCAATGCATGAACATGCCAGTATGGCTGTAAGTCGTGCCAATGTGCTCTCGAAGCTCGACGGTTGGACTGTCTTGGCTGCTCAAACCAACAGACCCGTGCAGAAAGTGGCCAACACTAGCAATGGGATCACTGTTCAGTATTCGGTACAACCCGAGGGGATGAAATGAGGTGAGGCGTCGAAAGAGGGAATATATACACCTTCATTTCCAGCACCGAGCCACGGGTTGGGTACAAGACAGGGACATGTGAGACAACGGAGGCATAGCTGTAAAGTCATTTATTTAGGTTGCGCATCTTGCTCTGACCCTGTCTGATTTAAGAACAACCAACTCAACTCAGCCCTGCAAGGGTGGACAGCCCCTCTCCTCAAGGACTACAAGCTGCTTGCACATGAGTGCTTGCTGGGTTACAGCGAGCATGGCGATGTTGCATTTCGAGGCAGAGGATAAAACACCACGCGGGAAGCTTCAATGGAGCAGCATCCTGTAGCCCACAAGGGTGCCGTTTGCTGAGACTGGTGCCAGCATATATTTCTGTCTATACCTAGGTATCTATGTGCTTGCCGTATTCATGCCATTCGCGTCCCTCATCAGCCCACGTCAGCAAAGAAGGGCTGTGTCTGCCTGCTAGCGCAGTACCGTCTTGTTACTGTAGACTACATCAGTACGGAGCACTTCCGTGTGAAGCCGCTCACAACAAGGCTGCAAATCCCGGCAGAGGGCCAGAGGCCCATGCTGATCTTGATCTCTGGCGTCAGTCAGTCAATCCAGGTACTGTAGTACTCAGAGTTAGGTGCAGGTTTGGACCCCCTCTGGGGCCAGGTCAGCCTATCAAGTCTCTCCCGTTTATGACCATCGCTTGCATTTTTACCCCGCTGCCCACAAATTCGCAGGCAGTGAGCCATCTGGCTGGCAAAAAAGACCTTGGCCGGATTTTGGTACACTGGGTTGGCTGCTGTCACTCACCGCGCCCCATTCCACCCACCACATACGCCCTCCTTGCTGTCTTTGTTTCCTTTCCACCCTGTCCCCAATCCTATTGTCTCCAGGAAGGCCCCCCAGCAAAAGGCATCGCCTCCTTTTCTGCACGACTACTCGACGGCCTGGACAAGCCTCCGAACCACCGGCGCCGTAGACCTGCCCCCCGAGAACAAGAACTTTTCAGCAAGCTCGACGACTGCGCTCGCATCTACCCAACAACATGTCGGACAAACTCACCCGGTACGCCAGCTGATGAGCAGCCCAGCAGAGGAGGAACACGGCGCGGCCGCATGCGGCCCCTCGCTCCGCTTCAATCGAACAAGACTGACATGCTGTCTCCTCTAGTATCGCTATCGTTAATAGCGACAAGGTCCGCACGACTGCCCCGCTACCCCGCTAGTAATCCGAGTGAAGCTGGACTGACGACAGACCTCACTGCCCAACAGTGCAAGCCAAAGGTGCGGCATGCCATATCTAGACCCTCTAGGTTCCCGGCGTCGAAGAACTTTGGTCAGCTAACCGGAGTCTCCAGAAATGCCGGCAAGAATGCAAGAAGGCATGCCCTGTCGTGCGAAGCGGAAAGCTCTGTCAGTTGCCGTGTCCCCCTGCCTTGCCCAGTGACAACGTGCCGAGTGCTAACTGGCGTCTCTGCTCCAGGCATTGAAGTCCAGCCAGACTCGAGGCTGGCCTTCATCTCCGAGTCGCTCTGCATCGGATGCGGTATCTGCCCCAAGAAGTGCCCTTTCAGCGCCATCACCATCATCAACCTGCCCACCAACCTCGAGAGCCAGGTCACCCACCGATACTCAGCCAACAGCTTCAAGCTGCACAGGCTGCCTATGCCACGACCTGGAAACGTGTTGGGTCTCGTTGGAACAAACGGTATCGGAAAGAGTACCGCGCTGAAGATCCTCAGTGGAAAGTTGAAGCCCAACCTGGGCAGGTTCGACAACCCGCCGGACTGGGAGGACGTCATCAAGTACTTCAGGGGCTCTGAGCTTCAGAACTACTTCACAAAGCTTCTGGAGGACGACCTGACCTCCGTCGTGAAGCCGCAATATGTCGACCAGCTTCCCAAGGCCATTCGCGGCCCCGAGAAGTCTGTTCAGGCGCTCCTCAACAAGGCAAAGCAGCTCGACAACCTTGAAGATGTCCTGGACACTCTTGAGCTGCGCCACATCTATGACCGTGATGTACCCCTGCTGTCGGGTGGTGAGCTCCAGCGTTTCGCCATCGGTGTCACTTGTGTAAGTGGCAGCCGCTCGTCTTGATGCCCAGTGACTTGCTGAACGTGGTCTTGGAACAGGTGCAAAACAAGGATGTCTACATGTTTGACGAGCCATCCTCATATCTCGATGTGAAACAGCGTCTGGCTGCCGCTAGAATAATCAGGTCGCTGTCAAAGCACGACAACTATATCATCGGTCCGTCTCTGCAAACTCCCCACTACACTGTTCTTTACTGACACCCCGCAGTTGTTGAGCACGATCTGAGTGTGCTGGATTACCTCTCGGATTACGTATGCGTCCTTTACGGTCAGCCCGCCGTCTACGGCGTCGTCACTCTCCCGCACAGTGTCCGCGAGGGTATCAACATCTTCCTGGATGGCCATATTCCGACGGAGAACTTGCGTTTCCGCGAGGAGTCTCTCACCTTCCGGATCGCAGAAGCCCAGGACGTCTTCGACAATGACCAAACGCGTGCTTTCAACTACCCATCGATGGAGAAGACTCTGGGCAACTTCAAGCTCAAGATCGACACCGGCTCCTTCACTGACTCCGAGATCATCGTCATGATGGGTGAGAACGGTACTGGCAAGACCACTTTCTGTCGAATGCTGGCCGGTGCCCTGAAGCCCGACGGGACGCAGAAGGTGCCAGACATGAGGATCAGCATGAAGCCCCAGACTATCACTCCCAAGTTCGAAGGAACAGTGCGACAGCTGTTCTTCAAGAAGATCCGTGCATCATGTAGGTTTCGCGCACGGCCTACTCGCCTTGTCCATTTTCGCTGACTTGAGGTGATAGTCCTGTCTCCTCAGTTCCAGACCGATGTTGTGAAGCCTCTCAAGCTGTGAGTAACCCTCTGTATCTCAATTTTTCAAATTGAGAGACTGACGCAATCGCAGTGACGATTTTATCGATCAGGAAGTCAAGAACCTGTCTGGTGGTGAATTGCAGAGAGTTGCCATCGTTCTGGCCCTGGGCCTCCCTGCAGACATCTATGTGATCGATGAGCCATCTGCGTACCTCGACTCAGAGCAGCGTATCATCGCGTCACGTGTCATCAAGCGATTCATCATGCACGCCAAGAAGACTGCTTTCATCGTCGAGCACGATTTCATCATGGCTACCTACCTTGCCGACCGTGTCATTGTCTTTGATGGCCAGCCCGGTATCAATGCTCACGCCAACGCTCCCGAGTCCCTGCTCACCGGATGCAACTCCTTCCTGAAGAACCTGGACGTCACGTTCCGCCGTGACCCCACCAACTACCGCCCTCGCATCAACAAGGCCGGCTCTCAGCTCGACCAGGAGCAGAAGCTGAACGGCAGCTTCTTCTTCCTCGAGGATCCGGAGAAGACTTCTGCCTGAAAGATTCACGCCGAACAAGAACAACAAGGACACATTCCCACCACCACATAATCACAAGCATGCATCGGGTCCCGGCGTTCTAGGCGTCCAAAAGAGAGGCACGGGCCGGGCGGACGGCTCCTCTGGTGAATTGGGCTTAGAGGAGGGCGGCTCGGATGAGAATGACGACCCTGACATCTGACAACGGTGACGGCGGTCTACCCCCTGTTGTCTGGTCCCTTGACGGGTGCATGGTCCGGCTCGGCCAAGGTCAAGGTCGCGGTCTAGGTCGTGGTCCCTCCATTCTTTCCTTTCTCGTGTCAAGCTTGACCCGAGACTTGGTCTGGATCGGGCGTTGTGGCTACCGCCATCACTATCATGGAAAGAGGGGCAATGGGTCAAGAGGGTGACTGCCGTCATAGCTACATTCACAAGTGTAGCAGTTTTGACGATTGTGGATGAAATTCCATTTACAGAGTATACCGGTTTGAGAAGATGCAAATACGTCAATTTAGAGAAACACCAGAATTTAAGCTGCCTGATTAATATCGCAGTGACTAAGAATCTACCAACTTTACAGTAGGAAAAGAGCCGACCGCCGGGCAGAGCATTTGCCATGCACATGCGGAGTTCTGAGCTCGGTGAAGCGTGCTAGGAGTAGATAACATACATGGCCAGGCAACAGTTGCCTCGGTTGCCATCACTCGGATCTATAGGCACCGAGTGGAAAACGAAGGGAGAAATTCGGGCGCCGGCATCTCGGTGTTAGACGATCTCGGCCCATGCTGGCGGCGGCCCAGCTGGCTTAAAGGCGAGCGGGCGCTGGAGGCTCTTGCCTGCCAGGGGCGAGGCTGAGCAATTGTCTGCTGGTCCGGAACGGTCATCTTGCCCACAGTAGTGAGTCGGAAACGATTGCCCGTACGTACTAGTGGCGACATGTTGTCTTTCTCTCAGCGGGCAAGCCTCTGTCTCTACCCTTTGAAGTGATTGCTGGGCCCTTAGATGTTAAGGACGGGTGAGGTCGGCGGCGCTCGACCAAACATCTAGTCTTCCTCGATCTCGCCCTCTTCGCTGCCGGAATGCACGCCCGCAGGCTCGTCCTTAGATAAAGCGGGCGGTTGCGGAGACCTAGTCTTCAGACGACCATCACGACGGGGGGTACGCTCACGAGGTGAAATGTCTCTCTTCAGTCTCTGTGGTTGTGGTTAGCTAGGGTTGGCGTTGCAGTTTTTGTCTTCGATAAAACGTACCTTGGAGTCCCTGGAATCTGGGCGGCGCTCATCATCGTCATCGGCACGGCGCCTCCTCGCGCTTGACGGTTTCTCATCGTAATTGAGGTCATCAACATCTTTTTCGACGACTCGACGGCGGTAGGAACGCTCACGTTCCTCTTCGCGGTCGCGGCGCTCACGCTCATAACGATCAAGCGGGTCGTCACGACGAGAGCGAGGGGGCCGATCCTCGTCGCGGTAACGATCCCGATCACGGTCTCGCTCACGATCTCTATAGCGATCTCGGTCTCTGTCTCGGTCTCTGTCCCTCTCCCTCTCCCTCTCCCTGTCCCTGTCCCGATGAAGATCATGCCCGTCTGACGACCTGCGGTCTGACAGTAAAGTCTCGGCCATACTCGACTTGCGATAGTTACGCTCTCTCTCAGCGATGGCCTTGCGGCGGTCGGCTTCGTAAAGGTCTGGCTCTGGGCTGCGACTGGACCTACGAGGCGTCCGTCCACCACGATGAGATCTCTCACCTCTGTCTCTGCTTCGCTCTCTCTCACGCTCCCGATAACGATCACGCGATCGATCGCGGCGGCGGCGATCCTTTTCCAGATCTTCTTCCTTCTCTCGCAAGCGCCGCATATGCTTATCGAACGCGCTGCGGTGCCCCTCCTCGGTAGTCACTGCCTGGAACTCTGGTGTCTTCTGGAGACGCAATTTGACCTTTTCGTAAGTGTCACTCAATGTGATAGGGGGGTCCAAACGCTTCATGTAGGAGCGCAGGTCATCAATAGCTCGGCGCTGTTGGCGCTCAGAGTGCCGGTCCTCCTCCTGCGGCTTTGCTCTTCTTTCCTGAAGCTGCAAGGTGCTTGTTAGCGGAGGACGCCAGCACAAGAGGGGTTGACCTTACCCGCTCATAGATGAACTTTAGTATGTCTCGGTCAATGTTAGCAGTACGTCGGTCTTCTTTCATCACCGCAAGGAAGTCTTGGAAATCTGTCTTGGGGGTGACCTCGAATCGCTTGTCCTGTAAAACTGTTAGTATTTAGGTAGGCGGTGAGATACCCAGAGAAACTCACATGAAGCACGTCCATCACATCGTTGCGAGTGCCTCGAAGCCCGCGCTCCTCTTCTTCAACCACGTCCCAGAACAGCTCCTGCGGAGTAGATCCATTCTGGCCGATCATGGCTTTGTAGCGCGCGTCATTCTCGATCAGTGGATAAATCTGCTTCCATTTCGTGCCAGCCTTGATCTTGCCGTCGTTCTTCAGTTCACTTAGCAGACTCAAAAAGGCGTCCCGGTTCTGGCGCTCTTTGCGGAACTTCTTCGCCTTCTGGGCTTGTCTGTTGTCGTTGAAAGTGCGTTCCACTGCCTTCATATGATTCTGAAAGACGCTCAAGATGTCAAACTTGCTCAGGGATTGGTACTTCTCGTCACTCTGGAACGGTTGGGTTCCAGAGATGATTTCTTGCGCCTCGGACCATCGAGTGTAGGGCTCTAAATTCAGTTTTGGGAGGAGATCGATCAGCCCGTCCATGGCGCTCTTGCGCAAAGCCGACTGCTCCTCCCTGTGCCGCTTCTTAAGCTCAACGACGTAGTCTTCGAAGAGATGGCGACGTTCTTCCTCATCGCTGGTAGAGCGAAAGATGGTCTCTCCCTCGATCATTGGCCGAGCTGTCTTCCACCTGGTATAGTGTTTGATCTCAGGGTGACTCTTGAGCATGGTAGCAAAGTCAGCACGGAGTTTGGTCAGTCTCTCCTTGGCTCGCTCCTTGTCCTGCGATATGACATCTTGGCAGTACTTTTCGAAGGCGACCTTTCTGTCCCTGGGGTCCTTGATCGCACGGTACTGAGGGTCTTTCACTATCGCGCGGAGAGTCTGCTCCCATGTCCAGTCAGGCTGCACATTGCTCCGCTTCAGAAGTTTTACGAAAGCTGCCTCGGCCTCTTCGGCCGTGGCGTACTCCGGGTCGTTGCTCGCAGGGACAAATTGTTGAGCTCGCATGTTGTCGCCAAACGTCAACTGCCGCGATTCTCCGATTGGCTCACGAGAGTCCCGGGACTGGTCGAAGCTCTGACTGCCTCCTGGGCCAGGAGTCGGAAAGGCGCTTGGGGTGGCAGGAGTCGTCGGCGTCCCGGCAGTGGTCCCGAGGGCGCGTTTGTAGACATCTGGCATCTCCCACGAGCTCGTCTTGGTCTCGGTGTTGTACCAATACTTTCTGCCACCCTCGGCGGTATATTCCTTCCATGGCTGGTTGGCGAGAGCTCGCTGCAAGGAAGTTAGTGACGGGCGGGAGATCCTGACCATCACGGGGGGGCCTACCTCTGCCGGGCTCATCATCTCCTCCGGCTTCGTCCATTGCGTCACCTTGGTAGCTGCATTGTAGTAGTACAGGCGACCATCAGGAGTTCGATGCTCCTGCCAGGTGGCAGCCCCAGGCTGGGGGAACTGCCCGTTCAGGCCGTTCATCTTCAGCGGAGCCTGTCGCGTTCGCGCCGCAAGAGGGTTATCGGGCAAGTAATGCAAGCCAGAAATGAAATGAGATTCGACTGCGATACAAGAAGGGTAGAAATGGACAAGGAAAGAGGCGGCCAAAACAAGCCAACACTTCTGAGGTCCAGGAAGGTTGGCGAAGAACGAATCGCGCTGCAAAATAGTAGTCGCAAGCAAATTCATCCCAGGAAAGGCTGGGGGCGCACGGGCCATGTGCAGAAGGAGCTTCCGTTCCCAGATCCACCCAGCAGGTACGGATAGATAGCTCCTCGGTCCAGGCCCCACCGCTTCCCCTGGAAGCTCGAGCGTTACCTCATTCAACTTACCGCGGACACGTTCTTCATGCCTGGGTAATTACACTGCATAACCAAAACTATCACATGTCCATACTGGCTGGACCCTGGGCCGACTCCCATGCGCCTCGCGACCTGGCACATCAAACAAAGTCCCAGCAGTCGAATGAAAACATTTCTGGTGGACTACGGCCCCTCGCCCTTCTTTATCTGCAAGTCAGGCACTCCGGCTATGCTGTAGCGCTTGAAATCTGGTGCGCTGCAAGATGGCAGTCCCTACCCACTCCGGAGGAGGCATTGCTTCAGCAGAAGATGACACAGCTTTCCTCGAGCAATCATTCTTGACGTACACGGTTCCCTTGAGGACAGATCTCGACATAGAAGAAGAGATCAGGACCGCAATCTCTAAGGAACAGCCACTGGAGGATTTAGAGAATCGGCCATGGCTCTTCTTTGGTGAGGACTACTCCCAGACGATCTTCCCCTGAAGTTTCTCCGTCTCACAATGCTCATTCGTAGATGCCAGATGAAACTGTCGAGGTCTTTATAATACTTCGCACCCATAACCTGACCGACGATCTGTTGACCACCTATCTGAAGAGACTTGTGCTTTCTCTGCAGGCGCAAATAGTAAACAGCCCTACGCCAGACCGAGCCGAACTTGCGCCTTCGTCAGAGGTGGTATATAACGGGGATATCGAAGATGTGGAAACCCCTCTGACTGTCGTGACCGGCGAGGGCGACGATGACACGGCGGCTGGAACCAAATATGTCGTATGGAAGGCGTCCGCCTTCCTGACGCGACCACGAATGCGACTATACGGGCCGTCTGTTGTGTTTTCTGCCACTGCGAGTTTGAAGCCCATTCCAGAACACCCAGGTGGTCAGCAGGACGGTTACCTGGAGAGCGGCGTACCGTCGGGGCTGAACCTGCTCGGGTCCTTTGCCGGAGATCCTCTCTTAGGTGGTGTTAAGCCTCAGTTGTCTGCTGTTCGAGTCTCTCGTGTCGCACCAGTGACTCAATCCAAGGACTCATTCCCAATCCTCAAGGGTCAGCCTCGAATATCTCAGCAAATATATCCCGCTGCACACACTCGCGTGCGCTTCGCGCGGCCAAACACCATACCGCCTAGTCCGGCGATCATAGCCCTACTGGAGATCGACTTCACCCCTTACTTCGATTGCGAGGTCGCCGTGGACAAAGTCGAACTCTCAATGCCTGAAGGTGAAATCGAAGACCTGAATAACATATCCGGGCTATCGCTCCCACTGAACTGTGTGGCGCATGATCATATTACCCTCATGTACCGGCTTGCACCCCAGGAGAGTGACGTGCCATCGAAAAGCCCGACGCGCGAACTCCATATATCAATAGAGTGTACCGCTCTCGTTCGGGCAGGGATTTGTACTCCCAAACTACGTATGGCGTGGTCTACAATTTTGGACTTCACACTCCCTGTCAATCCTGGCTTCGGTTCGGGTGTCAACAAGCCTTTCCAGCGGGCTCACAAGCCTGCTCAGCTCTCCATCAGCGACGGGACAAGCTTTGTCTCACCTTCGGTATCCAGGCCCGATTCTCTGCCAGGTCTCGAGGCCCTCGCAGAGCGCTCGACCGAGGCCCACATCCCAGAATTCGGGATAACCATGACCTTTACCGCGCCGGACGGACCAATCTACCCAGGTGATGAGTTCGTCTGGAATGTATTCGTCGTCAACCGCAATTCCGCTGCGGTCAACCCTAGCCGACCCCCGTCAGAGATCATCCCAGCAGCGCGCAAGCTTGCGCTCCTCGCCATCCCCAGACGGCGCAGGAACGACATGCGCGTGATACGGCCACCGTCCACAGCAGGTCGAGACCATCTCCTTGCGCGTCGCAAGTCCGCCATCGCCGCCGCAATCGGCGAGGGCCCCGAGGCGGAGATCGCGGATGCGGTACTGGACGAGAATATCGTGCACGCGATGCAGCGGAGCAGCCTGGTGGACAGCACTGAGGTAGTCTGCCTCTCTGCGGATGTGCGCGTAGGCCCCCTGGCGCCGAACGCGTGTCACGTTGTCGAGCTACGCTTCCTGGCGCTGAAGGAGGGGATTGTGGGCGTCGAGTGCATCCGAGTGGTAGACTTGGGGAACCAGGAGCATGTTGACATTCGAGACCTTCCGGTCATGGTTGTCGAGAGGCGCAAAGACCGATAGACATGCAGAAAACATCCATATCTTCTTACGCGAGAGCCAGTAAACTAAACGTGCTTCAAAACAAGGCATGTGCTTATTTCACATAGCAGAATCGAACCACAACTGCGAAATCACGATCATGTGATCTTGTGAAAACCTTTCTTATTCTCGATAGCTAGTTTCGTTCTTATTCCGTATATGTCTGAGGCCATACGCGGCGCCTTCGTCTAGTGACAAATGCTCAAAGAGCATTCTCGATGAAAGCCACGGTAACGGTTTTGATGGCGAGGGTATATGTTTGATACAATGAATCTTTTCTATGAGTGCGATGGACCCGAACACTGTGCCACGATGACAAAGCTCAAGTTCAGGGTAACATGCCAACCCAACATGAGATGGCCAAGTGTTCCCGAAGTTTCCATCAGAGGAGTGCTATCTGTACTTGCATCCTCAATCCATCGGACACCGAATCAGTGTTGGCTATCTCCTCAGGGCCTCCCAGGGCTAGTGAAAATGAGATTCATTTGTCACGGAAGGCGCCGTTTTCCCCGTGCCCCCGGAAATCAGCCCAAGCTCCTTCCAATGCATATGCTGCAAGCCAGAAACAATTCGAGGGTGCCGCTCAAAGCCCCGCTGGAATCTGACGGCAAGAAGTCACGTCAGAAGCGCGGTGCTTCCGTCAAGTGCGCCTCCCTACCCATATGTGGTCCAAAAAGCAATGCAATTCAAATGCTGCGGTCAATAGTGGTGAGTCTGGGAGCAATCGGTGACAAAAAGCTTTGTTCAATCTCTTCCGGGGCTCCGATCACACCATTTCCCTAGAAATGCTTCGTACTCTAGAACAGCCCAAACGCCGGGGAAAATAAGCGCTCTGTGTTTCTTTTGGTCTATCATGCGAGGTCATCGACGTCATAATCATCCCAGCCCAGCTGCTGGTAGATACTCAGTCCCGTGATTTTGCTGGGCTCGTTGGATTTTGTGGGTTCTGCTACCACAGGAGGTGCAGATGTTGGGGCTTTCTTAGCGGGAGTGGCGAACAGAGTAGCTGCATGTCGAGGTGCTGGAGGTGTAGACGTAACAGTATCGTTAATCAAGGCCGTGTCGCTCGGCGGTCTCTGCTTTACAGGCGTTGCGAATAGACGTGGTAGAATGGGGGATGATGGAGCGGCGTCGAGACTCGGTACCTCGAGGTATGTTTTGGGGCCCGGCGCAGCCCTTTTGGACATTAGTGGTGATGAGGGTTGCGCAAAGGGATCGTTGATGTTCGGTCTTGGAGGCGCTGCCGAGTCTGGCACGGCATTTGCCTGCACCTTATTCGCAATAGGCGTGCTTGCTATGTGAAATGCTTCCAGGCCGTCTCTCAGGCCATTTCTAGGTGCTGTAGAAGGGACGATGGAGCTTGAGGGGATCTCTTCCAATTGATGCCTTGGTGGGGCAATATTGAAACTGCCATAACTTCGCTTGTCTGATGTCGACACAGCGTCTTTGAAGCGGTAGTTGGCTGGAGTAGCCTTGACTTGTACTTGAGCCTGTGGACGGTTGCCAGCGCTGAAGCGAGTGGGGTTCTTTGGCTCTATTTCCATGTCAGTGCCTTCGCGACTTGCACGCAGCCTGCAGGAGAACTTACTTCGCGGACGAGGCGAGCTCGATGAACCTATTCGCTTCTCGGCTTCCTCGACAAGAGCTTTACCCGCAAGTTGTCTGTTGGGCTTTTTCAAGGCCATGATGGCATCCTTGAGATCTGCCTCCATCTTGGCTTTCTTTTGAGCCTTCGAGTCCTCGCTAGTGACATTTAAAATGTTCCTGGACAACACATTCCGGGGTCTCTCTTTCAAAGGCTTGTCTCCACTTGGTATCGCACTCAATGGAGCAGGTTCGCTTGCTTCGCGCTTCAGCCCTGGGATGGTAGCGGGTGTCGCAGACCTCATTCTTGCCAACACGTCAGTTGGCCTACGAGATGCCTTTCTCCTCAATTGGTCATGCGAGAAAATCTTGTCCAGTGACTTGGGTGCGCTGGTCGGGACCGGTCGCTTGGCGAGAGAACCGGGGACAGCTGCCGCCTTCGCAGCTGTCGAAACTAGACGCTTTTTGGGTTTCGGTGGAGAGACGACAACCGGGCCTCCCAGTTTGTGGTTCAAAGACTCGCACAATTCAGGAAGTCGGCCAGCGAAGCTGCAACGGTCAGCTTTCCACCGGTCGCCAACAGAGAAGAGTAGACGGCCAGGACTTACAACGGCAGCAAGATGTCTACACAAAAGTCCTTCAGTGGATCGGAATTCGCCCTCACAGGCTTGTGTGTTTCCGATCCGTCCTTAACTTGCGACTCTGCAGCGATCATTTGCATCTCATCTAGCGTAGTGGACTGCCAGATGCACAGTCGATCGGCATGAATATCGACTAGTGTCGAAAAGTTGTGCTTATGTCGCTTCTTTGGAGTAGGTTCGGTCGTCTTCTTGGGTGTGTCTCCGAATGGCAGCCCCGGCAACTGACTGTCTCGTGCGTCTTGAACCGGATGCAGGGCTTCCAGCGCAAGGATTTCTAGGATGAGGATCATTTGCAGTTGCGTTTCCCGAGTCCGGAGGCAAGTTATGTAATACTTAACCTCCTGTGGATTGAGGTCGGCCTCATCGCGATCTCGTACAAGGAATTGATGTGTCCTCCACCATCTCTTCACATGGTCGACCTCTCCTGGATATAGCCCGTCTTTACCTATTTTCATCTTCTTGGGCTTTCTGCGTTTCTTCCGTGGCTCATCCTCGGCACAGCTCTCGGCCAGTAATTTTATGTCTTTGACAAGTTCTGGCAATGTCTCCCGGAACTTCTTGTCGATTTGAATCGTTGACACAGTGAGGCTCTTCAAGAATTCGACAAGGTCGTCCATCTCAAGGTTGGCGTCACAGTCCAGGTGGAAGGCTGCGCGTGCTCGGGATAGCGGGCCTTTTGCAAAGTACGCCAACGAGCCCTGCAACGCAGTAAGTAATAGGCAAAGATCCAAGGTGCTCGAATGACCATACCTTTGAATGATACAGAGCCTCCAGATATTGGGATCTGATGTTCTGGAATATATCTTCGGCAGAAGTCTGCATATCAGCATTTGAGTCTGCTACGGCAGCTTGAAGACTTTTGTACGGTGGTGGCGGCTCGCTCATGCCGCCTTCAGGAGGTGGTGCACGGAAAGGGTCCTCCAGAGGAAGTGTTACAGTAGGCGTCACTGCCCGGGACTGGCTCTGGCTCTGGTCTTGCTGTGATTCGCAGGGTGTCGTAGTTGTAGAGACAGTCCTGGGGCGCTTTCGCACCATGGATTGAATCTGTTCTATCGCGAGCCTCTTCTTTTTGCTCTCATGGTGCAACTGGGGCGTGGTTGATGGAGCTTCCGCCACACCGCCACGTGCCGCCTGGGTTGGACGGCAGCGCTGCTCATAACAGGCTTCGGCAAGGTGGCTAAGTTTCTCGACGGCAACCCAGGAGCCGAGCTTACAAACAACATAGAGGCCGGTCTGGTGGCGTTCGATGGCATAAACATTGCGGGTAGCGTCGGAGCGTGCGATGAGTACGCTTGGTGCCTGGCGCAACCGACCCTCAAGATCCAGTACTCGGATGTGCGACTCGAAGAAACGGCCTGGGCCACTTGGGAACTCTCCATTTGGGGCGGATAAGTCCAGAGCAGACAACGCAAGATGCTCGCGGGGAAGCAGCATGAGTGGCTTCAAAACAGGAGGTTGAACTGAGTCGGAGCCGATGCAGAATTGGGGCTGGTGGCAGGTCAGTATTGGAGAGGGAGAGAGACGGGGCAAGAGTACCGACTTTTATTGTAATATATGGTTTGAGAAGCTCCTCCAGGGCAAAGACAGGAGAAGCGCGCTTCCGCTTTTGTGAGCTGAGGATCAGGGCGTCATCTTGGGACGTGATGCGTGAGGCGGCTGCGGAAGACGAGATGACTGCAGGCTTGGATCGTGAAGGGGGACGTGACGCGTCCGAACCTCTTGTGGACATGTTGGCGACGGTGAGAGGCTGGCCATGGAATTGGATTTGAGAAGGAGGTGAGAAGACTGTGGGGTAGCAGATGGCCGTCACTTGGTGGCAAGCAAGTTCATGCTCATCGCTCGATCGCTCAGTCACTCACTCACTCACTCATGGCAAATGCAACCAGGCAGGGAACGCGTCGGCTGGCCTGACGCGGTATGGCAAGCGGGAAGCTTGGGCCCCTGGCCACCCGTGAAGACCGGGGACGACGAGACAAGCGTGACAAGCTGGGTTAGCTGCCGAGGGTTACATTGGGCGGTACGGCACCAGGGTCAGGGGCCAGAGATGCCCAACTGCCCACTGTCACCCAGCCGATGCACTCTGGCACTGCAATATCTGGTGTACATTTGGAACACAGCATCCTGCATCGCGATACACTGCCTCCTGGCGTCATGCTCGAGATACTGTCGAGACATGGTTGAGACCTCAATAGGTCTCAGCCTCGATTTGGTCACTCGCCCCGCCTGCCCACGAGCACCTACGGAGGAGACCGATTACATCCAGTATTCATCGTTAGTCGGGTGCTCTATTAGGATGCAAACAGAAGAGCAGGCCAGGTGGTTCTGTATTGTGTATTGTGGCTTCAGACGACGCCGCTTGCTTGCTTGAAATGGCATGATATGGCCGGTCTGGCCCCGACAGCCGGGCCCCGTGGTGTCTGTCCCAAGGTCTTCAAGGGCAGGGGCCTCTACCTAGCCTCGAGTCCCCAACAGCAGCGATTGCAGATGCTGCACCGATCGCTCTACTAATATCAGATCCAAGCATCGGCCGCCTGTTGTCGAATGCTTCTTGCCGTCTGCGTCTACGTGCTCTGCGTCAAATTGTGCAACTCGGTCCGATCTAGTCCCATCAACAACCTGCCTCGAATAATCTTCTTGATTGCTACGACTCTCCTCTGCTCACATCTCTGTCCGTGGCTCCGTGACCGTGAGCCGGCGGCCCAGAAAAGGACGGTTGAGATTTGCCTTGCAGCTCCGTCCTGTTGCAGGCAGATAATACGGCACCACCGACCACGACCTTGGGGGCACAAGCCACACACCCACATCGCCCGCCCCGTTCCGCCAGGCCTGCACTGCAGATCAGTTAGCACCACCGGCCCCAGGGCTGCAATCCACCTACCAGCTCGCCACCCTCCCGGCCGCATGCTCGACCCAGTCTCCTCCAGCTCTCGCCACACTCTGTCCGCCGCAGCCTTGCAACACCGGCTTTCAAGCCTCAGTCAGGGATTCGGCATCAGTCAATCCATGCTACGGAGCACCTGCCCGGAACGCACTCCCTCCCACGGTCTAGAACACGAGACTGCGCCCGTGCCAATTCGAACACGATCCCATCTCGTCCCCATGGACACATCTGGGTTCCGTTGAGCATTGTCTCCGTCGGCCGTGTCTGCACCCTGGACAATCTGCTCCAGCTCTGAGGCACTGCCCACGAGGAAGGTCCTGCCCCGGCCCAACCTGCATCTTCTATCCTTGGGCCCCCATCCCAACCACCCGACCCATCACGCCCTGTCATTTGCCGCAAACATGTCGGCAGAGACTTCGCCCAGGGCCGTTCGCTTCTCCGACAGCGACGTCGACAAGGGCTACCGTCCGCTTGCCATCACCAACGACTCCGGCGACTCAGGCTCGTCAGGCGAGCTGCTGCCAGAGCCAAATGGCTTCGTCGATTACGAACTTCAGGATGAACTAGGTACACTCCACCACTACGTCGACCAGGCCGGTCTTGCAGGTTCCATGTCGTCCGTCGCTTCCGATTCACTGGCTAATGGCACGGCTGGTCGCCATCGCTCAGTTGCAGATGGAGGACCAATCCACTCCAACGGGACATCTACGAGACCCCAACGACCTACCGGCCCGGCGAGGCAGCCGTCCAATACCTACAGACCCGTGCGCCGACCGCAGCCCACACCCGTCGGATACCCTGATCCTCGCTCCGCCTCCAGGTCACGGAACCTACCCTCAAACTCGACCTTCGCACGCCAGGAAAGGGCCTATGTTCAACGACTGAATAATGCTAGGAAACAAGACTACCCATTCCCACCCGAGTTCGATCCCATAAGTTTTGGCACTCAAGGCGACCCGGACAGCGATTCCGAAGGCGAGACACCTGGGTCAGAAGCCCCATATAGCACCGAGCAGGACGACGACGCGAGGAGGCTCTTTGAGGGGGACGACGATGAGGATCTGGAACCGACCGAAGAAGACATCAGGGATCCCGACAACAGGGAGAGGCTGGAGTGGCATGGAATGCTCGCGGCTGTCCTCACCGGCGACGTAGTTCGGCAGGAGAAGAAGCGTCTTATCGGCTCGTCTGAGCAGGAGGTCGGGAAGACCGCGCAAAAGGCCGAGCTATGGCTTGGCATACGAGCACGCATATGCGGTCGGCATCTCCCCGTACAACGCAGGATGGTGGAAGACGCTCGAGGCACCATGGATCGGACAATTGAGGAAATCATCAACTTTCGGATAGCCGGGGAAAGCGAGGCTGGCAAGCCCCCGGCAGATCAGGTTCGCGATATGGTCGAGAAGATCGAGAGGCTGGAAGGCCTGTATCCGTCGCGGGAAGCAATGCTGGCGGCACACACCTCGGCAAGATCCGCCCTCTTCACAGAAGCATGTGACGCCATCACATCTTGGTACAATGTCAACGAGCTCATCAACACAGAGCTCACTGTCCTGAGAAGATGGGTGGGTAACGACGAGCTTGATTTTCTGCGGACAAGGGAACGGTCACCGATTGGCAACGCAATTGGTGACGAGTCCTCTTTCCTCGATAAGCTGTTGAAGGAAGACGGCCTGAAGTCACTACACGACCACATTGAGGAGGATGTCGGTGGGATGAAAAGCAAGCGGAACAGCATGCTGAGAGGAATCTCCAGCGTAATCCTCAAGGCGAAGGAAACCCTCATCCACAACGCAGAGGCATTCAGAAAACGGCACTTGCCGCCGTACATTGAAGATCTCCTCACCTTGATCAGCTTCCCCTCGCGCCTGATTGAGGAAATCATCAAGGTCCGCCTTGCCTATGCGAAGAAGATGAAGGAATCGGCACAGCAAAACCCAATGTTGCAAGACCAGATGATTTCTCAGTTCCAGGTCCTTTTAAACCTGGCCATCGGCATCAAACTTGAGTACCTGGGCATATCTCAACCTGAGCCCGGCTGGGAGCTACCTCCTTGCATTGACGAGGCTTTTGACCAGGCCGTTCTAGATGCCCTGAAATATTACTTCAAGATGCTGAATTGGAAACTCAGCGGCAACAAGAACACGTTCAAGGAGGCCGAACTTCTGTTCCAGGAGTGGGAATTCATCAACGAAATCGGCAGTCACTTAGACCACGGAGACGTGGAGGTTGCTGAGCAGTTCAGCAATCTGACATTCAAAGCAATCAGACGCCTAAGCGACACCTTCGAAAGGGAGTTACAACGGAAACCCAAGGAAAGCCCCGCCGAGATGAGCAAAAGATACAAACAGATCCTGGACTCGGTCCGAGTGCGTCAAAGAATGCTACAGCGTTTCTCCAGAATGCTAAGCGGCAACTATGAAAATGCTGCGGACTTCAGCATTGCCTTCGGGCCGGATCGACTTCACACTCTATTTGCAAGGTTGATAGAGTCTGGGCACTTCCAAATTTATACTGCAAGTATCGAACACGAGGGCGTTATCCTAGTCGCCTCTCCATCTCTACACGGTCGCCCCGAGGAAATTCAGTCTATCATTGGCACAGCATCGTATGAGCATGTTTCTGAAGACCCAACAGACCCATACATCCTAATGATCCGGGCCGAGAACGCACCCCACTGGTACGGACCGAAGGTATCCATGACGGTACGGGAGGAGCCTCTGGATCTGAAAGTTGGGCATTTGCGGTTGATCGCCGGTGGGTCTCAGAACCGACTCACGAACGCGAGGAAGGCATTCTTGGAGCTCATTGACATGCACCTGGACCTCGTCGTGGAGCAGCGCTCGAACCTGAAGAGGGTGAACCAAAAGCTGGGAGATATCAAGAAGGTGGCATACAAGCTCTCCAACACCTTCATGGACAGTGTCGAGACTATCCGCTCACAGACAAAGGGGATGGAGGTGCAGGACCTCATCCAAACCTGTTTCATCTTCGCAACAGAATTCGGTCAGCGGTCTCTACTTTTCATGGACAGCAACCGGCGACAGATGAACAACATCAAACTGACCAAACTTGCGCTGGACTGGGTCAGCTTCATCTGCGATGACTGTGTGTCTTCTGACCGGAAGACCTTCCGCTGGGCCGTCCTGGCTCTCGAATTCAGCATGGGCATGACCCGCGGGAGGCACATTTTGGCGCTGGGTGACGAGGAATATGCGAGACTGCGAGAGAAGGTTGCTGGTTGCATGTCTCTGCTCATCTCACATTTTGACATCATGGGCGCGAGGTCAAGCGTTGCAGCCCAGGCCGAGAAACAGCGGCTCGAAGCCCTTGTCGGCCAATTCAGGAGGCTGGACCAGGGCAAGAATCTCGATGATCATACTGCCTCGAAATTTGTTCTCGACCACCGTCTTCAAGAGCTTTCCAAGATTGACGAGGGGAGGAAACAAATCTTGGCAGAGAGATCCGCCCTGGGTCGTGTGCTTGAGGCCTCGAACGAGGTGGACCGGTCACTTGCGTACCTATCATCGACTGCTACCAACTTCACTATGAGGTGGCAGCAAGGGCATTTTGTCGGCGGAGGAACATTCGGCAACGTCTATGCGGCGATGAATTTGGACACCGGACATTTGATGGCTGTCAAAGAGATTAGGTTGCAGGACCCCAAGTTGATACCAACCATTGCTACGCAAATCAAGGACGAGATGCGTGTGCTGGAGTCTGTTGACCACCCTAATGTCGTGTCATATTACGGCATCGAGGTTCACAGAGACAGAGTTTATATCTTCATGGAGTTCTGTTCTGGAGGCTCACTTGCCAACTTGCTCGAGCATGGTCGCATCGAGGATGAGCAAGTTATCATGGTTTATGCGCTACAGCTTCTCGAAGGCCTCGCTTACCTTCATGAGATCAAGATCGCGCATCGTGACATTAAACCCGAGAGTAAGTCAACATTCTCGCCCTTGCACATGCTCATTCAAATCTAATTAATCCTGCAGACGTGCTCCTCGACCATAACGGCATCATCAAATATGTCGACTTTGGTGCCGCGAAAGTCATTGCCCGCCAGGGGCGTACACTGATGCAAGATATGTCAGCCACAAAGCCCAACAAGTCCATGACTGGCACTCCGATGTACATGTCCCCAGAGGTCATCAAAGGCGAAAACCCCGGTCACTTCGGAGCGGTCGATATATGGTCTCTCGGTTGCGTCATTCTCGAAATGGCCACAGGACGACGACCATGGGCGAACCTGGACAATGAGTGGGCAATCATGTACAACATCGCTCAGGGCAACCCGCCACAGCTCCCGACGCCGGACCAGCTCAGCCCGGAAGGTATTGACTTCCTCAAGCGCTGCTTCTACCGCGACTCCAAGAAGCGAGCTACTGCCGTGGAATTGTTGCAGCATGACTGGATCATGACGATCCGGAACCAGGTTGTTGAGCCTTCAACACCCAGCGATTCGAGCGCCTCGGCTCAAACCACACCGAATACGACATCGGTTTCTGGCGGAAAGACAAACGTTGGCGCGGATGGCTTCTATTGATCTAGACGCCTTGCTTGGTCCTGCCCGCTATGACTATCCCTGTATCATCAATCCACACCTGCATTCTTTTCATGTTGTTATTGGCTGTACATACACCGTCTGACTCCACAGACTGCTACACCTGCCTCGTTGGGCAGGTCTAGCACATGTGAGGTTTGCGATTCCGATTCGACTTGCACATGGGCAGCAGCATTGAGCAGCGAGTTTTTGAAGTCTCACCTGAGCACATCCTTGAATTTTTCTGTTGCATGTCAGCGCTTTCTGTGTTCTTACCATCAGAGCTTCGCTTTCTTGTACTATTTGGTGGGGTTTTGGGGATACGTGAGAGTCTATGCAATTCCGTGTGGTCTTTTTTCATTTTTCATTTTTTCCAACACTGACGGCCATCACGACGAAACGAATGACCATCACATCAGGCAACAATAGGGAGGCTGTGACAAATACGGGGCGGCATAGAGTTCTTTGGCTTTTCATATGAGGAGTATATTGGCAACCGCATTCAGACATAAACAAGGGAGAAGCGGGGCGAATGGTGGATGGGAATCGAGAGGCACGGCATGGCGGAAACGTCACACCAACATTGGGTCTTCTCCTGGGAAATGAATAAATCATAATATTTAACTAAATACATGCTTTCCTCGCTCTCAAAATCAACTTCCAAGAAATCCTTATATTTATGATAATGAGACCCTACTGACCAAGATACATGCAGCACCAAATCTAGGTACAGGCCAGCGAGGAAAATAAGCCTGACTGGCCTTTGGTGCTTGGTCTGACATATGCACTGTTGGAGACTTGTTAGCAGTTCTACGTTAGCAGTCTCATTCTTCATCCATATAAATCCCGAGGTATATGCGATCCCTTCATACAGTGGTGATCGCTCAAAGACCCAGCCATGTAAACAAACAAATCCTAGAGCGTTGTTGAAGTACTAGTGTCCACGGGTTGTCTCTGAGCCATCTTTTTTAATCAAGTTGAATTCCCCGTTCTCATGCGAGCCCCAAATCTACGTAGGTACCGATCCATCAAACCACATAAATAGTACTTGTCCAGACAAGGATGTTAGTCTAGTTCCTATATTTACTAGAAAAGATGAGGGGCCGGCCCACTACAGAGAGAACTTATAGCATTGTTATCTTCGCACACAGGACTTCAGGAATGCCTAAGTCGTAGTTATCCCTCACGAATAATAAAGAACTTTCGTTTGTTAGATCTATATCTCAAATCAAACCCCATTCCAGTACTTAGAGATAATTAGGCCAGTCGAATCGTCTTTAAAGACGTCAACACGGCTTCACTTTTCCACAGGTGCAAATAATGCAGTGGCTCTTGGCCCGGGCGAACACCTCTTGTTTTCTAGCTAGCGTGAACAGAGGCCCCTCGGTAGGTAGAGATAGCGCATCTTGAGTTTGCTGGGATGGGATAGTTGAATCTAGGGGGCAGAACAGCGGAACACGTGCAAATATAAGTCGTCACTCGGAGCGTAAACACAAGTCGACAATAGCTGGCGGAAAACACACCCACCCAAGCGGACAAGCGGTTGCTGCGTAAGTGTGTGTGAGCCTCTGACCTTTTCCCTTCTCGTTCAGAACGCTTCATCATAAGTACGAGTTTGATGCGCGTCCGACAACCATACCCTAGGGTAGGAAGAAGGCCAATGGTGGTCGCTTTCCATGGTCGGATTGCGAAACGAGGTGATGTTATCCAGAGGTCCCCACAGACCCTTCAATGTCACCTACATTGGTCCGAGGCCCGTGAAATGACACTGGAGGCCGGTGGGGTCACCGTCTAGGTTACGGCCACAGTGATCGACTCGGTCGACTGAAAAGTCCGCGGCTACGAGGTCTTCATCAAGGACGACCCCCGCGCTTATATCCGTATATACAACATACATAAGTACCTAATAAGAAGCTGATATACAACAAGATCCACCGGGACAAGCGGGGCTTAATTACCAAACGCCGCCAGCGAGTTCTCAATCATCCAGTTGATTCCCTCGGCCCGGTACGAGTCCCAGATCACGGAGCTCCCGTTGGTGTCGAGGAAGACGTCCTTCCCGACGCCGCCGCCCTCGGTCGCGTTGTAGACAGGCCAGGCGTCGAGGCCGTCGATGTCGAGCCCGGCGCCGTTGGGATCGAGGCCGGTGATGAAGTTGACCCATGCGTTCGAGATGCCCTTGGCGAGCGCCACGTAGACAGGACCTTCCTCTGCGATGGGGACGGTCGTGGCGTCGTAGCCGAGTGCGTTGACGTTGTCGAAGACGAACATGACCTCGGCAAAGTGGGTGGCTCCGGTGTAGTCTGGTCCTTGTTAGCTGGGGTTCCAACTGTTTGTCGACGATGGGGGAAAGTGCTTACTGGGTACGCCTTCACTGACGACGTTGAACTCGTAGCTGTAAGAGGGCAGGCCCGCGTTGGACCACGCAATGCTCGCGCGGCGTCGGAGGTAGTGGAACATGCTATCCCACAAGATCAGCAACCCCTGGCAATACGACTGCCAGCTTGTGTGGCGTGGGAAAGCGGTTCGAGACTCACAAGTCACCAAAGAAAGCGCCCGTCCTCCGGAACTGAAGCCCCAGTTCCGTGGCGATCGAGTCACCCGGCTCGATGAGGGGGAACTTGTCGAGCGAGGGCACTCCGACGGCCTGGATGTCGGGATACAGCGCCAGTACCTCGTCTACCAGCTGGTCCAGGGTCTTTCCCGTCTGGGTTGGGGCGTCGGGGCCCATGACGGCCTCAACAGCGGCCCGCATCTCATCATCTGTGTTGACCCCCCCTCCGTTGGGGCCCTTACCTTGGCCGAATCCGGATCCTTCGTCGGTGTTGGTGCCTATGAGGATCGGGATCTGGGGGAAGCGGCCATCCCTGAGCTGGTTGACGGGGAAATCGGCGACTGCGCGGCCTGGTCAGTCTGCCATGTCCAGGTTCGTAGACAGACATCCAACAAGAGACGGACGTTGCACTTACTGAAATCACCATCGAGCATGGGAGGCCACGGCGCAGCCTCAGTCCCGTTCAGCGCGGCGTTGATGTCGTCAAATGGCAGCGACCGCAGACAGTCGAGGGAAGCCGAGGTGTTGGCTGTCGACGCGCACGAGGTATTCGATACCAGCAGGCCGTAGAGCTGGTCCATGGCCTCGGTGTTGTTGGCGCCGCCCGGGAACCTGGACAGGACACCGCCGAAGCCAGACTGCCCGATGGCAGCCCGGAAGAGCCCGTCGTCCCGGCCATTGTAGGCAAAAACCTGGGCGCTCACCGACTCGGCACCCGAGCTCTCGCCCCAGATGGTCACCTTGGTCTTGTCGCCGCCGAAGCTGCCGATGTTCTCGTTGATCCACTGCAGCGCGAGCCGCTGGTCGCGGAAGCCGTTGTTGGCGATGCCGGCCTCGAGGACCTCGCTGCCCGCCAGGAAACCAAAGGCCGAGACTCGGTAGTTGATGCTCACGCCGATCATGGGGGTGCCCAGGTCCACCGAGTTCTGGACTATAAAGGAAAGGTTGTACCGCCTGTCTTGACTCCCACCCCTGAGTATGTCTTGTCAGCGTGCTGTGGTACTTTCATATTGCAAGGACCACGAGGACCACTCACATGTACAGACCACCGCCGTGTATCCAAACGGCGACGGGGAGCTCGGCCGTCTCGTCGATGCCGGCCGGGCGGATGACATTCAAGAACAAGCAATCCTCAGACATGGAGTAGCCAATGTTATCACCGCCATATCCAACACAGGACGGCGGGTAGGTCGTTGCGGTTTCGGTTCCATTCCATGCCGAGTCCAGGGGCTGGGCGAGGGAGAAACGCTCTGCTGGCTATTGAAACACGCATACAGGGCTTGTCAGTGAAACAACAACAACAACAACATCAACAACATATATCAGCCATACCTGAGAATAACGCATGCCCAGGAAGAAATCCTGGTCATATTCGGAGCTGTAGAGACCCTCGTACGTCCCATTCTTGACAGTGACGACGGGGGCTGACCTGGTGCGCAGGGGGGAGGCTACGCCGGCGTGGACCGAGGCGAAGGCGCACAGCGAGCCGGCCAGGAGGGCTTTCACAAGAGACGCCATCTCGACGACGGTTGAGGACTTGGTGGCCTGCACCTAGTAGCCTCGGTGCTGGGCCGGGGGCTCTTTTTAATATCCGTATACCATGACGGAGGGAGGCATCGAGGCATCGAGGCGACTGGCCCCGGCTTTTCCGCCGAGGCCAAGATGTCATTGTCATAGGGGAGCAAGGGAGGAGCACCATCTCCCCTTGCAAGTGCCGCGAGATCTGCCGGGGGTGCTGTCTCTTTGAATGACGCCTGTCCAGCTGTCATGGCTGGTGGCCTGCTGCTGCTGCACCAGCCGAGGGCAGTCGGCCCGTCTAGCAGTGGCCGCCCAGCCCGCCCCGTTCTTCGGTCCACATGGGCGCGGCGCTACTACTACCTGGTATGTACTCCGCACCTGGGGTGCATTTTCCCCAGACTTCCCCTCCCCCGCCCGGTTGTTGGGGGAAAGAGGAGACGAGGCAGGCAAACGCGGGGATCCCGAGCCTCGCAATCGCACCGCATCACGACACCGGGCAGTCGGTAGGAGGCTAGGAGCTCGGGGTGACCCTTGCGGGCGGTTGACTGCGAGGTTTTCCTGTCTGTCGGCAATGGGCAGATTGGACAGGCTCGACAGGCTCGACAGGCTCGACAGGCTCGACAGGCTCGACAGGCTCGACAGGCCTGCGGGGAGGGGCGGTCGAGTCATTCATTTGCTTCTGTGCCTGGCCTGGCGCAGGAACACAAACCAAGCGTCACACCGCCGAGGCCATGAGGCCACACAGGCTGACAGGCACCGAGGCACCCTGCCACTCTGCCACTCAGGCACCCTGCCACCACAGTCGTGTGATGCGCTCAGAGATTTCTCATTGCCCACGCAGCTGCTACGCTGCCAGGAACATGGCCCGGCCGCATGTGGGGAAGACGACGGTGGGATGAACCACTAAGCATCTCACTGCAGGGAACACCCGCCCTGGCTCCGGCGTCGCATGGCAATGCAGTCGGCAGATCCGCGGCTAAATTTGAAATGTTTGTAGGAACCCCATAATTCGGCCATACCACGACCTCTATACTACCTACCTACACAGGCACAATTTTTGATCGCCAGACTGCCAAGCGCGACACCGCCGAAGAGAACCACACGAGGCTGCGAGGCTGCAGTGATCGACTTCAGCACTATAAAACGATCGGCTCGGAACCAAAGTCTGCCTCTGCGGTATGCAGTTGGGTGAGACTGAACGGAACGGCACGGCACGTGCCTCATTTATCCGGCCCACGGAATGCGGCTCATAGTCTAATTGATTAACCAGCCAGCCGGGTACAGCATCCAGAGGTCTGTTGCTGGCCTTGTTCACATCACAAGAAGCCTCGTGTCTATTCGTTGGGCTACCTCTGCTATCAACTATCCCATCCCCGGGCCGTCACGGATCCCTTGTCGCCTCCGAGCCCCTCACAACGCCTCTTGTTCATACCAAGCCGCCTCATTTCTCCCTGCCAACGCGTCATTCCACCCTGGAACCCCGTGTTCCTCGTGACCCACTCGCCAGGCGTACCCCGTGGTTCACATTATCTCAGCAATATTAGATTAAGGGAGTGTGTGTTATTAAGACAATTTTTTCAGGGTATCGTCCAGGACGCTGTGGCTGTCTGCTTCCATCCAATGCCAGATAAAAAGAAAGTGTGATGTTGATACAAGATGATAGATGTATAATGAAAGAGGCTATTCCAGTCCACAGGGGGCATCCCAATTAATGCCAGGCCGTTCATTAGATCATTATAATAATACACTATTTCCAGAGTCGGCCCTGATATGCTGCTCTCAACCTTGCCCGGGGGACTGGAAGTTTTGTGGGGTGATGTTGGGTTGGAATTGGAAGTTGTGAGAATGGGGCTCGCTGAGCTGCGCGATCGACCCCTTCCACATCGGGATCTGGTCCGGCGACCTCGACCATGGGTAGACTTCTCCCCGTGGCGGCGAGTCGAACTTGAAAGCAGGGAATGCCTGCGATTGTATGGCAGCGGGAGTGGCTGGTTCGCTCTCGACGTATCTCGGCGCGCACAGCGAGGTGGGGAACTCGATCTCCGACCCAAATTGAGACAGGCTGGGAGTTGCCAGCGCCTCGTCCGACGAGGAGGTATTCCCGTAGCCAGTGTCCAGCGCGAAGGTGGGGTGGTGGAAGGACTGGAAGCCCTGTTTTTGGACTCCAGTGAAGGCACCGTCGCGCATGAAATCCGGCGTGCTTGGAGACGCTGCTGCGGTTTCCCTGAGGCTACTCATCGAGACAGAAGTTCTCTGGAAACTGAACCGAGGAGCATCTGCTGATAGGTACTGCGTCTCGAAGGTCGAGCCGACGGGAGATCCCTCGGGGACGTCTTTGAATGTGTTGGATGCGACAGCTAGCGATGAGTTTCTGGCAAACTGCTCGAGGAAGTTCGGGTCGAAAGATCGAGGTGACAGCGGTGAGACAGGAGGGGCGGATTTGAAGATCTTGCCAGAGAGCGGGCCGTTGGCTGACGCAGCCCGTCTCATCGATCCGTACATGTCAGATCGCTTAGAGCCCTCGATCCCCGTCTTTGGCCCATTAGGATAGTTACGCAGGGCCGTCTGGTTCAGCCTTTGTGGTGGCCGGGTCTTCCTTCGCGAAGCAATGCTCGGATGCGTGAAAGCAGTATCAGCAGTCGAGTCCGATTGCTCAACAGATGGCGAGGCTCCAGAGTTCATATCTGGGGACAGTGTCTCGATACTGGAGAAGTCTGATTCTCCTATACCTGATTGGTCTCCGGCGTGGTCGTGGCTCGTCATGCCAGTACTGAAGGTTGCGGTGCTCGGCGTCAAGATCGATGCTGATGATGTAAAGGAGTCTGATCGTTCAACGTCCGAGGAGAAGATCGGGAGGCCGTGCATTTCGGTGGTGGAAAAGTCCGGGGCGAACTGGCCATTAAGCGACTGGAAAGACATCTGATCCTGCGCATCCGTGTATGCGTCCGGCGAAGACGAGAAGTCACCGTTTGAGTCCTCAAAAGTCGCCGCGATCATGGGGACGTTGGTGCCAGAAAAGGTGTCTATCTGATTCGGCGGCAATTGCTGAGGCTGTGAGATGACGGCGTGGCTGTCCGTGACTGAAGCTCTATTGTGACCATCCGCCGGTGACGCGCTGTAAACGGCGGCTGGGCTCGCAGCGGATGAGTCGGTGGTGCAATCCTCACTCTCTTGGCCCCTTGTAGAGGTGGGAGACGGGAGATGCTGCTCCGGCAGGTCAGCTGCGCCAGAGAACGGGGCCGAAGAGGGCTGCATAGGCTGGCTCCGGTTGCTCAGGCTGTAAAATTCACTGCTGGTAGCTTGTTCGTTGTCATCCTCTTGAGCATCCACGACGTCAGTCTCCGACGCTGCTGAATCAGCGGCCTGGCTGGCCTCGTATGCCTGCACCCTATGCACCTGCTTCTCTCTGGCCCTCCGATTTTGAAACCAGTTCTGGTCGGTTGTTAGTGTAGGAGGCGAGAAGATGATGTATTGCTACGTACATTGACTTTCGGGACAGGGCAGCCTAGTTCCTCGGCCAGTTGGCGCTTTCGACTGGTGCTCGGCTTCTGTGTCTCATCTGTGAAGACTTTCTCGAGTTTCTGCTTTTCCTCCTCGGAAAAGCGCTTGCTACATGCGATAGTGGCATGGTAGAGTTGAGGACCTTGAGTCTGCTGCAGTGCCTGATGAAACATTTTCATGGAGGGCTGATAGAATCGTTGTCCGTTGGATTGTAGCATCATGGGGAACCCATGGTTGTTCTGGGCTTGCTGCAACATCGACATGGCCTCCAGATTGGTGTGCTGGGCCTGGGCTTGTGGCCACGACGTCACGGGGTTCTGATAACGCTGCATGGCAGCCACCGATTCCATGCAGTGCTGTTGCCGAGGGTCCATCATCGACGAGGCGCGTCGGTGGTAGTCATGACTCGCTTGTTCCTGGAACATTTGCTGGAAGTTGTTGTCCCCCATCCTGGTGCGCTGGCTGGACGATTGTTGATGACCGAGCAGTGCTTGTCGCGAAAGAGCGGACGTTGCCGAGTATTATTTGAAAACCAGATGCTATCTCGAGATTCCTGTGATTACAAGAGTGCGCAAGGAACGAGAGAACGAGCAACAATCAAGCGGGTAAGAAGGAATGGCAGCTGGCGAATTATTCGAGCCCGTGGGAGATGTCTTGGCCCGCTGATATGTTCGACCTCACAAACACCAAGCAAAGTACCAATGTTCGCAAAAAGAGTGTGATTCAACTGTCGCTGGCGGCCTAGCACGGCATTGAGAGGTATCTCCGGGGTCGGTGTGGCAGGAGAGGAGGAGGAGGAGGAGGAGGAGGAGCAGGAGCAGAGGGAGAAGGAGGTCTGTCGTTGTCGGGTAAAAAGAAATCGAGGGGAGAGATGGAGGCAGCGCAAGATAACAAGAAGCACAAGGTGTGAGGGTCGAGGATCGAGGACGACGGGTAAGACAAGGCCAGCCGAAGTCGTCCAAGCGGGATGACAAGACAGGGACGTGAAGGAGGCAGGAGGAGGGTGCGGGAGAGAAGTACTTTACTACGGAGATGCTGTGTGCCGGGCCATGATTGTGATTGGGTGTGGCGTTGGGTCTCAAGCTGGGGTCCCTGAGGCTGTGGAAGCGGGCAATCTCAGTGGGTTCGGTCTGGGGTCCAGTCGGCCGGACAGGGGTAAGACAGCCGGTGCAAGGAGGAGAAGGAGGAGGGGGGCCACTGGGCGGTGGACCCCCCAAGTCTCGGAGCGAGGATGCTCGTCCCCATCCAAGTCGCCCCAGTCATCTTGACCTGTGCAGTACTGTGCAATACATAACTTGTACTTGGCGGCTCGGTGTTGCACTGCGCATGCAACCCACTGCGCTGTCCTCGCATACCTGGACTGGGGAATAGAGTTGGACCTAAACCTCGGAGCGCACACACAGTATGTACAGTAATCGGCTGCGGCTGCGGCTGCGGCTGGGGTCAGGGCACCAGGGCCATGTGATGGACTTCAGGACGCTTTCATCTTGGAGCAGACGCAGACAGACACAGCAGAGACTGGCGCACTCCGCCCCCAAGCCCAGAGAGAGAAGATGACGACGGAGCACGAGGCGAGTTGCAACTTTGATTAAAGGGCGTCGAGGGATGGAGCTGGGCGGAGGGTTCAAAGCGCAGTGAGGGCGCAGGCAAGGGTGGAGGAGGCCGTAGTAGGGCGGCAGGGCGGGTTGTGGTCGAGGTCCAAGTCCCAAGCCTACCGCGTAGGCCCAGCCTGCCTGCCAGCCAGGTCAAAAAGGCGCTGGCGCTGGCGCTGGCGTCGGCGTCGGCGTGCTGCAGCATGGCGGGCTGTGGGTGTCTGGCTGCAGCGGCGGGAGGGAGCTGAAGGCACAAGAGTAAAGCTGGTGGCCGGTGGGCTGCTACGGTGGACGGGCCTGACGGGGTGGTATGGGTGCGTGGGCGTGTGGGTGTGTGGGTGTCCTGGCTTGCCTGGGTGTGAGCGAGAGGGTGGGTGGTGTGCAGCTAGTCCGCACCCGCCATCTCGTTCACATCATCATCCCCGTGCCCCCGGCCGAGATGAGATAGATGATGGTCGGCAGGGAGCGTTCTCTGGGCTGGTGCTTGACCAACGGCACGGGGCTTTCCAGTGGACCAGTGGTGCCCAGGTGGGGAGCGAGCAGAGCTGCAGCCAGCAGGTACTCGTGGAGCGTACCGCCGCGGTACGGCTGGGGTACTGCAGGACTCGGGGCGACTTGTCAGGGGCACGGGCAATCCCATGCCATGGTATCCCAACTTGTGCTTGCCCTGGACCGCTCGTTCCTGGATCTTGACTAGTGGGCACGCCAAGATGGTGGGCCCCAGTTCTCGGGATCTCGTTGTGTGACGAGCTGAGTTGGCTGCTGGCCGCTGGCCGCTGGCCGCCGCTGGCTGCACCTGGCTGCCGCCGCTGGCTGCTGGCTGCTGGCTGCTGGCTGCTGGCTGCTGGCTGCTGGCTGCTGGCTGCTGGCTGCTGGCTGCTGGCGTGGCGTGGCGTGGCATGGCGCGGCACGGCATGATGGGCATGACCAAGATGGAGCTGGGTGGTGAGCCTGCACCGGTAGACCGTGGGCCTTCACGAGGGAGACGCACATGAGCCACTGTGTAATCTGACTTTCTGCCCGTCGTCATCTTCCCAAGGAGCTCGCCAGGAGGGCCTGGATCTGGAACAGGAGGGCTGGGGACAGCCCAGCGAGACTGCGCGGAAGTAGCCCGTAAGTTAAGCGAGAGCCGCCAGGCCCTGCCACGGTGCAAGCGTCCGATCGAGCCAGGAACCCACTCGGCACGTCCCAGAGGCTTGGGGTGGTGTTGTTTTTTCTTCTTCTTTTTTTCTCTCTCTTCCTTTGCTTCCTCTCAACTCAGAATCTCACCCTGTTCCTTTTTCTGACGTTGGCCCACGGCATCCGTACCAGCCGGCCAGCCGGGATGGTGTGTTGTGCGGAGAGACACGAGTGGCCAGGTGGCAGCGGGTGGTCGAGTTGGGATGAGATGAGTGGATGGGATGGGATGGGATGGGATGGGACGGGATTGGAGAGCTGATCAAGCATTCCTGCTGCCGTCGGGGGCGTTGCATGGCGTCCGTCCAAGGCGTCCGTCGAGCGAGGGCGTGGGCGGCACCGAGCAAGCAGACGCCTTGGTCAACGGCAGTGTCAGTGGCATCAATGGCAGGTCAGTCCATGTCGATGCATAGATTAGTTGTACGGAGTATGTGTAGTCACTGTGGTGGGCAAGTGGGGTCGCTGCTCGTAGTGCTCGAGGATGTTTTTTTTGTTGGCGGCGAGGTCGGGAGTTGGAAGAATACGACTGTGCACAGACAAGAGTACCCAAAGCAGACGAGTCGCCAGGGGCAGCTCTACCAATGTGGTAGGCGTCTCCTTGTGCCTGAGCCCCGGGGTCCCAAGATGGCAATTGAAATGGGCGGGCCCGCCTGTACCTCTGGTCCAGGACCTAGGCGGCCCACCTGAACCTCACCAAACCCACCCGCGGGCCCATTGCTTCTTGCAGACTGGCCAGCCTGACCTGACTGACTGACTGTCTGATTGTTGATTGTCTGATTGTCTGACCGACTTCCCCTCCCGTCATCCTCCGCCATGGCCCATGCTGCCAGCCAGCCTGCCAGCCTGCCCGGAGCTCCTTCATCTCATCCAACTTTCATCTGCCCTCGCAGTCTCAGAATGTTCTAAACCAAGATAACGCAAAACCGGGCGCTATCCACCCACCCCTTCCTCCCATGCCCTCCTTTTGCCTGCCTCCTGTCAAATGTCAAGTCTTGTCGTCTTCGATGCCACCATCTCGGCAGCTCGCGACCCGCCCCTCACCCGCCCCTCGCCCCCTCACCCCCTCACCCCCCAAAAGCCAAAAAAGAAAAGGAAAAAAAAAGACACGGCGCCTGCAGGAGCAGTCTAGGTCCAGCCGCTCGCCTACCAAGAAGAACGGCACCGGGAGAAAGCTGACTGTTCCTGTTGCACGGTGCAACATGTCATGTGTGCGCCAGCAGGCTCTGTCGCCTTCTTCCCTCGTTGCCTGCAGTGCTCAGAGGCAGAGAGGTAGCCCGCCCATGCGTGGTCGCACACCACCTTGGATGGCACTTGCCCACATTCATCATCATGACCAACCACAGCGGCTGAAGACGGCAGGAACCCCAGGGGCGGCCTGTCTGCCCTATCACCTCGTCCCGGTGCACTTCTTTACGGCACTGTGTACATGCATGCAGTATGTAGTCCATTGCCAACACCACAGTGACCACACTCGCCCACTCGCACACTCGCACACACGCACCCACGCACCCACGCATACGCACCCACGCAACCACACGCACATGCACGCACGGCGCATCCTGCATCCTGCATCCTGCACGCTTGCACCAGCTTCCTGACGAACGCATCCAGCCTTGGGCAGGACCGTTGCCACTCCTGAACGCCCAATGGCTCGTGGCAGGGTTCCATGGCCCCCCTCGCTGTCCTCGACCGACCACACCCTCGCCCGTGCTATGTGTCATTGTCCCTTGCGGATATGTGCACAGCCAGACATCTCAATCCTGCTGACAGGCTGGCTGGCTGGGCTGCCTGGTGGGGCTCTCGAGTCTCGAGTCTCGAGTCTCGACCACATCAACCGCTGCACTGGACGACCAGACGACTCGGAGCCTGTGGGGGACTCGGAGTGGTGCGCTGGCCTGTGCAGTCCCTGCCGCAGGGTTGTACCGCTTCTGCATGAAAGACTGATCTATTTATGGGTCAACTCTAATTTCAATCTGCAAGTACTGGGGGCCGTGAGACGGCCAGTGCCTACCCACCGCGACCGCAGCGCTGCTTTGTGGGGGCTCGCAGCTTACATAGGTATGTGGTTTGCAGCGTTTACCTCAGCAAGCCTCTGGCCAAAACATCCTCCCGCCCTGCCGCGCTGCCGTTCCCTAACACATTTCGCGTTAATGGGCAAGAATCACGCTGTCAAGGGCTCCACTGGCAGTCTCTGTCTATCTTCCGGCCGTCTGTACTCCTGGTCTGGACAAGCAAGAGGCCTTCGTTGCAGAAACCAAGATGTACAGCTCTCAAGTTCTCAGCCTCACTCAGGCCGACAGCGCCGCGCCAAATGTGCACTGCCTGCAAAATCACCCAAGACCGGAAGGCTTGCAAAGCGCCTTGTCAAGTTGTAGATACCGTGTGACAGCTGCCTTGATCCACCTCCCTCCGGTGCACCCGCTACTCATTGTCACCGCACCACTGTGCCAATGTGCCCAATCCCGGGGAGAGGCCGGCATTGAAGACTAGCTCCCGGGCAAGGCCTCGTAAGGCTCTGCTGCGCGGTGTCCAAAAGCTCCATGGGCCGACGTCCACACCGACTCTCAAGTCCCAGTGGCAGGATAACCCTCATGCTGTTCAGTGCCGACCGTCCGTGTCTGTCGGGTAATTCGGCGTTATCTACACTATCCTACCGCATCAAAGCGGCAAACCAACTCGAGTCTGTGAGCAAGGGTGTGGGGATCTTGGGCCAGCATGCTGTGCCTGATTGCATGCAGGCCGACTTACAATGCGACTCTGCACCGCGGCTTGTTTCTACAGCCCTTGGCTTTTTTTTCGCATCTGGGTCTCTTCAGCATGGTCCACGATAACAGCAGCACATGCTGTACATTGAACTGTCGTTTTATTCGGAACCAGAGGCCTAGCAACGGCAACCACATTATTCAAAACTGTTGACAACGATCGAGAGGAATTGGCGTCCAACTCGAGCCTTTTGTACCAAGCGCAAGCTGGCAGGCTGGCTCGACCGTCAAGACTTTCCTGCAAGCAGCAAGCTGTGTTACCATAGATTTTCCACCAACCGATTCAAAACCTGCAGGACAGTTTATGCGGGCTTCTGCATGTTGTGACACAGTGACAATCTGGTTGGGCATCTGTGGACAACTGAGGGCGACCTTCTTGTGGTCTGTCGGGTCAACTGTCTCGACCATCGAGCGTTATCCCGTCCCTTGCCGTAATGCGGTCTGCAAGCAAGGCGTGAGGCACGGTGCATTCATTTTAAGAATCTCACGACAATCTCAAGAGTACTTACTCAATTGTTTGGGATGCCTAGGGTTTTCTCGCGGTTGCATCGGCGCGCACGCTGCAAAGTAACATCGAACAGGCGGACGTCAGGGTATTGGCTGTCAGACTCCGCAAGGAGTTTTGTCTCCTGCATTCTTTCGGCCAGTCGTGGGCCACTAAAAAGCACGCCTTTGTGCAAGGAGACAGGCGGCCGAAAACAACGTACTGTGTAGTCAGCTATGGAGACCTCGTCTGATGAATCCAGGCACAACCCAGTTGGATTTTAGCTTGTGTCCTCGGCTGCAGCCGGACTCACGTCCTGGCATGACCCCGAGGGCCTGGATAACGGCTTACGCTCTAGGTCTTCACACAACAGCAGCAGCAGCAGATACGCTCTCAGATGCTTCAAGGTGAACGAGGGCTATCAATGTCCCCGGAGTGGCTGAATAATCTGCCGGGTACAGTGTGGCTCCCTCTAGCCGCGTGTCAGCGGAGTGGTTGAGAGGAAGCGCTCCGCACTCGCAGCTCTTGTACACTACGCTACTGCGGATCTCCAGGAGCTGGTCGGGACGAGCAGCCGCCTGAGGTCTCTCCCTTGTGCGATGCGACTGTTGCGGTGGGTGAAGATCTCAGTCTGGCCGATCCGGCCGAGGGCAGCGACGAAAATCAAGTGACTAGGGTAAGATTGGAGTCTCCACCCATCCAGGATCTGTCGTCATTCACGTGCACGATGAAGATGGAGTTCGGACGAAACCAGGGGGGGCCCAGGGGATTGAAAATTAATCTGTCCCTGGTGACCGGGCCTGCCACGTGTGTCTAAGTGCGCGCTGCGGGCAGCGCCGTGCTGGCCCGCCGCCTACTCGAGCGGTCCAGGACCAGATGTACCGAGCCTGTACCGCACCACACCCTGCACACCTTTCGAGACTGGCACAGCCCAGGCCGGTACCAAGGATACCTTGACCATCAAACAGGGATCGGTGTGGGGAGACCATGGGCTCCCTGGCCAGGGCAAGGACTACCCAGGTCGGCCTACCACGCAGTCGTCCCTGAGTGCACGGGCACTCGCTCATTTCAACCTCTGCCCATTTGGTTACTATGCCCCGCGAGCCTATCTTTGTCGGGCTGCAAAGCGCGGCTCTCAAAAGACACACCGTTATGGCCCTCGCATCCGTCACAGTCCCCAGCTGGCTGGCCCCTGACGCTCGTGGCAGCTCCCACACAGTCAAGACCGGATCAACCACAAGACGTTGTCAGCAGCCGCGACGGCTGAGCGATCACCCCTTCACGCTCCACCGGCTCCCAGGCGCAACTGGCGCACAACTGGCGCAGTGGCAGGTTATCGCCATTGCAACCAAACGCTGTCACCCTCGGGTCGGGCCCAGCCAACTGCATCTCCTGCATTGGCCATCTCTGCCACGCGCCACGCCTTGTATGGTTGACGTTGCGAGCAGCCTCGCAAGACCCGCTCTGCTGCCGGCAGATTCTTAATGCTCTCGGAGTCGCTTCGGGGCGTGTTGTTGCCCACCAAGACAAGATACGGTCAGGCGCTTGCGATCATCTTTCAGCCCCTCCCTCTTGGTGCACAGTGTTGCCTTCGCAAGGGCGCCTCGGGATAGCGAAGTGCCTTCCTACCTTGCTTCTTGCATGCGCCCACCCTCGCCACTGGTCCAGCGCATTCCGGTTAGGGGCGTTCTCCTGCAGATTGACACCTCCGACTGGCAAGCGATTGGCTGGAGGTCAACCGGGACCTCAGCTTGCCGCAAGAGGATCAGCAGGCCATCCTTGCGGCGATCGTTTGTGCGCCGCCAACCAAACCAGGAAACAGTTCAGTCTTTTGGGCCCGTCAGGCCCATCTGGATGGATATCAAAATTCGTGCAAGTCTGTTCGCATCCGGACTCCGTCATCTCGTGTCAACAGCACATCGGTGACCAAATTTCTGAAATAGGTTACGCAAATCGGCGACCAACCCGACAGTGGACGATTGTGTCGGCCCCAGGTATCACTATGTCGCTTTCCCCTCGTCGTACCGTACAACCGCTGTCGTCCGGCCTCATCTGGCAGAAAAGAATGGGGCACAGAGCAGAGGCTAACCAAGACGGCACCAAATTGGCCGGTTGTAAGCCTCGTGCTTGTCTCGGGGGATTCTACTGGGGCAGCTGGGGTGCCGACTTTTCTGGGCTTCCTTGTGGTATCTCTGCCATTCTTCCGTGAACCCTCGGGACCTTGCAGTTGGTGGCTGAGACAGGCAACCATCTATACGGCGGATGGTGGAGAGAGGTTTGCCCTCCATTGTGAGGAAACAGTCTCTTGTTGCCCCCGCAGCCACACCCAGTGGGTCGGTAAAAAGACAGGGCTTGGAAGGGTTCGAGAAAAGACTGATCCTATCGTATCCCCCAACCCCCTTGTCATCGGTGGCCGGGTTGGTGCCTGGACGGCCTTTTTCAAAACCCATCTATACTCGGTGGTGGAGATATTTGTCTGAGACCTCGAGGATAACATTCGCTCATCTTGCGTCGGGAAGTAAACTCCCGTGACAGTCCTGTGTTCGCCCCTGTACCGTGGACTCGGTATCCGCCTCTTGATCGAGAAGCGCCGCGATCGTTGCCGCTGAGGTTTCGGTGACACCCGCGCATTCTCATGGCATTTATGGATTCTCTGAGAGAGCCACCGGCTCCCGAATCAGGCCGGCTGTCTCTCTTCTTCCAGGGTGCTACGTTGTGTGAAGGCTTCTTTGCGACATCAAAGTGTCTGTCCGGTTCGGTCGACAGACTGACACACAGGCTAGAAGTACACTGATAGATGTTGTTCTCATGAAGACATTTAAACCTGCAGCTTGGTACCGCCTCTCATTGCGGTGGTGGAAGCCTTTACCACCCGAGCTTTCTGATCCCGACAGAAGCCCAGTCAAGCTGCAGCACGTTCGCAGGCATTCACTTAATTTCTCGTCTTCGGATACCTGCTTGTAGTCGTTCATTGCGACGGGGTTTCCCTTGACTCAGAGACACTTGTACGGATACTTTCGTGTCTGTCTCTGGCGATTTGTCACGCTGACAAGGCCCGAAGGCTCATGGTGATGATTCATGTTCCAGCCATGTTGCGCTTCCCGGACCTGTGATGCTGTGTTGCCACCGATGCCGCCTCGGTTGTTGTCTGCGTCGCAAAAGCAGAGAGAGCCAACCAGCCATGATGCAGCAGCGTGAGCAAAGTGCATTTCGGGGCCATGCGAGATAGCTTGGACATCACGAGTTGCAGGATGGGCATGTGAGATATGCACAATCCTGCAGGTTAGATTGCGGTATTTCGCTACAGGTCACGCTCCCCTTCTCTCTCTCAACTGGGCAACCAGAATGCTTCTCTAAATGTCTGATTCTATCATGGTGAGTCAGTGCCAGTGCACCGGGCTAGCCCACGCGAAGGAAATCTGCAGAGTTGCCGATGATCATCGAGGTCCTGCGCTATCGCCGTTGACCATGGGCAGCTCCGCCAGCCGATTCGAGAATTCCAACGCGACAAGTCCGTCCTCGATCCCGACGATCTTGACAGAGTCCAAGTCCCTGACGATCCAGTCTGGCTCAGCGGCCTTGACCTGTTCTGCGGTATGACTAGACCTTTGGTCAGTATGAAGACCGTTTCCAGCTTTCATTAAAATGAGGCATTGGGCGGCCTACCTTGTTACGAGCCCCAAGACCTTACACCCAGCCGCCTTACCAGCCTTGATGCCAGCAGGCGAGTCCTCCAGCACAAGTACGTTTTCATTCTGATCAGCACCAGAAAGGCCGATCCGTTCCAAGCCCATCAGATAGCAGGATGGGTCGGGTTTTCTGTGTCGTCCTGTTAGACATTTTTTCCCATGGAGAGGCGCGGGTAAGGCTTAGGATATCTCGACAGGCCAGGAAAAGCACGAGAGGGGATCATTACCCATTCTGGACGCTCTCTGCAGTCACCAGGTGTTCTGGGTTGGGCAAACCGAGCACTTTAAGCCATCCCGTAACGAGAGGAACTGTTCCCGATGTGACAATTGCCCATGGGATGTTGCGATCGCCGATTTCTTTGAGAAGGGCACGGGCACCGGGGATCTCGTATGCGTCCTCACCATGGTATTGTGGGAGAAGACCCTCCATGTGTTTGACATCTAGGAAATAGGGTCGGTCAGTGGCGTGTTGCGGGTGGAGGGGGGCCCGCCCTGGCTGTCCTTGTCTGGCAAATCGGATCATGTCCTTAGGGGAACGTGAAAAAGGGCAGATGCAAAGAACACGTCGCCTCGTGGTTGAGCAGTCTCAGCCGAGCACAACGGCCCATACTTTGGTCAGTTTTTGGGCTCTGCCTATCCTGCCAGGTGTATGCAGGATCTCGACATGCAGTCTCCTGCCGAGCCAGCATCGACAAACACAGCTGGACGCGGCTGGGAGCCGGGGATCCCCAGTCCATTCCAGCTACTCTGAGGGACCCTCACATCCCAAACCAGACCTGAGAGCTATTTGCCTTGCTTCTCAGATTGCACGCCAAGGGCGGCCGTTGCGTGGGAAGCGGGGACAGGGCATTTGGGTGGCCAAACTTACATTCCCAGTTCGCCTTTTCAGGCGCCAAGATCTTGAGGATGTCTATACTCCTGCGGCCGTGGGACGTCTCAAGGATGACCTCGGGCGCCACCCCGATTTCTTTTCCCACGCTTCGGGGTTATCAGTGGGCTGCCAGGAAAGGGTTGGAACGCCTCGAGAGCCTATTTGGGTTCCAACTTACGTATGCCAGTGCTTCACAACCGCATTTGTTGAGTCTATAATTGTTCCCTGCGACACTATCAGTAAGTGACTCACATTTCCCATAATCAAGGGAGTGGCCACAAAGTTCAGCTCCCGGCATTCGTCATGCAAAGGACATCATCTCGAATTGACGTCCTACAGCAGACAAGAGCCAGGTATGAGGTCACTCACGTCCATGTCGAAGAGGAAGCCGCGGAAAGAGGCCCGTACGGGCGGAGCTGAGAAGGCCATTGTACTTAAGTATATTTGAAGAATGTGGTCGAAGGTCAAAGTGTGATGGTGATATAGAGAAGAGAGATGCAATAGGATGCTCAGTTTGTGATTTATACGTGTCACACAAGAAACTGGAGAACGAGACAATTGGCAAAAATCTATCCCCAAAAATGTAAGAATAAAACACGCGGGCAGCGAACAAGTTCTTTGGGCGCTGTTGGTGATGACAGACGGCGGCCGGCGGGCGGCTCCATCGGAACTACCAAATCAAGTTAAGTGCCTCCATAGTCTTCCGGTGTAATGCTCTGATACAACCTCCCCTTGCTTCGCGGTGGTTCCACCGCCAATTTTTACTAGCAAACATGGGGGTTTTGTTCCTGATAGCCCCCACTTTTTGTCAGGCTAGATTGCTGCCAGAAAAGCCCGGAAGTCTTTTAAAACTGCGCTAGGTGAATAAGTGAGAATATTGGGCCTTCTGTTCGCCTTGCCGACGAACCCCCCCTCCAAGCTAGGAATGGAAGGGCTAGGGTTCTAATCGATTGCACTGGGCGGTGAGAATTTTCTGCTTTCTGCCGCTTTTCATCGCCTTTTGCTCGAGGCGGTCGCAGTCCGCCAAAATGAGCCAGACCTCCTCCACCACAACGATTCCAATCCGGTCTCCCTAAGCCCACGACTCGAAATGGCTGGTTCGATCAATAAACCCAAGAGTGAGACCACCAGGCAAGTTAATTGACAAGTGCACGGCTGACCACTCGCCTGTAGAGCCCAAGTCGAAGCGGGGCACCACGAGATTACGGGCTAAGATCGAGAAGAAGTCCCATGCCAAACAACGAAAGGAGAGGAAGCAGGCCAAGAAGAACCCAGAATGGCGCTCTAAACTGAAGAAGGACCCGGGTATCCCGAACCTGTTCCCCTACAAGGAGAGGCTTCTGCAGGAAATTGAGGAAAAGAAGGCCCGGAAGGAGGAGGAGGCTCGAAAGCGCAAGGAGGCCGTCAAGGCTGCCAAGACTGGCCAGGTCGAACACGCTGACGATGGCGAGCAAGTGATGGCGGAGGATGTTGAGAATGATGATTTCGAAGTGGACGACGACATGATGGAGGACGACGACGTTGACGAGTCGAATCCGATGGCTGCGCTATTGGCAAGCGCAAGGCGGGCCGCCGAGGATTATGAGCGGGAGCTGCAAAGTGGCGACGACGACATGGAAGACGACTCGGATGATGACTCGGACGGCTCCGAAGATGGTTCTCCAGGGGTTTCGCGAGGGGCGGGCGACCTGACTTCACGGAAAGCCTACGACAAGGTTTTCAAGCAGGTCGTGGAGCAGGCCGACGTTATCCTCTATGTGCTCGACGCCAGAGACCCCGAGGGGACAAGGTCGCGGGATGTTGAGAAGGCCGTCATGATGGCAGCGTCAGGCGGGAAACGACTTATCCTGGTTCTCAACAAGATCGATCTTATCCCACCGCCCGTTCTGAAGGCCTGGCTCGCACACTTGCGCTCCTACTTCCCCACACTCCCCATCCGCGCATCCAAGGCCGCACCGAACGCTCATACTTTCGAGCACCGCGACTTGACTGTTCAGAGCACCAGCACGACCCTGTTCCGCGCGCTCAAGGCCTTCGCCGCAAGCCGCAACCTCAAGCGTGCCATCTCCGTCGGTGTCATCGGCTACCCCAACGTCGGAAAGTCCTCAGTCATCAACGCGCTGCTCTCAAGACTAGGCGGTGCCCGGGGCGGCCGATCGGCCTGCCCAGCAGGTGCCGAGGCCGGCGTGACGACGTCGATCCGCTCCGTAAAGATCGACAGCAAGCTGACCCTGCTCGACTCCCCCGGTATCGTGTTCCCATCGACGTCCGAGGTGTCCGGCGAGGGCGGCTTCGTGCCCAAGAACCCGACCGAGGCGCACGCCCACCTGGTGCTCCTGAATGTCGTCCCGCCAAAGGCCATCGAGGACCCCGTCCCCGCCGTCACGCTCCTGCTCAAGCGGCTGTCCACGTCCCAGGCCCTGATGCAGAGGCTGATGGGCGCGTACGACTTGCCGCCCCTCCTGTCCAATTCGGACACTGGCGACGCGACCATGGACTTCTTAGTGCAGGTTGCGCGCAAGCGCGGTCGCCTTGGCAGGGGAGGCGTCCCCAACATCCAGGCGGCAGCCATGACAGTAGTGACTGACTGGCGGGACGGTCGTATCCAGGGCTGGGTCGACGCGCCGGCAGTGGCTGCGGCCGCTCCAGCGGCCGATGGCCTGACGGCTGTTTCCGGCATCAAGCTGCCCGCTGCTGCACCGCCCGTGGACACGGCTGCGGATCAGAAACAGATTGTCACGGAGTGGGCAGCCGAGTTCAAGCTCGAAGGGCTCTGGGGCGACGATGAAGCTTCTGCGGTCAAGGAGGTCGAGATGGAGGGCTAGAGGCGTTATCCCGGAAGGTGAATGGAGAATGGAGGAAACCCTGATGCTTCTCATGAAGAGCAGAGTTTGGTGGCAAATACTGTATGCTGGGGGCGTTCGGAGTCAGATATGTGATACTCAAGACGTCTATTCTAGAAGTCAGGAATGATAATCAGAGCACCAAAATATTCCCAACCCCGAAACTTGTGGACGAATGTTATCAACCTCGCAGACGAAAACAGGCCCTGGTTTTGAAGCTTTCATCAGCACCATGGTCCTGTACATGTCGGTGTAGGGCAACAGGAGCCCAGGTCTGTCCTCGGGGATGACTGAGATCCAAGGGAGGAAGGCCCAAGAGATAGGAATAGGTCCAGAACTTTGAGGGTCCGAAGGGTAACGTATGTCAGCCTTGCGTGGCCCAATGTATCGGCCACAAGGTACTCATGTCGTTTTATTCAGTATTATAATATCATTTCACTTACGATGTGCTGTTCGAGGGAGGGTCCACCAAGTTGTACCATCTGTCATCTACCACGCTCGATTCATTTATTGCAACATTGGACAAGCGTTGCTTAGCTCAAATTTCGCCGTGGCCTGAGCCAGATCACGCCATCTCAAGCGCATCCGGCCCCAAAATACCGTGGGGCAGTCTATGGCTTGTCATTTATTCAAAGTACAGAAACCAGCTCCATCTTGGCAGTCCTCTTGCCCGTCGACTCTTCCTTCTGGTCACTGATCCTAACCCTGACTTTCTGGAACAGCTCCACGGTGACCTCCCTGCTCCCCGAGGTCTTGAGGACGTAGTTCTCGGCGTCGTACGTGGCCTGCGGCTCTGGCTCGCCGAGGTCCCGCAGGCGGATGACGCTCTCGATACCGAAGCGGGGCACGAGGACGACAAAGCCGTTGCTGAAGATCTTCATGACGAAGCCGTCCTCCTCGGTGACCCTGCCGCGGACCGCCTGCCCGACGTAGTAGGCGATCGAGGCCCGGCCCGCCAGCTGCGCGTTGCGGTGCCGCACGTTGATGTTCTTGCACACCGCCTCCAGCCGGCCGCGGCTCCGCACCGACGGCGCCACGGGCTCGTACTCGATCGCCGCGGCGAGCTGCCTGTGCGCCACCAGGTCTGCGTACCGCCGGATCGGCGACGTGAAGTGCGTATAGATCTCGGACGCGAGGCCGTAGTGGCGGAACTCTGGGTACGATTGCGTCCCCGAGCAGAAGTACTCAGCGCTCATCATGCAGCGCGTGGCCATGACGCGGACCAGAGTGTTGAAAAAGGGCTCGTTGGGATCCACGCACGCGTCGAGGCTGTCGGCCAGGGCGCGTGACGAGTCCACCGACAGCTCCAGGCCCCGCTTGACCTTGAGTTGGTTGGAAAGCTCGTCAAAGTTGGATTTGGGCGGGGCGCCGTGGCGTCGGAGGATGGCGGTCTGTGGGAACGCCTCGTAGATCTTGCCAGCAACGCTGATGTTGGCGAGAAGCATGAATTCCTCGACAAGAGAGTTGGTGTCTAGGAGCTGTTTCGTCTTGACGTCGATAGGGTCTGACGTTTCGGACTCCATCTGCACCTTGACCTCGGGCGAGGACAGGCTCAGTGCACCAGCGTCCATGCGCTTCTGCTTCAATTTCTTGGAGAGCATGAGTAGCGCTCGTATGCTCTGGGTGAGGTCGTCCTGCTGCGACGCATCGTCGATTCTGAGCTGCGCCTCCTCGTAGCTGAAAGCCTCCCTTGACTTGATGACAGACTTGGTGAACCGCACATTGACGATATCAGCGTTGGCGTTCATCTCCCAGAGTACCGAGAAAGCGTATCGCTCCACATAGGGCTTGAGAGAGCAGAGGTCCGTTCCGAGGAGCATCGGAAGCATGTCGATCCGCTTGTCAACCAGATATACCGTTGTGCCGCGTATGCTAGCCTCGGTGTCCATCGCGTTGTTTGGCTTCACAAAATGTGACACATCGGCGATGTGCACTCCAACCTCGAAATTACCATTTGGTAATGGTTTTGCGTGCAAAGCATCGTCAATATCTTGACACCCGATGGGGTCGATACTGCAGATTAGCAGCCCTCGTAGATCCTCTCGGTCTCTCCATCCTGGATCGTCTGTACTGGCTGGGACCTTCCAGTCATGTCCTTCCTTTGGCAGGCAGTCCAGCACAGTCTTGGGGAACGGTCGGTATTGTACGTCATATTCGAGAAGCAATGCCTCCGTCTCCGCAGCTTTGGTCTCCATCTCGCCGAGAGTTCGCACGAGATGTCCTACAGGATGTCTCGAATCGCGGTCCCATGCATCCATAGTGACCAATATCCTCTTTCCGAGCAAATCTGCCACCTGCCGCGTGCGCAGCCGAATCTTGGGGATTTTCTTGTCCATGGGAACGAGAAATACCGTATCTTGCCTCCTTCCTTGCGTTGAGGATTGGCCGACCGACGACTGGTCGATATGGCCGACGTATTGGCGCCAGTTGCGTTTGATTACACCCACGACTTTTGCAGTCGGCTGAGCATGGCCTTCTCCTGTCTTGCCCTGTGTCCTCTTCACCTCGTCCTGAAGCGCCTTCTTCTCCTTGACTGAGACTAGTTCCTCCCCTTCGTCACCATCTGCATTTTCGTTCTTTGTTAGTGCTTCTTCCTCGATGATCTGTGTGGATGGCTCTTTCCACTGGTCTTTGGGTAAGACCTCGACGACGACAACATCGCCGTCGACCGCCCTGTTGATGCTCTCTCTGCCCATGACTATCAGTGCCTTGGGGAAAGCAGGCACTCGAACTGAGCCCTCCAGGTAATTATAAGGAGACGTGTTGAACACGCCCTGATGGAGGAGTCCACCCTTGACCCCCGTCATCATCTTGGACATTGAGTAATAGTCTGGGTAGATGTGGCCACCGGGGCCGCGCGATTTGTCGACCTCTGTCTGCGACTCGGGGATCATATCCATTAGCTCATCCGCGTTCTCCAGGCCCTTGACGTACTCGCCCAGAGAGCACGCCGCGATTCCCTCTGCCTTGGCTTTCCGCAGGTTGTCGCGGTCGTTGCTGAGCATGACCACGGTGGGCACCTTCTTCGCCTTGGTCCTGGCCAGGTGCTCGCCATACCACGCGACGGCCTTGCGCACGGCGCGGTCATTGCGATCATTGACGGTCTCGCCAGACTCACGGGCGACATAGGTCTCGAGGCGAAACTCGTTGAAGAACACGTAGAAGCGCTTCTCGTCGCTCTTGGTGAGGCCGATGAGACGATTGTACAGCGGGAGAGAGCGGTTGCGCAGCTCCTCGAGGACAATCTGCAGCACGACGACGTCGTAGAAAGCTGAGCTCTGCTCAAAGAGGTCCATGGCGTTGAGGAACGCATTGGTGTCGGGGACGAGGTAGTGGCCCTTGGGGAAGGCTTTGGTGCCAGCAGGCTCCCGGGAGAGCACAAAAGGCGCGACTATGATACGTGTGAGCACGTGGTCGCGGACAGACGTAGGCGGATCCGTCTCTTACCTCTCCCTGCTGCATCTCGAGGGGCAGACTTGAGGCAGCTCGAACATAAGTTGGAGGAGCAGGGGATGTCTTGCCTCAGGTACACCTCCTTGACAATCTTCTGCAGCTTGCCAGCCTTGGTGGAACGGATGTAGACCTTGCTGGCGATGCTTGAGGCCAGCGGGTCGGAGCCCAGGCTCCTCTTTAGACTGGTCATCTCGGCGAAGTCTATTGTCTGGGCATCTGGTGTGATCCGTCTGTTGCTGTGAACGGCCGCTTCTGATGTGATGTAGTCTATTGAAATTTCAATGGGTCTGGGCCCGGGGTTTATCGATAAGGCGAGGCCTGCTTCTTGGATGATGCAAGGCTTTGGATGGATTCTCCTTGTTCTCGGCGGCCAGTGCAGCAGATGCCCAGGGAATTAGTAAGCCTCTGTCGTCCGACACACTCAGATGTCCAAGTGATCTCTCATCTGCAGCCGGTGCACAAGCAACCAACACGATGGGGAAGGCCTGGGAGGGATCGTGAGAAGCATATCACGTGGCTAGATTACTAAGCTGGTCGGCCAGTCGAACATGGCCTGGCCTGCTGTTTACCTAGATACCTAGTTGGGCAACACGGCATGGAGTAGATTGTCCCCATGCGCTCGGAGAGATACCTAAAGGTATCACGGAGCTAGAGTAGCCGCGTGATCGAATCGCACCCGAGTCAATCAACGCGCATGACAACCGTCTGTACTGTCAGATAGACGAGGCGGGAAAAAGTATGGGTAGCCTGCAGAGTGGTGCACGCAGATGCCTCCCGTCACCATCGTCTCAAAGACACCTGGCAGTGTAGGGGAAGGGCTCGTCCCTGGTTGCAAACGTTTCTGATCCACTGCTATCCCGTCTTTTACCTTTCCAAACAGCAGGTTTTCAAGGACGGGGCTGTGCGACTCGGACTGGCTGCCGGGCACTAAACAACCTTCAATGCGCCTCTGACCAAGGGGTAGAAAAAGCAAGTATATCTCGAGTCAGAGAGTATCTGTGTACGGGGTAGTCTGGCAGGGGAGCTGCTGTGATTCGCACGCTCGATCAATTGCTCCATGGTCCGACAGCAGATGTCTCCCGAGACCCTTGCTACATGATATGTGTACATACACATACACATACATATACACATGCCTAGGTATATATTGCCTACCCATAGGCCGTACTATCGTGCACCGCAGGCATGTCCTCGGAAGCCCCAGAGCCTAACCAGGAGGCTTTCGGGGTGGTGCCCTTGCTCTGATCGCCGGTGCCGAGCCAAATCAGAACCTGGACTTGGTTGCGATCAAAGCTTCGGCCCCGTCCTCGCCCACCGAGTAGTAGTGCGTGGCTGCTGCGGTACTTGGATACAGCGTATGGATGGTAATGGAGCACTGGCATACATAGTGTACAAGCGGCCGGTGGGGGCCCCAGGGGCCCCTCCAAGGTCCCGCCCCGTTGATCCACCTGTTGAAACCTTGACAAGGCTTGGTCCAAGCAAGGGGTGGAGGAGATGGAGGAGCTGTTCCTTGCCATGACGGCACTCAAATGATCAAGAGACAGGTGCTGAGGCCGCCCTGAGCGCCGTGTCATGTTGCATTCCTCGCGCTCCATGTTAGACTTCTACTTTTAGCACGGGCAGCCTTGTTGCACGCGGCGCAGCGCAGCATCTTCACAGTAGCACAGTTTGACCCGTGTACGGTACGACGGTGTGCGGTTGTGCGGTACAGAGATCACACACAGATAGATAAGATAAGTTGCCGAGCAGATGGGGTCCACCAGTCCGCCCATCCGCCCATCCGCCCACCCATCCATCCATCAACTGGACAGTCATCATCGTGGATCCACCGTGGCCCGCGCTGGCCCGTGCCTGCTGGCCCTCGGCTTGCCTTTCTGCCTGCCTTCTCCCGGCGTTAGTGCGAACAATTCCAGAACTCAACCTCATCTCATGGCTGGCTGACGTGCCAGCATGACCAGTGGGCATCTGCATCTGCATCTACACCTGCACCTGCATCTGCATGACTGATATCATCAGGGCCACTCTGTACGTCTGCGGCGACGGTGCAGCATCTCGGCGGCCAACCTGGCCGATGACTGTCCCAGAATGGAACGCACTCACCAACAGGCGACCCACAGAGGGGTCCCATTCTGCTCGCCTGCATCTGGCGCAGCTTGGTACCATAATCCTCTGGCTGCGTCTCTTGCGTCAGCAGCGTGCGGCGGGCGGCGGTGGCGGCGATCCATTCGGGGCCTCCTCCCTCACTCCCTGCCCTGAAGGGAGCTCTGGGCCCTGGGCCCTGGGCCCTGGCCCTGGGTCCCCAGGTCCTTGCCTCTGCCGGGCCACACACCCTCTCAGAAACCCCGTTGCTCGCGGATCAGTCGGGGTTGCAATGCGTCTACATAGTATCCTGCCCCCAATGCGAACACCCACGAGGTCAGAAGCATCCACGACACCTCCATGCCCGCATGGGTGACGTTTACTCACCTCCCAGGATGGCTGCTCTGTCCCAGGCCATGAATCCCGACTTCTGGTTCTTAACGGCCGCCTCCCGGATCCGTCAACTCATAGTTCACCAAGTAGGTCTTGAACTAGCACCGCCGTACAGCCAGCCCCCTTTCTGTCGTGTCCTGGCGCACGGCGCGACGGGAACACGGACAGTGCCTAGATAGGCTTCCGCTTCTTGTGTGACTCAACTACCTGTCTTACGTGAGGGACCAGCCAGCCAGCTAATCGCAATCGAGGCAAACCGCCGACCGCAATGGAGAAATTGGGGGGTCTCGGTACTGGTACCCGCAACCGAAGTCGCTCGCCCACGAGGGAGCACTTAGGGGACTTTTGGAGGTCGCACAGTCAGGACTAGCGCCACGGATTGGCGTTATCTGAATCGTGTAATCTTTCCGAGGCCCGTCGAGAGGGCCTCAGGAAGCACTATTGACAGTTGACGACCACGATCCTCTGGGTGGAATCTTCAGCATGTGTGCAATTGAGCCGCCGCGTCTGGTCTGTGTGCGCCATCAGCATCTGGATCCTGTTGAATAAACCAGCGTCACCGAGGCAGCTATGATGCAGATCGAGACACCTCCTTGTCCAGGCTGCAGAACGGGAACAAGGGACTGCCCGTTCAGTCTCCTGCATTCGACCAATGCAACTCGAACAGCTCCCTTGTCCTGATCGACCACCCAAGGCGGAGTTGGTGTGGTCGTGGCTGCGGCGGCACATCCTCGGCGGTGTTGGGTGGTGGGTCCGCTTCTAGACTGCGTTTGACAGCCTTTTTTTTTTTTTCAAAGGCACAAATCCCATTTCTGCTGGCCTGGAATTATCTCGATGTCCATGCGAGTGTCCCCGGCGTCTCGAGGTCATCAGGCTCACACCTCAGTCAGGCCCCAACCTGATTCGGAGAAAAGTGAGAAGCTCGAGGGTCGTCGAGCCGTGGCGTTTTCAAATCAGGCTCGTCTATCAAACCCGTCTGATGGAAGACCCAGTTTGCGATCGGTCGATGATTCGACGATTCACATCGAACCTGGCCAGCCAAACTCCAAGGGCTTCTTAAGTGTCAGCTGGACGGGTCGTTGCGACGCTGTGGAGGCCAATCAGGTGTTCTTCTTCATGACAAACCCATTCACAGAGTTGACCCTGTAGCGCCCGTCTGGACTTGGCCTGCTACGCGCCAGGCTCCATCCTGGTCCTTCACACCCTCCCCCATCTCGTGCGTGCCTTGACTCAAGCTCTTCTTCCACACCCTCTTCGTGGCCCGTAGCGGTGCTGGAGCTCCGTTTGTCGTGCTCCCGCACCTTGGTCCCGCGACCCTGGACCATTACAGCCACTCGACAGCACTTGGGTTTCCACATATGCGAATACTTCAGATACGCGTTTTCTCATATCTGGTAGCTCCTGGCCTGCTTCACAAACAACACCAAAGAAATTAGCAGCTCTCAATTCATCACAACGTGGGATGCTCCAGTGGCCGAGTCCTGGCTGGCAAGGAATCCCCACGTCTAGGCTATCTGATGTTGCATGCGAGGATGGCTGGGTGGAAAAGCCAAAGGCGTCTTCCTCCACCGAGCTTTGCCCTGGGCAGTGCAGAGCATAAGCCGCTCTTGCCTGGTCATCTGTACCGGCCCCCGGCAGGCTTGACATCCATCTCTTGTTGAACTTGCTCTAGCAGGCTGTCCGTCGGCAAAAGTGACGGAAGTGATGGAAACATGGCTCACTGTGCGTCTGTCCATTGCGACATTGGTGAGGAATACCTGCATGCGATATTTGTCGATGCTATACGTGAGCACGGGTCGAGTAATATCTTGGTCAGATCGGTGGGATTCGCGAGGCGAATTTCTGCTGGCCCATTCTTTTTGCCGTCATCGCAACTGAAGTGTATTTGTGCTCCCGCAGTGTACCTTGGGCAGGCCGGTCATGATTACGGACACGCGGGCAGAGCCCTGTGACCACAGGCGCGCTCCGTCCATGTTTGACTTTGTCGCACCGATCTGGAGTGTCTCGGGCATCATACCGACCACTCGCATTCCTGAGCAACAGTCGCAGTGATGGCCGTAGACTACCACATTGTTCGTCATCAGATGCCAAAACATGCCAGTCCCCCCACTCGAGACAAACACGAACAAAGTACTCGTGACGGACGGCAGCAGCAGGGCTCCTGGCGATGGACCACGGGTTTAACAAGCCCCCTTGAAGCACGCCCTTCCTGCGTCGTCAGCGATGGATGCAGCTACGGCTTGGCTCTGGACGTACATGCAGCCCGCGTGCATTCTGGGGGAGGCGAGTGTGCTGGAGGCTTGCCTACCTACCCGTTCTGGTTAGATGCAATCGACGGGTCAGATCTTTTATCGGCATGCCGAGACCTCGGACTCGCTGTCATATCAACGTGCCGCAGGGCAGAGCAGTGAGCGAACAAGGTACTGTGGTAGGTACTAGTAGGCAAGCAGGCAGACAGACGGGTCGTATCATGTTGTGGAAAGCGAATACGCGGCAGGCTTGTGGGCCTTTCCCTCAGGTATCGACGGGAGTATTTCCTGAAATTCGACAGCGACTGACAAGTATTATTACCAGGTAATATCCTGCCGACAAGGGTCAGAAGCATGCCGTCTGTGCCCACGCGAGCTAACGAGCAGCTAACGACCTCGGGAAGTAGCTTGTGACCAGCGAGCCTGCGAGCTTGCATGTACGGAGCAGGGCCTAGGTGCTGTGGCGTCAAACATCGTGCAAGCCGCAGCAAGTTGTTGAAGAAAAGCTGCGGTCCTGATATCATCGATGTCTCAAACCCGAGGTGCCTGGGAATTCCCTGAGCGAAGCACCCAGCTGTCAGGCTGTGCGCTGTATCTCCCGGGCCCTCAGGCCCTCGAGGCAGGACCCATCCTATTAAGGCATGAATTTGGGGAAGTCGAGTCTCGCGTCATGTGTCAACCGCGGTGGGGAAGTTCAGTGATTTCGCAGCTGGAAGATTCCGAACCGGGCGCCTCTGCTGGTGGTTATCTCCGTTCCTGGGATGATCCGGAGACCAGCCAGGCCGCGGCTCGTTATTACCTGCAATCAGCTTGTATTGTAACGGCGATTGGGGTGTGAAAAGAGCTGGCTGGCTGGCTGGCTGGCTGGCTGGGTTCGTGCACAGTAGCATGTCCCGGGTGATGAGCGCCGCACCCCACGGCAGGCGGCACGGCTCCGCACATGGTGCAAATGGATTCCGTGAGACTCGCTCGGGCTGTCGGGGTGTGGTGAGGGGTGTGGGCGGTTGCTGCCAGGGCGCTGGAGAGTTTCGGGAGCAGCGGCAACGAGTGACAAAGGACGGCAGCGCCGTCGCAACGGCCCTGTGGAAGCGAGAGCTCGCCAGACGCCAAAACCGCGAAGCTCCAGGCCTGTGACCCGTGCCCGCCAGGGTACCGCTGCGAGCACAATGCGCCGTCGTGGAGCGCGACAGGCAAAAAGGTGAACGGCGTCTGTGCGGAGCAAGTTCCCTTGTAAAAGCCCGTGTGCTATAGCTACTACTACCTGGGGCTGCTGCTGGGGCTGCTGCTGGGGCTGCTGGCTGGGGCTGCTGCTGGGGCTGCGGTATAGCGTACCGGTATAGCGTACCGTGCCCCCAAAGGTTAAACCCCAGCGAGCCTCTCAGCCTCATATGGGTTCTGGGAGCCAGGGAGCCTGCAGGGAGCCAGGGAGTGTGTGGGCTCTGTAGTCTAGCTCGAAACGATCCGGCGTTAGTCCCATCGGCTGGAACTCGAACTCGCAGGAAGGCAGCTCAGCGTAGCACGGCTTGTGCCGTGCTAATGACTGTACCTGCCGCAGCAGCAACTGATGGGATGGTGATTGGCGGGCAGCGGGCGGCGGGCAGCGGGGGCTGCGACCGAAGTGCTGCTCGGTCGGCGGCCCTCGACGTCAGCTTCAGGAGCTCCACGAGGACACTGGTGCATCGGCGCATCATGTCGGCTGAAGTCTTGAAACGCAGAGCGCAGGATGTGATTGGAAGGGAATCACTGACAAGGGGTGGCTTCTGGATGAGGAAGGCACCTCGCTGCTTTGCAGCATCACTATCAACATCATCAGCAACCGGGCAGCATGGCCAGCATCGGCGAATGCACACCAAGGCACGAGGTAGGGACTCTAGGGCCCCCTGCCCCCTTATTAGGTGCCCGGCCATAGGTCTACTAGCTGCTGACCTGCAGACATGGTGGCTTCGAAAGACGTGGGCGAGCAGGCGAGGTAAATAAATAACCTACCTACCTACAGTACCTACACCCACCTACGGCTAGAGAGTACGTACCCGGGAAAACGTGTCCAGGCAGGCGTACCCGTGCCCGGGCACCACGGAGGACCACAAGACAAGAGCTGACGTGCCCAGGCTTATTTATTACTATTACCAGGTACCTAGCCAGACACCAGACTGGTATTGCACCCCGTAGGTGACGGGGCAGACAGGAGACGGGATACCGTACCATACCGTACCGTACCGTACGGTACCGTACGGCACATCTGCCAAGGACTGTGCTCCAACCCGCACAGAGTGCAGCCTCGCGTGGGCGGCGCTGCTGGACAGGCAGCTAGCTACCCAGCCGTCTCATCTCTTCCTCACCGGTGCATGATCCGACACTGGAACCAGGTCCAGACCACCGTGCCCTGTCACGCCCCGTTTGGCCCGTCCCAATCCGTCGGGGAAGTGGTGACGATGAGCAGGCTGGATGACGGGTGGACGGGCCCAGGGAGTGAACCAAGGTGATAAAAGCCGAGGGGAGGGAGTTTGAAGATTGGGTTATGGGTTCCAGGTGCTGTAGGTCGCGACCAAGACGGACACTGGGGGCCTGGGCATTAGAGCCGTCACATCTCGGAAAGGTTGCCTGCCTACTCCCTGCCTCCTCCTGTCCTGGTGACAGACAGGGTTGGGATGCGCAGGAAGCCCGTCTCGATCGGGCGCCGCTTGGCCTCAAGTGCTGGTCTACCGTATATGTGGTCATCACCAGTAACTTGGACCAGGACGATGATGTACAATCTGCTGTCTGCTGTCTGCTGTCTGCTGTCTGCTGGGCGGAAGGCTCATATATGCGCAAGATATCTACAGGAACAGGAGAGAGCACAGCATATAAACACATGTATGCAATGCACTCTGCACCGTGCCATGTTTGGTGGTGGTGTCTGGCACATGTACGTCTGCGCATGAATATACTGGGCTCGAATAGACCCGGAAATGGAAGTCCAAATCGATGCTCAGCTCATCATCGGCTTGTCCTCCGGCCCGCGCGTACCTAGGCAGGTGGGCTGGTGGGAAAACCGCCATGGGGGTATTTCCCTCATTCATTGCTAGTGTCATCTGCCTCGTCCTGATCTGTTCTGTTCTGCTTGCCTGCTTGCCTGCTTGCCTGCCTGCCTGCCTGCCTCTGTTCCTTCTGACTATTCGCGTGCATGCAGCCGTAAGCATCCCTGCAGGCTTCTTTTCTCATGCCTGCCTCTCGCTGACTGACTGACTGCCTGACTGCCTGACTGCCTGCAGGTCAGCAAGCATAATTATCATCATCATCGCCGTCGGGGGACGTCTGTCTCTTGGGCAAGAACAAACAAAGTCGACCATGAATGATACCCCAGCCTAGGCCTTACAAAACAGGCGCACATGGCCAAGTGATCCGATGTTGCCGCCAAAAGCCCCAGCTCGTGTGCACCCAGCATCCAGTTGCCAGAGCCGGAGCAAATGCAGCAGTGCCGCTTGTAAGGACCGGGTTGATGGTCGCCGCACGGTGCAGTACCAAGCAGCTGGTCCGGCCGGGATCTTGGCTCGAGTCGAGGACGGCAAATCGGGGCTAAGCCCAAAGAGGAAGTAAGTTGGCAGTTGGGCGGGACCACTGGCTGCTTCTGGACTTGTCTGCAGCGGCGGCGCCACCAAATGGCTGGCTGGGTCGCTGGCCGGGTCGCTGGCTGGGCAGCTCATGGGATGGCGACCCTGGGCCCTGGGTATCGGGACATTGCTGCGGTACGGAGTACATTGCAGTTGCTGCCTCGTCCCAAGGTCCGCCACGCGCAGCACGCCCACGGTCTTGCGGGCTGCCTGTGCCTGCTGTCTGTCACGTCCCGCGGTGGTCGGGGGCAGGGCATGATGATCGCCGCCCACCCCGGCCGCCCGCGAGCACCGAGAATCTGGGTTTGCAGCAATTGGATGAAGCCCGGTATCTGTCTTTCAGTCTTTCTGTCCCCGACCATGACCACTGACCACTGGCCAGGCAGGGAACAGTGACGGTGGCTCTCTCGCTCTCGCGCGTCGAGGCCGTCTGAGCCTCCGCAAGCTTCAGCTCTGCTGGGGTGATCCCGAGCTGTGTGGGGTATCACGGACGGAGCGCGCACAGTAGCGCGGTGCAGGACTTCTGGGTACTCTTGAACTCGGGCACCCGGGTACTCTGGTACTCTGATACTCTGACAGTAGTACCTTGCCCGTCGTACCTCCTGTACCGTGCCACCATGCAGTCCCTGCTGCTTCTGCTGCTGCTGCTGCTGCTGCTGCTGCTGCTGCATCATGCATCAGCTTTCACTTCAGGATGGCCTAGACAGGGGCCCCTTTCCCATCCCGTCTGACCATGTACCTGCCAGGCCTCGTCCTGCTCTGCCAGCCTGCACACTCGCACACACACAGGCGCACGCCCGCACACCCCTCTCCCAGGATGCTGGGTAGGGGCACCGCTGCTCGCCCTCCGAGGAAGGAAGGAAGGAAGGAATGAATACTCGCAGTCGAGGTAGGTAGGCATGCAGTGAATAATCGACAGAACCGAGCCGACTGGTTGCTCCATCGGTCCATCCGTCCGTCCTCTCTACATACTGACCCATCTATCACTCTGTCCAGCCTCGACATATACCACTCGGTGCTTGCTGTCCGACAACGATCGCGCGGCTTCCATTTGTCATCTCGCACCCTTCTCTCCTCCCTGTGCCCTGTGCTGGGTCTCGTCGAGCCAGGCAGACCGAGTGAGCCCTCGCCCCGAGTCTCGCCGTACCTCGCAGATTGGGATCTCGAGCCCGGCCATATCCCTCGTCACCCACAACAGTACTGTGCTGCCTGCCTGTCTGTCTGCCTGCCTGCCTGCCTACCTGTCGTGTCGTCGCGACCCGGATGCTCCACTCCATCATCGTCATCCGCTCACACGCATCGACTTAGCACTCGGTAGCCTCACACTCACCCACCTCGGGCTCACACCCTCTGCCAGCTTCTGCGCCACGACAAGGATATTGCCAGTACATCAGAACGCTGTCAACGCCCAAATACCCTGAGAGAGCCCAAGCAGCATCCACCACCCACCAACCCAAAAAGCCTCATCGCCCGTGTCTGGGCCCCCCCTCGACATCTAGAGAGTCACAGCAGTACCCCGTACAGCACCGCGCAGCACACCACGGCACAGCGCATCCACCACTGCCTTCCAAGGTTCGCAGCAGTCTTTTGCTGCCCACCGAACCCCCCCCCTGTGCCACTGCCGAATCCTCGGCTACACAACGCCTGCAGCCTCAACGACCCCCAAGAGCGCACGCACACGCGCACGCGCACGCGGCGCATATCAATCAGACTGCACTGGACGCTTTGGGCGAATCTGTTGCTCCACGCGACTGGAACTGGAGGCGTCGCGGGAGAGGACGCCATCGTGCCCATCGGACCGGTTGTCGACGACAGGGCAGCCCGAGAAAAAGCACGACTCGAATCCAATACGGGCCCTGGGCGCAGGCAGGCCGCCCGTGCCAAAAACGCCCCTCCGATCTCATTAGTAACAGATGCGACTGCTGACTTACCGGCCCCAATATTTTTGATTGCCGCGAGTCCCATCGTCATTCGTCAAGGCTATTTCAAAAGGCTCCGATTTGATCTACCTTTTCTCCTACCAGCTTCGACCCTGTATCCTCATCCTATTCATCCAACGCCTGGCCAAAAGTGCCTCCATACAACACCAGTGCGCAGCCAGCCGCGACGGTCACACATGCGCGCTCTTATACAGGCACATGGTCCACCTCTGATATTGATACTGTCTTGAGTCCTCTTCACCTTGCTGGATTGGGCCCTCCTCCACCACCACAACGGGAAAACGAAGCCACTTTGGTTTGTTCCGCCCTGCAGCCCGCCCCACCAGCTTTCCCGCTCTTCGCGTGGTGGCCCTTGTCGACCGGCCACCTCTACAAAACACACCAAGCGCGCACCCCCCCTTCCTCCCCCCTCCCGCATTCCCTGCTCGCCACCACCCAGGCCAAAACGGGTTCGGGCCATTTTCTACCTCGTCAAACTACCCTGTACTTAACTGGTAGCATTCGGCGTGCAGCAGCCCAGTACCGTGACCCAGCATCGAGGTACCGCTCTCCGGGAAGCGAAGCGAAGGGCCCCCCCTTCCTCTTCCTACGCACCCACGGTCCCCCAGACACGCCCAAGACGGACTGACCAAATCCCCGTTCAGCGGCGCCAGAAGGCAAGCGAGTACCACTTTTCCTCTCTCATTATTCCTCAAGTCGAGAGTCAAGGCACTGGGGTTCGTGCCATCCATTCCAACGATTAGGTACGCACACCCTCGCACGCACAGTCCGGCCTGCCCTGCCCTGCCCTGCCCTGCCCTTGCCCTGCCCCTTGCCCTGCCTGCATCAGATCGCTGTGCACACTCCCCAAGTCAAGCTTCGCAGCCTTTGCATCCACCTCACCTCAACCCTCCAACTATATCAAGACACGTCGTTTCGCCGACCCGTGGACTTGGGTGCCGATACTGTCGCTGCTGCGCTCAATGTACTCCGCACAGCCTAACGCTGCTGACAGTGCGACAATCAATCCTGCTGCTCTCGCATCGTCCGGTAAGTCGCCCGCCACCCTCCCAAGTGTCATACATGAACCATCGCGACCCCTCCCGCTGAGCCGGGGCGCGCCCTGGCCCGCGCTTCTGCTGCGCTTCGCTTCGCTGCCCTGCCTGCGCTGCACTGCGCTGCCCTGTCCCAGCATCGCCGGCCGCCGCAACGCGACCATCGCAATGCATCTCCATCGCATCACCGCCGCAAAAGAGATTGCGCTCCACCCTGACTGCAGATCGATGCGCCGTGCACTGTCTTTTTATCTCGCGTCGCCCTGCGTCGCCGCGTCTTCTTTTGTGTGCTCGTCATTGACCATGGCTCAACGATGCTGATGCGCAGCCTCGCAGACCTGCTCGAACAGAATTCAAGAGGCGTCAAGAGGAGCCGATCGCCGGGCACGTACGAAGCGCGGTCCCCTGCTCCGGCTGGGGATGAAGGTATGTCGTGGTCAATTTTGTGTAGCTGTGTCGGGTCGCCATCGACATGTCTCATGTTACATGATCAGGGCAGTGCGACACGGCGTGAGGACCTCGGGCTGATGGCGTTGTCGCGCAAGCAGATCGAAACCCCAAGAAACGCGTAAAGTCCATGAAATCGAAGCCTTCCGGCTCTATATCAGAAAGTCCTGCCCAGGCGCCCGTTCCGATGCAGCAATCAATCCCGCCCCAGACCCCCCAATCCCAAACTGCGCCTCTCCCGGGACCGCAACCCAGCTACACGCCGTCCCAGGCGTCAGCCTCCTCGCCGCCCAAGCCCACCCCCACCAAGTCGACCTTGAAGGCTTTGCCCACCGTTAGGGACCACACCACGGACCAGCTTGGCCCAGGGGGCGATGAGTACCTACCCCGGGAGATCGACGAGGCGGGGGAGAAGAAGGTCATGCCCAACGGACAGCTACTTGGGGGTCGCGAATATCGCTGCCGGACATTTCTCGTACCGAACCGAGGAGACAAGCTCTTCATGTTGGCGACAGAGTGTGCGAGGGTCCTCGGATACCGCGACTCGTATCTGCTGTTCAACAAGAACCGATCTCTGTTCAAGATTATCGCCAACCAGACCGAGAAGGACGATCTTGTCAGCCAGGAGATTCTCCCCTTCTCGTACAGGTCGAGACAAATAGCGATTGTCACGGCACGAAGTATGTTCCGTCAGTTCGGCAGCCGAGTTATTGTGAACGGCCGGAGAGTCCGAGATGATTACTGGGAGACGAAGGCCAGGAAACAAGGTTTCACCGAGGCCGATCTGGCTGGTGAGAAGAGGCCCGGCGCATCCAAGGCCCGAGAGGCTGCGGCGGCTGCGGAGCAGAGTGCGTCCTTGCTAGGTGGTCCCCAGGGAGAGATCGTGTACAGCAACAACCCAGCGCAGTTTGGCGGTGCTCCGCATCCCCAGCTCATACAACAAGGTATGTTTGACGTGATTCAGTTGGACACGAGAGGGACAAGAGGGCGCAAAGCTAACACCGCCAGAATATCCTGACTCCCGACGGACCGACTACTCGTCCATACTCAAGACTGGGCCTCGGCAGGAGATCACTGGTCCTCCTTACCAGGACAGATCTCAACCAACCGCAATGCCTGAGATCCATGCGCAGGCTCACCATGCCGCCGAGTACAACCGATCGGTCAACCAGCAGCGTGAAATGCGAACCGATTACATGAACAACATGTGGCGGAGGCCTCATGAGCAGCCAGTATCCGCAGCCTTGACACAGCCTGTCAGTGTTGGCACCGCTGACGCCAGCATCCCAACGTCCCGTGCCACGCAGTCGCCTCACGCGACGTCTGCAGGAATGCCACAGCAGCACTCCGGGCTGGTCCCAAGCCAGAGTCCTCAGCTCATGATGACCGCGCCGCCGTACTCGAACCCGATCCAGGCCCAAAACCCCATAAGTCAGTCATCGACGATGAGAGGTATGGCCCAAGTTCCAAGCCAGCCGCAATCAAAGCCAACCAGCTTGCCTTCAGGGTCCACCGGCAGCATGCCGCAGACAGCTCAGGGCTATGGTTACCAACCTTCAAGCCAGATGTGGCCACCCACGCCGCAAACGCCCCAGTACGGGTATACCCACAACCAGCAGGCCCAGCAGTCCCCTCACCCCCCACAGAGCTCTACGTCACAGATGCGCCACTCGAGCACCTCGGGCTCGGTGCAGCAAGGCGGGATGCCATATTCTGGCATGCCGGGAATGGCACAGGGCTATCCTGCCCCGTCGCCGTATGACCATCAAACCCCGCGGCAATACATGCATCAAGGTTCAACCCCCTCACCGGCTGTCACGCAGGCCTGGTCAGGGCAGCAGCAGCAGCCACAGCAGTGGTGGACGCAACAACCTCAGTAAGCGGGGAAGAGCTACGCAGGACACTCTATGAGCGACCAGGCGATTACTATGAAGATGAGGAGTTGGGAAGAACGGGCAAAAACGCAGACACAGACACAGACACAATTTGGCCCTTGCCCTGGAACCTTTGGTTGTCATCCCCGCGCCTACCCTCTAGCTGCCCAAGTGGCTGAGGGCGCTCCGGCGAGACCATCTGCGGTATCGCTTGTCAGTTCCGCATATCCCCACCACCAATGCGAACCCGGACCGCAAACGAAGCTACGGCCTACCTTGACCTTGAAACGCCTTGGATGTTGAAATGAGATACGCATCCGACAATAATCCTTCACGAACGACTACTTTTTGAGTGTACATACGGTCTGGTCTTGTCATCAATATGGGCGGAGGAGGCAGAATGCTTGGCACGCGTCAAATTCTAAACGGGCCCCGACCGTCTTGTCAACTTCATGGCCCCAGCTCCTTTTGGTTACGTACAGTTTGAGCGATCCATACAGCGTGCATTTGGATTCGCTTCATTGAAGATATACATGATTGATTTGTGGAAGCCACTTACATTTGGAACCGGGGGGCTTGTGGTTTTTCCAATGGTGCGGATGATTCGCGCAGACCTGAGTCTGCGGGTCGCTGGTTGTGCTGATACCCTACTCTCGTGTGGCGTGGTCAGGCTTGTGTTGTCCGGCGGTATACCTGGTTTGTTTCGTGGTCAGATGACAATTTTTCTTTTCCAGCAGTATTCCTAGCTCTTCGGGCTTTTGGCAGTCGGATATCCTTGGGCCTTGCGGTTACCCCCCTGATTTCGCATACAACGCGGCGGCATTGTGGGATGCTCCACTTCCATTCGAACTTTTCTACCATCGTTTTATTTTCCCCTCGATGTGTTGATACCCGGCCTATTGGGCTTCGTGTTTACATGTCGAGATCGCAGGTCTTGGACGGCTACATTCTAAGCATCGGAGGAGTTCATTTGTCACGCAGTTTCTTCCTGCCGATTCTCTTGAACTTATTGTGTTAGTACACGCGCTTTATTCGTCGACTGGCAGGCAGTATTGCCTCGAGCGATCTCACTGGGTGGGAGAGGCTGGGCATTGCTGTTGTTATTTGAGTCTTGGTTCTCGAGTTGGGTCACCTGTTTCTGCCTAGTGTCACCTCAGATGTTAAACCATGGCATGGGCACACGGGTGGGGAGAAGGCCCTTCTATTCTGGCTACCGCCCTTGCTTCAGTCTCTCAAGGACGACTGCGCGTCAGGCGTCGCAAGGAGGACGGCAGTCTTGCTTTAATATACTTTGTCCAATTTTGCTTCTCTTCATCTGCGCCACCGCCAATCGTCGCCCCTCCCGTGGTCCAAAGTGCGTGTCACTTGCGGCGAAATAAATGATCCAACTACAGCAACCGTGGTACGTGGAATCAGTGATGATCGCGAAAGGTTCAGCTCCTGCCTGGATCGAAGCCACGGCCTTGGCATCCAAGAGCAGCAGACACGGGGTGGAAGCGAAGAAGAATAGAGAGAAGAATGCCACGATCCAAGGTTCACAAAGGTATCAACTAGACGGACTGCATTGTATCGAGTGTCGCGTAAGATGGCCGGAGGCCCATCATTTGTATTCCGCGCACATGCCTGCGGGCCTTTCCAGGAGCCTTTGATCGCCCAACCCATCAGCCAGCCAGCCAGCCAGCCAGCCAGCCCTGCCAAACTAGGAGTTTCGAACGCAACCTGGCCCCACAGGTGATCTAGATGGCCAGTGAGAGGCGCCGCACCCTGTGGCAAATTTGGATTTGATTGATCCATGACCAGCTGGACGGTCTTCGATGGCAGTGACGCCTCACACCTTCTTTTGCACAAGGTTTGCCCCAGGTATTGACGCCTTTGATCCAGGGTGCGTGACTGGTGACATTATCGGGCCTAATTAGTCGCTGTTGTTCCCGTCGTCCAGAGCCTCGTCCTCGTCCGGCCTGCCCTGCCGCTCTTCCAGATCGTCGCCCTCATTGTCGCCGTCCTCCTCTTCGTCCTCTTCGTCCTCCTCATCTGCCTCCTCGTCCTCCTCGTCCTCGGCCCCGTCCTCGTCGGGCACACTCTCCGGGTCGCTGGCGTCCGCGACCTCCTCGTCGACGTCCATCTGGTCGCCGTTGTTGGCGCCATCTGTCCTCGCCTTCTTGGCTCGCGGCTGGCCGGCCCCTCCTCCTGACCCTGTTGCGCTCGTATCCGCGACTGAGTTCATGGTCGTGTCGGCGCCGCCCATGGTCGTGTCGGCGTCGGCGCCTGCCGTCGACGCATCTGCGCCATCCTCGCCGGGCCCCTTGGTAGCCTTCTTGGCCGCCGCCACCTTCTTACGGTAGGTTGACCGCTTGCTGGTCTGAACCTCGTTGAATTCTGCAAGCAAGGGTGCGAAATGTCAGTGGATTCTTTGTATCCTTTCCGGCGTGCAAATGTTTTTTTTTTTTGGGGGGGGGGGTCTCTTGCGCACTTGCAAACTCGGCTTCTACGCGCTCGCGCATGAAACCGAACTCGATGTCATCCAGAGCCCTGAAAACGTCGGCGGGCATGACGGTCTTTTTGTTCTGCAGCGTCGTAACCTCGTTGGCCCTGTAGTGCAGAAGCAGGTTGTGTCAGTTCCGCCCGTGGGCACTCCCGGAACGGGGAACGGGTGATAGAGAGGAGCGTACGCATTCGCTAGGTGGTTGATAAAGACGGTCGCGCTCTTGGTCATGGCGAGTATGGCATTGGCCTGGATCTGGGTGTTTGGGGGCAGGACGCCCTTGGCCAGACGAGTGATTATGGACTTTGGTAGTTGCAGCTCCTAGGCACAGACGTGATGTCAGCATATGGACCTCTCGTACTTGGGGTCAACAGCCTGACTGCCAGGCCGCACTGCCGTACCTCAATGGGGATGGTGATGGCCTCCTTAGGATGGCCACCACCACCCGTCTTCTTCTCCTCGGTGTTGCTCTTCTCAGACGGCGTGGATTGTGAAGGGTCCGCGTGGGCCGCCACGGCCGACGACGAGTTAGGCCTCAGCGGGTGCAGGGCCTCGGGCGTCTGGGCGAGGCCCGGGGGCGGCAGGCTCGGGGGCGGCATGGAGGTGTCCATGGAGGGCTTTGCGAGCCCCGGGGACGGTGTGGGGACGGCGGTCGAGGCGGCGGGGGAGTCGTCCGTGAGGACGAAGCGCGCTGTTGAGGATGAAGCGTCGCTCTTGCGAGAGGCGTCGCCCTTGCGAGAGGCGTCGCTCTTACGCGACGACATGGCACGTTATCGACTGGTTGTTGTCCTTTGTTGCGGCGAGTCCAAGTGGAGGAGGAGGTGGTCGAGGTGGGGCGCGACGGGACAGTAGTGCCTGGGGTGTGTGTCGGTCGGGGTTGTGAGATATTAGCAATTGTTGGCTTGTGAAGTCGTGATGCGGATACGATATGTTTGCCAGTCGGTCTGGGCTGGCTGGCTGGCTGGGGCTGCTGTCGTCGTGGTCGTCTAACATAATAGTGGATAAGCGGTGCCGACCAAGGGGAATTTTGTGACGCGCCTTCCCACGCGTAGAGTGCCCCCAAAAGCACGGGTCAGCTACAGGCTCTTGCTCATACACCCCACAGGGAACCACCCACCTGCCGATCTACTATTACATCAGGTAGTATGTACTGTATGTACTGTATGTACACTTCTACCGGGTCACTTCTTTGTGCCACTCTATTTTAGGCACGGAACACCATGTCTTGTCATTCCCCAAGAAGCAGACTTCTGCCGACACTTTCCCCCCGTGCAGAGCTGGGCATTCGATGCATGCTCATGATATCGACCGGTAAGATCAATGTATTCGGCGCGACGTGAATGCTAAATCTGACTGCCGGCACATAGCAGGTGCAGCGGGTGCAGAGCTGACTCGGCCTCCCACGCGTGATTGAACGGAGTCAAACAAAGCAGACGGCTGACTCGGCAGCTGCAGAAGGCATCGTGAGCAATACCACATGAAGCCCACATGAAGCAAGTCCTTGAGATGCGTCTGCCTGCCCGCGCCACACCAGTCCCAGTCACATGCTATGCTCCTCATACTCCTGGCGTTTTAGTGCCAGAGTGCTCACTTGGTGACGAGTTGCGAGGCTGGTTGACGGGCTCACCTGTCAGACAGGGGGGCAGGGGGGAGGTTGTGGAGGCACATTGGCACAGTAGACTTCACCACCATCCCTGTCTCGCCCGTTCCAACGCCAGGAGAAAAAGACACAGCCATACCCAGTTCTGCCAGTCCACACACGGGCCAGACGGGCTGCGATATCACCTCATCTTGTCGTAACCCAATCCCGGAGCCCACAGACCTCCGGCTGTCCGCTGATCACATAGGCGCCCGTGCCCCCTGTGCCCGTGCCCATTACGTCGCCTGGCATATGGGGCTTCGTGTGTGTGTGTACATGATAGTCCTCTGCGGACAGACTGACGCTTACTATCATCACAGTCATCAATAACGCACGGCCTCTGCCAGGCACCACACAGAGGGCCGGCTTGGTTCAGTGGCGCACCCGCTCACCGTTGCTTCCCTCTGGTGCACTGCAGACTGGCTAGTCAAAAGAGCCGCAACAATCGCGTGGTTGAGATGCGAGAGACCATTTCGGACGGGATGGCCCGGCAGCTCGCCGTCAAAGTGCTAGAGCTCGGGAGTGGCCACGGCTCGACCAGCGCTGCGGGATAAGCACAGGCATCCTCAATCTACTGCGAGGAAAGCTTAACCCTCCGCCCGAGATCGACAGACGTCGACCGGTCGCTGCCGTGATACTACTAATGGTTGCTTGGGAATGACGTCTAGACAGGGTTTGGCTCGCCGGTTTGACCCAGGTACCGATGCATGTCTTGTGTCCATTCTGAGAGGATCGCTAATCTCGTTGTTGGGGGGTTGCTAGCTTGCTTTCTCCTAATTGAGAAGGATACGCTGAAACGAGTGTTGTTCGATGTAGATGATATTCAAGAAGAAAAAAAAGCCATACTGCCTAAAGTTAGGAGAGCAAACAGCATCATAAAAGCAACAAGGCCTGTCTGTCTGGAGGCCTGCCAAACACCGGTAGACAGAAACCGAGCTCTCATCGTTGCGCCTCGCATTGGCCCTCAGATCTGGGGTATATCCTCCGTAATGTGTGTCATGACATCGTGTGTTGAAAAAGGGAAAGGGAATGAAAGCATTTAATATGGTGTGTGCAGGTGGCATGCGGGAGAGGCTTAACACTGAGACTATGTCTCGCCCGACTCCCTCTTCCCAACGTCTGTGTTGCGACAATGGCGCAAGAATCCGATAGATTGCTTTGGAGGAACTAGGTCTGACCACCTAATGGTGGTCGACCAATATTCGCGTCCACGGCACATGGCAGTGTGGCAGTGGGAGGCCAAGGTTGAAACTCGAACAAGATGTGACGAGCTGTCACTGCCGGCCGAGGCTGACCGCCCCGGCATCTCCAGCGCTGTCGGCTTGACAGGCCAGCGCACTCTTCCGTCCAAGTTCCTGAAACAGCTCGGACAGCCGCTTCACGTCACCTTTTTCGGACGACAAATGACGAACCGAGGTTGCATCTGGAGTAACAGGGAAACAAACGACACATCCAGTGCCGTGGTCCTCATTGTCATTCAATCCGACTGTATTGCTCGGCCGGTGCGCCTTGAAGGCTGCATCGAGATTTAGTATACGTTTGGGCTACTAGGACTGAACCCCTGTGCCGACACACGTGGTCTGGCCAGGGGGCAGGTCCGGTACCGCGGCCTTCAACCGATGGCTCGTCCGATCATAGCCTGGCGTAGTTGGGGTGATCCAGGCCAATCATTCGACAATGACAACCTTGGCGGTATTGACGAAGACGAAAACACGCGGGAATGATGGTCGTTAGAACGCCTCGCCTGGTAATCGTGGCAGTCTTGGGACGTCCGCGGGGTCAGCTCAACTTCAGAGTCATAACCTCTGATGTGATCACCGAGGCTGCGCAGGCTGAAGCTCGATCGCGTCCGTGTGTGCGCATGTCTTGGGTGTTGGGGATGATTGGGGGGCGTCTTGGAAAGACGGGAGGTTTGTCGCTTAGGATACTGAATGAAAGGATCATCACCAGGAACTGCATCGTCCGTAAGACCTTCACGAGCATTCGGTGCCCTCGCTTGTATTGGCGTTTGCGGCAGCTCTTTGTCGAGGCTGATCTTTCGTCCATCGAGGCTTCTCTTGCCGTATTGGAATTGTGCCCGCGGCGACCTGGGCGAACGCTCCTCTGACCTGCGAGTATTGGAGTAAACAATCACGCTGGTCGACTTCCTGGTAGAGCTGACTGATTCGTGCTTGACATGCCCGTTGCTATCGCTGTACTTGGTCAAGCCCGCATCGTCGCCTAGTTCCTTCTCGCGGCGGCTGCTCTTCCAGGTTTCGATCTCGTCATCGTCGATGGGCGTTATTCCACGTCTGAATAGCTTCGACCGTCTCCGGCGACATCGTAGACAAAAGAGGGTGGCGCCTACAACCAATATGACACCGACGACCGACAAGACTGTACTGAGGACGACGATTGTTGTCCTGTTCGGATCTGATGAGTCGGAGCCATTGCCATTGTCAGGTGAGGGTGTAATGTTGGGCGATGCGGTGGTATTTGCGGAACTGCCCGATACGCCCGAGTTGGGGCCTGGTGTGTTCCCACCGGTCGCAGCGGATGCGGTGCTGGACTGCACTATTGAGCTGACGGTGACTGTTGCACTCTGCTGGAAGCCAAAGTTACCAGAGGGCAGCAGACTTTGACTCAACAACGAGTCGTCTCCTCCATGGGGTAAGGGCTGCAGGTCAAAGGTCGACATGGGAGGCTGTTCCAAGCTCGTTCCTCATGGAGTGGCCGTTGTAGCCTTGTAATGAGTGCGTCTATGGGTCGAAGCCCTTGAATGTGGTTCCTCAATCACTTTCCACGACGGCAGTGACTGATCGGGAGGACTTCATGAGGCTGCTGTCCCTTTCTTCCTCACAGTAAACGTCCTATGTGACACAGGTCAGCTTTGGAGCTCTTGATGGTCTTGTCATTACGAGTCCACCCGCAATAGAAAAACAGTGGCGAAGGGACAGCCTCACGTCACTCAAGAGGCAATTTAAGACGAATGGGAAGGTGTGAACAAGACAGAATATTTTCAGATTCGACGTCCGCGGAGAGCAGCTCAAGGAGGCTTGCCGTCGCGGGACGAAGAGGCAATAGTGAAAGAGAGTAGAAGTGAAGGAAGCGGGGAGCTATGGGGCGGGGCGAGAACCAGGTGGCTCACGTGGAGGAGACCAAGACATACGTACTACCCAGGCCAGAGAGCAGTTGAGAGAGAACGACGTCGCCAACCGAAGATGTTGTTGGCAGGTAATAAGGAAAGGAGAGAAGAATATGATATTTCGCAAAGAGCGTGATCGAAGAGCAGAATGTGGGCCTCGTCGCTGCAAGATAATATGAATCTCTAGGCTAGGGTCGACGGAGGGAGACACTGACAGAGGCAGTCAGTCTGCCACTGTTGATGCAGAGCATCTGAAAATGCGACCCAGACGGTATTATACTGGGCAGGTGGTCCGGTGCTGGCCGTGACGGACAAGGTTGCCCCGACCAGGAAACTTGCTCGGGGTCGGATGCGGCAGCAACACGGCGATGGTGTGAAGCAAGTTTGCGTTGCTTATCATGAGATGGTGCGAGGGGTACTTGTAGGTGAGAGGGAGGGGACGGCGGGCCAGCCAGAGATTTATTAGCTGTTTCAATAGATGGAAACTCGAGAGCTTTTGGGCGATGGTGGTGGGGCTCGCGGTATGTCGGTGTACAAGTACCATACTATGTAGCTAAGCGTGTAAGTGGGACGCCACGCAGAGTCAATTCTCCTTGCCGGGATGTCCTGGTCAGGTGGAGCATAACCCACGGTACCTACATGGTGCCTACTATGTAGTACCGTTCCAGCACTTTGCCTGACTAATTCTCGCAGGTGACCAATCACAACATGATTGCCCTGATTGAAGCTCGCAAGAGGGTGCAAAGGGTCGACTTGGACATTGGGATGGACATCGAGGGTGGGTGTGCTGTCTGTGCCGGGGCGTGGCAGGCCGCTCTGACACCCCTCGCCGACGGAGGCCAGGAACAGGCATCGTCGGTAGGAGGCTATCCTGGTGGACTGCGCGAGCGGCATGGCGACAAGGGCTGGCTCTCGCCAGGCTGGCTGGCCCCTGTCGGCCGCTGGGTCGCTTGAGATCTCTCGAGGCAGTGACACCTGGGTGCCGCGAGTTCATGGCACGACATCGATTAGCGGGCTTCCACAGCCTGTCAAGTCGTGGCACATGGTTATCTCGATCCTGTGCGTTGACGTCTGCAATCGGGACATTTTGCAACGCCAGCTTGACGGCCAAGGGCTTTAATTGCGGCCCAAGCTACAGCAGTCAGGATCCTGGACTGGTGCGGTCCGCAGCCAAGTGCACAATGCTGGGCTGGCTGGCTGGCTGGCTGGCTGGCTGAATTGCGGGCACATCCACAAAGTGCCAGTTGGCACCAGTCCTGGGTGGCAGGCGGACCAGCTCGTGAAATGCTTGCAGCTGTGCTGCAGACAGGATTCGCCAATGGGAGCCCCGAGAGTCACACTGAGTGCTTCCTCCCCAAAGGCTATCGGGCCAGAGGGGTAGGTTATGGCGAAGGAAGGCGGGCAGACACCACCTTGTCAGCGAATGAGATATGGTGTACCTGGTCTGAGGCTTCCAGGCCGTGGGCCTTCCATCCGGTCTTCTGTAAGCTCGTGCTGCGGCGAACGGGCATGACATGCCCATGGACCGGCTCGTCAGCGACATGAAATGGCGTCGGGCGTCGGGCGTCGAGCGTCGAGCGTCGAGCCGTAAGCTGCTGAAAGCCCCACGGCAGATGTGGGTTGTCGGCATTCCGGACCACACAAGCTGCCTGGCTACCAGTCTGTCAGAGGGCCCAACCCAGCCCAGCGGGCGACAGGGCGATGTGAGGCTTGGGTGATCCTTGGGCTGTATTCAATGCCTAGCCATCAGCCGCATCTCGGGAGAAACGGCAGACTAGAAGCTGGCTTCTGGAGACGGTCAAGCCACCGGGTCAACGTCTCAAAGACGCGCCTACTCCCGCCTCCATGACGGCATGTCGCGAGTGTCGGGCTGAGCACTGACAAAAGGCAATCATCACCAGGTGAAAGGGCCTCACAGCACGGGCAGACACCGGGACGGAAGGCAGCCGAACCAGCTTGGGTGCAAGGCAGGCTCGCCAGCCAGCTGACACGAGGGTTCAGTTGGGCGCTGCTGTGGTGCCGGCCCCATCGGGGATTATCTACCTTGTAGTACAAAGTGAATGGGCCAGAGCTGCCGGCCGCGGACGATGGACGGTGTTCGCGGCCAGGGGTGTCAAAATAAGCCGGACCACACAGTTGGGCTTCTCCGCATCGGCTGCGGGGGATAGCGTGTTTTAGGTGGAGGAGCGCCAGCCAACAAGAGTGTCAGGACGGGACACAAAGCCGGAAGACACAATCCTACGGCGTCTGGGCCGCGGTGGTGAGTGAATTGGGCTGCCGCCAAAGCCGTCGGCGCATCAGCGCCGTGTGCCAGAGCAGGAAGCTGAGATGCTGGCGGTGGTGGCAGCGGTGGTGGTGGCGTTGGTGTCAACCGTCTCGTGGGTGTGAGGTGGTGGGGTGGTGGGAACGGAGGTCCAGGTGGTAATCCAGGTACCAGCATGGGGAGCCAGTCAGGATGGCCGGAAGGGGCGTTGGAAGGAGGAGGAGGCTTCCGTCACCTGACAGAGCGGGTGCAACGTGGTGAGCAATTACTACTATTAGCGCCTGTTGCAATCTCAGTCACGGCTGCGTGCAGGCCTGAAGCAACATACCGCATCCGCACCGAGGACGGCCTGCCCGGCTGCCCAGGTTTGCAGTAGATGGCACAGGTGCAACGGCCTTGAGGCTTGACTCGGCGATATTGCAGTGTTGAGGAGTACAGTCGGCCAGCGCGGTTGCACGGGACGGGAGAAACACTGGACAGCACCCTGCTGGCTGGCTGGCAAGTACCCTGCACCCTGGCACCCTGACACCATGGGACTGTGAACCGTGGGACAGGTACGGAGTACCACAGTACATACATGTGCTCCGTATGACCCACCTGCCCACGTCCCTTGTAGATCGGAGCAGGGTTCCAAGGGCAGGCGGCGGGTGGGCAAGGTGGGGGTGGGTCAGAGGACCCACCCAGCCCACCTCTCTCTTCCGTCCCGAGTTTGGCCGTCCAGCCCGTCTTGGACATCTGGACCCGACTCGGATACACGATACACGTATACTGTACACCACCCGCTGCCTTTTTGTTTCGTCTCATCATGGCATCACCGATTGACATGCGCAGGACTCGGATGCGGTGTGGCCGTTGAGACGATGGCGTACTGCCGGCTGCTGCCACTTGATGGCACACTACCAGCAGCGGCCCGTGTTTCGGCGAGTGGGACGGAAGGGCGGGCGTCGATCGCCAGCGGCGACAAGGACATGGAGTGTCCATGACAAGAGGCAAGAGGCTGCCGCGATTGCCTGCGTCCTTTATGCATTCTGGCACCTGGAACTGTGCAATTCTCGACCCTGCGACAGCCCGACAGCCGCATCGGAGCATCCTGAGGCAAGGCTCCATTCCATGCGAGATAGACTTTCATCTGGTCTTCCCAGGCCATGTCGGGCATTCCCGCTCCCTCTCCCTGATGTGAGCCAGGCCTGTGTCTTTCTTTACCCCTCCCCCGATATGATGAATCACGCACCTGAATTGACACGAGAAGCATCAATCGGGCAGTGTGGGTGGTAACCCTTGGGAACGATCCAACTGCTGCTACAGTACCACACACAGCCTTGCCCTCCGCGCTTATATGCATGCAAGGGCTCTCTTTCTTGGGTTCTGTGCTGCCGCCGCGCCAGTCAGTGAGAGGTCAGAAAGCAGGTCGACCCTCGTCGCCGCAGGCCCAGCCCTCCGGACGTCAACATTGAACCTTGTGCCAGCCGCCAGCCGCCAGCCGCCAACCGCCAATCGTCTCTCGCTCCTCGCGTATAAGCAGCTTCCAACCCCTCCGCCCCTCCACGTCGAGCCCGGCCTAGTCTCGCATGCTACACATGGCGCATATGCACATGCACGCTTATGCACACCAATGCAGGAGCGAAACAGGCGCTCGCGAGGCTAGGCAGCCTGGCAGCTTACACAAGACTCGCTGCAAGCACTTGCGGGCTCCTGCGAGCTCCTGCAAGCACCATCGCTGGAGCCCTCACGCAACTAGATTGGCTTTTTCTCAAATTACCCTCGAGGCCGATTCATGGACGCCATTCCACCACTGCGAGACTCGCCATCCAAGACGTTCACCGCTCTTCTCGCCCATCTGTGACAGCTTCCGTGGCATCGCCTACCCCCAGGGGCCGCCGCCCGGTGGGGTCCTGTGTAAAGACTAGTCTTTTTCCTCCATCCCGGGATCCGAGGGATCGACTTTCCTGACAGAGAAAGTCCATGTCACCTCATGTTCGGCTTAGCAAGCCAATAGTGTGGCCCAAGGTGTGGCTGGTGTGTGCGTGCGGCGCTCCTCCGCCCGTGTCCAATGCGCTGCCACGCCTGCCAGCACCCATCACGTGCGTGTCTGCCCGGTGGTCGCCTACTATGCCGCACCCTCGCTCGAGGCTATTCTCGGTCTCGCTAACGCATGACCTGCAGAAGGAATGCAGGTACGGCGCCAGCACGACGACTTGCGGGCCTGCGGGCCTGCAAGGGGTCCTCGTGCCCCCCCCCCTATTTTGCCATAGTACCGCGGACTTTGGTAGTGTTTCCTGGCATCGAGGGCCCGGAACCCGCACGTCGAAACAGGCCGATGCACATGTGTGTGTAATGTGGCTGCATGCACCGCAGTAAAGTAGCCTCATACATGTCCGCCAACATTTGCGCAAGCCCATGGTTTGCCACCGCCGAGTCATGCCAGCCACGACAAGGCACGACTTACAACCGAGGCACAACACCTCCGGAGCCTGAAAACCGAGCACTACTCCTGCCCAGGTGCGCTACTATGTAGTATGCTGTCAGACTGGCGGTATGCTCTGGGTGGCTTGCTAAACCTTGACTGCGGCGTCCAGGAGAGGCCCGACCGAAAACAGTCGGCTTATGGCGGCCGACCAACGGTGTTTCAGCCAGCGTTGAACATGATCGTTGAAACCCGTTGGTCGGAGACCTGCAGAAACGCTGACTCTCCAGGGGTATCCATAATTCTCCGCTCGAGCTGAACGACTTTGGGGGAAAGGATGAAGGAGGCTAGGTTGAAAAATGTGTCCCGAGGTCAACGATCTGAGTGTCGGGATGCAACTGAGGCACTGCGCAAGACTATCCAAACTGGGAGGCTTTGCAGTCAATAATTCGATATGCATGCTCTCTGGGAGACGGCTTCCTGCGAGGTAGCATTTGGTGGGGTAGCCTCTCGTAAACTAACTGGGAACCTCGAGTGAATAGTCCGCAAATGAGTACCGCACAGCTAGACACGTCTCTTGGGTCCTCCTCAGCGTTAGCTTACAGAATTAACCCTGCCTCGGCCCCAACACCCGTGGAAACTTCATCAAAGCCCTGCAGGAACGTGCGGTCACTTAGAATGCACGTCGGGCGGATGCATGATGCTGTATAGTGATCCGCAACGAAGCCTCATTTTTCAAGATCTGCAAGAAAGGGCCCGTGTTCCAGCAGTGTGGTAAAGACGGGCACACAGCCCAGGGGTTCACGATCACAGAGGACAGGACCGGGGAGGGCCAAGGCAAGACCAAGGAAAGGGGGAGAGGGCAGAACCCATGTCTTGCTCCTCTCCGATCAGCTCGCCACTTCCCTGCGCCTGCCAGAACAGACGGGTTAGAGATCTTGTCACGCACCGATGTAACACGCCGAATTAACCCTGTCACCCATGTACCGTCAAATTGTCGTCAGCCTGCAGATCTCGAGTCATGTAGACTTGCCAGCTTTTTTGGGTCCGGATTCTCGACCACTTGTGAATCTAGTTCGGCATGATTGTGATGAGCTTTCGCATGGCGCGCCGGCCCCGAGGGATATGGAGGGCGAATGTCACTGGTATAACGTCAGCCTCATTTCATACCAAAGGATTACTGACAAGTGTCTGGGACACACCCTACTGCGGTCACAAGGATCGCCGACATATATGCAGCGTCCAAGAATATGTGAAAACCAGATGACACAAGACCCACACACACATACAAATGTACAGACTCATATCATATTATAATAACTTCCACGAATCTGGTGCACAACATGAGATGATCGAGCTGAGCATGACCATACTAGTGATCTGACACCGCGTGATCCGACAGATGCCACGGTGGCCAACAAGTCTTGGAGCAGATAGCTCCTGCCGCAATATCACAACTCGTTCTGTGTGGCCCTGAGAGTAGTCTCCACACTTCTATTATCCCATGCCCTTGCGCAATGTGGTTTCGCTTCTATTCCGTATACGTCCGAGGACATACATGGCGCCTTCATAGCACTCAAGACCCAGCGCTTGGAAAGAATACGATGTCGATAACAATAGTTATAATATGAAAGGTGCTTCTAGCCTTAGCCTTGCGACGTACAGACAAGGCTAAGGGGCACCGCGCCATATATGTCTCGAATGTATGCGGAATAGAAGGGAAACCAGTTATTCATAGCACTTTCTTTAGAGGTATTTGACTGGGATTTGACATGGCTTGATTGGGATAGACCGCCATGTGTATAATCTGTTTTGTAAAAGGAGACCAGCATTAATCCATGGGTAAAACAACTGTAATTTTAATCATCCTTAAATTGTGCCACGCCTATAGCTATTGCCACGGGGTGTGGGATTGCATCATACTGTTTTTCCAACTGTCCCCGAACCATTTGACATCTTCCGTGGGGAAGGCTTGAGCAGGTGGACTAGGTGTTTTGCGAAGGGTTAAACCCTATGCTGGTCGGTTGGTGTGTGCCCTGATTGGATACTTGAGTAGTCTGCAAGATTCCATCCCATCCATGTCTTGCATGACTCTTACCCCCGGTCAACAGCGACTTACACAACGTCTCATACAATTCATCGACAGCAAACATAGGTATCTTCTCACCTGGGAGAATTGCAAAATTGGCGATGTTCCCATATTCCAACTACCATCATCATTTCCAGCTTATTTACAGATCATGAGTGCTGAGTTTGGGTGTTGTTGGGGTGGACCCCTTGTTGGAATCCTCTGGAATGTTCTAGCGGCTTCCAGCGGCATCACAGAAGCCGCAGCGGTGGTGAGACCTTCATCGCGCACCTTCTCCAGGCTTCTGGACAAGGCCGCACCGGGACAAGTGTCATGTTTGTGAGCTCTGAAAACGGCCATGGAAGCATCTACGCCTTACCACAGCCTTCTGGACATGTCGTGATGATTACGTCTCGTTGCAGCCTCGCCGTTCCACGGTCTTCGCGAAGCTTCAACAAAGGCGTGATGGTCACTCCTTCTCAAGTATAAAGATGTGACGAATCTCTCCATCCTCCAGGTCGGCCCTGCTCATCATCAAGACATCAACAATCCAGCAAGGACCTTCATGCACTCTACGAAAACAGTCTACAAGCAACTTCCTCGCACTCTTCGCACACCATCAACTACTCTCAAGATCTCCCGACCTATCACAACCACAGCCAAAATGTCCTTCTTCCCCCGATCCTACTTTGCTCCCGAGTCCTCCTTCACCCCTCTCTTCCGCCTCCTGGACGACTACGACAACTACTCCCGCGAGGTCACCCAGCAAGGTCAGGGACAGAGGCAGGCTGGTCGCCGCGCAGCCTCTCTTCCCGCCTTCACCCCCAAGTTCGACGTCAAGGAGCTAGAGAACGCATATGAGCTTCACGGCGAGCTCCCTGGAATCGAGAAGAACAACGTCAACATCGAGTTCACCGATGACTCAACGATTGTCATCTCCGGCCGCGTTGAGCGCCACTACTCCTCGGGCACCCCACCCGAGGATGGCAGCGTCCAGATGAGCGGCGCCATCACCGAGGGCGACAAGGAGCACAGCAACTCACACAAGGCGACGGTAGAGGACGAGGAGGCCGAGAAGGCCAGGGAGCAGGGCACGTCCACCGAGGTCACCAGGGCCAACAAGCAGCAGGAGGTCTCGAGGCCAGCCGAGAAGTACTGGGTCTCAGAGCGGTCTGTCGGTACCTTCCACCGCACCTTCAACTTCCCCAGCCGCATCGACCAGGAACGGGTCACGGCCAACCTCAACAACGGTGTCCTGAGCATCACCGTCCCCAAGGTCAAGAGGCAGGAGGGCCGCCGCATCGCCATCCAGTAAGTGGGCCGTTGCATCTGAGCCCACAGGCACGCCGGGTGCAATGCTTCACTCCTTGATGCAGCACACCTGGCAGTACATGCCGCCAGAGACGATTTGATGATTCGGACGATGGGGTTTCATGGGATTGAATTTGCATATTGCGGCATTGATTCGATTATTGAGGGCGTACTGCATGGACCAGCTTGGAACATTGTTTTGGTCAGATCATTCATTTAATACATGCTATTATTAATATCAAATATGAGGACCCTGAGTGAGTGATGTGTCTTTTCCATCGGTGAAGTACCTATTGCATTGCTGCTACCGTTTTCAGTACAGCACATCCTATGACAAATACGGTCAGTTGATATGTCCAGTTGATATGTCCAGGTACGGAGATATGGTTGCTGCCGTTGCCGCATTCCTCCGGCACTTTGCTCCGGCGCGACGACGGGGCCAGCCGCGCTGGATTTGCGCCAGACCAACACCTTTGCCTCTTATCCATTCAGTCCGCCGTGGTCAGACCAAAAGAATTGAGATCATCGTCATGGACAGCCCGACCGAAACAACTGCGAATGTGAGACTGGGCTGGATCGGTACGCATCCACGGGTGGAACAGGACGAGGAAAGCCAAAATGTTCTGATAAGGTCACAGGGCTCGGCTCGATGGGCTTGGCCATGGCAACGAACCTCCAACGCCACCTGTCCAAGCTCGGCGCCCCCGGCGTGAATTATCACAATCGAACAATGGGCCGCGGACAGGCGCTCCAGGCCCTGGGCGGCGTGCCATGTGAGAGCGTGGCGGATCTCGTGCCACGGGCAGACGTGATATTCCTCTCCCTCAGCGACGACTCTGCACTGGCAGCCACCCTGGACGCCATGCTCGGCCCCGGGCCCGCCGGCCTGTCCGGCAAGGTCATCGTGGACACGTCAACCGTCCATCCGCGGTCCTCGGCAGAGGCCCAGGCGCGGCTGCGCGCGGCGGGCGCAGAATTCGTCGCGGCGCCCGTCTTCGGCGCGAGCCCGGTCGCCGCCGAGGGGAGGCTCCTGTTCGTACTGGCCGGGTCGGAACTTGCCGCCCAGGTGATCAGCCCGTACCTGGTCGGCGTCATGGGCCGGGGTGTCATCCGCCTTGGTGAGGCGGCCAAGGAGGCTAGTCTGCTGAAGACTGCAGGGTGAGTCTGTGTGACCTCGTTTGCCGATCATCAGCCTGCTCACCATCTACCCTCTAGGAACTTCATGACCGCCGCGAGTAAGTGTCTGAGCGGGCTCACCATCTTCAACATATAGTTGGACGTGGAAACAGGTATCCATAATACTAACAACAATCTAGTGATGGAAGTCGTTGCCGAATCACACGTCTTCGCAGAGAAGACCGGTCTTGGTAGCGCCGCGATGGAATCCCTGATAGAGCAGCAATACGGGCCCCTGGCGCTCTCCATGTCCAAGAGGCTGACTACCGGTGCCTACATGCCAGCAAGGGACCAGAGACCCTGGTCGGACCTGAACCTCGCTCTCAAGGACGTAGGGCATGGCATCGCATGTGCCCGGGACGCCGGGGCGGACCTGCCGGTGGGCGAGGTGGTACTGAAGCACCTCGAGCAGGCCAAAAAGTTCTCTAACGCTATAGAACGGCCGCTAGATTCCTCGTCCATGTATGGTGTTCTGAGGAGGCAGGCCGGACTGAATTTCGAGACGGATTTGGTGAAGGAGAGAGACCACACAGGTTAAACACCGTCTAGGTTGAGCTTTACCTCTCTGTCTGCCCTGACAGCCTGATAGAAACGACCTCAGTCATGTGCTCCCATTCGAAAGTTGCAAAGCCCTTTATGATTTTGTTGTAGTTGTAAGTGACAACACAGTCATGGGTAGTGCTGTTGTATTATCGGTACGTTGTTCCTTGCTTTTTGGTTTCATCGCTGAAGAATGAGCGAAGATTCTGTGTGTTGGAGACGAGGCAAGTGTGTATTATACTGGATCTGACTGTGTACCTACTGTTCATTGGTAGCTTACCACGTTGAGCGTTTTCATTCTCAGTCCGAATATACATTCCATTAAAATAGTCACTGCATTCGATCAAGCTCCGTGGAGGACGTGGTGACCAAGACTGGGTTTATTCATGGCAACCATCTACATGTAGATCCAACAAGATGGTGTCAACTACTTCAGCACAAGTTACCCTCTCCAGAGTCGGCATAGAGCAACGGATTCAGTTGATCTGCGAGACCACCTTGACGACTACATGACTAGACGTTCAACCCGCACTTGACGCCTATTGCTAGTTTGTATGCCCAAGAGGTCTTGAGCGCTTACCACCGTATGAAGGCGCCATGTATGTCCTCGGACGTATACGGAATAGAAGCGAAACCAGTGAAAAACAACGAAACCACTAATTGTCATTGCATGTGATGATATTTTTCACCTTTCATTTTTCATTTTTACTCATTTGTTTTAGAGAGAGAGAGAGAGAAACTTACTATTAACAACCAGATCTCACATCTTTTACTCATAGGGCCATAGCATAGAGCTGTGAACGAAGAATGTGACATCGCCCTACCACTGTAGTACTAGATAGTCTAGCCAGGCATGTAATTTATCTCGCCCGGCTCTCGTAGTACCCGCAGAGCGCTCCTGCAGACCTGTAGTTGGTATCACTGCCTTTCCAAGTGCGTCAAGATTCTTAGCACGCGCAATACGGCAAGCCACAGTGTGGACATTAATTTCGGAAGAGCCCAGCAGCAATCGATGATACGCAACAGAATGGGTGCCAATTCATAAGGACGCTGGCCATGCGGGAGCTGCGGGAGCCAAGCTCCCTCCCTCACATGCTTATTCTGCCAGCGATTCTGGAGTAAACGATTTGCTTGTCGCGTGCGTAATACTTCCAGGCGCAACTCTATGAGAGCGTTGATTTACAATGAACCTGCGCAGGCTGTCTGCCCCAAACATTGAATGCTTCTATCATCTAGTGGGCCTAGGCAGGTACTCGTGAATTTCAGGGGCACGGCACCTGGGGTATAGGATGGCCCAACGACTCGATGTCAAACAGGTAGCTCGCCTTACATGAGACGCTGCAAACTCGGTTCAAGACTGCCTGGGAAAATCCCCTGTTTATACATAGTGTCCGAATGAAAGAAATGCTTTGTGAGTACACGTATCTACTTGGTCGAAGCTCTTCCTAGAACACCAAAATACAAATGTAATAAATAGCTGGTCCCTCATAGCAACGCTTGCACGCCTGAAGATCATATGTTCGCCTCTCTTTTACCGAGACCTGGATCCCTGCGAACTGCATCATCCAGTCTGGAATACCGGGAAGACTTGTGGGGCTGCGAAGAAATAGAGTTTGTTAGCCGAGTTCGCCTCCCGTTGACAGCCCAACGGTTAAGCTTCGGCAGGGTCGGACGACATGCGATGATGTTCCACAGGAGGCAAAAAATCCCACAAGTCATCGGGGACAGCAGGTGGCGACAAGTCGGTTTCGAGACCGCAGCTTCCAGGCTCGCGGGACCTATGTGGTCGGCCAGAAATGATCTTTGATGTCTCAAGATGGGATATTGTCGGTATCTTGAGGCGATGCTATACTCATAGACAAGTGACATCCCAGAAACCCGTCTGAGATATCAAACGCCGCCAACCTTTTTTTAAACACCCCTTGTTCACACGAAATAGAAATTGTGCATCCAGCAGCGGCCCTTTCTACCATTAACCTGCATATTAAATCGAGGCTCTGCTCACTCCAGCTCCTCCACACCAATCCAGTTGGAGATTACGTGCAAACAGCTATGCTCAAGACCTCATGGACGCGCCCATGAGCTCTCCTGCCTGAAATCAAAGCCGGTGCCTAAGCTTTTGAGAATACGAGGGTCGCTGCCAGAGACCGGTCCTTTGAATCGAATAAAAACATCGTGTGATTGGATTTGAGCTCAAATCGCGGGAAGCCCTCGGGTCACATCCTATTGGTAAGTGGGCGGGTATCCCATGAGCGCCATTGGCTGCTGCTGTGGCGGCATGGACAGCGGGACGGGCGCCATCCCCATCCCCATCGGGCCTCTGGGTGCCGGGGCGTTGAGGTTCTTGTTGAAGAGTCCTATGAGTCGCCGGCCGACGGACGGCTCAAGCTCCGTGCCGTCTCGGGCAATTTTGACTTCTCTGTTTGAATTCCAAGGGTTGCGCAGGCCTCTGCAACGGTAGAATGGGAGTCTGGTTGTGCATAACCATTCGAGCTTGAAGGGCTTGCCCCAAGTCTTGTTTTCTGGGCCGAGATCACCGCTGAAGCTCGACTCGGCGTCTAGCTCGGTAGTTATACCGACTGCCGCCGCCTCGTCGGCTTCCGAGTTATCAGGATCCTCGCGGAGAACCTCCCAGAAGATTGTGCCTCGCGCTGAATCATCGATAATACGTCCCTTAGGTGTAGAATCCGTCGGTTCGGTTGGAATCTCCTTCGGCAAGTCCACGTCGCTCACGGATTGGACCTTCGGGGCGAACTCTATCGCCGCAGCTGGGTCTTCGTTGATAGTGGAAACCATTCGAGCGTAGCCATAGTATTCACCGGACTTGTTCGCAGAGAAGACGAGGTAAACATTTTCCACCGTCTACATTCCGTTCCCATCAGTTAGTGGCTGTCCGCACTCACGGGATCGTCTGGTGACATACCTTAAAGGCTTTGTTCAGGTTCTCTTCGTTATGAGCTTGGGTAGCCCAGATACCCGTCCGTACGCTTAGTTCGAGGTCCTCGACCGTTAGGCTCTTCAAAACGAAGAACTTGTCCTTCTGTGCGGATCCGTCGACTGCGGTGGGGGAGATCTTCGTCTCCTGAGCGCTCGAGACCGATGGTGTTCCGTTCTCGGAGCTGCTTGGCTCAGCTTCTGTAGTGGTGGCGGGCGCGGTTTCTTTGGGCTCCGGCAGGGGAATATGGTGAGGTGTCGCAGCCGACGGGCCGGTTGGTGCCGTGATTCCAGACACACCTTCGACGGTATTCTTCCGAAGTCTGCTTACAAGTCTCACGGATTGAAACTTGGACTCGTGGAGTTTTTGCTGTGCGGCCAAGCAGCTGACCTCGTCTTTATAGTTCGCAAAAGCGCAGTTAGACTTCGAGATCAAGAATAAAGACTCAAGACCCTCTGCTTCCTTGCAGACATGATGAACAAGACTCATCAAGTCTGTCTGAGACGGCAAGTTACCAATCCAAATAGCATGGCCTCCAGAAGAAGGGTTAGCGAGATAACAAAATTTGACTGGCGTCGGCAACTAGACCTACCGCTTTGTCGGGGCTTTCGAGGAGGCCCGCGGACCACGTTGGACTGGCTATCGCTTGAGCCTGCGCCTCTGTTTAGCTTCGTTCTGATCCACAGCGGTCTCGCCTTCCCGACTTACCATTCTTCGTTTCCTGTGTGGCAGCAAAGGAGCCGCCGCTCGCGCCTTCGCCAACTTGTTGAGGTCCAGGCCTTAGTTCAGGTTGGGAGCCTGGAACAGGCATGTAAGGGCCGACCATCGTTTGGTTATGAGGTCCTTGCGCGTGCGCATGGAAAGGGGCCATTTGAGGATAGAAGAAACCTATCGTGGAGTGATGCTGCTGGTTTCCCATGAGCTGGTTGCCGTAGTAAGGCATGCTCGGCATGCTGGTCCTCGGTGACATGCTTGACTGGGGCTGGGAGGGCGACATGGGAGAGCTGTAGTACGGCGACATTTGCGGTTGCTGCTGCATGTAGTACGCATGGGTCGGCATCTGGCTCATGGCTCCCTGGCCGCCATACTGATGCATGGGCTGCGTCTGCCCGAGCATGTTTGGCGAAGCTCCGGAAGGGTTGTAACGCAGCTGCGAGTTATTCACGGGGGCCTGTCTGTAATGAGGCTGTGGTAGAGCGTTTGCCAGTGATGCCATGTTGTACGGGCCCGGTCGGGCGGGTATTTGCGGTTGTGCCATCTCAGAGAGCGAGTTAAAAGCTGGCTGGTGGTGACCGTAGAGCTGATTCGTGTACGCTTGCAGTGTGTCAATGCCTTGGCTGCCCTGGCTGGTAGACTTTTGGGGCTCTAAAGGAGCTGATTGAAGGAACGCGCTTGCTGGCAGATCACTGGCGGAACTCATTGGATCGCCGCCGGTTGAAGCTCTCGCCGGACGTCCTAGACTCTTCGAGACAGTCAGCACAGACGCACCAATGCAGCGGCAGCCATGCACAGCTTGTTCCGGAGCAGCATGGCAATATACCTGTGTATGTACAAAACGAATGGAAGACTGCGGGTGTAAGCAAAAGACTCGGGCTGTAAGGGCAGTCGGGAGGTTTCCCCTAAGAGGTCGGGGCGGAGACGTCGCGTGGACCGTGTTGGGAAAGGACCAGGAGAAAATGCTCGGAACTAACCAGTCTTAAAGGCCAAGGACTTTGCAGAGGCAAATAACGGTTGTTGATGTTTCGGTACCTCAAGGGCGGTGGTATAGCGTCCTTTTTAGCCCTGTCGTAGTGCAGAGACTCGTGGCCTGGTGCCCGTCGAGGGTACGCTGTGACAGGCCCGGAAGTTAAGACGATGTCCCAGTAGCAGGGGCCCCGGGAAGGAGGAGCCGCCAGGTGCCTTGTCTCCACAGGGGCAACAAAGCTGAGACTGGGGGATGATGAGGCAGGTTGTGGCTGGAGGAGGGAGCGCGGCTTCCTTGAATACCTTTTTTGCTACTCTGCGGTGCCGAAGAGGCGAGAGGCGCCAGATTCCTGTGGGTTTGGCACCGTACGGAGCATATGCGAGCAACTCGGCCCAGTTGAACCAGGAAAGAGAGAAGTGTGGCTGGAGCGCAAGCGAGCGGCGGACTCGAGGAAGAGCTGTGATTGCTGAGCCCCTAGGCGGTCTGGAAGGGGTCTGGTACTGTGATCCGGAGGTAGCTCCGGGGCGACAGAACACAGAGCAGATCTCGCCACAACAGACGGCGGATAGCCGGGGCCTAGCGTTTGCCGTCGAGTAATTACTATTTCCCGTGGTCACTTGTCGAGGCAAAAGGTGGGTGACACTTTAGGACCAGATTATATCAGCACGTGTGGAAAAGGCCGATCGTTTGCGTGGAGGGGATGGAGCACGCATCAATGATGATCCAGTGACGATCTAGACGGGTTTGTTTTAGAAATGTCGATGGTGGGAAGGGGACTGGTCAGGCGGGCGTTGGGGCGGACGCTGGGCGGGCTACGGGAGGAGATAGGTAGGGGAAGATGACGACAAGCGATATACATATGTACCGCATTGGTTTAGGTGGGTGGCCAAATTGTCTGTGAGGACCAGTCCGGTCCGGTCTGGGGCAGCTCAGTGTCTATCAATTTTTCAAGTGTCCGACGCATGGCATGACATGGGACGGGGACAGTGGAGAGATGGGGCGAAAAAAAACGAGAGGAAAGGGTCTTTGACAAGCACCTGTCCACTTGAGGACAGGCAGGAGCATCCTGGCTCGAGGACCTTTTAAGCAGAAGCCCTGACCTGACGGGGCGTGGAGATGCACAATGGGGTCTCCATCCAGCGACGCCGCCGGGGAGGGGTGCTGGTAGCGAAGGGGGCACGGCCGGAGGGTACTAGGAAAGGATACCTGCCCATCAGGAAGTCTGGATTATCCCAGCCTCCAGAACATCGATCCCACACAGATGGTAAAATGAGATGGGAATGTCGATTCTCGATGGGGTACTAGGAGGCAACACGGCAGTGTCTTGGGCCAGGGAGACGGGGGCCCACCCCTGATCATCAGTTTTTTCGCCACCCACAGCCCGTCGAGAGACGTCGCAGCTAGAAATTGCTGAGCCACACTTGGTCTAGGCTGGCCCAACTTTGGGTGTCCTCCCACGCGCGGGTGTTACCACCAAGGTGGCGTTGCGGTAGGGGGGGGGGAAGCTATCTGGGCCGTGTGCCAGGTGGGATCCGTCCTCCTTGAAGCACGCCCGAGCTCTGGCAGTTATTTTTCTCAGGGACTTCCCTCTACCCAAGGGAAACGAGGAAAAATAAAAGAAACAGAACAAAAAGGGAGATGATGTAGGGCAGAGTCGCAAAGTCAGGTAATTGCTACGCTGATCCTTTCTGGTCGTGGGGACCTGCCCTGTCTCCATCAGCTGCCGAGGCGTGGTATTTTGATATCGCGCACAGTCGAGCCTGATGCGCCTCCTTGGCCGGTACACAAAACAAACACAGCCAAAATCTAGCCTCGGTACTAGGTCGGCTTATCAGTGCTGCACTTCACACACGGCAGAGCGAAACGGATGGGTGGCAGGCTGGATGGAGGCGTTGTCCAGCTCGTCCCAGACTTGGGGGGTTGGTCTGAACACACCTGGCATGTATTTGACCCTGGTTGCTGGCATGCAACGGCGACCCCTTCCGGTATTTATTGGCGTACTAGGTTGCTGGGTAAAGCTTTCTCCACACTGGCTGGGGCTTGATGATGGTACTTACATATCTAGGTAGACAGAGCGAGACAATGGGCTGCAGCATTTCCCGTCAGCGGGATGGATGCACGACGGGTGGCGATTTCACGTTCCCCCGCCCAGCCCAGTCCAAGCGAGTCGGATGAACCACTTCAAGATCGCGGCGCCTACCTTGATGCTTGACCACTCTAGATACCCTAGCAATAGATACCCAGGTCCAGTCGCTGTCCACTGCCGCACTCCGGTAGCTTGCGATGGTAGCTACGTCCAAACCCCCGGGTGCAGCAATTCGGGGCAGCAACCCCACAACCGATACTGTGCGCGACCAAGACAGGTCTACAGACATCAAAGACCTCGTCCATGACATGACATCAGACCTTGAGGGTTTTAATATGATGACGGCATGCAAATATGGCGCCTGACGAAGCGTGAGGGCAGGGCGGATGGGCCTGATGATGCGCCTTGGTAAGGGAAATAAAACCCACGGTGGGCGGTGGGTCTCAGAACGGGTGTGCTGCCGATGTGGTCAGAGGTCTGAGAGGAAGGGATCGCGCGCACGAGCTGACATGGCGGTGGCGCTAGTCACGGTACGTTGCCGGGGTCTACAGGGTCGACATGGCCCCTCGACTCGGTAGGTAGGCAGGTAGGCAGGTAGGTAGGCAAGTAGGCAGGTCGTGCCTTTTTTGTGCATTGGGATCTGGCGATTCGAAACGAAAATTCTGCCGATAGGCCGCCATGTTTTTTGTGCCGTTCGGAAAGGGTCTCATTCAAGACTTGGAGTCAAGTCTGGAGACTGGGTGACAAGGCAAGCAAGGTACCAGGTAGTCAGTAGTCAGGCAGTCCTCCAGCGCGGCTCCTTTACGCTAACAGCAGGCGAGAAGACCCTTTTTTGACGATCCCAACAGGGATGCTACTGCTCGGCCGCCGAAGCAGCCAAGGCAGAGACCAAATGGTGCATCTGTTGGAGCTCGGTAGCAGCCGCAGGGCTCTCCACGGTTGGGCTGTTGTGGCCAATTGCTGCAGACAAGAACTGGGCCGGACTGTGCCGTGCTGTACAGGGCAGCGATCGCCACGGCTGGTGGAGGAAAGGACCAGAAAATGACGTCGATGGGGATGGGGCGCGGGAGGGGTGTTGGTCCGTACAATGTGCCACAGCAGCAGCAGCAGCAGCGGTCCAGACAGGAAACCCTGGGAGGGCTGTGGTGTGCCGTGCTGTGGCTGTTGCGACTGTCATGACTGTTGCGATGGACCTGGATTACTCCAGAGACAGACGCGCACCCGCGTGAGATTGCGATTAGCCTGGACCAATCCAGATCCTCTCGCGTTTTGCGTGTGAGACCACTGCTGGCCCCGAGAAGTCGTGGGGCCTTGCGCTAGGTTGCTCCCATGCGACGAACGGGTCGCCGCCGCCGGCTTTCTCGGTCTGCTGTCCGGATCGGGTGCAGTGGCAGAGTGGATACTGTGTAGGTCATGCTGACAAGCTGCTGCTGGGCAATGCTGGCGAACCGGCTTGAGGGGGGCAAGCTCTCACACAGTACCACAGTACAGCAGTGTCGAAACCGTACCGTACCTGCACCAGGTAAATACGCCGTGTTGGAGAGAAGCCCGGTGGACTGGATTCCATAAATAGGCCGAGTGATGTCGGAATGACAAGTCGCATAACGATGTGGGAGATGATGCATACTGAATGTACCTGAGTATGGAGTACGGAGTACTGCACGACTGACATTGGTCGGCAGGCATGTGCGCCAATCTGGAGCAGCTTGACCAAACCAGGGCGTGGGGACTGATGTAACATATTGCTGGCTGACGTCATGAATCGAAGGGTTCAAGACAATGGTCTCGAAGCGAGACTGAGTCGGTTCCTGCAAGGCCAAGGCAGCTCCCACCAAGGGTCCTTCCTCTTTGGGTAACCGGGGCCCAGTGTATGGAGCCTTCCAAGGTTGTAGCCCTAGGACACTAGCCAGCCGTGGTCTTGTCAGTCAGTCAGTGTGGAATTGCAGCCAAGGACCCTGGCTTGCCTGGGTCCTCGGCCGTTGGCTTCCAGAGTCTACTCCGTACACCGATGAGCCCAAGACCAGCAGTCCCTTGCTACCCAGGCGCCCAGGTACCTGGTCGCCTAGGTATAGCGTAGACCTGACCGAGACAGAAACCATGTGAACCCTTGGTAGGTTGCAAGTAGGGAAAGTGCATGCGGCCGGAAACAAAGAGTCCAGTTCGAAGATCCGGCGGACGAGGCAAAACAGAGGGGAAATACCTCAGGCTCTCACCCCTGGACGTGCACCGTACGGTGCAGCTCCATCCAGCCTTTCTGGGGAAGCTACCAGCTGCGACAACCAATCATATGGGCCAATGCGCCCCAGGCGGCCCACATTTGACGTCATGTGTCGGAAGCTCTCATGTCCCTCAGGCCGTTGGGCACTTGGAATGCGCAGCCCGTTTATGAATCGTTTCCGCCAAACTGCTGAAATTGGGTTAACAGAGAGGCAAAACAACATGGAAGTTGGGAAAGGGGACCAGGTCTCCAACGGTTGCGGACAACGAACAAGGAGCCAGGTGTGCCAGAAGGGTGTGCCAGAGCGCAAGGCCCCCCCAAGCTCCTCCTGCTCTGCCCGCATCGAGCACATGCGCAAGCCTGTTGCCACTGGTTCCCGAACATGCTGACAGGACCCTGAATTTTGTCCGTCGCAGCTACATGAGGGGGGATACCAAAGCCTAATTTGCCTTACAGTTTGCAGCTCGGGAGACATGCACAGGCGGGGGGCCCTGGGGGGGGGGGCTGGTATTATTGGGCCAGGAACTGGTGCGCTTGCAACGGATGTGGTCCCGCCCGCAAGCGTCTGAAAGCCTGCCTGGTCATGGCACCCCACGTTATTTGCCATCGGGAGTCCTCGAGCCAACAATCAGGAGCGCCGCCCCCCTTGAAACCTTGAGACGAAGTTTCGAGTCCCGCAGATGCGGTCGGGTGCTACAATACGTCGTAAGGCACTTCCAGGGCTGCCAGGCTGCCAGGTTGGCAGGCGGGCAGGCGGGCAGGCGAGGCGGGCAGGCGAGGCCATCTTGACTGGCTTGCCTGCGCCAGCGCGGCCGGGATATCGCCGCCAGTAAGCTTCTGCTGCCCCAGATGCGCACGCCCCCTGATGTGAGAGACAAAAGTGGCAAACTCCGACGAACAGGGCGATCACCCACCTGCCCTGGCTGCCCTGGAACTGAACACAACTATGCCTCCTTCGAAAGCTGTTGCACACACTCTGACAATCCGGTTCTCCCGCAGGCCCGGGAGGGAGCCAAGCACCCAAACTGCCAAACAATCCAGACAACTCAAATTGTGCCGGGGACGCCGTCCGAGGATCGACAAAGGCGTCGTAGCTACTTTACCTTGGCGCGCCGGGAGATGTTCTGACTTCCATACCGACAGGCACCGCCGTAAACCAGGCCTGCCAGCCTGCCAGCCTGCCTCGCCGGGCGACCCTTTCTCGCCACCTCATTCCCGGCATTTCCTCTGTGGGTTTGGCGCGAGGCTGTCCAGGTGCTGCCGGCCCTGACGGCTAGACCCATTCTAATGTCCGGCCATGGCTCAGGTGTCCAGTAGCCGTTGGAGAATCCCTTCTGCTGGAGATATTGTTGTGCCACTAGAGCGCGATCATTTTCCTTGGTTGGTGTGGTCGCTCAGCCCACGATATACAGCTAATGTACTGTAGGAGGTGTGTCAAGTGCGCAGGTGCGATGTCGCGTCCTCGATCTGGGGACGCCAATATGTCTCCCAACATGTCTCGCCTACTGGGCTTCTCAGAATGACGGGCGACAGGATTATTCGACATCCTAACTATTTGGGCATTTCGTATCTACGGGACTCGCCGGGCATCCACGTGTGCATATGAACGAGCCAACCCTGTATTGCGCAGGCACTTTCAGTGGCCATTCACATCCCCTCTTTGCAAGTCTGTTAACATCTGAGCTGTCAGCAACGGCGTGGCTGAGCCAACCGCTTGCTCGAGAGGTAGGTCTACATTGGATACTGGGGCAGATGTGTAGGACAGCATGGCAATGGAAAGCTTGTCTTCGCTTCTGGACCGGACAGTCACTAGAGATAAATGGCTGCTCAATCGAACCTCGCCGCTAGGCCCGGGCTACGATAGCAGAATGATAGGCAGTCAAGGCAGTGTCAGTGACGAACTGGCTGCGCAAGAATATTTGGAGATTCATCCAGTGAGCTCGGGTCTGTGGACAAGGGTCGAGCTCCAGCTGCAAAGCCAATGTCTGTTCACTGGCGCAGAAAGACCTTGTCTGGAGACGGAAGATGTCCGACTTGTCCCCCACCCCCCAAGCATGGAAGTCACGTATAAATTTCGTGAAATCTCTTGGAAAATAACCAATTGCTGATTCACAGCCCTGGAAACCAATGCAAAGTTACACTCTGTATTCAGATAACGCTGAACCCAAGACTGCCAAAAGTAGCTCTCACAACGGCAGCACGAGCCTAGGAGAAGGCATACCAGAATCAACACGCTCAGAGCACAACGAATCTCGCACATTGCAAGACGGCTCCCTTGGAAATCCGAGCACTTGCTGGCAGTGTCAATCTTGTTCGTTCAGGTTGTGCTCTCCATGCCTGACCTTCGGTTGCTGAACTCTCTCACACACTCACACACACAGACAGACAGGAAGTCTGATGCGACTATCATTCTGTGCTCTACATGGGTCGATTCCAGTCTCCTATTACGGTAGTCTAGCCAAACTTTTGCAACGACTTCCCAGATGATTATAAAAAGAGGACATAGACAGCCCTTAGCCCATGGGCTCGAGCATCAGCTACATGCGAGTCACTGACTACTTCGGTCCACTGTGCGGCAGACATCTTCTGTTGGCGTGATGATTAGAGCTTATAAGTCATTTGACTGCTTCCCATCGCCGTGGAACCGAAATCACCTATGGATGAATTCCCCCCAAAGATCAACGGCCGATCTCAGACCGTTCAGGGCAATTACGCTGGGGGAGCCCTCATGGGCCGCGAATAGCCTGCGCCAACATGCCCGCACCGTCAGTATCGCCATCTTCGGCCCAGAGCCGGCATTTCAGGCACAATGGCGTCGTGCTGGGCTGCACTGAGGACGTATGGAGGCTGGCCGGCTCCGCGCCACCTGGGCACGCGCCTCTGCCGGCGCCCGCCTTCTCCGTCTCCCCCTTTGCGCGTCCGTCGCCCAAGCAACCATCACTACCTCAGCCTGGACCGATGCCTTGAGTTTGAAAGGATACTAGTTTAAGCTCACAAAAGGAAGATGGCGAGGAGAGGAGAAGCGGATCAAAGAGAGCGCTATCTCCAGGGAGTGCCTCGGCTTGCCCTTTGAAGCTCAACAGGGTGTGCGAAGTGGCAGTGGCGTGGCGCTTTCCAGTCGACTGTGTGCCTTTGTATTGAAGTTAATGTCTTAGCTAACTTGATCGGGTTTTATAGGATCATCGTGGTGGAGATATCAAGCAGACATATAAACCTGAACGACCTGCTTCGTAGATGTACATGACGCTTTGTGTTGGCATGAGACCGATCAAGACCAGCCGTGGCGGGGATTTGATCTTGTTTCTCGAGAGTCGTGTTTCGAGATCTTCGCGCCGTCAGTTGAAAGGCTGATGACCAGGCCAAGAGTGGAGAAGATAAGACAGCAGTGGTAGGAAGAGTCGAGCCAGGCGGGGTGAATTTGAAAAGCGTGACGATGGGCAGCATACCCGCCTGGGTGCAGATGGCAGTGTCAGCTAGCAGCTTCTTTCGGCAGTCTTGACTTCGCCTGAATCCATTTCGTACGTCCGCTCGAGGGAACGTCTCAAACTCACAGAATGTCTAGTGTGACGACAGCACTGCAGGAACGGTTGTCCGTGGCTGGCCCGGCACTTGCGAGCGGCCCTGCTCAAAGGAAGGGGGGGGGGGTTTACTCTGAGTACCACAATCGTGAAGCGGGTTCGAGAAGGACGTGTGACGAGACGCCACACACATCCGCTGGAACATGCTTTTCTGCCCCGATGCTGGCATCCTCTGATCTGCTCGAAACCCCGGGGAACAAATGGCCGGTATTGCATTATCACCAGCATATATGAGCCTGTCTTACATCACCTCTCTAGCGCGCACATGCAAGTACACCCCGCACCTTGTGAAGCATTTCCATTTCCGTGCTGATGCTGACGTTGAATCCACGATGAGTAGACCTGCGATCTACCACCAAGCAGCGGCGTATCTGAGCTGATCTCTTCCTTCCAGCGAGGGTAGTGATTCGCTGAGCCATGCTTGAAAAGTACACGCCAGAAAGCTCTGAGAACGGCCGAAATGTGTCGTGAATCTAGTCCTTGTCTCATTGCATGTCTTCGGAATCAAGTAGTGTGATCATATCGTACACAAGTTACCTTGCTAAGCAGGACGTGAGGCTCCATATTCCATGGCCCGTTAGTCCTTCTTCAGAGGGAGCAGAATCTCCTCAATACCATCTTTCGTGATGACCAACATCTGAAGCCCATCACCCACCTCGATGTGCCTCTCCACCGCACCGTCAAACGCATCCTTCACCAAGATCTCCACCTCCTTCCGAGACAGCGGTACCTTCTCCCGCTCCTGTAGCTCGTGTCCCACGCCGCTTCCCGGGACGAACTGGTTCTTGAAGTTGACCTGGTTGTCGAGGAACGGCATGATCAGACTGGCAGCAGCGCCGCCCGCCCTGCACATCTCCCGCTCGTAGCTCCCCACCGGGTCGTAGCTGTAGACCGCGCCCTTGCCCTCCTCGTCGAGGCCACCCAGGATCGCGTATGCATAGTATGGGAAGAAGCGCTTCTGGTAGAGGATGGTGGACAGCCGCTTCGCACAGGCGTTGACGCTCATGGGCTTGCCGTGGCGGTACCGGTACATCTTGCAGATCGTATCGAGGCGCTCCTTCAGGGCCTCGCCGTCGGCCGCGAAGCCGCACACGGAAAGAACGAGGTTCGCGTCGTGCTGGTCGGCCGTGCTGCCGCCGACCTTGAAGACCTTGGGGTAGTGTCGTGTGTTGATGCTGTAGCCGGCGGTGTGTCGTGTGTCGCCTGCGAGGATGGAGAAGTCGGCGCCGGCGATGGCGAGGATGGAGCCGCCGTTGTCGGTGTATCTGCAAGAGTTTTAGCATTCTAGAAAGGCAGGCGGTCTTGAAAAACAACGATGGATCATCTGCTCACGGGTCAAAGCGATGCTGTCGGAACTCGCCGTTGTTGGTTGTGGGCGCATCGTTGAACGAGTAGTTGGGCCCGTCCATGAGGGGGTTCTGGCTGAACATGGCAGCCATTTTTGCGGGTTTGAAGATGGAGAGAAGGGAACCAGTGGGGAGTTGAGAGGTATTTTGTACGGTGGAGGGGAGCGAGATCTGTCTGCCGTTTGTGATGATGGTATGCGATGGGTGTGGGAAGGTGGGCTTGAGGCTGCAAGCTGTCGAGTGAGGTCGGGCGCGTCAGCCTTGCTCTGCCTGTAGCCCGACAGGGGTAGCTGCAGCTTTGACTAAGCAACGAGCTGGAGCCCCCGTTGTTGTGGCCGTTGGATTTGATTGGACTCGTTATTAGCTGTCATCTCTCTTGGAACAAGGGACCCGCCCCATTAGTCTTAAGGGGATGCCGTCAGCCCGAGCCCAGTCGCTACTATGTAAAGACAGGAGGAATTGGGGCCACGGCAGGCGCAAACACCACACTTCCTCCCATATAACACTGATGCTTCTTACGGCCGTTGGTCCGACGATAGAAAGAATTCAATTGACCTGCTCCTGTCTGTCTTGTTGCTCGCCAGCCCCTGCCTAGAAGCACACTCACTGCCGTGCCTGCGAACCGCGTGCTTGCGCCGAAGCCAGCATGGCTCCAGACATTCGTTCCAAGGCGCTGGAGCGCATCGCCGCCCTCTCGGCTTCCAAACCCACGGCGCCATTCGAAAAGTCGGATTTGGATCGCCTCTGCAGGGCCTGCCCAAGTCATCATCATCACACGAGGTCGAGGAGTGGCACAAATGGTTCCGAACACCGGAAGGCCGCCTCTCTCGCGCGCGTGCCAATGGTGAGCGAGCACTCTTTGATCATAGCCACTGTCGCGCGGCGCTGACCGCTGACCGATGCTGCAGACAATTCGAGAATTCGAGGTCCTCCTGTCCCTTTGCAAAGCCGCCCCGCTGGTTCAAAACAGCCAGAATGCCCAGAGGCTGGTTCGGCAACTCTCTCCGTATCTGCTCGATGCCCACGTCCAGGAATTTGCGCCCTCCCCATTCTATCGAAGAATCGAACCCTCTCCGACCGAGTCGCTTTCTTACCATGTGACCTCGGCTCTTTTGTGTCTTGGAAACCACGATGGAGACATATATGAGAACGTCTCTGCTAACGTATCCGTGTTCTTGAAAGCGTGCTCGCGCGCAAGCGAGAGCTTAATGTCTGCGCAGGGAGAGGGAGGCGGTGATGTGAATCTCGCCGATGCTATGCAGATAGCTTCGATTGCTGTGTCGCTGTTGGGGTTCCTTGATGCCGCCGCGGCTCAGGCTGATTTTTGGAGGTCCGGAGGCCGACTAGCCCTCATACAACGGCTGCAAAAGCTATTGAACGAGAGATTCTTGATCGCTGTCGAGACGGCCTTCTCAAAGATTCGCAATTCACACTCCCATGATCGTGCGCCAAAGGAATGGAGACGATACCTGCGCCACTATCAGGATACCCGGCGACCGTTGGGCGCAATGCTTCTTCAGCAGAGGTTCATGCTCCTCGTCACATCTTCGACTTCGCTCCTCGTCGCGGAAAGCTCTTCTTTGAAGAAAACTCATGTCCTAGACCTCCTGATGGCAGGCGAAGGGCTTCTCCGACCTGGCACCGGCAGGAGCGGCAATGGAGACACGAGCTCCGTGGTGACCTACTCTAACATTGTCATCGACCAGCTGAATTATCTAGAGGCCAGTGCCGATTTCATCCGCATGGGCTCCTCATCGCAGCAGAAAATCGCCTGTGCGGTCAAGGCAGCAGCGTTCATTAGCTATCTGAACTGCTCTAGACTCAATGAAGACGCTGCGGACACAGACACGCTCATGGCATGGTTGGAGGATACAATCATTGATCCCGACCAGATGGCTGATGAAGATCTGGCTTCCGTCGTTATCCGAGCCATGGCGATAGTCTGCAGAATGTCCCCAGCACATGGCGCCAATGTCAGCCGCCTGATGCCTCGGTTCATCGTGCAAGGCCGTGCTCCAAGCCACATTGTCGTGGCGGCCTCTCAATGTTTGGCCTACGTCCTCCGCATGCTATCAACCGATGCAGTCATCACGACACTGTATACTCTTGGCAATGTGCTCAGTCCTGCCTCCGAGGAGAATGAAAAAGGCGAGAATGGACTTGACAACAGTGACTCGCAGGTCTACCGCGGGCGACAATCGACTGGGAGCTCGATATCTCTTCAATTCATTGGGGAGGAAGAGACGTCCACGGTCTATATGAATGTCATTGACGCGATCTGCGGCATAGCGACCGCTTGCAGCGACGAGAAGATCTCCGGTCTGGCTCAATCCATCCTCCTTCAGAAGTACGACAGAATCAGCAATGTCGTGGATGCGAGAATTATAACTGGAGCAGCAGTCCTGTCTTTGAGTGCAGGACAGCTGGAGTTCCGCTCTTTGCTGAAAAGTTTTGCACGCATTTCCCATGCTGCTGTGGTGGATAACCGAGTGATCATTCTGCATGCGGTGAGTCTCAACCTTCCAGGTGACCAGATTGAGCCTTGACTTATAATATTGCAGTTGACTGCGGCGAGAAACCACATCTCTGCCAATCTCCATCGGGACTCTCAGCTCTATGACATCTACTGGGATCACATGCTGGACAGCATCGTGTCACAAGGAGACGTATCTCAGACCAGCCATGCCAAGGAGTCCGACATGGAACTCGCTGCCAAAGAGATTGCGGAGCTACTTCAGCCTCTGGCTGTTTTTATGTCCGCAAACGATATGGCCTCTAGCAACTGGGCAGATGACGAGTTCCACGCCATGCTGCGTGATGCCTGGTTCAATATTGTTGTGCACGGCTTCAATCCAGTGACTGAGCGCGGCAAGAGGTACGCGGACGATCTCCGAGTCATAGCCATCCATTCGCCGCCCCTAGTTGCAGAGCAGCGCGGCGAGCAGGTTGAGAGTGACATTGAGCTGAACACGGTGCTTCGTCGAGGCATGAGCTCCGAAAGAGAATCGCACCAGAAAAAACACCTGGCCGAGCTAGTGGCATCTAAGGCATCTGATATCAAGAGTTTGAGCTATCGCAAGGTCATCTTCTTGCACACTGCCTATCTCGTCGAAAGCTTGAGAGCCGAATCGGGTGACTGCACGAAAGTGCTGTCATACTTCCTCGAACCGAGCATGCGCAAGGGTGATGTTAGCAGTGTCATGGAGGGGATCACGAGTGTTGTTGTGGAGAAATACCTGAGGAAGACGCTCGGTGGCGTTAACAACACCTTCTCTGCGCAATATGCCGCGTCACAGCTGGCTATGATCTTCTGCAATTGTTGCCACAGGATCGAGCGCGTCCAACAGGCGGCGTATGCCTGTGCCGACCGCATCATCCGCGATGTTCCCTCTGCCCTCTGCCGACGATCCTCTCTATTCGCCCTTCTCGAGCTGCTGTCGCTGATGTGGGCAAGCTGTCTGGAGGCAGAGACAGAAATGTATGAGCCGAGGTCAACTTTCACCTCCGAACGTGGGAACGTGACTGTTGAGCTATCTGATGATTACACGTTCAGAAAGCTCACCCTGAACCGGTTGTACAAGGCCGCCAGAGGCTGGGTCTCGACAGCTATTAATCTGTCACCAGCGGACGTCAAGGGGCTGCTGCAAACTCACCTTTCCGAATTCGATGATGAGGGTGCGTATGGCCATGTCTCTCTTGGAAGGTCCTTTGCAATGGAGCTTGGATCCGCCATTCCAGTCTCTGACCAGAGACTTATCTCGATTGATGGCATGGGAGAGGCCAATATCAACACAGCGTCAGACTTTATTGCTCAATATACCACGCGCCAGGAATACCGCTATGCAGAGGCGTTACCGGATCACAGCCTGGAGTGGCTGACCTTCATGCGGATCGATAGGAGGGCATCTTACCTATCAGGTGCCGACACGGAGAGTGCCGACGCAGTCACGGCTCTGGCTCACATCGAAAACCGCATTTTGCAGAAAAAGAATACACCTATGGCCGATGTCCGCGACATCCTCCGTCGGGCTGCTGCTCTGTTGTGTCGCAGCGAGTCAGGGGTGGAATGCGCTGTGGCGCATCATCTAGTGAGCATACCGTTCGCCATGTTCACGAAGCAGGCCATCAAGCTTGGAATCTCCCTGTGGCTGGGCGTAATGAACGAGAATCCAATCTGGGAGCCTCGGATTCTCAACGAGATATCGCAGCAGTGGGAGCTCAGTATCCACAAGAAGCATGGCCTGTTTAGTGCGGCGATCACATCCCCAGACCCGTTCTTCCTCAGGGAAGAATTCGCGCCGAGTGATCAAGAGGCGCTTACGAAGAAGAAGCAGTTGGTTCACAACCTTCTTTCGCCCCATGCTCGACTGTTGGAGTTCCTCGGCAGCCATTTCAATGCAACACGGCTGGGCAGCCCTGACACGCAAAAGGTGCTCGTCAGGCTACTTGATGTAACAATGGAGGAGTTGCAGAAGGCCACGCCTCATCCTCTGGCGAGAGAGCTGAGGCTTCAACTCGTCCTGTTCGGGCTGAAGGTCCTGCGGACTTCGACCACCATTGGTCCAGTGTCACAATGGCGTCTGAAAGATAAACTGTTGTCAGCAGCATTGAGCTGGTTCTGTCATGCGCCCAAGTGGTCTTTTGGAAGTAATATGCTTCAGATGAAGACTGAGATCCGGCTGATAACAGATGTGATAAACGCTGTCAAAGCTGTCGGCTTCATTGGAGCCCACTCCGTTGGCACTTTCAGGTCCCTGCAGGCTCTGCAATCCAAGGAACAGCTCTTGCTGCTGTTGCTAGAGAGTGAGCAGTCTAGGCTGACCGTATGGGTCTATCCTCTGAGCGAGCCTGCACAAAGACCATCGACCCTGGTCCACACAGGCAAAGGATCACTCGAAGTAAGACATCGGCCCCTGCAACCGTCCGTGCCAAAACTAACACATGTCCAGAATGCCTTGCTCCCGTTGATACGCACGGCATGGGCCGAGAGCCCCTCACTCGCGATAGAGCTCTGCACGAGGTTCCAATCCCCCCGGGTCCACAAGGAAATCCGATCTTTGCTCCTTACATTCCCGGAAAAGGCTGTGGGAGAACCCGAGGCTCTGCCCATTCTTCTGGGCGGTGCCCTCCCCAGTGATATCAGCAATCAGTTGAGGGTGAGCAGACCCCCTCCCCCGCCGGGGGACGATCTAGATGAGCTTGAGCTAACTCATACAGTTCCTATTGTTCTGGGCACCCGTCAATCCCATAACCTCGGTCACCTACTTCCTGCCAGCTTATCAGAACCACCCGTTCCTGATTCAATATGCTATGCGGGCGCTGGAAAGCCACTCTGTTGATGTGACCTTCTTCTACGTTCCCCAGATAGTCCAGACGCTTCGCTATGATGCACTTGGTTATGTTGAGCGCTACATCATAGAGACTGCGCAGTTCTCCCAACTCTTTGCGCACCAGATAATCTGGAACATGAAGGCCAACTCGTACAAAGACGATGACGGCCAAGTTGTAAGTGTTGCCCGCATCCGATGGTCCAGACTAGATGTTCTGACAATGCGTGCAGCCCGACGACATCAAACCGACGCTGGACAAAGTGATGGAGAGAATGGTTGACAGCTTCGATGCTGTTGATCGAGAATTCTACGAACGAGAATTTACATTCTTCGACGAAGTCACAGGCATCTCGGGCAAACTCAAACCTCTGATCAAGAAGTCCAAGCCGGAGAAGGCACAGAAGATTGAAGAGGAGCTCCGCAACATCAAAGTCGAAGTTGGCGTCTATCTTCCCAGTAACCCAGATGGTGTTGTTATTGGCATCGACCGCAAGTCTGGTAAACCACTTCAGAGTCATGCGAAAGCACCGTTCATGGCAACCTTCCGGATCAAGAAGGACAAGGGCGGCATAGAGGAGACCGGCAGCATGATCGAGGAGACGGTGGAACGCGGCGCAGCTCCGCCTCATACCGAGCAGTCCATTGAGGTCTGGCAGTCGGCCATTTTCAAGGTCGGCGACGACTGTCGTCAAGATGTCCTCGCCCTCCAGATGATTGCTGCCTTCCGCGGTATCTTCCACAGCGTCGGGTTAGACGTGTACGTCTTCCCGTACCGAGTGACCGCTACAGCGCCAGGCTGCGGTGTGATCGACGTGCTGCCCAACTCCGTGTCCCGCGACATGCTCGGCCGCGAGGCCGTCAACGGGCTGTACGACTACTTCATCTCCAAGTACGGAAACGAGGACTCGCTGCGGTTCCAGCAGGCGCGCAATAATTTTGTCAAGTCGATGGCGGCGTACTCGATGATCTCATTCCTGCTGCAGTTCAAGGACCGGCACAACGGCAACATCATGATCGATGACGCGGGCCACATCCTGCACATCGACTTCGGCTTCTGCTTCGACATCGCGCCGGGCGGCATCAAGTTCGAGCGGGCGCCGTTCAAGCTGACGTCCGAGATGGTCGCCGTCATGGGCGGCAGCACGAACCACCAGTCCTTCAAATGGTTCGAGGAGCTCATCGTCAAGTCGTTCCTGGCCAGCCGCACACACGTCGAGAAACTCAGCCAAATCGTCCTGCTCATGATGGACAGCGGCCTGCCGTGCTTCAAGCCGGAGAGCGTGGAGCACTTTAAGCAGCGCTTCGTGCTGGACAAGACCGAGAGGGAGGCGGCGGACTTCATGAAGGAGCTGGTACGCAAGAGTTACTCGAGCTACTCGACGGGTATCTATGACCAGTTCCAGCTCATGACCAACGGTATCCCGTACTAAAAGGGGGTTCGAACTGTGTATTGATATTCTGAGTGGCACTTGAGGAAATAGGGCTATTTCACTACGTACAAATACTTTTAATACATACTTAAGTATTGATAATTTCAGCACCACCCACTTTCAAGTCCCAAGTTGTGTGCTGTATAGTATGCATTGATCTTTTTACACGAGCAAACTACATCACCCCGCTCCTTTCGAATCCTCTGTCTGGGTTCTACTGTGTGGAATCACCACTGACAGGTCCGTACGTTGCTGCATGAGCCAGGTGTCGTATCTAAACAGAATTGTCTCATCATCTCACGCCTACAACACTCTCAAGGAACATTCGTTAGCTGCCTTTGGAGCATAAGGTGGTCGTGGATAGCCTCCTCGGAGAGCATGCGACCAACTCGCAGTGGCGCTCCTGGCTGATGAATATTTTCCTCGAAACTCCTCTGTCGCCCTCTCCCTTTTCTTTGTCTCTCTAGATATAACCCAAAGTCTTGCGCACCATCCTGATCACAGATCAAAACGCCTTTTTTTATGCCACCCGAAAAACTCCTGCAAGTGATTTGACACGACCCATACGCCAATGCTCCCCCAGCTCAAGCCGCCTGCTGCTCCATGTGGGTTGGCAGGTTGTAACTAGCGTAATCGCAATGTACAAAAGCCCTGTCTACGATAGGGACCGACTCCAAGACGTACTGTAGACTCTCACTGTTTGCCATTTGGTCAGCTAATTTGTTTCCCGGCTGCAGGAGTTTTTTTTTTGGGGAGGGGAGGGGTTATGGGGTTGGTTGCTTACGCAAGATCGTGACTGTCCTTGAGCGACGTGCTGGCATCCAGCACAATGTCCACTTCCACATTGAGCTTGTCGCCCGAGTGGTACGCCTGCAGGCCCTGGATCTGGCGGATGGTCTTAGCGAAGCGCATGGTCAGGTACAGCAGGATGTTGCGCTGGTCGGCGGTGGCGGAAAACCCGCAGAGGTTCTTGATGTGCTCGCTGGCGCTGTGGCTCCAGTTGAAGATGACGACTAGGGACAGCAGCAGACCGCCGAGGGCGTCTAGCCACCAGATGCCGGCGTAGTAGCCGACGATGGGGAAGGCGATAGAGCCAAGGTTGAAAATGATGTCAGTCATGGCGTCGTCGGCGAGGGCCTGCACGGACGAGTTCTTGATCAGGCGGCACCAAAACCAGCACATGCCCTTGATGATGACGGTGCTGGCCATGATGCCGATGGCCGGGCCTGTCAGCTGGATGACGGTGTGGTCGGTGCCGGCGAGGGTCGATAGGGCCTCGAGAGCGACCTGTACGAACGAGGTGATCATGATGACTGAGAATACTAGCACGCCGACCGGCTCCAGGCGCCGCCGGCCCACGGGGTACCGGTACTGGTCCTGGCGGGCGATCAGTGTGGTGGTGATCCATACGATGACAGTCGAGAGGAAGTCGAGAGCGGCGTCCACCAAGCTGGCGAGCACGGAGACAGAGGGGACGGTGAGGATGACGACTAGCTTTCCCAGGAGGAGAGTGAGGTTGGCGATGAAGTTGACGTAGATGGCCACGGTCACAATACGGGCGCCGCTGTCAACGTCATCGTCGTCGGCCCAGGGGATCTCGGGCTTGGCCTTGTCATCATCCTCGGCGTCGGGCTCGGCGTTGATAGCGCCGTCCTGGTTCATGCCCTTGATGAGGAGGGGCGTCGCCTCCTGCACGGAGACGTCTGACGACGAGGAGGACTCGAGGTTGGTCGGGCGGTAGATGTCCTTGGGCGTCCGCTTCACCTTCCTCACCGCAGTGCCGTACCCCGAGTTGGTGCCAGACCCGGCACCGCTGGCGGAGCTGGATATGGGCTGGCCGTTGGAGGAGCTGGCCGGGGTGGAGGGCTCCTCGGAGATTGTGGTTGGGACCTCGACGCCGCGGCGGAAGGCGGACAGAGGCATGTGGTTGTACTCGTTCAGGAGGTCGTGGGGCAGTGACGAGTCCAGCAGCTTGTCGATGTACAGGTACTGCTGGATCAGGTAGTTTGTGCGCTCGTAGTAGCCGCGAACCGACTTGGTGGGCATGTCCTTGAGCTGGTCCTCGGTCTTCCAGTACCTCTCCCACTTATAGCGAGGGTTTGTGCTGCCTATCAGACGCATGCTGCGCATCTGGGGCCCTGTGAGGAGGGCATTGAGTCGGCGCTCCTCGGCCAGGGAGCGGTGGTCATCGTCCTCGGCGTCGATGCTGTTGCGGTGCCTGAAAGCAGCCCAGTCCGGGAAGGGGCCGCTGGGGACGGCTTCCTCCTCGTCATGATAGCCCTTCCACGCGGGGCTCTGTAATGAGGCATGGGAGCGATTCCTGATAAGTGTGGTCAGGGTGCCGTGGCCCTTGGAAGCGAGCATGTTGGGCTCGTCATGCTGCAGGAGCAGCGACGAGGGCCGCCGATGTGAAGGGGATGTCATGATTGTGGCTAATGTGCCTGGCGACGCTTGAGATGCGCCAGAAAAAGAAAGCCAGAAGCGCCGGCGACGGTTGGACAACAGACACACGAGTATGCTCTTGGAATCTCGTAATCTCGCAATCTCGACTGGACGGCAGGAGGAAATCAACGTTGGAGCCGCGCTCTGGGTTTTTAGATTGGCATCTGCAGCCGCAGTGGTGGGTTGCCAAGTCGTCAAAAAGTAGCGCTCTGCAACCGAAGCAGGCTGTGTAAGTGTGCAGGTATCCAATGGCGTGTACTTGGTAGACCCGCCGGACAGACAGAGGAGGTCGGGACGAGGACAAGACACTGGGCATCGCTTTAAATATACAGGCCCTAGATATCTGCTCGGCCTGCCCAGTACCACAGTTAGACTGCAGGATTGGACACCTACTAAGTATCTGCCAGTCTACCTAGGTAGCTAGGTAGTTACCTAGCAATGCCTCCGCGCGCGCGCATTGGCGGTGGTGCACAGTGGCAAGGCTTCCGTCACAAGCAAAACTGGGGAACCGTCAAGGCCCGGTCCCAATCCGACAACGGTGTGAGCTGTGTGCCAGAGATTTGATGCCATGCCAAGAGCCCAGCGACGTCGAGGAGTCCGCTGCGTGCTATTGTGCTACAATGTTACATGGCTCATATGCGCGCAGGCACGCAGCACGTTGGCACACGTCCCCAACGTCCCCCCCAACGTCCCAAGCAACCTGCCCGGACTAGGGGTCATCCTCGCCGATCCCTGGGCGGCCCTACTGGCCAGGGCAGCTTGTGCCGGGCGGCTGCTGCTGTTAAACCCCGTTCTATCTCCATGCGGCACCAGGTGCAGCACATCACTCCTTCTTTGCCTTGGGGGCCGCACGCTGCCAGCAACACCCAACCACCACCCAATGGGAATGAGGCCAATGCCGATCACAGCGAGCAAGACGACGACCTTGGACGACGAATTCCCTGGCCGACGTCAACAATGCCGCCCGCAGGACCCTTGGTTGGACCCCTGCTCGGCTCTTTTGGACCCCTTCTGGTTTCAGGCCAACAGGCCTGTCTGCTGGACCTGGACCACACATGTGAAGGGATGAAGGGTCCTGGTCGATCAATTCGGGGTCGTTCCTGGTGCTCTTCGATGGCCGTCTCAGCCATCACCCTCCCCTCGCCGTCGGGGTTCGCCCAGATGGCCCCGAAACCGATCAGCACGCGCTGGTGGAGAGCTCGACGTACACAGCAGCTACCGGCATTTCGTCGACAGGCAGCGCCTTGCCAGATGCCAAACCCCCCTCGGGGTTGCTGCACCAACTGACCAGGTCCCCATCAAGGTCGTGACACCCCCACATAGACGGGGTGTCAGGGTGTTTGGGAAGACCGTGCAATGGTCCTACAGACGGACTGAACTATAGCTGAGCCGTTAGTCCACCAGCCCGCCAGCCCGCCAGCCCGCCAGCCCGCCAGCCCGCCAGCCCGCCGCCTCAATTACTACATAGTATTCCCTCTCGGCCGGGCGGTCCTTATTATGGCGCACGGTTCTCGGATCCAATGCTCTAGCTGTCTAGGTCCGGGCATGGAACCACACCGCCCCTCCTCGAGTGCTCCCTCTTGCTGCAAGACACGAGACGAGCTCGGGACGCGTTGGCCCATTACCTGCCCCGAGACAGACAGACATTGTCAAAGTAATGGAGAATGCTACCGTCGCACTGCCGCCGTGAGTAATGGGACAGCAATTGCCTTTTCGCCTCATCGGTTTCCTGACATATCTCGCCCCCTGCGACCCGGCCATCCAACAAAAGTGCAAGTGCAGCCGATCTCTGCTCGGAAACCTCGCAAATCTCGCATCCACAAACTTTCCACCCTTCGGTCAAGTGAAATCTTGAGGCAGAAAAGCAATGCCAAGACCTGCTGCGGCTACCCTGCGGCTCCTCTTACGCTGTCGCTATGAAACAGACAGGAGCACCACCCAGAAAACATGTCTTGTCTGTTTCCTTCCGCCCGATTGGGCTTGTGCAGTTGGTCACTGACGGCCTGTTTACTCTGCCGCGGTCTACTCTTTTCCGTCACCACGCTCGTGTTCTTGGCGGACCATAACCTCAACCTGTGGGCAAGAGAGGCACGCACGCCATCGAGTCCGTGAAGCCCAAAAGTTGTATCCAGGCGTGTCGAGGCCGAGACCGATAGCGACGGCCCTCTGTTGACTGACTCGGCGCCTCTCCCCACGAGACTGCCCTTTTGCACACGAATTGGACGAAAAGAAGGGACAAAGAAAAATCGAAAGATTCGACGCATGAAAATTGAAGGATCAGCCAGAAGGGCTGGCCCACGATTCGATCACAAGCACACGAGTCCAGCGCCGTGTGTCCTGCAACCTTCTACGAACAATGACGGGCAATGACGGGCTTTGACATCAATCTCACCATCAACGTAGCTTGACATGATCCGGGTATCACTAGTATCTATGGTTCTCAGCCTTCATGTGCAGGCGACAGCAGCTTTTAACTACGGCTGTCGGCCAGCATTTGCCCAGCCGGGCATGTATGTATGGTTGTTTTGACCGGTAAAGGCGAGCCCTGCTTTTGAGGGCTCCTTGCTGGTTCTTGCCTGCTCGAGCATGCGTGACAACGCTCATGCGCTGTCCCTCTTGGCCAGCAACTCGCCGACCACCTCGGCGGTCGCCTCGACGATCAGCTCGTGCTCGTGGGAATGTATCCTCTGCTCGAGCTCCTCCAGCGTCTCTCCCTCGCGACACTCGATCTCCCTGGTCATGATGGGCTCGCCCCTGTCAACCTTGGCGATCACGTAGTGGATCATGATGCCAGTGCGGTTTTTCTCTAGTCTGCCTGCCTGGAAGTCATTGTATGCTCGTTCGATCGCGCCGGCCCCGTCGAATTGTCCTAGTCGGGGAGGAAAGAGTCAGCAGGAGATGGGGATTAGGGTAGCGAGGACGGCGTAGCGAACACTCACCTGGCAGGGCAGGGTGGAGGTTGATTATGGGGACACCCTTCTCGGCCAAGGGGTCCAGGAACGAAGGCGTGAAGACGTGCATCCAGCCAGCAAGGACAATCAGGTCAGGGCTCTGCTGCTTGACCTTCTCCGCCAGCGCGGCGTCGTACCGTGACCTGGCCTCGGCGAGCTTGCCCGCGTCTTTCTCTCCCTTGGCCTGGAACCCGCCCGACACCATGTTGAAGTACTCGGACGGGATGCCAGCCTTCTCCGCGCGCGAGACGGCAAAAGCCGTCTTGCGGTTCACGAAGAGCCGCACGATCTGGGAGTTCTGGATGCGGCCAGACGCGACGGCGTCGAGCACCGCCTGGAAGTTGGTGCCGCTGCCGCTGGCCATGACGACGATGCGGCATGGTGAGGCCATGGTGACGGTGGGTGGCCGTGTGCCCGGGGGGTGGGACGCTGGCTTGGCAGGGAACGAGGAAAAGGCCTCGTAGATGGCGGCAGGGTGGTTGTCGACGAACTGCTTTTGGCGGAGCTGTGAAAGCTACCCCTCCATACTGAGCAAAGTCCCTTGCGGCGTTGGAAATTTTAGTCTGACAACCCCCACCGGAGAAACAAAAGCACCTACGGAGCACGTAGGCAAGCACCCCCCGGTCGCAGCGGGGGCAGATCGGCAGGCCGAAGGGTGGCCCACCTCGCAGTCTGCCAGCCAGCCAGCCAGCCAGCCAGCCAGTCCTGCTCCCGCTGTCTCCCGTCCCTGTCTCCCGTCCCTGCCTCCCGCCTCTGCCTCCCGCCTCTGCCTCCCGTCCAACCCCCGACCTGCCGCACCGTGACACGCTCCATTTTCGGACCCGCATGAGGGCCCCGCAACACTCAGCCGCACACGGGTCGTCTCCTGGTCAAGGCTGGCTTGGGTGCTCGGGTTGCCGATGAGACTTGGCCGGGTTTTGGAAAGACGGAGACGAAACTCGGCCAACAGGCAATTGGAAACAGACCAAATAATTCAGCCTCCACCGGCGGTCATGACTAGCGATGGCAGGATGGCTTGGCAGAAGCAGAGGCAGCGATGGGAATCGCGCTGCGTGCTTGCGACGGGACGGCAGACGGCTGTGAAGTACGGATGAGGAGTTCCCTTTGCCCCAGAGGAGACTGGCTGCCCCAAACCTTCTGGATCCCGGCGGTCAGGCGCGGATTGGCGCATTGGCCAGAGCCACGCCTGGATGCGACATGTCTGGTTCGCCACACAACCTGCACCGGGCTGCCGATCACACGCGCGCCAGGGAAAGGGGAGACGTCGTTTGATGTTCTCTGAATAGAAACATGACGAAGGGCCACCAAAAGAATGTGGGGAATCGACCCATGTTGCCGGAACCCCGAGCCCGACGAGCTCGGGCTGCCCATCGACCACCGCGCCGTCGAGTCTGTCGGCGTGCCCATAAGAGCTCGTATCTGCGCCGGTTTTATTAGGGGAGGCCGCTTCTGGGGCACGCCCGTCAGCTTCCCTGGGATGCCTGCAGTCAGTCACCTTGGAAAGAGCTGGAGCAACGCGGGCGTGGGCGTGGGCGTGGGCAGTGTGAGTGGTACCCCTTTCTCGTGCGCCGGGTGCCTTTTGTCTCTGGGTCTCGAGACAGACATGTCATACTCCGGGCTCGTGTTCTGGCCATGTGGGCGTGGGGGATGACGGCTGCTCTGGGCCATCTGTCAAGAGAGTCTGTGCAATCTCGCCGGCTTACGTGTACTGTGGTAGCCGAGGCTCGCCTGCCTGCCACAGTACTCACGTAGCCATGCTGCCGTGGTGTGATATTTGCAACAGGCCTGGTGGTGAGCCGCATCTTGATGTCGGGAATGACTTGTTGGGTGCCCGAATGGCCCCAGCGGTAAACGGCCTACCTATTCTTGCTAGAGAACGTTTTGGTTCTACATCGTTCTGGGCGACTCATTAGGGCCTTGGACGGACGTGATTGGAGTGCATCGCGCCGAGATTAGCCCATTCAACTCGTCGGGACCTTCGTGTTGCATTCACTGCTGCAGCACCTGGTGTGAGGAGTTCCAAGACGCAGAGAGCTGGGGCAGAGGAAATGAAAGGCTGATTTTGCGGATGGCTATTTCTCGAGTGCCAATCCTCCCGTGACAAAAAGGGCATCCTTCTCCTTTAATGGGTACACTGGTCAGTGCCATTCTTCCAAGGTTGTCAGGTTGTTTTACGCTGCTCGTTACCTGTTTCGATAGCCATAGCACACAAGCATTCGGCACTTGAACAATAAAATCTGGGTCTCTCGACGAGTCGCGTCGAGGACAAATGAACATCGAGTGGACGGCCACTGTTTGGCTGGGTGCGTTGCGAGAGGACAGAACGAAAGGGCCGGGGCTAGCCAGGCCCGGATGCAGGACCAGGGATATGATCTGCAGGAACAGGGTTCAGGGCTGCTGCGACTCCCGTATCCCGAGCAGGTGTGCCTCGATTGGTGGTGTGGAGGAGCTGTGGAGGTTGCATGCGGCCCTCGCAACAATGACAATCGGCGCTGGGCTGCAGCGGCTCCTGCACCAACCTCCTCCCCTCAAAATACGTGGTTGGGAGCTGGGGGAAAAGGGCCACGAGTCCATGACGAAAGGACAATCACAAGTGTGAGCTTGATGCTTGATGATGGCCTGCGATCCCGTAATCTCATCCCCGCTGTGCCATGGCCTTGGCTGGATTGCGCAGCAGGCCTTCACCACCAGCGCGTGCTGGTGCGGGTTGACGCTGACATATCATAAACACACACACACACACACACAGTTGACAGAGAGACAGACAGAGAGAGAGAGAGAGAGAGAGAGAAAGGCTGCACGGCCAGGCTGGCAGGCTGGCTGGCTGGCAGGCTGGCTGGAAGGCTGGAAGGCTGGGAGGCTGGATGGGCAGGGCTGCGAGATTGGCAAGAAACTCGGGTCCCACCGCTGTCTCTGGTCGCTTGGACGATTCCAGATTTCCAGCCAGACACGTCGTCTTCAGGCTAATACCCGCCTCTTCTCTCGGCCGACCGAGATTCTGACTTGGTTTGGATCTAGAGCAACTGCTCACCCGGTCCACCTGCGCGGCGATCTGTGTAGGGCTGGAATGCAAGTCCGGTCTTTCGCACTCCCACGGCCGCGGAGGTATGACGAGTTACGTGGTCCTCCGGTGGCTGGCCTCAACGCCAACTGGCTGGCCGGGGAGGTTGTGTCCCGCGAAACAGACTCGGGGAGTGCAGAAATGCTGTGTCTTGCCGCATCGATGCGCGGGAAGGACGCCACTGAAGCCCCACCCCCGCCCAGAGTGGCTGCGATGTGTCTTGAGAGCACGACCGCGAACAGCTCTAAGTTGCGGTCTAGAGCCTGTCCGAGTTGCCGGGTGGGTTTTCTGGACTTTTCTTTCTTTCATTCCGGCTACCTACCTACCCAAGTAGGTAGGTACTTGAGTAGTTAGTCAGCTGGCAGAGCTTATAGGGTGTGTCATATACACTAGACAGGGCCCATGACGACCAGCTACAAGAGCTTCTGCTGCGCACCAAAAGCACAAATGCGGAAGACTTGGCGTAGGTGATCTGCAGACTATTGGGGCAATGGGGGTGCCTGAAAATTCACAGCATCTCAGCGAGTTTCCCCTGCAGGCGACGACTTTGTTCGAGACACGCTGCACACGCGCCGTCAGTGCTGGAGTCCCTCCGGACCAAACGCGGCGGTGAGCACCTGTACGGGTCTCTGGAGCCACCCGAGGTGCCCGCGGTGGAGGTTTTGAGTGCCGTCAAACCGTGGGTCCGGGCAGAGTCCTGTCCGGACATGTCTGCACTGGGCGTGTCTGCCCGAGGCTTGTAGTTTGGCATTGGCAATAATACTGTGGCACACGGGGGATTTCCAACGCCAAGTCCACTTCAACTACCACCTGCTCGGGGGTGGCGAGCGAGCGACAGCAGGCCAGCAGGCCAGCAGGCCTCTCCGCTCCGCCAATGGCCATATGGAAATAAAGCCATAGCAGCACCATCAAACGCTGGCTGGCTGGCCTGGCGCCATGCTGGACCGGGCGGCCAGGAGGCGCCAGCCGTGGTACAAGTTGGCCGGCGATGTCACCCAATTACAAAAAAGGGGGCGGTCGATGTGGCTTGCTGGGCCGCAGGGAAAAAAAGACATCCCAAAGACGTTCTGCAGAGGCTGCAGAGGCTGCAGAGGCCGGGACACGGGTGCGAGGCGGGAGCTCCCTTGTCTGGCTGGCCCAGCGCCCTCCCGCGTCGTGTCGGAGAAAACAAGAGAAACAAAAGAAGGAGGCAGAATAAGCCAACCGACGGGGATCTCGTGGGGCATTATTACGTCGTGGGCCGTTTGTCCATCGACAAGCACAGCACAGCACAGCCGGACCCGGCAAGGTCAGCCCAGACAAGGCAGTTCAGGCCGAGCAAGCAGGGCATAGCAGGGCATAGCATGACTGTCATTTGCGTTGGAGTTGGTTCTGTGGTTGATGATGGAATGGGAGCCCCAGGACGGCCTAATTTTAAAATAAGCTTCTGGGTTACGATAGTACATACAGGCCTGGTCTGGCTGCGTGGGAGGGTGTGAAGCACAAGGGGGGTGAGGGGGGAGGGGGGAGGGGGGAGGCACCAAATCCCCGATCGATTCCAGCAGGGTGGTTCATCTCTACGGAGTACCTGACCCGGGCAAGAAGGTTCCAAGATCTCGTCCAGCGAAATACTTACTTACTTAGCTAGCTCGCCGGAATGGCGGATGTCGCTGTCGAGGAGCTGAGCAGAGGGGAACTGGCCGGTGACAGGAGGGCGGTACTTGGGTACACGTGGTTTCCTGCTGTACGGTACAACCTCAGGTACCTAGGTACGGATAGACAAGGCGTCCCCACCCGCCCCAGCCCGACGGACATGGACTTGCCCCTGGCTTGCGGTGCAGTAGGAGCGCAGTAGAGCATGCTACTACACTAGCCGGCCAATTCGATTGTCGTGACAGCAACAGATATGGATGGATATGGGCGTGCCTCGTCTGTTGCAGCACCCAGACATTATCACGGCCTGTTGCCTCGCAGCAGGTGCCTGGCAACCTGGCGACCTGGCGACCTGGCGACCTGGCAGTGCCCGGGCATTGGAGCTTGCTGCCCGCTCCTCCGTGAGATGCTGCAGCAATGGCTCGGCTCGTCGACCCTGGAATGGCAAACTGGGTCTAGCATTAATCGCTTCTCCACCTGGGTGGCAGGGAAGCATGCCTGGATCGGCGCCCATGGGCCCTGGACCCCGTCGGCCCATGACAGAATCGCTGCAAGTGTGCTGGTGCCGGTTGCTAACCCTCTAGCCTAGCCCAGGTACTGTCGTGCTGGAGAAATACCGTACTGCACCAAGGCCAGCCAGGCCAGCCAGGCCAGCCAGGCCAGCTTGTCTAGCGCTCGGGGGCAATCGACGCAATGGGAACCTGAGCCCTGTCCGACCACAAGAGGATCGGCTGAGCCAACCGCCAGAGCACGCCTTTCCCCTTCTCGCCGCCGCCGCCGCCGCCTGAATTGTGAGTTTGTGCCTGCCTGACTTGCTGGACGTGACTGGTCTGAATGACGGCCTGCCTGCCTGTCTGTATGTCAATCCTGTCAATCAATCGTACGTACAAGCAATCAACCGATCAATCTCGCGGTTTTTTCTTTCTTTTCTTCCTCCTTCCCTCCCTCCTGCAACTCCCCCCTCCGTACCCTACCTCCCCTCCCACCACCGGTGAGCCACAAGAGCGGTGTTTTCTCTCTGCAGCCAAGCAACAAGCAGGCAGCATCGTCTTCCTCTTTCTTCCAGACCTCTCCGTAATTTCTAGTGCCTTTTTCCTTTGCGCTCGGGCTGTCCTGCACCGGTCAATCGTTTCTTCAAGTCCCTTGTACTGTGCCGTTATTACTGTGCCTCCAGTCTTTCGTTTCCTCTCCGACGAAACCCTCTCCGTCTCCGCGCCACTCTTTGCACCCGACGATATTCTGCTGCATCGCCGTGTCACTCGCACACCCACTGGCCCTGCTTTTTTCTCTCTCCAGCCCGTCCTTCTCAGCGTCCACTTTGTCTCGCAGATTTCCTTGCTCGTTCACTTCCATTCGAGTCTTCTAATCCGGCATCGTCATTGGACGCAGCCTGGCCACCACCGAACCGAACCGCTTGTTTACTTTGTGCGCGCGTGTGCATTGCGTTAATCTCGTAAGTACAAGCAAGGCAAATGCCATCCCCTTTCACATCTGCTGCCACGTCCGGCCTGGGCCCCTGCCGTCTCCGCTAGCACCAGGAACCTGAACGACCTCCTTGGACTGAGTGTGATTCCACCGCCGGGTAACAACAGTAGCCTGCGATCCGCGCTGCCCTGGTGCCCAGACACACTCCCAGTAACCGGCTGGGGCCGAAGACTGGGGCCGACGATACTGCAATTTTCTCCGGCCTTGTTCTCCAGCAGCCACTATCACCTCCGAGCCCTTGTGCGGCTCTTGTGGAGGTGCTTATCCTGGACGCCCTCGCCTTCTAGAATGATGTCACGTCGGTCGTCCGACGTCTCGAAAAGCAGCGGCCAGCGGCATCAGGTTCTCAGGGCACAAAGGCTAACTTCACATCCCCTAACATGCAGTCCACCGGCTAGTCGCGTCACAGTTAAGGTCGGGGTCAAAGAAGAAGAGAGAGAAAAAAGACCTTTCTCGGGCTTCTCCCGTCGCTCGACTGTGTTTGGAGTGTGAACTACCTCAGAGGCTCCGACTGCCCCAATCTGCGCCACTGCCGCCTCGTATTCCGGGCAAATCCTGCCCAACTTCCTACACCACCCGAGACACCGGCGCCTATAACATCACCCTCTGCAACGTCGACAATCAGCCACGCCCCGACAAGTTCATCCGCTGACGGCGAATTGAGCATTCATGGGCTGTAGTTGATTGTGTCAACTACTGCCAGCCCTCGAGTTCATATGCCTAGATTCGCGTTTGGCAAGCGGAAGTCAACCGCAGAGAGCGAAAATGACATAGCAGCACCTTCATTTCGCGTTCTAGACCGTTCCGAAGTGGCTGAAGGCAACGGCAAGTCATTTGACGGCGGCGTGAGATTGTCAGCAAAAACCCATACTCTCCCCAAAACAACAGTGTCGGACATCTCGGTGGAAGACAACATCTTCGCGGATTTCAAGCCCAAGAACCGGTATGTTTTTTATCGCTTTCAACCCAACTCCACTGGGCCTGCGGCTGCTCCGGCAGCACTTGCCACAGTAGCTGCCTTTTCAATTTCCCACACGGACTGCCAATTTAAGTTTACGGTGTCTCAACTTGAGTCCATACCCGGTCCAGAATTTAATCGAAATGGGGCCTGGGTGGATACGGGGCTGACTCTTTCACTAGTGGCAGCGGGTCGTCCAACACTACCAAGACCAACTCGACCGACAACTCTTCTCGACACAGCGCTGCATCCACCGCTCCGTCTTCTGCAGACTTGAATGGTCAAGACGACTGGAGGTTGCCCAACAAAAGATCTCTGACAGACGCCCCTCAGCAGTCTCCCTTGACCAAACCGGGTCCGTCGGGTTTCCTCAAGTCTGCCGGACGATCGTGGTCTTTTGGTGCTTCTAAGAAACAATTGCCCGCCGTACCCGCTGGTGACGAAGACGTGCCGATCACTCCTGCAGTGCCCGAACAGTATAAGAGTGGTAGGGCTAGGGCGACGACCGGCTCGACCGACGCCACGGTCACTCCCCCAAAGGTAGACCAGGATATCGGCTTCGACCTCGGTGGTAGTTTCAGCAAAATGCTACTCGGGTTTGACAAGAGATCTAGCGTCATGACACTAAAAGACGAGAACGGGCGACAGGTTCTACAGCCTCCGGCTCCCACCGGCGGGCGTCTAAATGCACCTTCGCCTATCCATATCGACCACACCTCCAAAGTCGAGCCACCCCCGCATTCCTGGGCCAGCCACCACTCCAACGAGAATCTCCTCACGGGAAGCCCCCGTATCCCATCACCAGCAAAAGAAAACACACCTCCCCCAGTCCCAGCACACGGGGAGCCTCAGTCAAGACCTAGGGGTCCTGGTCATTCCAGCTCTGAGAACCTCCTCAAGAGGACTAGCGCGATCTTTAGCGGGAGGAGAAAGTCGATCAGCAATGCTCTGGAAACAAGCGAGGGAGACGATTTGAACACCTCCCTTCTTGCTGTCAATCGGTTTATGTCGGATGCCAACAGCAGAAGCCAGACTCCGGTCGAGGTTGTCGGCGGGCGTTACAGAAGGAACGAGGACACGTCTGGGCCTGGTTACCGAGTTGTGTCTCCCCCGGCGGTGCCTTCCAAGTTGGACACGGTAGACGACGACGATAACATGTTCGACAATGTTCCCCTGAATTCTGAAAGATTCAGTACCCCGCGGCAGCCAGCGCAGAAGCCGGCCCCGAAGCAGGCCGAGACGCCAGCTAAGAACAAGACAATGACGGCCTCCGAATTCGAGCAATACCGAAAGGACAAGGAGGTCGAGGAGAGGCGGGCAGAGGTGGACAAGGCCAAAGAAGAGACCCATGACGACGAGGACGAGGACGAGATCAACTATGATGACGACGAGGATGAGGCAGAGAAGTCCAAGCAACTCGCAAAGCAACGAAGAAAGCAGGAGGCACACATGACCGTCTACCGCCAACAAATGATGAAGGTCACCGGCGAGTCTCCTGATGCGGGTCCTTCGCGGCCAAGCATGCCAATGTCTTTGAGCACGCCGAACCTCGTGGTCCCGGAAGCATCAAGGAACTCCTCGTCAGAAGTCTCGGAGGATGACGAGGAAGTGCCCCTGGCTATTCTAGCCGCCCACGGGTTTCCCAACAAGAACCGACCTCCCACGCGGCTTACGACCATGATGTCAAACCCGAACCTGCGACAGGCTGCTCAACCAAGCTTCCAACGACCTGGCTCTGCTGCAGGACACAATGCGACGGCCAGCGGGTCCCTGCCTCCTTTTGCCAGGGGTCTTCCACAGGACCCCTACGGGTTGGTCAACGCCCCGCCCAGGGAGAGTTTTGCATTGGGCGGGGGCGCCCCAGCAGGCCATAACTCGCCTGTGCCACCCGGTGGTCTCGTCGGTGTCATTGCAAACGAGGAGCGGTCGCGAGCTATGAGGCGTGGAACCCCTCAGGTCGCTCAGATGGATAATTACCAGGCCATGCCGCAAGCAGGCCCGGGCGGATTTGATCCCGTGCAGGGCATCCCCCAACAGATGATGTATCCTCAGCAACCAGTCATGCCGATGCTGTCGCCCAACGAGCAGGCGCAATTACAGCTGAATCAGCAGATGTCCCAGTTTATGCAGATGCAGATGCAGTTCATGCAGATGATGGCCGGCAACAACAACAACAACAACAACTACGGCAATGGACCACCTCGGTCCGCCGGCCACATGGGCAGCAATTCAATGGGCACAGTCCAGGGGATGGGCGGCCCTGGCATGGGCATGGGCATGGGCATGGGGATGCCCATGGGCATGGACATGAACACAGGGGCACGCGGCTCATATTTGGAGACACCGATGATGGACCAGTCTATGGGTGAATTGCACGGCCGGACCATGAGCATGGTCCAGCCGAGCTCCTCCTCCTGGCTCCAGGCCCCTCAGCCCGGTTATGCAGGATCGATTCGTCAGCAGGGCAACGGTTACACACCATCTATTGCGCCATCCGAGCGTAGCAACGTTGGCCTCCCTGGCCGATACCGCCCTGTTTCGCAGATGCCGGCTCCAGGCCCCGCAATCACGCCTGACCACACCCGACAGTCGTCCATGATGGGCTCAACTCTCAGCCCTTATAGTGATGCGCAGACGCTGCGACCCATCGGGGCGACGTCGCCGAAGAAGTCGGATGCCGGGAAGTCATCAGCAGGCGAAGATGCGGACGACGATGATGAGGAGGGTTGGGCGGCTATGAAGGCCAAGAGAGACAAGAAGAAGTCTTCTTGGAAAACGAGGAAGACCCTGGCGCCCGGTGGCCTTGACATTGGCTCTCTTATCACGTGAATGGAGCATTTGGGTGTTGAAAAAAGACAAGTCGTTTGGTGGTGAAATTGGGGGAGGGGAGCATGATTTGGGTAATCTCAACCGGCGAAGCATTCTGGCAGCATAACTTTTCACGGCATCCAAAACACCTCCTACAGCATTTGACAGTCATTTACTCATCGTTCATCTCACCATTTGGGGCGAAGTGACCCGGAAGGAGGAGGGCAAATTGTGTGTGTGTGCCTATGTACGTGTATATTTCGGCACATGGGGGCTTGCAAACTTGATACATAGGCGTTGCAGTTTGGGTAGCTAAGATGTACTTAGGCAGGGCGGGTCGCAACTCGGGAACGAGATTATGATAGACATCCCTTCCGTAGGGATTAATTCTAATGTTGGGCATCGACTAGACTCTCTGGACCCTGTGCTCCGCCGTGCTAAGCCTTCTCTGCCTTTGTCTCCATGCCATCGACGCGAACCACTTGCGCATCCCTATATTTAGTGTCGTCTCCCTGACTATACCCATATCACCCCCACCATTACCTGAATATGTCCGGATCTAGTGACTGTCTTGAATAGTGGGGATGCCTGGGCAGCCAGGGGGCCGAGAACCCGTTGAAGAGCATACCACAATACAAATGCGTAATCAACATACCCACAATATCACAGCCAGTCCGCAGCTAGGGTGAATCATTCAGTCTATTCATCTTGATCGAATCATTACATCCTAGAAGGTATGGCAGGTGCATGCTGATATCTCTCGCAGCCTATCCAATGGCTTGCAAGATCAGACCTAGGTACCTAGGTAGTTTCCGGCTGGCGCATGTCCATTTCCCGACAAGCATGCCTCCCTCTGCTGGGCAAGCTTCAGGAAGCGGATGATGCTACCGATCGCCGCGCCTACGGCTGAACCGCCACCGTAGATTGCAGGTGCAAGGTTTGTGTAGGCATTTTGCCCCCCCCCCCCCCATCGGTTTGCCGTAGTTGCCCTCTCCGTGATAGACTTCATTCAACCCACCCTCGACGCTCCTACCTGGTGGCGCCTATCCCTCCGCACATGTCCCATCCGGCCCCTACGACGACAGCTTGCCGCTAGCCCAGCCCTTGCGCTTGCCGCCCATCTCGACGGCGGCGAGCCCCCAGTCCTCACCGTGGTTGTGGCTGCCGCTGGCGATGCCGGCGCGGGCCTTTGCCTGGTCCTCGCTGAGGACGGTCAACACGCCGAAAATGACGGGGACGCCCGTGTCAAGCCCGACGCGCATCAGGCCGTGCGAGACGGAGTCGGCGATGTACTCGAAGTGCATGGTCTCGCCCTTGATCAGGACGCCAATGGCGATGATGGCGTCGAAGGCCGTCGACAGCGTGGCGCCCTTGCCTGCGCCCGTCGAGGACAGGGAGGCGAGGTCCGTCGTGGACCCGCCGAGGAGGTCGCCGGCGCTGGCGGTTGACGAGGAGGAGGATTGGATCTGGGAGGCGGCGTACATCCTGAGTGGTTTGCGGGATGGTTCAGCACACGGTACGGGTAATTTATGGAGGGGTGGGTGCCTGTCTGCGGCCTGGTGGGGGGGGAGCTGCGTCATTGACGGACGGGAGAAATGGGATGGGACGAGCCCATTGGAGCAGCTCTTGGAGACAGGTAGGGACGAATGGCTCACCGCTGGACGCCAATTGGCAGCTCCCAGGACCCCGGGACGGACTCGACGATGATGTTGCTCTCCTGCACGCCGCAGGCCAGCAGCTTCGCCTTGGTGCCCTCCAGGAGGGGGTCGATGATCTCGGCGTTCCAGCGGGCGTGGACAATGCCGATCCGCAGGCCGGAGCCGTCGTGCTGTTCTGGGGTTGGGCCCTTCATGTTGAAGGTGTGTAACCAAAGGCTGCGTGTTAATTGTTTGTGGATGGAAGAGGGTCTAGGCTCTGGGGGTGGGAGCTGTTGATTCCGTTTCGTCAAGCTGCTTGCCCGGCTCGGTAGACTGCATATGTAGTTCGGGTAGCTGAAGAAGGGGGAGGGTCCAAATGGCGACCCCGCGGCTTTGCAGGGTGGGGGCCGGGACCTGGAACGTCCAGGATTATGTAAGCCACCATGTTGAACATGTGCTCGATCCTTATTTGGACCTCACTCGAGTGTCTAATCGTAAACATCCCCTTTTAAGATGACTGTTCCTGTTCAAGGTCGTAGTATTTCACGATTTTATGGGATTTGCACGCAACTCTATCCCGGACGGCAGATACAATTCACAACGAGCAGCCTTACCCGACCTCCACGCCGCCTTCCCCCAAGCTCCGACCGACCGTGTCTTGGTGTGTTTAATTGTGCTGGTCGAACCGCCGAGAGCTTCTCTGGCCGAGTGACGCTGCCCTGTGAAATTGTCTGAGCGCTCTGTCACGGGAAACAGTGCTTTCTCGTGTTCTCCGTCTGCTGCTCTCAGCCTGGTGAACTTTTGGGCTTGACGGCGTCGACGAGTTGGTGCCGGAACACAGTCTGGTTGCTTGTCCGTCAGGCGCTTACGATATGTGCTTCTTACTCATTTCAGCTTAGAGTAGCTGTGAGGCCTCGTACTCTCAACCTGCCACACTGTAGCAGGTGGTTGCAGCGTGCTCATTAATGTTCAGAGGCCCGAGGATGGTCTGTGTTGGAGGGCCACCGGTCTAGTGTTGCTCTATATCGAATGGAGCCTGCCCAACACAGAATAGGCTTTTCTATAGCATCAAGCGTTGCAAACTGGACTTCGAGCGACACGCCTCGGCCAACACGCCGCTGCTGTCCGTTGAGAGTTCATTCAGACTTGTCCGAACCAAGACCCAGACGAAGCTCCTTAGGGATGATGGCAACCTCGTATAGACGTTCGCATGCCTTTGACCTGCTACATAAAGACTCGTGTGTAGCAGTGACGTTCCATCCTAGGTCTTCTCCTTTTTCACAACATAAGCCTGAGTCAAAACAATCCTAGCTTTGTTAAGATTAAACCTGGACACACATCAAACATGGGTGCTTACACCACGGACTCCGATTCGGAGGATTTTTGCGAGAAGACGCAGACGACAACCGCCCCCAAGCAGTCATACTGCCCATTCGTCTTGATCAGGCAGTATCGCAAGGACCGTCAAGAGAAACGAGACCAGGAGCGCCGCACGAAAATTGAGAATATTCGTGAGCAGGTCAACAAGAGTCGCAAGAATCTCAAGAATAACCAGGAGACCCCTTGGCGGCGTGCGACCTCCACGGAACAGAGGCGTGAGGTCTTTGAACATGGAGTGGAAGCTGGCTCGTTCCGCATTTATGGCTGCACATACAAGAAAGGTCGGAAGTGCAAGCTTACGTGGACGTCGGTCAGAGGGGGGTATAGCTCGAGTGTGATACATGACCTGCGCACTGTACAGGGCCGCGATGAGGCTTTCAAATGGTGGGACGAGTCTCATGCACGTGAGAGCAAGGCCATCACTCGTTCCGTGTCAAGGTGCGATTCCTGGGAGGCGCGCTACCTCGAATACATCAAGAATCATGATTCCCATCTGCGGGACTTGCTTCTCAAGGGTGACCCAACCAGGTGGTCACGCGTCAAGGTCGAAATTCTTTTTGACTGATTGACATGGTCATCACTACCTAGGTACCTACCTAGGTAGGCAGGGCACAGCAGGATCTTGGCGAGGCCTGTTATTCGGGAGGGAGGAAGGAGCCAGCTTGGGGTTTTGGGCGTTGGCTGCGCGGCGTCCTTCGTCTGCCTTTCACCACCATCAAAAGAATGGATCGACTGTTACAAGGAGAATATGTTGAACATGAAGTATGTTAGATGCTGTTTCTCATAAAATCCATGAGATATTGTTGCTCAAAACGAGCTCCCTGACCCTTTCTTCACTATGGTCGACTCACACCGTAGCTTCCTCTTGTGTTTGGCGACCCGGACCATGTTACTGAAAGATGGCCTTCCTTCCTAGATTTTCGTAACTACCTAGGTAGGTACCTAGGTAGGTATCCAGACATTGATTTAGCTTCTCCAACTATCGTATGGATTTGCGATCCTACAGGGTTCTACTTTTTATCATCCGTCCGTATTGATCAAGTCACACTCCCTAGGCCTTGCAACGTGTCGCGACGCCCCCGTCAAGCAATTTTGAAGACCATCTTAAGATGCGCATCATTCCCCTTCCAGAGAAAACGGTCCGTCTTCTGGGCTCTGCGGCGGCCGTTTCCTCACCAGTTGACGTGATCAAAGAGCTCCTGGACAACGCTCTTGACGCGGAAGCCAACTCTGTCGAGATACTGGTTTCACCAAACCTTATTGACAGGATCCAGGTCAGGGACAATGGGCACGGAATTCAAGAAGAGGACTTTAAATCACTCGGCTGCGTGGGCCATACGAGTAAGCTGCACTCCTTCGAAGAGCTACAGGCCCTTGGGGTGAAGACGCTTGGTTTCCGGGGTCAGGCACTGGCCAGCACGAACTCTCTGGGCCGCATCACCGTCGTCACCAGGTGTATCGGAGACTCGACAGCTATGAAACTAACTATATGTGCCGGTGTTGGCGGAATTGAGAGCCAGCAGCGGGTCTCTGCCCCAGTTGGCACGACTGTGACCGTGACGGGGCTCTTCAAATTCATTCCGGTCAGGGAACAAGTTGCTGAGAAGGACGCACAAAAGAATCTCGCCAAAGTCAAGCATCTGTTTCAGGCTTATGCTCTGGCTAGGCCGCTGGTTCGCCTTTCCCTCAAAGTAGTGGGAGGAGATATCAAGCAGAATTGGTCTTACTCGCCACGCCCTGGGGCCGGCGTCAGAGAGGCTGTTGTTCAGGTATTCGGGGCTGGCGTCGTGGCGGAATGCGTCTTCAGAACAGAGTCCTACAAGGCAGATTCACCTACAGGGAAAGACGCCCACGAAAAGACACAGATTATCATCGAGGCAGTCTTACCCAAGCCAGATGCAGACCTGTCAAAGCTGTCCAAGGGTTCCTTCGTATCTGTCGACTCCCGTCCCGTTTCGACCTCGCACGGCACCATGAAGAAATCGATGTCAATACTCAAGGCGCACTTCAAGACATCTTTGGCTGTGGATGCTGAAGACAGAAGATTGACCGATCTATTCACCTGCGTCAACGTCAAGTGTTCCCCCGGTTCTTATGATCCCAATGTCGAGCCATCGAAGAGCCAAGTCCTTTTCGTGGACGAGTCTCAGCTAGTCGGCCTATTCGAGGGACTTTGCTCGAACACGTACCAGAATCTACGGGCTGTGGACGCTTTCGCAACGATCGAAAGAAGGCCACTTGCAAGAGATACTCAGACGCAAACACCGCCGCCAAGCAGTGATGGACCCCATCATTGCCACAAGCCATTCACATCGCACCTTGATGAGCTGCCCTACGTTGAGCACATTCGTCAGCCCAGAACACCTGAAGCACTTAGTCCAAATATTTCCCTGCGAGGTCCTTTGGATGTATGTGCCGTCCCGTCTCAGCAAGCGTGTCGTCTTCGAGCGCCAGAGACTCAGACGAAGGCCAGTCTTCAAACATTGCTGTTACATGAGTCCGGGAACAGTGTTCCGGATCCAACAAACCCATCTAATAGGCCAGGTCGCAAGAGGAAGTTCGTTGTGAACATGTCAACGGACCCGAACCTATCATCAGACGAAGAAGCCGAGACTAACGGCCTCGGTTCCTACGACTTGCAGGAGACGTTTCCATCGCACGAAGGGCCAAGCGACAGCCACAAAGAAGCCTTGAACCCCTGGACTATCGCAAGATTGACTGCACCTGCTCGGCAGATAACCGCTGATGATGTCACGGAAGCCAGCGCCGGTCGACATGTTGTGCGTACAGAAGAGCATTATGGATTTTCCGCACCTGTCGAACCATTCGAGGAGGAATTGCCGATCCTGCAGCCACAGATGAACGCACCCAGGGACCTGGATACACCTCGCGTGAAGAGATTTTCAACATCGCATATCGGTCATGTTCAAGCCCCCAATATCACATATGCTGGCCCGCCGAATTCTCGATATCCACAGACAAGTTCTCGAGGAACAATTCATGAGCCGCCTCAGTCACTTCCGCCCGCGGACCGATCGACCGAAAGACGCCAGCTGCCCGATTACAGGCCACACAGCGATACAGCCGCTGACAAAATCGATCGAGATGGGCTGTTTCAGACCACATTATCCTTTGACGAGTCACGAGAGTCCCAGCACGATGACCCAGCCCAGGCGCAGCTTCGCATCGACGACATCCCGACGCGAATGCGGCAAAACCCCCCATTCCGGAAACCTAGAAGAGTCAACAAACGTGATCAGGGTCACAGCGAGCGCGAAGATCATTCAATTGAACAGCGAAACGCCGAGAAGATCGCGAATGTCGCCATGACAGACCACCGCTTGGCGTCATCTACACTACCGGATCTCCGTCCTGTGGCCCTTGGAGACGGCCATGGCGCCCATCTGATGACTGAACAACAGGCAGCCGGGATCAGCACGTTTGATGGGGATTCTAGACAGTACCTGATACGAAGGCAGCGCTCAGAGGCGGCACATCGGAGAGAGGGCCGGCAGTCCATCAAAAGGACGAAAACTGACAAGTTGCCCCTAGAGACAATTCCTTCCGGCAATGGAACAGGACAGCTCGTATTGTACCTGAGCCACGAGACAGCCCAGACCTGCATTGCGTCGAAAAGAACGGCCTCTTTGACTGCTTACCGCGAGGGAGTGCGCTTCGGCGACACGATGAGCTTGGAGGATGTGAACGACATCCAGTCTAAACTGCAGACCGTGGTTGCAAGCTGGACAGAGAAGACCTTTGGGGAGAAAGCAGAGATCGAAATCGATCTACGGAAGGCAGTGAAGAGAACTGTGGCCGCTTAGCCGTTGTTGCTCCGACGTGTGAACATTTACATTTAGGGAGTTTGTTCAGATCATTTGCTGGGGAACATGAGAGCATGCTGCCAACTAAGCCCGGCCGGCATTCCATTGATATTCTGTGGCTAGATTGGGATGAGGCTATGACCCAAAGCACTTGCTATTGACTGTTGTTGATTTCGGGCTAATTGTGAGTGACCGAGGGCATCGGTGGATCGCCGAAACAGAGAGGCTCACTGTACACGGCCGATGCATGCACCTCATGGCCACACGGGATGTAGCTGCAAGCAATTGGTGGTTTCCAATGGCAGGATCTGATGATCGCCGTTGCGATCTGGAATCTGGGTGCATACCGCTTTTCTTGTGAGGCCACTTGACCAGTGTCGCTGCCAAGTTTTGTGCATTTGGTGCCTTTTTTGTGTTTTCGAGACAGTGCTATTGGACAGGAGAGAACCTCGTATTTGGAGCTGTGATGGCTGACAGCCCGGGACGAGGGTACGAGCGTACTGTGTAAAGATGGGCCGGAAGCGAGTGGAGGAGCGGGCACCCAGCCCAACTCTCGACGCCAGTGGGGATTTCTTTCCCTTTTTTTTTGTTTTGGCTGACGAAGTCAAAAGACAACCGATTGATCGGCAGCAAGCGAGGGGACACTCCCATTCTGGTCCCCAATGACAAGAGATTCCCACAGGCAGACAGGTTACCCTGCCCGCGAGTTGGCCGGGGACCCGCTCGCCCACACTGCCGCAACGGCCCTGAGACTTTCTGGTGGCCAGAGAGGAAAGGGATCGTCATGGTGCGGCCGTGCAGCCGGTGACGCAGGGCCACGGCTTGGCGCGCCCGGAGCGGTGGTGGATACCCATACCCTACGGATAATATGGGGCCACCCAGGGCAAGGGCGGGATTCCGACCGTCCGTATCTCTGTCGGCCTGTCTTGTATGCTCAAAATAGTAGTGCCTTGGTCGTGATGGGCGCCCGGAGATGACCCCTTCTCTCTTTGGGTGTTAGCCGTTAGCCGGCCCCGTTGTGATCGGGACGTCCAGCACGGGCATACCGCCAGACCGTAAGCACAGGTAACGCTGAGGACAGTGGCCTCGGTGACGGTGGGGGCGGGGGGAAGCCACCCGAGGAGCTGGTTCGTCCTTGTCTGTCGCTGAGGCCTCTGGGGCCGGGCTCTGTGGCGCACGGAGATTCCTTTGGCATGGTCAATTCTCGTTCCTGTTCGGCAATTGCATACTATGTACAGGTCTCACACGGTAGGCAGATTTCTAATGCGGGTGGTAAAAAATAAGTGCAACGTGGTAGCGGTAGTGCAACGGGGCGTGGTTCCGACCGACATACATGTGTGGTGACAATGGCGACTGTGGTGGTGACAAGATGCTGTGTTTCTTTCCCGGGCCAGGGTTGAAGTTGGCAGTGTGGGCCTGTCTATCTTGTTGTCAATCTTGTTGTCAATGGCAGTGCTGGGGCTTCGGTGACGGGGTCGTGGAACAGCCAGGGAAGCTCATTTCCCGCGCAAATAAGGTTGACTTCCGGGGCCCCCTGCAGTGACAGGGACAGTGGCAGCAGTGATTTGAAGACTCAAGGCATCGTATCGCGTGGGAGGAGTAGCCTCCTTGCCTCCCCAATACTGTGCAATAAATGCAGTGTATGGCGGGGATCGGGTGGTGGTGCTGCAAGACGGGGCACCATGGATTCCATCGTACCACAGTATGGGACATTTGCGCAGCGGATCCCAGGCTTACTGACCCGGCGCCATGTCATTCGCCATGTCGTTCCGTTCCTTGGGCGGCGCATTGCTGCTGCCTTGCCTTGCCCTGCCTCGCCCATGCCCTTGCCCCATGCTGTGTTATGATATGCCTCTGCTTCCGGATTGCAGGTATTGAGAGGCAGACAGACAGAGAGACAGACAGACGCCCGTGGGCCACAGGCAACAGCCTGGCCAAAACAAAAGCACAACAAAGCACACAGCACAACTCCTGTTGCCCGTCCGGGACGCCAAGCTCGATTCGATCCATTCAGGGCCACCCACACAGCTGCTACATGCAGGCAAGCTCCTGGCACGAGGCCCCGCCCCGTTCCCCTACTGCGCAGCCAGGCGGGCCCAAGACTGCAATCTGGAATCGTCCCAATTCTTCGACCGGGGGCGCAACACCACCACCGTCCCACCGTACAAGACGCACTCGGCCGCACACGCACACAGACACTCACACACACACACACACACCCCTTACCGCAGACACCATCTCCATCCAAAAACCCACCTGCCAACTCACCACGTCATTGCCCAGGCAGCCCTCGACAGGAACACACACCTACCTGGCTGAACGACGCCGTTTCAGACAAGCAGACAAGAAAAACATCCCACGCCTTTTCCTCCCCAATCGCCCTCCGAACCACTCTCGCCCCGCCAGACCCGCAACACAGCCAATCCGCCATCCGCCTATCCCGTCGCGTCCTTGTCTTGTGCTTGGAACCCCGAACCTCGACTGCCCTCCAGATACACCCACGCCGACCCCGTCCCGGCTCGACCAGTTTGCTGCAAACTGCGCCAGTTGCCTCTGCCAGCCCCAGCCCACGGCTCAAGCCCCAGCCCCGCGCTGCTCTCGCCCATCAGACACACGAGCCCAGTGCAACCGCTCTCCCAAGATGTTCATTATCTGACACGCCTGCTCGCTTTCCTCTTCGTCTCGTCGCGATCCCAGACTTCCGGCTCCTCCACTCGTTCCGCGCCAATCATGCGAGCACTCGATGCACCCTGCGACGATGACCCCACAAGGCAACGATCCTCCCAGCCGCGGCCGGCCACTCGCTGGACCGATGTAGATGCGGTTGTTTACCACAAGAGGAGGAAACCACATCCGAGGCCTGGATCCCATCTCCAAGATCCTGCGCCGATGCATGCCGGCCCAGGCAACACCACCACGGCGCGCTACCCCCGGCGACAATCGAGCAGGGTCACAAATCCCAGCTTGCGCTCCCTCGTGTTTCTGTCGCTCTTGTCGCAGCCTGCCGCTGCCGTTCTGCTGAACAAATTCGACAACTGTCTGGAGGAATCGATCAAGGACAGCAACCCTCGCGAGCTGCAATGGATTCCCTTGTACGTGGGCGCGACCTTCGATACCAAGGACAAGAGCCACAACCTCAGGGTCACCGTGTGGGGAAACGTCACGGGCGCCTACAACCCGACTATGAGCCCGCCATTACCTCCCTGGAATAGCGACGATTGGAACAATCCGAACATCACAAATGGCAAGATCGTGGCCAACCCTTTCCCGGACAGTGCGAACCCCCGCCTCACCACATTGCACAGCAAGATCAACGTCGTGACGTACGAGCCATACAGGGCCGATTTCGACTTCTGCAAGGACGCCTTGACCAACTCGTCGTGCCCCTTGGGCCCCGTCTTCAACAACGAAACGGCAATAGACCCTCTTACTGGTCTTGCTGGCCTGCCGTCCATCACCATGTCCAAGGACTTCTATTCGAGCTACGCTTTCACCTCGTTCTCGCCCACTTTCTCCATAATATATGGCGACGATGCGCGGACAACTGTTGGCTGCATCTCCGCGACCATAACTCCGGATCTCGGCAAGCTGACCTGGATGTTGAAGTTCCTACCCCTGATGGTCCTCCTCTCGGTCGGGTTTGCTACTGTCTTTGCCAGCATCTACAGCCCTTGGGGGACGACGGATATCTTTCACTGGAGCTCAAACTTTGGGAGACACAATGATCTCCTCCGCTTGGTGACCCCAGGATTCGGGGACTGCCTACAATACATCCAGTTCGTGGCTCTGACTGGCGGCCTCACCCTGAATTATCCCGGATTCTTCCAGCCCATCGTCAGTCAGGCGTCATGGTCTGCGCTCATGTTCAACGAGAGCTTTGTGAGCAAAGACCCAGGATGGCAGAGCTTGAGGGATGGCATTTACTTCACCAATGGTAGCTATGGCCTCCAGGATCTCGGCCAGCTGGTCGGCATGGGAAACGTGGAGGACATCTGGGCAGGCATGATGGTTTGGTTGATGGGCATCATAGCCGGCGTGGCAGTCATCACTCAGCTGGGGTTTGCCGTGCAATGGGTCTACCGCTCCGTCAAGAACGTATCTGAGGAAGACCTTCGCAACAAGAACCTCCCCTTCACCGTCGGCAACGTTGTCAGGATCCTCTTCAACTTCTTCCTGCTACCTCTCGTCGCATTGTCCATGTTTCAACTCGTGGTTGCCTCACAGTCACCGGCGTACACAGTAGCGCTCGCGGTCCTGACCATCGTCTTGCTGCTCGTCTTTGCCGGTTGGCTTCTGCGCCTCATCACGACGACCAAACCGCGGTCGGTCCTGTTCGACGATCTCCCCACCGTCCTTCTTTACGGACCTCTCTACAACACATACTCCGACGAAGCTGCGGCATTCGCACTGATCCCTGTCCTGTTGACGTTTATCAGAGGTGTCGGTATTGGTGCCGTACAACCTGCGGGCATTGCACAGATCATTATTTTGGCAATCTGCGAGGTTGTGCAGGTGATCACGCTGCATGCCTTCAAGCCATTTTCTTCACCGACGTCGATGAATGCGTACCACACTCTCTTCGCCGTGCTACGGTTTACAGTAATTCTTCTCATGACCGCATTCATCCCACAACTTGGGGTCACGGACGGTCCAAAGGGGTGGATAGGATACGTCATCCTCGTAATACACAGTGGAGTACTGGTTCTATGCTTTATGCTCAACGCTCTGCAGACCATCATCGAGGTTATTGCGAGGCTACTGGGTGCAGGGGGGGACGACAACAAGGGTCTGTCGCAAGGCCCGTTGTCGAGGATCTTTGGCGCGCGGCAGCTTTCCAGGCGAACCTCGAGACGTGGTGGTCCGTCCAGACAGAGTCAATTGTCCAGCACCGCAATGCTGAGTGCAAAAGACCCAGTCCATGCAGGATATATTGCACCAAGCGGCCGTCTTCGAAGCGAGTCAGCTGGTAGTGTCGGGGTGATGCTCAACGGCCGGCCTCAGAGAAGCTCATCCGCCCTTGACGCCACGAGCTTCGATAACTCGATGCCGCCTTCTCGTCTGGACGGCGGAACGTCCTTCGCGCCTTCGACACCTGGCGAAGCCAGCACATACTCTTTCCTCCCATCTCCCGTGGTTGGGCAGCAGACCCGACACTCGGTGCCGCCGAACGCACTGATCACAGACAGCCCGGGCGACACGTTTTACCGGCCCCCGAGAAAGCGAGGGAGGACACTTGAAAACCAATCATCACATTCAAGAGCCCGTGGATCTTGGGGGACTAGTGGCGAGTGGTCTCAAAGGCGGACGAGTCAAAGTGGTGTGGGCCCGCTCGACCCGGTCGATGCTGACCCTATCGACCGTGATCGTGACCGCGGGACACCTGCGACGTATTCTTTCCCCACGAGAACGGACTATGCCACTCGCGAAGTGGATTTCTATTACGGTGTGCAGCGGGGTTCGAGGCTTAATTCAGACGCGCCGCAGAGGAAACTGGGCACAGGGCCGGCAGACCCCACCGGAACGGTTGCCACCGCCACCGGCTGGTTCAAGAACATGTTCAGCGGCAAGAGAAAGGAGAAGGGCAAAGGCTTCGAGGTTGTGCGAAGCTCTCGGATGCCTCCGGCCATGCGGTCTGATCAAGCTTACGATGATACAGATCCTCCTGAAGGGACGCCGGTGGCGATGGGTGTGCTGAGGAAAGGGCCCATCGACTCGGATTCTGACGAGGGCGCGGTCAAGGACCGCGGCACCGCCGCACATGTTGATGAGCCTCCACCAAGCGCTCGTTTACTCAATGACGACGGTGTCAGCATAGAAGAAGACGTTGCTGATGAGCCGGGAGATTTGGTCACTTCTCGAAATGCACCAGTGCTGCCTGACGTGGATGCCGGTGGGAGTTTCCACGTACCAAGCCGCGCAGTCTCGAAAACCAGCCACATCTCGAGGCGGACCGATGCGGACGGAACGGTGCCTGATGTCCCCAGGAAAAGTTCCAGGCGCAAATCCGACCTGATAAGCGGGTTTAGCCTTGATCTGGAGTCGTCGCCAAACCGTGGACAACAGCAAGCAATGTCGTCACGCCTACCTTTCCATCCATTGTCGCGAGACGTGTCGGCAGATAAGAGGACGCCGTCGATATCGTCGCTTGGGGACGACGATGACACGCACCAACATTCCGGCGAGGATCGGCTGGGCACCGTGACCCATGGTAGTATCAACAGGTTCCCATCGGATTCAAGGGGCAAGATCGAGGGCAGCTCGGCTGAGTTTGTGGACCGGTAACAACGTGCGATGGAGATGCATACATTTTGAGAAACACATACTTATCACATCACACCTACATACATATCTACCACCCTGCGATTGCACACGCAGAACCAACCACGCCAGGGCTCGATCTGGCGCACATACATAATAAGCCATCGGACACATCTGTGCTTTTTGTTTTCTCCTTTTCTTTTCTTTTCTTTTCTTTTTCTTTTCTTGGATCACTGGCAAAGCGGGAGTTGGTTGGGTCGGGTCAAACACGGTCCGGGGCGCTGCTGCCAACATGCACGGAAGGCGGCAATAGACTGATTTTCTTGGGTAACCTCACTTATTTTGGGGGTTGGCTCGATTGCTAGCGATGGCGCATCAAAATTTAACCCTCGGGTGCTCTTCTCTTCCTGTGCTCTGTGTTGTACTTTTTGTTGGTGTGATGTCTCTAGCCAGCTTTTCTCTGTACGGTAATTTGGCGAGATACCTACCATGCGTGTACACTGGGATGATGGGTGCTGGTAGCAGCAAGAAGCCAAGGAAGATGTTTCCATCCACGCCTATCCCAATTTTTTGGTGACCTTTGTGATGCCAGACCGAACTCCATGAGTAAAGCCTTCGTCTGGGAATCATCTACGCAGGGTATCAATGTCTGTCACAGTGGCTGCTCGGGTATAGACATACACGTGCATAGTTGTACGGGAGAGGTGAGATTCGAAGCTGAAAATACATGATACCGAGGACATCTGATTCATGTATATTCCTCACTGACATTCCACGACCAGAAACATGGATAGGTAGTGTATAGACTGGAAATTCAGGTTGTTGGAAGACAGTAGTACAGCTTGACACATAATTCAGTCTACCTTTGGTGGTGTGAAAGTGGTTGGTTATTAAAATTTAGGTGCCTACGTATGCTTGATTCAGCGGGGAGAAGAGGTCAAGCATCCAGTCATTAATACCTAGGTAATAAATAGCCTGTGGGGACTTGAGGATGACATGGAGTCCCTAGCGTCCGCATCAAGATCAACCTCACACGGCCGCAGGCCCGTCACAATTCCCGCGCCTCTCTTCCATCCTACAATCTGGCCACTGCGACTTTGTACGTACTCAACGGAGGTTGTGCTGGTGGTCGGTCTACTTCTAATTTCTGCTGCCGAAGGCTGCGGCTACCGGAACCGCCTCAGCCCGGTCCGAATAGTCTCTCGCACACACACGTTCATTCATCCATCCCCCCATCCAATTTTCTGCAGTGCCAAGCCTGCGAGCGGAACGCACCCGTGAGAGATATAATACACCCACGTTCCTGGCCACTTTTGATCGAGGATTTCCTCACAGGAGAAGAAGGGTTTGCCGCATATTCTTCGCCTTGTAATGTGTACCTGAAGCAGGCGGCAACTGTACTTCCAGACTACGGGGGGCTAGGCTGGCCGTAGTCACAAGAGGCCACCGCGGTCTTCGTACACTTTAATCCAGCTCCAGAATTGTGTCCGCGGGACCAGGCTAATGGCATCTAGTGTCACCTGGCATATTTGTATCTTCCTCCAGCTGGCGGCGCGGCGTGCGGACTTGGGGAGGCCAGGGGCCAGTCTATGAGGACCTAGATAGATCGGTGGCTCACTACCTCGGGGACCAGCCCACACTGAGGGAGGGAGTTTGTGTCTGTGAGTTTGTAATTTCTATATTCTGGGCTCTTCTTTCGTCTCCCTCTCCCACACAGCCAGCCCATCTCGCTGTGAATCCGTCCATCTCGAAACAGACATCGCGACAAATATCCGGGTCGCACCTCTATCCACCACAAAACACACATCCAAACCAGAATACCCTTCTACTCCCACTCAAGGAGCCACAAGATGAAGACACCCGTGCTCATTGTCGTGTGCGCCTCAGCGGCGGTGCTCTGCACCCTTCCAGCCCTCTACATCTTCCTCGCATACCACACGCGCAAGGAGCGCAAGGGTTGGGTGGTCGACTACGACGAGGCCGTCAAAAGACTCGAGGCCGAGCAACAGCGCAACCCGCGGCCCAGGAGCCCCGCCATCCCCGGCGGCACAGACTCCTCAGCGGAACGGGGTAGGACTCTCGCGCGCGAGCCGGCACTCCCCGCCCCCGTGCACGACCCACGAGCGGCGCCTCCACGGCCCCTCAGGAGGAAGGGTCCTCTGCGACCCACCACGCCGCGCTCGAGGACGACGGCGACGACGAGCACGGGTAGCACTGGTGGCCGTCGCCGCAGCAGCGGCTCCTCCGAGAGGCGGAGAGGCGGAGACGGACAGACAGCCACCCAGATACCGAACCTCGAGTCCAACTGGATCTAGATCAGGAGTATCGCGGGCCTGGCTCGGCATGGCCCCTTCTGGCGAGAAGGAGGTGCCCCGCCCAGCCGCCCGAGTGCAAGCCGGGACACCAGACCACCGCGGCGACAACAGGTTGGCGCGGCAGCTGTTGAAGCCGAGGCGGCGCGCGCAGATCGAGGTGTGGTTGGATGAGACCGTGAGCGAGCAGGAGACGCAATGCTGCACAGCCGGGAGGGAGTTTGGCCACCGCTCGGACTCGCTCATGCCACAGCCCGCGGGTCAGCCCGGCGAGAGCCCCCGCTCGACTCCTGTGATAGAAGGCATCTGCCCCGTTTGCGGTCGGTCCTCGGGGGGCGAGGGAGGGCCGCCGCCACGACTGGCGGAGGGAAAAGTTAAGCATATGCTCCGCGGGATCATGGGGGCCATGGGCCAATTCAGGGCCAGGGATGCCGGCAAGGGTGGCAAGGGTGGCGGCGGCGGCAGCGACGAAGACGAAGACGACAAAAAGGTGCCCGGCCGAGCGGTGACGGCCATGTTCCTTGCCGAGGCCAGCGGCGACGACGACGACGACGACGGCTCCGTGGCCACCGTGTTTAGTTCGAGTGGCCGATTCGGCGGGGGGGAGGGCAAGGCGCTTGAGGAGCGGCTGGCGCGCTTGATGAGGGCCCAGAAGTTGCTAGAGAAAAGCCAAGGCAGGCGGGGATGAGGCCTGTTGCCCACGGATGTAATGTCGCGAACAATATAGCTTCTTTTTCATGGAACCGATGACTGCGGCCCTATAATTGTCGTGTGGTGGTCGCCCCCTCCATCACCATCCGATCCCGTACAATAATGATTGCCGCCAAGCGTGGCGACGCTGAATCTGAGCGCGCACAGTGCCCAGGGCGGTAAACTCGTTCTGCCGAAATCAATCTCGTGATTCTGGCTCTGCCCAAATCGGCCGAGGCATCAGCAGTTCGGTGTCTCAGCATCTCAAGGGCTTGGGAGATGGGAACTTGCCAGTGCCAGCAACGCGTGCCTTGCTGGGCTCTTTGCAGCCCGGACCTTACTCTCACCTAACGTCGTCTGCCTTGTGGTCGAGCTGTAGCCTGATCCAGTATCGTGAAAACATGGGGATGTCGCCATCATTCGGCAATTGACTGGAGCGGCGGGTTGACTTGATGACTGTTTTGATTTTTTGGGGGGTAATGGGGGGGGCTTTACATCTGTCTGTGGACCGATAAACATTGGGGGTAATTCCGAGACGACCTCTCTCTCTCTCAGCATGAAATAAGGCAAATGACGCATACAGGCGGAGATAAGGAAATCAACATAATCCATGAAAATCCCGGGTTGCGACTCTCTGAAAAGGGAGAAAACACCCAAAGGGAAGAGCGAGGAACAGCCATGTTGCTAGAACACAACGCCGAGCCCGTCAAGTGGTCAACCTCCCCCACGGGAGCCAGAACCAGAGGACCCAGAGTCCATGTCCTGCGTTCTCGCTACCCATCGCAACCAACTCCCAGGAAGAGTGACCCCGTTCGTGACCAATGCCATAAATCACATCCTCTCCGCCGTCCAGACTCCGCTTAGAGGGCGCCTTCCACCATCCTCCCGGCACGGACGCTCAGCTTCGGCAGGGAACATCACTTTTCGACTTTCAGCAGGCGCACAAGGGAATCGTGAGCGCCCGTTTAGGACTCGGGTGCGGGCTCCTCGGCCTTGGCCTCGGTCTTCTCCTCTGTGGGCTTCTCCTCCTTGGCCCCCTCGGTGGTGCCCGCGGCCTCGGCCTCGCCGTTGTCGGACGAGGTCCACAGGGTGAGGTTGTCCCGGAGAAGCTGCATGATAAGGGTGCTGTCCCGGTAGGACTCCTCGGACAGCGAGTCAAGCTCGGCAATGGCATCGTCGAATGCCTGCTTGGCGAGGTGGCAGGCACGGTCTGGGGAGTTCAGGATCTCGTAGTAGAACACAGAGAAGTTGAGGGCCAGTCCCAGGCGGATGGGGTGAGTGGGGGTCAGCTCGGTCTGGGCAACGTCGGTGGCGTTCTGCGGGCAGGGGTGTCAGTAGACCACGCATCTTTCGTCTCTCACGCGCAAATGAGCTCCCTCACCTTGTAGGCCTCGTGGGCAGCAGTGGCGGCGGTCTTGCGCTTCTCGCCGGAGGCGAACTCGGCAAGGTAACGGTGGTAGTCACCCTTCCTGTTTGCGGGGGGCCCGGGAGTCAGATACGGCCACGCTCAATGACGAGTCGGTCGGGGGCTTATCACTTACATCTTGTGGTAGAAGACCTTGGACTCGCCGGAGGCGGCGTTGGGGATAAGAGAGTCGTCCAGGACATCAAGGACATCCTGGCAGACCTTCTCGAGCTCCAGCTCGATCTTGGAACGGTACTCCTTGATGGTGGGGACGTGCTTCTCGGAGCCCTTGGACTCCTCCTTCTGCTCGATGGAGGAGATGATGCGCCAGGAGGCACGTCGGGTACCAACGACGTTCTTGTAGGCGACGGACAGCAGGTTGCGCTCGTCGACGGTCAGCTCACCGCCGAGCTTGGCGACCTCCTTCATGTAGGAGACCATCTCATCGTAACGCTCGGCCTGCTCGCACAGTCGGGCGAGGAAAGTCTTGCTGTTTGGGGATTCGGTCAGTTTTCCTTGTGGCGCGGACTTGGGCAGACATCAACCGAGTCGGGAAAAAACACACCTCTCACGCTAGAGATTGGGAGCCACGAGTTAGCGGTCTGCATGATGAGGACGAGGTAGGGAACGGAGACAAGCTCAAGATGTTCACAGATGGCAGCGGGCACAGAAGACGGGTGACGGGGAGCTTATCCCAGGCGGCAAGGCAAAGGCAAAGGAGCTGGGCGGGAGAGGCGGTTTGAAGAGCAAAGGGGGGAGAGTGGGGGTGGGCTTGGTTGCGGGTGCAGCAAGACCAGTCTGGCTACACGTACCTCGTTCGCCATGTTGTCGGATTTGGTTGACGGAAAGGATGAAGAGAGAGGGTTTAAAGAGAAGAAAGTCTGGTGGTGTGGAAAGGAAGAGGGAAGGTGGTTGGGACTGCTGGGTTGCAGGTCGAGAAGGCTGTTTACAAGTTGTCGTCGGTCGGTGATGTTGTTGTGTTGTGGGCAAAGTCGGTGTCTTGGGGTTGGGGGGCGAAAGGTGGGAAGAAAAAGCGGCAAGCCAGCAGGCCCAGGTAGGTTAGGTAGGTAGGCAGGGTAAGGCAGGCAGGCACGTCTGGGTGTGTCCTCCCCCCCCATCCCCCCCCCTCTGGTCTGGCCTGTCTGTCCTGTAATGGTCCTTGCTAGGTGGCAGTTCTGGCTGGCGCTCTCTGCTCCCCCCTCTGGATACTGGGTCTGGGTCTGGGTCAGGCCGGCAGGGCTGCGCGCGGGTAGGGCCACGCCCAATGGCAGGGCTCGCCGGCCAATGTACCCAGCAAAATCAGCCTTAGCCCAGGAGGGAGGCAGCGCAAAATTGATAGCGGGGAACATCCCAAAATTGAGCCACTCCACTGCAACCCGGTCTGGGTACACGCACACATGCCCTCGTCTCGTCCTCGCCATCTCTCACAGTCACCCTCCACCCTCACTTGCCCCAGCCTGGCTGGCATCCGGCCAACTGGCAGCACGCACGCACCCAGGTGTCGGGCTCCCTTTCCCAGCAGATGCCTGCTTGCCTGCTTGCCCTGCTTGCCCTGCTGGCCGGCTGGCTGGATGCCCAAGTGTGCGCTGTTACACCACATGATCTCTTCGGGTGGCCCACTGTCTACCACGCTTCTTCTCGAGACTACCTACGGACACCCAGGTATCTACTTACCTGGGCAGTGTGAAGGCACTAGGTATCTGGCAGCTATGAACAAGCTTGGAATAAGGCATTCTGACTCGGCAGGAGCCTGACGAGGCACGTCCGTCCTAGCCGAGCCTCGTCCTACCAGCCGTATATTATCTACATTACATTACATACATGACATTGCAGGCCTGTCGTGCTGTACAGATTACAGGTCTGTGTACGTGCCATGTGTGTCCCCGTGCTGTTGCTGTACAGTACCATGTGGCCGGTGCTGCTGTCGTTGACCACCGAGGCGTGGGAGCTATGCCCTGTCTTTTCGATCCCTCGTTTCCTCGTCCCATCCCAGCTGCCCAGTCTGCCCAGGTACCTAGGTCCCTAGGTACACGTGTAGTTAGTAGTACCTGGTGTACAACGTCGTAGCTGGCTTGCAATCGGTACCCAGCTCAGCTGGCTCTTGACCGTCTTGTGATCGACCTTGTCCATCCATCCAGTGGGCTCGTCCTCCCCGATCGGATTCTCCCTCTCTCCCCCCTGAGATGCCCCTTATAAATTGAAATCACGATAATTTGCCAGCAACCTCGTCACATTCCGCGCCCTAGGATTGTTTTTCATTTTAGTGAGCAATCCTGTCCCGTCCCGAGATAAGCTGCCCGAGAATGGCCTGCCCGCACGTGTGCGTGACAGTTTTATTGGGCTGGACCCTGGGCAACTCAAAACCTTGACCATTGAATTGCGGGCGAACCCAAGAGAACCGCCAGGAATGGAGGGGCCGGGCCTGAGGGGACGGGGCAGGAGGGGGGGTGGATGGGGGTGGGCGTCAAGAGTCAGGCAGGGGCCGTGTCTTGGGCGCACGCAGCCTCTGCCCTGCGAGCTGCAGCATGACGACAGACGACAGTCGCACAAGTAGCTTGTCTGAGCGCCGTCGAAACCCCTAGTTCCCCTTCCATGCGTCTCGGCCTGCTTCACCAGCCTTTTCACCGCAGCCCGGGCTGGGGAGTCCGTCCGTCGACACACGGTATCTACGGATAAACAGCTTTCTGCCTGAGAGACCAAAGTCACAAAGCCGAGCTGTGAACGAACAGACCTTCTCAAACAGCAAGGGCACCTGGCCAGGCACCTGGCCATATATGCCCCTCCCGAGCCTTGCCCCCCTCGGCATCCGGGTGACATCTGGCATCAGCAAAATGCTTGACCCGGCCAGCAATGTCAGGCTCATCGTCATGCGTCCGGAACCCGACGGGCTGAGCCGCGACACCCGTGGCCCCGGGGTCTTCCTTGGTGGCGTCTCGAACCTCGGAACGCCGAGCTGCGGATCGCCAATGGCAGCTAAGATGGGACCATGACATGCACCCAGGCGCTTCTACGGCCTCCCGGGGCTCACGTACCGCAGTCACTGTCACTTCCATCGGCCAGGTGTTTCTCGTGAATGTGTGAGCAATTGGTGGTGGGCTGAAGCCGTGCTCAGGTGTGGGCAAGTCTTTTACTAGGCACTCTGGCCAGCCCATACCCACCACCCACGAGTAAGTGCCACAACTCTATGCATCATACACAGCCTGGACACCACATGGTTCCGGTACTTTATCTACACAGTAAAGAACCTGGGAGCGAGAGGTGCAATGACAAGGCGGTGAAACACGTGCTGCCGAAATCTAGGCAGGTCAAATGAAACACGGGCATCCTACAGGATATCCTCCATAGGAAGACCTCCTGTGGGGACCCCCAAAAGCCACTTCCTACGCTCGTTCAGGAACGGGCGTGATTTTTAATAGACGTAAATTCTCACGCTATCGAGTCCAAACTATAGTTCATCTGGAGGTGAACTGACATTATACGGCGGCCGGCCCCAGTCGAAAGGGTCACCGCCGGGGACACAAAGACCAAGTCTCCAGAAATAGTCCCGATGGGCAACAAGTAGCTGCCAGAGCTTCAACCTCGATGGGACGCCAGTGAGCATGTCCAGCCTGCCCTCACCTCGTTTCTCTACACGGGGCACCTCATTCACAGCACCCGCTACCCGTGCCAGCACAGCGTTGTCACCACCTGCGATGCAAGCCGGGTCCTCGCCGCCGCGGCACAGCCTCAGATCCTCCACCGCAGGCGAGAGTTCAGACTTGGTGATATGGACCTCCCCAGCGTGCGGCCTGTACCCCCATTCGCTCAGCGGGAGCAGCGGCACCGGGTCGTCAACGTGCGTCACCCGCCGGTACACCCTCCGTTCCAGGTCAGGGTCGTAACCGTCGAGGCCGCCGAGATCAAAAACGCGGTCGACATAATCCACGAAGCCGGCGTTGCCGGTCTGCGGCTCCCCGAACGTCGTGACCACCAGGTCATCCCAGCCCAGCGCGGTCTTCAGCTCCAGGGCCGCCAGGAGCGCGACGGCACCTCCGAGGCTGTGGCCGACGAGGTGGATGGGGTAGTACGGGTGCCTGGACCGTACGTTTTTAAGCACCGGAAGCACCAGTTTGCGCGCCTGCGTCCACGATTCCAGGAAGCCCATATGAACGGTGCAGTTGTCGCACCTGCTGCCGGTCTCGTTCCTCCTCCCTCCGTCATCGGGATCCGGGTACGGCACGTACTCCTGGGGTACCGTGCTCAGGTCGATGACGGTGTTTGTGATGCTGTACGTCCCGCGGAAGGCCACGACGATGGCGCCCTCTTCTACTTGTTCTTTCTTCTCTCCAGGACCGGTGCTGTCTCCGTGATACTGCTTGGGGCCAGGCCCATGGTCCACGGCCACGTACCCGCAGCTGTCGCTCATGAGGACCCCGGTGTTCCAAGTCGACGCGAGCCGCAGCTCGGGGAACTCGTTGCAGCGCGAGGCGCACGAAAAGGGCGGGGAGATCCCCGTTGTCCCGACGCAGTATGTGATATCGACCAGGCGGGCGAGGCGCTCGAGCGAGGCGAAGAAGCCGGTGGAGACGCTACTGGCCCCTGCGTACCCATCGTCGCTCGAAGGGGAAGAGATTGGTCGCTGCTGGGGCTCTGGGTGGGGTTCGGCGGCGGACGAGCCGGCGAGGCTGGCCGGGTCGAATGCGAGGAAGGTAATTAGAGAGGTAAGGAGTTGCATCTTGTGATGGCGCTCTAGCCCAGTCTTGTGATTGTGGGCTTGCGGTCAGGTATTGGTCGGTCGAGCTCTACCGAAGTCTTCGACTTGGCAGATGTGTTTCCCTTACATCTTCAGGTATAAAATTTGGCAAGGGGGGGCAGAGAACTAAAGGAATGTATATTATATACTAGGAACGTGGTGTTCGTGACATTGGTAACAGGAATGGAAGACCTGGGAGGTCATCATGAGGAGAACCAGCGCGGTGTTGGTAGCATCAAGTGACCACATGACGTCGAGCGGCTGCAGCTGCGGCTGCTTGGGTTGTCTCGGAGGTCAAAAGTTCGGGGGTTAGGGGAAACGTGGTGTGGGCCAGAATCGCAAATTGAGACCCAACACATTGAGGCTATGGAATCTATGCGTCTAATCAAGGGGATTTTCCTAGGTCGGGCAACACTACAATAAAGTGTGCTTCAAATCCCCGGGCGGCGGCGTCGGAACATTTGAAGCCAGAGGGTACCTATTGTGCAGCCCAGCACAGCCTATTTTCCGACTGACGCCTTGTAACATTGCTTGCCAACAGCCTTGGATATCATACACCACACCCATTAAAGCGATGCTTGTTTCTTCTTTCAAATATTGTGCAACGGTTTATAAGGGCGTGTCAGAAACCTCAAGCCCGCCGGATCAGACGGGTAGGTCCCGGCCCACCACCTCCTCCGGGCTTTAAAGGCTCGATGCTGGTGAACTGGCCCTGGTATGTCGTTGAGTTGCTCACACACTCGACGCCTCCTCGATTGGCGGCATCCTTGCAGGTTAGACTGGGAATCCACGAACCAGAGGTATCGTATTGCACCCTGCATTCCTGTCAGAGGGGGCTAATTGTGGTGGGCGCACATCAAACTCACGAGCTGGTGGGGCATGCCAACTCAACCACGGTCAATTTGTTGCTCTGCCAGATAAAGTTGATCGCGGAGTTGTCACATGCATATCTAGAAGCGCCGCCTTCAGCGCCGAGATCTGCCGAGGTAGAATTCAGGTTGCAGGTGGTGGTGATATCCGTATCGGAATCGACATCTAATCTTTGGTCAATGACCTGCAACATCACCGGATATGGTGATAACCTCATAGTTCCCCAGATAGGAAGGAGCGCCAAGCACCATTACGTTGTCAAGTTGTGTGCGGAACATACAGCCAAAATTGACCTCAGTCTTGTTTGATGCGGTTGGAGTGAAAGTAGTGAAGTCCTGGATAGTGAAATATGCAGGGTATTCACAGTCCTGTGCCAGGTTCTCCTTTGGGATGGCGTTGGCGTAGAACAAACCAGCGAGGTTCTTTGTGGCCGCCGCCAGTGGGGCGAGGCAAGCGAGGGCCGCGGATCTCATCCGGATAGATCTTGTGGGGTTTGTCTAAAGGAGTTTATCCTAAGAGAGGTGATATGGGGAGTGAATCGAGCGGGAAGTGGTTCAAAAAGCGAGCGAAAGGAAGCGGGAGATGTTGACCCACGATGTGTACTGTAGACGTTTGTGTGGAAAGACAGTACGAGACCAGCCAGCCAAGACAAGAAGGACTGGGGAAACGACAAACAGAAGCTGATGCAGGTGCATCTGCCACTCCTGGATGAACCGTACCTAGGTACCTAGGTAGGTAGGTACCGTATTTGGCAGTGGCAATGGTACCTTGCGGATCTCCATTGCCGACCCTGCAGATCCCAAGCGGGTTGGGCGGCCAGGCTGCCAGGACATGTACTGCAATCATGCATGTTAAAAGGCACGAGGCAGGCGAGGCTAGAGCCTCCGGGATGTAAGGTATTCCAAGGGGCAATGACGAGAGACAACTTGCGGGAGTGTGGCACCAGACAAGGTCATGAGTATTGTATTTCGAGGCTCCTCCATTCCCAGGGGCTTCTTCTTTTCATAACCTGATGACGGTGCTTGCCTGGATGCATGTGGGCACGACTGTCATGGATGCCGTTCACGAATCCGAGTCTCGTAAACACGAGGTGGAAGGCGGCAGGTGATATGTTGGTACAGGATACTGCCTGACTGCACGGCATCAATTTGTGTCCCCATCCGTATCCTGTGGTGTAATAAGGGGTCAACTGGTAACCGCCCGCCGTGGTGAAGCTGCCAGGCTGCGCACTGCCACCCGCACAAAGGTCTAGGGTCAGCGCAGCTATAGGCCGCGGTACCAGTTGTCGATCGAAATCTTAACAGGGCAGATTTATGCGAGTCAAGCCCAATGTGTGAAACTTATGTAAAGTCCAATGCCTTTCTGTCCATTAGCCCAACCGCAAACAGATTGCCACTCGACGGTGGACTCGTCACATAGATGGAACATATGCCCTCATCCATGAATACTGGACTCGGTGCAGCGCTGCGCATCTCGTTTACCTAGAAATCCTTCTTGCCATGTGGCTTTGCCACGATAGAATGGAGCCAAGCCGTTCTACTCTGCTCTGCTCTGGTCTCCGCTATCCCGCAAAAAGTTTAAAGATTACAACAAAAAAAGGGTCTTGTCGTAGGAACTTCCCTTGCCGAACTTGAGACTGTAACACCAAGGCTGCCAGTGACCAGCGTCCAGATGGTTCCGGCAGAATGAATGATGAGGCTGCGTAGCGGACACCAGCCCAAACTTCATGCATGCAGAGGGGTTAGGGTTATTGATTGGGGGCAGAGGGGGGTACGTTCCTGGGGAGGGCAAGGACGACCTGCTCTTCCAGTCATTGGTCGCTCTGTCCCCACAATTCGGGCAATCCACCTTCCGGCCTAGCGTCCGCAACCCACACCTCTCCCACTGGTCTAAAACTTTTTGCGTGCAGTAACATTTCCTCCTGCCGGACGACTTCTCACCACTCCTTCATCGACCAACCATCCCACAGCCATCCCGTCAAAATGGCCAAGGAAGCAACCGCCCGCTCGGGCCTGATTGTCGGCATCAACAAGGGCCACGTACGTTGAACCAGCCCAGTCTCACCTCGTGGAGGATCTCTGCGCTGCCCTCCTCTTCGCGAGGCAGTTCGTGGATGATGGACTTTGAAGCTGATTATCGGTCTGTTCCCAACATGTAGAAAACCACCCCTCGCGTCGTCAAGCCCCGTGTCTCCCGCACCAAGGGCCACCTGAGCAAGCGCACCGCTTTCGTCCGCGACATCGTCAAGGAGGTCGCCGGGTAAGTGCTGTTCCCTGATCCGCTCCCCGACTCGACAAGTGGCCGCCCCCAATGGCGGACCGACGGCCATCTTGATGGCACACATTTCATCCAAAAAGCATTCTCACTGACATTTCGCCTTGATAGTCTCGCTCCCTATGAGAAGCGTGTGATCGAGTTGCTCCGCAACTCCCGGGACAAGCGTGCCCGTAAGCTCGCCAAGAAGAGGGTACGTCTCGAACCGCAACAAGAGCCCTGTCGTCCACGAAAGCAGAAGCATTAACATCTTTTACAGCTCGGCACCTTCGGTCGTGCTAAGAAGAAGGTCGATGAGCTCCAGCGTGTCATCGCTGAGTCCCGTCGTGCCGGCCACTAAACGTAACCTCGAACGTCAACTCTAGACTAGGAGCGACATGGATTAGGATCACGTTTCGGCGTTATTCGATGGGGGGGCATTTCATGGACCAAAACCCGGTGGAGGGACTGAGGGAATAGGCATAGCCTCCGCATGTCGTGAGAGCTGCCTGGCGTCAAAAGAAACGTCACGTCGATACCAAATGATGACACTTTGAAGCACCAATATTCATGATCTTCCTATCTGGTGGTGTTACAATCTCAGCACCGCAATGCCCACTTGATCTGCTTAATCGCAGAGGCGCGAAAGATGAGCTGGGATCCTGATCCGATGTGTCTCTATGTCTCTATGTTGAACTCTCAGCTCCCATCAGCTTCTCATGTAAATCAGACAAGCCTAGCCACCCGTACAACAGGGCGCAAGGAACCAAGAAGGTAACTATTCTGCCAATGACAAGTGATCATCGAGGTCTATTTCTCTTCCGCTAAAATTACAGTACGCATCTACTGCTGACGCTAAAAAGCCCGTTGGAAGGACTGACATAAGCTTCGGTGTACCAGGCGCCACCTGTTTCTCCTTACAAGCCGTTGACAGTCTGCAGAAAACACCGTAGAGCGTACCTAGGTAATAAAAGGTGTGTATGCCAGATCCTTGCTTGTCTCCAAGGTCATCGGTCCCCGGTGACCTGAATCTATGGCAGACGCCTGTGCCTGTCTGTTGGAGGGGACCAAGATGTCGAACAGCGGCGGACGTGCGCAAATCTCAAGGCAGTGCTACACCAATGCCAACCCTATCGTGCTTTGAATCTCGAAACACCGAACGCCTTCGCTCTTGCAACAAGGAATTGTGTTCCTCGCTAAAATAGACGTCTATTTCTTGGACAAGCCCTTGAGCCACTTCGGCATCTTGCGAGCGCCGCCGCCGTCGTTGTTTTGCGACCGGGGTGGAGCAACTGGAGCTGGTGTGACGCTACTCTCGCCTTCTTCCTCCTCGGGAGCCTGTGGAAGCTCGATATTCCTTGCTTGACTGGCGAAACTGTCCTTCAAGAACGGTGCTTTCTTGATAGTATGAGATACCTTGTCCTCCCAGACGAGGTTCACAAGAACGCGCCCTGACATTTTGTAGCCTCGGACAAGGTTATGCTTGGTTCCGTCTTCATCCTTGATGAGATTCAGAGGAGATGGAACCCCAGGTAGCACCAATTTGAACGGGGCGGCATCATTCGCCATGACCCCTCGGACGGCCTTGTAAATAGTCGCACCCGTGTCCATGGGCCCAAAGGTCCATTGCGCCGATGTCTCGTCCGGGAATCGCACTTTCACGTCAATTTTCTTGACGGCTGCAGCCTTGGCCTCCGCAGCCTGGGCGTCTGCGGCAAGCTCCGCATCAGACTTGAGCCGCTTGTTGACGGCGTTCGCCTGGAGGTTATGCTGGTGTGCCTGCGCGTGTGCTATCGTTGGAGTGTAGACAGAATCAGGGACATTGACCGAGGCAGCGACTGGCGTGGAGTTTGTCGGCGCAGAAAAGATGCTGACAGGCTCGAGGCTTGAAACGCTCGTACCAGGATCACGAGCCTCGTCGCCAATCGCCCGAGGCTGTGGGTTTCCGCTATCGACTTCCATAGCGTCGCTCTGCTGCTGCCCATCAATCGGCAATTCCCTCGCGTCTGCGGGCGCTGCTCCGGATTGAGCTGATTCCACCACTTGTGAACCACCAGCGACTCCCGCTCCTGTTTCAGCAACCAAGGGAGCCTGGAGGGTGGTACTATCGACGCTCTCTGGGTTGGGTGTGTCCAGCAGCGAATCAGTCTTGGCTGACGACGCACCCGCCACCGTACTCTGTTCCTTTGCCTCTGCCGTTTCCTCCTCTTTGAAGAATTGAGAGATCTCCTGCATTGCGTCGTTGAGTGTCTTTTCCGTGGGCGTGAAGGACAACTGGATCCTATGGCTCCCAGCGGTCAAGCCCAGTTGTGAAAGAGTCTTTTGAAACTCTGCAAGGGATGAGATTTCCCGACTCATAATTCGAAGTGACGGCATCTCATAATATAATTGTCCACTTCCAGCCTGGGTACCGTTGCTTGTCTGAGGTATACCCCGGTCAGTGAAGTTGAATACCTGGCCTGACTGCGACCCTTTGGATTCAAACTGCCGGAGCATCTTCCATAGCGTGGTATCACTTCTGAACTTCTCCGTCAAGCGTCCGTTGACCACCGACATGGATTCAGGTTCCGGAAGCTGGAGGGCGATATTCACCACGGAGGTCGTCTTGGATCTTGCTACAAGCTCAAGTTTGGCCCCTGGTGTCAGGCCAGTAACGCGAAACGTATCTTTGAGGTTGATCAACCTCTTCTGGTGCCTGCCATACCCGTCAGTCCACCTGGACGATATCGACACACACTACAGGGGCCGGACTGGTGAGGCGAGGGGAAGCCACTTACTTGAGAGACCACTTGTCCGCCTGCAGGTTCAGCTTCTTGCATGCCTCCTCAAGAACATGGAACATGTGAGTTGCAGGATTGACCTTGACGTTGACCCTCTTAACGTCGGGTGAAACAACAACCACATGAGAAGACATCCTGGTTAATGTGTGAATAAATGGGTCCAGCAGTTGATACGCTTTGTATAAGGTCTTGAAAAGATGCCGGGTTCAGAGTCCGAGGAGGCCCCGGAACGCTTTGATGCGACGCGTCGCTGTCCTCTTCTAGATATAACCACAAGTGACTAGCCGAGGAATGCAATATGAAGATGCTCGAGAACAGCGAGAACAGCGAGAACAGCGAGAACAGCGAGAACAGCGTTAGACTTTATGAGCGAGCCCGGGCCTTCCTGATTGACACTTCACAGTGTAAAGGTTGTGGCGAGGCCCAAGGTGCAACGTACCTAGGTAGTCAAGGCAGGAGCCGCCCCTCCAAGCAGACAGCGGTGCAGGAACTATCGGTTACTTGGTAGTCTGAGGCAGGGATTCGGAGGCTTGACCGAAGAAGAGAAAGAACAGGCGCGGTTTACGTTAAAAGGAGTGTTACAAACTGGACAGTACGGAGTGAGGTGGTGGCAAGCAGCTTGTCGAGCAATCCGAACTGTCTGCGGCTTATGAAGCAGTCAGGCAGCCTTGTGAGATCGTCTCTGGGTACCTGCGGCCGACAACTAGTCCCCTGGAGCTGCCCAAAGGAAGTCACCAGAAGAGCTACATGCGTGCCAAAGCGATTGTGGCCAATCAGCGTGCGCCTCCCACCTGGCAGGCAGGGGGGTACCTACGTATCCCCCCTGCCACACGGGGGCCGACCTTACGCAGCTCACAGGTTGCCTTGAAGCTCCCCCAGGCCTCGCCCGGACCGCATCAGCTGTATCAAGACGCCAACTTCAACTCCATTCCACCCGCGTCTCTGCCAGCCCGTCCACACCAACCAGCATTTCCGACCCAGACGATACACCGCCGGAACTATATCGAGCCATCTCCACCTGAGACTCGTTCCTTGGCTTCAGTCAGACAAGCAAGATGGTGAGTATCGGCGACTACTAGCACAAACCAACCACAGCTAACCGCCTCCATAGTCATCGCCCTTCTCAATAAGTCAGCGCTTCCTCGTGCCCCCGAACCCACACCACCCCAACGCCGAGACTAACAATGAGCCACAATAGACGGCGGCGCCTGCGTCGCAATGGTCGGCAAGGACTGTGTCGCCATCGCCTGCGACCTGCGCCTCGGTCTCCAAGCCCTGACCGTGTCCAACAACTTCCCAAAGATCTTCAGCTACGGCGACAGCGTGTACCTGGGCCTGACGGGCCTAGCCACAGATGTGAACACCGTGTCCGACCTGTTCAGGTACAAGGTCAACATGTACCGCCTGCGAGAGGAGCGTGCCATCGCACCCACCACCTTCGCGAATCTCGTCTCGAGTTCGCTGTACGAGAAGCGGTTCGGCCCCTACTTCGTCAGCCCTGTCGTCGCAGGGCTGGAGCCCAAGACGGGGAAGCCCTTCATCTGCGGCTTCGACAGCATTGGCTGCATTGACTTCGCAAAGGACTTCATCGTGAGCGGCACGGCGACGGAGCAGCTGTTTGGCATGTGCGAGAACCTATGGGAGCCCGATCTGGTACGTTGCGGAACAGCCACACACCTTCCTCTACGATATTTCAAGATCGGAGGGTTGATTCTAACACGAAATGAACACAGAGTCCCGACGAGCTTTTCGAAACCATCTCCCAAGCTCTTCTGAACGCCGTCGACCGAGACGCCTTATCAGGCTGGGGTGCACACGTCTACATCATCGAGAAGGACAAGGTGACAAAGAGACTTCTCAAGGGCCGACAAGATTAAGCGGGTGGCCTTTGGTGAGGATTGAAATGGAAACGGGCATAGAAGAGAGGCGCGGGAGAAGGCGCATCCTGGTCCAGGAAAGGAAGGACGAGGAGCTACGAGACACTGTGCATTGTATGACTAGACACATCACGACACAGCTGGCTGGAATCATCACAGCCAGCTAGAATATCAACCACCATGACAAGAAGACACATGTGTCAGATGAGCGCCCATCTTGTTGGGAGCACATGCAAGACTACGTTGCGGCTTGAACAAGCTCTGCACTAGACTCACTGACGTTCGGCCGCACAGCACAAGGTTATCCGGAATCAGTGCTATGTTGCCATTTTCAGGCTTGATGCGGGCGGTGTGTTGATTCTCTGATTCTTGGATGCCGAGAATCGCGGTCAATGAGCTCTGACAGACCTTGAACATGCGAATGTGTACAGCGCCGAAGCTAATACGTCTCCCTACAACCTGGACGTCATGCAACAAATGTACTCTTGGTGCATGGAACATCCGCTCATTATCATCCGGTCAGCCTGTCCACACTTGCGGATCCCATCTGTGACACATTGAAACCCGAATTTCCTTCTAGGTATTGTATAAGTTCTCACAAGGCTGGGATAGCGCACAGATCGGCACTCGTCATGACCATTTAGGCATCTATCTACGATGCCGGCACGTCTCATCTTTGGCCTGTATCGGTTGTAAGTCTTTCTGTACTGCGATGCTCTCTCTATTTGAAATGATGGGAAGCTGGTAGTAAGCCTTGCTGATCAGACCGCAAGTGTCAGTCAGCCGTAGACGAATCCCGCTGCATGCCTGTCTCTAAATGAGATCTACAGTGTTGTGTTATACATCTTGTGTTATTGTACATGACCACCGTCTAGGATCATAGATTGCAGCCAGCAATAAACGACATTCTATCACTCTACTGTTCCTTCTTGGCCTTGACCTCGGCCACCTGTGTTGTTTTCTGCATGAAGAAAGACCGCTCGATGAGCTTAAGTCCTTCGTCAATGAGACTAAAAGTGCTCGTAAGTAAGTGTTTGAAGGGGAATAAGTCGGGATCGCAAGGGAACTTACATCACAGGGGCACTGATGGCAAGCACGGCCTGCCATTCTGGCCAGTTCAGCGGCAAAATGGAGAAAAGAGTCTGCAAAAACGGCGTGTAGAGCAGAGCAAAGTGCAAGGCCATTGACAGACCGATGGCGTAGACCAGCATGAGGTTGTCCCATAGAGGAAGCGTGAGCAGAGATTCGCTACTCGAGAGCGCGTTCATGGCATTCAGCATCTCGATCGTGACCAAGATAGACAGCGAGACGGTCGATGCGGACTTGGCCATGTCGTTTGAGAACATCTGGCAGCCAATCTCGGGGAAGTCGGCAGAGCACCGGTGGAAGTGACGCAACTGGGAGAAGGCGATCTGGGGACCACCGGAGTAGTACATGAACCACCAGGCGTAGCCGGCAACAGTGGCGACGCCGACGTAGGTACCGATGATCAGGTAGCGAATGAAAAGCCACCCACCGATCAAAGGTTCGTCGCGCTTGCGGGGCTGGCGGCGCATGATATCGTGGTCGGGTGGGTTGAAGGAGAGCGCAGTAGCCGGGAGACCGTCAGTGACCAGGTTGACCCATAGTAGTTGAACGGGGATGAGTGCCTCGGGCATTCCCAGAGCGGCGGTTAGGAAGATCGAGACAACCTCGCCAATGTTCGAAGAGATGAGGTAACGGATGAACTGCTGTGTGTTGTTGTAGATAGAGCGGCCCTCCTCGATGGCGACTTCGATAGTAGCGAAGTTGTTATCAGCGAGAACCATGTCAGCCGCCAGCTTCGACACGTCAGTACCAGAGCCCATGGCGACACCAATGTCGGCCTTCTTGAGCGCAGGAGCATCGTTGACACCATCACCCGTCATAGCAACAACTTCACCGAGAGACTGAAGCAGGTCAACGAGTTTAGACTTGTGGCTGGGTTCAACGCGCGAGAACAGAGAGGCGTTCTTGGCAGCGTCCAGCTGCTCAGCAGGGCTCAGGTTCTCAAACTCGCGGCCAGTGAAACTCTTTCCTGTGAGATCTTCGTACTGTCCAAACACACCAATTTGACGGCAGATACTCTCAGCAGTGTTGCGGTTGTCTCCAGTGATGACGATGACGCGGATGCCAGCCTCCTTGCACTTGGCAACGGAGGCAGGGACTTCGGGACGTGGAGGGTCAAGCATGCCGACCAAGCCGAGCAAGGTCAGGTTCTGCTCAATTTTGGCGTAATCAGCGGTGGACCTGGCGGTTTTCAGGAGCTTGTTCTCTGAGACGTCGTCGAGGCTTGCTAGTGCGATTACTCGCAGGCCCTTGTTTCCGTAGTCCGTGACTTCCCGCATGATCAACTCCGAGAGCTTTCCATCCATCTGGACCTTCTTACCGTTTGCGCCAAGCACGACACTTGTGCAACGGTCGATAATGGACTCCGGAGCACCCTTAACGAGGAGCTTCTGCTTGCTGCCATTCTGGACCAGGACAGACATGCTCTTTCGGTCACGGGAGAATTCGAAGGTGGCGAGGCGAGAGTACTGCTTGTCATACCAACCGCTGGCATGGTGGACACGATCCTCGGGTGCGCTGTTTCTCGGCGCACAAGGCCCGATCTTCTCAACAAGCGTCCGGAGCGCACCTTCGGTGGGCTCGCCAACGTTAGAGAATGTACCAGTCTTTGGATCATAGGCCAACATGGCATCATTGCAGAGCGCGGCAACTTCGGACAGCTGGCGCACGGTAGAGGACTTCTGAGAGAGATCCTGAACGATCTGGCCCTTGTAGGTGACATCGCCTTTGGGCTCGAAGGTGGTTCCCTCCACGTCGAGTTCCTCCAGGTCTGTTCCGTTCTCGTTAAGATAGACAATCTTGTTGACGCTCATTTGGTTTGTTGTCAAGGTGCCGGTCTTGTCCGAGCAGATGATACTGCAGCTTCCCAGTGTCTCCACCGAAGGCAGGCTGCGAACAACAGCGTTCTTTGCAGCCATCTTCCGAGTTCCCAGAGCCAGACAGGTTGTAATGACGACGGCCAGACCCTCCGGGATCGCTGCGACACCGAGAGAAACAGCGATTTTAAGGTAGTAGATGGCGCCCTTCGCCCAGGTACCATGGCTGGGGTCGTTGAAGTTGGGAATGTTGATAAGCCAGACCAGGATACAGATGACAGTAATAACCTTGGCCAGGCTGTCACCGAAGTCGTTTAGCTTCTGCTTGAGCGGCGTCGGCTCGGAAATCTGGGCGGATATGCTCTCGTGAATGTCACCGATGGCCGTGTTCGCGCCAGTCAAGACAACAACAGCCTTTGCCCGGCCAGTAACAACGGTGGTACCGGAAAAGAGCATGTTGACCTGGTCCTGCTTGACGGACTTCTCATCCGAGACGACCGCCTGTGCATCCTTGCTCACGCTCTCGCTCTCGCCGGTCAGGATGGCCTGGTCGACAGAGAAGCTGTTGCTTTCGATAGAGATCAACCTGCAGTCGGCGGGTATTCTGTCGCCAATGTGGACGGAGATGATGTCACCAGGAACCAAATCTTCAGCTTTGACCCTTGAGACATGGCCATCATTCCGAATGACGTTGGCCTCGTTGGCCGAGTATTCCTGGAGGGCAGCGATGGCTTTCTCGGCGCTGCTCTCTTGTGAGACACCGACGACGGCGTTGAGGATCAAGATGGTCAAGATCTAGGGTGGCAGAGGGTGGTTAGGTCTAGTTCTGTCCAAAGAGTTGTGCCTGGGATATGGCAAACACATGGCGAGCGGAGACGTACAACGATGGGATCGACAAATGCGCTCCAGCCGCCTTCGTCCTCGAACAGGGCCAGGACAAAGGACACAGCAGCGGAGCCAAGGAGGATGAGGACGAGTTGATCCTTGAACTGCTCGAGAATGAGCTCCCAAAGCGGCGTGGGAGGCTCTTCGGCAATGGCTAAAAGGCGATCTGTCAGCATCCGGGTGCCCGCCGCTTTTTGCGACAGGATGCAAACCTACCGTTCTTGCCATACTTGTCAGTCAACTTTTTGACCTGCGCATCGGTCAAGCCAGCGGAGGCTTGTACTCCCAAGGTCGACAAGACCTGGTCTACCGGCCTCGCGAAGGCATTCTCCATGTTTCGCGATGTGGGGAGACTCCAGTCTCCGCGAAAGGAGGTGATGGGGATGCGGGAGGGCAGTCCTAGCTCCTGGAGGTTTTTGGCGCAGGAACTGGAGCGGGAACCGGGGTGGGTGGATATGCGATCTCGGTCTTGGGTCAAGGACGCTCGAGGAGAGAGATGACCGGCAGTCCCAGGGGGTGAACAGATGCAGCCGTCCAAGTGCAGAAGGAATGGAAGGGTTCTTGTAGTCGTCTCCGAAAAGAAAGAAGCCACAGCAGGTGCAGCCGAACTAAAACCCACGGATCTTGGAATCAATCCTTCAACGTGTCAAGAACTAGATAAGTGCAGGCAGGCTGTGCTACGATGTACTGCCTAGGTTTTCCAGGAACGTGTGGGTAGGTATGTAATGGAGGGCGGCGGCACCCACTCGGCAGTGTTGCCGATGTCATGGCGGGGGGGCTGTTTTCGGCAAGCCAGGCATCTGGAATGTTCACCAGGACCGCTGTCCTAGTAGGGGAGGGGGTCCGGTCCCAGGCAGACCAGGCCCCGAAGCCAGCTGATGGGCCAGACCTCACTCCGCCTGGGGCTGCCATGCATCAGGTACTCCGTAGGTACCTACCTATAGGTGCTGTGAGCCTCATTATGCGGAATAGTCGATATCGTTTCGCCCACGTGGGCGTTCCGCACCTGTCATGTCATTGGGCTTCCACGGCCTGGTCGCTTGTTCTCGTAGTGCTCGTTCTCTCCTGCTGAACCCAAGCCTTTTCCACACTGAACTGTCACTGCTTCCACAATGTCTCACCTTGTGTTATTCCCCACAATTACAGACAAGACTCCTCTAGTGTACACAGCACTGTGCACCCGCGGGACGATTCCTAGCATGCTCAGCCCCAATTCTTGAGAATCTTTTCCCTGCGATTTTCCATCGGACCCATTTCCCGCCAACACGTCTGTGCTTTCGGCACTCTTTGCCGGGGGCCATTGCAATGCACCACCCACTTGAGACCTGAGTTTTGAATTCATACCGATTCGCAGCATGGCAAACCACGCGAATAGAGAACGTTCAAAAGCGAGTGCTTGTGACTCAGATTAAGCGGAAGCAACTGTACTACTTCCTGGCCAAAAAATAAAATAAAAAAGGCATACACCTTCCCATCCTCGGTCCCCGCAAAGCACTGTAAAGTATTTTTCCAGGCCGCATGCTGGAGCGTGGCCCAATTTCCTAGCATCTCGCAACCCATTCTATTCGGTGTCTTCATATGCCACACCCCTCACGTTGGACTTCCTGGCACCCCACGATAATTCCGAGGGGGTGGCCGGTATGGACGGTAAACCACAGGGGTTCGAGGCTGCACCGGAGAAGTGGCCGGAGAAGTGGCCGGCAGCTCGGATATCGGCATACTTACTCCATCCAGCTCAGAAAGGTGCCCAGAATGGTGGTGGAAGGGTTGGGTCGGGTAGTCGTCAGCGCTTTGGTTCGAAGTCAATTGTGCAGCGCTCATGCCAAGCCGATTGTTCTGCTCGGAGGGAGTTGACGGTCCTGCCATGCCGTTGCCGTTGTTCGAGCTGACGGAACTCTGCCGACTCGACCTATTGACGATGTAGAGGACAGGCCTCTGGCCATGGTTGAGGGACGGGGAGGGCGAATGCGAATGCGAAGGCGTTTGGATCCTGTGGTCAGAATCTGGAGTTCTATCAGTGCTGGAAGCTTTGCATATTTTACTGCTGCGCGGGGTACTCACTTCGCGAGACATACGGCGCGCTCATGGGCAAGGCCATGATGCCCGGTACCGGTGGCTCTGATCCCGTGAAGACAACTTGTCTACGTTTCTTCCACGCCCTCACTGCGAAGAACGATACCACAGCAGCGAGGAGCAGCAGGGCCAGGGTGGCCCCAACGCTGACGCCTGCGGTGCCCCCTTTCGAAAGACCTTGCGAACTCACAGGGCCCGCAGCCGACTCTGAGCTCGATGGCGGCGTGGCCTCTGTCGCCTCGGACGAGGTTGTCGGGCCGGCTGAAGCAATGGACGTTGTGGGAACCTCCAAGCTGCCCGGATTCCTCGATGTAGTCGAGGTTGTCGGGCCGGCCGAAGCAATGGACGTTGTGGGAGCCTCCAAGCTGCCCGGGTTTCTCGATGTAGTCGAGGTTCTGGAGCTTGTCGAAGTACTCGGAGTCGGTGCTGTGGTCTGCGTGGTTTGTGACCTTCTGAACGCGGCGGCGCTTTTGGGATTGCTGGAGAGCTTCGCAGCCACGAGGTCGTCGGCCGGGCACCCCATAAGATCACAGGCATTTGAGGAACAGCATCCGAAAAAGGGCTTGTTCAAGTCAAAGCAGGTATACCATTCGCCAGTTGGGTCTTGGCACTCCTGATCCGTGATGTTTGTGCCCTTCTCCCTGTCGAAGCTAGAATACCGGACACTGTAATGGGGGCAGTCCTGGGGCCGCGGGGATCAGCGATGAACACGACAAAGAAAAATCTTCGCATTGCAAGGTATGCCGTGGGCTTTTTGTGGCCACGGTCATGAGCCCCAGCTTCACCGTCATCACGAGCTCAGGGAAGAACAGAGGCGATCGACGGTGCTTCCCAATGGGAAGAGAAGAGAATACTGGGAGTTTACTCACACCTGAGCCGTCTTCGCCGGGGTCCGAAGCGCAACAACCAAGAAATTGGATATTGCAATCCTCACAGACAAAAAAGGCGCCGCCCGCGGGGCATGTGATGCCAAACACGTCTACTGGATTGTATACCATGGTGGGCGGTGTTCACCTGGTAGACAAGTGGTTGTCTGGGGTTGTGGCTCAACCCCGTCCAGAATATGTGTCGTGTTCAGATTGGAAAGAGGTCTGGAGGCAGCAGGCTCTGGGGAAAAGAAAGGCGTCAGTGACAAGGTCAAGTGACCCGAGGAGGGGTCGTCCAACGTCGAGCGCCCGGAGTGGCAAGAAGTGGGAAGCAAACAATTCCAGGTAAACAGACTACAACCAAGAGAAGTATCGAGGTACCTTTGCTGCTAGCAGAGTGCGGCAAACTGGACAGCTGTGCTACCCACAGTCGGGTCGAACGATATCAATGTTTCTCGAGTTTGCCGTCTTGGAGTAAGTGAATTATAACAGTGCTGTTGTAGAATAAAGTAACGTGATCGACTGCTGCAAGCGCACTTTTCCACAGTGCTGCAAGAGTGATTGAGTAGGGTGTCCCATCCCCTGACCACTCTGACCAACTGTACACCAGTGGAAATCTATTATACAGGGGGTTATTCCAATGGAGAATACCACAGCACACAGGTGGTCTTTACATGTGAAGAAGTTGACAGCTAATACCAAGCAGTCGATCTTGTCACGACGAATTGCTGCTCATCAGAGCTGAGTGACGAGTAGCACTGCCAATGTTAGGCGTGTGAGAGCAGGAGGGTGTTCGAGAGCCCGCATAGCAGTTCACTCTGTAACAACTGTCAATCCCTCATCTTCATTCCAAGTGATGGAAGGCCTAACTCAGCAAACACACGGCCCTTTGCTGCAATTTGGACGAGGGGGAGGGTATCCCAACGTGAGCATCGTAACGCAAGTAAATGGTAGAAAGGCAATAATACCCTCCGAAGAGTCAGAAAACACCCCCGTCTTTGGCAGACCATCGCTGGTACTTTACTGATACCTCTGTGGGCTGAACCTGGAAATATTAGCACCACAAATCGGAATCTGACGGCTACCCAAATGGGCCATCCCACCACGAGAGGCGATTTCCTGCAGAAGCTCACTGCTTATGTAGGTGGCTGTTAGGTCGCATGCCGCCGTGTACTCGATGTTGTCGTCGTTGTGGACTACTTCGATGCTTGTCTACCTCTCATCGCCTGCCCATCATACATAAGTTTCCCAGGACATCTACGTGGTGATAGCTGTGGGGAGAACATTTTGTAGCCAGCCCAGTTGTAGAAATATCATGGTATCATTTTCAAGTCGCTGCCGTTTTGATTGTGTCCTAATCATAAACAGCAAACCCCGCACGCTGTAATATCACAAGCCATTGAGCACACTCTGAATTCCTACACTGCTCGAGTCTTCCCTCTTCTGTACGATGGACTTGAAGTCCGCCTTGGTCAGCTTCTTGCCAGTCGCAGCTGAGCCCGACCCCAGATTTCGGCTTTTCTCTTTGAGCGCCTCCGGGCCGATAATGAACAGGTATCCGATCTCCGGGAGGAGGTCTAGTATGCTTTGGACTTCCTTGGTGAGGGGCCACTCCTTCAACGTCGAGATGTACTTGTTTAGGTCCTTAGTCACCATCAATCCTCCAGTCGCGTTGACGGAGAACTTTTTGAAGTGCTCCAGAAGTAGCTTGTGTATCGCCAGCGCCAGCTCGCTACTGAAGATTTCCAGGTTGTGGCCATCGATTGCCTGCGTTGAGAGCTGAGAGACTCGCTTGAGGAAGCTGCAGATCGTTTGGCATGTGGGTGTCTGCAACAGTTCTGCAATGAGCTCAAGCTCTGTATCTTTGGGGCGGAAATCCGTCTTGCGCTGTGTTGCTAGTGTCCTGGTCACCCAGTTTATCACAACGTCTACTGAGCTCTTGACCACACTGTTCGTTTTCCTCTCGATCGTTTCCATGGCCATCTTGGCCTGCGCCTCCATGCTTCGCCGCACAGTCGCATTGCCCTCCGCGAGTCTAATCATGACTGTGTGTATGAATCGGGACATGATGTTCGCATTGGTAACGGCCGGCCGAATGTTGGGCAAATATGACATGTCTGGCTCGACCTTTGAGTTCTCCTGCGAAGACGAAGCGTCGAGTGCGGCATCCAGAGCGGTCTCAATGTAGACCTGACCCATACTGGTCAGGAGGAGGCTCAATAGACTGTTTACGTCTCGTGCAGTATCCGTGGAGGAGCCGAGCTCGAGCGTCCTGCGGACACTCTCTGCTAGCCACCTCATCATCCTTTGGGCCACCTCGACACTGATTGCGCCATCTTCGTCAGAAACCTCAATCTCATTCTTGTTCTCGCTGTTGTCCTTAACGCCAGCGACCCTCAACATCATTGCCTTTTGAGTCGGTGTGAGGTCAGATGATTCGAGACGTTCCAGGTAGACGTCTTTGGCCGATGCCAATAGCTGCGAGCCTTGTTGGGCTATTGCCGCCATGAAACCACTTGGGGCCTTCTTGCGTCTGGAATGGAAAATGGTGTACTTGAATAGCAATGAGCTGTACAATTCCTCCAAATTCCTGCGCTCTCTTTCGATGTATGAGTTTCCGACGAGGTATGGCACAAAAAGCTCCTCCATTTGCTGGTCCAAGGTTTGCGAGATTTGTGCAGAGCAGGGTTCCGGGTTGTCAATCAATCCGTGGGTCTTGAGATCCTCGATGAGTTGGCCGATATAAGTCCTTGCTGAATGTAGTGACCGTAGGAATGCCAATGAGGACACGGAATCTGCCTTCTCGAGCACCATCTCCAGCCGCTGTTGGACAGACTGCTGAAATACTCGTTGGATGAATTTGATGAGAACCGTCTCAGCCATAGGGAAGGCTTGCTTGATGATGAACGACTCCTCTTGCATGACGACCCTGACTTCGTCAATCAGAGATTGTAAGCTCTGCTCGATCCCGGGAGGTTCCTTGTCAGGATCAGCGAGCAATTCCCAAGATTCGTCATCGCCAGTGACCTCGTCTGCCAGGAGCTGATTCCTGTTGATAAAAAAGTCGTGCTGGTTCACAAACGTGGCCACCACACTGTTGCCTCCATTGAAATCGAATAGGACCTTGGCACACTGCAGCATGTCGGGAAAGTTCTGAGAACGATAGCTCCTGTTGAACTGCTCGAGCAGGTCCTGCTCCAGAACCTCGCAGTACTTCTCCAGCACCTCGCGGGTGTTATGTTTCCGACTTGTGCCAGTCACGCCATTGGTTATTCCGTTTCGCCGGTATCCATTTGTTTGGCCCCAAGATGTGGGATCCAACCTCTGGCTGATTCGCATGAGCTGTCGCGCAATGTTGGCGCACCGGACTTTGTTCTCGGCTCCGCCTACCCTCTTCATCTCCTCGAGTAGGCCTAGGTGCCCAGTCTCGGAGACCTCATTCCAGCATTGAATAAGGAAGTTTGCATCCAGCGCCCGCCTCCGCTTCCGATCCAGCTCCTCCAGCCTCTCACCGATCTGCACAGCGACATTTCCTCCAATGTCACCTCGAGCTGTCCTATCGTGGCCGTTCGTGCCGTTGGAGCTGTTCAACGTGGAGTCGAGTGCTTCGAACTGGGCCATAGACTGATCCAGTTTTCGGCCAAGCGTTTCGAGGGTGCGATCGTGTTGCATTTCCGCCCGGCGCACGTCGTTCTGCAGCCCAGACTCCTCCTCTTCCAACTTCTCCGTGAGCGCCCCCAATTGCGATAGAGCATCTGTGTCACAAGCGCAGAGTTAGTCAGAGGCCCTGGACGGTGAAACCGATGAGCAGCGACGTACTTTCAAATGTCCTGATTAGTGGTTTTGGATCGAAAGCTGGTTGTGCCGCTGGGGCGGATCGTCGATTCACGGGAATTGCGCTCTCAGCCAGCTCGTCAACAAAGTCTCTCACGATGAACTCCTTAGTCGAGAAATCCTTCTCTTGCAAGCTGGGTCCCTGGGGAAACAAGGCTTTCGGGCCAGACCCGGACTCGGCCCTGTTCACAGCCATCGATGCTGCCGGCCCCCGGGGCGCATCGGTCCTCGAATGGGCGATTCGATCAGATCATCAATTGCTCCTCCCAGTCGCAAGACTGAAGATGCCTCGATGTGAGTTCACGTAGTAGCCGGAGCCGTGGCGTGGCGTGGTCTCAGTGCCGGTCGTATTCGTCTGCGTACGTTGAAGCCAAATGTTGTCTTCTGCAAGGCGTTTGGCCCAATGTCTGCCGCGGAAAGGGAGCCCCGTAGATCCCTGCTGGCACAGTACCTGCCTGGGTGAGTACAGGGGTCCCCGCCCTAGCCCCATTCAGCACCGAGAAGGTGGCTGAAGGACACCACTACAGTGCGTGGCAGTCAGCCTGTCAGCCTAGAGCACGGCCGGGAGCTGCATGACTGACGACACACACGGTCCAGCCAAGCTCACACATGCCTGCAGTGGGCAGGATGGAATTTCCCAATCCTGGATAGGACCTCGGCGCCATCTTCACTGCCACTCACCATGCCACCCGTTCCACTGCCCCTTTGAAACATATCTTCGCCTCCAATGCATACGCGTGGTGGCATGCTTTTCTATTGCCAGGACTCCTTCCTTTCCCTCTCCCTTGCGTGTGTCCGGTGTGCATAATCGTCGAGACAGCATTCTCACCTTGGGACATATCCGCCTCACCAAAATGCCTTTCGATACCAAAGACACCGATGTCTACCGTCGCAACGAGAAGTCTGGCGGGAAACTCCTCACTCCGGAAGAGAGGTTGAAGCTTCTGGAGGTGCGCCTCTCCTTCCGTGATCATGTGCAGTAACGGCAGCTAACATGCGCAAAGCCATACCTACCACCTACGAAACAGGACCAGGACCGCGAGGACCGGGCTCAGGCCTGGCGCATCACGTTTGGTGTTAGGAACTTCCTCAAAACGCAACTTCACATCCTGACCTTCACAATCATCCACGCAATTTTCTCCATCTACATCCACACCCGCAAGGCCTATCATGCCGTCCGCGACCGCACTTGCTCCATATTCTTCTACCACCACCGCGACCCTGCGATGATCCAGAGGGATGTGAGGCGACTTAGCAAAGTCCCAACAGTCTTGAGTGTTATCCTGAGGGTGGATGAAGACGAAAAAGGCGGCGCAGAGCTGGAGCGCCTTGTGAACGAGGTTGCCGAGGTTTCCGCGTGGTGCGCGAGCGCCGGCATACCTGCGTTGAACGTCTACGAGAAGACAGGTACGCGACTCCATGTGCCCCGTGCGGGCTTCCAGCTGACAGGAGCTCTTAGGCCTTCTCAAGCAGTACCTCCCCGAAACGCATCGAGCAATCTCTCAGAACCTGCGATCCTACTTTGGCAAGCAACATCCCACGCTGACGGTGTGCGCGCCCCATGCCCAGTCGATAGAGTCCCCGTCCAGCTCACAGAACGCGGACTTTGGGGGGGCAGCTAGTCACCTCACCATGCGGTTAATATGCGCCGAAGATGGCCGCGACTCCATGGTCGATCTGACGAAGACGCTGGCGGAAATGGCCCAGAAGCATAAGATATCTCCTGCCGACATCGAACAGCGACTTCTTGACGTGGAGCTCCGAGAGAGCGTCATGGAGGAATCCGACCTGCTGATCATCTTCGGGCCACAGATCGAGTTCCAGGGATATCCACCGTGGCACCTGCATCTCACAGAGGTCTACCACGTACCTGACAATGAGAGCGTCGGGTACCAGGTCTTCTACAGTGGCCTCTGCAAATATGCGAACGCTCAATTCAGGCTAGGACGGTAGTTGTCTGACAGAGCTGTGAATTACACACAGTGCATGGGCAGAGGAGTTAAGGTGCAGCATAGACATGTTTCAAGTTTTATACCCTCCTTCAAGGAATCCACGTCCTCATTTCTTGAGCAACCTTGTCCCATTTATAGACCGGTCCAGTCCCCACATTATAATTGTAGTAGTTGCTGGTCCCGCCTTTCACCAGTGCCTTTCTAAACGTGATGTTTATGCGGCCGCCATCCTTCTCATTCTTGCCTGTTCGTTTTGGAATCGAGTGCAGCCAGCAGGACTGGGTTTTCCCTCGCATCAGAATCATGTCACCGCTCTCGAGGGGCAGCTTCAAGGGCTTTGGGTCCGGTCCGCTTGTTTTCTGGTCGCTAGGAGCAAGGGGCTTGTGCTTCAGTAGGAAGTCCCTCCTCGCGCCAAAAGAAAATGATGCGATGGCAGGATCTGGCCCAAGAAAGCGCTCATCGTCAGAATGATAGCTGATGCTATCAGACCCAGAGGAGTAATAGTTCACCAGGCAGAAATTGAACTGATAGCCCGTGGCCGCTTCGGCCGACCGACGGAGGTCATCGAGGCAGTTGGGGATTGGCCGAGGTGAGCAGTTCGGATACGGATTGCCAGGAACATTTACTCCTGTCTTTGAATCGACAACCATCCCTTCCTCTGTAAAACGTGAGGTGTCATCGATGCCAAAGACTGTGGTATATCTAGGCGTGTTAATATGAGTTTCGGTGGGTCCCCTTTTGATTGTGTACTTGACTCTATAAAATGGCAGTTCCGACCGTAGAAAGCTGAAAGCATCCTTGGCAAGGTATCCAGGAACGTACGGCTGGAAATACAGCAGGTCGAGATCCAACTGGTCATTGACGATACGGCCCTGAGTTGCTGGCAACGATGACAGCTCCTTCTCGATATGAGCTGGAAGGCCTGGTATGGGGAACGGGTATGTCGGATGATTGGAAATGACACTCTGCGATCATGTCAACACTGTGGTGCCATGTGACGGGGCTCGCCATTGGAGACGTACTGATACCTCATGGGCATTTGACCCATCCACTTTCCGCTGCTTGGCCGGTGGGGTGAAAAAGGAGTCTATTGTTCTCTTGTTTGACATCGTGCTCATTAAAGATGCACACTAGAGACTTGAATACTGGGCAGAGCCGTACGGTATACCTGCAACCGTCAGTCTCAAGATAGGTATGTGAGCTTTAGTCTGGTGTCTGGCCCGGGGCCACAGCAACCACGGTCCATTTTGGTAGTCCTCACCTCAATCTCCTATTGAGCGAGGCTCCTGTAGATTGACTCTTTTATAACAGCCTCCTATGTCCTACGGTACCGGTACCGTATGGGCTACCCTCCTACAAGGCAAGCCAGTGAATCAATTTCCTGTGGAAGGCTTTCCAGTGGCTTGGCAACAGGATGAAGAGCTATTGGGGACTCCGTGATGAAAGTTGTCGATTGTTAAAAAGATGGTGGTTCCGGTGTAATGAATTTATGTGACGGGCTTGCCTTGGTGACATCACTAACTTACGCAAAGACCGCGGGCTGTACTAGTACATAGCAGCTCACCTCAGCCTTGTCCCGCTTGTGCCAAGCCTGAAAGCTCCGCCAATAAATGCTAACCACTCTGCTAAGCTTGCAGCCTTGTGAAAACTTTCGGGCCCCATAAAATTACTCACCTCCCACTCTTGCCCACGCGCCCAAGGATGCACACACCCAGGGCTCTGCCAACAGCTGCTCATTGATCATGTCTACCGACGGTACTCACACAACAAGTTCAGCCACACAGGAAGAACATACCATGGCGATCCTCCGCCCACCCAAACTGTCGCCCAGCACTTCACTGAACAAGGCCCTGTTTGCCAAAACACTCAACCTGGCTGCAGCGTCCGTGAGGGACAACAAGAACCTGTCAAAGTTAAGGCAAGCTCTCTCCAGAAATGGAGACATTCTGCCCATGGAGAGGATATCTGTCATCGCGCCACATCCAGATACCGACCTCGCAGCACAGGGTCGCAAATGCCTTCTGCTTAAACCTTCCATCTCACCCAAGCAGCCAGAGACATGGGGTCCCCTTGTTTCGCAGTTGGTTAAGGAGGATCAAGTGGGGATTGTCTCATATGATTTGAATCTTGACTACGATTATTGGAGCTACCGCGATGTGTTGTCGACGTTGATGCCCGAGGAACTGCACGACGACATCCCTTCCGGATTTAACACGGCCGGTCACGTGGCGCACCTGAACCTACGAGATCAGCATCTTCCGTACAAGATGCTCATAGGCCAGGTGATCGTCGAGAAGAACCAGCACATCAGGACCGTCATCAACAAGACAGACAATGTGGGCAATGAGTCCGAGTTCCGCACGTTTGGCTACGAGCTGCTTGCGGGCGAGGACGATCTGAGCGTCGAGCTGAACGAGAACGGATGCGTTTTCAAGTTTGACTACTCCAAGGTGTATTGGAATAGCAAGCTGGAAAAGGAGCACACGAGACTAGTCCGGTCCTTCCAGCCGGGCGAGGTCGTATGCGATTTGATGGCTGGCATTGGACCTTTCGCCGTTCCGGCTGGGAAGAGGGGAGTCTTCGTTTGGGCTAATGACTATAATCCGGAAAGTTTCAAATATCTCCAGGACGCCATAGGGAGAAATAAGGTATGTCAGAGTCCCCCACACACCGAATTCTTCGCCCTCGGCTAACTGGGCCATAGGTGTCCTCTTTTGTCCGACCATTCAATGAAGACGGCCGCGTTTTCATCCATAAAGCGGCCGACTCGGTCCTCGCAGCATCACGGGCCGGTGAAGCCGCCATAGTGCCTTCCAAGCAAAAGTTCTCGCGCAGTAACCCTGACGCCAAACGGCCTCCGCCTACGGTCGTTGCCATCCCACCTACGATCAGCCACTTTGTAATGAACCTGCCCGCATCCGCAATCGAGTTTCTGTCCTACTACCGCGGTCTGTACGTCGGGCAAGAGGCGCTCTTCGCGCCGCACACGCAGACAAATCTGCCCATGGTCCATGCCCACTGTTTCGCCCTAAAGAGCGACGACGACGTGCCCAGGATTGATGTCTGCGAGCGTGTTTCCAAGGAACTGGGCGTCACCTTGCACTGGGACGGGCAGATTGGTGCATCGACAAATGAAGTAAAGGACGGGCGGGTTGCCGTGCATCATGTTCGAGACGTGGCGCCGGCGAAGAGCATGTACTGTGCGAGCTTCAGGCTGCCGGCCGAGGTTGCTTTCGCCCCTAGGCAATGAACACTTGATCGAGGGTAAATCGGTCGAAGAAACCGGTGACAGTCTTACGGGTTAACTTCGCCGCAGTCAATACAGGGCCTAGACTGCTGCCCGGTTCCTCAACCGCTGTTTTGCCAACCATTCATCACCGATGCTTCGCACCTGCCCTTGGCTCGTCTCTGGCTGGGCAGACAAATCAACACCTTGTCTGAATGCCCAAGGCTGCTGTGGAAGGAGGCATCGCATGGACCGTTGACGATATGCCGGTCACACGGCATTATCAATGTGCAAGGAAAACGCACGACATTTTGACAAAACCAAATTCATTACTGCCTGAGCGTGCTACGCAGGCTAGGGATGGAGCGAAGCTTCTCACGAGACCGACACGCGTCTTTGGGATTTATCCGACATCATGCGGACAAGCCTGCTGACCCTTTTATTTGTCAAATCGCAGAAGACGCCGTGCACACGATGCAAGAGGCTGGCTTGGTTTGTCCTCTTGCCACCAGCGTGTCCTCGAAGATAAGACTTGCGGCATTGCCGTCGTGGGAATGGCTTCAGCCCTGATGCTTGAGCGGCTAGGTACTTGGTCTAGGGCACAGGCCTTGATGGTAGTCCTACGGTATTTCCACTCGAGACCTTCGCAAGCATCTCTCCATGATCCAATCCAAGACAATGCCCTCTGGCAAAGATACTGCGCCCTTGCCCCGAGAGTCCCGGCCGACAGCATGTGCCCGGTCGTGAAAGCAGAATACCGATATTACGCAACACGGCTGTTCGGACCCCATTGCTACATCGCTATCAAGCATCTTCAATGGGTGACGGTCAAATTTATGGCTCATCTCGAAATCTCCAAGATTGCCTCGATCCTCCCTCCCCCTTCGAACGTGACATCAGAGCGCGTCCGTCTGCAGCCGGTGATCCTCTCACTGAGGAAAACGGGGTCGTTGAGATGCAGCAATTGACGAGCATTACGACGAGCAACAAAACCTCTTCATGTGATAATGGCATAGGCCAGTAGCATTGAGGTAGGCAAGATTGCGTACCCTGCAGGGCGACTTTTTGGTCTACACGGCAGCGGCGTCGAACCTCTTCATTACACTCACACCGGATAATGAAGATCGGTTTCCAATTAGGGAGGTCTTCCGGCATATGAAGCGTTCAGGCTACTGCGGCCTACTGAGTCGTATCTGCAGGCCGAAGGACTGCAAGAGTGTGTGATTGGCAATGCGGCTCTATGCCAATCAGCAGTTCGATTACCCAAGAAGCTGCTGGGTTCGGGAGGAGACTTCACTCATGAATGCGTTCACGAACCTGCAGCAAAACGCCCAAATCTAAAGGATCACATAGTCCGGCAAGACCAGCACCCGCCCGTGCCTGATGATGCAAGCCACGCCTGGCATGTCCTTTCGAGGTTTGAGGCTTGTGTGATGGATCACAACCTCGCCAAGGCGACTGCCAGCCGCAGCCCTGCAACAACAGCGAGCAGATGCCCTGCGGCGCAGTCGTGCCCTGGACCCTCCTGCTTGTGCACCGGAGCACAGCGGGCCCGGTGAGGTAGGAGGTGATCTATCTCCCGCCTATTAAAGAAAGGATACGCAGATCTGGGGTGCCTGCTGCAGATGTGACATACCCTTCGATGCCCCACAAATTGCCATGCCTTGCTACCGTGGGACATCTACCTGGCTGCCTGGTTACGCCAGCCGCTGGGGATACGCATAGACAGGACCTGGATGGTAGTACGACAGGAGGACAGGAGGCAGGAAGCCGCATGAAGAAGCAAGGAATCAGGAGATGGAAGAAACGGGCAGCCCTGGGCCAGACGGCCCGCTCTCAATCAAGCTCGGGACAGGCAGGGCGGAGAAATGGAAAGGGCGGGTAGGACTCGGACGGGGAATGACCGAGTGAGGCCATCCTGCCATCCCCTCTGGGCAACACCCGTGCCGATCGCAGCGGCGCTCTCGTCCATACACAATGCACCTGCGTCTGCGGGGGAGAAGGCCTGCTGCGATAAACTCGCGGCAACTCGGCTCCTGTCCTCCCTCCCTATCTGATTCGAGGCGCGCACTCTAGGCGGTTGGCTTGATCTAGCCACACAGACAGACAACCAACCCACAATGACGATTCTGTTACGGGACAGTGCTGACCCTCACGCGATTAGCAAGCAAGCCCCTTGGATGAAATTTGAAGCAACCGAGATCTTGGTAGTACCACAGCCACGGGCGTGAACGATGCATGAGGCTGCCTCGCCCAAGGGGGTGATGCGAGCGTTATCGCGAAGACATCTTCCAAGCGATGGTGTGTCCGGCCTGCATCGGGCGGATCACACCCGCACAGCGCCCGGGCTGCATGTTCTTCTTGAGACGAGCGCCAATGCACACAGTATGTAGCAATTATGCTGAGAGCATATGATAACAACGACAACAACATCATAATCATCATCATCATTATCATCATCATAAGCGCCAACAGCTTAAGCCGCCTCTGTCCGGAGCCGTGTATGGGGAATGGCGAAAGCGGGGAGGCGCCGGCCCCAAAACCCCTGCGTAGAATTTGCTCCGGAAAGCCGCGAGAAATAGAGCGGCCGAGAATGGGCGGTCCAATTCGGCCCTCCTTCGCATTCGGCCTGGCGCTCCTGGGCTGGGTCGAACGCAAGCTCCACCCCTACCTCGCCCTCTGGGGAGGGAGAATCCCGGCGCCGAGCAAGCGGAGGATGGAGAGTCTGAGAGTACGAGTCCTGTATCAGGCTTCGGCTAGCTAGAGCCATTTCGCGGGTGGGAACCAAATCGATCGAGAAACCTGATATGTGAGAAGACACATGTACTATGATGATGGTACGAATGTGACAAGAGCCTACACGGCAGTCGACATTAGCCACGTCCGCTCAGCCCTCTGTCGGATTGCCTCATCAGGTGGCCGGGCGACGATCCCCCAGAGTCTGTGAGCAGATGCTTGCTTGTTCTTGCGTCTGCCGGCGAACCAGTCCCCTAGAGTCGCATTGCTGCGATGCCGTCTATGTTTCATCTGAAGGGGCAAAGTCAAGGCTGGCAAGCTGGCAAGCTGGCAGGCTGGCCAGACCGTCGGTTGGGTCCATGGTCCTCGCAATCTATTCCCCAGGTTCAGGAGCAAACTGTCACTCGGCCGATAATATTGGCAACAAGGGACAGGATAGGACAGGGCAGGGAGTGACGGTTCGCGTGGCCCATCCCATCCCATCCCATCCCATTATACATACGTGCCATCTATTAAGCGTTGCGGCAGCAGTCAGCGGTGGCATGATCTGTGGGTGCTGGCAGGCTGGCAGGCTGGCAGGCTGGCTAATGCAACGAGGGCGCGCAGATGGGCGGAGAGCATCTTAGATTGCTCCCGTCCAGTGGCTTATGCTGCTAGCTGGGAGCCCAGGCCAGCGGGATCTCGCCAGGTCCTATTCGATGGTACGGCGGTAGTGAGTTTCACTTGACGGTGGGGATCGAGCAAGTGGCTTTTGCCTCCCCACAATGGCAAGCCTTTTGGATGGCACATCGTCCAGTCCAATGCAGCGGCTACCTTCCCCGAGGTGGTGGTGGTGGTGGTGGGGGGGGGGGGGGGTTAGGTAGGAAGGGCTGGAGGGGAACTACCTAGAAAGTCAAGAAAGATCTAGACCTACTACGTAGAAACACAGGCCCATAGGCTGGGGGTTCTTCTCAACCGTCGCTGCAAGATATGAACTGTAAAATGTCCAATTATCTAATGAAAATCCATACGGAGCTAGCCAAGCGCGGCCAGAATTTGCAGGCACGAGCGTGCCATGGGAAGTTGACCAGCTATACGACATATGGAAAACCCATTTGCGTGCCGGACGAGCTGTCAATGATCTGCTCTTCTAATTGTTTGCACATTTTACGGCATCGCGCCCAGGTGCTCGGCCACCAAGCCAGCAAGCCTGGCCACACACGCAGCACTCGTACACTGCCCTGACGCCGTCCTGCCTGGCACGACCAGACGATGCAGCATCCTTGGGACAAGGGCTTCCAGAACGTGGCAGCCCCACTCCACATGTTTGAGGCGCCGGGAGGCTACGACGTCGAGGAACGCCCCTCCCTCTCCCTAAAACAAAAAACAACGAGGAAACGAGGGAGAATTTCAACGGCGATTCCCGTGGCTTGGACTTGTTTAAGACATGCTGTTTGACGGCATCGACAATGATGTTTCTGGAATGTCGCGAGTCAAAGCCCTCTGGAAAACAACAAGGGAGAAGAAAGCACGTCGCCGGATCAGCCGACAAGCAATGACCGGCCAGGGTAAGTCGTCAGCCTCGGCCCTGACAAGGTAAACAAGCCCGACTTCGCTTGGGCGGCTCTAACACTACGGCCCGCCATGTACTCCGTAATGGGTTGCATCACGCCGGCTCACAGCGCTTCGGGAAAGTGACAAGTCGGAAATGACAGCCCGCCCAGGAGGGGGGAAGTAGGAGGGGAGGTGTGGTCTTTGTGGACTCGGCTGCCCAAGTGCATGTAGCCATTGTGTACCTGATTACTACATTGTAGGTCTGCGGTATCGTGTGGTGTGTACACTTGAGCAAGCCCCCTGAGGTTGTGCAATCATACCGAGCACCTTTACGAACCCCCCCCCCCCCCGGGATCTGGCCCAGGGACTCGAGCGGTGCCGACCACGCATGCTTGGCATCTTGGGTGATGGATGATGGACGACAGACACAGGTGACCGATCGAGGGCATCAAGGTGCCCTCCTTCTCTTCCAGCCCTCGATGTGGAACCAAGCCACATCTCAGAGCCTCAACACAGAGCCTCAAAGACACTACTCCCAGCCGTCGCCAAAGGCCGGAACTTTCTTCTCCTCCACGGTCTGGGGCCGGTGCCATGCTAGGACCAGGGCAAATCCGGCTGCTGTTGATGTGAATAGTAGTATCTTCCGTCAGGGCTATCCCTAGGGCCCCCGGAGGCCGTGCAGGATGCTAGGGTAGCTTATCTCTGGACATCAAGGCCCACCCATCACAAGTCGCAACGTCTCACCGAAGAAGACTGATCTGTACCGCAGGGCGCTTCCACTGGCCCCTCTGGCTTATCAAGTTCACACGCACGGTCAAAGCAGCCTGCCGCCCCCGCCGTATCTCGATTGCGTTGCCGTCGGCTTCGGGATGGGCTCGCCAGGAATGAGGCCGTCTCTCGACCTGCGCCGTCCGCAGGTTCGCAGGTTACGTGCGTGGCGCGGTTGACATGCAGGATGCCAGAGCTTGCGAGGGGATCCAGGCCTGTTAGTGCCTGCACTGTACTGTAATCTGTACTGTAAGCCGTAGCTGTCGGTCCCGAGGAGTAGATGCTGCGGTGATGCTTTGGACCGCAACGCATCTAGACCCTGGGCGGCCTAGGAAACATCGCGGTAGGCTGCTGTGGTCCGAAACGGCTCCCGCTACGGGCGACGATCAGGGTCTCCTCGCCTCCGTAGTAGCTGCAGGACAAGTCCCTGTTCCCTTCACGCCGGCGCCTGGCGTTAGTCGGGAAAAACCTCCGAGGCCATCGGGTTGCAGCGGTGCCCGCATCACGTCTGTCCCTATGCTGACCTATCGTACAGTTGGGAGATGGCACGAGCAACAATGGCTCATCCCTCGCGGGTCAGCTCTGTGAGAGGAGAACCATCTCAGCCATCAAACAGGATCTAGTCAGCCGGGGCGTGAACTACTCCTCACCGCCCAATTCGGACGAAGTCTAAACCCCACGAGATGTGGGTGCGAGTCACGGCTTTGACCTTGACATCCCGTGGTTTCAGGCACTGGCCGGATTAGCCAGCTTTGGGCTATCTGGTGTGCTTGATTTCGATGTTGGCTGTTTCTCCCCGTGGGCTGTGGCTCATTCAACTCACCCCGCGGCTCAAGTGCTTATCAGGCTCGTGGCATGTAGATTTACCAGATATCTGCTGAGTCGTCGTGGGTGTAAGCATGCAGGGATGGCCCGCTGTGACGGCTCTCGATATGTGGACGAGGTCTGCATGGGCCACGGGCACTTGAGCAGCTCAGATGGCTTTTGCCCAAGCGTCTGGGGAAGAGTTGAATTGAGCCTTGGACTGCATCCTGCCTTGATCCCGGCCGCCCGCTTGTGCGGCACCAGGGAGGACAGATTGGATTCGGCTTGGCCACAGAGTCAGGGAAGCAGGACATCTGGAGTGTAGGGAAACATCGAATCCCGCCCTCCCATACTGCGAGCTGTACACAGTACCCGGGTACGTAGCATGCCAGGTGTCCTTGACACAGTTCGTCGTGCACAGCCCTTGCCGCACCTTTCCGGGGCCGTCAAACATCTACGTAGAGTTGGTAGACCGGCGAGGGATCGACAGCCAGAGATCAATCAATTGATTGCCTAGGGGGGTTATAATCTCGTATCAATTGATCGTGGGCGCCGGAGGGGTTCGCTCGGTGATGGGCTACCCAGCCCGTCTTTGTCAGTCCATGCGTGTGGTTCGATCGCGGCCAAGACGGCGCCGTGTTTCTCTTCTGTCATATATGCAGGGCCTGGCGTGCGCGTATGTTTGTTGCCCTACAATGTTATCGACAGACGATGTGACGGGAGGGGGGAGGGCGCCAGGGCTTAAGGCCACTCCTCGGAGGTGAACATATCGCAGGGGTTGGTCCAACGCAGCCGGCCCCAGAGGAGGCCGCAGAGAACAGAAGGACATAGCCCGAGAGCTTGACGGGCGGCGCTTTAGCTCGGACCATCGCATGTAGCTAGAGGACTGGCCGGGAGTAGCTCTGAAGGTTGGCGCCACCTCGTCTGCGGTCCCAACTATGCCATGGACGGGCGGGTTACAGGCACGCATGCGGAACAATCCGGAAGCCAGGCCGTGACATTTGCCGACGGACAGGCGGGCTAGTGTTTCTGGTTTCTGGTCGAGCCGGACGACAATGGGAGCCGATAGCATAGTGATCACAAAAGTAAACGAGAGGCTCCCGAGATGCTCCCGGCCGGCCGACCTAGAGAGATAAAGCGAGAGGCGGGGGGGTTGAGCAAAGATAGGAGACGGGACTACTATGTACCAGCAGTCGGTGAGATGGATGCGACCATATTGTTGGCCATTGGCCATTGGCCATTGACCATTGACCATTGACCATTGCCCATTGACGACCAACGGCGGCTCGACCAGCACTGCGTCTCCAGTCCTCAGGGTTCACAGGACCGGTTGGACGGTTGGACGGTAGTCTTGATCGAATTTTGGCTCCAAATCTCCAAGAAGCCAGCCATCCAGCCATCCTCGTCTCTTCAAACAAGGAGAAGGGAAGGTCAGGATACAACTCCCTGGCGTGGACCTGTAACACGTCTCTCAAGGACTCGTATTGGCCCGATGGCCCTCAGGACGAGCCCGGCCTAAGGGCAGCCGTCAAGCAAGCGATGGCCGAGCCGACAGCATCTAGACTCTCCCTCGGCATGGGGTTGCCGTTGATCAGCCTCGACGAAAGCGAGACGTTAACGTCACAAGGCTGGGGCCCGTGTGTCCAGCCAGGGCAGCCGGGGCAGCAGGGGTGGACACCTGAATATACCTAGGTAGATTATTAGGGACACGGATGCAAAGACGTACGTCAGTCAGCAAGGCACAAATTACGGAGCACACAACAATCCCGTATGATTAGCAAAGAGAAAAGGCTCCAGAGATGGTGCGGCGTCTGGCATGCTGGCTGATGACATCAATAATCAAGCAAGTCTTAGCTGCTGGTTGCTGATCTGGGGACTTCAGTTTTCCCACGCAAGGTTGGCAGGTCCCGCTTATGGGAAATCTGGACATCGATCACCCCCAGATTGGTCAGAGCCCCCAAGACATTCCCCAGTGTGACCCCCGCAGCGCCTGAGACAAGCAAGCAAGCCAGGCTGAGAACGTCAGCTCCAGTCGTCCTGCCTGCCAGCCTGCCAGCCTGCCTGCCTGCCCAGCCCACGGCCCAGCCCAAGGTTTGCCCAGCAGGAGGGAGATAGATGTAACATCCGGGGAGAGCACGCCGCATGGTGCTAACGAGCTTCATGCCAGGCAAAGCTTCGTGCCCTCAGAACACGCAGTCCTCTGCCACTGTACGCAGGTGAAGTCAGTTCGTGGAGCCACGCCAGCCTTGGTCAAGTGACCCTCTCCTGTCCGTCCTTGGGCCGGCCTGGCAGCCTGGGAGTGGACTGCACCACGAGTGACTGCACCACGAGTGACAATGCGAGTGACACCACGCACAAGGTCACGACATCCTCGTCCTCGTCCTCGTCCTCGGCCCCGGCCCCGTCCCCGTCAGCGTCAGCATCACACTGATTTTAACATTCCGGACCCCCATCCCCAGCGGGCCGCGCGGGCGGGTGACACGGGGAAGCGCAGGAACGAAGCCCAAGCCAGTCATTCACCATCCCGTGACCATCTCTGAGGCAGACGCGAAGGCAAAAAGACAAGAAGGGATTTTGCTGCTTAACCCCTCCTCCCCGCCACTCCGGACCTGCCAGCTGGCCGTGTCTGCGTGTCTGACCCGCCTGCCCGCTAGGTTTGCAGAGAATTCCTCAGCGGGCACATCTTATTAGCACCATTTGCCCCCGGCCGCCCATGCCAAGGCCCCATACCCATACTCCAGACTCCAGACTCCAGACTCCAGACTCCAGACTCCAGACTCCAGACTCGAGGTGCACCGTTGTGCCCCCGAGGTATCAAGATATCTACCTAGGTACTCGAGTAGGTAATCATCTGGCGTGACCGGTCGACCCAGAACTGCCAGACCGACGAGAGAGGACTGGCCAGGTATGTACAGATAGATGGTCAGGTGAGAAGAACAAGAACAAGACCAAAAATATGAACAAGAACATGTACATGAACAGGAACGCGATTGATTTGTGTGCGAGCGTACTGTATGTACCTCGGTACCGCGGCGCACGTCTGTGGCGAATCACGTCGCTGGCTGGTCCCTGCTCGGGTCTGCATCTCATCCTGCACTCCGCAATTCGCAATTCGCACGTTCATTCCCCCATCTCGCGCTTCCGGTTTTGCCTTTTGCTCAGAGGCAATTCCCCAGTGCCCAGATGCTTGCCCAGCGGCCCCGGCTCACCGCCCAGCCATTTCCTGTGTCCAGCCTACGCAGTACCTAGGTAGTCTGCAGACGTTTCTGTCTGGGTACGGTTGGACTGCAGCACGTCAGTCACGCCTTCGGTCTGATGGCCTACCGGTTTTTGGAAGCCCAAACCGACGACAACCTTGCAACTCAGCTCGAGGCTGCGTTCGCAATGGGACGACCAGGTTGGATCTCAAATGGCGTCCCCCCTTCCCCACTCGAGCCATCCACCCGCCATCCATCCGCCATCTTTCCGTGTCTCCCATCTGACCGTTTCGCCGTCTGTCGACAGCTGCAGGCGTCTTCACACATGTACGCACACATACATGCACTCGTCTACCCGTCCACTCGTCCGCCCGGCTGCCCACCCGCCCAACCTTGGCATAGTGCTCGTCCGTGCCGGGTGTTTATCGTGCATGAGAGGTGAGTGAAGCTTGACGGTGCACCCTCGGCCCTGCGCTCAGGTTAGTCAGTCCTCCTTGTCGAGGTTGTCCTGGCTCTATCTATCGAAGGAGTCGGCATCTTGGACGGCCAACCAGAGCCCACCTCCCTGTCATGTTGTTCACACCGGTTGCAAGACACACCCTCCCCTAACACCCCCCAACATCCCCCCATCATGCCCCATCGTGGCCCTACCCCCACCCCCTTCATCCCACGTCTTTGCGCTGCGGCGCTGCAACGTCAAGGGCTCGCAGCCCGGTGCACATTGACACACTTGTTGCGCTGGCGGCCCCGACCCCGACGCTCGAGCCACACAATGTCTCGGTAGGCCGGACGACATGGCATGTCCAGCAAATTGAGATTTGCCCTCGGGTGGCCAGCTGCGCAGACAGAGTTCCCTGTCTCCTCCTCCCCCACGCATCCTAGGCCAGACAAGCCACTGCCCAAGCGGCTCTAGCGGCCCCAGGCCGAGATACCCGCTCGGGTTAGCATCCCTCTCTCGCCCTTTGGCCCTCTATCTTCCCCACCCGGGGCGCCCAGCACCCTGCAAGACCCAGGCACCCTGTAGGCAGGTAGGCAGGTAGGCCGTACCGTGCAGTCGGCCGTGTACCGTGTACCTCCGTACCCATGTGTCCCCAGTCCTACTGCGCGGCGCCCTGCAATCGCAGAGCCCAGACCCAGACCTTCTGGGATCGGCAAGGACCCCAGACCTTTCACGTCCAACCCATTGAATCCTCCATTCACTTTTCCACATCCCACACTTTTAAGTCTTGGACCCGCCGCCTCCCCCCCCCCCATTGTCCCAGTCCTTGAGTGCTTTGCCGCAGCCTGTTTGGTGCTTTTGCCCTTTGGGTCTTCCCCGACCACCGCCTTCCGCCTTCCGCCATCCAGCGCGAAGCCCCAGAAATCCAATCCCCCCTCTCCGAGTCATCTGCGATATCTCTCTCCACGCCCTCAGTCATGCAGCTTTTGTCCTGACCACCCAGAGACCCGCAGACTCGAGACACCCGCGCACCAACCTCTTTCCAGATCGGCGCTGGTGTTCTGCTACAACTCACCTCACCCACCTTTCTCTCACGCAACCCGCTGCCCGTCATAAACCAGACTGGCCGCCTCGAGGCCCACCTGCCAGCCAGGCACCCTCACTCAATTTCTCCACACCCTTGGCCGTCGCTGGTCGCCCTGCAAGTCAACAACCCGACGCTGCACAGGATCGGCCTCCAACATCACCACCACCACCACCAGTCCCCGCTGCTTCGAGCTGCAACTCCTTGGTTCAACCTGCGCGCGCAATTGCAAAGGCCACAGCAGCAGCTCCCTCTGACCAGCACCGGTGGCATACAGATGACGGAATTTCCCCTCTCAAAACACGGGCAAATATTGACGGTGACGTTGGGCGCCACGTCCAATTGATCGCCGGTGGTTGTCCGTCAAGATGGCGGTGGTAATTACTTCGGAAGAGGGTGCTTACTTTGCCTCCTCTACACTCCGTCGATCTCATTCCCAGACTAGGTTCGGCCCCAGGCAACCAGGCGGTCTTCACGGCTCGTCTTCTGCCTCGAGGATACAAGACCTCTACCAGCCGCAACCCGTCAAAATCTTCGCCGACTCGACGCTCTCCACTGCACCGTCCTCGCCGCAGACAATACATGCGTCGACCGCCGACCACTCCTGCTCCTCCACACCTGCGAGCAATCTGTCCCTCTCGACAGACAGCGAGGTTTGTGACAATGGGCTACTTCACGACTTGGCCGACGAGAGCGACATCGTCTTTCCCACGTACAACGCGTACCTGGGCCCGCCAACACCTGAGGAGCTGGAGCCTCCTCCCAGCCCCCGTACTTCGAGTTCCCCTGGGTACGAAACATCCAACACAACCTCGAATCCCGAGACTCCCGAGTCTTCCTGTGACCTGACCGGTGGTGCCGTGGATGACACAGCAGTCGGGGCACAGCCTACCCGTCACGTCGACTACTTGTCACATGACTGGAAGGAGGAGGACATCTGGTCGTCCTGGAAACACATCATCTCAAACAGGGATGGCTTTGGCGGCAATTCCGCACGGCTGGAGAATGCCTCTTGGAGGACCTGGATCAAGGCAAAAAACAACCTCAAGACCGTGTCTCCTGAGACGCTCAACTGGTTTGTCTTGTATCTCGCTCCTATCGCCATATCCCGCCACTAACTCTCAGCCCAGGCTCAAGGACTGTGACGTAACCTGGCTCTACGGTCCTCTGTTGACCGGGAAGACAAGTGATCTCTCACGTCCTAGAGACGATGAAGGAGCCGCTAGCTTGTCGAAATCCAACTCTTTCATACACTCACAATCAAAGAAGAAGCCGATCCTGAAGAAGCGGAGCATGTCAGAGATTATACTGCAGAAATCATTGTCATCATCCTCCCTGATCAAGCAGGCGGCGGCGGCGGTTCAGGCTCAACAAAAGGAGATGCCTCGTGGCATTAGGGTGTCACCACGACCCAGATTTGAGCGGGCTGCCACTGACTACGTGACGTTCCCCTTCTCATCACGGCGGTTGAGTCGAGACCAGTTGAGTACCGGCCCATCGACGTCAACCTCGGGCGTGATCTCGCCCAACAGCGAGCGCAAGCACATACACTTCAACGAAAAGGTTGAGCAGTGCATTGCTGTTGACATCAAAGGTGACGATGATGACGAGGATGATGTTGACACAGACCGATATAACTATGGTAGCGACTCGGACGACGGTATCATGATGAAGAAGACGAGCACCAAGAAACGGAGGCCAGTACTGAGGAGGAAGACGAGCAGTCACGCCAAGGCTGAGAAGAAGAGCATCAACATGTTACCACCGACGACACTCAAGTATAGAGAGGACACACCTGAACCACCCGAGACGGCAATGAAGCACTCGTATAGGAGCCCAGTCATGTCGCCATCATCGTCACAAGAGACTCTACGGCCGTCGAAGCCATCTTCAAAGATGTTTTTCGTCGATGACGAAGACGAGGATGACGAGGAGGATGACGGTGACTGCTCAGAACTCAGCGACGGGTTGAGGTCGCCACCCGCCGGCGGACTCTCCTCGTCCTCGGGATTCCGCCGCACCACTTCATCGAGCAGCTTAAATGCGGCCCCTTCCGGTATGAGACGGACGGAATCAGGTATGTTCATGCCCTATGAGGAAGGTGAAACGGCATCGGAAGGCATCGTTGGCTTCGTCCTTGATACGGTGAATACGGCCCGAGACATCGCCCAGTATGTACCTTCCGCGCCCAGAACCCTACTTGGATCTACAACTATGGAACCGAGGAGACTTGAGCGACTCGGTGTTGCCCACATGTGCTAATTGTTATGTCTCTAGTGTTGTCTGGAATGTAGGATGGAGGAGATGATGTTGACTTGCTTATTCAGAAAAAGGCTTCGCAGAGGTCAACCTCCGATTCCGTCGTTAAGGCTGAGAGCTTCCCTCACAGGGCTGTCTCCCCGTCTTGATGCGGCCTTTCAGCACGTCTCTCCTGCCTACCCACAACCCAGTCCAGGCCTTGTATCTAGCGAGCGAGTGTACGATAGCGTCTTGGAAGCATTTGAGCATAGGGCATTGGTTGAACGTTGCCATTTTCTTCCCCGCCGCCACTACGACATCTGCCCATTCTCAGACGGACAATGGCTCAGTTGACTTTTGGATCAGACCTAGCATTCGAGTCGCGAGAGGTCTGATCCCCACATCACGACTCGATATCAGCATCGCGGACGGCGTTTACGAACATTACTTTCCATCTTTGCCTACCTACCGTGCAGCAGCCGCTGCTCATTCGGTGAAGGCCATTCCTATCCGGCTGTCGATTGCCTCGTGGAGGCAGGCTGGGTGAATTAGCCGATTGCAACTCATATTGCGGCGTTGTGCATGGTCACGGCTCATCGCACATGTTTTTTTCGGCGGGTGCATGAGGAAATGGGGTTTTCTCTTCCTCCATTCCTTTTTTTCCCCCTGTCGCGCTTTGCCACGTTTGGCAGACGCGCGCAGGTCCAATTTCAACGCGGGCGGTATAAAAGAAATAATCTGGATGGAAAAAGTCATTTGAAGGTTTCAAGGGGGCGTTCATCAGAGGATATATCATGGATCAACGGACGGACGGACGGACTTGGGGCCAACGGGGTTCACGGGGTCTCAAAGTCAAGGGGGGGAACACACAGCCTCCTGATAGATAGGAGAAACCAGCCGGAACGGCCACATGCACTCAGCGTGCGATGGCCGGCACCAAGAAAGAAAAAAAAAATTGGACCTCAGCACTTGTGCAAAAGTGTATCTGGAATGGGCCGTGGCATCGTCGGTACGCCTACCTGGCAAGGATGAATCGATAAGCCACCGGGCTGTGAAATGAACGATATTCCATGAAGGGAAGGCGGGAAGCAAACGAGGAACTCTCTCAATCGTCTTGACAGAACCTTTGATGGATGTCAAGAATCTGGCTCGCCCCTACTCATGCGTTGGTGAACCACCGGGCCGTCCTACAGATATATCTATCTGTGCACATGAGGTTGATCTGGGTTCAGGGCGGCCGGGATGGGCACGTGTGAAGAAAATAATTGTTCGCCTCGAGTCGTGCTGCGAGCATTTGAGAACCACATCCATACTAATAGTTCTTCTCGTAGATATTATTGCCATGCATATATGATTTACATTGTTGTTACACCAGAGAAGCTTCTATGAAACTTTTTACAGACCGTGTTAGATGTTTGAAGCTGCGGGGTATAATGTCTACCGGCCGTCTATGAATGCGAAGCATAGAGCAAACCGTCGTCCAGCCCTCCTTCGCCCGGCGTCCGCTCGGCCCTTCCACCCCGACCCCCCCCCCCAAAAAAAAAAACAAAAAAAAAAGTGCCGGGGTCGGTCGGTATCATGCCTCATCGTGCTTCCTTGGTGCTGGCCCTCGCCACAGCCTCGACAAGCACCTCGCCCAGGTGGACATTAACGTCCTGCAGCTTGACCTCGAACGCATCGCCCCTCTTCAGGTCAGCCGTCTTTACCCCCATACTTTCCAGGCCGTCCGGGACCATGCGCGCGCGCAGCCCGAACCAGTCCAACTCGCCTGTGATCCATCCCTGGGCGGACTTCCACACAGTGAACCGGAAGGTGCCGGGCAGCTTAGAGTCGTGCTCCGAGGGGTACTTCCACGCGCGGAAGAGCGCCTGGTGCAGGTACGCGTCGTTGCCGTCGACATTGCCCAGGCGCCGGATGATGCGCTGCCGGAGCATCATCCAGGGGAGCACCTCCGAGGTGAGCTTCTTGTCGTCAAAGGGGAGTTTCTGCTGCTGCTGCGCCGCCGCCGCCGCCGCCTTGTCGTTGCTAGTCTCCTCCTCCCCCTCCCTGCCCTCTTGCAGGAGCGCTGCCTCGATCTGCCAGTGTGCAACCAGGTCCGAGTACCGCCGCAAGGGGGACGTCACCTTGGCGTAGGCCTCCACGCCCAGGATGAAGTGCGGGCCCGGCTTCGTGGACATCTCGTCCGGCCCTATGAGGTCAAAGTACTGCCTGGACTGCTCCACGCTGGGATCCTCGCCGCGGAGCAGCAGAGGGTAGTACACCCGCTCGGTGTAGGCCCTGAGGAGCTCCAGGTTCTTCTCGGCCCCGGGCTGCTTGACGAAGGGGATGGGGATCTTGCGGTCCGCACACCATCGCGCGGCTATCTCTCCTGCTAAAATCATGGTGTTGGTCACCAAGGGCGCCTCGGCACCATTGCCCCAACTGATGCTGATGGATGGATCGCCGTTGCAGGTCAGGAGACCTGACGGTGTTTCTTCAGTGGAGGTTCCATCGAATGAGGCCTTGGCCTCGGGGCGGGCTGCAAAGACCGGCGCAGCGCCCCTAGCCAGACGCCTTTTATGAATGGCCATTGCGAGCCGATGAAGCGTCTTGAGTGATTCGAGCTCATCCTTTTGAAGCTCGGAGGCGGTCACCATCTTCCTGTTCTCGGGTTTCTCGGGGGGCTTCTGGCCCACTCGGAAGTTTTTCGTTGTTGCCCATGCAGGTGGCTGTCGGGGGTTTTCACATCCTACAGCCCGGTTGACCTCTTCGGGGGTGATGCAAATGATATCTTTGAGCCGACCGGGGGTAATCACACACTCCAGGAGGTCTCCATTATTATTCACCTTGCCGCTGAAGGTCAGACAAGGCTTGTCAGGGCCGAGAGAAAACAGCTCCTGGACCTCATTACCCACACCCCAGATGTTGGACTGGTGCCCCGAGACGTACAAATTTAGCGGCAACAGCTGAGCGCGCCTTGCGAGTGGACAATCGGGCTGAATGCGAGAAGCAGGATCTGCTACATGGATGTGTATCCAATTCTCGTCTGGATTGTCGGTCTTCTCAAAGGACACGGCATCGTCAACGTCGACTGTGTCTTTGGAGTCAATTGCAAACACTTGGTGGTCATTCCACTCCTTGCGCTTGCCCATGAAAGGGTCCACGGTCAATTGATCGGAGATGCCGTCTGGCCCCAGCTGCAGACGTTCGAAACCTGTCACCCGGGATACCGCAACTCCTGGGACGCAACTGGTGTAGCGTGAGTGAATCTCCCAGGGGCTCAGGTACCCTACCTCCTGCAAAAATGTCCACCCAGTGCTGGCAGACAAGTACTCGCTGTCTCGGTACTTACCGATAGCCCTCAGGATTGTGGATCCTATCGATTGGAAGCTCGAGGACAGCGAAAACTGACCATAGCCAGCCCATAAGTTCATGAAGTGCAATATGCTCAAATCGACCTCTGTCCATTCCACTCTGGCCGGGGGCCTGGGCTCCTTCGCAGGGCTAAGTGTCCCATGGGGCGTCCAATCACGGTACCGCCGGCTTTGGCCAATAGCTTTCCTTGCTTTCAGAATGAAGCGACCTAGCTGGCTCTGGCTCAAGATCGAGTGATCCAAAGACGAAAGCGGCTTTTTAACCTCTTTGGGTATATCGGTGAAGAGTCTGACCAATGTCTGCATGTTGTGTACCAACGCAAAATCCTCAGGCGGTGTGATGGCGTACACCGTCGTCTTGGTAGAGCCTAGAGAACCGACCAGTCGAAATCCAACGCTGTCGGCCATGAGAGTGCGGTGGACAGCATACAAGATGTGCTGCTGAAAGTCCTTGCCCTCCCTCCAACCTTTCCGCTTGGTCAACCGGCTGGCGATCTGCTCCAGAGTAAGATAGCTGTCCTTTTCACTGGCCAAGATCTCGTGGGCGTTCTGAAATTGGGTGGCGTGTTGTTGCAGAGCGACTTGCATTTTCTGTTGAAAGATGTTCATGGTGCGCAGGAGCGCGGCACCAGATGCACGGTCCGGGCCCATCTTGAGATCTTTCATTGCCCGTAGCGTCTCTAAGGGCAAAGCCTCTTTAGGCAGCTTATCAATGACGGGCTGGAGCGCTTCATCATCGACGAAATTCCTGACAACGAAGTGGGATGTCACTGTGGGTGTGGGAAACCACTTTCCAGACGTCGTGTAGAAGTGGTAAATCCCGTGGAAATTCCCAAGACAGACGCCCAACAAGGGAACAACATCGCCATCGTCCTGCAGCTCGATCAAGTCGCCGGCTCTGAATCTGGACGGTGGAGGGAGAAGATCAAAGAGGCCATCACTGTCGGGGAGCGCCTCGTCCAGGGCTGTTGGTTCCCCTTCTTCCGGCTCTATCTCGCCCAGAGGGCGCGCCCTAACGGACAGATTGCGCGCTTTCCCTGGGACAAGGCTGTCTTTAGATAGGGGCGTGGCCTCTGGTACCTGGTTCTCGGCTTCCCATTGCCGCAAGCGCTGTCGGATATTTGGAACAAAGTCATCTTTAGAGCTCGTATTGGGAGATTCTTGCACGGTCGCAAAGGTCTTGATATGACGAATAAAGTTAGTTACAGGACTATGCAGAGAAAACAAAGGTCACAGCTGGCACAAATGAATCGAGGTGCTCACCCTTCGGTCGATTAGAGAGAGGTTGTGGCCGCGGATAGAATTGCCTCGAAGGCTACTTCTGGCCAGCCCAGCCGCCCTATTGGAGGGCACTACCGACTGGGCACCTCTCGAGATGCATCTCCAGCAGATGTATGATCCAGAGGGAGGCAGTCGCATACTGGAAAGGGAGGGGCACTCAGAAGAGCGCGAGTGTGATGCTGTGGACGATGGTGCGCGAGCCGGGTCCCCGTTGAAAAGTTTATGGAGCAGCCCGCTTATCGCTCCCGATAAGAAACAGCCCAGGCCATGACGTGCATTGCATTCCACTAAAACCCCCTAGCTTGTCCGTGCGGGTACCCAGGTACTTGGGTTCCTCCCTGAGAAACAGACTCGCTCGGTCAAAACGTCTAGCAACATCAGACGGCACTTGTACATGCCAATGGACTTTATATGTGTGTACCCACACATTGATACACTCTACCCGTTCATATAGATACGTATCTCAATAGCGGCCAAAGACATTTCTTGGATACATTTTGCCCCTCGTAGCTTATCATTTTGAGGTCTGCTGGGGCGCCCGAATCAACGCCTCGAGCAGCACAGAAGCAACAGGCGAGAACCCCATTGGTCCGTGATTCCCTCCGGCCGTTGAGAAAAGCTAGATGGGATGGCCTTGGGAGAAATGTCTCATCCTGCTTTGCATGCTTGCCACATAAGCTGTGCTACCCCTTCATCTCTTGCTCGCCTCTCCCTCGCCTCACCTCGTGGCGGCCCGGGTGCACAAGACGTGCTGTGGATAGATTCAAAATGTCTCAGTTGCAATCGTCGGGCCGATCACAGCACAATCTCCCCTCGAGGAGCCGTCAATAAGAACGGTGTCGAGAACGGATGAGGACGAAGGATTCCTGTGTAATTTGATATGTTGCTTTCAGCGGCTCACCTACCTCCCCTCCCGTCTTTCGTCTCGTGCGACTCGACTTTGGCGCCCTCAAATCGGGAGACCTTTCCCTCGTTTTGTGGTGGCCTCTTCCGTCCGTTCGTCGATACTCTGGCCGCCACTCGTTCCCGGCCGACGGCTTGGTGCTTATTCTTTGTCCGTATCTCCATGTTTGCGGGCCATCTACCCGCAGCCTTGTATCGTTTGCGGCTTCTACAAGAGCCGGGCATTGACGCCGTGGAGAGGCGAGGACGCCCAAAGGGTACGGGCATGCCGGTACACATTCCCTGTTTTCAGAGGCAATCATCACAGCCGTGACTGGCTCCTCCTCCCGTTGCTTCTTTTGTTCCCCGGGTCCCCTCTTATACCACGGGCAGCCAGGCGCCCTCGACCGTCGGGGAAGGACGTTGGGCCCACAGCCGGACCTGACATATCTTGAAACGTGCGACCGCTCCCGACTGGCTTATTAGCAACGCGACGAAAGTTGTACCAGGCGTGCGTGCCCTTGCCACTCGCTTCGAGAACAATTACCAACCGGTCTTTACCCACGATGGCTTCACGACTTGTCGTGCTGGCGCTGGCGGGCTCCATGGCCGTCGCCCAGGACATGGACGCGAAGCCGGCCGGCCATGAAATGACGACGTCGGGCGACAGCAGCCCCGTGATCACCACTACTGCGCACCTGGCGGCTGCCGATGCGACGACAGCCAGCCAGGCGGTAGCGGCAACGACGGCCCTGCCCACGGCAATCATGCCATCTGACGTGTCAGACGTGTCGGGCACACCAACGACCTTGGTCATAGACACGCAGACGCCGCCTTCGCCTTCTTCTAGCGTGAGCTGGTCGATCACGACCACTTCTGAGACGGGGCACATGACCATGAGCCACGGCAACATGAGCGGCGTGGCGGGGCCGACTGGCGCTGGCTCGGCGTCAAGCACTGGGGGGGTTGACAATGTCAACGGCGCCGCGCGCAGCGTGTTCAATAAGGTGTCGGTAGGTTGAGAGCAGTAGCCTGCCAATGGGCGAACACGCATGGACTAACGGACCGCACAGATTGGGATGCTAGCCCTGTGCTTGGCTGCTAGCGCAGCGCTGCAAATGTAAGGGGCGGACAGACGAGGCTCGTGCCAGGCTCGTGCGAGGCTCTCCATCGGGACCTGGGGGTAATGTGTTATGGCTTTGGGTGTGTCTTGCAGTGTGGACATTGCTAGATGGGGCTTCTTAGGGTCTTTGAGCTTCGATTACCAAGTAATGAAAAGAGACTATGTTTCGAGATATCACGTGTTGCCGCATTGGCAAGCGGGTGGTGAAATCAAACAGCCTAACAGGCAGCGAGATTAGCTGCACGGCCAAGCTTTCTCATCACGAGATGGATCTCCTGGACTGGGCCACTGATCAACAGAAGGGTGTGAGCTGGCTGGCTGGCTGGCTGGCTGGCTGGCTTGATCGGAAGATTAAGGGCGGGTCAACGTCCAGGAGGGGGTTGATAGATATCCAGATGTTGTACATGTACTTGTCTGAGGATGGAAAGACAGCGATCGCCGCCAGCCCAAGGGAGGAGGACTGTGGTCGCTGGGTCGCTGGACCCCGGCCCAAGGATCTACAGCACAGACAGGCACAAATGCAGGTACGGGCCCTCTAAAAGGTTAGACTACTCCAGTTGCAGCTAAGGCGATGGAGACGGTGGAAAGAGCGATCGCCAATACCGACTGCTTGTTCAGGCAACCAATCTTCACAGCTGCTATCTTAGCCTTGCCAGCACGGGAACAGCCCATTTACGATACGAGCCAGAAGATGGAAGGTGATTGTATTGTATCCCACCGCACCGCATCGCACCGCACCGCATCGCATCGCTTTGCGCACCTAGCACCACATCAGCAGGAACCGACAGTGATAAGGGGCCAGGGACCACCACGGCGGCGACGGCGACGGCGACGGCACAGAGAGCTCGAGTCATCCGACAACAGCGAACACCCCCAGTTTTACCTGCCCCCAAGTGCCGGATATGCGGTCAAGCCTCGGAAACCTTCCACGCCAGCACCGCCCTCGTGGCACCCATCTTGCAGACGTCGCCTCGAGCCAACCAGGTCAAGGGCTGCAGGGCTGTCCTAGCTCGTGCTGATCTCAAAACCGTCCGACCGTCCATCTCTGCTTCGTCCAGACAAACAGACTGACAGACTGACAGACTGTCAGGCCTGTCGGGCTCGAGTGCTGCCCTGCCAGCCTGCCAGCCTGCCAGCCTGCCAGCCTGCACCCGCGGTGCTGGGGTAGTCATATATCCAATTTCCCTTTTGTGGTCCGTCCTTTCAAGCCGCGCCGTGACTGGCCCGCGCCGTCGAGCATCCCTGTCGTCGTTCGTCTGTTCTCGGTTTAATGCCGCCGACCAGCCTGGCATGTCCCGGCCGTTGCCATCTCCAGGTTTCCCCCTATTCCGGCCGCCCTCGCAACTACGGAGTACCCTACCATGAGTCCAAATGACAGCAGCCTCGCCGTGTCCCAACCTCATGCTAGCTCGGCCCCGTGACTGTCGAACCGACCTCACGACCGCTCGCCTGCGGCCTGCCCTGCCCACGATGAGGAGTGAGGTCCAAGTCTTGGCGGCACCCTGCGCTCTCAGATGGGTCACTTGAGCCCACCGAGCGCTGATGAGCAGGTGGATATCATCTCTCCGTCGACACTGGAGAGATTAGCACTCTCGCCCAACCACACAGCCAGACACCCAGACACCCAGACCATGCGGTGGGCCTCCCCGTCGGACTCGACTGTGGGGCTCCACCCGCCCATCTCGCCGTCAGTGCAGATGTGTGATCAGGGGTACCGACGCTCTGCCCGGCTCCGCTCCACTTCACTACCCCGGCGTCGCCAGAGGTAATAAAACAATACACTCCTCGACCCGGCGCCCTCTCATCCCACCTGTTCCCCCTTCTTTTACCTCCCCCACGGACCCCTTTGATGCGGTGATATTGTCAAGTGGAAAGCATCGCCAGCTTTCGCCTCTCCGTACCATAATCCCGACCTACCGCTTCACTCTTTCAGCGGGCACTCGTTATTCTGCAAAAGAAGAAAAAGAAGAAAAAAAAAACTAACCCTCCGAAATAATTACCCGACTGTAATACGGTGTCTTTGTGGTTTCACCCCGGAAACATGAAGACCTCATCCCTTGTGGCCGCCGCCCTCCTCGGAGGTGCTAATGCCCATGCCCACCGCCGCGCGCACGACCTCTTCAACAAGAGGGCCAACGACACCGAAGTCTGCGTCCCCGGCTGCACTACCTACTACACCACCGTCACTGGCACCGACTTCATATGTATGTCATCAGTCTCACAAACCAGCTGATATCGGCCTGTGTTGCGGGGGACTAACTCTCTGAACAGGGCAGCCAACCCCCAATGCTCCGGCCATGACCCCCAGCAGCGCTGTCATCACGCCTCCCTCTGAGGCCGTGACCCCGACCGCATCTGCTGCCACTTCCCCCGTGGCCGAGACTCCTGCCGTGGTTCCCACCCCTATCGGCCACACGGTCCCCACGCCCGGTAAGTACTCACCCGTGGTGGTGACGAGGATCCATCAAGGGCACCGGCTGACCGCGCTGCAGGAACCTACACTTTCCCGGCCACGACCATGACCGTGACTGAGACCACCTCTACCGTGGTCCCATCCACGACTGAGGTGCCCGTCGGGACCCACACGCTGGGCGGTGTCACCACGTAAGTTCACCCGACACGCCCCATCTCCCGGCCCGGATGGCCGGGGCTGGGTAGCCGGGGCTGGGTACTCAGTGCGGGTCTGCCACTGGCGATCATGGCTAACCCATCTGTGTAGCATCGTGGAGACCGCTACGACGGTTGTCTGCCCTTACGCCACTGTCTCGACCCAGAGCGGAGGAGTTGTCACCAGCCTGATCCAGACCACTACCTACGTAAGACCCACCAAACCTCCGCAAGTGCTATGCGAGTTGCAGCGCAAGACGCTGTGGGAGATGAGGCTGACTTTTTGAACCAGGTCTGCCCATCCGCTGGCACTTACACTATTGCTCCTACGACCACCACTGTCACCGTCCCCGAGACCGTGACCGTCCCCGTTGTGGCGACCTTCACGCCTGGTACCTACACCGCACCGGCCGTTACCACCGAGGTCACCACCCAGACCGTTATCTACTGCCCCTTCGAGGGCGTTGAGGCCACCTCCACTAGCGCTGTCGTTGTCCCCGGCCCCTCAAGCGCCGCCGTCCCCCCCGCCGTCCCCAGCGCCGCCGTCCCCAGCGATGTCGTCCCCAGCGCCGCCGTCCCCAGCGACGTCGTCCCCGCCGCCGTCTCCAGCGTCGTCGTTCCTCCCGTCTCCAGCGCTGTGCCACCGCCTGCCAGCTCTCCGGTCGCCGTCCCGACCACCTCTTCGGAGATTGCCCCCGTGATCTCGTCGGCTTCTTCCTCTTCTTCCTCGACCGCCGCTTCCTCCACGCCTACTGGAACCCTGGGTGGCGGTGGAGGCCTGTGGGCCATGACCTACACGCCCTACGACTCCTCGAACGGCGAGTGCAAGACTGCTGACTCCGTCGACGCCGATATCAAGTCCATCTCCGAGGCTGGCTTCACCACTCTCCGTGTGTACTCTACCGACTGCGACACCCTGCCTCTGGTTGGTGACGCCTGCAAGAAGTACGGCCTCAAGATGATTGTCGGTATTTTCATTAGCGAGTACGGCTGCGCCAACGGTTCCCCCGATGTCGACACCCAGATCTCCGCCCTCAAGGAGTGGGGCCAGTGGGACCTCGTCGAGCTCATGGCTGTCGGAAACGAGGCCCTCTACAACGGCTACTGTACCGCCCAGGAGCTCGTCAACCTCATCCAGCACGTCAAGAGCGAGCTGACCGACTACACCGGTCCCTACACGACCACCGATATCGTCAGCGCCTGGGAGCAGGAGGACGTCCAGTCCATCGTGTGCGACGCCGTCGATGTCGTTGCCGCCAACATCCACTCCTACTTCAGCGCCGATGTCCTGCCCATCGACGCCGGCAAGTTTGTCAAGAGCCAGATCGAGAACGTCGAGAAGGCCTGCGGTGGCAAGCCCGGCTACGTCCTCGAGTGTGGCTACCCGACTGCCGGCAACGTCAACGGTGTCAACATTCCCTCCCCGCTGAACCAGGAGATCGCCATCACCAGCATCAAGGAGACCATGGGTGACAAGGTCGTCTTCTTCTCCGTCAAGAATGACGAGTGGAAGGCTGACGGCGCCTGCAACTGCGAGAAGCACTGGGGCGTGGGTAACCTCTTCGGTATTGTCAGCATCTAAGTCAAGTCGGTAATATAGTAAGCGCTTGGATATAAGAAAATTTGTGTGTGTTTGACCTTCTTGTACATCGGATTCATATGCCAACTTCACCCAATTCGATATGCCAATTACTGCCGCCATTCAACAACTTCACCTTCATATAACTAACATGGTGTACGAGTGCCTTGTGGCTGTGCAAGGGTGTCAGTCAGAGAAAGAGCCGGCCGGCCGAATGTTAGCGAAACAGTTACATTTTGAGATTGGAGATTTCGTTGCTCTACGCACAAGATAGGATCCGCATGTAGACAGACATGTATCAACAATATGGCAAGGCAAGGCTTGCAAGTCCTCACACATCATGTCTTTGTCTTTTCCTCGTCACCGACCCAAGATGGCTGTGCTGTCTCTATCATCCGGGCCCAGGCGCCGTGCTCATGATTAGACGTGGTTGCCCCTGCAGCTTCAAGGGAGAAGAGTGGCCACGTGCGAGCCCAAGTACCCGGACGAACCAACCACGGTGCGCCTCCTGATGTGCTTCTTTTGTCTCGCCAAGAGGAACAACAGCAGCACATCCAAATGTTGCGCCTCACCGTAACACATGCTTTGCAATTGCTGTGGAGCCGTCTGTCTCTTCGTATGCGCACAAGCGCCTCCCGCTGTAATTTGCTGTGATGTAAGATCGCAATGTTGGTGTAGTGGCTATGCAGCATACAACATGACGCAAGAAGCCCCTGCCTGAGACTTGTTTGTCTTTCTCGCAAGTCACAAAGGTTGTTGACAGAATATGCAAATGGGTGCGAATGCCCCTCTTGTTAGTGCTTGGTCCTATTCAATACTGAATGTATAATGCCCCTGTCCTTTGATGACAACCACGGCCTTCCAGGACTTGAATTGCTTATAATTTGTATCAAAACGTTTGTTCCTATAGTAATTTGTGACGTCACAGCGGCATTTGATTCCCGCCAGCCTGTCATAATATAGAGGAAACGAAGAAGTGAATGTCTTTCCGAACATGCAGTAGAAGAAATAACTTGTCGGAACCGTCTAGGTCGTTAGATGAAACACGGATGGGTGCGCCTTCTTTCCATGGACACAAAAAGCTAGGAAAGCACAACAGAGAATCTGCAGAAATGTTTCCACGTTGGATCGTGCCTGAGATCGAACGCTCCCAATGCCCGAAACTCCCGTCGAATCGTTCATGCAATGCTGAAGGTCGTGTAATAATGCTGGGTGAGACGCGGCTTCTGCCGCTTCGGGAGGGTTTCGAAAATTTTCGAAGGGTATCATGAGTGTTGGCAATTATATAGAAAAAGAGTCTTGCCGGATGTGCTCGGCCTGGACTCAGAATGGCGTCAGGGGCTCCAGAGCCAGGGCACGGCGTCTCCTTCGATTGTCAGAGTGCCTTTTTATCTGCCTGGGTGAGGTCCCCGATTCGTGCCAGTCGTAAGTGGTGTTCTTCCACCACCGGTCATACGGCCTATGCCTTGGATCATCGAGGTCGTAATTCCTCTCGGCGCCGACTCCGCATCGCTCGAGCTGGAAAAGTCCACCCCTGACACGATCGCAGCACAGGACGTGGAGGTCTTGCCCCTCATTGACGAAGGAAACACCGCCGATCTCTCCGAAGAAGTCGAAAGTCTGTTTCGCCTGGAAGGTCTGCGCGTCGATGATATTGACAAAGTCTGCTTCTTCTGCAGCAACCAGCACGCGCTTCCCGGACCCCACGGGCGAGAACTTCAGCGCTCGGACGCCTGCCATTTCAGATCGCAGTGTACAGACGGGCGTAGCAATTCCGCGGCTATTGGTCCAGCGGCGGGCGTCCCAGATCTTGATAGATTTGTCCTGGAAGCCAGTTGCGACGGTCCAGCCGTCGTCCGCCCAATCGCATGCAAACCCGAAATCCTCGTGGCCTTCGAGACACTGCAGTATTTCAGGTTGGCCATCGGCTTCTGCTTTCGTGATGAAGACCTGCTGCTGATCACCGACCATAACTCGTAGCCGACAGTCCGGGGAAATAGCAGAGCAGTTGATGGGTTGCGGAAAAGTCATGTCCGAGACAAACTTGTCCGTCGCGACATCTAGAACACGGAAGCCTTTGTCGTTGGAAGCGAATGCAGCCCTTGGACTGGACGAATTTCGGGACAAGTGAAGCTGCACATGATTGGTGATGCCGCTATTGTCATTTGTGATAGTTCCCTCATGGACCTGTGCGTCGCCGTCGTCGTCATCCGAGTCCAGCCGACGGAAGCAGTACTCGCCAAGAAACCCACCCGCCACCAGTGTACCGTATTCTGCGGCGAGAGTCGAGACCTGTAAATGTGGTGTATCCTGGGCTTTCATCGCAATTTTGCCCTTGCCGGAGACGGGGTTAAACTGGTGAACCGCCATTTGACTAGGATAGAAAACTTGGCTCCTGGAGGTCGATGCCAACACATTGCGCAGCTGGAAATGAGTAAGGTTGACGTTTTTCCGTACGTTCAGGCGTCGGAACCTGAAATAGTTTTCGGTGCATGGTAGAGCATCATGGTGTTCCTGCGACAGTCAGCCCACTTTTCATTTTTCATCGTCACTTGTAGTTTTTTCTGGTGACGTTTCAAAAGCAAAACACGCAGACAGGCGAATAATAAGCACTTCTTACCTGCCATCGGTCAGAACGCGGTATGTTGACATAGTTCTTGTATGTGAGTAATCGCCGCTCCCGAGCCTCGCTTCTTGTGACCCCCAAGTCGTCCCAGTTCATCCCCTGGACGTCGCAGCTGTCTCCCTCAAGATCGTTGTATTCTACCCGTGAGAGATCCTTGGAAATCTGGGGACTGATCCTGTCCAACCATGGATATCGGCCACGTTCCCGCGAGACCCCCTGCCATACTCCATTCTGCCATGCCCAAACGCGGATGAAATCGGCAAGGTTATAGTTTTCAGGCCCGAGTGCGACAGTGTTCGGGTTATTCATCAGGTTTGTGTGCGCTGTCTGGGTGTGGTGCAGGGGGACGTGATGCGCGATGTCGTTGTTCGCTTCATGGCCGTCTTCTGGTGGGCCATGAGGAGGTTGTGGTGGTTGTTGCATGGTGACAGCAGGATGGGTATGTGGTATGGAGCCCGGATATTGTAGAGCGTATTGGGCTTGGAAGGCGGCATAGTGCGGAACTGGATTCATCAGAGGGGGAGGGGAGGGGAGGCCGGCCAGGACAGCGTGTGAGACACTGATGTCGTCGTCATGGTCGGAGTCATAATCGACGTCCATGCCTTGGGTCAAGATGTTGGCGATGTCTCCGTAATGAACGGGCGCGCCGCCGTCGTCCATGTCATGGTCGTCGGACATGTCGTCGGCCTGGGACTGGGTGTCGGCTGAGTGGAGGAAGGACAGATGACGCTCCGAGTCGTGGTCATAGTCGGACGGCTCGCGGTCGTAGGAGGAGGCGTGCAGATAGTGCTCAAAGTCGGAGGCGGATGCGGAGGCGGAGGCAGTCGCCTTGAGGCCGTGATCGACAGCGGCCGTCGACTGTGAAGGAGGAACGGGCGAGGACGAGGACGAGGACGAGGACGAGGACGACGGCTCGCCGATGCTCCCGTAATACAAGGAGTTGTGAGGCCGGTCTGACTCGTCAGACCACATGTCGGTCGACTAGCCAGGAGATTGCTGGGCTGGTCGCATTCGCAGCCGACAAGGAAATGCTCGACGGTGGAAGCCCCTCCTCGACGACTCCGGCTGGGAGAGCACTGCCCACTTCCCGGGCAAATGTAGTCGCAGAAGGCTCCCGGCGGGGGATTGTTGGACTCGTCTTGGGAGTGCGAAGCCAGGCGGGAGAGGGTGACTGATTTAAGGGGGGCAGTAGAAACAAACCAGAGCAAGATGAGGTGAGACTGCCGGTGGTTGGAGGTCAGGATTGTGTCGGGATCGCAAGTGAATGGGCGGCGCCGTATTGCGGAAGGTCTGTCTGGTGGGAATAGGATTATGACGGCGGGCACAGGGCGAGGGTGGTATGGGCTAGACCAGACGAGACTAGACCAGGTAGGTAATCGAGTCAAGCTCTGGCGATCGTGGACGGGATTGTGATCTTGTGCCGAGTGATTTGTCGATGGATGCGACGGTGGTGTGATGGTAAGAAAGTTAGTCTGCCGTCAGACTTCAGGCCTGGGAAGTTCAGACGGGAGGCAGTCACTGCAGTGGCCGGTCACCTGGGCAAGGACTCGCAAGGTTTTGGGCTGGCGGTGCGATGGTGAGGAGTGGCAGTCGGCCGCGGCCGTGTGTGGCCTTGGAACTCGACGGTTGTGGCAGCGGAAGCCAGCCAGCAGCAGCAGAACAACGTTATCGGTACCGCGTCTAGTTGGCTGGAGGGCTGGCAGGGCAGGGGTGGAGGGGGTGGGAGGGGGGGTCGGTCAGGTCAGCTGTGCTGAAGGGGAGGAAGGTCCAAGGATCCAAGGGTGAGCGAGGTGAAGCAGTTGACGCGGGGAAAAGGCGAATTGGACGTCGAGTGCAGGCTTATGACAGGGACTGAGGGACTTTGTGCTGGCGCTGGCGCTGGCGCTGCTGGCTGGCTGGCTGGCTGGCTGGCTGCTCTGGTTGATATCTACCTATTCTGTCAGTTTTGTCTGGTAAAATGGACTGATCCGGCCAGGCGGCTCCAGACTTTGCGACATGCATTTCGGATTCCCGTTGCCTCGTCACCTATCGCTAAACGGGAATAATACTCCGTACCTAGGTAACGGTATCCTGTTCCTTCCTCTGATGGGGGAATGTGACGCTCGGCAGCGGGGCCACCCGCCTGACATTGACATGGGGCTTCGGAGACTGTGGCCCTTGATGTGGCCCTGCACTCAGCCATCAGAGACGTCAACAATCTATCTGTCAGTCTGTCAGTCAGTCTGTCAGTCTGTCCAATCCGTCCAACGGTCCGTCAGACTACGCCAGACCGGCCTCGGGATGGCGGAAGTCGACAAGCAGCCATGGCTGGGGCTGCTGGGGTTACGATGCATCCATCATCAATCATGGATCAGCACCAAATATGGTCTATTTGCTGCTGTCAGTCTACTAGCACCGACTCTTATCATGTGTCAACCCTCACCCTCACATCTCACACACGCTTTGGACCTACCTGACTACCTAGGTAACTACTTGATAAGTACGCTTACACTTACACGTAACACGTCCTCCACGTCCTCACACCCTCACACCCTCACGCCCTCGCCCTCACGCCCTCACGCCCTCAGCCAGGTCAAGCCAGCCAGCCCCAGCACCAACCTGCCAGGCCCCGAGCCCCTGCATCAGTCATCTTCTCATCATCGCGTAGCCCAGCTTGCCCAGCTCACCACACAGCTGAATCATGTCTGGCAGCCCTCCCATGTGTGCAAGCGCGCTGGCGCGATGGAGGCACCCGGGCATGTCTTCCACAAACCTCGTGCGTCGTGTGCCTCCGTCCCTCCCATTGGTCCTCTCGCAGGACTGGCAGATAATCCCCCGACCCCCCTCGACCTCTTCAGCTTGCACCTGCAGCCATGATGGTGTGCACTCCCTGCTCTGGGTTCCATTGTCTCTTCCAGCAAATCTTCTGCCACACCCCTCCCCTCCCCCGCCCGCCCCCCTCGCCAGCTTTTGCCCTCTGCCGCCTCTTCCAATTTGCCTCATGCCGCCCCGAGGCCACCTCCGCCTGTCCGCCTGTCCGCCTGTCCACTGTTCTGGTATCGTACCCGAGAAAGTCGATGTGTATTGTGCAGACTCGCCCTCCCTTGCCTGTATCCACCCAAGGCCCTACCCTCCTAGCAGTACGTACCTTGTGATGGATCCTCAATGCCTAATACCGCGTCCAACGCGGCCTGCTGGAAAACAAATTCCGAGCCAGAACATCAACTGACCTCCCCGTCATTCTGGAAACAAGGCCACTGCACTCTCCCTCACCGCCACCGAGGGATATATCTCGTGTGTGTCGGGTGCTCGCAGCTGTTTCCGCCTCGCCAGCCATACACACAAAAGACAGGCGATCAGTTGCCAGTCGGGAACCACTCAATGGGGGGTGTCCGCGGCGCTCCAGTGCTCTCGCCCTCCCCAGATGGCTCACGAAAGGCGGCAGGAATATTTATTGCCTTCTGTAACGGGGAGGGTCCGAGTTCGTACGTAGGATAGCTGGGGTTCGCATCAGTGATCCCCAGGTAATGTGCAGTACACGAACGTGGGAGGAAAAAGTGATCCTATCAGGCATCACGCCTTGATTGCCTGCGTGCCACGAACGTCTTAGCCCGTCAGGAGGGTGCGCAGCTGGCCCTTGAGGCCCAGATCCTTCTCACACTCTCTCTCTCCTCTCTTCTCTCTCCTCTCTTCCTTTTCTCTTTCTGTCTGTCCGCCTGTCTTGTCTGTCTCTTGATTCCCTCTTCGGGCTGCTTCTGCTTCTTCCCCCACCTCTATTGGATTGGCATCCTCCCTTAACCATGGACGGGGCGTATGCCACCTGGGGCCCACCCCAGCCCAACCAACCCCCCAGATCTGCGCAATATAGCCGACCCCGGCCTTCCAAAAGCGGCAGTGTGCAGCAGAAGTAATTGCTTGTTCGAGAACCTGTGGTGCTGCCCCCTCCTCCTGGCCCCCCTTCCCCTCATGACTTGTCTGTCTTCTCCGTCCCAGAGGGAAGAATCGTTGATCAAGAATTGCCTGCGTTCCATGCCTTTCGGCGGTGACTGCTCGAGCGGCCCGCCCGCCGGACGTGGCTAGGAGGATGCATATTGCATTGCTGTGGTTGGGTTATGGCTCTATCGGCCATCCTGGATGGGCGTGGGCCAATCATTGGACTGCAGGCAGGCGGAGCTTCACGGCCATTCTCTTCACACGGGGGACGAAATGCTGGTTGTCAAAGTCCTCACCTCACACAAAAGGTCCCAGAGCCCAAATGCAGGGGTACTTCCGCAGGACGGCCGGAGACCACCGTGCTGCATGTTTCATACTGCAAGGTCCTAACTGGACTGTCGGGTGCGAGAGGGGGACACGCCCAGTCGGGTCCTTCTCCCCGTTTCTTCTCGGTGGACATACTGCTGCTAGAGACAATCTTGCATCATATCGTTCATGAAATTAAAAGCTAGTCCTGGTTGCAGAGACACCCCAAGTCTGCGCGTGCTCGTTATCTTATATACATACAAGTAGCTCCGCCCGTCTGTTCAAGACAGCACAGACTGAGCCACCCACTCCGCCATGCTCCTTCGAACCCCTTATTATTAAGTCTTTAATCAATACGAGTAACGCTTCCCCCCAGAATGACGAATGAACCTCTATTCCTCTCTTGGATCGTTGCATTTTCATGCATCCGAGTAATACTCGTCGTGGTAGCCGGGCGAAGGCGTTCCGGCCCAGTAGCCGCTGCTGGTGTTTCCCGGGATGTTATCCTTGGAGCCCCAGTACTGGTCTCGTGTCCTGCGCTCGCGCTCGAATTCGGCCCACCGCTTCATGGTGATCTTGCTGCTGTCGAACTCGCCCTCCTGCTCACCGTGGCCACCCTTCTTGACCTCACCCGCTGTCTTGCGAGTGTCACCCCATGAGAAGTCATCAAACTTCCAGAAGGCATAGGTTGGCAAGACGAAGTTCCAGATCGGTAGGGAGACAAGGTAGATTATCATCCAGACGATGTACGTCCATGAATGAGCCGTCACGACCACCAGAACGCCCGGCAAGCCCAGAATCAGCGCGAGCAGAACCAAGGGAATAACTTGGACTGGTCCGATGATAGAAGAGATCACTGCGACATGTCAGCTGCGTGCGAGGGTCTCGGGCTGGCTGACTCGGCCGAGAAGGTACTTACCGACGTAGAGCGTGAAGGCAATAGCAGCAGGCAGAACCAGCGTTCCCATCAACTCGATAAACACCACAAACTGCATACTAAAACAGAAGGTGCCACAGAGATCTCTGACTAGGACAAGCTCCATGAGGTTGTGGATAGTCGAGTTGATCCATCGACGTCTTTGAGACAGCAGGACCATGAATTTATCAGGCACCGTGGTCTTGCAGACTGCTTGAGGCACAAATACCTGCTTCCGCTTGGGGAACGTCCGGAGCATGAGGGTTGTTAGGTAACGATCCTCGCCCAGAAGAAGCAAGTTCTTCTTGTGCAGTGTGTCCACCACGTTCTCCGAGTAATGCTCAACCACGTCAGGGTTGGCCAAGACGGGGACCCAATAGTTTGCACCCCCCTTCGGAGCCTTGATCCGGTACATGCAGAAACAACCGGGCAGACAGGTGACACCGCCAAAAACCGATTCGAAGGACTTGGCCTGGTGGTGCGATATGAAGTATTCAAATACCTGGATCGCCGTGACCCAGCTGTCCCGCTTGTTGGCAATCTTTGTCTCGCCGCACAAGCCCATGATCTCGGGATCCTTGACCATGGCAGAGACCATGTGGGTGAGACTATCAGGAAACACCTTCGTATCGGCGTCTACCATCAATACTATTTCGTAGAAGTCGGGGGATATGCCAGTAATCTTCCACAGGCCGTTGAACATCTCGTACTCGAGCTCGGTCATCCGCTCGTCAAACATGACCTTTTGCAGGAAAGACATGAGGATGATCTGACTGTCACGCTTGCCTCGATTTCCAGGTTTCGATTTGGTGGCCTCGTCAGGCGTACCGCACTTGGACACCAACATCATCGGGACCCGTTGTTGCTTTTCCAGAGGAATTCGAGACTTCGCACCGTAGTCATAGAACCCAGAGTAGATCTTGGCCATGTTGTGTCGCTTGGAACCCGTAGCAACAGCGACGTATGAGAATGGCTGTACTTCCTCGGGCAGAATAGTGAAGTCCTTCATCATGCTCAGAACGTAGTCCGGTGTCGACATGCTCTCTCCCTTGCCCTTGATGATACCGTCACAAATAACGAGGATACACTTGTGGCTGTTGGGGTAGTCTGTCATGGCGATAGAGTCGAGAGTTGTCCGGATCCCTTCCTCGCCTTCAGAGTAGCCAGTAACGAGGCAGAGCGTGTGCGCCAGAGGGTACCCAAAGGGCATCCAGTCGGATGGGGGCTGCGGCACAACTGCCTCGTGTATGAAGCCGGCAGGGCCGGGCCCATCGGTTGGGCTGGGCTGGGGACCATACGGGTCAGAGGCCAAGAAGCTGTTACGGCTGGGATTCCCCTGACCGTACATGGACGTAGGATGGAGCAGGGCAGCCCCAGAACTCTGGCTGGCCATCGTGGTGGGCATAGTAGGTCTCCGCGAGTTCCGGTCGACACCGTAAACAGTTGAGAACCGCGAAGTTGTGGGCATGAACGTGCTGGCACGCTTGCTCGTGCGGTCAGACGAGGCTCCTGCCACACTGCTTCCGACATCACCTGGCAAGCGTGCTGGCGCACGGTAGATATCCTCTGACCACTCTTCGATTTGCTGGTTCCGCTTCCTCCTGTCCGATGACTGAGACGTCTTGGCCGCTGCGTATCGCCGGCTGACGAACCACTGGAAGATCAGAGCCAGGACAAAGCGGACGACGACAACTCCCAGAATCAGAACAAGGGAAAGATACAGGACAACCTGTGAGGCAATGCAGCCCACCGAGTCGGAGTCCACGGACCCAACTTTGATGATCTGCTGAAGGCACTCAGCTGTCGCCTTGTCACCCGACTTCATGAAAGCGTGAGTGACGTCGCGGCCCCTCACAGCCGCGTTCGCAGGAGACTTGCTGTCGGCGAGTTCCTTGAAGCGATCGGGGACCGAGACTTGCGATGAGTTAAACCAGTTGAGAAGATCCAGATCGAGGACGTCCCCGGAGTAAACCACAAGATTCCGCGAGCTATTCTTCACGTCTTCCCAGTCGAAATAAACGTCAGCAGTCGGCTTCAGGGCGTAGAAGGTGTTTCGTGAGGATGCTGTGGTGTGACAAGCGTAGCCAAGATAGTAGGGGTTTGTTTGGTTGGGCTGCGTAGATCCGTCCTGGTTGAAGGTATTGCAGGGAAAGTACCAAGCCAGCTCGCCCTTGCTGTTTGTGGGCACATCTGAACCGTCAGCCAAGGTAATCAGGTCCTTGCACTTCCCATTCACGTTCTGGAACAAGAAGCTCCCGTCTTTTCCGCCCTGCTTCTCCGGAAGGTCGTACAGGACATTCGCCCCTGAGTTACCCGACCTAGGGATGCCCTCAGCTGGCGGATGATGAGACGTGGAGAGGTCGTATGCTTGGCCGTGGAAAATCATGTAGCCGCCGCCAACGTGGTTCACCTGTAGGCGCTGGGATGGCGTGCCACAGACTGTGCGGGTGAACCCGAAGGTCAAGAAGCCGACCACGGCCATGATGAATGCGATGATGCTCAGAAGTCCCATCTTCTCCCGCCAGGCCCGTGCCTGGTCTTTTGACCTCTTCCCAAAGCATTTGAGCACGAAATTCGGGCACCAAAAGGTGATTATGGCGCAGTAAATGTCCCAGAGACTCGGCGGCCGTATCTGTTCCACTTCCTTTCTATGTTTTGAGCCCCTCTTCGTGATTTTCCCGGGATGTTTCCGGCTGTCTGCCCGTTTCCTAGAGCGTTTCGGCTTCTCAGCCTCGCCACTATCTCTGGTGCTACCTTTCTTGCCCTTTGATGCGATTGATTCGGAGAGGGCGTCCTCCCGGTTGGACGTGGCCATGTAGGTGGTCCCTTCGAAATCCTCGTAGACTGGGTCGTTGCCGGTCCGCGACGGCTTCGTCTGCATGTTCGCCGCATGCTGCCGGTAGTGATAATTTGGGTGATCTTTTCCGATCCTGTTCCGCTCCGGCTTGACTAAGCTTCGTTTCCGCGAGATGGCTGTCTCGCCAGGCAAGCCAGCACTTTCAAGGTCGGGCGACAAGGGCACTTCGTCTGTAGCGGTGTTAGAAGGAGGCGGCACAGTTGTCGCAACGGAGTGAGATGAATCCCCACGGGAGTGCATTGTGCCCTCATTCCCATAACGACTGCCAGCCTCGATGTCATGTGGGCGCCCGCTGCGCCGAGTGGATTGCCGGTAGGCGGTGCGCTGCTCGTACGAGGCCCTGGCACCGGGCCGTTCGGGGAGAGACATGGCCCTGGTGAATGAGAGTGTTAGTTGGGCCGGACTCTAGCGGGCATGCTTTTGTGGGATCGTTGGTAGCTGGGGGGCGGGGATGGCTTCTCACTCGGAGAGAAAGGGGGTCAAAGGGTTTCTTTGTGTCGCTCGACGCGGGGGCGACTCGGATCGTGGAGCGCAAGCACAAACGACCGGTGAATGGTGGGGTACACAGCCAAAGGGAGGAACAGGAACGGGTCAATTCAGACCAGCAGAACAAGCCAAGTCTCGAGATCTCGAAGTCATTGTGTGTTGTTGCAGATGCTGACCAGAAGGATCGGAGACTCACAGTTGTTATGGGATACGGCACCCAAAGGACTGTATGGGTATAGCGCAAGCCGCTATTGCGCTATTGGCGAGGGGTTCCTTGGGCGACGGGCTGGTGAGTTTGAGCGCCGAGTCCAGACGACGGCCAGCCTGTTCGAGTCCCCAGGATGATGCAGGATCGAGGCCAAGCCTGACAGGACAACGACCACTGAGATGCAGACAATGCGGTCCCACACAGCCCAACCGATGCTTGATCACAGAGGGTCTTCCTTGTCGTGCCGGCAGACAGCACACAGAGCTCTCGGCTGTCAGCCTGCTATGGCACGGCTGGCGATTTGGCTGTGGCTGGACGTCCACTCGCGGGCGGTTAACCCACGGGTAGAGGGGCACAACAATACTGATGATGTTGTAGGGTGGTATTTGTCGTTGGGCTGAATCGTCGCTTCAATGCGCAAGTGTTTGATGAGGCAGCGCGTCAGAAAACTGGAATAGGAAGCTGCGACTCTGGTCTGATCTTGTGTCGAGGGCGGGCAAATGGCCACCACGTCCCGCGAACCGTTGATAGAGGACCTGGATGACGACGGAGGGGCCCTAAAAAAAATCAAAACAAAAAAAGGGTTTACACGCTTCCTCTCCACTCGTGTTCCTGGCGGTTCGAGGTCTATAGACTGGACGAGCTAGCGAATGCACGGTCGAGATCGGCTGGAGAAACGAGAGGAGCCGCGTCCACCAGGTCAGGGGACTAGGCGCTGCAGGGTGTCGAGGAAGAACGGCGACCCACGGCGGATGCGAGGCAAGACGACAGCGACAGCGATGCCGGTGGAAAGGGAGAGAAGTCGACGCAATGGCGTTGAAGTCTGCGAGTGCCTTCTCCCTCCCTACGAATGCCTCTGGGGGCGGCACAGTGGGCGGCAGACGGCACAGAATGGCAGAGGCTCACTCAGTCCGTAAGCCCCCTTTGGACTGGGCTACCCCTTGTCGGCGGATGGGCAGTCTCCAGCAAATCGAGCAGGGTAGTGCCATGATGTGTTGGAGTGCTCGGGTAGCTTCTGCTAGGCATCCAGTGTGGAGGGCGCTGACCTACTATTGCCAGTACCTCTCCGTGTTCAGCAGGGAATATCCATGCCCCGCCGAATACGATCCGCAACCGTTTCCCCGTCGACGAGCGCCGAGAAGCTGGAGAGAAATGCGAGGGCTGGAAGCTTCCAAGTTTGGGAGCGCCTTGCAGCATTCCTCTGCTGCTTGTCAACAACCAAAAACTTGGAACAGCACGATGATGCAACCAGGCAACCGACGAATGCAAAGTTTGGTTCAAGATGCCGTCCAAATTTCAAGAAATATTCAAACAACTTATCATGGCAGTCTGCAAGCAACCGCCCACTGCCAGACTGGCTACCCTGGAACTCTACTCTAATATTAAGCATTCATTATCTCCACAACAGGCCGGGCCTGGCGCGGGTCCCGGCGTGATCTGGGTGGAGAGATCTTTTGACGTCCCCATCACGAAAGCAGACGAGTCGCGTCACGGTATGCCGTAGATCCTGCAGGTCTGATCAAGCCTCTTCGCGGGATGACGCAGAGGTGCAAATCATACATACCGCACCGCATGTGCAACTCTCGGGCCGGTGCTCGAATGGCGACCGCACTCACCAACTATCAAGCCCGGGGTCCGTCACAAAGCCGAGGACACGCAGGCTGGCAGGGAATCGACCCCAGAAGCACGTCGGAACTGCTGGGAGGTTACTTTTGCATCCGGTTTGCCGCATGTTCTGACGCCTCGCCCGTGGCTCCGAGTCGCCCGCCCAGCCCACGGGAGCCGGCATACTTGGCTGTCTTTTGGCTTCAGCCGCCAAGTCAGAATAGCCCAGACATCGTTTTTGTATGTATACGGCACTTGTTGCCAAGCGTGGCCTCAAGTATTCACGTATCCATTCAGGCGAGTAGTGTTTCCAAAAGGAAAGAGGCCGACATGTCGTGTAGCAAAGATCATGTGTGCGACGAAACTCGGAAGACCTGGAGAAGTTCGGTAAGTTCCGGATCCTGTACGATCGACCACTTGGATTTCCCACACAGACCAGGTCAGAAAGCTGCACGTACGCATCCCTTTTCGGCAACCTCGCAGGTAACAGCCTGCCCCGTCAGCTTGGTCCCTGACCGGGGGGGTTCATGAGCGGCCATGTCAGCGCTGTCCGTCTGACCCTGTCAAACTCCCAACGCTGTGGCACATTCATGAAAGAGACCGACCTCGGAATTTCCATCATTCGGATTGGTCGCCGTCGGCGGCAACAAAGGCGCGAGGAGGGGGGAAGGGGGAGGAAAAAAAGAAGGATCCTCGTGTGTATCCCAATACGAGGACGCTAGGGTGAAAAGGGGTCTGCCCTTTTCGAGACAGGCTGACTGCTGCTCTTCCTTCAGCCTACAGTACCTGCTCTATCCGCCCAGCCCGCCCAGAGAAAACGGGTGGCCCTCGCTGCTGCCTCGCAAACCACAGCAGTACCTAGGTACCTAGGTAGATAGATATATGACGCGATTGAGTTAATCTCATGCACAAAATTCGATGGGCTTTCCCCAGACCGTGGGCGTCGATTCGACGACTTCGGGCGACTCGGCTCCCGTGTCAATGAAACCTTGCGGTCGGTCTGGTTAATTGCATCTCCAATTGCGGAATAGTACTGTGGTAGCCACGGAAAGAGGGAGGAGAGCCTGGCTAATTCCCCAGATTCCTCAGCTCCGCATCAAATTTCCTCGAACGCAAAAGAGCGTCCGCACCCCTGAAGTACAATGGAGGATCTGCGCGGGATAATTCTCCGGTGCCTGTGAGGCTCGACTTCGGTGTCCCGTGTCTCCATAGCCGCCGCCGCCGCCTTTTTGTTGGCTCAAGGTTTCGAGAACAGAACTGTATTGCGGTTTATTATCCTTTGTGAAGCCGAACATCAGCTGGGGTCGATCCATAGGGCTGGGCTGAGTTGCACAGTGTCTGAAAGTGGCCGAGCTGTCTCCAATTCTGGTGTGCTAACCAGATCGGACACCAATTTGAGATGAGGCAGAGCAAGGCGCGTTTGGAGTAAATTAAATGATGAGGGCAGGACCCAATGCTTCGGCAGGGAGCGAAGGAATATCTTCATCTCGCCCGCATGCAATGCCATTGACGAGATGGGCTGCCGAGTATCGTGGGGAACACAATCATGTATGTACTCGGCACACTGCAAAGGGCCGATGCAGATGCCCACCGGAATGTGACCCTCAGATCCGAGAAGCTGGTCTGGTACCCGCGTTGGGGAACTGGCAGCTACACAACAAGTGGGCAGACTACTGTAAGAAAGTTTATTTGTAGAGCAGGCCGTTGATACTATGTAGTAGTTAGTAGTTGACTGCCTGTGATCAAAGCGTCTTGGGGCAGCGTCTGTTCGCAGGACCGAGGCAGCGATCATGGCGTCAGAGCCTGGTGTCGGTGCTTAAGGATGTCGAAGCTGGGGAGTTTGATGTGCGTGATGCTAATGAATATCACGGATTGCAATGGAGACCCGGGCCCCATGTCGATGATGGGTATACTTCCAACGCGGTAAGAGCGCCAGCCGCACAGGGCGGTGGAGCATACGGGTATGCGTCGAGTGCTGTATGCTGTAGCAAGTGCTTTCTCATCCGATACTGACGCGGCGCAGTCGTATTTACCCTTGTAAGCGCAGAGCACGTGGGCTTGCGAGCACAGCAGGGTTTGGATTCGGACGGTGAGCGCCCATCATCTCGTGTGTGAAAATGTTGCAAGTGCCACCCAGCCACGCCGGCCTGGCAGGCCTTTTGCTGCTGCCTCCTCGTATGCTCCCTGGCTCCTCGCCCGGACAGGCTTTGGAATGCTGGGGTTTCTTGGTGGGTCGGTACCAAGCTTTGTCTCCAGTGACGGCAGGATCTCCGTCAGTCTGTGTACGGAGTGTGTAGGTACTTAAGTATGTACTCTGCAGTACGTATTCGTGTTGTTAGTCATGACCCGCCTGCCCGCCCAGTCTGGCAGTGGCACTGTTACATTGCAGCACGGTGGCATCGTGGTTGGCACCCTCCAACCACATGACTCCGCGACAGGGCCTGCGAAGACTCGAACAGAGCGAGAGCGGTACGGGGGACTGCTGGTACTGTGTAGATGCGGCCGTGTCGGCCGGCGAGGTCGGCGTGATGGTCTGGCAGGAACTTGTCCGAGCCTGCAGGGCCTGGACGGCCTGGAGGAACCGCTGGGCTCTTCTGAGCCGCATATTCTATTTGCGTCTCCATCCATCGCATGATCGGACTGTTGGTGGCAGGTTGTTCGTTGCCTGTCCTGCCTGTGTAGGTAGGTAGGTACCTAGGTCCCTAGGAGCGAGGACTGAAATGGCCAAGGGCCCAGAAGCAGGGGGTCTGGGGCTACACTCAGCAGGCACAGCACCCCGTGCCTAATTTTGGCGCCCCAAGCTGCGGGCTGCTCTTGATGGGGCCACCGTGCATTGGGGGCGGCTGGGGCACGGTGCTGGGCCCAGTAATGAGGAACCCGCTAGAGCAACGATCTACGGCCAAAACGGCTAGGGCGCTCCCCCGTACTTAGTACCTTAGGCAGGTAGGGTCCTTGGGACCTGTGGACGGAGACCAAGTGCAGACGTACCACCCACCCGGGCGCCCGCTTTCCTCGGGGTCGCAATCCATAGCACCAACGGCGTCACTTCCTCGACGTCCAGAGACATGAGTACCACACGCTGCGCATTCTACTCCTTCTGGCCTCTTCTGGCACCCTGCGCCGCCCTTCCATCCCATCCAGTGTCGCCGGCCTGCGGTGGCCTTGACTGACTTCCAAAGTGGCCTGGCTCCTTCGACTCCCGCCTCCGCCTCTAACGCATCTTCAACGTTGTGCTCAAGTGTGACGTGACCGGACCTGACAAGACAAGACAAGACGGGACACACGCCTCTTCTGTTGTTCCTCGTCCCGCTCGCTGCCCTGGCTTGCCTTGCCTCGTCCTCTCCCGACCTCCCACCAGCCCGCCCAGCAGCATTACGACTCCATCCAGCCGTGTCGTCGTCCCGCCAGAGCCGACTTTTTCTTTGTCATTGCATATAGGAGCATCTTTCCGCGCCATTCTTTCCAGGGGCTCGCTCAGGGACCCTTTCTCGAGGAGCACAACCTCCCTCCCTCGCGGTGCCTGAATCGCCTGTCCGACGCCTGCCTGCCCTCCTCTCCTAACAACCTCCCTACCACCCCGCAACCTCAACCCCTGTATAGACCGGGCCCCGTCCACTCGGCGGGCAGTCCTACAACCACTTTGCCACCCGCAAGGCACCTCTAGACACTTCAATGCGGTCAGGGCAGAGTCTCCAGCAGTTGTCGCAATAGAATTGTGCCAAAACTACCCCTTCGCTGGCCCGCCTCACCTGCTGCGACGCCAGCTGGGATAGTTGCAGCTCGGGAACTTTCGTCCGAAGTGGACGCACTTGGGCCAAGGCATTTCGGGCCCTTCACAATGGCTGCGGTCGACACCTCGCCAAGGGCAGGCTCCGGCCCTTCGAGCCCAATCCAGAGGAAGCCAGTTGCTACCACCCACGCATCGCAACAACGCAGTGTGCGGGAAACGGGGAAGGCGCTGCCTCCCATTCCCATGACCGAGGGCTCGAGGCTGGGGCAGTCGCCTATATCACCAGTCAAGATGAACGTCAAAGAGGACAACTGGGCCCAGCCTTCCACCGCGACCATAGAAACGGGCGAGCCAAACCACCACCGAGAATCACCTGCACCGACATCACATAGACCACAACTAGAGTTCTCGCAGCCCGAGGGGACCGTACGGCGTGCAAGAGAAGCCTCCCTAGACCCGTACCCTCCAGCTCACACTTCTGACTTTGATTTCACCCCGGACTCGAGCCTCGGAGGCAGCGGTGCTTCAACGGAAGCCGGTCAAAGCACTGCCCAGACGCCCACGAAGCAGGAGGACAACAGGCACAGTCGCGAAACGGACACTTCTGGGTCCACGCCCAGTATCTCAAACCCACAGACATCGACTGGTGCATCAGTGGTCACCAGCGCGAGCTCGGTCTCCAACTCATTGGACAATGGACAAGGCAGGAAATCCGAGGATGCTTCTACTGTCGGCTCCATTCCTGAGGAGCCTGAACAGGTCCAGCTCGTTCCGCAGCTACAGTACCACCACCAACCCTTCGTGCCGAGGACAGCAAGCTCCGCAAACGACCAGAATCCGCGGGCCGTGTCGACGCCGGACTTGCTGGAGAATGGCACAGCTGTCAACCGCCATTTGACACCCGTCTCCAATATGAGGAGAAGTTCGATGCCTCGGCCGCAGTCGACATACTCTGCCCATTCTGACCGTGGCCGATCGTCCGCTTATTATGGGAACACGAGCCCGCGCGCCCCATCGTTACATTCAAGGAAATCACCAGACAACCGCCAGTCCACCTACGCTGAGCTTCTCAACGTGCCCTACCCGCAGCCAGCTCCGGCGCCGCTCACCATTGACAACTCTCAGCTGCGAAATGTAGTAGGATCTAATGCCTCTCTGCTGAGCTCGCAGAAGACGCTTGACATGTATCGACAGAACGTAAAGAAGACAAACGACGTCTCGCTGCAGTACTCATTTGCGGTCTTCCTGATATCAACAGCTCAGGATCAGGGATTTGACGTCACGAAACCCCAGCCTAAACCGTCGTCCAAGTCAGGTCACAGCCGCGATGGCTCGTTCGTTGACGAGACGGGCTCTGGCCCGCATGAACTGGTGAGAGAAGCTCGAGCCATCCTGCAAAAGCTTGCCAACGCCGGTTATCCTTTCGCCCAATACTACCTTGCGGATGGCTATGCGTCAGGACTATTCAGTAAGGGAAAGGAAGACTACAACTCAGCCTTTCCTCTGTTTGTCTTGGCGGCCAAGCATGGTCATGCAGAGTCTGCATATAGAACCGGATTGTGTTACGAGTTCGGGTGGGGGTGTCGAAAAGACCCGGCAAAGGCCGTCCAGTTCCTGCGAACAGCCGCCTCCAAACGGCACCCAGGAGCGATGACGAGACTCGGCAAGGCCTGTTTGTCTGGCGATCTGGGTGAAAAACGCTATCGTGAGGGTCTGAAATGGCTAAAGCTAGCGACTGAGTCGGCGGATGCAATGTACAATGCAGCACCCTACCACCTGGGTTGCCTTTACGAAACGGGATATGGCGAGGACATCTTCAAAGACGAAGGGTATGCCGCCGAGTTACTGACACAAGCTGCCGACCTTGGGCATCCGGAAGCCAACTACCGCATGGGCGATGCTTACGAACACGGCAAACTCCAGTGTCCGCGGGACCCAGCCTTGAGCGTACACTTCTACACCGGTGCTGCCGAGCGAGGCCACGCCGCAGCCATGATGGGTCTCTGTGCTTGGTACATGGTTGGAGCAGAGCCTGTCTTAGAAAAGGACGAGGAGGAGGCATACGAATGGGCACGCAGGTCTGCCGAACTAGGTAAGTGCTGAGTTAGCCCGGTGCTGACCCCTTGGGTTGGCGTCGAAATCCCCGGATCATGATCAAGGTGCTGACAATACGCTCATAGGCTACGTCAAAGCACAATACGCGGTCGGCTACTTCACGGAGATGGGCATCGGCTGCAGGAGAGACATTCTTGAGGCTAACGTCTGGTATGTCAAGGCCGCAGATGCTGGAGACGACCGAGCAAGGCAAAGACTCAATGCCATCCGGGCGGCAGCAAGCGGCGGTATGCCGATGGAGGTCGGGCCCGCAAAAGCGCACAACCTTAGGAAGTCAAAGAGCGGCACGAAGGACGACAACTGCCTGGTGATGTGAGCACATTATACAACACGTTGGCCTGGGTCACGATTGGGCCTGTGCATATCTGACGCCAGGTGGTGGATGAGCATGGTGGAACCGAGCGATTAATGTTGATGCATCGCGGCTCGGTTCCCACTAGGTGTGTGGTTCTGGAAAATGCCCTTCACTAGGGCCGGTTGCATAACTTTTGGGGATGCAGGAACGGGGCGGGAGGGCAGTCTGCAATGTTTACTGCATAGTTTCTATCAAGAAGTGGCGAACATAGCATGGGCTTTCCGGGCTGACCAGTGGAAGGATGCTCAGACCGGGGCATTGGACGCGGCATTTGATGTTATTTATTTTTCGGCACGCTCTGTACGTGTGCATCTTTATTGACTTCCAAATGATACACACCTCTCGCGCGCGCGCCTATCCTCGAGCAGACGTGACTTCACACACTCTGTAACTCATCTCATCACCGTGGACCTTGCGGTCCCCGTTGGTCATCCGAACACACTGCCAAGAAATCCTGGGTGGGTCTAGATTCACATATATTGTTAAAGCGTTTTAATTCTCCAGAATACACACTGTCGGTGTGAAGCCCCATGTGACTTGACAATACGAGGTTGTCCCAGAGGAGGTTATACCTATGTACTGTAGGAAACTATCATGTGGGTGGGTGGGTCTTATGAGTTTGCTCACGGAAGTTGACTTTGTATAACAATGTTCCACAGTAGTTTAGTCTGTCCGTAGGCAGGGTAGAAAGTGGGCGTTATCCAGTTGGTCCATAGAATCTCAACGCCGTGGCGGCGTGTAGGGCAGCGAGGTAAAGCTCGTTCTCGTGTAACACAACTCCAAGACAATACTCTTGCTTTACTTGTACTTCCCTGATGCGTCCGGTCCTATACAGTCGTGCAGAGCAAAGCCCCATTCATGAAATGATACGTTGTGTGTGGAAGTAACTGTACGTCGTGGCGCCGTCGCAGCGTCGGCTTCTTCTCGTTGGCATATGTCAAGGCTGGGCTTACCTGCCGTATCAAACTGCCTCAGATCGTCCTTATTGTCCATTATATTCAAAAGACTGTCGTTTGTGGATTGTGGATGACTGCCACATATTCTTTGGTTTTGTTCCACGTGCCGTTTGAGGGATGTTTGGAGGGCTCAGTTGCACGTTTTGATGCCACCTGGGCATACTTGGCTTCTCCTAGACAGCTCTACTGTAGCAATATTCCGTTCGGAAACAGCAGACCAGGGCATAAATGAGTGTATTTCTACCTATTTGAAAAGTCAGATGCCTTGAATTGGGTTGTGGGAGTGTTTCGCAATACTGCTACGTCCCCAAGTACTCTTGCCCGGATAGGCTGACTGGCTGTGCTGTGTCAAGGAAGGCTCTGAATCATATTGCCTAATGCAGCCTTGTACTCGTACTGTATCTCAGGTTCTCTCGCAGCCGCAACCGCATGTGTCCACAATTCTGAGACTGCCACATCTTTGGCTTGACCCAATATTCTTTGGCTTTGACCCAACTTTCTTTGGCTTTGACCCAATGTCAGTTTCCAAAAGAATGCCAACAGTCTGGCTGTTGTTCCAAAAAGACACTGGTGCTGGGGAGAAATAAATCTGACGGCATGCAAGGTCCCCAAGATCAGCTCCCAGTGGGTTGCAGCGACCTGCATTTGGAGTGAATCACTCTGATACCTCTGGCAATATGTTAGGCAGTATTGAGTGTGCCCAAATCCATTCTAAATGCCTCTCAGCCAGTCTAGAACTTGCAGGACATGGAGGCCTAAGAGGCAATTGGGCAGCACAGCAGCCCAACATCCACGTCAATTGACGCGTCTCAATATCAGTGACCAAATGGAACAGCTGGCAACATGAAACTTGCAGGGTGGGCCGTTGAGACTGGATGTTGGAATCAGCCTTTCAACTACAGCACAGAAGCCACGACAAGGTGACACACTTCAAATGTTGGTTCAGTAGGAGAGCTTGGCAAGGCCCCAGGAATGCCTGGGGAATACAAAAGAATCAATGAAAAATATACGTCAGGTGTGCATTGTTGTTTTTGGAAGTGACTGTCACAAGCCTAAACCTGCATTCACTCTGTCACTCACACACCTTTGGCAAGCCACTGAAGCGTTGTGGATGAAAGCATCTCAAGTATGTTCGGGGAGGGAGGGGGGAGGCATGGCTGGTTCTGGCAACGTCACGTGCTGGCAAAAAGTGGGTCCATACAAGGTCGATTTTTCGCCGGGATCCAGGCGTCCTGGCAGAGCAACTGGCCCGGCCGGGTTCAAAACATTCATCTGCCCAACACCATCACCGCCGCCACTACAGGTGCATCTCTTCCCTCTTCATACCCACACACCCCTCCTTTCTTTGCACCCAGATACCCGCCACGAAGGTCTGTCCATCAGCCACCCAACCTCCAACCCCTTCCACGCCCGATCGGATCCTTTCTGCCTAGCCTCTGCATTAAAAAGCCCTGTTGTCCAGCTCTTGCAAAGTACTGACGCCTGATCCACCAGCCCCCACTTCTAGGCATTTACATCACTCGACCGCTTCCCAGTCACAACTCTTCTCTTCGTGTCCACAGAACAGATCACAACCACACAATGGCTGCCCCAGCTCAGCAGGTGCCTACCTTCAAGCTTGTGCTTGTCGGTGATGGCGGTACCGGAAAGGTGAGTCCCATCCTTATCGTCATTCCCCGGAGCAGGACCAGGCGGTGGGCAGTTTGCGCCTAGCGCTCGCCATCGCGGGGCAAGCCTGCACGCCATCAACAATGAATCCCGCACTGCTCAACCAACCCAAATACTGTTGAAGAGGTGCTGACAAATGCTCAAATGCCATAGACAACCTTCGTCAAGCGCCACTTGACTGGTGAATTCGAGAAGAAGTACATGGCCACCCTTGGTGTTGAGGTCCACCCCCTCGGCTTCACGACCGTTAGTACCTACCTCCTCAACCTCAATACCGCTGCCGAAGCTAACCCGGAAACCACAGAACTACGGTCAGATCCAGTTCGACGTGTGGGACACCGCTGGACAGGAGAAGTTCGGTGGTCTCCGTGATGGCTACTACATCAACGGCCAGTGCGGTATCATCATGTTCGATGTCACCTCCCGTATCACCTACAAGAACGTCCCCAACTGGCACCGTCAGTACCGCCATCTGATCCCATCGAGGAGCTGTTCCCCAGGCTAATGCAATAAATAGGTGACCTCGTCCGTGTCTGTGAGAACATCCCCATCGTCCTCTGCGGAAACAAGGTCGATGTCAAGGAGCGTAAGGTGAAGGCCAAGACCATCACCTTCCACCGCAAGAAGAACCTGCAGTACTACGACATCTCTGCCAAGTCCAACTACAACTTCGAGAAGCCCTTCCTGTGGCTGGCTCGCAAGCTCGTTGGCAACCCCGGTCTTGTATGTGACACCAAAAAACCCCTTCCTGGCACAGAGACAGCCTTGCTGACTAACCAAACCAGGAGTTCGTTGCTGCTCCTGCTCTTGCCCCCCCCACTGCCCAGGTCGACGAGTCGCTCCTTGCCCAGTACGCCAAGGAGATGGAGGAGGCTTCCGCTATGCCCCTGCCCGGCGAGGACGAGGACGACGACCTGTAAAAGGGTTGCTCTCAACCTTGCAACACACCTTCAGGAGACACTGTGCGGTGGATAGATTTCACGGGCTCTTTCATTCGACGTGAACAGCATCTTGCTTAGGGACAGCGACATATACAGGCAGGGCGGGCCAAGGCAGGATTAGGCCACGTTGATGAGCCCACGATGGGATACAGGATGCGAAAATGTGAGGCGCGATGCATTAATGGCTGAGGAGGCACGTCGTCCGGTCTTGGGTTTGATGCAGCATCGGCCCTTCGCGTTCCGAGAGTAGAATTCCGCGCCACGCTCTGCACTCAGGCGCAACTTAGGTAGAATATCACCGAAAAAGTCTCAATAGCGACCCCCTAGGCCAACTGGTCATCTTACACACCGCAAAAGGTCTTGACTGGTTCCGTTTTGACGCAGCTTGCATGCACAGTGGGGGAGGGTCAACGCAAACAGCGACGCACCGAAAAGGAGTAGACGCGATCGTGGCCAGCGTAGTATTTGATCCATTGAACAATGCAAGGTTTTGCAATGATGTCAACCTACGGAGCACTCTGGAGTCTGCATACGCCCCTCATGCTTGATCCAGTCACGGCATGCCCAGGGGCCCTGGCACACACGTGGCGGGGATACAAGAAGAACGTCAACACGGTAGCCGTTCAGGCCAGTCACATTTAAGCAAATATTGTGAGCTGCAATAGAAACCCTTTGCAACCAGCGCTGAATTTATCAAACAGTGCGATATTTCGCCCTGTATGGAAAACAAGCTTCCTTTGCGCCAAGATGCTGCCGCAACCAGGAGACAGTGATCGATACCGGGCCGAAGACCCCGGTCTCGCTCGTATGATACATAACATACCTTTCGTGGGATAGTGTGAAGACACCTGCGACTGCCCACTGCTCCAGACTGCAGGCTTTTGCAGTTCTGCTAACATAATGACAGTCCGGTCTTTCCCCGCACAGGTGCACCAGTAGCGTTCCGAAAGACATTCTCTTTTCTGGTATAGAAGGCTGACTGGCTCGTCTGGATCGCCTCCCTCTGTCTACTATGTTGCTGTTGCAGAATGTCGTCAGATGAAGAATGGGATGTCATGCAGTCACTTTTAGTGACGGCCACGCACTCGGGACTGCATTATTCCTGGTGCCCAGATCCATATCCAGCCGGAGCCGCCCCGAAGGTAGTAAGAAGTAGTGGTCCATGAAAGACGGCAGTGGTCTCTCAAAGAGGCAAAATATGACATCCCAGCAAGCCCCGTCCACCCCAGCCCAGCCTCGGCACCAAGGTCAACTGTAGTTCCCGCTGGGACGGCGCGGCGACGGGCCTCGATACCTTGACGATAACGCTCTGACCGACGTTTCCCTGGACACATTCGGCTACCTTCTTTAATTGGTCGTGGTTGGCGGCGTCGACGTAGCCAAAATTCCGAATTAGGTCGCCAGGCTGCAGCCCGGCCGAGGCAGCGGGGCTCCCCGGCGCCACGGTATTGATCTTCGCGAAGGGGTCGGCCAAACGCTCTGGCACGTAGTCCCGCAGGGCGGGCTCCGGGGCAGTAGCATCGCCCGTGGCGGACGAGTCGGCGGCGGGGACATGGGCGTCGGTGGCGTTCTCGGCGAGGCTGGCAAAGTGCTCGTGGATGTGCTTCTCGATTCTGGCCATGAGATCCTTGTAGTCGTTGCGCAGGTGGATGATGCGGGCACGGGCGGTGCGGATCTGAGCGACGTCGATGTCGGCCCTGGGAAAGCCGTCCGGGGTCAGCAGGCTCGTGTGCATGTCGACGCCGTGCGAGTCGAGCACGCTGCTCAGGGCCTTGAGCTCGGCCTCGACGTTATCCTTGCTGCGCTGGAGCTCGGCGAAGGAGAGGTGGGCCGAGTTTCCGTTGGCGGCCCTCGCGGTGGTCGGCCCCGAGGGGACAGTCGGTGCGTGGAGGTTGTTCATTCTCAGCGGGAGGCCCATCGATGTGCCAGTCGGTGATGAGCTATTACCATTCCTCCTCTCTGTGGGGGGAAGGGAGGACAGAGAGATGGTGTGTGTGGGCGAAATAGCAGGTTGCGCTGTGGGGCGGGCAGGCAGACAATCAGTCAACCGCCATGACGCGTTGCTTGTCAGAGGTGCTTGTGTGCTGGTGTGCGGTGGAAGGTGGACGAAGACAGCTAGGGAGCTAAGGCTATGAGGCTGAATGGAGGGGCAGCCCCCCCGCCCCGTCCCCGGGTTGCCAGGTAACCTGGTAACCCAGGTTTGTTTCGACAGGGGACTGACAGGATGGGGCGCGGGAGCTGGGGCGACCTGGCTCTAGGTAGGGCAGCAGGGGTGTAGATTTGGATCTTCAGGTACATACTCTCAGATGGAAATTTCCCATGGTAATCTGGTTTCCTCCAACGTCATGTCCTCTCTGATGTTCTGCACGCCGCCGCCCAACGCCGCTACTGGCAGTAAGGGAAATGCTGGAACCAGACGTCATACTGGTAACCGGCCTGTCGCCAATCTCACATTGACCATGTCTAATATGTCCAATATGGACCAGCTGAGCCAACGGGGCAGATGGCCGTGCTGCTCTCGCGCCTCCCAATCTCCAGGTCTGACTGACAGGCTGACTGATGGACAGACATACAGACGCATGACGCACACACACGAGCAAGCGCGAACAAGATGTTAGCCGTGCCCTACCTACCTACCGTTTCGGCACCCCAGTGGGTACTGCATGTGCTGTATGTACTGTATCACTCTGTCAAGGGCGGGCGGGAGCGTCTCTCGTTTCATTGCCCGTCTCCAGCAATAGGAAGGCACAGCCAGCATCATTTCCCCGTGCGCATGGCAACCGGACGCCCTTGTCTTGCGGTCTTTTGTGAGAAAAAGAGAGTCTCCGCCTTCCACTCCCAGGCCAGAACAGGCCACGCTCGTGCGTCGAAAGCGCCCTTGCACGACAACAACCAGCTGTTTGCGTTACTCTGCCTGCGCTCCTTCCTTGGCCTCTTTCTCTTTTCCACTCCGTTTTCTCTTTCCAATTCTCTCCTCTGTTGTGGCGTTGCAGGTCTGAGGAAGTTGAACTTCTCTTGCGGCTGATATCTCGACGTCTTCTCCTGTTTTGCCTGCCATTCCACTTTATTCCACTCTTGCCATCATGTTTTGATACCCCCATTTTGGACGCCCTGCCGCGACTTTTTCTCGGAGCTCCTCTCTGTTCGGCTGATCGTGAGGAGCAGCAATTTTGGTTTCGAAGTTTCTTGGTCTCAAATGAGAATATTATGGCTTCCTTGTCCGAGTCCCCCGACGAGGGCTCCCCTCCTGGCTCCGTCCGCATTGCCCGAGATCCTCAAGATGGCGCCGTCCCCTTTGAGCGTCCTGCCTACATGGATTCTGCCTCAAGTGCCACGCAAGATTCCACACCAAGCATCAAAAATGACCCCATGCTGCCAAACACCCAATCCATCCATTCCAAAGACCCCGGCCACTGGGCCGATCGGGACACGGTAGATCCGGCGTTGATTAGGTTCACGGTGGATGAGCCTCATACCCTCACGCCTCCCACCCCTTCCACGCCTCCCACGCCCGATGAGCCCAACTTGCCAGGCTTTTATGAACGGCTTGGCCAGGACCAGTCGCCCGCGCCGTTCCACAGGTGGATGAGGACCCTGCGCCGGCGTGGTCTCAGTCGGCGGCCCCCGCCCACCAACGACGACGACCCCGTGCCCAGGCCATTCTCTGCGAGTGGCCTCTCGGAGAAGCTCCGTGGCGTGAGCCATCACCGCCATTCGTCTTCCGGGTCTTCTTTTGGCTTTGTCGAGACGGTCAAGACGGCCAGCGCCAGCCTCGCGAGCGGCAGCATTTTTGCTCGGTCGAGATGTAATAGTATGCGGTCGTCCCGATCTAAAACGCACACCGATCTCAGTAGCAGGGCATCGATGTCTGGTAACAGATGTTCGGAGGACACAACCGGGCTGGACAAGCCACAGGTCGTGGACAAGGCAACTGTGGAGCGGTCACTGCAGAGGCGTCGGATACTGGAGGAGCTCATCAGCACAGAAGAGAGTTATATTGGCGACGTGCGATTCCTCATGAACGCATACGTCACAATACTCGTCTCGCTTCCAACTATGCCTTTGGGCTTGCGGTCTTCAATTAATCGAAATCTGACTGACATCATTGAACTTCATGAAGAGATTCTGGGAGAGCTACACCGGGCCGTCCCCTATTCAGAGTACACGCAGCTAAGCCTACGTCCTGATCCAAAGTCTCACGTACATGGCCACAGCCGCATTCGGAGCCTCGATGTTGTACCAGAAGACAACAGAAGCATGTCGTGGCTAGAGACTGTTCCGGGAATGGTAGCCGAGCCCAGCGTTGTGGCAGATGTTGCACAAATCTTCACAAAGAAGGTTTGAATCGCCTGCACTTTCTCGACGGCATATTTTCCACTAATTATACTTAGATGAACCGACTCTTCGTGTATGAAGAATACGGCGCAAAGTACGAGATGATGATGAAAGATATTTCGTCCGCTCATCGCACGATGCCGCAGTGGGAGCTGTATCAGAAGGGCTTGGAGACACTGGCGTCCTCACTCGGCCCAGCCAGTAAACATGGCGTCAAGTCGAAAAAGTCTTTGACTATCGGGGACCTTCTAGTCAAGGTAAATCCCTCGGCACAAGCACCCAGTGTCCACCAAGACCCCCTCCTAACATATCTCAGCCAATGCAACGACTTTGCAAGTATCCTCTCCTGTTCTCGGAACTTCTGAAGTACACCCCTGTCGCAGATTCTCCGTACGCGCATATGGAGATCGAGAATTCCCTCGTCCGGCTGCGAGAGGCCACTTCACAGGTCAATCGAGCTACCGACAATGCACGAGTAAAAGATGTACTTGAGAAGACATGGCTTTTGCAGGATCGTCTCGTTTTTCCAGATTCCGTACGGGGTCCTTTTCACCGTCCTGACCTTGAATGTATCTCTAACACTACACAGGAACTGGATGCTGCTTCCAAGACCCGAATTCGCTCCTTCGGTCACATAGAACTTTGTGGTACGCTGCACGCTTGTTGGCAGACGAAGGATGGGATTCATGGGCAATACATGGTTGCTTTGCTTTACAAGAACTGGTTCTGTCTCGCTTCGGCAAGCCGAGTCGACCAGATCTACACGCTGCAGGCTTGTGTACCGACAAACACCATCAAGATCGAGCCAGTGGACAACGGACGAGGTGAGAAAGCTCTCAAGAATTCTCAGTTCTCCCGGTATTGTGAATTGCTAACACAGATGCTCAGGTCTGCAGTGTCATACTGCTCCTTTCTCGTGGAAGATTGTCTTCGAATGCGACTGCCAATTGTACGAGATGATGTTAACTGCCTGTACTCCGAAAGAGGAACATGAATGGCGATCCCACCTTGAGATTGGCTCCGCGGTAGAGTCACAGGATTTAGCTGGACCCGAGCTCTATGGTTCCTTGTTCTTGAATATGAAGAGCCTTAGTACCGTTTTTGGAAAACAAGGTAAGACATGCACGATCTGAATTCTCCATCGGAAGAGTTGCTGAAGTCATTATAGGTACTGTTGCACGCCGGCTATCCATCCATAGAGCGACCACGGTCGGTCCCAAAACGCCACTCTGTCACGTCGTCGTGCGAAATACGAGCGTTGAAAAAGAAGCTGCTACTTCGTCCAACGCAACCATCAGCCGGACACAGTCTCTCCTTGCTTCTAAGGGTCGAATACCGGTGCTGGCGCCGACTCGAGGAGACAGGGCAAGGCTGGAGGCTTTGCTCTCGGATGTGTGGACTCGAGATGCCCTGCCCTTTCCAGGGATGACCACCCGAGCTCGCAACGAACATATTATCCGCACTTCGGCACAATCCATGATCCGCAAACTGAGTGTTACGAGCATCACCAGTACTTTTACCAAGCGCTCGGCAAGTTTCGCGAGCATCACTAGAAACAGCGACGACGGTTCTGGCGGAGAGGAGACAGTTGCTCCAGTCAGAAGTGGGAGAAACGAAACGCCAATTATTAGGATCCCAATTGATGAGCAAAATAATAACGCGCGATTATCCGTCATCGACGACGAGTCAGACAAGACGACTCCCTCAACGTTGCGAGCTTTTGGTGAGCCTCCCAGCACGACCACTGGCACCGGGAGCCCCCGGCGCCGAACGCGCATCGCTAAGAGCCCAAGCGCGTGGCAGCTCGGTGAGCTTGCGCTGGCTGAGATTCCATCAGCTTCTGCTGCTTTACGAGCCAAATCCACCAACAGCCCCCGATTGAAACGACAGGGGTCAATGCTGTCGAGAAGATCGGTCTGTTCAGCATTTGACAAGAACGATAGCTTCGGCAAAGATACCAAGAAGAGAAGAGCGTACGAGCACTCGGAGCCTCCGTCGTCCTCGCGAGGGTCGACGCCGTCTCCACGGAAACACCTCGCGTCGGCCAGGTGGTCCAAGGTTGACGTGCTGCGGGGCCGGGGCGCCGTATCTCAGGGGCTCCGAGGCTTCTTCCGTTAGTCTGGGGGGAGTCCAATGTGCCGGCCGGTCGGAACTTGATGCCTGTTGGATTATTGAGAATTTTGCATTTTGCTTTGATGATGGTGGTGTCTGGTCACGGGTCTTTTTTGGAACATCACACCCACCGTACTGCATATACCCATGCTTTTTGTGGTGAGGCTTAGGCTGGTCTGGAAAAGGTATTACTACTACGGCTTGACATGTCGCTCTTTTTTGTATATACGTATCTGTGTCATTGACGCACACCTCTCCCAACAGGCTATGATTGGGAAGATATTGGAGTTCTGACTCTGCTGTGATTGCCAGAAGTAAGAATTTGAGGATTGCCGGAATCACCATGCACGTATTTTTTGTGAAGAATGAATAGCTCGGTTGGATTTGGCCGGAGATCCATCGTGGACGATTGGGAAGGCAGACTGCTATGAAGCCCTATTGGTCTGGGCAGCTTCAGAAATCGATTTCGTAGTTTTCCCGCGACCTAGGCTCTTCACAATCAAGTCCATGTGCGAGTTGAAAGTACGACTTCGAGTGTGAACAACTACAGGTCTCATAATACACCCAGCAGGCAGAGTGCAAATAAGCTACATACCTAGGTATGTAACTGGACCGACCGAAATTTGAAATATCATTGAACTGTTCCACTTTTCAAGTCTCGCGGAGAAATATCTTGGCTACGAATAAACTTTAACATGCAGTCTTTGACTGCACCGTGGTGATGTTCTACAGATACCGAAAACAAGTCTTCCGGCTCATGGGATAAGTACTCTATCCATGGATGGAATGCACCTAGGCACATGCATGGTGGACCAGCTGCTCCTCCTGAAAGGATCTTGGGAATTGGGCCGCTAGAGAATAGAACAAAACTACTCTAGGGTATATTGTCTCTCTCGTCTATATGTGCGCAGGCTTGAACGTGGGTACAAACTTGAAGTATATGGGCATGCAGGTAGACAGCAGCTGACGTACAAGATTGCCCAGGTGGTGCAATAGTCGTCGCCCAGGAGCCTAATTGACGTGATACTTCTCGGTATCACTAGTCCCAAGGCCTCTATATGACAGCCAAGGAACCGGTCATTCATACACTTCTTGTCCGATTCTAGAAAATAGGCTTGGCTTTGCTTCCTTGCCTGATATCAATCTGGCTTGATGATTCTGCCATCCGCTGCCGTGGTACCTGGTCAAATGAGACCTCAGGAAGTGGACTTTCACAGCCTCCTGTGCCCTGCTGGACTTTCTTCTCCACGTCATCACCCCCCAGAGAAGATGTGCAGCCTTGCTCAAGACGATTCTGGCACAGTACAGGAGATAAGAAGCCACAGCGAGCGCCATGGTGCCGACTGGGACAGTCAGGTCGGCGGCAATGGCTGTTGTGAGGGAAGAGTCGGATGAGCTGAGCCGGACTCCTTCGCCGCTCCTGTCTGCGAAGCAGCCCTGTAGAATGCCCCGTACGATTGTGCTCAGAGAGTTTTCCGCGCAAGGCACGAAACGAATATACCCGGGAACCATATTGATGTAAGTCTTCGTCTCGCTGTCTGCGAGGCAACCAGTTGACGGGTGGTGAAGAGGGTGGCCAGTGCCGCCCGCGTGGCCAGCTGCTTGTTGGACGGAGTCCGGGACGATCTGATTGGATCATATGGTTCAAGTCAATTTGTCCCTTGAAGGTCAAAAGGCATATTACAATGGGTTGAGGTTGAGGATTTCTGAATGCCATCAACACAGCGATAGTTCTGAAGGCTTCGTGTGACTGACTGACTGTATGGAAATTTGCGAGCCGCTGCAAGTCTCGGGGGATGACCACCTGGGCAGGCAGATCTGTATATACATATTATGTAGGTCTGTACTGTCAGTGTTGAATTTACAAACCCCAGACTGGTATGTGGCCTGCGTGGACCAAACTTCAAATACTCCGACCGGTGCTGACGATATATTAGTTTACGAGAGCATACGTATCTACATGCGATCACCAGATAACGAATCGTTGCTTTTAGCCCCCCCCCCCCCCCACCCATCTTTCCTGGGTGCGTGGAAATTGTTTCCGTATTATTAGCCAAGACTATCAGAGTAGGGACTGCCAAATACCTGTCGTTCAGCTCTTCCCATGCACACATTAGAAGAGTCAACCGTCGGGCACCAATTGGGTCTGTGTTCTGGAGTTAGGTAGTTGCCGATAGTTTCCATGCCTTACTGATTCAGGAATCTGAAGAACATATATCTAGCTCTTGCAAAAAGTCGGTGATCACATAGTCCCCGCATCCAGCGAGCAGAATTCTTCAGCTATCATCAGTCGAGTTTGGAAATGTTTTAGGAGTCCATGTATCGGCTTCCTACAAAATGCCCGATGTTCCTCAAACTGTAGTCAGAACTTTAGAAGAAAACGGTGCCAATACTGTACATACAACACTGCATATGAGACCCTTCAACCAGGCTTCTCACTCAATTGCAGTCATGCTTTCGGAACGCATCAACGTAATTCTGCTGGGAGCGTTTGCCATTGGATTGTCGGTCCCTGGTCCGCAGGTCACATCTGCTGGAAAACGCTTATTATCCTGGGTTGGAAGCAATTTGTACTTCCTACATACATTGGATGCCGACAACCAGGCGTTATACGTGAAGACACTCGCTAGCTGGGGTCAAAGTTCTCTGTCTCTGGAGTGAGCCTCATCCCAACTTGCCCGTGTGTTCCATCCGAAGTCGTGTTCCCACACTCCTGATAACACGGCATGACCGTCCGCACAATCCTTACTGTCTGGCAGCCAATCATTTTACCCCTTACACCCCATTTTTGGTAGTGACCGGGCTCCAAGGTGGCTGCATGCCTGCATCAAGGTAAGCGCCGACGTTGATGCTGTACCTGGCCTTGCCAGCCTGGAGGAAGCAGTGGGAGTCCACCACGCGACGGTCCCTGCCAAGCTGGATGCCTCACTCAGCATACTGCACGCCAATGGTAGCAAGGCCATACTATCCCCGCGACCCTTACTGCCGCAAGCACGGGAACCAGACCAGCTTCTACAAGTCCGCCGCCGAGGTCGCCGATGCCATCAACAGTTATGAGAGCCCCGCCTTTGGCGAGAACTGGAGCAAGCTGGACGAAGCCATCCTAGCTCACGACGTGGAATTCGAGCCCCTGATCGATGCAGTCCAGGGACCAAGGCTGTTGGTATGGGCCACAGAGCCATGATCCACAGTTGGGTGTTGCGGATAGCTCCAACGACGGCTTTTGAGGAGCAGATGCCGTCTGTAATAAAGCCGGCGTGCCTTGGGCGAGTGTTCCATCTTCCTCTTTACATATAATATAATATACCAAGACATGCTTCCCCATTACTTGAAGGACGAAAGCCAAGACGAAGCACCGGCAAGCTGTGGTGGCCATGATGGATTTGAGATTGGGCTCGACAGCCCCAAAGGTCATGTTGCTGCTCCAGTCCTTGCGACAGGCCCCACCAGTGCGTGGCAGGACCGGAGTGATGTGATAACCTGGCAACCTGGGATATCTACATAGTTGGAATGAGGTCTGTTATGCTCAAGCTGGTACGGTGTGAGGTGTCCCTAGACATGCAGTCATTTTGAAGGCAGCACTCCGTAATGCTGTAATAATCCATGGCTACTTAGCTACCCCTGTCTCCCGCATCAGCGACGAGTGACGTAGAGACGGGTGCGGGAATGCAAGGTACCTTCCGTATCCCATGCCTCTCTATGGCGGGTTGCCCCACCAAGCTTGGAAGTGGAAGCTCTGGAGCTGACGCCGCCCCGCCATCCCAAGCTCGCTGAATGACGTAGTTGTCACGAGCTCCCCTCCATATAATGAGCCAAGCAACACCTTGCCCTTCTGTTTTTTCTCGCCAACACTCTCAAGCAGCACACTACGACTCCGGAAACAACGAATTGACGACCAAAAACACCACAAACCAACCCATTCTCATCTTCTCAAAACCAACACAAAAACCACAACAACAGTCAAGATGAAGGGCGCCGCTACTCAGGTCAAGATCCACTACAAGGGTTCCGACGACGACTACCTCGTCTTCGTCGATGACCTCGAGACCTACAAGAAGTGGCAGGGAGACAAGTCTGTCCCTCTGGCTCACTTTGTTTCTGCTTTCAAGATCTTCGTGACACACAAGTGAGCACCCCCCTTCCAAACCCCAAAGCCGATTCACCTCGATGGCCCTCGACGGCCCTGGGATCTCCCTTTACTACGGTCAGAACCCTTAGCTAACGGACACATCTCTCCTCCAACAGCCAAGGTGCACAAGGAGCGTACGACAGTGCGCCCAAGGGCCAGCTGGAGAACGAGTTCGGCACCAGCAACGAGGATGATGTCATCAAGGCCATCCTGGAGAAGGGTGATGTGCAGGAGTCATCGGTAAGCCACTTTTCCTCCCTCCCTTTGACCGGCCCGCGAGTCGCCCGCAGGCTGTCGGTCTCCCTCTATCGAAAACAGCAAGGCTGACCATATTCCTACCCAAAAGATGCCCGAGCGACAGGGTCCCAAGAACGACTCCAAGGGCCCCATGGTTGCTCACTAAGCCTCTCGCAAGGCTGGAAAGATACCCATTGACGTCACAAACATTATCGGTTTAGCATTTTGGAGGTTTAAGATGGACCATGATATCGGCGTTTGGTAGTCTATCAATAATTAACAAAAGTGTCCTGCCTCGTCAGGCAGTCTCCAGACAATTGGTCTTTTTCCCGCCCCTACCTTTCGAGAATTGACTTGAGCTGTCACTGTGATGTATTGAGAGGGTCGTGGGCTCCGTGTCGCGTGACCCCACCTGTAATTGCCCTGTCGATCTTCCCATTAGGATGCCCTTGTTTCCGTATTTGACTGCATGACTTCCTAGTCACCTAACTTGTGCCGTACGGCTGAGGAATATCAGCAAAATCCCGTCTAATTTCCCTCTGAGACCCCGCCTTCAGTAGGCCGCAACCACGTCATGTTGCACCATCGCACCCGCCTCACTTCCGGCCGCGGACTGACAGGCCCCGACTCACTGAGGCCGAAGCTGCCAGACAGTCCGATAAATCTCATTGATCCTAGGCCCATGCATGCACAGAATTTTACGTGAACGATACTTGGCGCGCTTGTGTGAGAGTATGGCAGGTATTAAGGGCAACTTGTTACCATCTGTTTCGTAAAGGAGAGTGTCGGTGTTTGCTAATGCCAAGCGTTCTGCCAATGGCCCAAGGCTCTGGACTGTGTTCTGAGCAAAAGTCAGAGACCAACGGTGGCTGTGCCCGCCTGCTTGAATGAGCTTTCGGGCTCTCCACAGTTCTAATGACTAGGTCTCGCCTGGTGATTTGCATCTCGGTGTTTAAAGTGAGCTCGGCAGACAAGACATGTGCCAAAGTCCAAGCGAGCAGTGGGCACACACGCACACACGCACACACGCACACACAAGGCGAAACCCGCAAGAAGTCTGGGCGGGACTGGGCACTCGCCCATATCGATAAGACGAGAGGTGGGCACAGACCAGCACGCTGTCGATCATGGGCGGACGGGCCCACATAATACCCGTCACCTATCCCAATAGCCTGATGGCATGAATAAGTCCTCCGACTGCACAGACCTTTTCATCCTCTTGTATGGGGCATGAGGCTCAAAAACAGACTTCAACAACATACGAACTCGTGACCCGTGCACACATAGACTCTGGTGTACAGACACATGTCACATTCAAATTTTTGGGGGCCACGGTAGTTGGCCGAGCAGGCGAGCCAGGCACAAAGGTAAGGTAAGGGGACAGGGGTGGCGGGCATGGAAGGTCGGGCAAGAGTTATGTCAGCCTCATTAGCGCCAGGGCACCCGTTTCGCCCCAGTTTCGAATGCGGGAGCCTGGTACAAGCCCTCGCCTTGGGGGGGGGGGGGCTCAGCCCTTCTGCCCACTGGCTGACTGCGCGGCGGCGGCGGCGACTCCTGACTGTGTGATGTTCTCGCTGGTCCCTGGACCTTGTGCTGCCAGGCCGCCTAGCCTGCCCGTGTCAAAGGACGCATGTTCTGAAACGGGAGGAATCGTGGTGTCGTTCAAAGTGTGGTAAAGGGGAAGGGGGAGACCGCTCGCCACGCTGTCGCCCCTCTGCAGCGTCTGGTCTGGCTCACCTCGTCGACCCTCAGCTCGCCAGGCCACCTCTCGAACCCTTGGCTTCGATAGCTCGTCTCGACCCGCTTCCGTCCCATCTCTTGAGATGGCAAAACTCTGGTACGAGTTGCTAGCCGCCTTTTGTTCCCTGGCCCACCCATTTCGTCTAATTCCACAGCAAGCTCACTAGAGTTAATTCTGTGGACGGGAGTGAGATGAACGCTAAAATTCCATGATGAATTTGATGTGAGCTTCACACCTGCTGGACCAGTCAGGGCGGACCCAAATCATGCTAATAATAAAAATAATAAACCTCCTCTGCTTGGTCGTGAACATCCCCGTGTGGTGGTGAGTGACGTCGTGATAAAATTGGGTATTTCCTGCGTGACTCCAGCCCATCCCAATCCCCCCTTGCGCCCGTGAGGTCGTCCACCCTTGTCCAAAGCTCCTGTGCCGCCATCGAGATGAGATTCGACACCTGTGATTCCGTTGTTGGTAACCGCTCCAACAGGTTCCATCTTCGAAGTAAATCGATGCTGTATCTGTGTATTTGCGATGACGAGCTCGCTGTTGAACGAGCCGATGGCGGTCTTGTTTAGGACGAACTCGGAATATTGTATTGTGTGTCTATGCCGGTTGTCCACCGCCGCCTCGCTTCGGTAATGTCCAGGGTTTAGCACAGATAACCTGTGTGGAAGGTGTTAGTCTCTCTGTGTCACTCTGAGTCTATGACTGGTGTCCAACATACCTCGCCTTCAGAAAATGCCCAGAATTCAACAATCATAGCGACTAGGTAGTACAGGGCGGCGTTTGTCCCTTGATATGTCAAGACGGCGGCAAGCGCTGCCAGAGGCAGGAAGGCCAGGCGAGCCTCGAGGCTTCGGTGGATGGCCGTGCCGGCGATGAAGTTGAGAGGCCACTCCCATGCCACCACCCATATTCCCATCACCAGATTGATGATCTGTAGTACCGGGAAGGGCTTCACGGCCGCATCAAGTGTCTTGGTGGCGAAGTCCCAGAAAATTTTGGGCCAGAAAAATCCTTCAATTGCCGCTGCGATTTGGTCTGAGATGAGCAGGTCAGTTAAAAACTCCCGTGTACCAGACAAGATCCACCGCCCGCGGCGTGATTGCACTTACAAGCTCCGGCAGTGAGGATGATGAGCCTCGCCCAGTGGTTCTTGATAAGTCTTCCCATCGTGGATTCGTAAACGCTGCAACTTCCCCAGGAATATTGCCTCCGCTCCCAAGCTCTTTCTACCCGACTCGCCCGAGATTGCTCTCCCTCGTGGTGCTGACCGGTGGTGGATGATTGTTGTGCCTTCCCAGGTGAGATCGGATATGGTCCAGTTCGGATTGTTCAAGAACGAAAGAAGTTGGACCCGCTCAACAGAAGTCTTCCACACACGTTACCAGCGTCGGGTTGTCGATATTATTAAAAGTGAATAGTAAGGAGAGACGAGTGACCGGACTCGCTCTGTTGGGATGATGTGCAGGTTGTCGATATGAAAGAAGGCTATCGACAAACTGTTTGCCACACTATCGAAAGGGAAGGAAGGAACAGGTGCAGAGGATGTGACACGATGAACGGCCGACGGGGCCAAGTAGGACTATATTGCCTGGTCTTGGTATGCAGAGTGGTGTATGCCCTGTGGGCACAAGCCCGGGCCGATGGGTGTGTATCAAATGTCTGTGGGAACCGACTGGGGAGGGTATCGAATGTCTCTGGCTTGATGCTGGTACGTCTTCGTCGGAGGCCCAGGTTCTTGAGATCCGGTCTATAATGGCGGCTGGCATCCGAGCAACATTAAGCTTGATCGACACAGACTTGGGAGGTGGAGACGATGGCTTGTGGGCGGTATCATCAAGGGGTTGGCCCGCGCCCTGGTCCCAAGGGGTGGAGTGAACCGCTCTCTGGTGATGGGATGGCGTTGTTTGATGCTCGCGGCGAGGCCAAGGCAGCTCAGTCGAGATGAGGTCAATAGTGCGTTTTCGCTGGTACGGGCAAGGGCTTGAGGCTCCTCTGCATTGATATGGGGTTGGAGATCAGACAAGACGGAGGTCTGAGGCAGGGGAGGCTAGATGTTTGAGGCAGGGTCGACCTTTTTGGCATGTAAGAGAGCTCGCTTGATCTACTCGGGTGCGGGACATGCAAGTTTAAGAGTGACATGAGGAAGAGCGGGTCGAGACGTGTGAGGAGACCACTGCATGCATGTACCCCGGGTACGTGCTCAGGGCCAAGGAGGAGTGCAGGGAGTGACACGGGAAAGAGTCCACTGGCAGGGATTTGCTGCACTACGCATGTACATACAACATCTTCCACTAGGCAGATGGTACAGGGTTGCAGAGGCATTATTTCTCAGTGTGAGGAGAGCCCGCGCCAAACGAGACGTAGTTTGACTCGTCCGAGTCTCATATGAACAGTCAAGCCACGGCCACGGCCATGGCCGCCTCGAAGAGCTTGTACTCTCTTGTCTGACTGTGTATCGGAGGCCAACCCCAGAGACCGCCACCCCGAGGGACCCAGTCTGGAGGGTCCTGACGGGCACGCAGCGGCTACAATTTTGCTGAGCACCGGCGATCTCTGGGCACCTGACTCCTCCAGCGGCAAGTGCCTCATGATTCTGCCGAGCAACGGTGAGGCGATGCTGGAGAGCGAAGAGGGGCTGGAGGCCATGATCGTCTTGCCTGCCCAGGCGAAAACCATGCGGTTTGTATGCAAGATGCCCAATCAGCAAGGCACCTGGGCCTCCAAAAGGACGGCCTCGGCCTGGGCGGCAACGCACACCTCGGAACCATTGGGGCCTGGGAGCGGAGAAGAAGGTATTGCGGTGGGAAATCTGATGTGCAAGAGCAGCGGCACAGCTCTCGTCTGAGGTGATTGGCAGAACATCAGATAGCGTGCGGTGTAGCACGGCGCGTAGAGATGGGGAACGGTCCAATCAGATCCCTGTGCGACCAGGGGCAGGGGCCAGCCCCTGCTGCGAGGCTGCAGGCTGGGTCCAGGGGTCTTGCCCTTGCAGAGGGGTTGTTCCAAGTCACTCTCTTGCCTCACGTGGGCGGTTGTTCGCCGGGAGGCAATTGTCGAGGGACAATGCGTACCATGGAGCATGGCCTCGGAAGGGAAGGGACGCCGCATGCATGCAGCCACACCGTGATGCTTTGCCAGCTCATGGGGGGCTGGACAGCACCAGGGCTGCTGCCAGGCCGGTCGGCAGCTCAATTCTGGTCACCTCCAGCGTCACTGTCACGGTTGTGGCCGCTGCGGCCTGCCAGTCCACCAATGCCTAATTGCACGTCGCGAGTAGCACCCGTGCTTGCCGTGCTCGGTACACAGCGGTATTTCCTGCCGCCTTCACACTTTGATTCCATCACACGGGTGTCCCTGGTGTCGCCGTGGTGCCGCACCCGACTGTCAGGACAGACGCCTCACGACGCCGCCGGAACCAGAGCCGTCAACATGTACCAACGCTCAAGGCGTTGCACCCAGACGTGGAGTCTCGTCCGGTTTGGCTGTCTCACCAAAGCGTGCCGCTACAATGGTGGCCGTCGAGCGCTGTGCGGGGTGATGGAGAGAGGGCTTGAGGCTCGTCTCGTCCCAGGCTGCGGTAGAGGCTCGACGCCACTGAGGAGCTCATCAGACGCAGATCTCTTGTTGAAAAACATCGGCCGTCCAGCCCGTCCAGCCCGTCCCAAGATTGATGGGATAATTGCTAAGCCCATTTGAGTTGCCAGGCTTCATGCGACAGACGATCAGACAGATAGCGGTTTCGCCGAGACCAGCAGTGGGAGGCTGAGGCAGAGGCCGTTTTAGGAGACTGAATGAGTGCGCCTCCAACGCTTTGGGCCCATTTGGAGGATAAAGTTGGGTCTGACAGGTCGGCCGGGCCAATTGGTAGCGGGGGGCCGCCGCCGAAACAGGGGACGCTAGTTCGGATCAGCACAGAGCCGCACTGCCTGAGACTGTCCCCTACTCAGTAAAGTCACGTTCCATACTTGGCCAAGTGGTAAGGTACATCCTCTCTGGCCTCTGAGAGAACATGACAGTGCCAGACCCGTCGATGACGAGTTGTGCAAGCATGCCTGGCATGCAAGTCGGGGGCACAGCGAACTGTGGGTCAGGTCAGGTCAGGAAGCACGCATGCTGGCATGCTGGCGTGCTTTCGTCTAGAATATCGTCCGTTGTTCTCTGGACTTGTCAGCTCGGGTCAGATCAGCCCAAGACTCCCGAGATGACCCCAGAAGCCTCTAAAGTAAATCTGCACCGCTCGAACTTTGGATGCCACCACCAAGAGCAGGTCGGACGGAAACATTTCATTGAATCGTCCTGACCTTGTTTGGTCCAGTGTGCTTAGTTGTACGGCCGACGGAAGGATCGCACATGAGATCGAACGAACAGTCACCCCGAGTTGGATGGATGTGGGTGACCGAGAGCTTGCCAGCCAGCCCTTGTGGACTCGTGACATGAACTTGAACGAAATGCCCATCGCTGTGCGGTCAACGAAAAGTCCAGTGGTCCAGCACCGGACCCTCTGCCGTTTTTGGCAGCAGTATCCAGGCCAAGCAGTCTGCCGGCGGTGATCGGATGCCGATCACAAAAGGCCCCCAAAAGTTCTGTGCGGTCGTAGCGATGGGCAGGAGATAAAGTTAAGGTTCACAAGGTCTCGGCTGATTGTTTACACAGCAACAGCACAACAGCGGAGCGAGCGGCAGAGGCAGAATGCTGAACGTGGCAGCTTGGCAGTGCACGGCTGCCGTGCAGAATGAGATCTGGAAAAGGCCTGCTCAGTCAATCACATGTTCTCCACCTCACCCGAGACCCACTCTGTGCAGGCCCAGCCAATGCCAACCCAGCCTCAGCGCTTGCAGTACGATGCCAATTGGTACTCCGGACGGATGTGGGCCGGGACGGCGACCCGCTTCATGGGTGGGCACACCAGCCTCCATGTGAGAGGCCAATCAACTCGACATGCTCGACCTTGGCTTTTACCTCCCTGTCGAGCCCGTCCGACCTCGATCTGCGAGACGCGTCGTGACATGCATGGTCACCGCACTGCATGTCCCCAAGCAGCCAATTGATAGCGGCGAATCTTGCAGACTATTTGATTCCAAGGAATCTATAAATGGGAGCATTCTTGGACCCCAATACCCTCGAAGGCCCGTGGGATAGGCTCATAGGGGCTATTCACTGAATATGCGGTCGCAAACCACTTTCTCTCAGTTGTTGACAGGCGCTTCCACTCATCGGTCCGCTAATCCAGCGAGTTTCACGTCCTCATAAGCTCTGGTACAAAGACATCTGGCTGAACAGTCGCATGATCCCGCTGGTGAGCTGATGTCTACCACGGCACGAGCCGGGCTATCTCAGATCGTATCGATTGAACCGGATTCTGACGACCCTTGTGAGAGTCCCAACGCTGTGGCTTGATGCAGTGGGCTATCACCGTATGCTTAAGTGCACTGCAAATCATCATTTGACAGCCTCTCTTCCTGCAAGGCCCCGCAGCCGCCACTCTGCTGGCCAGTGCTCGGAGCAGAGCCAAGCCAGACAATCGCCAAATGCGTGTCTGCACTCGACTGTCTGTTGGCCCGCCCTGGAGACCCGATGCTCTATTTGAAGGGGTTTGCATCAGGCGTTTCGGTTTCGAGCAATATCTAGCCGCCGCCCGATTGTTGTCAGATCCCAACGGCCTGGGACGGCTCGTGGGCACGATTCCGCCGGTCAGCCCAGAAAATGGCTCCAAGGCGGCTCACTGTAAACATGCTGGCCTGAACTGATGCGATTCAAGCTGTGGGTGCAGTTACACCCGTCTCCCTGCCCCCCCTCCCAGAGAGTTCAAGAAGGAAAGGCTGAAGAGTTCAGCCGTGACTCTGCCCACACATAAGCTCTCGCTGGCGTTACCGATCCAGCCCACGGCCAGTCGACAGATCTCAGCCCATGTTCTGTTCAACTACGGGCAGAGGGGGCTTCTTCGTAAATGCATCCACTGCCAGACACATGAAATTCGTGTCCCGTCCGATTTGGACACCACACGATGACAACCAATCGCATAGGACGGGTGTGTAGCGTGCCGCCCTCTCAGGTAAGTGATTTGTCGATGTATTCCATGTGCCAGGCAGCAGATGCATTGCGCGCAGGCCGCCGCTGCCAACAAATTTTATGCTTAAGTCCGGTATGATGCCGTTGTCAACTCACGTCGGCCGTATGCAGCCCTTCGCAATCTGGTGCCTTCACTCTAGACCATGTAGGGACCGAAGACCGTGTGACTGTGATTCCCTGTGTCCATCACCCATCCCTGCCTGGCTTGGTCTCTGTACACTCAAGACTGAACGTTTCCTGTATTGTTAGGTTGCCTTTTCTGAGGGCCTTTATGAGGCTGACTTTGAGCCAAACAGACGCAAAGCAACTAATAACGCCAGATAACTCGAAGCCAAAAAAGCAGCATGGCACAGCCTCTCGTTGAGTCCGGCAAACGGTCTGAGCGAGTCGACCTGTTGTAACTCCGGTCTATCATGCCAGGTACTCCTGTGTCCAGAAAGATACGACTCGTCGTGCTTCCTCTTGGCCGAGGTATCCGACCAGCTCCGATTGCCCAGTCTCTGTCACTGCCATGTTGGCCAGGTTTGCAAAGCCCATCGTCAAATCGGTAAGCTAACATGGGTTAGTCACCTGCTACAACGCCTGAGATAAATACACCGTATAGTTTTCCGAAACATGACGTATTAGAACGGACCGAGGAAAACGCTGGTACTAACGAGATTGGCAGTGTGCTGGCGCAATGGGGGCGAGAGGCCGGTATAAGGCAGGAGCGTCTGCACGGCTTTCATGGGCTGGGTCGAGGTGTGCTGATTAGAGTTGCTTTTGAGGAATGACTGATGGAATTTGTGAAGGGTTTCTGGCAGGTCCTCGACGCTTCGCAGCCGTAGGAGCGGGACTTCAAAAATATCGACGATCCTGAGCCCAACTCATGTAAGTGGGTGCGCGCAAGACCGACAGTCGTCAAGACTGAGGCTCAGGTGATCTTTACTCATTCAGGAGCTGCAAGTAAGGGGACTCATCACTGCCCTCCCCCACCAACCAGATAATGGCAGCATCGCCGCCACCGGACTGGTTCTCGAGTCGCTCGATGCGCAGATGCCGGGCACGGGGGTCTTGATCGGCCGGGGACAAAAGAAGGAAGCGCAGATAGCGTGTCCCTGGTGCATCAGGACTGGGCAGTGGCAGGTTGACATCGTGAGTGTCAAGCTTGCTCTCTGACGGGTCCCACGTCTGGTCAGAACTCGGCCTCAGGTAAGGGAACTCTTGTGTCTCCTGGATTTTATCCTCACCCCTGAACTTGGGATCTCTAGTCTGGAGAAGACGGGGGATGGCAGGGGCCCATTCCTTGCGCCTGCGTAGTGAGGTGCAGAACATTGTAATGCCAACCCTGATTTAGCCGGGCAGGCGCACAAGATGTCAAAGTAGGCAAGGGCCTCGATTCGGGTGAGGATTGTTTCGTATTGGAGAGAGATGATAAGAGGGGCGAGGGTTCTGTCTAATAATTGAGCCCTTCCGCCCCAGAGGTCTTCCTCAGTGAGAGGGGTGCCAGGACTCTGATATCGGTAGGTTGTTCTTGGGAAGGCGCACTTGGAACAGCACACGCACTGACGGGCCTTCCCAGGGCTGAGCACGCGTTGACCATGCCTGCTCAAAAAATTAACCCCAACGCCTTGCTTGCCCTTTCCTAGCAGACTCGCTGCTGGTGGTCCTGGTGCGAGTCTAATCTATCGTCAAGGTTTAGTTCATCTACAATCTTGTGCAACCGTCAGGCCAACTCGGCGAGCCGATTGTGACAATGCCACCAGCAACGGCTGCATTTCTCGCCTATCCGTCCGGCTGCACGTGTGTCACGCTGCTGGTGTCGGTGATGGAAGCAAAGGCTGCTTGGTCTTGGGGTCTTTGTAGTTTCGCAGTGCCTCCTCCAGCTGCAATATCCTGCTCTGTTGTCGCTTTTCCTCTTGCTCGTGGTCTTTCTCCCTGTTCTGCAGTTCTTCAAAGCGCTTGTTCAGCTCATCGATCATCTCCTTGTTCCTGTCCGGTTTGACTGACGAGCGCCAAGTCTCGTAGATGATCAGGGTCGCAGCAACGAGGAGGATGAACCCGTCTCCTATGACGTCCGCAAATAGGTCGACAGCCTTCGCTTCTGGCAAGGGTTTGAATTGTCGTCTCCATACGCTGGGGCTCAGAAGGCTCCTCGATTTGCTTGCGCTTTTCGCTGTTATTCCATACTTGGCTTTCATTTGGTCTTCCTTCTCCACCTGCTCCCTCGTCTTGACGGTTGGCGCCTCGGCTTTCTCTCTTGCCTTACGTTCTGCGTCCACGTCTCGTAATGATGCGACGGACAGCCTCATGTTCAGCTGGTGAATCTTCTGGCCGTATCTGGCAGCGAACGCGCGGAACTGAGGGTGGTCGTGGGCTTGTGACTTGATTCGATTCTGCGTTGCCGATCAGTCAGACCAGCTCGGGTCGGGGGTCGGGGGATCATGGGCAACGGGCAGACTGACGGCTCCATATTTGGAAACATGGCGGACAAAAAGAGAAGCAAGTTTGAAGAGCGGAAGAGGGACCATTGTGACCGGGAGGGTTCGGAGGAGCACCGTTCACGGCCGGGAGTGTGCAACGGAGTTGGTGGACCGGACCGGCCGTTTAGGAAACCAAGCAGACAACGACACCACAGCACAGTAAGCTGTTACAATAAGCCTATGGTTCACAAGGTAGACAGCAGTCAGTAGAGCGAAACCTCAAAACCCCTGACAGGTTGGAAATGGCAGATACATTTGTTCATGTAGACAAATTTGAAGTCCCACCCATGCGTCAAATTGCCGGACGAGGCCAATCGACGTTGTTCGGCTGACGTCTTGCCTAACCGGGTACCCAGGTAGATACTGCAGTCCTTGGAGCAGAACCTGAAGTTAGAGTTGGGTAGCTCACCAACTGCTCTGCGATTGGCTGCCTGGGTGCTAAGCACCTAGGCACAGCACCTAGGTACCTAGGTAGTTTTGGCTGCAGGGGACCAAAGTGACAAAAGACCCCACAGTGGGCTCTGCCGCCCCTGCCAGGCGGAAGCTCGTTGCCGAGCAACCTGCGCAACGAGTAAGCAAATTCAGAAGGCCGAGCAGCACTCAGAGACAACAAGCTACTTAGCAATTCAAGGATCCATCATCCTGTCACCAACTCTGCCTTGCACCAACTCGTGCTTTTCTTTGAACTTCACCCCAGAAAATGGTCTTAAGTTTCAAAACCTCTTTCTAATAGTGGCACCCGGTCCCTGGCTACCATCTCACGCCATCTTGCTGAACAGTCAGTCCTCGTGAGTCTCCAGTTTACTTCCATCCTCGGACGCGAAGTCATTTGCCAGGCACTGTTTGCTGGTCAGGGCTGCTCCCGAAGCATGAACCTCTTGCCTTGCAACACTCCAGGCATTCCTCCGTCATGCCAATGCCCTCCAGCTTCTTCCAGGCGCTCAGGAACACCCAGCATCTTGTCGTCCCGGCCTTGCTACACCAGATCATTATCAATCTATTCCTGTCTTTAAATTTCGCCCAACCCATTTTCAGGAACATCAAGGACCATGGAGCGCTAACTCGGATTCAGCTAAACTTGTCATCATCTACAGGCAGCCGCTGGCAGCGTTATCGGAATACCATTCAGGTCACAAGTCTCAGGTTGCTAAACCAGCAGCTCAACCTCAGATACGGTGAATCTAGCTGCAGGCGCCACGAACACGAACAGCAAATCCGTTGAGAGATTCTGAGCTGGCGCCCTAGAATGGCTGGGCGAGGAGGTGTCGATATGGAGGCCTTATCACCTAGAGATGTGAACGCCCTTCCCAAGCGCACCACCGATCTCAAAGCAAAGGCTGCCGCCCAATTGAGGACCGCTAAAGACAAGGACCACCCTCCTCCCCCACCACCACAGGTCGTCGAGCCGCCCAGTTCTGATCGCAAGAATGGAGCTGTATACCAGGTCGGGAAACTGCTGGGCAAAGGCGGTTTCGCCATTTGCTATGACGGCAAGCATGTCGACTCGGGGAAGAAATACGCTCTCAAAATTGTCAAGAGTACAATGCCCGTCAAGATGCAACAGAAGGTCGGTGGAAATCTCACAAGACTCGCCCGTGATCATGGAGCAGAGGGACCAGGCTCGATACTAATGAGGCTCCTTGCAGTTCCAAACTGAGCTGCAGATCCACTCCAAGATGAGACATGCAAACATTGTTCAATTTCACCGGGCTTTCACTTTCGAGAACTGCACCTATCTCATCCTCGAGCTCTGCCCCAACGGATCGCTGATGGAAATGGTCAAGAGGAGGAAAGGATTGACCGAGGCCGAAGTCCGTTTCTACACCATACAGATCGCCGGCGCAATCAAATACATGCACGGAAAGGGCATCATACATCGTGACTTGAAGATGGGTAACATTTTCCTCGATAAGAATATGAATGCTAAGGTCGGCGACTTTGGCCTGGCTGCCCTATTGGTCACTGGTAACGACATGCACACAATCAGGAGGACCACCCTTTGCGGCACCCCCAATTACATTGCTCCCGAGATCTTGCAAAAGGGAAAAGCTGGACACGATCACAACGTCGACATCTGGAGTCTGGGCATCATAATGTGCGTAAAACTTTGCTTGATGAATTGTGAAGCTGGCAGCAAGGGTTCGGATTTTACTGATTGAGTTACTCTAGGTTCGCCATGCTCACTACGAAACCACCATTCCAATCCTCAACCACGGACGAGATTTATCGTCGCGCGCGGGACAGAGACTATGATTGGCCACAGAACGAGCAGAAATTCATCAGTCTGGAAGTAAAGGATATCGTGGCTTCTATGTTGGTGGATGCGGACCGCAGACCAGATCCAGATGCGATTGTTCAGCATCCTTTCTTCACCGCTGGCTACGTTCCCTCCCAAGCGGACATAACGCCGAGGCTACGGGATACAGCTCCAGAGCACGAGATATTTCACGACTCCTGTGCGAGCCCTCGGTTGCAAGAGAGGGCCCAGAGCAACCTCAGGGATCTTTGTCAACAGTGCGAAGTCGGTCCTTGGCACGGCAAGGTCCAACAAGTGAAACCTGCCATATGGCGCGAGATCGCCTCGGAGGAGAAGCATGGCCTGACACCTAGCATCCCATTAGCTGTCGACATCGTCTACCGACCTTACGATGAACTGAAGAGGGAAAAGCAACAGCTCCAAACATCACAGTCAGTATCGATATTGTGCGAGAAAACCGAGGCACTTACACTCGACCCACCTGCGAAATTTGCACCCTCTGGCTGGCTCAAGGCACCACCACAGAGCTTCGCCGCTCAGCAAAGAGCAGCGAACAAGCCAGCGAATGCCATCCCCAGCTCACGAACACAGCCTTCGATGGCTGCGGCACCCGCGAGACCCATGGCAGCCCGACCTCGTGGGACCAAAAAAGACGTTCCGCTGACCACAACCGGAGCACTGTCCGTGGAGGAGCATGAGCAAGCCAAGAGGGTATCCTCGAGAGCGACGCGGACACAGTTGCCTTCCAGCAGGACACAGCCGACCGCGCGACCGGCACTTGCAACGAGATCATCCTCGACAGCAAAGATCGAACCGTCACCACAACCAAAGGAAGACTCTAATGACGGGAGGAACATTGTGTCTCTGTTCGGGCCAGGGGAGCAGCAAGAATACCTCGAGGATACGAGGCCCGATCTTGTGCTGAGCAGGATGCGGAAGCTACAGGCTGAGCTTGAGCGGGCCCTCAACTCTCGATCCATGGCCTACATATCGACCAAACAGAAAGAGCCAGAGATCCCGAAGGTTGTCGTCAAGTGGGTGGACTACACGAACAAATTCGGACTTGGCTACATCTTGAATGATGGCAGTGCAGGGTGCATCCTCAACAGCGTCACTGCACCGGGAGGAGATGAACAAGCGATGCTGCCCCCATCATTTCTGCTCGTCCATGATGCCGAGAAGCACATCTCACGGAGGAACGACCCAACATATCGCGAGAGGCAACAAATCGTGCCAATGACGAAGCCCATCTACTTCTACGAAACCAAGGGTGAGGAAGGGATCAGCCGAGTGGGCATCAGCCCTGAAGAGTTCAGAGTACCTGTGAGCCAGAACGGGACAGCCTCTAAGCTTGAGCCGGGTAAGACCGACCATGAGCATCGGAAGCGGGAGCGCATTGTTTTGTGGAAGAAATTTGCCAATTACATGCTTCAGCATGCGCGGGAGCATCCTGATGCGGAAACACCTGGGCCTTATGCCGTCGACGTGCCCGGGGACCTCGTCACATTCTATCAGAGGTTTGGAGACGTCCAGATATTCCACTTCTGCGATGGCCACCTTCAGGTATATGACATTTCCCCCAGTCTATCGTCTTGGTCCCCTGACTAATTCTTGCCTAGTTCAATTTCCCCGACCACACCAAGATCGTACTTGATCGGACAGGCACGTGGTGCCACTTCTGGCATCTCTCCCAGGAGGCTGCAGAACAGCTTGCCAGCACGGGCGGCATGGACGAGGCATCTCTGGATGACCGTGCTGTGCTGTCATATCCCCTCCAGACCCTCCTCAACTTCTCGACGGTGCCCAAGGCGTCACAGCGCAGTGTTCCCAACTCGACACGGCACCGACCAGAGATCCCGCTGGAGCTTCAAGGCATACCAGCAGCCAACGACTTCCGGCGCAAGGTCGAATTCATCAGGGCAGTTGTGAAGGAGTGGGCCAGGAACGGGGGCCTTGGCAAGAGTGACATGTCGCGAGATGGCCGGCTGAAGTGGCCGGGACTGCGGCAGACCATGGACTGCGAGACCATGATGAAACAGGCCTGGGTCACCATTGGGGCGCGAGGAGAAGACAGCCGGCACGCTGCGTGGGTTGACAGTCGCAACCCGACCACGCTGCTGGATGAGATCGACGAGACCAGGAAGACCTAGGGCAGTGTTTTCTGAGACGGTGGCGACGCTGTACGCCGACATGATTGCTACGACGTTTCTTCTCTTCCATTTCTACATTCGGCCGTGCTCAATGTTCTCGTCAAGGCGAGAGGGGGTATTGAGCTCTGCGAGACATAATGATTGCTGCGTTCTTGCCTGTTCCTTGAAGTTCTTCAAGACCCCGAGGGACGGGCGACGGGGTCTTCTCAAAGCATGCAGGTGGTAATGAGTTAGCGAGCGAAGTGAGGAGCACAACTTGATTAATGAATTCTGCATCCTAAAGCCTCTGCATGACATCAATCTGGGTCCGAACATGACGACGGGGCAAGGCCTTGCCGGCTCGCCTGGCGTGGTTGGCTTGGTGCGCTTGAGCCAAGCCTCCACAACACAAACATTGAAAGTAAACAGATGAACCCACTGCGGGGCAACACCTCGGCTCCCAGACAATGTCTCTGAGGAGCGTGATTGCTGGGGTTTAAATGGCATCCATTACAATGGCTCATTTCACTTTGGCATGACAGTGGTTCCCCTCCACTTTCCCGGTCCAGATCTACTACGGAGTAATTGCCATATGCCCATTTTGCCACGAACGATGTCATGGTGCCCAACATTGAATGCTGCAATGTTTTGTCTTTGCATTCTCGCGCAATTGTAATTGCACTTGCTGCCGCGCACAGATGTGAGGCTGGTAGAATTTAGATGGCGTTGCGTTGTCGTATGTGCTCGGTACTGTGGTAGCAAAATTCACCGCTCATCCAACGGCCAGGACAGACTATACCCATTCGATTCGTCTGTGTGTGTGTATCGCGTATGCACGCAGATGCAAGACGGCCTATTATTTTTTCTCCCGTCAAGAGGAAGGAGCGACAAGCAGACCAATCACGGGGCAGTGGTCTCGTGGCCGGGGTTAGAGCTTGGAGAGAGCTCCCCACCCGCGTGCCACGACAATCCTTGTCGGTGTCAACGACCCTGGTCTCCACCAAACTCGCTCAACGCGTCTCGTCTGGTTTGGCCTGGGGGGGGGGGGCGTCTGCGTTACTCGACGCGGCTGAAATTTGATATCTGCTGCACGACCTCCTCTCTCCTCTACTTGTGTTTCTGTCTCGCTTGCATTTCCGCTTTGGTTCCAGCATTCCATCCTCTCTTTGACCTTGGGCAAGGCAATTGGTGTTTTCATGAGCTCGTCCCGCCAGATCATGTCTTGCTGAGCCTCACCACCGTCTTCAATAACACCGTCAATATCCTATACCGGCATCAAATATGTCAAGCCAACCCGCCTCCCCAGGTCCACTTCCGGCGAGCTCTCAGCAGCAGCACCAGCACCAGCACCAGCACCAGAATGAGAACAACGGTCCTCCGTCGAGCTCACCTCACAGCACCGCCGATTCTGCAGTGCACGTCGACGAGTCCAGAGAGAAGGTGGACCCCGACTCGTCGTTCCAGAGCAATTCGTCCGAGCGCCATCCCAAGGGCAAGAGGAAGAGAACCGCGTATGTTGCACATCGGCCTCGCGACCTGGTAGACGCGGTGGGATACAGGCCATTACTGACATATCCTCGTGCTTCAGTGCAAAGGACAAGGCAATCCTCGAGGCAGCGTACAACGCCAACCCCAAGCCGGACAAGGCAGCGCGTCTGGACATCGTGAGGCGCGTGTCCCTTAATGAGAAAGAAGTCCAGGTACGAGCTCGACGGGCCCAATTGACCCCCCACGCGGTGAGCATCACTGACCGGACCCGCGCCCCAGATATGGTTCCAGAACAGGCGCCAGAATGACAGGCGCAAGTCACGACCCCTGTCGCCCCAGGAGATTGCCGCCCTGCAATATGGTGGCATGCAGGTGCTCTCCTCCGACCCGGCTCCGTACAGCAGCAGCCAGCCCCAAATGTCCGGCCTTTCTAACTCCAACACGTCCCCGTACCAACAGCCTACGATTCCCGAGGGTCCGGACGCGTCTCCACAAGCTGTAGTGGCAGACCAACCCACATCCGAGACAACTACCGAGGCCGCGGCCGAGTTGCCCATGGCCCATCACAGCCGGAGGGAATCTGCCGCCTCAATGGGGGCCACCGCCATGTCGTCATCCCAGCCGGTTGAGTTCACGGCGGGCCAGTCACACCACCTGCACCGGTCGGCCTCGGTGGGATATTTCGCCCACAGCCTGAATGCTGCCACCTCTTACCAGACTAACCGCCCGAGTCCGGACTCGCTGAGGTATGTGCCTGGTGCCTGGGGCCTGGTGCCTGGGACCTGGGCTGCCCGAACGCGGTCATCGAGCCATGCTGACGTGTATAGGCACGAGTTCCTCTCTGCTGCTGCGCGGTCGACGTCCGCGGCGCCTGTGCTCCCACCGCCTCTGTCATCCGGCTTCCGGCTAGCAATGTCGGTCGAGGGCAAGGCAGAGCTTGTCCCACAGCCATCACCGCCACGCATTTCCCCCTCGGCCCTGTCTGATAGCCCTCCTCAACCCTTCGATCGCCCAAGCCTTCACCGTAGCCGTAGTGCGGCAGCCTGCGTCACGCTGCCCCCTATCTCCACCTTGACCGCTTCGCTTGACGCGAACCCCTCGCGCTCGATAATAGAAGCAGCTCCAGCCCACCAGCCACAACCACGCCTCCCTCACAGCCTACACCGCAGTCGTTCCAGGGATGTCCACGCGTGGGAGATGGCCTGCGAGGCGAACATTGAGCCTAGGGACGAGCTGACAGCCTACGCTGCACGTGAATCATCTGGCTCTGCCATTGCGGCCATCAGTCTCCTGCGCACCCTTAGCTCCAGCTCACACTCCGGTATGAGCCACGGAAGCGGCGTCCTCCAGCCCAACAGCGCCAAACGCAACGCGCGCCCTAACGCCCAACCAAACCACCATGCCAAGAAGCCCAAGCTTAGCCGTGCCTCGAGCAGTGTTGGCCGCCTGCAGACGAATTTTGTCAACACCACAACGGACAAGCCTCCCGTGAGGCGAGAGCAGACGCCCGTGGAGGTTGACGACCTGAAGAAGGGCAAGGTGTCAATCTTGTTCTCACCCGGCGGCAACGACTCCGACAAGGAGAACTGGAGCCCCGTCAAGGAGGGGCGCCAGATGTTCCATGGCGCGTCGCGGCCCGCAAACGGAAGACGACCGTTGCCATCGGAGCCCACGTCAAAGCCCGCTGGCCTTCTCAAGCCGCGCAGGAGCGTGGGCCGCGTGCTGGGAGACGCGAGCAACAGGTCCCTGCTCGGACGTGCCAGGACGGCGCCGACGTCAAGGCGGAAGAGAGGCTGCACGCCAGTCAATATTTTTGAGGACGGGGCCAGCGGCGAGGCCGGGGCCGACCCCTCTGAGGGCGAGAGCGAGGGAGAGGATCACGGCCGGAATACCATTGAGGACGACGAGGTGGAAAGGTTTATGCGCGGCGAGGTCAGCCCGAGCAAGAAGGGGGCGGCTAGCGCGATCGCGGGGTTGTTGGCTCTGAGCCAGGGGAATTGGCGTTAGAGAAGCCTCCTCTTGTCCCCAACTGGTCTTTCCCCCTTGCTACGACTGTTGTTACTGCTACTAGCAACTTGTTACTGTCAGCTGCAATTGTCCAAATTTGGACTGATACCTCGCCTCGAGCTCCCTTGTCAAGCAGATGTATTATATCGTCTACCTACCGCCAATATCGGTGGTGGGATTCCTACCCCCCAAGAAGCCCAAAAAGCCAGTCTCGAAGGGATAGTGAAATCTGAATAATAACCCAGATATTTGAGATCGGAGACTGGTGCAGAATGCCCCGCGCGCTGTCTCGCCGCAAGATGTATCCTGGCAGCAAACTCCGGACAAACCTTCAAGTTTCTGCTCACATGGCGTAATGCAGAAAGTTTAGGAGTGGCGGAGGGGTGTGGGGAAGCGAGACAGGCGAAGGAAGGGGGCGGGCCCGCACCCGTTGGATCTCATTGCCATCTCATCTCACATTCCATTTCATCTGAACCGCCTTGCGGTGAGTGAATGCGGGTGTGTGGGTATATGGGCGTCTGAGTTCTTCCACTTGCCGAGGTTCTTTCATGCGCAATGGGCGCTCAGGGAGCGCGGCGCTGTGGATCAACGCTGTGAGGCTGTTTGAGGGAATGGACATTGAACGAATGTGTTTGTGTGTATGTGTTTGCATGAGTGTCAGGCCTGAACGAGTGTCACCTATGAATAAATCAAACGAAACTAAGGTCTATTTTGTTCGTCCCCGCTTTTTTTATCTTTTGTTTTGTGCATGCCAGTCAGTCGTGTTTAATGTACGGTGACTGCATGAAACGGGTGAGGCTGGGGGGGCCAAGTCATGAAGAGTGTATGAGTGACAGTGGAAACTCAATTTTGCTTTTGGGCGAATGTGTGTGTACATGCGGAGTGCAAGTGTGTGCATTCATGGTTCTCTGAGACCAGTCTGGAATATAGTTTTAGGACACACAGTCTACCAAAATAGGGACAATGATATCAAGAGGCTAGTGGAATAGTTTGGGGGTGGTCAAGAGATTCGACTCCCTTTCTATTTGTATTGACATGCCAAAAGAGCATGGCTATATTTTTGTCAGATTCTTCCGAGAATGTGACACTGTGCTTTGAGAGATCACTGTACTCAACGCCTAAAGAAATCCCCGCACACCTAGGACGAGGTTGAGAAATGCCCGCTCGCTGCGGCATTGCAAACATGCTATGTCCAAACGAAATGCCACGCTCTTAGCTCTATCTATAAATTTCTAAAATGTATATGTCACTTCCTCGACGAGGTGGGCGAGTGTTCCCAGTGACTCCGGTCCATGTGCTGTGTGACCGGTCCTGCATGTCGCCCGAGCAGTCGAAACAGTCTTCGGTTTTGGCGGGTGGTTCCTACAATCCGAGAAGGCTCATTTGTCTCCTCAATGGGCTCGCTGCTGCACTCCCCTCCTCGGAGGCATAGCAAGCAGAGTCGGTGTCGATGTCCCAATCGCCTTCACCCTCGTCACAAGCTTCGCTGCCGTTGGCGCTGCCTGTGTCGAAGCCCTTCTGCGTCGCCGCTCGGGTGTTCCAGCGCAGCGTCCGGGAGACGGAGTCGAACCATTCGGTGTCGGTGCGGTTGACGGTGGGGAAAGGGTACTGCGAGGCCGTGATGGTGACACAGTCGCCTTGCCTGAGTTCCACGCGTCCCTTGCCGTCGAAGGCACAGTAGGCCGTTGCTCGCGAGTTGCGAGGGACAGTCACTCGCAAGAGCATCGTATCGGATAGGACCATGGGCCGGAAAGAAAGTGTGTGCGGACAGATAGGTGTCAGGAGGATGGCAGGTAGGTCTGGGTGGACGAGGGAGCCACCTGCGGAGAGAGAATACGCGGTCGATCCTGTGGAGCAGATTAGCAATGCAGCTCATAAGGAGGGGGGGGATCTGCCAGATAATGGAACCTACCAGTCGGCGTGGAAAAGATGCAACCATCCGCCTGGACAACGGTCAAAAGCTCATTGTCCCCGTAGAGTTCCAAGTTGGACACATAGGGCGACGGGCCGCGGTCAATCACGAGCTCGTTGAGGACCTCAAACTGCTCTCCTTCCTCAAGGTCACGACCTTGCTGGCCGTCCCGGTACACCGTGCACGTAAATCGCATCCGCAGGTTGATTTTCATGCCGTCATCTCCCATAACGCGACTCAGGTGTTCCTTGAAATGATCATAGCCAAACGGTGTCAGGAAGCCCAAGCTCCCCAGGCTGAAGGAGAGCACGGGAGGCACTATTCTCTGGAAGAGCCATGAGGTGAAGAGCACCGTGCCATCGCCTCCCAGCGTCAGAACCAGGTCGAATTTCTCAGGTTGGCTCCAGCAGAGGTCCGGTGTCCAGTACTTGAGCATGTGATGGAAACGTGGGTTCTCGTTGACCAGCCCCTGCGCATTGAATCGCTTCGAGTTGCGGAGCTTTGCATCCACATAGACGTTAACGCCGAGATCCGACCCATAGCGCGGCGTGCTGAGTAGCCACTGCGCCAACTCGCGAGTCAAGACGACCAGCTGGTTGTCCCTCGCCTTGGTCACAATCATGACGTTGCGTACCGCCCGCTTGATGGGCCTCCTCTGCAGCTGCTTGGACACCTCACGGACTCCGGTGGCGGTCTGAACCAGGCGTGAGTGCGACATCCACTCATCGTTCTTGATCTCCTCCAGAACCCTGTCTATGTCGACAATGCCGTCGAAGCGTTGGTGATAGAAGCATGGCGACTGCAATGCAGGGAACGCCGTGGTGGGCGTATGGGTGCGCTGAGCAAGGTCGTTGAGTGCATCGCACAGTTGGGAGGAAGAAGTGCCGCGCCGGGCATCAGGCCCGCTAGGCTGCGAGGCCGACAGCATACCGGGCAAGGATAGGGCCTCAGGCTTGTTGCTGCGAGAGACCGACGAGGCAAGAGCCTTGAAAAGGGTCTGTCGGGGGATAGACTCGATGGAGCGCGAGCCCTTCCGGTGGCCTCTGGCGTAGGGACCGGGGTCGGAGTCTTCGGAGTCTCCACCTGCGAGAGCGGCTGCTAACGAGATGGGTTGGTTGTGGTCGACATATCGAAGGTTATGTTTTGCTTCGTCAAGGGAGAGTTGTTGCAGGTTGGGAGGATATGGTATGGAAGTGGTCAGGGTAGGACCGGAGGGATTTGATGATGAGGTCCGGGGGCGGTCGTGTAGGGTATTATGGCCATTATTGGGCTTGGACTCGTCGGACTTTTGCAATGGCGGAAGAGCGGCGGGATTACTGAGGGCTGGGTGGATCGAGGTCGGGGATAGGAGTTGGTCCGACATGGTGACGAAAGGAGGACCCCAGAGATCTGCCGGCAGCCGGGAATCGTCGAGCCTGCTCTGGAGGTGGGAGGTGGTGGTTGGACGTCTGCAGGCGCGGGCGTGTGTGCAAGATCCGGGGCTGCAGGATACTTCTCTGCAGCACGACACAGGCGAACTTGGAGGATGCACGCAAGCCAGACTCAGATGTCCCCGAGCTTGCGACTCAGCGATAAAGCCAAATCCTGCCAGTTATGACCGTTAGAACCGGACTGTCCGCGGCACGAAACGCTAGGCGGGGTGGGGTTGATTGTAGGGACACAGGCAAGACAGGGGACCGAACAGCGGCGCCCCTTTCCTCTTCTGGTGCAGCTGTGCGGCCCAGTCGAGTGGGTCCGCTCTGGTACTGGAACAGGGGATGTTTTGGCGGGTGGGAGCGGCAGGCGAGATTCTGGGTGAGACAGGCGGGATGTGGACGGGGTAAGGACCGCCAGGTGGGGGCAAAACCAGGCTTGGGTGGGACTCACTTGGCGGCCTTTGTCAACGGAGGAAGAGAGAAAGAAGTCCAGCTGGCCCGGTTGATCGGCCTCGTTCTGTGTGAGTGCTGGGTTGGTGGGCCTGGATACTGACCATGCAACGTCACAGGTTTGTTGCTGTCAGTGTCTGGTGCCACGGCCGAGACGGTCTTCGTAGATCTTGTGGACTCTGACAAAGAAGGCGAACTTGATACCGCCTGCAAGGAGCCTGTGGCCACCGTAACACGAGTTGTCAGTCTCAACGCCTCTTCAACTGCTTCTGTCTGTCAAACAGGGGCAACGTGGCCCCCGGCCGAGGTGCACCACCCGGGGCTTGGAGGATTCTGCTGCTTACCGTGATCGAGGGGGGTCTTGCTCGCTCTGATTGATCGGTATGGTGGCAGTGTGATGTGATCCGAGGTGCAGAGACACTGGCCCGTGGCTGGAGGACTCGTGACAAAGACGCCTGGTGCTGGACAGATGGAAGATGTGACGGGTATCTCTTGCAAAAAGCAACTTCGTCTTGCGAATATTAGATGCTGTAAGATGTCGACTCCAGGTCTTTAAAACAATGCCGATGCACGCGATGCTCTCAAAATGACGGTCGAAGGATCGCTTGGTGGCTTGGACAGGATGCAGGGGAGATATTGAACGGTTGAAGCATGGAGCAAAAGAGTTGCTTCCCAAGTAAAGTAAAGAAGGGCAGGGTTAAAAAGAAGGCAAGAAACGACGCCGGCGCGATTCAAGAAGGTGGTGAGAGAACGAGATGGGACGGACAAGCGCAAGGGGCAAGGTAATTACTAGAGAACTACCAGAGCTCTGCTTCCAGCTTGCCGTCTGGGGAGAAAGGGAGAAGAAAGGGAAAGGAAGTTATAGACAAAGTTGCCCTGCTGTGTGTCGTGCCCAAAGAAGGCCGCGTCGAAACAGCCTACTTGTAGTATGCCGCCCGCCCCTCTGGATAATGACCGGCAAGGGGTGAAGTGACAGGCCAGGATCGGTGAGAACCCAGAAACGTCCACTTACACAGGCAGCGTGGCATCTGAGTAGAAGCTGGGACAGGAGATGCCGGCGCAGACAGGCAGATAGGCCGCTCCGAGGGGGGCAGCTTGTGGCAGAGCGCGGCGCGGCTCCCGCATAGTCCCCGCTGTTCCAGAACAAAGGGCCGTCAAAGGGCCTGACGGCCTGGCCCGCCAAATCACCTTTGCAGAGCCAGCATTGCATTGATCCCCGTTGTGTACCGCAGGGCCAAATGCTCTGCTCGGCAATAGGGAGCACTCCATATGGTGAACCAACGGAAGTTCCATGATCCTGGCCCCTGCCCTGTCGGTTTCTGACGACCGTTCGCATTGATACGTCAGATCTTGGGGTTGCGGTACACGGTTGCTTCCCGCTGGAGCTGCAGGAGGCTTGGTTTGGACGTTGCTATGCACAATGTGCCGCCTGATCCGTATCCTTCTTGTTGACACCCCCGTGATGGGTGAAAATCGGGATGCCGAGAGGCTGTCGTGGAGAAGTGGCCCAGTAAGCAAGGCCGTATTTGGTGCGTGCACACTGCGGCTTGACAGGAGAGGCACCAGGGGCTTGGGACCGCTAGGTCCAGTCGAGTCTCAGGTCCGGGTCGCCAGGGTCTGCGGGAAAACTAGTGCAGCAGCTCGTCTCATCTCACGAGGCAGGGCGCCCCGGGCGGGACCCGAATATACAGTGCCCTGCTCTTAAGTTATTTCAGTGGGCCTGACTCGAGCCGCGGCGTGAACAGCTCTGCGTGCAGCGCCGTGCACAGTATCTCGACGCCTTTGCCGCCGGTCTTGAGAGATGTTTGGAAGGATCTGCCTTTGGTGTCCGATCAATGCAGGCGGCGCCGGGTTGTCTCGTTTGACCCGTGCGGATCATACAAGTGTCGTGCAACATGCCCACGTACGTACGCGGAAGAAAACAATAACCACAACAAATAACACGACCACCCAAAGGCTGGGCTTTCCCATCCAGGGGTAAGACTTAGGCATCCCAAGCTGTGATCACCGTCCAGGTAAACAGTTGAGGGCTTCTTTTAATACATGTGGTTTAAACCTTGGTTCCCGACTGGGCATATGTTCTGCATGTTGGACATCGGATTGTGCTGACTTCATCTGGTTTACTTGCCGGTATGTCGATGAAGATCCGTTTGCCGAAGACCCATTTGGCAGCGATCTGATATGTTGAAACAGCCTCTCAAGCCTCTTCGTGGCTCCAGACGCGGCCGTCGCTAGATAATCCACGAGCGACGTTTGAGGATGCCAGCGCGACCCTTCCAAAATGCCATCGCCACGAACGCCCAAGTGACGAGTCAGGTTTCAAGGGCAGCGGTGCATACTTGAGACTCATATCCCGATGTCAGGCTGTCGGCGCCAACAGCTTCGCGTACCCTGCTGGGACTACTCAAGCGCCCAATCCCGCGGTTGGCATTCCATTGCACAGGGGCAGGCATTCACCTCCTCATCGAATCCTTTGCTTTCACACCTCCAAGTGGTAAACAAACCCCGCCTTTCTCAAACTGGCATCCATCACGGCTTCTGAACCTGCTCTTATCGTGGCGGGGAATGTTATTCTCATTCCGTTGGCGGGCCAGCAGCCCCGGCCAACGTTGTTCATGCGGCGAGACAAAGTGATAGAGGTGTCAAACAATCTTTGTCTGGAGAGCAAGAGATGCCCCGGTGATGATTGAGCCTCAATCACTTCCAGTACAGATCTGCCGCGACCTTGCTCTCTGCTGCTGACCTGATGAACTGGCGCATATCTGGCCCGTTTTGGTGTGCTTCATCCAAAACAGCGTGGATCCCGTTGCTGGCGGCGGCGCCACAGCACGCACCCCGCGACTTTTCGTAGACTTGATCCCATTCGGTCATGGTGAAGTCACCCTCGCTCTCAGCTAGCAGAAGCTCGCTGGATGATGTGAATGCCAAGACGTGGACCGATCGGGATTTGTCCGCCTGTCGTGGAGAAGGATCCATCATGATCTGGGTCTCGCCGTCGCTGAGCGAGACGGCCGCAACAGCAGAGGTAGCTGTGGCCCTCATTGGCACTGCAGCGGATAGGAGTGCCAGAACAGCGGTTTGAAGCAGAGCCGGGATGATGAGCAAGTTCTATCAGGAAGGGTCAGCAACGTCTAAGGTAGCCCTGACCAAGAAGACCAGGGGAGGCGGCGCAGGGGAGGTCTTCAGCTTCATACCGAGCTCGCCTGGACGAGTTTCGTGTTGACGTATTCATTGGTAGGCGTTGCTGTTACTTGCAGCACGATCTGTACGACACATCGAGGGAAGTCCTTTACCAGGATAAGCTGTCGCAGTGACTGTTGCAACAGCGACTCCAGGTGCCTTTCCCTAGTACCTATGCAAAGGAAATGAGCATTTGTTTTCCGGTAGGATTTGCTGCGTGCCAAGAGAACTAACCACCGACCCCCGAGGCCGGTCGGACGACGACGTCGACCAGCGCCTCGTAGGGATGCTCATCACGTTTCTGGGCCTCGACAGGACCATTCGCAGAAGCTGTGATGGTGTAGCCAGCATACGAATACGTAGCGGAGCCGTCAGCTTTTGGCAGCGGAGATAAGACCGCCTCGGGCTGGGAAGACTCTGTCATTGTAAAGCGTGACCAGTGGTTGAATTTTCAAAGATAAAGTGAAGCGCTGCGATGTTCACCATCACAGCGAACAATAAAAAGTCGACCGGAATGAGCTCGTAGGTTTGGAGAGCTTTGAGCCCCGCCACCAACGGAGTTGCGCTAGTGGGTCCCAGGGCAGAAAGTGCCCTGGATCTGCCTTGGATCCCGCCCGCATCTGCAGACGGAGTACACTGGTGTGCATGAGGTGCAGCGATGTACCCAGGTACCTGACCAAGGTGCTTTGTAACTGGCAACAACGATTGCCAGTCAGGAACAACCCGCCTCCATCAAACCATCGACAAGCTCGCTACTGTCCACGCATACCACGCTGAGATCATGGCTCCTACTGCAATGGCTGAGGCCAGACAACCTGCGGCAGACAACGAGTCCAAGCCGATATCAACGCCCGCACCAGCTCCAACGTCAGCGTCTCAGGGAGTTCCGAATCTGGGCCACAAGCTTCCCAAGCTCGAACCCAGGCGGCGTCGGCAACAGCCTGAGAATCCCATCCCTTTCCCCGAGACTCCTGCTCTTCCACCACCCCTAGAATGCCCAGGCACGTTCCGCGTACCGAGCCGTCGCATCTTGTCAAAAGCGGACCATGACTTGTTTGTCTCGTCTCCATCATTTAACTTGATACTGTCCTGGATCTTCAGCCTGTCCGAATCTGTCATCGACACGCCCATCTCGGCAGTCAAGGACAGCGAGCTGAACGCCCCAATACGAACTCTCCTGGAAATCCTGGATGAGGTGGAGCAGCTCGTCTACCAAAACCCCCCAGACGATCAGGGGGGCTCCAGGTTCGGCAACAAGAGGTTCAGAGACTTCCTTGACAAGGCCAGGGGGCAGGAGACAAAGTGGCATCAAAAGCTCGGCGTTGATAACCCAGACGCCCTTGCCGAGCTCTCAACCTACCTCAGCCAGTCATTCGGGAACCGGAAGCGCATCGATTACGGCTCTGGCCATGAGCTCAACTTCATGATCTGGCTGCTGTGCCTCTACCAGCTCCGCATCGTCACCCGCGCAGACTTTAAGCCCCTGGTTCTCAAGGTCTTCACCCGGTACCTTGAGGTCATGCGCGTCATCCAGTGTCTTTACTATCTGGAGCCCGCGGGCTCGCACGGCGTGTGGGGCCTGGATGACTACCAGTTCCTCCCCTTCCTGTTCGGCGCGTCGCAGCTGGCGCACCACCAGTACATCACCCCGCGGGCCATCCACCAGGAGCTGATGCTCGAGCAGTTCGGAAAGGACTACCTTTACCTGAACCAGATCGTCTTCGTGAACAGCACCAAGACCGTCAAGGGCCTGCGGTGGCATAGCCCCATGCTGGACGACATCTCATCTTCGAAGTCGTGGGAGAAGGTTGAGGGAGGCATGCGCCGCATGTTCGTGGCGGAAGTGCTCAAGAAGCTTCCGGTTATGCAACACTTCCTGTTCGGGTCTCTGGTCCCGGCTGTGGACGGCATGAGCGAGCAGAGCCTGGCTGGCGTCCCGGACGAGGATGACGACGATGAGGGCGGCGAGGTCCAGGTGTTTGATGAGGGCAACGTGAGGCATGTCCACCAGCAGAACGGATGGGGCGAGTGTTGCGGCATTAAAGTCCCTAGTGGTGTTGCTGCCGGCATGGAGGCGATGAAGAAGGGCGAGACGCTGCGTAGAATTCCTTTTGATTGAGGTATCCTGGGTGAACTATACCTTGTGAGGCCCGCAGTGGCTGCATGCGCTTGTATGTAATGCACACCCGATATAACACAAGGATAGAACATCTCAATACACCTCAATTTAGGTGGCAACTGTGCGGGTTAAACATGTCTGGCTGTAAAACTAGCACAAGGAGAAATATATAGTTCTCAACCTCAGCCTATGGGAATTTAACCGTGACCGATGTGAGTGTCCCTTAGTAAGAGACTAGTAGGGAGGTTCCTATCAACATAAGACACCTATAGGAGATCATAGAAGTCATTCCAGTTCTGATAGGGCTCAAACCGCCCTATTTGCGGGCATACTTGGCCACCATGCCACGTAACTCTTGCGAGTGAAAATGGTGAGGGCTAGAGAATTAGGGCTGGATGAGGATAAATTATAGGATCTAGCCGTCTACCATCTAATCACAAGACTAGGAGCTGTAAGTAGTAGTAACAACATATAAGAATAAAATTTAAAACTTTAATTATTATATAGTAAATGGGTGAATTCACCGTGACTACACCACACGCTCCTATCTATCACCACTCACCACCCTTCTACCAAACCACCAACACAACATTCATCACCATTCCTCTCCGCTGCCCCCTCCCATTGTGCAACGTCACGAGACATTATCTCACCCTACCTAAATCCCCATTCTCCTACTTTGCGTAATAGATATTAGGTGAGTGCACTAATCATACCTGACTTCTTTGCTGTCCTGTACCCCACGGGTTAGGACCGCAGCTATAAATTACTGCAAGGACGTGATGGATTTTTATGGTCACTTCCTCTGTGAGGAGTCTGACAACTATGTCGGCTCTAATGCCATCCAATGCGCCACCGACTACTATGAGGCTATTATTGTCCTGGACACTGTCATTGTCATCCAGAACATCCATTTCTCTGCAATTCATGCTCGACATCCCAGGCAACCTGACCATATATGTGCCGGAACACCTATCGTATTATAACTATTGTTATCGGCATCGTGTTCTTTCCAAGCGCTGGGTCTTGAGTGCTTACCACCGTATGAAGGCGCCATGTATGTCCTCGGATGTATACGGAATAGAAGCGAAACCACATATAATTAAATTTTTTAAAATATTAAGTTTTAAATACTTATTATTATATAAAGGTGCTATATATATCTTTAAATATATATAAGATAGAAGTAAAACTACATTATACTAGATAGTATAGTATAATATACACTTATATAGTTCTATAACCTCAGCCTATAGGAAACACGACTGATGTAAGTGTCGCTTATAGCGACCTAGTAATACTAGATCACCTGCCTTGAAATTTTACGCCCCTGGCCATACTCCTTCTTACTTTTGAAACTTTGTACTATAAAGGCTTTACAGAACTCCAAAGAAATTTTAGAGTTCATAGGGTTGTGGGACGATGCTACCGCAAGACAGAGCTGATTGTTCGCGCTGTATACTTGAGATTTCCGACTAAAGCATTCTAGGAATGAACACGATATCAGGTCTATTATTGTGGAATGATACAACGTCAAAAGGAGACCGCACGCTGATTACCTCGGCTGGCGCTTGTGAGAATGAGTGTGAACGAGAGGCGGAAGGAAAGCAAGAAATGAGAGATGAACACTTGGGAAAAGCAACGATTTCCGAGGCTCGACCATCCCCCCCCTTTCGGGCGCCGACGTACCGCCATCCTCTCCTTTACTTGGCACCGATGTACTTGGACGGGTCGCCGCACGCCACGTCGAACCACAGATCTGGCGAGTAGGGGTCGATGGACGCCAACTCGTACGCAACGATGCCCCCGTATAGCTTGCACCTCGGAGCCCCCAGTCCGGGCTCCAGGTAGAACTCGTAGCTGTAGCATTGTTCGATGGCGAACTGTTGGACACAAGACAAGAAAATGTTAGCACTCGAGTCGATATCGGAGGAGGCGGTAGGGGGACACATTATTATGGTGGATGGCATGCACGTACGCTGCAGAATTGGTAGCAACCTTCGAGCGTCACGGGGACACCGGCCTTGTTATAGGCATATGTGGCGAGGTAGTACACGCCGAGGGCACTGCCCCTGACGCCGCAGTGAATCTCGTCCGGCGAAGGTGTTCCCGTCGGCGCGTTGTCCGAGACGGTGTTGGTGGCTGTGACGACCGTGGTTGGTAGCTCGGATGGTGTGGCACTGGCCGTGTCGATCGGGGGAACTGATGTCACGATAACCAGCCCCGTCGTTGTGGTCGACGTCGAGGGTGCCACCTCGATCGGGCTCTGAGATGGGTTGATTACGAGTGATGCCGAGGACGACGTCGAAAACGGAGGTATGATGATGGTCGTGGTAGTCTCCTCCGTGACCGTGGGGAGCGGGACAGCTGTGACGTTGGCGAAACTCGTCGTGTTTACTAGTACTGACGTCGAGAAGGTGGGAAGTACCGCAGTGGGCAGTACCGTGATGCTGACATCTGGCGTGCTAATGTTGGGGAAGGATGTGAAGTTGGAGGGTACCACTACCGGGGTCGGATAAGGATTGGGTGCAAGGGTGTAGTCCACCGTGGTTGTGAGGTTGACGGCAGTGGGGAGAATTGAGGTCGTGTTGACGAATGTAGGGAGGATGAGAGTGGTATTGATAAAAGTTGGAAGTATGGAAGTAGTATTAATAAAGGTTGGAAGTATAGAAGTGGTGTTGAGGAAGGTTGGAAGTATGGAAGTGGTGTTTGCGAAGGTCGGAAGGACAGAGACTTCCCCCGTGCCTGTGCCAAAGGATGTCGCCGTGGTGGAGTTCGATATGGGATAGAATGGTTCGCTCGTTGTAGTGACCGCTGAGGTTGAAGAGTTCCACCCAGACGGTGCTGACGTGGCGTTCACAGGAGATGCCGCGGACGAGGCTCCAGTACCGTATACTGTGACATATTCTGTGATTCTGATCACCGAGCATGCGCTTGTGCTGTCGGGAGGTGATGTGGTGGAATCGGTAACTGTAGCGATACTCACATTGGGAGGCGGCGGCCCGTAGAATGGAGGTTTGTACGGACCAACAGAAGCCGGCGCTCCCACGGACACGATGGACGTTTGAAGCTGTCGCTGACGGTGGCCTTTACGGAGGTTGACACGCTGATCGTTGTGAGTGAGTGGTTCTAGATATAAGGCAGACACTCGTATCTTTCTCTCAGAGTTCTCATATGGTTCTCATTCCACATACATTGTTGGCATTGGGCACTGCGAATACGGGGCAGATGAGCCCGGCGGCCACCAGAAGTACACTTTGATGCATGCTTCTCGTCCTGGGGAAAAAGATGCTATTACAAGAACGAGCGATGCCGAATATTTGAGGTTTCAGTAGGGCGGTGCCCTGAGAGAGTGTATGCAAAGCGAATGGCTGTTGCTGATGATGTGCCGATCTATCTCTGCCATCTCAAGCTTCACCTCGAGTCTTATAGATGTCCTCATCACTAGAGACTCAACAAGATCTATCGAGATCTAGATTCCCGTTTGCCAAGGGATAGTATTCTCAGACCTAACCAGGCAATTATTGGCATGCGAGGGCGGACGGCCCTGCGAGGCTGGGAAGGGGAGCACACTTTATCAGCAAGGGAGGAACCACCACACCACGGCATCGCCCCATCGTGAGGCCAGCAAGCCGTCCTGACAACTCCGCTTTGACTTCACACTTCCAATCAAGGTCTCCAGGCCATTGATATCAGGGATACCGCCTTGGTTCAGAGTCATGATGAATTTGGTTGCCCTTGATTGACCTAGCGCTTGTTCGTACAAGGCTCCCTAAAAGAAAAAGAACGGTTGCCATACAGTACAGCCCGAGATGTGAGACCCACCCTCGGTCGATCGATCAAAGAATAGATGCGATAGGGTATCAAACAGGCTCACTCAAAACGCCCCTGAAGTCCCCTTGCGTGATCCCAAATGCAGAAATGCCTTGCTTCCTAAAGACGCCCTAGAATGCTTCCCGGCTGAAATTTTATACAGTGTTCCTTCCGCCGCAGCCGGGGAAAGGGCGGAAGGAATAGCCACCCGGCTCGCAAGTGAAAGCCCCCTCGCCGAACAAGTGGCGATACCAAAAGGGATGGTCACAGACCGGAGTCATCCCCACCATCAGTCTTCCCAGATGGTCTCCAGGTCCAGATCTCCTCTCCTCTCGGCGCCACAGACGCTCCACCGCTTCCGCTTGTCTCTTGTCCCAAACCCGCTCAGGGTGCGGCCGCGCACCGGAGCATCCAGACTGCTGCGACCCTTGGGTTCACCACCGTCCTCAGCATCAGCAGCGGCTTTGAGTTGGGCAATCCTGTCCGCCTCGAGTGCGGCCTCCTCGGCATCAGGCGTGTCCGGGATGGTCTCCAGGCTCGAGATGCTGGGGCTTCGAGACCTCATGGAAATCGGCGTGGATGGCATAGATGAGGACGGAGCATAGCCACCAGAGGACGAGTAGCCGTCCTTGTCGCTCAGTAGGTCATAAGGTCGCTGGACCGGGGAGGAGGTAATAGATGATGAGGTGAAAGATCCAGGCAATGAGCTCGTGCTGGCGCTCGGGAGATGGCGGAGGGGCGAGGAGGGACGCTGGCGGATCATGGGCGTGCCGAATCCAAGGTTGGGGGAGCTGTTCCTCTCCGACAGCTGGCGATCAGGGAGGACCGATGTGCGTGTGGGCGAGACGGGAGGGTACATCTCGTCGACTGGCTTCCGCAAGGACCGCTGTCGCTGTGGCGAGCCCTTCGGACTCTGAGGGCGTGGTATGAGAATATGGCCAAGCCCGTTCACGCCGGGCAGGGATTGGGCACGGCCCATGGGAGGGGGTGCCAGAGTGGCGGCAGACTTGGACCTGACATGGTTGCCTGACAACGGCGAGGTCGTCCGCGGGCGGTATGGCAGCGCAGCAGCGTTCCACGTAGGGGAGATTGGCGAGGAAGGTGAAGGGTCGGTGGAGCGACGCATGGTGGGAGGCTTCCTCGGGGACTCGGGCTCAGAGGTCAGGGGTTGTGGGTTGTAGTTGGAATGTTGCAGTCGTAGAGAAGGGAGCGGGCCTGAACGGAACTCCTCGAGTTTCTCAGTCTCCGGGACAGGCTCCATGGTAATGATGCCTCTAGCAGCCCGGGAACAAGTCACCGGAATGCCGTATGCATGGAGCAAGAGGGCGATCTGGAGGGCGCGGCCTGGAGGTGGCCTGGAGGCGGGCCGTTGCTGTGGGATGGTGGAGTCGTCAGAGTAGGTGCAGAAGCCCGAGGTGCGATTGGTGGAGGGGCAACAGGCTCGAGTCTGGGTGTGTCTCTCTATCTCGGTGCAGACACGGCAGCACGTGTTTTGCGGGCGAGACCAGAAAAACAGAGGGGACTGTGAGTGCGATTGAAACGGGTTGCAATGTGACCCGTAGAGTTCCAAGTATTGTGCGGTTTACGAGACCCGATCTGAGGACTGTCTTAGTCCATCTCAGCTGGTCGCAGCCTAGGTCAGTCGGTGCGCTCTGGGCGAGGCGATGGAACGCTGCGACGTTGGTACGCTCGCAGGCAGCAAGCTCGGAAGGGGCGACAGGAAGAGAGTGGGATGCGGCCTCGTGGTGACAGGAGGGACGGCGGGCGAGGAGAAGGTAAGGTAGTCTAGGTATTCAGAGGTTGAAGGTCGGGGTGGTAGGTTCTTGTGGTTGGCGAGGAGAGGCAGAAGCGGGATGTTGGGGAGGCGAGGCTAAAAAAGAGAACTGGGATCCCAGGGCTCAGGGCTGTCACCGATGTTAGTGCCTGGCCGTTTGGATCTGGCTCCTTCTGCGCGTGTTCTACTCTACCCTTCTTGCCGCGTGCCTGTCTAGCAGGAACTTGTACGTTCTGGGTGGCTGCTGGGTGGTTGGTCTGATAGCCTAGTACGCCCAGTCCACATCCAGATAGATCTGCTTTCCGTCTGCCCAAGCCGCCGTTCCAAGCAACGATCCCCTGGCGGCACAGCCCAACGATCGTTTCCTCAGCTACCCTTATTTTGCATGGTCAATCTCTCCGAGTCAATGCACATCGTCACTTGCCAGCAGGAACCCCAGAGCCCGCTGCCATGACGACGTTTGGCAGGTTGGAAAACAAGCTGGCAAGTGGTGGGCGGAGGGGTGCAGCATGATTGTTTTGCTGTCTTGCTGGGCAGTTACATGCATTGATCGATAGCACGGGTGGAGCTCAGCTCAGCTCGGCTCGGCTCAGAGGAGGCAAACACGCAGTCACCCGCTCACTCTTCCTCGCGCATCCATATCCAGCACACCCGTTTCCTTCCGGATATGGCTCCCAAAGAACTCGATCACGGGCCGAAGTCACGATGCTACGCTCCTTGACACCACATGTGACACTATGGCGCCGTGCACAGATTCAACTCCTGCAGCCTGTCTGGCCCGCACACAGTAGTGTATGTAGGCGTGCAGAGTGATCACAGTTCATGCCCATGATTCATACAATATGCCCAGATGGAGCCCCCACCGGCCTGCGGCCTTGGACTCTCTGTTCATGCGCATGGGGTCGTTCCCCAACCCATCCAGCGCATTCGGACGGTCAGGCAGCCAACTACATGGGCAATACCAGAAAACCCCAGCCCTATACTGTGTAATCTGCGGCAATGCTGACATACTAGTCAATCATTTGGCCGGTACGCAGAAAGGAGCACGATGGCGATCTGCGCCGTTTCACTCACCGCCTGCACCCTCTCTGTGCCTCTTTCATGGGGCACGCATGACAAGCGTGCCGTGGGACGGAGCTTCTCTGGCTCGCAGGGCTCTGCAGGCCTTGGAACCCCCCGAGCCCCGCCTTCGTTCCTGGTGCTTGTCGCCTGGGCGGGGCTGGCGGGCTGGCGGGCTGGCGGGCTGGCGGCTGAGGCGCCAAATGAAAGAGCAACCACTGGCGTCATGCGATCTGTGCGATCTGTGTGCTGCAACTGCACGAGATCCACTGTTGGAACACAATCTGCCATGCCCCAAATCGTCCATCCCGCTGCTCATTGCTCGGAACTCTTCCACCAACAGACACACCGTACCACTCGTGACCGATCAATAATGGTCATCCTGCGGCCAGCCGGTTGCCATGTCGACATGTCTACTACTTGAGTATGTAGCAATCCAAGGATCTTGTCTCCCGAAATCCAGGGTCCTCCTTCAAGGGTCCATGGGGCTGCTAGCTTGATTGGTGGACTTTCGACTGGAAGAGAGGCCCACAGCTTGGGTCGAGACGACCCTTGCGAAAGCTCCGGAGGAAATCCTCGAGTTTGTCGATGAGCGAGCCAGTGAGCATGCCTTCAAGCTGGCATGGCAGCATGGCTGGCAACATGGGCACGAGGCAGGGGCGCCCGAAACCTACTACTAGCTTCGTCCTGTCTGCCAGACCCCGAGCGTAAGATCGCTGCTGTTGCAGTGCTCGCGTGCAGGGGGATCGTCCCAAAATGGCAGGGTTCATGCGCAAAGACCGTCCTCTTCGGGGTGGATCCCCCCACAGAGGAAGCGGTCACTTGACCGCAGCCGCGGGACCGGGCTCGGCCGGTCAAACCGAGGACGGCTCCATTGCCACCGCTACAGCTTCGGGCAAGGGGTGGGTTGGACGGGACCCTGGAGCGGGTACCTCTCACCACCGGGCCACGGCGGAGGAAAGCACTTTGCTGTGTGCTACTAGCACACACCGTTGGACGGCACAGCAGGGCCGACTCGTGTCCTAGGCCATCGGTCCCATGGCAAATTCCATGACGAGTCCTGTTGCCGGCGAAGCTTGGACATCTTCTGGTCAATTGGCTCTGCCCCTGAGCCGCATTGGTTCAGCCCGAGTTTGCCGTTCCCGAAGGACAGCTAACGCCAGTGGGAAGCCGGAGGACGGCTCGCCTAGAACTAGAGGACAGAGACCGGTTTACCAATCCGTCGGGATACCTGAGAGCGAACCACACTTTGATTCTGGCTAGGACACCTTTACGCTCAGACAGCGCAAGGCCGCCAATGGAGGCACGACTTTGCCGAGAAGGTCGAGACATGTTGCAGCGTGCCGGAAATAGGATTCACCCGCAAGCAACACAGCCGAGTCCATGTCTCTCTGTTGTTCTCGTGTGTCGGCGGAGAGTTTCCGCCCACAGCCTAGATGGCCTCACTTCGCATCAGGCATCACTGAAACGAGCGCGGGGCCTTGCGATACCCACCACGGTATAGGCGGCTAGCCGCTTGGTCACGGATCCTAGCCAGAGAAGTGTTGATTTATCCACGTACAGATCATTTATTACCCGTTGGGTTTAGTTGTCGTATGGAACTAGCGACAAGACATAGGGGACTCCATGATGGTCCCGCCCGCGCGGGGCACATGAAGACGCAATCGTACCTGCAGCACATGAGGAGAGGATGCAAGAAATTGCCGGAGATTTTCCTCTCTGTGGAGTTCTTTATTTAGTACAAGAAGCATCACAGGGACTTTTCGCAGAAAATGGCTCATCATAGCACTTGAGGGCAGGTTGCCAGGACTATCTTCAACTGTTGCCTGCTCAATTTCTCCTTGGCCCTTCTCTCAGCGATGGCTATGTCGACAACGACCCACCTAAGAAAAAGTCCGCACAGCGCCGTCGTGGTACTCGTGCGAGCTTGTCACAACGAGCTGCAGAGGACCCGGAGTGCTTGTCAAGGGCGGCAATTACTCTGCAAGTGACGAGATCACCACGGGAGGATCCGGTGGATGCGTCCATGATTGACACAGGGACAAAGCCCGGCGACATGGTGGGCTTGCCCATACTGGGTCAAGTCTGTAATTGAGGCCCCACGATCCAGATCCGTATGTCTTATTGTAGCATCGCGGTCCAGCAAATGCCGAACACCGCTCACCTGCCGAGGAGACCACAGTACGCATAGGACTGCACGTCAGTCAGCTCCCCGGCTGCCCCAGTGCAGGTCCAGCAGCACAGTCTGTCGGTTACGTCTCGCAATTGGACAGCGCATTTCTCACGCTGAGACTCGATGAGACCAATGCGAAGTCCCGAGGCTTCTATGTGACGGTAGACGGCTGTGTGTCAAGCGTGACTTATCAACGGTGAGAGCGAGTGCTTATCAAATGTCACTTACGGGATGAGACATTGTACAGATCAGTTTCTTCCCTAGGTGAGACCTGGGGCGAAGAGTTCTGGACTCCCACCTTACACCTGTCTAAAAGAGTGTTACGTCAGAGATCAAGGAAAGTCTCACTGTTGAATGTCTTGCTCAGGGTTCATGTTTTCACAAGCGCGGGCACGAGTCTCGTCTGGCTCCCATGTCTGCCATGGTGCCTGCCTCGCCATTTGCACACACAACGCGCTGTATCTTCAAGCATCGAGCAACAGAGACGCCGCAAGGAGAACGTAATTGAAACACCGCCCAACATGCTTCCGGCATCCGGATGCTTGGCCTCGTCGACGTTTATTTCTAAAACATGTTTCTCCTTTCTATCAAAAGGAGGGATAGTCTGCGGTATCTTTTTTATATATATTTTTTTACAGGAATCTATGGTTGGGCGTCGATCAGACTCATGATCTGCGCGCGGTGGCGGCAATGCCCTCGAATCCGGCCTCACGTCCTATGTAGGTCATGGTGAATCACGACTGAGACCGGCGTGAAAACCCCATCCTGCTTCACACCAACTCACGCAACATGATGCGTTGAAGACGACACAAATCATGCCTCGTCGGCTCGAACTTCCCCTCAAGTTGGGCAGAATAAAGGCTGGCGGCAAGTGCGTGAATCGCCCAACAATTCTGTTGCAGTCTCTGTGCTGCCTGATAGATTTGTTCTCATGCTGCGGCGATGTCGGGTGAGACCCCTGAAAACACGTCAAGGCAAGGCACAAGCATGGTCAAGCCTTCACTGCTATCCATCTCTGATCGGTAGGGCAGCGCAGTCCGCCTGGCCATGCAGCCCACAGGTGCTTTCGCTTAGTTCGCAGGCTGTCTTGTGCCGTTGAGGTCTTCAGGGCCGAACGACATGGGCAGCAGCTGGGCGCAGACATGCTCAGTTAGTATGCATAGGTCCGGCAGGGGGTCATCAGTCAGGCCAGGAACGTACGTCTTCGAGGCGTAGGACACAGTAATTCCCATCCTTGTCAAACATCAAAATGGGCATGCTCAACTCGCAGAACTCCCGGATACTGAGATGCAGCAGACCCGGTTAGTTTACAGACGCCATCTTGCTCATCTCACCCAACAGTCCGTCCGGGCCGGGGCTCGTGGGACTCACAACTGCCGGCACATGCCGCAGGGGCTGGCGGGCGGCGAGATGTCGGTGGCCACGGCGACAGCCTTGAAGCCGCGGTGGCCCTCGGTCACAGCCTTGCCGAAGGCGACGCGCTCGGCGCAGGTTCCGACGGGGTAGGCGGCGTTCTCGACGTTTGCGCCGGGGATGTAGGCGCCGGCGTTGGTGAGCAGCACGGCGCCGACGCGGAACTTGCTGTATGGGCAGTAGGCGGTGGCCTTGGCCTCGATGGCGTGGCGCCGCAGGTTCTTGATCTCCTCGGGCGTGAGGTCAAACGTCTCGGCCGTCGACTCGATGTGCTGGTTGTTGATGCTGGACAGCATCGGGGGCGGTTGGGGAGCCATTCTCGCTCGGTCTTGTCGGGTTCTTGTTGCAGGGGTTCGGATAGATTGATTGGTGTTGGATTAAGGTGGTGATTGAGACCACGATCAGGTGGTTATTACTTGGTAGTAATGCACAGGTTGTTCACAATTAAACAAGAAATGAAGTCTATGGGACTGAGTGTTCAGGTTGAGCAGAGTTCTACTCTCGTTCAGGAATGAGACAAAATGAAGCAATACCGCAGCGAAGTCTTCAGAATTGACAGGTGAGAGGAGTTTGGCCTTAGTGTCCCAAAAGGCATCAAGAACTATGTGGAGTGCGGTAGTCGCCGGCAGCCGGCAAGCAACTGCACGGGACCGTTTTCGTCTCTTGACAAGACCGATAAGACCAATATATTATGAGTCTTGATAATCAGGGTATTGTTGGTAGATGCGGACATCGTTATTGCAGCTAGATTTCTACAAGTAGAGATCCTGCAGGATGCAGCTTTGACCTCCCCTCCCCCGAGGAATACACACGATGTTCGGAGACCAATCGATGAATTGTTAGAGACCCGGATCTCACCGGCCGTCGTGTTGGCGCGTGCTATCAACACAGCAGCGACGGGAATACTATTCTCGATAATTCCTATCGCGCCACCTCCAGCGAGCGTACGAGGCCAACATGCCTTCAGATCGGAATGATCATCGGGTTCATCACGCTTGCGCCTCCGTCCACCACCATGTTTGCACCGTTTACATAGGATGAGAAGCCACATGCGAGGAATCCTGTGACCCTCGCAACCTCCTTGGGCTGGCCAGCACGTTCGAGCGGGATTGTCTGCTTCTGGGCCTGAATCACAAGCAACAGGAATCGTTAGCGAGAGGAGTATAAGCGCTGGGCATGGCGGTGGGATCCTAACCTCGGGCGTCTGTAAGGATGCCGGTGGAAACTGCGCCACGAGTCCTCTCATGTCGGACTGCATAACATGTTAGTGGCCGGACCCAGGTGACATTTCTTTGGCAGTGGCCGCTCACCCCGTGTAGGTCAACGCCGACGTCGACCTGGCCGGGAGAAATGCAATTTATCCTAACGCCAGTGCCCTTGAGCACGGCGACTCCGGCCCTGACGACCCCAAGTGCGGCATGGGTGGCCATGGTGTAGCTAGGCCCCCAGCAGCCTCCATATGTGGATGCCACACTGCTGATGACGATGATGCTGCCATATCTCTGCGACTTGGGGGCAGCATTGGGGTAGGCCTGCTTTTTCGTGAGCTTGCCCATGGCAGGAGGCGCGTACTTGAGCGCGAAGAAGGGAGCCATGGAGTGGGCCTCAAAGCACCGCTGCAGGTCGGCTGGAGTGGTGTCATGGATTGAGGGAGGCCCCAGCAGGCCGGACGAGCAGACCCAGACGTCGAGGCGGCCAAAGGCGTGCAGGACCTCATCGATGAGCTTGATTGTCTCTTCCTCCTTCGCGATGTGGAAGGGGTAGGGAATGAGCTTTGTGTGGGGATGCTCCTTGGACATGGCATCGACAAAGTCCTTGTCGGCGTCGAGGGCCGTGGGCTGATCACAGGCGTAGATCGCAGCCGCACCGTGTGTGGCCAACTCGTGGACGATGGCCTTACCAACGGGCTGTGAGGTTCCGGTCACGACACAGACGAAGCCGTACTCGAGTCCTGTCAATTCTGCAATTTTGCCTTTTACCGATCCCACGGAGAGGCTCTGAGGCCCGGTCACTCACAAGTTTGCCATCGGGGCGGTATGGGCTGAAGTCCTCTGTAGTATCCATGTTGTCACGTCCGAGCGGCGCGAGCTTGCGGGCACGACTATGTGCAACGAGAAGATGGAACGAACGAGAATATGGAACACAATACGCAGTGATGCCTGACAAGAGACACGGTTGCGTTGCGGCGGGTGGCGTGGCGGCTCTATTCACATGGGAGACTCAAAAGGGACCCAAGGCCCTCGCAGCATTGGGCATGGTGGCCTTTATCTGCTGGTGGACAAACATCGTGTCGTTGGCAACCTTGGAAGTGTGTTACACATCAACAATTGGGCGATGCTGGTTCGTCAATGGCTGCTGCAGCTGGTTGGTTAGCAGCTAGTGTGAGGAGACTGAGAGGTGCTTCTCCGAGGCACCGCTGGATTGCAAGAACCGACTGATAAAACGGGCTGGTCTGAGCTGCAACGCAACGGCCCTCGGCTCTCGATTGTCGACTCCCGCCCGGTGCAGATCTGCAGGGCTCAGGTCCAACGCAGGAGTTGGTAAAGCTAAAACTAGGTTCGCCGTGGCGGCTGTCGAGGCAGCCCTGGCAGCCCTGGCAGCCCTGGCAGCCCTGGCAGCCCTCTGTACATATTTTACTCTGGGGCGAAGCAGGCTGGCAGGGAGGGCTGAGAGGGAGCGAGGGGTCCTGAGAGCCCAGGAAATCACACCCAAGATTCCAACGTTGCAGCGGAACCGCCCCCCACCCCTTAATGGCAGGACTCGCCCTATCCCGTGAATTAGACCAACCTCGCTGCGCTGCCTTTTCCGACTCGAGGGCACACGACCGCAGGACCGCCGCCCCGACCACCGCCCCGACCACCGCCTCGAGACATGCAGCACTTATGACACCAATCCCGACCTCTGTACCACCCTCTACCTGCTTTCTGCGTCATCGGGAGAGAGCCTCTGCAGCTGGGCAGCCCGCCCCGTTACACGAGCTCGTGCTCTGCCCTGCCCTCACCCGCGCCCTGCCTGACCTCGCTCGCGAAACCCCCCTCCTCGACCCGATCTCGCCATGGACCAGGCAGACGTGCCGGCGCTCCTGGCCCGCCTGGCCAGCGACGAGGATGCCGCCCGCAAGATGGCCGTCTTCAAGCTGCAGTCCTCCATCAACGACCCTGCCTTCGCCGACGTCTTCATCTCCGCCGGCGGTCTCGTCATCCTGCGACGTCTCATCATGAGCACCGGCGGGAATACCCTGGCCTATTCGCTCCAATCCCTGAGCAGGCTGTTGGAGGTCGACATGGGCTGGGACATTTTCGAGGGCCACATGGCCACCGACCTCGTCGAGCGCATCGTCGAGCTCATCGTCACCAACCCCCTGGTCAACATCTTGAGAGGCGCAATGTCCATACTGGTTGCCCTCGTCTCCCACTCGCAGTCGGCCCCTAGGACCAACCATATCGCAGCATCTGTCAAGGGCCCCAGCACTTTCGGCTTCCGCGCTCTCAAGCCTGCCGTCGCCGTCTACCCCCAGCTTTTCGAGCAGGTCATCTCCCAGCTCCAGTCGGCCGACCATGCCCTGTGCGCAAACTCCTTGATGCTGATCAACGCACTCATACGCGACGCCGTCTCCAAGGAAGAGCCGCGGGCCGGTACAAATGGCGCCAGGTCCGGCGCGAACGAAGACTGGTCAAAGTTCATAAAGAAACTGCAGGATCTCGGCCTGATCAAGGCCGTATACAACCTGATGCAGAGCTCGGCAATGCAGGACCTTGCCCAGCCTCTGCTCGAGTTCCAATCGCTTACCAAGGTGCTCCTCAGGCGCTGGAAGGAGGTCAAGGTCGACCTCGAGCGGCCTGAGCACCGCAGGGCCCTGAAGGGTCTGCATCTTGCCAGCGCGCCCGACAAGTCCTTTGGTAATGGTTCCGGCTCCACCACGCCGGTGGCCATGGATAATGAGAAAGGCACCAGGAAGCACAATCCAGAAAAGTGGCGCAGGCTCGGTTTTGAGACGGAAAGCCCAGCGCAAGAGTTCAACACCGCCGGCTTCCTGGGTATGATGGACCTGACCGACTACGTGCGCAAGAATGAGGACGGGTTTCAGAAGATGCTCTTGGAGCAGTCGACAAGGCCGCTACACGAGAGGTGTCCAGTGGCACGCTCGAGCTTGGCAGTTACGACGATGCTTTTCGAGCACTTCGAGGTCAACAAGGCAGATCTCGAGGATACAAAGGCCTACCAAGCACTTGAGAATGTCAAGAACAACGACAAGATCTTCAGGCCCCTGTTGCTTCAGTGGTCGCGACTGCATGCCGCAGGTCTTCATGCTTTCTTCCGGCTGTGGAAGGCGACGGGAGCCGAGAGAGACGACTTCGACAAGGTGGCTGAGCTGGTCCGGATTCTCATCGAACAGGTGGTTGGCCAGGCGAGCAGGATGAAAGACGTTGTGGAGGTTGAGGAAGAGCTTCAGGAGCATGATTGTGCGCGACTTCGGGAGCTGCAGATGGAGCTTCTGGACCTGTCTTTCGACGACCAGTGGGGCCAGCATCTCTATCAAGTGCGCGAAGAATTGAAACACGAAGCACTGTCATTCGTCAAGGAACAGCGCATCCGCTGCCTACTGCAGGGGGCTTGGTCCTCCAGACCACTGCCGCGTCGTGACCAGCCCGAAAACCAGCAGGAGGAGGGCTCGGGCAAGAAGAAGCTTTACCAGCCAAAACCGTGGAGATTTGCGAAGCTATCCCACAACCGACGGTACCTTCACTACGCCGACTTTGCAGAGAAGATAGAGCCAGACCCCAGCCTTGACTCGCTCGCAGAGAAGATCGATCTGAGCACCATTAGCTCGGTGGTGTCAAACGTGTCTGCCCCTAACGACGACGCTCGGAGCGTATCTAGCGCATCCACGCTCAAGAACCAGGCGGCAAACGCTGGCGCCGTGGGCATCAATGCGACACCCAAGACGACGACGAAGATCACAATCTACAGCTATGTCAGGCCTGAAGAGGCGGCCAAGGGCGGCGACACCAAGGAGCAGGCTATCCTGACACTGTTCCCCTTGAACCACTCCCTGGCGTCCGAGTGGCTGGACGGCCTGCTCATGCTGCTCAACCAGGCGCCAATCACGGCGGAGACCAACAAGCTGGTGACGCTGGTCAGCGAATACGGACTGAAGATCAGGCTTCTGAATGTAAGGGTAGACGCCGTGTACCAGGGCCCGCCTCCTGGAGCCGGCGTGGTACCGAGCAGGGAGGGGCTAGACGACAACTACTTCTATGAGGTCTAGTCTTGCTTCAGGCCACGGTGATGGGATGCTGAGGTCGCGTGTGGGTGAATATTTTCTTTCCTTCTTGAAGTCATGTTTTAGTCAATGCGTATACCCCGATTTAGCAGAGGAGATGGAGAGTTTCGATGGCTCTGAGAGCATGCGTTGAGGTTTTGCATATTTCCATAGCAGCCACCATGGTCATCAGCATAGCGATAATAAGTCCGTTTGTTTTGGCTTTGTCTTCTTGAACATGTATATTATATTTATAAAACCGGAAAGTTTGAGCCTGACCGTGACCGACTTCTGAGACATGTGGATGGCCTGACGGCACGGGAGACTCCAGGCTCCCCCAGAAGCCGGAAGACCCCAGGTGGAGACAAAGTGCACACAGTACAAGTGTGTGAGAGGTCAGTCCAAGGAAAAATAATACTGTGATGCAAACACAGGGTCCTGGGGAGTGTCAAAACGTGGCTGGTGTGGGGACTCGACCCAGCGCCTCGGGCCGCCCTGCAGCAGCTATACCCTAGTTGCCTAGCATGCCCAGATCCGGCCTAGTCTCCTGCTGCAGGCTGGGCAGGTGGCTGGGGCAGGGGTCCGGCCTCAATACTGAGTAGAAGTACAAACGGGCGTCCCTGATGTCTTCACACAAAGCCAGAAGTCTAGCCACCCCAACCCCAACCCCTCCTCTCTACACTGCAGGCGATCGCAACCACCGCCCTCTCCCAAAGCCGCATTGAAGCCACACAAGATGCCCTACAACACTCCCTCAAGGAGGGGAGGATCCGCAAAGAAGGCGTTCACGCCTCGCAAGCGAGGTTTATTTGAAGACGGCCAATGGCTCTGTAAGACCCGGCCACAAACGCCCCGTGAGAACTGACTGACTGGCGGCTCGTTTCGCTGACCATGAGCCATCTGCACTCGCAGGCGAGTGCACGCCGCGGAAACCTGCCCTCTGCCTGACGGTGAAGAAGGATAGCCCGAACAAGGGCAAGCGCTTCTACACATGCCAGGACAACCCAAAGAAATGCGACTTCTTCCTCTGGTCCGTTTCCCCCGTGATTGGCATGTTCCAGTTGCTCATGAGCGCACTCACTTACAGCATACACAGGGAGGAAGAGGCAATGAAGCGCGAGCGCGATGCCCTCATGCTCCACAACTGCCGCTCCGAAAATGGTGTCACCACGAGCGTGCGGGCCAAGACACCAGAGCCTGCGCCTCCTCTGAACCTGACCGGGCCCGGGTCAAAACCAGCTGCGCCGACTATCTCCCAGTACTTCGACAGGCCGGGAGGGTCCAAGCAACGTATCTTCAGGGGAATTGACGGCCCCCACGATGAGTTTCCCTCACAATCCAGCGACACCGAGGACGACGTACCGGAACCGAGCCAAACGCTGCGCGGCTCGAATTCATCCAAGTCCCTCAGCTCCGACGCCAGATCTGGCAGGCCCGGTGGCGGTATCCAGGCGCGACCAGGAGGCAGGGCAACGGAGCCCGTGACGCCGACGGCAAAGCGCAAGCGCAGCGTCTTCCCGGACGACAGCGACGACGAGTTCGGGGGCGACGACCTCGAGGACTCGGATACGGAGCGGCAGCTCGCGGCGATCACGGATGAGAGCGCGCGGAAGCAGCAGCGCACGAAGGATGCTTACGCGACCCCTGCTGGTGGCGGCGGCGGCCAGAACGGGCTCCTCCCGACGCCTGTGAGCAGGCGGCCTGGCTTGCTCGTCGGGTCGGAGGAGCGCGAGCGCTCGGCGAAGCGGCAGCGGCAGGGTGGTGGTCGTGAAGAAGAAGGAGATGATGATGACGAGACGCGACCATATCCTGGGCAGGTATCGCGGGACCCGGAGACGCCCACGCCGTACCGCAAGACCGACGCACTCACCAACACCACCACCACCCCCGAGACGGCCAGGAAAGCCGCCGCATCAACGACGGCGGCCGCGGAAGACTTCCCCAAGATCGCGGACGAGGTCATGTCTATGCTGTCCGCGCAGCCCGTGTCCGAGTCGACGAAGCGAACGCTTAGGGCGGCCATGGAGCGGCACGAGGCGCGGGTCAGGGGCATTGTGAGGGGCCGGGACGCCGCGAGGGCGGGCATCGCCGAGCGGGATATCAGGATTGCCGAGCTGCAGGCCCGGATCGTGGCCCTTGAGAACGGGCGGAAGATGGACAAGATGAGGCTAAAGGAGCTCAGCTCGGGGCTGTTGAAGCTGAGCCAGGAGGAGTGAGGTGGGGCTGGTCATTTTCTGTCTGCTTGGTCGGATAGAAGACGGCATGGCTGGCTGGCTGGCTGGCTGGATGTATGGCTAATTTGCGTGTTTGGTAACGCACATAGTGAGCTAGGCTGGGGCTATATTTGCGACAGCCTCATAGGATACCCCTTTTGACTTTCTTCAGATGCAAGTACCTAAACATCATGATGAGAACAAAAAGTTCCATATGTGTGGTGATGTCCTATTATATTGATTGGACAGGTGGTTCAACTTTACTATTCCTCTATGTGTCCAAAATCTGTCCGACATGTGTCCAACCGAGGAGCTCGGCCTCCCATGATCCGCGCTCTCGCGCTTCCTAGAACCCGCTCTGCCTCGCTCCTCCTTCGAAGCTAGGGTTCATCTACTCCAACTTTCAAGCAGGGGGTATCTCATGCGGCAAATGCAAGAGTATATGTAGCTATCAGCCGCTCAAATCTTGCACGGTATGTCCTATATTTCCATCAAGATGCTTGTACGTCATCATGCCCGTCCGTTCTATTTTCCAGTCATCCTCGCCAGTTTGGATCCCTTGACTGGTGCTGGCAAGCACTGGATGAGCTCATCGCGTGCTGTTGCAGTCAATTAGCCATTTTGTCAAGATGCCTGTCACGTCCAGGAAATGAGACTCACTCTCTTCGCTCTCAAATAATATCGTGATATCGTCATGCTCTCCTGGTATCTCCGGCAGGTCCAAGCACACAAACGAAACGTCGTCCGCTGAACCCTCATGATCTTCCGGCCTGCGTGGCAGCGGGAACTTTGCGTCGTCAATCTTGATGCCCGACAGCTTACTGCGGCTAACGGTCTCGAAGACGTCGGTCGGCTTCAGGGGAAAGCTCATGCTTTCACCATGGTGGAAGTCCTCGAAGAAGGCAAGCACCTGAATGATGTTCTCGGACTGAACAACCTGGATTCTTGTCGTTCCTGCCTCCCACTTCTTGTAGATTGGCACCACCATGCGTCGCCGGGAAATGGCCAGTGTTGCTGCGATTCCATCAAACAGCACCTTGAACCCTGTCAAAGCCTCCTCGAACTCGTGCAAGTTTCTTTGACTGGTGAACGTCAGCGTACGCACCGAAGATGCGCGACTAGTTGTCTGAAGCGCCTGGTACATCTCCTCGGGCGTCTGCTTTGGAACCTGAGACTCTGACAAGGCAATCGTCAAGTCCTTTTGTGGCTGCCGCAGAATCGAGAGACTCAATTGGTCCTTCACAGGTAGCCTAATCTTCAGCTCCCCAGGTTCAACATTGACTCTGTCGGTGATGGTACCGCATTTGAAGTCGACCACGATCTTGAGCTTCTCCGATAGTACTGTTTCTGGAATTTCGTCCTCAGCGTCCTCATTGATAATCCTGACTCTTGACCAAGGCAGCTGCGAGAAGCCCTTCATAGGCCCGGATTTTACAGTATGCGACACTGCATAACCAGTAATGGGTACTTCGGAGTGAACCTTCTCGTCATGTTGGACAACCGTGCCGGCCAAAATACTATGGAATCGAAGACGCTCGGGCTCGTCATTGAAGGCCATGACCATCCTACCGGATGAGTTCCCATCATCAAATCTGAGCAGAAGAGCTGGCTCGTTGTGCTCGCCGCGTAGAAATCCGAACTGAACTGGTGTCTGTGGACTGTACACATGGTTGACTGCACTGAGTACCTTCGTGCTCGGACCGGTTACGACAGCCAGGCGGAAGCCTCTGTGATAATTTCTCTGTCCTGTCGGCGATGCTTCCGTGAGGATCTTCTCGAAAAGACCGACATCGCAAGCTCGAACCGCCTCTTTGGGGAATGTCGCAGACTGGGCGTTGGAATCGAAATACTGAAAGCTGCGCAGGGTTGACTTGAAGACAATTTCCTCTTCTTTTCGCGGCTGAAGTGTCGCGAGTGACTTGGCATTGAAGTCTTGCATGCTCCAAAGGAGCTTGAAATCTTGGGGTCTACACTGGGTAGCAAGCGCAAAGCCACGAGGCAGCCTGACCTCGAGGGAACATTTTTCCACCCTCCACTTCACGTCCTCCCACGTTGGGCCCGCCGCCTTGTTGCTTTGTATGCGGAACTGGACTGCGCCGTTCTGGCTTGCAAGACAGAACTCGAGGCTGGATTGTTTTGTTGCTCTTGTTACGGAGAGCAGGCAGGGGAAGCGTAGCGGGTGGCTTTCCATCCCTTGCTCCATGAGGAAAACATCCACGAAATAGCGGCCGTAGCAGAACATGTCGACTGTGTCGCCCAGTGGCAAAGTTGCGAGCAATGGCATCCTGGTGACGGGTTGTTGTAGTGCAAGGGACCCGCCTCGGGAGCCCCACAACAAGGACACAACATCTTGACTGATGGCAGGATACTCTACCCAAATTGATCGATCGAGCGACTGTGGCAAGAGCGCATCGTCTGGGGGTAAGAAGCCGTTCCGCTTCATGGAAGAGGAAAGTTTTCTTAATTGCGACGTTATCGCCTGGCCGACTTCCTGGACTTCTGCTTCGACGGAACTGCTTTTCTGACTCATTACCTCGGGAACGACTTCCTCAAACATGAAGTATGCCTTTGCCAGGTCTGCATATGCTTGTTGGCGGGCTGCTGAGACTTGACCTTGGGTCTGCGGTGTCTGTGGCGCCTCTCTGATGGACATTTCCAGCGCCATTCTACCCTTTAAAAACCACCAAAGCGCCGCCCGAGCAAGCTCGTCTAGGGAACATGAAAGGAAGGGCTTAACCTGCTCTGCGTGCAGACGGAACAGCTCGAACAGGTGGCGGGTTCGTGAAGCGAATACATCCAGAGCGTCGTCAACGGGTGTGGCAACGTCAGGCACAGCGGCATTTCGCTTCGTCGGAGATTCGGTCGGCCTGGGCGGCGGCTCTCTGGTCGACGGCCATCGTTGTGACATGTTCGGGCTCGAGGTAGATGTGTGGGAATAGTTTGACGACGCGGGACTTTGTTCTACCGGCGGCCTCCTGAACTGGCTCTCCGGAGACTCGGCGCCGACTGACGACGTCGCCGAAGCGCGAGAGTCGGTAGGTGTACCGGGTCCGACGCCGCCTTGCCTGATTTCCTCCCACTGGTGTTCTAGGGAGTGGGCGGAAGACTGGCGAACGGCTTGTGCGAACGCCATGCCCTCAGCCTGGCGCTGTTTGGCCTGGTTTATCTCGATGAAAGACTTCCTCTTTTCGTCGTTAGACACCACTGAATTGTCCAGGAACCGAGAGGCGTTGGGAGTGCCTGCAGGCACAGCAGGCACAGCAGGCGCAGCAGGCGCAGGCGCCTCCGCGTCTTTCGGCGGCTCAGGTGGGAGATCACGGCCGGGTTCCGGGGCGGGGGGTACAGGGGGTGCTGGCGGCGGAGGAGCATCCGCGATGGTGGAGAAGCCTGTCTGTGTACGTCTCATGGGTTGTGGGACGAAGTCCTCCTGTTGGGTCTCCGAATATGCCCTCTCCCTCTCTCCCTCGCGAAGACGGGCTATCTTTTGCAACTGCGCCGGCGGCGGGGCAGACTGCGCCCTCTTCCTCTTCCCAATCTCAGCGGTCGGGACATTACACTCGTCCCCACCGTCGCCAATTACCTCGGGGCGCGTATCGGCGAATCTCACGACAAGACCCTTCTTGTTTCGTACCCTGGGGCTGTGGGAGCGCGTACGAATGGGGACGCTTGGCTGGAGTGTCTGCTGCTGCTGCTGCTGCTGCTGCTGCTGTTGTTGCTGGGCACCATACTCGGCGGCGTTGGGATAGCGCCTCGCGGTGGACGTGTCAAGCTTGGCCAACAATTGCGGCCCGGGGTGATTGACCGTGACGGGGAGGTTGTCGTGAGAGCTGTGGAAGAAGTTGTTCAGATCCTCATTGTTGTTGTTATTGTTGTTGGCTGGGTTCGATGTCTTGCGATCCCTCCCAAACAACTTGCCCATCAACCGGCCCCTTTTGGAATATGGATCCTGCTCCATGGCTGTCGTGCGCGCTGCCGTTGGCTTCGTGATGAGGGTGTCTCGATGTTCGGCGGGCGATGAGGACAGGGTTTTGGAATTCAGACGGAAAGATGAGTCGTGCTTCTCAGGCTCGGTCCGGGGGCATTGTGTCACGAAGGAGGAGGGAAGGTGAGGCCGAGGCCAGCAACGTTCACAGGGCTGGCTGGCGGGCTGGCTTGCTTGCTGGGGCGACACGGCCGTGATCAATGGCAAGTCAGGGAGACGGTCTAGGGTGGGAGGCTTTGGGAAGGGACGATACTGGGGCCAAAGTTGCAGGTGCAATGCAGGACAATTATCTCTGGTCTAAATTTATGCGGTGGTGTAGGTTGGCAGCAAAGATGCCAAGTTAGTAAGGAGGCTCGAGGTTGGCGAAGAGCCCACGGGCAACCGTTTCAGCAACGTCGTTCTTCACAGGGCGGGCAGGTGAGTGAACTGTATGTACTCCATACTTGGCTCTGCTGCTGTAACAACAGCGTTGGGATACCCCGGCCCATTTCTCGCGGCCCTCAGGTCCCTCATGTCCAGTCAGCCAGTCCGTCCGCGGCGCCGTTACGCATTCCTAGCGAGGCCGGTACCACCCCATGAGTACCTACCTGGCCGCCTGGGTGGGCTGCCCGAGCGGGGGGGTACATGGTACCGTGGTATCTGGGTGCTGACCCGCGCAGGTGGGACCCCACCAGAGTTCACATCAGACGTCCGCAGCATGATGCTTGGCCTCCACCCTATTGAGTTCCTGAGCTGGAGCTCTGGACCCCTTTTCCCGGCCTGCTTGAGGCGCTTCTGAAATTAGGGGCACTGTCTGAATCAGTGCACTCCTCGCCCGCCTCGCAGCAGCAGCAGCAGCACAGCAAAGCTGTCTCTCTTTTACGAGGAGACCTGGTTCAAGTTCGTATCTGCTGGTCTGTTGACGGGGCTGCAGCCTGCAGGATGCCCTGGAGACTTGGTTTTTTGGTGATTTTTTTTTCTTTCGAGAGCGGTCGCGCGGCCTCACTCAGGCACCGATCTCGTCTCCACGATAGAGAGCCCATGTTTCCACGGTGCATCGGTGAATGCGCTGACTCCACTCCTGCCTCGAAATTTAAGGTAAGTACCTACTTAAATAGCTACCCTTGAACGTGGAGATGCTTCCTGCCTTATTGCCGGCATGGCGCGCCGCCTTGACGGCAGTCAGAAGAGAGAGAGCGCGAGAGAGCGCGAGAGAATGGGGGAGGATATGACTACACAGTAGGTAAGTACCTAACTAACATAAGCCTGCAGGGCGAACCCACCCTGGGTGGCTCCTGGGGTTTGTTGTACGATGTCTTTTTCGGCTTACTATTCCAGACCGTTCCGCAAGACACGAGAGAAAGATGTTATATCCCAGGGGCAGGTACCCACATGCCATGTCAGGTACGTACTGTGTGTGTCACCCACGGGAGCTTCCCGCAAGGACGCTAGGCAGAGGGAGGGAGAGGGAGCACTCAATTTCACAGCCGAGTCCCTCGCAACCGTCTGACGGTACATAGTACCAGCCCATCGACCGTGACCTGAGGGCGGCGGCCCACTGCCCTCTCCTCTTGCCCTGTTTTACCGACTACCGAGCAGATCAGTTAGCAGATCAGTACAGCACTGCGCTCCGTACCGAGTACGTCCAGAAGAACCACATTGCCGCGGCCCGTGGGAACGTGGGAACGTAAAAACGTGGGAATCATAGCTGGCCAGACCCAAAGGCTAGCCCAAGTACAATTAAATCCTTATCTAACAGTATCTCTCTCTCATCTCTCCCTCCCCGGCTCTGCATGCCCGGCCCTGCTCCCCGAGCCGTAATGCACAAGGCTTGTCTGCAGCGCCAGGACCAACGGGGAATCCTTTTGTTTGTTTCAACTTGGAATCTCGACGCCGCAATCTCGACAATCCCCGGCGGCTCTGTGCCAAGGAGGCGTCGCCGAGGCATAGATAACAGCAGCCAGCAGCCAGCAGCCAGCAGCCAGTAGATCTGGCCCTGAGTTGTTACTTCTTGCTGATCCCAAAATGTCTTGTCCTGTCCTGCCCTGTTGCTCTTTCTTGTCCGAGACAATAGCTTTTATTTCGGTAGGCCGATCAACCAAACTAGCGGAACTCTATCATCACATGGGGTGGCTGTGGATGACAGTAGACAATAGATAATAGAGATCTGGTGTCAGTACACACCTGGGAAAGCAACAGCTTTGACACCCCTGCCAGCCGCAGGTAATCAAGCCCACCTTAGATATTTCTCTCTACTGTGTACGGAGTAGTACGGAGTACCAATAACCTGCCACATATGAGCCGTCAGTACTCCGTACACATACACGCACATAGGACCAAAACCCTTTTATTTCGTCATCACATATAGCTTTCCCTACGACAATGCACGCATCCTACGAATCTCGGTTCTACCAGTGTCACCCTTCCGAATCTTGATGCGCGGCAATCTCCTTGCTGGACTCGGGTTCGTTGACAGACGCACGGTCTCTTGTCCCAGACTGGCAACGAGTCACGCGACACAGAGCGCGGCAAAGGAGACACGCCTCAGGCTGTTCGGTTGCGCCGTTTCTGCCCTCCATAATGTGCATGGAACATCATCTTCATGTGCTTAAACCTGGCCCCCCCTCCTGTTTTCAGCTTCCTTCCTTTTGACCAAATACAATGAGGACGTGGTCGATTGGGACTGAACAATGCCCGTTGCAGTCACGTGTGCCTTGCCTCCAGGACTGGCTATTCGCTATGGCCTTGCAGCATAACAACCGAACCCCCGCCGGAAGAAGAAAACTGGTCTATAGTTATCAAAGCTCGGCAAAGCTTGTTTCTAGATGGGCCTGGTACAGTCTTGCAACGGTTTTGGTGTTGTTCAGAGCTTCAAACTGCGGCCAATTCGGAATGTAGCCACCTGGGAATGCTAGCTCACGTAGCCCGTGCCGCCACAGGCAGGTCTACTCGGGTCATCAGACCTCAGATTCCAAAATCCAGATGGACGAAGGAGCTGTCAGAAATGGAACTGATCACAAATTGCGCAGAGGTGGGCCTCTGCCGTATGTAAATAAATCACTGCGGCATCTCGTCCTAGAAAGCAGCGTGGCAGTTGAGGTGCATGTCTCAGGAAAAAGATGAATGACGCCAGTCAAAATGACCACAGACCCAAGTCTCAGAGACTTTCTGAGTGCCTTTTCAACAATATTATGTAGCCATAGACAGTGAAGTACATGCCGGGGCTTCTGTTGGTGAACCCGAGACAACGTCGTCATCACCAAATCCAAGGAAGGAAGGGACACAGTTTGGCAAGTTGACTGTGGGGATTGGCTGCCGGCATGTCTTGCAAGTGGTACCTGCGGGAAATCTGGTGACATCTTCACTTTCATCAGAATAATTCGTTGCCTATCGCCCTTAAAACCCCTTCGACTTAGACACAGTTTGTGTTTCAGGCTGATCTCGTGAAAGCCATATCTGCTGCTCGAGACGCGGTTCTGTGAAGACTTTCCAAGGGCCTGCTAGGTCCTGTCATTGCGACTTCTGCACAGTCACTGCCGACTCTGGGGTTGATATGCACGGAGAGCAACTCCTGAATACCCACAGTATTGGTTCATCAGGGGAAAGATTCCAGACAATAGTCACACTCCACATTGCACGAAATATTCGGCACAAGAATGGTTCCATGGAAGCATGAGTACATATAGCATCATAAGATATGTTTCAATGTTTGTTAAAGTTCATCGTGTCGTCTCTCATCGATGTTTGTCTTGGTGTCTTGGAACTCAGCATCGGCTCATGACAACAGGCGTCTAGTTTATAGGGTCGTCAACGAGACCAGTGACTTGAAAGCCCTTGGAAAGCCGTGAAGAGACCGGGGCATGGACAGGATTGCAATCACATGTGAGGGCACATTCGCAAGGAGAGCTGTCCAAGTACTCTTCAGCTTCGGGAGTAAAAGATTTCCTATTTTTATAGAAGCTTTTACCTATTTTAATAGTTTATTTAACTTTTTATATAAATAAATATTATTAAAAAGAAATTAAGTTATATAATAATAATTATTTTATTATATTAATTATATAATTTAAAACTATTTATAATAAAAGTTTAATAAAAAATATATTTTATATTATTATATATTATTATAATTAATATATATTTTTAATTAATATATATTTTTAAATATATATAAAATAGAAATTATATTATATTATAATTATTTAATTATAATATTTTAATTATAATTATATAAATATAAAATTATAAATATAATATTTAAAATATAATTTATAAATTTATTTTAATTAATTAATATCTTTATTAATTTTAATAAAATTAATATAAAACTTAAATATTTATTTAATATTTATTTAATATTTATTTAATATTTATTTAATATTTATTTAATATTTATTTAATATTTATTTCAGTTTTATTAATTATTTATATTAAAAGTTTTTATTTAATTTAATATATTTTTAAGATATATTTTTAATAAATAAATAAATAAATAAATAAATAAATAAATAAATAAATAAATAAATAAATAAATAAATAAATAAATAAAAAAAATAAATAAATAAAGAAATAAATAAATAAAGAAATAAATAAAGAAATAAATAAAGAAATAAATAAAGAAATAAATAAAGAAAGAAATAAAGAAATAAATAAAAAAATAAAAAAATAAAATAAATAAAAGAGTAGATAAAAGGGTAGATAAAAGGGTAGATAAGAGGGTAGATAAGAGGGTAGATAAAAGGGTAGATATAAAGGGCTAGGCGAGAGGGGCTAGGCGAGAGGGGTTAGGTAGGTTAAAAGGTAAAATGGCTAGGTGAAGTAACCTAAAAGGTATATAAGCAGGTACTTAAGAAAATTAGCTATAAATATTAACTTCATTCTTTATAACTTATCTTAAATATTAATAGTAATTTTTCTCTATAATAAGTATAATAGTCTTTACTAATAAATTAATAAATATAAAGGTTTAACTTTATTCTTTATACTTTAATTTTAGTTAATAGTCTAAATTCTTAAATACCTATTATCCTATTCTTATATATCTTAGAGGTACCCTACCCTATAGCAGTTATAGACTTTATTAAAGGTCTCTAGCGGATTAACCTATACCCTATAGCTAGCCTATAGCTAGCCTATAGCTAGCCCATAGCTGGCTAGCCGACTTACCTACCTACCCACCCACCTAGTTATTTACCCAGTTATTTACCCAGTTATTTACCTAGTTATTTACTTAGTTATTTACCTAGTTATTTACCTAGTTATTTACTTAATTATTTATTATTTTATTTATTATTTTATTTATTATTTTATTATTTTTTTTATTATTTTATTTTATTATTTTATTTTATTATTTTATTTTATTATTTTATTTATTATTTTATTTATTATTTTATTATTTTATTTATTATTTTATTTATTATTTTATTTATTATTTTATTTATTATTTTATTATTTTTTTTATTATTTTATTTTATTATTTTATTTTATTATTTTATTTTATTATTTTATTTATTATTTTATTTATTATTTTATTATTTTATTTATTATTTTATTTATTATTTTATTTATTATTTTATTTATTATTTTATTTATTATTTTATTATATTATTTATTATATTATTTATTATTTTATTTATTATTTTATTTATTATTTTATTTATTATTTTATTTATTATTCTTTTATTATATTATTTATTATTTTATTTATTATTTTATTTATTATTTTATTTATTATTTTATTTATTATTTTATTTATTATTTTATTTATTATTTTATTTTATTATTTTATTTATTATTTTATTTATTATTTTTATTATTTTATTATTTTATTTATTTATTTATTATTTTATTTATTTATTTTATTTATTTATTTATTATTTTATTTATTTATTTTATTTATTTATTTATTATTTTATTAATAATAATAATATAAATATAAATATAAATATAAATATAAATATAAATATAAATATAAATATAAATATAAAACTATTTAAATATATATAAATAAAATTATTTATCTACTTATATATTAAAATATTATAATATAATTAATATAAGGGACTATTTAAAGGAAAAGCTTTTACTAAAATAGGAAAATTTTGACTCCCGAAGCTGGACTGGTCACCGGAGCGTGTGTCTTGTAAAAAGTTGAGGTTGTGGAGGTGCCCACTACGTAGATGTCTTTAATGACACACATGGCACTAACCCGCAAGCACGGAGTAAAGCAGGGTTACTCCAAGCAGACATTCGGGAGGCATTAGAAACGGAGATGACTACTGAGTAGGTATCTGTGGGCACCTTGTTTTCTGAGAAGACCGACTCAGTTCTTGATAACCTTAACGAGGAATTAATCTTAAGAAACATGAGGCAAAATACCTCGCCACGCAAGACGCGAAGGTCAAAAACAGTTCTCATTGCAGCCTTGCCGAACGGGAGGGGAGTCCGAGGCTACAAGCACACAGCACACAGTCTCTGCATGCAGGGCGCAATGCGACGTGAAGTCACGTTGCTAGTATGCAAATGCTGACTGGCTGGCTCAGGGATGGTCAAGGGAGGAGCCCAAGACTCTATGTATAGACGCAGATGAATCCGATGAATCGGTACCTAATCCAGGATCGGGCAACTGGGAACAGTACCTAGGAACCCAAGGTATTGGGCGGCTGTTTCTCATGCGGGGGAGCACGGGCCACGGGAGCGCACAGTCGCTGCCAGCTCTCAGTCATCCTGGAGGATGACATCGGCAAACAACGTCATGGCTTGGTGACTGACCGGCCTGCCTGCCTTAGGGTCTGAGGGTCTTAACCTTGGAGGAGTGCTCCTTACAGAGCTGCTGTACTGTACGGCTGCCGCGCCGGGCTGGGCTGGGCTGGGCCCAGGGGGGATGGGCATTGGTGCTGGGTGGGGGGGCGTGGCGACCCCGCCAAAATACCCAGCTCCTAGCCTACTTTAGGTGCTGTAGGCTTCTTCTGACCTCCCACCGGCGACGTCGGGCTCACCTTCTGCCTGCTCCTCCTCAGCTTTCCCCTGCCTTGTATCGTCATCTCGACAGACACAAATCCTCGCGGCCGAGACTAGTCCCGTGGACAGCCGCGCTTCAAGTCTTCCTCTTCCCCCACGACCGAAACCTCCGACACCACCCTCCAGCCTTCTTTTCCGAGCTATCTGCCCTCCACAGGTGCGTCCGGACGCGGCGAGCTCTTGCAAAACCCTTGGTGATCTTGACTTCCTTGGGAGAGAGGCCTTCTCTCCTGGGCTATGCCGATGATGGGGCTTGTGTCTGGAGCACGCCGAAGAGCGACATCAAATGCTAGTGCGTGAAATCTACAGTTCCCCTCCATCTTGGGCCCTGTCATCCGTGCATCCCGCCGCCGTTGTGACTGCCGTTGCGCCACGCTCTACCTGTACGCTAACCTCTCCACGTTCCTCACACAGGCAGCCGAGGATCTGTCGATGAGGGCAGAGGACACCAAGATGAGGATGAGACCGTTATAGAGGCCGATCAGGGAAATGGTGCGTCCAAGCCCCGCCGAGACACCGAAACCCGTCGATGCTGATATATGCCACCTGCAGTGCTCGGCCACATCATTTCCCAACTCAGGCCGGGTGCAGACCTGAGCCGGGTCACGCTTCCCACATTCATCCTCGAACCTCGTAGCATGCTGGAGCGAATAACCAAGTAAATCTTTTCCCCACATCCTCCAGGAAACGAGGAGGCAACCTTGGCTGACCATCCTCCTCAAAGCTTCATGTGCCACCCCGAAATGCTCCTACCTATCCCGAAGATGGACGACCCTACCGACAGATTTGTGAACGTCGTGAAGTTCTATCTGAGCGGTTGGCATATCCGTCCTCCCGGAGTCAAAAAGCCTCTGAACCCTATTCTCGGCGAGATCTTCACTTGCTACTGGGACTTGCCAGACAACACAAAAGCGTACTACATCTCCGAGCAGACATCTCACCACCCGCCGAAATCAAGCTACTTCTACATGGCTCCTGAGCACCACATCAGGGTCGACGGCTGTCTAAAACCGAAGAGTAAATTCCTGGGGAACTCGGCAGCAAGTCTGATGGAGGGAACAGCCACACTCACGTTCCTGAACAGGGGGAAGGACCCTCAGAAGGGCGAGCGATAGTAGGTATGCTGAATCTTCATGGGCCAACGGATACTGACTACAACCCCTAGCTTCCTCACGCAGCCGAACATGTACGCGCGAGGAATCCTCTTCGGCAAGATGAAATATGAGCTTGGTGATCACAGCTTCGTTCGGTGTCCTGAGCTGGGCCTTGTCGCAGACCTGGAGTTCAAGACAAAGGGCTGGGTCGGTGGAACCTACAATGCCATCGGCGGCTTCATCAAGAACGAGAAGACGGGCGAGGCGCTGTACGAGTTCTCTGGGCTGTGGAGTGATGAGATGATCATCAAGAATTTGAAGGTAAGCACTCGAGCTCCTCCACGAGGTCGTCTTCATGTGATAGAAAATAACACGACAGAGCAGACTGGCCACAAGGATGCCTTTTTCAATGCACACCGCGCGAAGCCATCGCCTCCCCAGGTCAGGCCCATAGAGGAGCAAGATGAGAAGGAGTCCCAGCGACTGTGGCGCAAGACCGCACAAGCCGTGAAGGACAGGAACCACGAACTTGCTACTGACGAGAAGACCAAAATCGAGGACGCCCAAAGAGACGAAGCTGCCAAGAGAGCCCAGGACGGTGTCGAGTGGCATCCTCGTCTCTTCAGGAGGGTCAGAGGCGGTCCTGGTGGCTCTGAAGAAGGAGAGGAGGACCTTGAGTGGATAATCAACGCAAAACTGTGAGCGTCTCCCGAAATTCTATATGACGCAGAATTTTTGTTGACACTTTTAACAGCGACGCTACTGACCCAAAGAAACAAATTGAACAAATCCTGGACATCTATCCCATCACGCCGGGCCAGAAAGCAAATCCTGCCCACTCGATTCCTCCCAGGGCTAGCACAAGCCAGGCCCCACCACCACAATCGAAAGGGGACGATCTAATAGACTTTGGCCAGGATGATACACCAGCGGAGCCTACCAAGCCGCTAGAACGCCAACTCAAGGATGACCCAAAGGTAGAGAGCACCGGGGAGATTTCAGGGATGCTCAAGTCTACCGGCAAGGCATCTGAAGGACCGTTGATCGACTTCCACGAGGACTTGAAGAAGAACGTCCCCGATATTCGAAGATCAGACACGACCGGGTCTAATGACGTCTTTGTAGATGCAAAGGAATAGGCGAGCATGTCCATGGTGATTTGCCCATTCTGGGGAGACGGGACTATACATGAATTGATGCTTTTGTAGATCAAGGTTCAGGGCTCGACTGTCGAGCTGAGGTGCAAGGAAATATCACTGCGAACCCCCCCCCCCCCCTTCAGCTGCAGCCGGGGTTCAGTCCTGTCACATTCATAAAGCGGTCGTACTTGGGCGACGAATAGCATAGGATTGACTTCATTAATGACGTGGGCTGTTTTCTTCAGCACATCCTCGTGGAGAAATCATTGAATAGACTCCTGACGCCCTAACCGTTGTGATATCTCACAGCATGTATCCCATCAACCCTGTCATCTGCAATGCTGACAAACAAGCGCATGCCTTTACCACCCCCCAGCCACTCGCAACCGAGAACGCTTTTATGTCCTCTACCTGCCTGCATATAATTACACCCAAGCCCTAACTCATCCTGTTGAGAGAATCGGGCAAGGCTCTATGACCATCAGGAATGAGGGGCATGGGGGGGAGCCGTCCTCCCCGCCACTCCTCTCAATTCCCTGCTTGATGTTGTGACCTCAACCAGCCTCCATAAGCGGGGCTCTAATACCTCTTGCGGGTGGGCTCCGGGCTGGGAGACCTCGTGGGGCTGCGCTTGGCGCCGCCGCTCTCCTTGAGCCACTTCTTGGTGCTGAGCATGAGGTCGCGGTCCAGTTCGTCGGAGGGGTTCTTGCGGTGGATGAAATTGCAGAAGCCGCCGCGGACGCAGCCCTCGCCGCTGTTGAGCCGGCAGCAGGCCTCGCGGAAGTCGGTGACGGGAGACAGCTCGCAGTAGATGGGTCGCGCGGCATACCAGCGCGAGTTGAGGTCGTCGCAGGCCTTCTGGGCCGACTCCTCGTACTTGAAGCGGGCGTAGACGTTGCCGATCAGGTGGTCGTTGTTGTTGTCGCACACGACGAGCTCCTCGAGCTCGCCGTACTTGCACATCTCGCACCATATGTCCTCGTAGAAGGCGTCGAAGTGGTTCTGCAGCTGCGACGCGTTCATGCGGTTCTTGGGGTCGAAGGCGGGGTTCTGGTACAGGTTCGGCATCAGGATCGTCTGGCTGTACGACGGCTTGACGTGTTTCCGGGAGCAGCGGTCGCCGTGCCTGCAGGCGCCGATCTTGTAGTAGAACGAGCAGTTCACCTGTTGGTTGCGCGCGTTAGTTGCAGTAGACGACGAGGGGTTTGAAGGAGAGGGGCGGCGGTTGCCGGACAACGTACCTTGTCCTGCTCGGTTCCGAAGATGCTGGCCAGATACTGAGCCATGGTGATTAAGTGCTGACGGCGACTGGTGATGGCTGGACCTGGGCTGTTGTGCTGCTCAGAGTTGAATCTCGGTCGGGGGTCGCGTGCTAAGTATTCTGAGGGGGCGGTTTGAATGCGAGATGGTTGCGATACTGGGAGCAGCGCATGTGAATGAAGTCTGGAAATTTACCCAGCCACATACATGCTGGAGCTCTTTGCTGGTCGGTATCGATAATGGCAGAAGCAGAGAGTTGCGCCACAGTGCATTAGTAAGCCAAGACCCCTTGGCCGTGGTGCTGCGGAACTGCGTACGGAGTACTACGTACGTCCCGTCTGCTCCTGTCAGCAGGGATCAACAACGTGGGTGGTGAGGATCGTCAAGACGTCCCTACACAGTAGTCGGATGATCACTGGGATAATCTCCCGTGGGATAACTCACAAGCGAGACACATCTCTCATCCTGCAGAATGATCTAAAATCTAGAGCACAACTGCCCGCAACTATGAGGGCAATGCCTTTCTTGACCTACGGCTCAAGACGGACAGCATTGTCTATATGAGCTTTCAGGTCTGTAATTTGGACCTTGCACATCCGTGTAGGTACTTCTAACTTGGGAGGTCGACTGGTCTACGCAAGTGCCTCTTCACCAGACTTGAGGGATGCCACTCCATTTCATCGCAGGGAGGGAGGCAAGGCAGGCAGTCCGTTGCCAACCTCGGGAGCGTGCAGCACTCGGTACCGACATGCTGCACCAGTTGTGTCTTTTTCCTCATATCTGTCCTGATCCGATATACACCCCACACCGAGCAGAATTTATTCAAGGCCCCGGAATACGGTGAGTCGCAGTTATGGATCCGCAGCGGCTGATGACTCGGCCGTACATTACGCTTTCGGACAGACGTGAAGACAAGCAGAGGCAAATGAATGGTTCACCCACGTTTTCGGACCCCACAGATATCCGCGTACAGTACTTGACAGGACGGCACCCTTATATGGCCCACAGCTTCAAGCCCTGGCATCCTGCCCGTGTCAGCGAAGATTAATCAACGCGCACGTGTGCCAGTGCTCGGGTGTGTTTCGTATGCCAACAAATGCAGCCGTGCCACCATATGAAAGGCTTATCGTTCCGAGGCATTGACTACATAGTAGTTCAACAAGCCTCCCGGGGCACTCCCTGGCGGACAAAGTCGTGGCCCTGGGACGGACTACCGCAAGCCCCGCCTCTGAAGGGAGCGAGTCGCACGACCCCAATTGTTGCTTCTACTCGGTCAAGCTTGGTCTTCCTGGCCGGTCCCCTGCCTCTGGTGTGGGGAAGCAAGGTGGCAGGTTCGGTGGGGAGTGCGAGATATGCGTCTTGCTGGATTGTCCGGCAGAAGTGAGGCCTCGTTGGACCACTTGGGGTCGTCGGGGAAGCGAGCCAGGCAGGTGAATATTCGCGCAGCACTGGCGATGAAACCCTGGTCGAAGCCAACAAGTCATCGATCGGGATCACCATGGCACAATCTGCATTAGAGACTAATAAGAGACTACTGCATTCAGAGTTTGGTGGCTCTTCGGCCCAGCATTGCGACAAACGGGTTGCATGCCGAGAAGCTGAGCAGCCGCTGGCTCTTGGCAGCATTCCACCTCCTCCCACCTGGAGCCCGGCTAACCGAGCCTGCGAGCCTGTCGTCCTCGGTGCTGGGCCAAATTTGCTGTGGCATCACCCACCGTGGCCAATCTTCTGAATCTCGTGTGGGGTAGCCTCCTCTGGGATAACCTCCTGTTCGACAATCTCCCGTGGGATAAACCCCCTATGAGTTAGTGACCTTGCCGTGTCACCCGACATCCTCCTGCAGTACTCGGTACACCCATCTGTAAAACAGTAAGTACTCCCTGGGATAAAATCACCGAAAGGTCAGCCTCGTGAGGTCCTGCCTTCCCTGTGTATGCGTGCCGTAGGAATTGTCCCGAATATTTTGCACTAGATACTTGAGTATAATGGAGCGGTTGGCCGTGCAGCAGACAGATAGCATCCAGCCCCCCCAGCTTCCAGAAGCTCTGCGCTCTGGATCCCTGCACGAGCTTGATTGGCCCCACCACCTAAGCCACATTGCAGACCCATCTCCCAGTTCCAGGTCCCTAGTCCCAGGTCGGGCGCCTACGTCACAGTGCCAGCTCGCCCTCATGGAACCACAGGGGGGAGGGCAGAGCTGTCCAATGCGCTCTGCTTTGCCTGGCCTGCCACACAAAGCAGGCTTCCAGGCGCGCGTGTGGTTCCAGCTTGTGAGCTGAGCCTCTTGTGATCCCGAGCCGAAACAAGTCCATTGTAAAAGGGACGGTACGGAGTAGTCCAAGCAAGGCATTGGCAGCAGGCCCGGGGAGCTTACCACACCAACCTCCAACATTGCCTAGGCTGGCCCGGACCATCCAAGCTGCCTCAGCACTTTTCTTATTTGTCCCTCCTTTTTGCTTCTCGCCGGCTATCCTGCCCTCGCTCCTCCTGCCTCCCGTGTCATCTCATTACCTCATCTGCCCTCCTCTCGTCACAATCTCCCCAGGGCAGGGACACTGCTTGCTCAGGACAGACAAGCCTCGTCTTTTCCGGCAGACACCTCCGTCCACAACAGAACACCCCACCCCCAAGCTTCACCTGCATCAGCCTTGCCCGCATCAATTGAGACCCCCTTTGCGCTGCGGCCTTCCGTAGCCGTGTTGTCTGCTCAACATGGCGACCGAGAAAGCAGAGGCCGAGCTCAAACAGCAGGGCGCCATCGAGGCGGCCCGCAACCCTGAGAGCTCGGTGTCAGCCGACGATGCACAGAAGAAGATGCTCGAGGAGAGCAAGGCTGCCGGTGTGGCTGCCTTCACCTTTGACCCGGATGCCACTCCCGAGCAGAAGAGGGCCCAGGCTAGAGAAGTGAGCATACGAGTCCAGTCTCCTCTTCCAACCGTCGTCCCACTAACCCTGAATTCTCCAAGGCTATCCCAGAGGGCTTCCATTCCAAGCGGCAGAAAGGCGCAGCGCTCGTGACCGACAAGGACGATGGTACCGCGCCGCAATATGATCTCCCAGAAGCCTCCAAGGCCGGCGTTGTTGAAAAGACGAAAGACGCCGACGGAAAATCGATACCGGAGGAGGACGGCGACGATGGAGGCGCAAAGATGGGCCCAATGACCGGCTGGGCACCCCAGTTCGGCTGGCCTGTCGAGTCTATCCAGGAGGGTGAGAGTCTGCTAGACCACCAGACCTGGATGGAGGGTAAGGTCCCAGACAAGTTCTACGGTGACTGGTACTACAACGCCGCCGTCATTGCCTTTGCCTGCATCTCGTCGTGGTTTGTAGCTGTCCTTGGAGGCGGTCTCGGCTGGGTCTTCATCATCATGGCTGTCTGCGCAACCTACTACCGGACCTCCCTCCGTCGGGTCCGCCGTAACTTCCGGGACGACCTGAACCGCGAGCTCTCGCTCAAGCGACTCGAGACCGATACAGAATCCCTCGAATGGATCAACTCGTTCCTGGTCAAGTTCTGGCCCATTTACCAGCCGGTGCTGGCGCAGACAATCATCAATTCAGTAGATCAGGTATTGAGTGGTGCGACGCCCGGCTTCCTTGATAGTCTGAAGCTCAAGACCTTCACGCTCGGTTCCAAACCACCGCGCATGGAACATGTCAAGACCTACCCAAAGGCCGACGACGACGTGGTCATGATGGATTGGAAATTTAGCTTCACCCCCAACGATACTGCCGACATGACGGCCCGGCAGCTCAAGAACAAGATCAATCCCAAGGTGGTTCTAGAAATCCGGGTCGGCAAGGCCATGATCAGCAAGGGCCTCGATGTGATCGTTGAAGACATGGCCTTCTCAGGCATCATGCGCCTGAAAATGAAGCTGCAGCTTCCGTTCCCGCACATTGAGAAAATCGAGATGTGCTTCCTCGACCGTCCGACCATTGACTACGTCTGCAAGCCCCTCGGTGGCGAGACCCTCGGCTTCGACATCAACTTCATTCCCGGGCTGGAGAGTTTCATACTTGAACAGATCCACGGCACACTGGCACCAATGATGTACGCACCAAACGTTTTCCCTCTCGAGATTGCCAAGATGCTTGCTGGGTCCCCCGTGGACCAGGCTATTGGTGTCGTCGCAGTAACTCTACACGGGGCCCAGGGCTTGAAGAATCCCGACAACTTCTCCGGCAACCCCGACGGCTATGCTGTCGTCACCGTCAACAAGAGGCAGCCATTGGCGCAGACCAAGGTTGTCAAGGACACGCCCAACCCACGATGGAACGAGACCCACTACATCATTATCACCTCTTTCCACGACTCCCTAGACATCGAAATCTACGATTGGAACGAGTTCCGCAAAGACAAGGATCTCGGAACTGCGTCTTTCGCTCTTGAGAACCTCGAAGACGATTACGATCACGAGAACCAGCGCCTGGAGGTCAAGTCTGGTGGAAAAGACCGCGGTGTGCTCATGTGTGATATCCGCTTCTTCCCCGTCTTGGAGCCTGCCAAGGACGAAGACGGCACGGAAGAGCCGCCGCCAGAGATGAACACAGGTATCCTGCGTTTCAACGTCGAGCAAGCCAAGGAGCTGGATCACTCAAAGAGTATCGTCGGCCAGCTCAACCCATACGCTCACCTTCTCCTCAATGGCAAAGAGGTTCACACTACCAAGAAGCTGAAAAGGACCAACAACCCGATCTGGGACAATGGCTCCAAAGAGATTCTCATCACAGATCGCAAGAATGCCAAGCTCGGCGTGGCTATCAAGGACGACCGTGACTTGGCTGGAGACCAGGTTCTGGGAACGTACCAAATCAAGCTGGACGATATGCTCGAGCTGATGGCGAAGGGGCAAGACTGGTACAATCTCGCCAACACACACACCGGCCGAGTCAAGATGCAGGCTCAATGGAAGCCTGTGGCGTTGTCGGGAGTGGTGGCTGGGACCGGAGGTTACCAAACACCAATTGGCGTCATGCGCTTTCATTTCAAGAGCGCCAAAAATCTCCGCAATCTCGAGGCGATGGGCAAGTCTGATCCGTACGTGCGTGTTCTACTCTCTGGCATTGAGCGGGGACGCACGGTGCATCACCGCAACACTTTGAACCCGGACTGGGATGAAGTCCTCTACATCCCTGTGCATTCTGCGCGCGAGAAGCTGGTGGTCGAGGTAATGGATTTCGAGAAGATGGGCAAGCACAGAAGCCTTGGCATGGTCGAGGTCCCTGCAAGCGAGTACATATCACAGGACGAAACTGGCGAATACCTGGTCCATGACAAGAAGGCGCTTCGTGAAGACGGTCTTAAGATGCACGGCAAGGGTGTACCAAAGGGAATCATTGAGTACACCGTCGCCTTCTACCCTACGCTGAATGTTGCCGACCCTGAAGACGAAGAGGAGGAGGAGAAAGACGGCACACCTGCCGCATCTCAGAACGGGGATGCAAAGCAGTCACTCGATGTCCCACGTTCTGGAGATGCCGGCAAATTCTCCTCTTCGCTTGGAGCGCCTGTTGACGGAGACAAGGGCAAGGATGCAACACCCCCAAAGTCGCCTGCCACTCCTATCTCTCCTGGCTTTCCCCGAAAGTCGAGGGAGGACAGGCAGCCACCGAAGGTCCACCTCACCCCTCAAGAGCTTGTCAAGTACGACTCTGGTCTCATTATATTCAAACTCATGGAGGCAGAACTACCTGAAAGCCATGCGCATATCGAGGTATATGTGGATGACATGGCTTTTCCCTCCTACGTTTCGTCAACTGCCAAACACAAGTCGAACCAGTTTGACGAAATTGGCGATTGCTTCATTCGTGAATTGGAATTTTCCAAGTTGACCATCAAAGTCCGCGAGAAAGGTGGCAAGCGCGGCGACGACGACAAAGATAGCACGCTGGCCCGTCTGACGGGCAACACTCTGGACACATTGAAGCAGTGCTTGGTGAGTTCATCGTGACGTTACCGAGGCGTTACAAGGCTAACATGTTTTAGAACAACCCTACCACGCTGATCATGAAGGATGAGGACGGAAAGCCAAGCTCCGTGAAAGTCAGCCTCAAATATGTCCCAGTGAAGATGCAGCTTGACCCCAGTGAGAGCATCAACAACATGGGCAACCTTCGGGTCGACGTACTGGATGCTTTCGACCTGCCCTCGGCCGACTCCAACGGAAAGAGTGACCCTTACTGCAAGTTTGAGTTGAACGGCCGAGAGGTATTCAAGACGAAGGTGCAGAAGAAGACGCTGCACCCGGCATGGAACGAGTTCTTTGAGGTTCCGGTTCCCTCTCGTACTGCCGCAGACTTCAGCGTCAAGGTCATGGACTGGGACTTTGCAGACAAGCCTGACTTCCTCGGCGGCGCAGCTATCAACTTGGAGTCGCTGGACCCGTTCAAGGCCCAGGAGGTCAAACTCATTCTGGACGGCAAGTCCGGTACCCTAAGGCTGCGCCTGCTTTTCCGTCCGGACTACGTGACGAGAACTCGACAAGGCTCGTCCACATTCTCTGGAACGTTTGCCGCACCCGGCAGGATAGTTACTGGAGTTGCCGGCGCACCTATCAAGGGCGCCACAGGCATTGTCCACGGCATTGGCAAAGGTGCCTCTTTCATGAAGCGCGGTTTGACAAGCTGGAAAAAGGACGATGATTCTATCCCAGAGTCACCGGCCGGCCTTCAAGAATCGCCCGTTGTCATCAACGGTGCTGATTCGACACCGGGTGGTCTCAAGCGGTCAACTGGTCTTGGATTGTCCGATGCTGATGTTTCACCGGATGCCTCGCCAACACCAGCTCTTGGCGCCAGCAATGGAAACCACGCCCGCACTAAGAGCTTCGGCGCAGCTTCGGCACACAGCGGGATAGTACCCGGGTCAGGAGCTGGCACGGCGACGTTCACTGTTGTCTCTGCCTCCGGTTTCCCGCCGTCCACGGACTTGTTCATTGTGGTCCAACAGACAATGCCAAAGAGCAAGACCATCGGCAAAACCAAGCATCACAAGGCCTCAGACGGGATATTTACTTTCGGAGAGACTTTCAAGTGCGTCTGCGCCCCCGATGCAGCCTTCTCCATCCAGGCCAAGGAGAACCACACCCTTAGGAGCGACGAGGACCTTGGCGAACAGTTTTTCCCTCTTGACGAGTCACCCTCTGTCAGCGAGAAGACGATCAACGTTGGAGAAGGTAGTGTTGTTGTGAGGAGCACATTCGTGTCCTCCGAGGCCAACGGCGGCGGCAGCCTAACGACAGGCAGCCCTAGATCGGCCTTCTCCCGACGGAGCTTCCTGGGCAAGAGGGAGGGCTCCAGCGCCCGCAGCCGCGAGCCTACTCCGAACCCTTAGAGAGGGCGGGTAGGCATGTTCTCTCGCGAGTCGCTGAGGCCGTCACTCGATGCACGTAGCTTGGAGTAAGAGAAGAGCGAGTTTTGTTCCACTCTTTTTGAGACTGAGGGTAGTTGAGCGCGTCGCAACTCGTTCACCGCGGATACCTATTTCCCTACATTTTTCTTCTGCTGTTTTGGTTGGGTTGGACAGAGGGGGGATGTGGGCGGGTCAAAAAGGATTGGAATAATTATTTTTCTTTATTGGATTCCCTGCCTTGATGCTGTGTGTGAAGACTGTGGTCCGGGTTATGTACACCGGGCCTTGGAGGAGACATTTGGTCCTGTTTCCCAGACAACCCCTCTAAGTCTGTGGTAGCTAGCTCCCTGGTAAAAACACCATTAATATGACGATTATGAGTATCACGAGACCCTCCACTATAATAGTTCTTAGAGTTTACATTGGTGTTTCATTTTGGTTCTCCACGTACTACGTCACGCTACTTGTGAACCTCGGAGCAAAGCTTGCTTTGAGATCTGATCGAGATGTCTGAGTTCAGCGTATGCACCATGATGGCCACGGCAGATGCACGACGCTGCCTTCTGTCGGCTGATACGACTCCAGCTAAAGGCGAGAGTCTGGGAAAGGACCTCATGCGATCTCATCTACAGGCTGTGACTCGTCCACACGGCCGCCTGCAGTGATAGTAGCTTCTGGCATCATGTCCAGCAGATGTACTCCGTGCAAGACTTCCCATTAGATTTTATGTAGATTATGTATGTTTCTGCTATGATTGGCAAATCCGCCAACGTCCGGTCTCGTCGCTATGTGCCTGCCGCTGCCAAAGCAGGGTTATTCCCCAAACGCCATTACAAGCCAGTCTGCCCCCAGAGGTATTCAAAGCGCCTCTGACCCGGCCATGAAAGGCATTTATTTCCAAGATGCCACCGCTCGCCTCCAAGCCCCAGCAAAATCAAACCATCCAATTCGTACAGAGCGTTCAATGCATAGCGGGTCATGAGCTCATATCCAGTCGTGTGTGTTTATGTCTTGTCGACTGGGTTGCCTCAAACGACGACCACGCCAGCAAGGAACATCACCAGCGGCGCGGCGAGTAGCACCCACAGCCCACACGCGTTGCCGGCGGGGGGGAACGACCGGACGCCGTCCGAGGAAGACCCGGACCCGGACCCGGACCTGGACCCGCCGGCCTTGCTGTTGCTCTGCTGCTGGCCGGCGAGAGGCGGGGCCTCAGGCGGCGCGCTCGCGCTCGCGTCGCTAGTCGACACGGGGAAGCCCTGGTCGTTGTAGCTTCTTGTCGCCGTCGCCCAGCCCGAGGGCTGTGTTATTGTGGTCGCAAACCCTTGTCCGTCCCAGGTGGTGATGGTCTCCTCACCTCCAGGAGCCGCTTGCCCGGGCAGCGAGGACGGAGAGGGCGAGGACTGCAGCGAGGAAGAGGTTGTGAGGGGGCCCTGTGAGCTCTTGTCAGCTTGTTCTGTTCTCTTTGTGAGATGGCTCAGTGAATCAGAGTGGAGGGAGGGCCCCTCAAAGGGTCCTCCCCAGAGGTTGATCTTTTCAACGTACTAACCGCTGTCGAGCTGTTGGGCACAATCTTGCCGCTCGAAGTCATGCGCCAGCCGCTGGGGATGGCATCGACGCTCGAGGCGGCGGTAGACGAGCCGCCCGCGATTCCGCTGCCGGGGAAGTTGGCGGAGCCGGTCGAGGTGGTCGAGCCTGTCACGGTGGTGACAGTGGCGGCCTGGTCCGCGTTGGCGTTGATCTCGCCACCCTCGCTCCGGATGGACTCCCAGGTGCCGGACATGTCGCCGTACGAGTACTTGCTGCCGGTGGAGTAGTCGGTGACCTCGACCTTCTGCACGGTGGCGGAGAAGGGCCCCTGGGAGTAGTCGGTCGAGCCGCCGGCCCAGGCGACGGTGCCCTCGGGGTTGCTGGGGTCGCCGCCGGCCCAGATGCCGAACTTGAGCTGCATGGGGGTCTGCGGGTAGTACTCGGGGTACGAGGAGGACTCGAGGACGCGCACGTCGCTGCCGCCGACGGACCAGACGATGCGGTCCGAGGTCCAGTCGAAGGAGTAGGTGACAAACTGGTCCTGATTGTTCGGGGCGGAGGCATAAACGAGCGGGTCCGGGGCCCTCTGGCCTTTGCCAAAATACATGGTCTGGACTTGGGAGTTGTCGACGCCGAGGAACTCCATGTCTATCTCGTCGAGGTCGTCGGACTGGAGCACGACAGAGGTGACAATGCCGGTGCCGGGGGCGCACTTCATGGTGATGTCGACCCTGCCGAACATGAGGTAGAAGACGCTGTTGAGCTGCGGGGCGTCGCCCGACTTGCTGATGGTGAAAGTGACGCCGTCAGAGCCGTAGGTTGGCGTCCCACCACTTGCAGTGAACGAGTTGACCTCACCCTGGGTGAAGTCGACGTTGATTGCCATGCCCAAAGCGGGCTTTGCGTCGCATGCTGGGACGTGCTGTTAGTAGGCGACGAGGACAAAGCCGCAGAGCCGTGGTGAGGGACCTACTTGTCTGTGTGGGGTTGCAGTCGGTAGTTGTCTGGGCCGTCGCAAGGCCGGCCAGAAGCGCGGTCGCGGCGGCTGCCCGTAATGACCTGGTGAGGAACATGGTGTTGGCCGTGGTCGCGTGGGAGGACTGGCAGGAGACGTCGAGGACCAAGTTGGCGAGACGAGGCGTCGTGTCGTGTCGTGCCTTGTGGGTTGGGTTATAAGTGCCCAGGTGCGCTTTTCCTCCCCAGCCTCGTCAAATCAAACGAGGCGGTCCGGACCTTGGCCCAAACGGTCCGCAGGCAGCGTCATCCAGCTGCCAGGCGGCCACCACGTCGCTGAGAGGAGCCAGGGAAGCATGGGTGTGGGTGTGGGTGTGGGTGTGAATAACAAGCCGTTGTCGACGTGGGACCGTTGCAGCCCACCCATGTGTTTGTTTTGATTGGAGCCGCCGGCCGTTGCCTCCCATCTGAATTGAGGTGGTTGGGGAGGAGGCTGGAAGGGCTAAGCCCCCTAACGGCCCTAACGGGCCCCGCCCAACCCAGCTGTCAGATGCTGTTAGTGTGTCCGGTCCAATCCTCACCCGCCGCGGCAACAAAGGGGGACCATTTCCCTGGGACTGCGAAGCTCGAGTCCAGCTCCCGTGACGTCAGGCTCTGCCGAGCTACTTACTACTACTCCGTATCTACTCCGTTGAGAGCGAGCCCACCGCACTCATGGAGCTCAGCAAGGCACATACCGAGTACCTCGACAGATCCCAGCAGTGTCACATGTCCCAAGCAACCAGCCAGCCGGCATGCCTAGGTAGCTTCGGCGGAGCCAAACACTAATAAAAGACACTCTGATGCCTGCCCTGACTCGGCCCCGTTTGCTTGCAGTGCGAGGCGGAAACTCGACTGGGCTGCTGGGCCGAGACAAGTCCTGCTGGCCGCCGCCTCGGCACGCTGCACTGTAGAATCATTCACGTACTACACACAGAGAAGCACAATCCTGCACACAATTAATTCACTCGGCGCCGCTGGGCGATATAATGATGAAAACGATTTACTCTTTAACTATGTAAAATCATCGCTTCCTCTAGCAATTTTCCTGTTTGTTTGGGTTTGTTTTGCTGCCTCAGCATTGTTTCCACAAACCTTGTCTCTACTCTGCGGACCGAGCCGGAACGTCCGTGTGCTTCTAAGGCGCATCTAGCACCCTCTCTATGAGGCGGTGAGCATTCAAATGGTTTTATCACGATGGCAGATTGATGCCCCTTGCAGAATGCTTCCCGTCGCGTCGTCTAGTAACAAGGTTTGCATGCCTGGCAGTTGCTAGACCCATCGACGAACCAAGAAATGTACCGTCCAACTGCCGCCCGGGTCCGCGTCCACGTCCATTTCTGAGGGCTCGCTCGCCCTGGCATTGGGCCCAGTCGACTATTAATACGTACTGTATGATGATGATGATGTGGCTGCTGGACCTCCGCGCGGACAAAGGATTAGAACTCCCAGGCATCGTCGTCACCGATCGAGGCGATCGCCCAAGTGAACTTCTCACGGAGAGTCTTTGGGAACAGCCGCTCGATCGGCACGTCGAACTTGTTGGAGAAGACAACACTGAGCCGTGGGTCGATGTAGTTCTGCCACAGATCAGTAAATGGAAACCCGCACACGCACAAGTGACACTCACGATCTTCGAAGTCCCCAAGGCAACCTCCTTGTTGCCTTCACGGTCAGCAGACTGGGCCTCAAGGTTCTTGATCCTCTCCTCAATCTTCTCAATGTTCGTCTCGAGCTTGGCCACCGTGGGGCCCTTGCCCTCCGCCTCGACCTTCTTGGTCTTGTTCTCCTTCTTGAACTTCTTCTCGAGCTCAGTCGCTACCTTGAGCCGCTCCTTGAGCTCCTTCTCCGGAAGTGGCTTCTTCTTCTCCGCGACAAGCTTCTCGTTGTCCTTTTCGAATTTCTTGGTGATCTTGGTGCGCTGTTCCTCGACGAGGAAGGCCTGGTGGTTGAGGACCCACTCGTCAGTCAGCTCCGGCTCCCTCTCAAAGTACGCCGCTCCTTTCTTCTTCTTCATCTTGATGTCGACGTCCAGGATCATCATCTTCACCCTCCATCTCTGGTACTTCAGGCCTTTGATCTACGCGATCATCGTTAGCAAGTCTCTCACGCCCCGAGTCCCGTCAGGGGGTAGGGTGGGCCTACCCGGTCACCAAGCTTCTCCATTGCCTGCTCGTGGCTAGCCCCTACGGTCCGCTTGTGGTTGCAGAGGATGGCCACCTCACGATTGCAGTCATTGTAGAGCTTGACCTTCTCGTTGATGGTGGCGTTCTTGTGCGACTTGACGTCGAGCTTCTGCAGCAGATTCGACATGGTCCAAGAGGCGTTGTAGGTACGGAAGACCTTGGCCGTCAGCCCTTGCATGTAGTTGGACAGATGCTTATTCAGTTGCGACGTCTGTCACTGTCAGTATTTTCTGTGGCACAGACCGGACAAGGCGGGGAACTCACATTAACGCGGTCAAATATGTCGTCCCCGTCCTCCTTGGGAGGCTTCTTGAACATCTTCAAGTTCTTGAAGACCTGGCGGTCGACATTGACCTCATCGTAGAATCGGATGCTGTCCTTGCCTAGGAAATCGAAGATGACCGTGTCTGGCTCCCGAAGCGTCAAGTGCTCGAACTTGAGGGAACAGCAGCCCACAGTGTCGGCTTCGTTGTCCGTGTCCTTCTCGTTTCCAGCTCTGAGCGCGAACTTGTCGATCAGATACATCGCAGTGGCCATCTGGCGCTCCTGCATGACCTCACTCTTCAGCTTCTTGGTGTAGTCCTTGCGGATGAAATCGATGTGCTTCTTGAGCTGGCGAGCCTTCTCGAACTTGGCCATATCTGCCTTGCCCTTGACGGAGGCGCTGGCGGCAAGCATGACGTATTTGTAGTTGCCGTTGACGTTCTCCTGCCACATGGCTAGCCAGGTTGCTTTGTTGTCGTGCTGGACTGCCTTCCATTTGTGCCCTGGTGGCGGAGAAGGGACCTTGGCTTCTTTCCCGATGTTGATGGTGACCTGCTCAGGCATCACCCGTTTCTTGACCTTGCCAGTCTTGGGGTGCTCGCCCCGGCCTCGGAACAACGAAGGAGGTTCGACACGGAAGTTTCCAACCTTCTCCTTGCGCCCGTTCCACTTGCAGTACTGCAGCGGCTCCTCCAACTTCTGTTTCTCCTCCTTGGCTTTTTGCTTTTGCTCCTTGGTCCAGGCTTTCTTCGCCTCGGATATCGCCTTGTAATGCTCGTAAATTCTAGTGAAATCAAGCTTGGAGAATTCTTTGATGTCGACCTTGTTCCCGTTCTTGTCCTTGGCACCTCCGGTCTTTTGCAAGATTTCCTTGAAGTCGCCAAAGAAATTTTTCTGGAAAACAGGATTCTCGACGTTCTGGGTCGAGTTGAGCATGGAGCCGAAAAAGCCCGCAACCTCTTCTGCGTCGGGGTGCAGGTCCACGGGAGTGCCATCATACAAGAGCTTGACATTCTTCGGCAATGGCTCGTATGGTGGGGGAAACAACACACCATTGTGCTCGAGTGTGTTCCACTTGATGCTGTCGTCTTCAGGTTTCGGCTCGTTCCACCACTCGTGAACATCCTCATCCTCATCCTCATCGGGCGACTTATCCTTGGCCTTGGCCGCCGCTTTCTTTGGTGCCGCGACCTTGCCTTTGACAGGAGCCTTCTTCTCGGTCTTGACACCGTTGGCCTTCGAGACGGTCCCGTTCGACTGTTTCTTAACCGGCTTGGCCAGCGGCTCATCGGATGATGAGTCCTCCTTCTTAACAGCCTTCTTTGGAGCGGGCTTCTTGACCTTGGCATCGTGCGCTCGAATAGCCTTGGCCTCCTTCTCCGCCTTCTTCTCGATCTGAGCCTTCTTCTTGGCTAATTTTGCACCAAGAGGCTTGTCATCGTCGGAGGAGTCGTCGGGAAGGGCCGTCTCCTTGTACGAAGGTGGCAGCTTCTTGGCTGCTATCGGCTGCTCATCGCTGTCATCGCTCTGCTTGGGGGCCTTCTTGGGGCGTTTGGCCTGGATGTTTTGTCAGCCCGAGAGCGCACATGTCAAAAAGCGGCTTAGCCGCACTCAAGAGCTCCACCAAGGTCTCGACGATGCAAGAACGTACCAGAGGAATTTCGTCATCGCTATCGGATTGGTCCTTGTAGCTGACATTGTTGCTGATCGAGGCGCGTGACTTCCTCTTTGCAGTGCCATTTGGTTGATCTATGTCCATCGAATCATCGTCGATTGGGCCATTTCGAATTGAGATGCCTGCGGCAGACGGCTGTGATTTGGAAACGGACCCGTCCATAGCCTCGTCGTCGGCCTTCGAGATCTTGGAAGCCGAGACTTCACAAAACCATCGGCATCGGTCAGCAAGGTGAACGACAGACGCCCTTTGGGGGTAACGATGGAACTACAGGGGAGCAGATGATCGAGGTGACGAGTGGCAGGTTGGAAGTGGTTGAGGCGGGTCACTTACGGTGGTTGCCGTTGGACCTTGCCAGAGGCATGTCATCGTCAGAGTCGCTGTACGAAGACATGGCTGATGGTGTGGACGAGTCGAATGATTCGAGAGGGTGGTGCGTGTGCGTGTGTGTGCCGTGTCCTCAGGGTAGCCCAGACGGCCGTGGGTGAGGGAAGGAGGTCTGAGGACTCGGGTGTGCAAAAGGAAAGGGAAGCTAAAGTAAGCGCAAGAGGGTGAAGGAGCAGTTCACCAGAGCCCGAGCTGGCTAGGCGGGTGGCGTTGGGGGGGCAGCTCGAAAGTTTTTTTCTGTTTGGTGGGAACTTGCGGTGGACAGTGAGCGTTGCGAAGATATAGACGGACCAGAAAAAACCAAAGAGAGTTAAGCCAAAGTGAAGTGAGAAGAGAGGGACGAGGGAGAGGATCGATGGCCAGGGCGGGCGCGCAAAGACTGAAGACTGACTGGCGCAATGGCGAGGAGGGTACCTGGCTGTAGGTACCGACCCGAGTGCCTGCCTCCGGGGATCCAGACAGGCTTGGCGTCCACCCCTGCCGTATTCCTATCGCACGTGACGGGCCCAAGCCGGTTCGGGGACGGGGCGAAAAGAAGACGGCTCGCGACCTGCAGCAGCATCATTTGAGAGACTTACAGACCGGAGAGAGCTTCTTGCGCACCCTCCTGCCAACCACCCCCGCCCCGATCAATTGGCTCTCCGATCGTCACTGCTCAATCGAGCCACCGCCGGCAGAGCATTCCACACTCCAACCCTCGAAGCCATGATGCTGTCTAGAGCTGCGCGGCCGGCTCTGAGAGCTGGAGCTGCGTTTCCCTCTCGGTATGTGTTTGACGCTGGCGACCGGGCCGCGACTCTGCATCGCCGCCCACCTCAGCCTCCACGAGCACGGACGGGACGTGGCATTGGATACTCTTGACTGGGTCGATGCACAAGTCCCCAATTGTGATGGAGGGAGCGGCTTCGGAACCAGCAAGCTGACATGTCTTCTTGAACCAAAACAGCGCCGTCACGTCCGCCCCTCATGCTGCCGCCGGCTATGCGACGCTGCGAGAAATCGAGGGCCGTCTCAAGTCCATCCGCAACATCGAGAAGATCACCAACACCATGAAGATTGTGGCCTCGACCAAGCTCACCCGTGCCCAGCGGGCCATGAACGAGTCCAAGACCTACGGTGAGACTTCCAAGGAGGTCTTCGAACAGGCCGAGACCAAGCCCCTCGAGGGCGAGGACAAGAAGACCCTCTATGTTGTCTGTTCCTCCGACAAGGGCCTTTGTGGCGGTGTCCACTCCGGTCTTTCCCGCTACATCCGCCGTCAGTTTGCCGAGAAGCCCAACGCCTACGAGCTCGTCATCCTTGGTGAAAAGTGCAAGGCCCAGCTGTCGCGAACCCAGGCCAAGGACATCCAGCTCAGCTTCGCTGGCGTCGGCAAGGATGTCCCCACCTTTGCCGATGCCCAGGCCATCGCCGACCAGATCGTCAACCTGCCCCACGAGTACGCCTCGATCAAGGTGCTCTACAACAAGTTCATCAACGCCCAGAGCTACGAGGCCGCCGAGATTGACGCCTTCTCCGAGGATGCTATTAAGGCTTCCCGTACGTGCTCAGGGCCCCTTTGATGAAAAGACTCAATTAGCATCCGTGCTTGTTCTTTGCTGACGCCGCTTCCAGAAAACTTCTCTGCGTTCGAGATTGACGAGGAGCTCCTGCCCAACCTGCAGGAGTACGCTCTCGCCAACGCCATCTACTGGGGTCTCGCTGAGGGTCACGCTTGCGAGCAGTCTGCTCGCCGAAACGCCATGGACGTAAGTAATGCGATGTGTGCGTGTTTGCTTTCTGGGAGAAGACGCTGACTCGCTCTACAGAACGCCTCCAAGAACGCCGGCGAGATGATCAACAAGTACCAGATTCTTTTCAACCGCACCCGACAAGCCGTCATTACCGGTGAACTGGTTGAAATTATCACCGGTGCCACTGCCTCGGCAGACATGTAGATGCAGAGCGGCAGGTAGAAGAAATGCTGGGGCACGTTGCCAAGGTCCGGATGGACGGAATCTTAACAAATTTCCCTTTGTGACAACACATACCAACGGGCTTCGTCCGGCCCGTGTACCAAGATTAGTAGAGCAAAGAGAGAGAGAGAGATTCAAGAGGTTGAATTGTTTGCCTCCACATGCTCCGGGTAAATTCCTCGGACCGCTCTCCGTTCACGTGAATGACATGCGGCTGTGATCTGGCCACCACGCAGCCTAATTCACAGTAGATGACAATACCCCTGGGAGTGCGCCACAGCTTGTCTTCCCCAATACTGGGGAACCGCTCCTCAAAGCTGTAACGTAAAGCGAACCAGACCTCCACGGCCGGCTCCCCACCCGCCTGAGGCGGCGCTGACATAGCAACAGGACCGTCTGTGGCTTGGACCGCAAGTTGCAGGCGCAGTATGCCACCGTCATTTAAGGCGACCCGAACAAGGGATGATGCACTCTTTAAACTGTCCGAAGCTCCCGCTTGGGTCCTCACATCGTGCACTTGAATTCGGTTTCATTCCATTCTGAGATATCCCAGAATCCAACTGGCGTGAATATGGTAGCAGGCACGACAGCCCTCACCGTCACTGGGGCATCGGATGACTGTGGCGTGCATTCTAGAACATGTGCCTCTGAGTGAGTTAATCTGTTCTAGTTATGTGGCCTGTTGTATGTGTATATGAGTGTGAGGGAGATAATATCCCGGAGCCAAAGAGACAGACACAATGGAAGCAGAAAGCAAACGTGTCCAGCGGGGGCGCCCCGGCCTCCCCAAAACACCAACCATGCGTAATAATGATCCGTGTCTCGATGCCGCATCCACGTTCGCCTCCGTTACAACACTCCTTGTGCCACCTGGGAAGACACGTTACCACCGGCAGACATGAGCTGCCAATCCAAGCCCACAACAGAAAAGGAAAGAGTATGGTAAACAACCATTCGCCCGCCGATTACTCCATGTCAAGATCACTTTCCTCCTCCGCGTAGCTCTCGACCCTCTTCGCCCTCCTCCCACCGCCCCCAGATGCGGCTCCATCTGTGGCGAGCTGCTTCGGGTCGGCTACGTAGGGGTGCTCCCTGACATATACCTGCCTCAGCTCGACAGCATCTTTGTCCCATTTGGCTGCTGCTGCGGTCCAGTCCTTCAGCGCCTGGGAATAGTTCCGCTTCTGTTCTTCAGCCGCATCCTCAAAAGGCTGCCGCACCTCGGGTGTGGCCTCCTTCCACATCTTGGATGTCATAGTCCGCACCTCATTGGGGCTGGGTTTGCCCTTGCCCGTGCGCCTGCCCTCCTCGCAGCGCCTGCGTCCTTCCTCGTAGTGCGCCTTGTTGAACAAGAGATAGGGGTTTCCGGCCACTTTGGAGGGTTTGATGGGGTAGGGACCAAGCCTGGAATAGATGTGCTCTTGGATCTCCATTTCATAGGCCTCGAGGCGGGCTTGCATGGGATCCTTGTTCTCTTCCTCGGCCTTCCGCTTCAGCGAGGCAGAAGTCTCCCTCGGCAGAACTAGAGGAAGCGGTATCTCAATGGGGCCAAGCATCTCCTCTATAATGTCTGATGCGGCTCGCAGGCCGGAGAGATAGGCGCCGTGGACGGTAGCAGGATGCGTGACGATAGTATGCTCGCCGGCGAAGTGAAGGTTGCCGATGGGACGAGCCATGATTTGGTAATCTTCAGCCTGCATCTTGACTCCAGCATTCGAATAGCTGCCCCGCGCGAACCGATCCGACTCCCATCTGGTCACAACGGCTTCTAGCGGCTGTGATGGCACCCGAGCACCGTATCGCATACGCAGGACCTCGGTGGCTTCAGCAATCAGTTCGTCATTAGGTGTGATCTCGGTGTCGTAACCTGCATCGCCGGCCATCAACGCAAGAAGACAAGGCATGCCGGTCGTGTTGCTGACGTTGAACCACTGAAAGAAGCGACCGCGGCGCGAGACGTAATCTTTCTGATTCAAACTTAGACGATTGGTGGGAGTCTGTAGAGTCCCGAATATGTCCCGATCCTTGTCCCAGAATGCATCTTTGTATACAAGAATAACCTTGTTCAGGACACCAAAACCAAGGCGTTCGATGGCGTCAGTCTTCCATGAAGGTAGGGGCGGTTGGAACTCGATACTTGCTTGCTTCAGGACGCCTAAGGGGATAGTATTGACAACATAGTCGGCCTCAACAGATTGTCCATCCTCTAGGTCGATCCTGGATGGGCCTGTCGCTGCTTCCGTGACGTACGTGATACGCTTCACAGGCGCCTTGTGTCGTATGTTGAGAGGCGTCGGAAGCATTGAAAGGCCTCTGGCAACGCTTTGATATCCGCCAACTACCATGGTGTGCTTGCCCTCCCACTCATTGCCAGCATCGATATCCCAACCCTTGAGGCTGAGGCGGTTGAGGTTTGTGGCATTGCTATACTCCAAGTTTGCAATGTGCCAATTTAATAGTCTGAAATCCTGAGCGTTAAGATCGAGTATCTCTCTGTGCTGCATCAAGGCCTCGTCCACAACTGAGCCAAGCGTAGCGCTTCTGTCATTAGCCGCAGCATCTAGGTCTATGTCCCTCGTCTCCTGTACGCCAGGCTTCAAGGTCCAGCCGAGTGACACAGCCTTGAATGCAGCCCTAGTGGATCCAGGGGTGCCAGGCTCGACGTGGACTTTCCCGGTCATACGGTCCGTGGACACGGGGACTAGGTGAGTCTCAGGTGTGACATTTTGTTGTGAGACAGGCGGAGCATGAGGCTGGGAAGCAGCCTTTTCCTCCTCGAAAGCGATGGTTTTGTGGCCCTCAGCAGTGCTATCACGGCCTTCGTCGATGAGGTCATGGTTTCCTTCGATCAGCTTGGACTGTAGTGATTTGAACTTATACTCGCTCACCCGGTCGAGACATGCGTTGAACAGGTGCTCAACCATCTCGTCACGAGCAGGGTCAACGGCTGTCCCATTGGTGTCATAGAGAGACATGTCGCTCCGTAAACAATGATATGGCAAGCTCAGCTGCCCCCTCACGAGGATGTTCAACGGGTTGCCCCTGTCGAAGCCGGTGATTATCATGCCGCCCATCTCGGCAGTGAAGCGTTTACCTCGGAATATACCCGGGGCAGTATCTGGTAGAGTATGGAAAGCACGGGAGTAGACTCGCCCTCCAACTCGGTTTCTGCCCTCCAGCACAACCACCCGAGGCGGATCTTCGCCCATGCTGCGGAATCGCTTTGAATACTGCGTGAAGAGTCCTTCCAACTGCCTGGCACATCCAAGACCGGAGAACCCAGCCCCGATCACCACCACAGTCTTCCTTTTCCGTGGTTGTGGGTCCTCGGCGGAGGCGTTCTTCCTTGGTTGGCGAATTTCAACACAGCCGTAGTTTATGAAACCACGACGGACCAGCCAATCGAAACAAACGTTCGCAACATCGAACCAGCGGGTGTCCCTGGCACACCCGATTGCTTCTTCTCTCGTGACGGCGATCTGGGGGTTCCTCACCCAGAGTCTGAGTATGCCGTTTCGGATATTCAAATAGGTCGTGACCTGTGCGTGGCTGAGATGATAACGCAATATGTGATACTCCTCTTGGTGCAGTGCGTAGGGGTTCAGACGTGAATTCTCCGCGGCCTCGATGCACTCCATGGCGTATTCTTGCGGTGTCAAGTCTGCAGGAATGGACACTTTCGGGCGCACATTATACTGTACCCTCCGCAACCGCGGCTGAACCCTGGCGATGGGCGCGGGTATTGGAGTCGAGGCGGTTGGCTGGCTTAGCGCTTCTCTGGGGCTACCGGTGTCGAAGGGAGTTGTCGCTTTACTAGAGACGGATGGTGGTTTTGAAGATAATCCCGATTGCTCGGTCGGGGCCGAAGCCGATGAGGCGAAGGAATGTCGTGACTCTCCTATCAGGTGGCTTATAGCCGATTTCGCTGGGGTCGAGTCGAGATGCGCCGCGTCAGGGGATACTAGATCAGCAGAGACAACCTCGCTAAGCTCTGGGGAAGCCTCGTCACCGTGACCAGCTATTCCCTCCACTGCTAATGCTTCTTCACTAGTCTTCGAAGCTTTTGACGGAGAAATATCATCCAGGTCCGTGAGATCACTCAAATCAGAGCTTGATGGTGCTGGGTTTGAGCTTTGCCCAGGCACCTTCAGGAACTCGTTGTGCGACCCCAGTTCACTATCATTGTTTTCGATGGGTGAATGGTCGTTGGCGTTTTCACCTATCGGCTCAGTGGGAGTGGGTTCTGGATCGGCCGAATCTTTCTCTTCAGTACCTGTTTCTTCAGAGAGTGGAGAAGCGTGGTCTGCGCGGGTTGAATAGAGGGAGGCGGTGGGCACCAATGCGTCCACTACACCGTTCTCGAAACCATTCACTTCCAAGCCAGGGGTGTCCGGATTCACCATCGAACTGGATTCTGCTGGGGCTTCCACTTCTGCAGGCTGTGTTGCTGGCTGGTCCGACTCTGTTGTTGGATCTCCCACGCCCCCGGACTTCCTTTCCTGGTGCGCCATATCCCCCACCGCCTCGGTAATAGAAGGCTCGTTCGTCAAAGTGGTCATGTCGGGCACGTCCTCATGTCGGGTCGTTGGGAACAAAAGTTCTTCGAAAGCTTCGTCTTCTTTGGTCGGCTGTGATGCAGCACAGTCCATATCAACAGGATCCGGGTCTGCTAACGACGATTCCAAGGGCATCACCTCCGTTCTCATCAAATCTGGGCCTGGAGCTTTTTCAGAGCTTTCGTCTGCAGGTTTCCATTCTCGTGCAGTTTCCCCAGCCCCTGCTGGCTCAGATGCATTCGTGCTTGGAAGACCTGTGTTTGCCAACTCCGACCGCGTCTCAGCCGACTCCGAGGCCGCCTCAACAGCGGCATGATGGTCAGGCGAAGGCTGCTGATGAGCATGAGCGTCGTAAGAATCCGACCTGAAGGGTCTGTCGTCAGAAATAACAGCGGATATGCATGGCAACACGGGGCGTCTACGGTACAGAGGCCGGATCACGTGAGGGCCGAGAGAGCTGAGCAACATACATGGAGTTGTCCCCCGTCACTAACGACTCGGGGTCCTCATCACCCATATCGTCGAGGTGGTCTGGTGAGTCTGTGTTCACGACGATGATGTCGGCGATGAACTCGTCGGTTTCCTCCGCGGGTTCAGGTCGAGGAGCTGAAGGCCGCGCGGGCTTGCGGGATACCCGAGAATTGGTACTGCTACGGCGGGATGATGAGCCCGAGGCCAGGGTTTTCCTTTTTGGTGCGGAGGTGGCCCGGGGCGAGGATGTTGAAGCCGGTGAGAGTAATACGGGTGATGAGTGCTGGACCTGGGGTTCGGAGCCGGTATTGCTGCTCCGTGCAGGTCTCTTTCCAATGCCACTTTTCTGTCCAGATCGAGCACTGCGCGAATTCGTTCCCATTATGAGCTCGGGACTCGGCTTTGGCTAGAGCGGGGGTATCGATTGTCTTGGGTTTTGACGGCGTATGCAGTCGCTGGAGAATCGAGGGGAGGGCTCGAGAGGTTGGGATTGATGATATCGTCGCCGCCAATCTCACCGGTCATCTCCATCGAACCGAGTCTGGATATCTCATGCGTTGGAACCAGGCGACCCCATTGCGTAATTGGAACGTAGTCCGAACGCTGCAGAGACCGGTCAGTGAACAAATTTATGGCATCAAAAAGATGCTCAGTGCTTGATATTCAGAAGATGCCAGTCTCATGAGTAGTGCAGATCAGACCAGCCTGGGGGGAGGGGCAAAGCAGGGCCGGCCCTTGCTGGTTTGGAAGGTCAGGCCTACCCGCCCAACAGGCCCGGAACGCTCTGGCTTCGGTCATCAATAAGCAGAACCGTGCAGCTACTACACGAGCACCACTAAATGTTGGGCGGATGCCAGCCAATATGCCCTACTAGGCAATTAATTACACAGGCAACTGAGATCGGGGCAAGAACAGCACATTTCTAGGACTGCTCTTCCATCCCTTGCAGCTTGGTTGGGCGAATCACGTGATGTGTAAATCTGGATGTACCCGCCTCTCGGAGACTTGGGGTTTCTGTATTGCTCCTCTTTCTAGTCCTCTACGACTCAGTTGGTTTGGCAATGCCTGCCAGACAAGTAACAGCCCGGCGGCCAAATTGCCTCGGTACGAGGCGCAGGCAGTGCTGCCCTGCACCTTCGTGCCCTCTTCATTGCGTTGCCCCTGCCGCAGGACGAGCGGGCTGTCCGAATGAATTCTTCTCAATCGCCGTGGCCATCATCTTGTTCCCGCTTATAATCGAGGTCGTACAAATGACAATGTTTCTTCGGGCTGTCACATTCCAGCAGGGTCAGCGATTGGTAGGTTCGAGGTCGAGGGCATGAGAGGCGATTTTGGACTGTGCAGACACGGGAAAAGCGGTGGGACAAACCTTCTTCCTGCTTTGCAATGAAGCGCAGCGCTGCAATCTCTGTGAAGGTGATTCCACCCACGAACACAACAAACACTGTTTTCTTCTGCCCGTTTCCAGAAAGTAGCGCCCGGGCCTTGACTGCCTTGTCCTCTCCTTTTTGAAGCTCATCAAACGTCTGGCCCCGCGCGTGCTTGGCCGCCTCTTCAAAACCCCTCCAGCCATGACTGCCGGAGCTCGCAACTGCAGCACCTGATACGCCGTTGCCTTTGGTCATGGAGAGCAAATACTGCTTCTGGATTATGCATTGAACCAGCCGTATTGACAACGGGGCATACCCGCTGTACACGTATGCTATGTCGTTCGGGTTGTGCTCGTTGACCTCATCTACGATGAGCCGCAGGGATTTCCGCAAGGTCGAATAGTTGGTCTTTTCACCAGCTGTGCCCGTGGAACCACCCATTGGAATCATCGACGCCATGGGCGAGGATCTGGGGAGGAAGAGCTGTAGTCTCTCCAGGTTGTGCAGGGTCAGAAGGTGCTGGTATCCGTAACCTTGCAAGACCAGTTTGCGTAATTGATCGTGTTCTTTGGTTTTGATGCCGCCAGAGATGCAGGAGTAGATGCACAAAAGCCGAAGCACCTCGGGTAGCGGGGCGTCACGAGCAACCAATTCCTCGATCGAGTCGAACTGAGACGACGGATCTGCGCCTGCCGCAAGGTTTTGTTGAACTTCGAGAAGCTTGCTGAATTGGTCGGTGCGTGTGTATTTGATGATCTCTTCCACGAGGTTCGTGTGTATCTTGAGGTTAGCCTGCTCTGCTTGATAGCCTGGCAGTTTCCGCACAAAGTCTGTCAATTCTGCTGTTGTTTTGGTCGTATGCCGGCTGTCTAGATCCTTTTGAATGCGTAGGGCGACCTTGTTGAGAAGATTGCCGACGATGGCAAAATTCGTGTCTCGGAGCTGATCGTACATGGTGTCTGACGAGTCTAACTGGACTTTGCGTCTTCTCGACTGGTTACTGGATGCCGGTGCTGCTGATGCGCTCTGAGCGGCTTGTTGCGCACCGCCAACGATGGTCGAGTCGACTTCAGTCTGGTTGTTCTGAATGCCAAAGACCTCATCAATTAAGCCCTCGTATGTCAGTTGGGTTAGAAGGGGTGTGACCATGTCGACCTCGCGGTCGATGATGATGACGCCTTCGGTTGTCGTGCTCGGGCTGAGTCCGCTCTTGTCGGGTTCACTAGCCACCTCACCGGCCAGAAGCTCCTGTCTCATACGAGAGAGCAGCTCGGCCACCCTCTTGGCACCGTCGCCCTTGCCCGTGATGCGGGGGAACAAGCCGTGTTTAAGTTGGATGCCCATCAGGGCTTGGGCGAGCAGGAAGGTTGGGGTAGGGTCCTTCGACAGGTATAGATCCTTGAACCCATCTTCGAGTTCAAGAGAGAGGACGTCTCGCTCTAGCGGGAAGAAGTACAGGGGAAGCTCCGAGATGTTGACGTCGCCGAGCACACCTGACTCTTCAAGGATCTTGTCGGAGACTATGGTACGTCGCGGCACCCAGAAGATGTGGAACTCATGAGGTGTCTGGCTCTCACGCTGCAATCGTCTTATCTGGTCTGAGGGGGGGATGTCAGCGCGGTCTGATGGCTCTCACCGTGCATCCCAAGGTCGTGAGAGCCATCCCGGCGAGCACCAGCTCTGCACGGGGCGGAATGGGAGCGGCGGTTGCATGGTGTTCACGGTGAGATGGCAACATACTTGCGATTTCCTGAGCATGGGCATTGCGGGCGATGAAGACAACGTTCCTCTGGGAAGTCGAGACGTTGTTGCTTTCTAAAAAGAAGAACTTATCGACACCGTAGTCCTGCAAGGTTTGTACCTTGACGACCGTTCCGATGGGGCCAGCGAGGCTCTGCTCGATGACGAGGTTCTTCTTGCCCTGGACCTATGCAGCAGGCCGAACCCGCCAAGTCAGTGAAGCTGGTCATGAGCTTGCACTGCCGTGGGAGCCGTGTCGGGCGCCTTACTTACTACCGAGAGAAGGTAGAGCAGGTCCTTCCTGGACTTGTCTCTAATCTGCTCCGTGTCAAACCCAAGCGGAGGAGCCATGATGGGCTCTCCATGGACAGAGGTGAAATGGCAGGGCGGAGGACGAAAGCTACGGTCGCAACATCGGCTACCGTCTTCCTCGGGGCCCCAAGGCGATTAGGAGCGCGTTGAGGGGAGCTAGATGCCTGTCCCCGGCCCCACCCCCCAGCAATGGCCTGCCTGCCGGCGCTTGATTAATCAATCGATAAACAAAATCCCCCTGATAAGATTCCTGGTCCACTATGATAGAATAGTGCAGACCTTACGTCTGGACAGGCTCGCCCATATTGGACGCCGACGTTTTGAACGTGTATATGTTGACCGTCGGCAGAGTCATGTTGTCAAGCTACTGCCTCCTTACATGGCTCTCACGAATATTTTATACGTCAGACGTCAAGGTACGCAACTGTATGGACTGATGGCTTGACGCTCACCCTTACTAGGGCAATGGTTTTCTATTTATGGACCTTCCCAATCTGTGGGCATCTGATGATGCTCACACCAAACGATGATTTCCTCTAAAGGACCCAACCTAGCACCTGAGTTCAAAAAGGACATCGAAAAGGGCACGTGAAGTTATAGGCTTCCCAAAAGCGCTAGGAAAATGGCAACCAACCAAACTCCAATGAATCGTCGCTGAAGCCCTAGGGGCACACACAAACACACACACACACACAACAGTGTCTTCCCTTTGTGTGTCCATTTTCTCGTCAAAGCCGCGCCGTCAACTCTGAGGTTCCGTGGAAAATGAGCCGGAGGGAGCTCGTTCGCACTCAGACCTTATTATCGTGGTAGTAAAAATCGATGTCCCTCGGCCGCAGTCGGTTGCTCCGGACGAATTCCTCGTCTCCAGGCGGGCGCTCATTCTTGGTGTTGCCCGTCAGCATGCTCTGCAGTGACATACACACGCTCTCAACGTTCTGCACCGGGCTCCATCCTTGCTGGCCCAGGAGGTCGAGACAGATGATGCCGTTTGAATATATGTGGGGGTGTATCGGTATTGGGCGGTCGGGCTTCTGGACGAAGGTCACCTCAGGAGGCTCTGATCCGACTATTAGCCCGTGCTTTTTAACAAAGAGATCGAGGCCATCTGCGGGGTTCTTTACCGATTGGGTACTGGTGTCCGAATCTGAACATCAGCCTGTAGACATCTGGGTAGAGCGGGTTGTCGTCAAGGACTTTGATATCCAGGTACCAAGTCTCGAGGTCGTCGGCAGACACAAGAGAGATGCCAGCGGGGAGGTTGCCAGTGATCTGTCATGGCATTTCAGTCAGCTCGCGATCGCGAGAAGTGAAGCGAGGGGTTCGAGCGTGGTGGCAGGGGTGACAGTCCTGCCAGCAGATGGCCACTGGCGAGGTCTGTGGCGGTCTCTTGGGCGTGCGAGCGCAGACAGACACATGGAGGCAATGTACATACTTTTGTCAACTCTTTCCCGAGGCGCCTATGCGCAAAGTTGGCACCCATGGTGTGTGTAAAGAAAGGAGGAGGCAAAGGTAGTCGGTGTGGGTGGAGTTGTGATGGCTCGTCGAGGGGAAGGCGACCCTGGCTGCATACGTCAGGGCTGGGTGTTGGAGGTACCTAGTGTATGTGGATTGCCGACTCGGAGGGCAGACGGGGGCCTACAGCCACGCCGGGGTGCCGTCGTGGCTTTCAGAGGAGCCTTTGTAGAAATGTGCAATGATGCAGGCAGGCGTGCCGGCCAAACACGCCAGTCACGGATCTATCACAAGCCAGGCTGCAGCGACAAACAGAAATCACCTGGGCAGGTAGTGGTAGTTTGGCAAATAGGACCCCCGTCCTAGGTAAATACCTAGGGTATAAAGACACGAAGGATAGGTAGGGTAGTGTGTTTCGAGAGCTGCCTAGAAGGTGGAAAGGTAACGAGTAACTTTCAACTCTGGTGGCACGCACAGTCGCTACTGTTGGTAGGATGTACCTCCTAACTTGTCGACGGTCCGTTGGAAAGCTGGGGAAACCGCACTAGCCTGCTCGGGTGGCTAGTCACTGCAACGATGACTGCAACGACGACTGCTTCCGTGATCGACCTGACAGTCCGAGTATGTAGCCGGCTACCGCCGTAGCTTTGTCCCAAATGCTCAACAACCACCACGGCCTAAGCCTGCGCTGATAGTAATGGTGAGCCTGAGTCCCGCCGACAAAGCAGCAGGACAATTATCATCGGTCAGTCGGTGCCGGGTGCGTCGTTCGAACTGAAGTAGCAGCGTAATTAGTGGGTTCTCTCGGATATCATTTGCCGCAAGCACGGCTGCAATGGCTCAGAGATCCATCAGGGCCTCCCATATGGCCTCCACGGCCGGGCCCAAGGCCACCACCCAGGCCATCTATAAAAAGGGGGCGAGGATGGCTGTGCTAGACCGGTGGTGGGGCAGCCTTGCTCGCTGCCAAGGACCAGACCAGCACCAGCGGCATGGCTGGCCTCTGGCACCCTGGCAAGGCCTGGGTCGTTGGGCTGTTCTGGCTGTCTGTCTGGCAGTGAGGGGGGGAGGGGGAGGGGGGCAATCGCTAGCAGGAACCCCTCCCTCTTTGTCGCTGTGCGCCTCAGCAGCTGATTGCTGTGTCGGCCTGTCGACGGCGAAGCAACGGTCAGATCCAGTTGGATGTGCGGCTGAGCAACCGGGCTGTCTTCTTGCTCCTCTGTTGCCAATCTGAGTTGGTGACACCAGCCGGCCCTCTCTCACGCGCAAGGCATTCCCTCGCATCGCATCGTTATCGTTGCCCTCCCAGGCCCCCCAGGCCCTCCCAGTACTTTACCTTGATTGACTGCCGTTGGACGGACGAAGCCATCTCCTCACAACGCCTGCCCAAGCCCAGAAACTGTCTGAGCTCCTCCATCTTCTCCACTGAGCCGCCCGTTGTTCGAGCCCCTCCTTTTTTAGCCAGGGACCACTTGAGCTACTACTGCCCACTCTCCTCTTGCTGCTTGCTCTGTTCGCACCTGCAGACTCTTGAAGGTTCGACCTCTTTACCAGACAACACCGCCCCTTCATCTCTCTCTGTCTGTTCTGTTCTGTTCTGTTCTGTTCTGTTCTGGTCTCCTTTCTCTGGCGACCGCTACCAATCTGTTTGGGTTCAATCGCCCCTGCCCTGACTGCCAGCCCGTCGCCTCAAGAAGCTCGTTGAGCAGCCGCCGCCCCCCACCCCCTCCAAGACTAGGACACAGCGAGCGCGCTCTTTCACGTTGCCCGTGTTTCTGCAAACCCTCCTTGGACTCACAGATCGAGTCGGAGCAAGATGAGTTGTTAGTATTGCCGTGGCCCGCTCTGCTCTTTCCTCGTCCAAACCTCCTTCCCACCAATCGGTCTCACCCTCCTCCGCCCTGCCGTGAGCAGCTACTCCAAAGTTGCCCGCAGGCGATGCGCCGACCTGATAGCCCCTATCTCCAGCCTACTTCACCATGCACCATGCTGACCAGGACCCCTCGTGTATCAGTCTCCAACCTACTCAATCGGATGCATGGCCAACCTGAAAGCTACGACAAGAAGTATGTGTTCTGCCTCGGTAGGCGCGAGGCCAGCCTCTCTGACTATCTCTGCCAGATCAAAGTATCGTTTCGGCCGAACCCTTGGCGCAGGCACCTATGGCATCGTTCGAGAGGCCGACAGCCCATCTGGCAAGGTCGCTGTCAAGATCATCCTCAAGAAGAATGTGAAGGGCAACGAGAGGATGGTTTACGACGAGCTTGACATGCTGCAGCGCCTAAAGCACCCCAACATCGTCCGCTTCGTCGATTGGTTCGAGTCTAGAGTGAGCGCGATCAACCCACCCTGAACCGAGCCGGACAGGGCTTTCTGTGAATCCGGGCTGTAACTCACACATGCTGCAGGACAAATACTACATTGTCACGGAATTGGCGACCGGTGGTGAGCTCTTCGACCGCATTTGCGAGCAGGGCAAGTTTACGGAGAAGGATGCTGCTGCGACTATCAAGCAGGTTCTTGGCGCTGTCGATTACCTGCACAGCAAGAACGTCGTCCACAGGGGTGAGTCCGACGGGACCAGAATGCGTGCTTCGCTAAGGACGCTTACCTGACCGCATCACAGATCTCAAGCCCGAAAACCTGCTCTACCTGACCAAGGCGCTTGACTCCGATCTCGTACTCGCTGACTTCGGTATCGCCAAGATGCTCGACAGCAAGGACGAGGTCCTGACCACCATGGCAGGCTCGTTCGGATACGCAGCGCCCGAGGTCATGCTTAAGAAGGGACACGGCAAACCGGTCGACATGTGGTCCATGGGCGTCATCACCTACACGCTCCTGTGTGGTTACTCGCCGTTCCGCTCCGAGAACTTGCAGGACCTGATCGAAGAGTGCAGCAACGCGAAGGTGACGTTCCATGAGAGATACTGGAAGGACGTCAGTGAAGACGCCAAGCAGTTCATCATGGGCCTGCTGCAGCCCAAACCTGAAGACCGGTGGTCGTCCTCGCAGGCTCTCAACCACGTCTGGCTCACTGGTGATAATGCCACGGACCACAACTTGATTCCTGAAATCAAGGCCTACATGGCCAAGGCGCGCCTCCGGAGGGGTATCGAGATGGTCAAACTGGCCAATAGGATCGAGGCTTTGAAGATCCAGGAGGACGATACAGAAGACTCAGATATGCCCACCGAGGAGTTTGCAGCTGCCAAGATCTCGGACGCCAAGCCAGAGGCCGGTGCCTCTGCTACCAGCACAGCTGAAGGCAAGCGAAACCTCCAAAAGAAACTCAAGGGTGCCATCTTCCGCGAGGTGGTGCTCGCCAAGGTGCGCGAGATGAAGCAGCAGGAGCAGACATTGAAGGTGACGGAGGAGGTCGAGAAGGAGGCCAAGAGGCGCTCGTTCCACGAGTAGACGGGCGGCGAAGTTCAGGGTTTGGCGCACAGCAATTGGAAACAATACCATCAAGATCACTTGGGACATTACGAGGAGACTGTCAAGGCCGCTTTAGTTTTATACACTACTACTATGACACTACCACGCCTCCAAAAGATCGTGCAATGTGCCTCACCCACCCGTCTGATATACCAGTTGTTATGCTGCAGAGTATCCACCCGGAGGTCTCTTTTGGCAGGAGATTCCCCATGAGATTATTGTTACAAGATGTTATCCTATAGAAGGTTACAAGGCTAGCTTATGAGAGGTTATCCTATAGGGTGTCGTCTCATAAGTGGTTTTCCCACCATAGGTTGTTCCACAGGAGGTTAGAGTGAATAGACAAATGTCATGGCGGCGTCGCGGCCTAACCGAGCAGAGCCTATACTTGGATATTTGACTTTGTTGAAGAAGCAATGTTCTGCGGGGACGTAGACGCCCAGGGATATATTCATATAGATATATGTGTAGAGCTAAACGCAGCAGGCAGCGATGTGGCCTGTCTCCCGATCCCAATGTGCACCAAAAACACCTGTCCTATGCGTCCTTGTATGCAGATCCTCAAAATGATAAATGGTTGTCCTATATCCTTCCTCCGGTCCGCCCACCTATCCATCCCCAGTACCTCGGGGATTGTATCATATGCGCTCCATTTTTTTTACCCGTCGTCTGATGTCGTGATGATTATGGGAAGTGCGCAGAGGCGATTAACTTAAAATACCGAGCCTTGGGAGCTCACGGGAGCAGGTGAGATGTGTCGTCGAACTCCTCCTCTCCGCGCCGGGAGTTCGTATATAGTCCCCGGGTGCGCGCGGGCACGTAGGCAGGCAGGCAGGTGCGCCTTAGTTGGCGTTGAGCTCAGCCATGGCCGTTTCGCAGAGCAACTCGTAGCGGCTCGCGTCGAACCTCTTCCTCTTCCACCCGTTCATGCGCAGCTTGTCGATCCTCGCCATGCGGTCCAGCGAGCGCGCCTCCTCGTCGTCATCGACGGCCGTCGCGTCGTACAGCAGCGGCGACTGGAGGAGCTGGTTGTGCTGCAGCAACTGCTCGTCGGACTGAAGCAGCTGGTTGAGCGAGGCCATGTGGCTGTCTACCTGGGTCTTGAGAGAGGAGAGGGTCTCGCAGTAGCGGGACACGCTGCGGGCTGACTCGGTGTCAACGGCGCCGAATTGCCCGAAGGGGCAGGCGTCGGGCCCGAAGCCTTCCGAGGAGGGCGAGCTGGACGGGCTGGGCTCCTCGTCCTCACTGATGGACGGCATGGGCGGTGGGGATGACGCGGGGCTGACCTCGAGGGGTTCGAACTCGATGTCTTGCTCAGACCACCGCTTGCCCGCCGCCAAGGGTAGTTCGGGGAGGTCCTGTCGTGACGCCCCGGAGGCGAAGTATTCGTCGTCGAAGCCCAGTGTTGGTGAGTCCGGGCGGACAATGGGCTCGGGCAGCCGGAAAGACCACCGGTCCTTGTCCTTGGGCAGCTCGAATGAGACCTTCTTCTTGGGCCTCTCCCGGCCCCCCGAGCGTGGTTCTTGCTGCAGGCTCGACTTCCTGGAGTGGGTCCAGGTGGGCGCCATCAAGCAGGACTCTGGGGTCCACGCACGGGACGAGACTGAGCCTGATGGCGAGTGCAGGCTGGGTAATGACGAGGCGGCAGATGTCGACCGAGACTGGGCGACGGCGACTTCCTCTGCCTGCTTAATTAATGACTGCGCGGCACTGTAATGGCCGCGCGCCTGTTGGAGAAGGGTCGCCCTATAAGACGACCCGGGCTGCAATGGGCGGGCGCACATCTCGAGGGACGCAGCGGCATAAAAGTTGAGATAGATCAAGTAGGCCGGCTGCACCATTGACTGTTGGCGAGGTCAGCGTGGCTGTCGCAACAATATGGCAGTTTACTACATGGTGGAACTCACCAGGTCTTTGGTGTTTGTGAGGATCTCATTACACCTGGCCGAACATGCGCGATACCGGCGAGTAACGTAGCACTTCTTGATCTCTGCGATGGCCCTCTTCCACTCGGCCGAGGTGAAGGGCAGGACGGGCAGTGATGCGGGCACCTGCTGGGAGAGTCGCTTGGGTGTCCTGACGGGCGGGCGGGAGAGTTTGATCATGGGTGTGACGTCGCTGGCGTTGCGCTTGTGGGCCGGGGAGGTGGGCGAGATGGCGGCGCAAGGGATGGTATACTGGCCAGCGGGCTGGACGAGGCTCGCCCTCGAGGGACCGGGGCCGAAGCTCTCGGTCAGCTTGGGGCTGAGCATGAGCGGTATTAAACCCTTGGGCATGGTTATGTGATCGGGCGGGTGAGTGGCCTTGAGGTGGAGCACCACCGGGAGTATGTACGCGTGGATAAGGAAGGATATGTATGTGTGTGTGCCCGTATGTATAAGAAAAGAATAACAGGCGACAAGACGGCGGGGCTTATTCGTCGGGCGACGGCGTGGAGACGGAGCTGTTTTGCTGGTTGGATAAGGGCTGAAGAATGGGAACCCGAGAACTCGGGAACAAGCAGAGTTCCCCGGGCTGTCAATCTTGGAATTATGGTATTAGAGGGGGTGAGGCCGATCGGCTCAAGGATATATGCGTGTCTCAGAGTCCCAGACAAAACATTGACGCCGTGGGCATGAAGGTCGGGCCTCGGGATGCCGAAGAGTTGAGACACCCTCGCGTAGTCGGTGACGGGGCAGGCTTGTTAAGACCTGTGACGCAGGGCTCGCGAAGCTGTTGAAAAGAGCAGTTGTGCGCACATGTACACACTGCACTGCTGGACCGTCCGGGAGCCTCAGGATAAAAGTCGTGTAAGTGAGGTCAGTGAGAGGAGGGTGTTGCTGGGTTGGTCAAGTCAAGGTGGCAGGAGGTCGGAAATTGGAAATTGGAAATGAAGAAAAGGAAGGACTGGCAGGATGGCAGAGGATGGCAGGATGGGCTGGATGGCAGGATGGTGGGATTGATCAGTGAGTGAGTGACGCCGGGCTGACGGTACGAATAGGAGTGAGCACTGAGTGGTATAAGATGAGGACGCTGCAACATTGGCCTCGACTCAAATCTCCCTGGTCGTCGTCCCCTGCCGGTCATGAACGTTATTGCACGGATCTTATTTTGTTGCAACTGAAAGCGGAAACTGGTGTGGGCCACCGTTGCTCGAGCCCAGCCAGCCCAGCCAGCCCAGCCAAACGGAACACTCAATTGCTGTGGAGGCTTGCGGATCGTCGGTTGCTGCAGGGGTGGGGCGTGGTCGAGTCTGAACCTGCCTGCGCGTCTGCGTCTTGGGATGTGCGCCCCTTGCAGCCATCACCAGCCTCAAACGCCCACCACAGACAGACTAAGACGGAATGTGTGTTTAGGGTGACAAGGTGGCAACCCGGCCTCCCGTTTCCCCCGCCAGCTGGCAGATGGCAGCATGGCCCCAGCAAACCTGTGGGTGGCTCCCGCGATCGTGAAACCCTGACAGCCAGGCCACGCCAGGCTAACGGCTACGGCAAGCTGCACCAGCTTGACCAGCAGATGCAAGCAAGATAAGGTCTACTCCGTACTGTCTGCACCCAGCGCAGCACTGCTGCACCTGCGCTCAGATCCGTGACCCTCCCTCCCCTCCAACCCTCCCATCACCCAGTCACCGTACTGAACTGGTTTCTGGCCCGTAACAGCCCATGTCAGCTTGTCCCTGCTCGTCGCCATCGCCAGCCGTGGACCGATCGCCCTTGGTCTTGGATACACATCGCACGCAGATACCCGCAGATACACTTCTCACAGGGCTTATCGGGTCTGCGGGTTCATCTGGAATCGTCGCATTGAAAACTCTATCTGCCCTCCCGTCTTCTCATGATCTCATGTACCCATGTACCCATGTCCCACGGCCCTCGATCCACGCATCTTGAAACCACAAACCCGGGCCACCGAGCCATACAAGCATACCACGCCCCACACAGCACGCCCGCGCTTTGCGCACACGCTCTCTGGCCCTCAGGGCCCTCTGTACTAGTGTGCTCCTCCACCAACAGTGGAGGGGGGGGGAGTGGGAAGGCTCCAGAAGCACGCGAGACGCCAGGGCAACACCTGCCACGCCCATGCCCGTGGGGCGTCGTCCCTACTGTGCCAAATGAGCCCAGGCGAAAGCGACCAACTCCACCCCAAAAATGGAAGCACACACCAACAGACCAGGGCTGGCTGGCCTGAGCGCTGCTGCTGAGCTGGGTGGGCAGGTGGGCTCTGGTTTCTCCGCCCGCCGTTTTTTTTCTTCTCTTTTCTCCCTCGTTCACCTTGTCCCCCTCGCGTTAATCTCCGGACCTGCTTAGGCGAGCCTCTTCCGGTTCCTGCGTCAAATCGCTCAGAAATGACAGAAACGACAGAAAACGCCGGCGTGAAATAAGACAGCTGTCACAGTGGCACCCCGCCCACGCGCCTTGTCTCGCTGCTGGTCTGTGGGCGCGTCATGGGAACAGCTTTCCCAACCCTTCTATTGCCCGCATCATTGCCAATATGAAGGGAGATCTAAATATACTTTTCCCCCATGGAGTCTTCATTTCTCCACCGCCGACTCTCGTGGCATTCCCGGGATAGGGTCTGCCTCTGAGCAGCAGTGGCCTGTACACGTGTACTCCGTATATTGCAAATGTCGCATTCTACACGTGTATGTACATGCTCTGTTATATTATGTGACTTCGGACTACCACCTCGTATCTCGTCCCTCAAGGTCCCAAGGTCCAAGCCTCCCACACAGTAAACAAGCTCGATTGCGCAAGCCCGGTCGGCGCCGGGCACCCACAGGGCCACAGCCCAGCACGGGCGGGACGTGGAGCTGCTGTTGATTTTTTTTCCCACCACCCCTCGTCCTCGTCCCTCCTGCGGCGGAGTGCTGAACCACCACTCTGTTCTTCTAGGTTCCGGCCCCAGGCGGCTCCACATCCACACCGAGCCTGCGGGCGCAGGCTGTTTTTCGGATATTGCAGTACGTGTGGTGCCTTTCTTTTTTTGCGCTCTTCACCGACACTCGGCACATCTCACAAAAGAAAAAGCTGGCGACCGTAATCTATTCTATTCCGAGTCTGCACGGGTTACCAGAAATAACGCCTGCAGTCTCGGCTCATTGCCCCTTCGTCTAACTCGGCCGGTACCAGAAAGCCGGGTATGCCGATCATGGTTCGGTCTATGCAAGAGGGGGAGAGAAAGACACCTGCAGCCACAACTGCCTATCTGCACGTCAAAAATCAAGACGCTGACTCGGGCTTCGGGTCCACCGCCGCGGGCGGCTCAGCAGCGGCCGGATCCGGATTTGTAGTCGCAGGACCAGCATCCCCCGTGACGACTGATTCGCCCTTGATGCCGTCCACGACACGCAATCCTGACGCGGAGACCGTCATCTCCTCGAGCTTGCGGAGCTGCTCCAGCCGTCTGTGAACCTCGCTCACGAGGTTCGGGATGGCCACAAGGATGCCCTCTTTCTCCGGGTGGCCGTCGTCCAGTCCCATTTGCTTGAGCCTGTTGAGGTTGTGCGTGTTAGCTGTCATGATCCTGTAGGGTTTTATTGGATGGATGTGTGACGCACTTGACTTGGCCATTTGCCAGCTCTTCCTCGCCCAGGATTACTGCGAATGGGACGCCGTTGTTCTCGGCAGCCTTGAACTCTGTAACTTCGGTCAGTATGGGATCCTGGAAACGTCAGGCAAACCGCCGGGGGGGGGGGGGGGTCCACGCACGATTTTGCAGCTTCGGCTTGTTCTTGTACAGGAACTCTGCCTTGATACCGGCGGACCAGAGTTGGTTGCATATCCTCATGCGGTCCTTGACCATGCCGTCGAACCCTTTGCCGCCGAACGCCATTACGTAGACGTCCGTCTCATTGTTCCTGGGCTCCCTGCCCTGCTCTGCGGCCATGCGCGCTGCCTCGATGGAGAAGATGCGGTCCACGCCAAACGAGATGCCCACGCATGGGATCTGGCCCTTGCCCGAGAACATGCCGACCAGGTTGTCGTACCTGCCACCGGCAGCCACACTGCCGACGCCGAGTGTGGGGTCATCTGAGCGGTCGTCATCCTCCGACGCCTTGCCCTTCTTCTTGGGCTTGGACTTGGCGGTAGCTGCGCCGCTCCCTGCTGGGGCGGCCGGTGCTGAGCCCTCGGTGACAACTTCGTAGATGATGCCTGTGTAGTAGTCCAGCCCTCTTGCAAGGCTCAGATCAAAGGACACGGCCTTCGTGGCGTCAAAGCACTCCAGGTAGTCGAACAACAACTGCATGTCGGCCATGCCTTGCTTCATCGACTCGTTTGCCGACAGTGACTCGTCCTGCTGCAGCTTCTCCAGGAGGTCCTTGCCGCCCTTGAGCTGCACCCAGACTCCAATCTTGTCCGCGACCGCCTCGTCGAGTCCCTTCTCGTTGACCATCTCCTTCTTGACGTCCGCCCACGGCATCTTATCCAACTTGTCCACGGCAGACGAGATGGTCCGGATCTTGTCCTCGGGCACGCCGCACACCTGGAAGATGCCGTCGAGGATCTTGCGGTGGTTCGTCTTGATCGTGTACCTCCCGTCCCAGCCCAGGGCCTCGAAGACCTCGCTGACGATCTTGATGATCTCGGCGTCGGGCAGCATGGGGTCGTACGCGCCGGCAATGTCGAAGTCGCACTGGTAAAACTCCCTCATCCGACCCTTGGACACCGCCGGCTGGTCCCTCCTGTAGACCTTGGCGATGTGGTACCGCTTGATCTGCTGGATGTTCTTCTGCGCGACGAAGCGCGCGAACGGCACCGTCAGGTCGTAGCGCAGGGAGCACAGCTCTCCGCCCTGGTCCGCCAGGTCGTAGATCAGTTTCGAGTCCTCGCCATACTTGCCAGCCAGGATCTCCTTGAGCTCGAATACGGGTGTGTCGATCGTGACGCCGCCGTGGCGCTTGAAGACCTCGCGGACTAGACAGCGCACATGTCAGCCAGGACCCCTTTGAAAACAGCCATGTCTTCGCAAACAGCCCCCGGGGTTTCAATTGCCCATGTAAACTGGCAATTCCCGTCGACGGCGAGACCGGAGGCGGAGGCGCTTACTCGTGTCGAAGATCTGCTCCCGCAGAACCATGTGCTTGCCGTCCCAATCCCTCGTGCCCTTCGGCGTCTTGAGCTCGAAACCGCCCTTGGGAGCCATGACGTCCGAGTCAGTGTTGCGCCTCGTGATAGATGTGCTGAATTGCTTTGAAGCGCGGTAGACTGGGAGCGACGGCTTGAAGGATAACCTGACAGTCGCAGTTTGGAGTGGAGTCCGTGGTTGTGGTTGTGGTCTAACAGCCCTTGTCGCGTTCCTTAACGCGATGACACGCTTCATTCACGTGGTATGGATGACGATTTTCAGAGTACCTTGTCGGCCGTTTCCGTCGCTGGAACGAGGAAGTGGACACAGACTACAATGATAAGATGAGTGCTGCGAGAAAGAGGGAAAAAAATAGAGGGGTCGTCGGTCCGTGGTTGGAGGGGTTCACGGTGACTCAGGCGCAAAGTGGGCAACTGCATCTCGAGAGAAAATTCCCCGTTATTTTCACCACCTACGTCAGCCAATCTGCCAATCTGCACCGACAGGGGTATATGTGCGTGTGAGGTCTACTCGCCCGGGGACACATGTTGGAACCGACACTGGTCACGCATCACGATGGAAAACGGTTGGCAACTTGGAAGCAATTAAAATAATAGTAATGTGTTTCTTGTTGATCGGATGCCATGGCCGCATGAGAACTATCAGCGCGACTTACTCGCAGTCGCGAGTCTGAATTTTTTGGAAAAAAGAAGACAAAAAGAAAATCGCAGTCCGCATTCTGCCGATCCAACCTTGCCAGTGCACAGAGCCTTCCTCCCTTGCCATCAGAGCGGCGCGTAATTCGTCCTCTTTGCGGAAAGAATATTTGTGCCTGGGCTAGCATCCCTACTTTTGTGAAATGCGCCCCAATCCCCTAATCCATCCCTCCCAAGCTGGAATACACGCTATTGCACATGTTGAACGGCATTGTGGAGCCCGTCCAAATGAATTAGGGGCCGCGACGCATGCGTCCGCCTCGTCTCGTGGGTTTATGAGCGGAGCGTAGATCTAACGAATCGACCGAGGCCGAATCAAGTTGACAGACCAACACTTTCCTGGAGGAAACTGCTCACACATCCCACTCCTGCTCCTGCTCCTGCTCCTCAGCGAGATTGGCACCGTCGTCAGACAACGCAGCAAAAGACGACTGCGAAGGCAAGGCCTTGGCCTTAGGTCGGCCATTGACGTCGTTAGCCTTGGAGGCTGGCTTGGTTCCGGTAGTCGCTGTGTGGTTCTCTGCGGCAGACTCGTCGGTCTCGCTGACAGCATTCGTGCTCTTGGCCTTCTTCTTGCGGGACTTGGAGACAGGGACCCACTCCTCAGCTTCCTGCTCCAGCATCTTTAACTGCTCCTCCTCGGAATAAGGGATGTCTGCCCAACTCGTCTTAGCACCGTTCTGCTTGACACTCTCCTTCTTCTGAGCAGGTTCTGACGACGCGGCAACGCTGCCCTTCGGGGTGTTGTCGAACGTGTCCAGGGGCTGGGCAGGTGCAGGCTGAGCGGACTGGGCCGACTTGCCAGACTTCCCATTGACTTGGGTCCATGCGGAGGACTTGGGGCCAGCCATAAATGTCGATCCATCCTTGGCAGCCCTGCCCTCGGCTTCCCTGGCGCTGCGCCGCTGGGCCTCCAGCAAGGCTTTGCGCACCTTTTCATCCTCCTCGCGCTGTGCCTTGGCCCTCTCGGCCTTCTGCCGGTTCTGTCTCTGCTTCTTGGTCTCTGTCGGTTGTGGCGACTTGGCCTGCCTGGGCTTCTGCTGCTTCTCGGCAGTGTCGGTGAGACGCAGAACAGAGGGGCCGGAGCTGGGCTGCTCAAGCATGTCGGAGACGCCGGTGGGGTCGGCGGCAGAGACAACGGGAGATGCGGCAGAGGACTGGTCGTCGTCACCATCGATTCCAGCCGTGGAAGACGGGGCAGAAGGAGCCGATGCCTTGCCGTTGTCCGCAGGTGTGTCTTGGCCCAGGTCCTTAGCCTTTGACTGTTTGACCGACTTCTGCTTCTGCTCGTTGTTGGCCTTGGGCGCAAACTTGCTCTTCTTGTTCTGCACCATCTGCTTGGCAAACTCGCGGTTGCCAATGCCCTCGTCGGAGCTGTCATCCTTGGCAGTGGACGCTGTGGCTGCGGCATACGACCTGCTTTGTGGTTTGGGCTGAGGCTGTCTGGAAGACTCAGAAGCGAAGCTTTCCATCCGTTGTCTCTTGGCCTTGTTCTCCTTCTTGGGCTGGTCTCGAGAGTCTTGGGCGCGCTGCTTCTGGGAAGCTATCTTCTGCTGCTTTGCTCGGTTGGCATTTTTCGTGATGTATGTGACGGCTACAAGGGCAACAATAAGGGTGGCATAGCCACCAATTGTCTTGTTGTTGAGGATGGAAAGTATGTTGCCCATGATGACTGATTGAGCAGCGTTGGGATTCAGAGAAGCTGGAGGAGCTGGAGAGGGAGGTATTTGGCGATGAGAAGAGCACTCGAGGTCGCGGTCCGATAGGAGACGAGAGCTGTGGTGAATCTATCTGTGATGGGCCAGATCCAATCGAGGTGTACCTGGACAGGAGCGAAATGTAAGAAAGGTGAGATGTGTGGTCTGTGGGGAAATCCACCCAAGGTGTTTGTACTTGGGGCGATGGTGAGTGCTAGCTGAGCCATCGCCTGCAGTCAGGCCAGGTGGGAGTAACTTACCACTAGACTAAATGCTAATTGCCACTTGCTTGACCAGAAGGACACAGCATGCGACCGAGGTGCTTCTGAGAACTGGAGCCAGTGGGCCTCGGGGCGTGGAGGTGTGAGATCTGGATGTGATGAAGGGGCGAGCCGGTGAAATGGAGGATTCCAGTCTGGAGCCAGAAAGGAACTGTGGAGAGGTGCTCTGTGGTGGTGACAGCTCCTCTGCTTGTGTTGAACACTGGTACGATGCGACGAGTCCCTTTTGCAGCAGGGCTTAATTAACAGGTGGCATTTCAGAGTCGTGGCGGTAGTGGCAGTAGTCGCAGTAGTGGCAGCGGCACCCGGTACGGAGGTACCTACCCAGGAGTACCCCCAGGGAGTTCTCTGGGGGGAGGACCCACTACAGATGTACCCAGGTACCCAGGTGTATGAGGGGAGGGGAGGTGAGGCGCTGCCGTACTTTCCAGCCCGGCAGCCCGGGTTGCACGAGATTTGTCCTGCAGGGTGGCAAGTTGACATACAAAACCATGCAGGGTTTCAGTTTCCCTTCCTGAGCCCCTAATTGCTTGCTTATCAGGGTATACACTTGCTTCAACCTGAAGGAAACCATAGACTATCAGGTATGTGTAGCTGTGGCAGGGACAGTGTGCAGTCAGACACTACCTAAGTAGGTACCTACCTACCTAGGTACTTAGGGACCTCGGAACTTAGGAGCAGTGGGCATCCTTTCCCCTCCCATCCTTGAGAGACAAGTGTATTGTGCCGGACCAGCTGGAAGCCGAGACAACCAATCTATCACAAAGGCACTTGCTTCCGTCCACCTTGGCCCGGCCAAGCTGTCATCCATCAGCATGCTTCCAAGACCTCAGGACTCTGCTGTGAATCCCGGGCCACATGCCTTTTCTGGAAAGAATAAATTGACACAATCTGCTTGTGTCAGGCCAGACTAAAAGGCCATTTGATGAAGGTGGACAGCAGGATGAATGAAGCAGACACCTGCCCCATTCGTTAGGTGCAATGCAGACCAGCCGACTTGACCCACGCGCCTGGGCAGCCTACTCGACCACCAGGGGCATGACGTTAGTTGGACAGGCATTTGGACAGGCAAGGGCCGCCCCCTCGGCGACTTGTCCTTTATCGCTCACCTATCAGCTTGGTAACATTATCATTACCGCAAAGCCCCTCAGGACCGTCCTAAGCCTTTGGTGCAGAACTGCAGAACTAACCCCACCAGCTATCGTGGCTGGCTATATGGAGAAGTTGCATTGCTATACATGTAAACATCATACTGTCTTGTTATTGGGTTGCCCCTTTTATTGATCAGGAAGCCCTGAAGCTCCATATCCCCGGCTCTTGGTCCATATAGACAGACATCCGTACCACGGTGAGTACTCATCTCCAAGTTTCTCTCGACCTCTTCCACCGCATCGGGAATGCGGGCACGCGCAGGTGAGGCGCAGGTGAATGCACAGATACAAACACAGGCACAAGGCTAAGTCCACGTGAAATACCCGAGCCTCTGGCTGACCTGACCCAAAGGTCAATATTGCCTCTCGAGACAGCATGGCTCCCAAGAACCGCATCATCATCGACACCGACCCAGGCAAGCCATCAAATCCCCCGGCCCTCCTGTGCACCACACTCTGGCTGACGCTGTTTATAGGGGTGGACGATGTTCTTGCTCTATTGCTCGCTCTCACTGCCAGGCCTGAAGAGCTGGAGGTTGCCATGATCTCGGTGACTTACGGAAATGTGTCGTTGCAAAGGTCAGCCCATCCTTGTGTATCCTGGTGAGACAGGATAGATTGCGTGAACGAGGCCACGGAGCACTGACACGCCGTCAAACTGGCAGATGCCTGCGCAACGTTGTCGCACTGTTCCACGTGCTGGAGAAGGAGAACGCGTGGCGCAGATCGTCAGGCAAGCCCGAAGGATTTGCTGCATTGAAGACGGCCAAGCCGATTGTTGCGGTTGGCGCCGAGCACCCTCTGCAGGAGGATATCCTCAAGGCCGATGACTTTCACGGCGCTGATGGCTTGCACGGCGTTCATGAGGCTGTACGTCCCACCCCCTACCACGCAGCACGCTCCTCTGAGCTGAATCAAGATGTGGTTATAGCACCCGGATCTCAGCCCCGCAGATACTTGGAGGGCGGCTTTTGCTAGAGACGAAACCCCCGAGGCTGCAGGCGCTGCTGAACCCCTTGAATTTTCTCCCTATTTCACCCCCTCCAAGACACCAGCACACCAGGAGATGCTTCGCATCCTCAGGGAGAGTCCCGAAAACACCGTTACGATCGTTGCTGTCGGTCCCCTGACTAACGTGGCCCTGGCGGCAGCTGAGGATCCGCACACGTTCTTGCGCGTGAAGGAGCTGGTGGTCATGGGCGGTGCCGTAAACGTGGAAGGCAACATCACCCCCGTGGGCGAGTTCAACTGCTACGCTGACACATTCGCCGCCGCGAGGGTCTACGCCTTGACCTCCCCGAACCCGTCTTCTACCATGCCTCCCTTCATCGAGGGCAAGTCCACCCTAGGCCCATACCCGGAGAAGCTACCCAAGAGGCTCCTGCTCAGCCTCTTCCCGCTCGATATCACGACTCCACACCTACTCAACAAGAACTTCTTTGCGCAGACGATCAAGCCTTTCATCGACGCAGGCAGTCCCCTGGCTCGGTGGATCGCGACGTTCATGTTCGGCACGTTCAACAAGATCGATTCCATGGTCGGCGACGGCAGCGAGCCCGGGCTGTCCCTCCACGACCCGCTGACTATCTGGTATATGCTGACACGTGACGATCCTGCTTGGAAGGCGGTGCCAAAGCCCGAGGATATACGGATCGAGACAGTCGGGCAGTGGACCCTGGGGATGCACGTCATTGACCGCCGGACCAGGAGCAAGACCGATGAGCAGGACAGCATGGTCAAGAGCAACCCAGAAGACCCGTTGGATGCTGTGGAGTTTGACGATGTACCCAGCGACAATGGTGGCTGGCTGAGCCATAAGAAGGGAAACAGGATCAACCGTATTATTGAGTCACCTGGGGAAGATGCATTCGCTCCGTACCTGATGAAGCGTCTCTTTGGATAGATGCCACGAGACTGCGATGGAGCCTGGTAATCACATAGTTTAAGGCTCTGCATAACAAGCACACACTTCAGTATAGTTGCACCCTTGACGGCTGCAGAAGGGTAAGATGCGTACCAGGTATCGATAAAGATAAATTGAATACCGGAATGGAAAACCATCAACTCCTGAAACTCCACACGCCTGTAAATGCATCAGATTTTCTTAGGGGTGCCCTTTAGGCTCACCCGACGCCGGTGGAGGCTCTCAAATGGGCGATTCCTACCGCAGCACAGCCCGCGGTAAGAAATGCCCGCCTCACTGCAATCTAACCTTGGGTATCTCGTCCACGCAATAACCGGCGCCCCATCCATACAAATTCACCTTCATTCCAATCATGCCTTGCTGCGGACACGTCTAGTGACGCATGGTTCGGGCGGGACTGGGGGAATCTTCCCCTGCCGGCCGCTGTGACGGCCAGGGCGGAGAGCACCTATGAGTGCTTGATACCGCCAATCGCGTCACCCTTGACCGCCGTCCAGTCGATGGAGTTGTCAAGCTCCTCATCTACGACGCCAACCAGGCAGACGTTGTCGCCGCGGACTATGTAGAGCCCGAGGGGCACCTCCACCGACGGCTCGGGGTCCTCGGCCGGTCGGATCACGCGCTCAACGGCGTTCTGGAGGACCTGGGGGCGTCGCGTCAGATAACACCGTGGCAACGTCCCTCGCCTCAAGCTGGTTGAGGGAGCGGCAGTGTTCACAAACTTACGAGATTGGTCTGGTTGTCCGCGGAGACGAGGGTGCCGACCAGGGTGCGGCTATCAGCCGTGATAATTGTGACTTTCTCTGGAGGAGCAAGAACAAGTCAGCTCCTGCGCAAGGCTCAAGCCCAGCTGGGTTACCACCACGGGTGAGCTTACTGTCGAGGTACGCGGTGAGAGACATGATGTAGCTGTGGGGACTTTCTTTGCTTGGCTAGATGTGAACGAACGAACGAATGATTGGGTACACTCTATTACCGCTGGGGAAAAGGAGACTGGCAGCAAGCGGTGAGTCGGGATTGTCTGTGGACGGGTTTGAAGATGAGGTCGAGCCTTGAGGTCGAACCTGGGGAAAAAGCTCACTCCCCTGCAACAGCTTTATTAGGGAAGCTCGGACGCCTGGCGTTCGGGCCTGGCGGTCGGTCCCCACTTAAACGGGCACTCCAAATTGGCCCCCTGCACAGTTCGCTATTTCATGGATGAACAAGTTCAATTTCCTGTTTCCAATTCCTGCTTTACCAAGTCAACGTAACAAATCCTACAGACTAGGTTCAGATTTCCTCTTGAACCAACCCATAAGTAAGTCTACAAAGTAGCACGCCTCGAGCTCACAGAGATGGTCATTCTGTGCAAACCAGGCTGTAAATTCAGGACTGACGCATCTACCAGACAGCCCGTTGCTATGCGCGCAACCAGCAGACTTCTGCAACTGCCCTGCAGGATTACTCTTTTTACTAGGGAGAACTGTGGTTTATGTGTTTCAGCACGCTCCGTACTGGCTGATGTCTGGGACTCGAGGCCTTTTGTCTACAAGGAGGTCGACATTGTCAAGCCGGCAGCTCAGCAATGGAAAGACCTGTATGACTTTGACGTTCCCGTGGTACGTCACACGCTCGTTTCTATTCTTCACGGAACCAAAGAGCTCCTCACTCACGCCGGGGCAGATCCATATTAGCAAAGCTGGGTCCCCGGAGGAGGATCCCAGGCTTGCTCCAAAGGCTCTCAAGCTCATGCATCGCTTCACCCCCGAGCAGGTGAAGACCATGATGGACAAGGCTGAGGGCTCAACAAAATCATGATCAACAGTTGCACTCTTTCCAGAGTTGAACGGATGAGCGAGTTCGGCATGATGGAGACAGTATCGTTTGCGCCGGCTCTCCAGGGGTGGTTCTTGGTTCCCCATGCATGACAATATCGAAATGCCTTGAACATTATTCACGACCCGTACCCTTTCCCCCCCTCCGGGCCGGCAGCACCTTGGGCAGCAGCCATCGCTTGCTTCATTACAAACTCCAAGGTTGTCACATCGGTGCCAACATTGATCATATCGAATCCCATGGAACCGTACCTGGGGCCGGTCAGCTCTCAATCACCAACGGGGGAAAGAGTCGTAGGGATTTGCTTGCTTTCCCGCTTCCTCGCCGCTCGAGGCGTACATCCCGCACTTCTTGCCTGCGCTCTTGGCAGCCTTGAGGATCCTTGAGATGGCATCCTTGAGTTCGGGTTTCACGTCGCCGTTGATGATAGGGTGCCCTATGTTGTTGCCCAGATCGAAGGGGCCAATGAACAAAACATCAACCAGGGGCGCGATCTCCTCCACTGCGGCCAGGGCTTCCTTGGTCTCAATCTGTACCATTGTGAGGATGGAGTCATTGGCCTGCTGGAGGTACTCGGTGAATGACGGCATCGGGCTGAAGTTTTGCATGGCCAGAGGGGAGCCAAACCCGCGGCGGCCTTGGGGTGGGAACTTTGCAGCCGCCACGACTTGCTTGACCTCATCCACAGTCCGGAGGAGCGGCACCAGGATGCCGTGTGCGCCGCTGTCCAGTGCCCTTTTGATCATCCATGACTGAAAGTCCGGGATGCGCACGATGGGCGAAACGCCACAAGCGGCAATCGCTGGCACGGCTTCGTGCATTGCAGCGTCGTCTATGTTGCCGTGTTCACAGTCAACCATGATCCAGTCAGGATTTGCCCTTGCAAGTGCCCTGGACACATTGGAACCTGGGAACATTTGCTGTATACATTGTCAGTATAATCCCGGCATCCTTCAATGTTGATCTGGTGTACAGGTCGCCGGCTACATTGCAGGTGGCGATGGAGAGATTGGCGTGCTAGGGTACCATCCGGGACATGACCGTGCCAGGGAAAGCATTACCCATATTCCGTAACTGGGTCCTTTGTTCTCGTCGAAGGCTGTCCGCAGCCGATTGGACTTCTGCATCGACGTCGTAGCCGCCATGGTGGAGGTATTGCGGAGTTGTGGTGTTGGCCTGGTCGCCGATAGTGGTGACAACTTGTGGAGATATGTGTGACAAGCACGCACTTGAAGACGTAGAACACGCTGGGTGCTATAAAGGCGGATTGGGTTCATGATCATGGGGGAGGGACAAGCAGAGAGAGGGGGGGATAGTCGTCGGCCTGTCTATCCGATCTAAAGAGGGAGCATCTGCCAGGGCTGGTCGACTACGTAGTGTACTGGGGAGAAGCTATGGTCGAGCACCTCCGATTTGCGCGCCGCTTGGCTATGGGCATGGTCCCAACGGTGGTAGGTACTACGAAGTGGGATTTCCCAGAAACCACCTGCAGTCACAATGTACTGTGTATGGCACTTCCAAACAGCAGTGTCAATCAATGCCGCTGCGTCAAACCGGAGCCGCGGGGGTGCGGGGTCTCCCCACGTTCGGTGACAGTGGGTGCAGAGCGGGAGGAAACCCTCTCCCACTTTGCTCCACCAGTTCACAGGACTGGAGCAGCCAACATCTTGGCCCTGACAGCCTAATGATAAGACCACCCATCCCCTTCATCCGGAAGGGGCGGTCCTCGTTTGCCGGGCCAGAGATACATGCACCTGGGCCGCATGCCAACATGAGCCACCAAAAGCTTATCCACACGAAAGATGTCTCCAAGAAGCACCAAACTATCGGTACTGACCTGTGTCATTTTGGACCCGGACCGCCTCACCGATAAGCAAGGGTGACTCTCCTCCGTCAATGGCCACCGAGAGAAGCGCCGTGGGGTCCACCCAGTCCGGGACAGAATTTGCGGCGTTGGTACGATGGGAGCGTTGGCTGTCTGCCTCTTGGGCTGCCTACTTAGTACTTATATCGTCGAGGTAGAGAACTGACCAGATGGGGCTTGTTGTCGTGGTGAAAAGCGACGAGACTGTGTGAGAAACACTGACTTGTGCTCTAAGCGTCTCGACGAGCCATCAGGCCATTTGTTAGCAGTCTTTCATTTCCACTGGCAGGATGCAAATCTTCAAGCCATGGCCACTCTATGTGAGGGCCAGCTTCATCACCTCCTTCATCGCAATGCTCTTTGGGTAAGCCACGCCGACTAGAAACAGGAAATACATGAGTCGGCTGTGAGCTAACCGAGAACCAGCCTCGACACTGGTACTATTGGGTCAGTAACGACCATGCCGGCCTTTGAGGTCACCATGGGTCCTATCTCGTCCACGATCCGTGGCGTCATTGTCTCCTCTATACTGCTACCCGGCGCCCTGGCGGCCCTCGTCGCCGGCATCCTCGCGGACAGGTACGGCAGGAAGCCGCTCGTCATCCTTGGTGCTGTCACCTATGGCATTGGCGCTGCTATCGAGTGTGGCTCCGTTGCACTGGCCATGTTCATAGTCGGAAGGCTCGTCAAGGGCGTTGGCCAGGGCTTGTTCCTGAGCACAGTGTACGTCCAGGTCTCCGAAATCAGTCCGGCCAGGACACGCGGCACCATGACTGCTCTCCCACAATTCCTGATAGTCTGCGGGCTCGTGACCGGCTTCTTCATGTCTTACGGGACAGCCAGCATCAAGGACTCGTCCGCGTCATGGCGGCTGCCGCTCGGGGTCGCCAGCTTCCTGGCTTTTGCCTTCGCGACGCTAAATATCTTCACGCCCGCTTCGCCACGCTGGCTGCTGGCCAAGGGCCGTGTCACAGAGGCACAGGCCATCATTGCCACCCTAGGCCTGGACGAAGCTGAGCAGCAGGAGCTCTTGGCGGTGTCATCCTCCGCCCTCGAGCACTCCCCTGATGAGTCTTTCTGGCAGTCACTGGTCCACCTGTTCAAGGACTTCGGCGAGGCCTTCTCGGCGCCCTTCCGGGCCAGGACGGCGTTTGGGTGTTTTATCATGGCCTTCCAGCAATTCAGTGGGATCGACGGCATATTGTATTATGCGCCGATCCTATTCCACCAGGCGGGGCTCTCCGGCGAGAAGGCAAACTTCCTCGCCTCTGGCGTGTCCTCGCTCGTCATCCTGGCCACCACAGTCCCGGCCTCCATATGGGCCGACGGCTGGGGCCGGCGGACATCGAGTATCATCGGTGGGGTGTTGATCACCATCCTCATGGTGTTGATGGGCACCATGTATGCAACAAATCTGGTCCATGGGAGCTATGGCGCGGGGAGATGGGTCGTAATTGTGTCCATATACCTGTTCGCAATCGTGTACAACGGCACGTGGGCCCTTAGTTTCCGCACCTTTCTGGTAGAGATCATGCCCAGGAAAACGAGGAGTAGCGCGTCCTCACTAGGACAGTGCTCCAACTGGGTAAGTGTCGTCTCCAACCGCAAAGGACGTAACATCACTTGCTGACTTGGACTCAGGTTGCAAACTACATTGTCGCTCTGACTACTCCTGTTATGATTGACAAATCGTCGTTCGCTGCCTATTACTTCTTCGCAGGCTGTACATTGATCTGTACGGTTGTGTGCGCGCTGTACATGGTTGAGACTAAAGGCCACACTCTTGAGGTCATCGAGCAGAGGTATATGGATGAGAAGGCAAATTCTACTGGGCGGTGGACATTCGAAGGCTTCAAGCTGAAGCCTGCCCCAAAGGTTACAACTACGACGTGCCAAAGCGTAAGCAGGCCAGGATCTGTAGAAGGCCAGCCTTAATTTCAAGATGGCGTGAAACTGGTCATTTGTGCCTGTGTATGTGTTCTATTTATATGTTACACGGGCGTTGTCGACCCTGGGCATCATCTGTACTACTTGTACCTAGGTACCTAGGTAGTATTGTCATTACATAGCTATACTATACCCACCCAGCTACCAGCATTACCCTCATCTTGAAGAGGTCAGAACCGTTCGGATGGAAAGCAGGGCTTTTGTCGCTTGCTGTCATCCAATTGACTTGCACGATGCACATCCAATCATCCACGCCGGACATATCTCGGTGTTGTACACATGGCGCGAAACGAAACGAAAGGAGGCCTGTCTCGTTGGTCATCCTTTGGCTCAGCCAGCCCGTTCGAACCTTGCCGTTGTTTGACGCTTCTGCAAATTTGGTTTGGACTAATTTGGAAAGCTCCGCTGTCAAGGGCTGACCGATTATGCAGATTCACTGATCGTGCTGACCTCGTAGGTACAAACCTGAGGGCTCATCTGGTTCCAGTGCGCAATGAGCTGTTATTGACACCTGATTTATGAACTTCTGCAATCACCTTGGCCAGGTAGATGGCCTCGGGAGCACACAATATGTCCAGAGAATATAACCCGTGGGGGACTTCCGTATGTAAGTCTGAGACGGAGTGCCACGTGCGATCGGATATGCATAGCCCACCACGGCAGGAACTGCTTAGCAACTGTCGGCGAGACTCGGCCGAAATGGCGGACATTGCCCGTGCAAATGGGCACAAATGACCCAGGAATCTTGACCGCTCGCTTGGCCGGACGTCTAGGAAACCTAGGCGCGTCCATCATCGTACCATTCTTCGGACAACGATCCCTGCATACAGCCAGCCCTACCGGCTCGGCCCGCCGCAGACTCATTGGGACGTCACCGAGCTACACTAGAGCCACTATATTAAACTTGCACTTGCAGACCGTATCAAATACCAGACTGCTTGCTTCCATCATTATCTGCTCACTTGTTGAATACTGACGGTCTCATATACATAATGTTCATCCAAAGCGATGTGGCGTGACTGCGTCCCGCGGCAGCAATCATGCGACACAGCATATGCAACTTTTGTCCATTAAAATAAAACAATTGGGCTACACAGAATTCGACATTGCAGGAATTCTTGGTAGGCGGAACTGAGAGAATAAACATGATCATCACGATGCCCTCTTTTCACGGATATTGAGCCGTATTCGGTTCACCGACCGTTTCCCCACGTACATGCTACAGCAAAAAATCGCTATCAAAACCTTATTCATTCTCACATATCCAAGAGTCTTGAGCACTATATGATTGACAGTGGAGCCCAGCGGCCTTTGTAAAAATCATCCGATCAATATTGTTTATCGGCTGGTGGACATGATATCCGGCCCAGAGAGTGTGGAATTGTCCGTAGGAATGGGAGCAGAAGCCCACACATCTGGGGGGTTCTCATGGGTAGCCAGCCCAGCTACCTCGTCAACCTTGCCCAAGCTGTATTTAGCCACTCACGCATCAAGAAACAATGTTGGGATGGTGGCAAGCAGTACTTGGGGTACCAAGACTGACTGAACTAAAGAAAGAGGCACCAAGCCATTCTGAAGTCCCAATATCTAAAGCCTACTCTCATACAATACACAAGGCAAAGGCTGGTATGCGGTCCTTTGCGCAACTGGATTAGACGTAAATAGCCATGTGTTCATGAGTTTTAGAATCATAATTGAATTCAAGTCGGAACATGACGGCTAGCAGATAACAAACAACAAATCCGTCATGGCTGTGCAGCTCATCACCCTGGATAGTGAGGTAGACCCTAACCCTCCAATTCGGCGGTCGCAATTCGTCTCACCCCAGGCGGAGCTGCAGTGGGGTTGGGGACGTTGGACCGCCCCGCCATGGACACAACTGACCCCACGCTGGGGAGCTCCTAGAATCTTCTGGCTCCAGAGAAGGTGCTCTAGTCAGGGTCTTACTTTTTGAGCGCGACGTCACATCACAAAACACTTGGGCGACAACGGCGAAACGGCCAGCTCTTCTCTCTCTAACCTTGGGCCGCGGTTCAACTCCATACCCTCGAACTGAAAACGCTCGATCCAGAAGACGGCTTCAATCCACCGACATGGCTCAAAAATGCGTCCATCAGGGGTGTGGCAAGACATACACAGACGCTGAAGAGGTCTGCCGGTACCATCCAGGCCCACCCATATTTCATGAGGGCCAGAAAGGTTCGCACTTCCTGTTCCCTGTCCCTGTTTACTCCATGGGCTCACTCCAGGGGCGAGGAAAGGAGAGTGCAGCTGACTTTGTGTCATCTAGGTTGGAAATGCTGCAAGCCCCGCGTCCTGACCTTCGAGGAGTTCATGGAGATCGAGCCATGCACTCAAGGAAAGCACAGCACGACCGACATACCACCGCAGATCGAGAAGAAAGAAGCGGACCCGGAGCTTGTGAAGGAGGTCACCAACGAAACCACAGCCTCGCCGGGGCCCGCCCTCCCCCGTGCACCCATCAATGCCCCCACGCCCACCCAGACGCCGCCTCCCCCTCCCCCCGAATCAGATGACGACGACGCCTCCCTCGAGATCCCTGATGGCCGCACGTGTCGGCGGCGGGCTTGTGGAAGTGTCTACAAGAAAGGGGCGGAGCGGAACGACAAGGAGAACTGCGTGCACCACCCAGGCATTCCCATCTTCCACGAGGGAAGCAAGGGGTACAGCTGCTGCAAGAGGAGGGTGCTCGAGTTTGACGAGTTCATGAAGATCGAGGGCTGCCAGACCAAACCCCGGCACTTATTCATCGGCAGCGGAAACAAGGAGAAGGGCAAAGACACCGGCGCGGAAGAACTGCTCGAGACAGTAAGGTGAGTGCCAACGGTTACAGTCCTTACGCTTTGCTGGCAACCATATCCTGGAACACATGACAAGGCCGAGAGTTACCTGGTGGACGATCACATCACGAATGCTGCACCCTCCGTTGCGTCACGGACTTCCCAAGTCACGCGCTATTATGCCCACGCCCATGACCCATGCCCATGTTGACCTCTCGAAACACTCTCACACGGATGCCACGCGTGAGACACACATGCTGACCGCTATTTACAGGACGGACTTTTACCAGACGCCAAGCAGTGTAATCGCGTCCTTCTTCCTGAAGAAGATCGATAAGAACACCGCCAAGGTCGTCTTCACGCAGTCTTCCATCCAGCTCGACCTGCCCACCAGCGATTCTCCTCCGAAGAGGTACAGGACCGAGGTCCCTCTGTTTGGCAGCATCGATCCAGAAAAGACCACGTATAAGATCTTGGGCACTAAGCTCGAGGTGACACTAGCCAAGGCGGAAGTCAGCTCTTGGCCTGTCCTAAGAGCCGATGATCGCCTAACGGGAGAGATCCTCCAGGTGGGCCGAGCCGGAAAGGTGCAGTAGGTAGGTGCTGGCCTCTCTCGATAGGCAGTGAGCCTGTCCGTCGTTGTCCTGGCCGGACACACATCTCATCGCGATGAAACTGCGACATGGAGACGGGAGGATCGATGATGTCTCTGTCTGAAGGGACCGGGAAACTGGGGTCTTTACCGATGACACAAGGTTCAGATCTGACTACCGAGCCTTGGGATAGCCCAAGTCTTTTGTGTCCACCAAGGCACATGCTGGCCGTGCTTCTGTCCATTGGGCTGGCCGTACGCGCCGTGCAATATAGGAGATACAATCCAGTGGATCTGTCTGATATAGGTGCCACTCTCCAGCCTCACGGCTTGTGATTGGAGATGTCGCAGATAGGAGTCCTGCGGGCGACTGTCGATCAGGCGTTCTAGGGCCCTTGGCGAGATAGACCTGACGTCTGTTTCTGACCCGGCTCAATGTTTCTCAAGTGAGCTTGTGTACGGACGTATCTAACAGTCCGGAGCGAATCAGAAAAGAGCAGACGAAGAAACACCGGAATGAAGCCAAGCAAGGCTGCGTCCGGAAAGACCTGGGCTGTGCTGCCGTGAAATACCTGTATTGATCCGTGGGCCATGTTCGGTGTCCGATCCCCAGAGCCCAGAACCACCTGCCCTCCAAAAGGTCTCAGTTGCCACACCACATGAATGACTGACAGGCGGCCTGTCCATGCCACTACGCCCTGATGGCTGACGTCGTGAACCCAGCACGAGAGCGCCTGTCCCCATTGGCCAGCATTGAGAAACAAAAGATCCGGTCGAAACTACTGCGTCGCGACCGACTCAAGCCGTCCCGCTTGGCGGAAGGGTGGACCACAGGCAGGCGGCTGGGCGGAGAGGGACATTGCGGATATGCTAACAATTATGCTTCGGGCCAAGGCCGCTCTCCCTTTGTATTCCCGTGTGGCTTGCCTGGAGGGCCGCGTTGTGGGCCCGATTCAATGACAGAGTTGTGAAGCACCACGGGAGCTAAGCCCGGCACCCAGCAGATAAGATTTACTGTCCGCCGCGAGGAAGCGAGTCAGGAGCAACCCGGGCTATGTTCTCACGGCGATCGATTGCTTCCCCAAGACGGCAGACACCTCTGCCGAGAATAGGCAGTCGGAGCTTGTTTTTTTTTTGGGCGGGGGGTCTCGCTCACGACACGACTTGGGTAATTTGCAGGGGGGCAGGGGACAGCAGGGCCGTGGTGGAGTCCATGCAGACTCCGTACGCAGACTTCCACGACAAGAGTTGTTGAGTTGTCCTCTCCTACCATGTCAGGACAAAACATAAAACACAACGCACAACACACAACACACAACACAAGCACGCAAAACGTGGCCGTCCGTTCTCTCGCTCGCGGGATTGCATGTGAAAGGGCTAGCTCTATGGCCAAGGGCGGTTATATGGTTCCCGGATAATCAGAGGAGGAACCCTGGTGACGGAGCAGCGGCGCCAGCGTGACAAGCCGCTTGGGCGGTCCTTCGGACGACCAGGGTCGCAACGGCTTGCTGTAACAATCGCACACCAGATGACAAGAGTGGGTCACGTAGCAGGAATGTCTGCGAACGGATATACCCAAAAGGAAGACTGCGTCGAAGTTTCAGATGTTTCCTTACAAATCACCACATGGGCCAGGGTTCGCTGTACATCTGGTACCGTGTGAGACTCGCCGCAATGGTGAGAGCGGCCTCCTTGCTTTAAACTTTCTATCTGCTTGAGAGTGGCTACGCAATCCAAAGTCATTCTGATTCTGGCCCACAATCGAAACCCCGGTTTAGTATGAACCTTCTAAAGTGCCCCCGAAGAAAATCTTTGCGGTGGTAGGACGCCCGCTTTCCAAAAATGTCAAGGTGACAAGGTTAAGGTGTAGAAATTAGAAAGGGAGAAAAAAGGCCCGAAATGCCAATGGGAAATGCTGCAAATCTTCCTGCCCAACTGGCCCACTCAGTAAGCTCATCATCGTCATCATTGGCGAGTCATCATCGTAGCGGTCATTATTGCCTCCAGCCAGCGCTCCGCGAAAGGTGCTTGCGCGCCCGTACCTGGTAGCGATCTCGTGGTTTGGGCGCTCGATGACCCAGAGTGCAGGCCTCGGGGGCGCCCGGGGGGTTGGCTCCTGATGCCCCAAGAAGGTTTGACCGCGCCACAGCTTCAGCTGGCGTTTTGGTCAGGGGATAATGTCGCTCTTCAATTCCCCGGCTTCTCATCAGCGATATCCCCTTTCTCCAGGTCAACAAAGGCGGAAGAGCCCTCTCTGTCTTTACCCTTGTAGGGGCCACGGGTCATGGATCGACCCCGGGTCATGCTGTCTTTTCTGCGCATGTCGCCGTCTCTTGACGCTGAGTACCTAACTGGCTCATCCCAAGTGATGGAGCTGCTGCCTTGAGCTCGTGACATGAACTCTTGACGGACGCTTGATGACAGCCTGATGATCACGTCGCCATCCTTCGTGTAGCCGATGACTTTGGCGTTGAAGTCATCGCTACAATCTCCGCACACCGTTGGGCTGTCTCCGTCGGTCGACCCAGCCTTGGAATCGGTGCTGTCACCCCTGACAGTAGGACTGTCGTGGAAAATGGTCAGCAAGGCTACTTGAAATCCAGTGATAGCAGCGGTTAGGAAGTTCACTTACACTTCACTGAGAGCTTCGGTACGCCCTCGTTCTGTTGGGTTGCGACTACGGCTTCGGCCTCTGATACTCCGGGCCGCTCGTGATCGCTTGAGTTTGCCCTGAAAGTAATGGCCTAAGCCCGCAACTACCAGCACTGGCGTTCCAAGTGCGAGAGCCCAGGGCGGGTGCTTCTTTCCGGTGACCATGTGGCGGACATGAAGACAGATACCCCAGACGGCTATGATGCCTCCGACCTGGATCATTGTCCACAACGACCAGTAGAGACTGATGAGGGGCTCTCCGTCGCAAAATTGTAGTGTATTGATGACAAAAGCCTCAAGGACCACTATAATCATCCCGATGACACCAGTGAGAAAGCAGTACCAGAATAACCACCTCAGGCGCCGTTGTCGCTCGCGACTTTCCACACTCAGGTGTTCGATACGCTCCATCACCCGGCCGTACTTCCACGAGGCGGCGAAAAGGGCGGCCAGGACGAGGAAGAAGAATGTCCAATAGAGGCCTTCGGCCTCTTGCCGCTTCAGAGTGTGCATGAATCTTCCATAGTAGTGGCAGTTCTCCTCGGTGGGCGTGGTGACCGGCATCCTTGCGATGACTGCCGGGGTCAGACCCGGGTTTTACACGTGAGACCTGGATGCGGCCGTATTGCTGGGTCGAGGCTAGAAGCGCCTGTCCGGCCTCTAGGAATAATAGGTAACAGGGGAAAATTTATAGGCTCGTCAGTGAGGTGAGACAGTACGTAGGTGGCACAGGTGGAATGTGTGATGTGAGGATGGTGAAGGATTCGACTTAGATTTCTGCGTTGGGGGCGTAGGATAGATAGACAAAATGAGCAAATAATAAGGTGTAGATCAAGGACGGACTGTCCATACTTAATACATTCAAATGAGTAGGTATTTTTACCAAAGTGGTACAAGGTACAAGATGTGAGACCTGGGGGACAGGGGTGTGAGCGCAGGAAGGAGGAGAGGCTGGCTTCCCTGTCATACTGAAGTGACACTAGTTCAGAGAAACCGATGTCGAGACAAGTCTGGTCGAACCCACCCGATGGACTACATTCGGGCCAAGAACAACTCAGAGAAAGAAGCATGTGTATGCCCAGACCACACAGACATGTGAGATTACCGAGTGCCAGGGAGACATAAACACGCACAGTGTCCATTGTATGGGGTCCCCAATACCCCACGCCCCATGCCCCAGCATTTAATTCTGCCGGTTTCCGACGATGCATGAGAATCTCCTGTCGGGTTTTCAAAAATGGGTATTTTTGTAACCCGACGCCTGGTGGGACATGGCGGTGTTAACCCGGTTCGACGTAAAGTGCCATTGCGGAGAGATTTTCTTTGTCCCAATCTGGCCAGACCATCTCAAGAACGAGAGGCTGGCGCCAAGGGTCATCGGCTGCATCTGTGTCACTTCTCGAGGTAGGACGGCAGGACACGTCGCGCGCGATATGTGACTGGCGGGACACGTTGATTGGCATGGTGTCTCCTCAGCTCATACCTTCCATCAACTCGACCTTATCCAAGACCATGCCCTTACAAAGGATAAATTCGCGCAACGCTTGGAAGTCGGCACCTTCCTCTTCACCAAAGCGATGAGCCTGCGAGAAGCCGAAGGAGCATGCCACCTTGTCCAGGGCGGCCCTCTCCTCTTCATGAATCCACCGTTCCCTAAGGGGAATCCCTGGGGCCCATGTCACGCGTTTCATGTGATCGTTCTGCGTGATAACGGACACGGCGCCCATCCAGCCGGTAAACCCAACGTAGGCCAAGATACCAGCCGTAGCCACGGCGGTTGCGGTCTTCTGGTCGAAGGAACTCTGTAGATGAGACAGGTTGGACGCCAGCAGATAGACAGCGATGGGGGTCGCGACTACGGCCGAGGCAGGGAGCAGCGCTTTCTTGAGAAGCTTCGCCCGGATAAATGCCTTTGTTGCGTAGCTATTTTCGATGATACCGATGGCAGCATCAAGGTTCTTTGCCTCGATAGCAGCGTTCAGCGCCTTGTCAACGAGGTCGGGATCGACAGCATTGGCTGCCCTATCGGGGTTTTGGTTGAGATACTGCAACGGACCACGGCTTCGTCGAGGTTTCGGTTTCGAGGCGTACAGACCCAGCACGTGCGGGAGGGTTTCTACCTTGCCAAGTCGGGCTTGAGTATCCAGATAGACGTCCAAGACCTGGGATGTAATGACGACGTCCGGGTGAGAGACAATGACAAAGGCGGCTTCGGATATACGGTCCGGCAGGTCGCTAGGCCGAGGGTGCTCTAGGGCGACGGTGGTGTCCACGGACTGCGTCAGCTCTGGACTAGGTCCGTCCATAGATAGCAACGACGACGCTGCGGTGTCTGACTCGGCAGACTCCCCGAGGTGAAGAGGACTGGCTGGCCCGGCGTGGATCAGGCTGGCAGCTTTGGCGCACTTGCGTAATGCGGCGACAACCTCGTCCTCTGGCGGGATGGTGCCACGGGACAAGAGCTGGTCGACGGCGTGCTCGACGACGACAACGACGTCCTCGATGGCCACACTCCCTTGCCTGGAAGAAGCTTTCGCGGTGGAGGGTCCCGCCTGGGCCTCATCCGGGGGGGAATGCTTCGAAGGCTTGGGCGGGCCAAAGCGGTAAGACCTCGAGGTTGGCAAGATTGGCTTTGGCCACAACAAGGCAGCGTTGGGCATCCCTTGGAGAGGCCTGACTCTTTGTGGGCATGCGCCAAGTGTTGCAAACGGGGCCTTGGCAAGCTGTGAACCAAGCGACGAGGGCGCGGGAGCCGTGCTGGAGGTGCAGATCTGATAGATCCGACGAGGGTAGGGACAGCTTGGCCGCTGGGCAAACGGGCGGTGCATCGTGAATGTCCAGGGACGTTCCACGCTAGATCTGGAAATGTTTTAAGGTTGCGGTAGATATCGGTAGTTGGCTGGCGGAAGGCCAGGGACGGACCGGACGGACGCCCTGGGGTGGGGGGACGAGGGGGATGGGGGATGGGGGATGGGGGAAGGGGACGAAGCGCGGAAGGGGGCAGGCTGGCAGGGTGGTGAAGGAGGAATGGTGAAAAGATGAGATTAGCGACGTGCGACGGCGGCTGGGGGGTGCGCGGTAGGTGATGCGAAAATAGACGGCGGCGGGAAATGTTTTGGGCCCCGTTGTGAGGCGCGCGCAGAGTGTGTTCCAAGACTGACGGGCTGGCTGGGCGTCCAGGGCTGCTGGGTTGTCGCTTGTCGCTGGTGTTCGCGCCAACTGATGAGAATCGACGGCGGCATTGGATTGCAGCCCCCCTGTCTGCAGATCTTCGGCCGCGTCGGTAGTGGCCCACGAATCAGAACCAAGCGTTTCAGCAGGGTCTCTTGAGCCTCTTGTTCCCGGCGCCCTGGAGCACAGTCGTCCTTGACCGAGCAACAAGCTCAGTGGGCCCCAGTTGGCCCCCGCGGGGTCTTTCTGGGCGAAACAGGCCGTCGTAGCACCAGTACCACAGACAGTCGGAATTCGGAACCCAAGGGCATTAACCACTGACAAGGGACAAAAATAAAGATATATTGCAGATTGAGGAGAAGATGGCCCAGGCCTCTTCCGACATGTCAACTCACACGAGCAGCCTGGTGCGGTGGTGACGGTGACTGTGTGTAGGGAGGGGGGCAGGAAGAGGGGATTGGGGGAATACGCGCGACCATATAGTCTACCTAGGTACCTAGGTACTTGGCGCATCTTGTTCTCGCTCCTAACCCTGATCTGGGCAGAACAGACCCCCACCCCACTTGACCCCCCCACCTCATTCTAACCCTAACCCTTCTGAGGAGCGGGAGGGAGGCACAGCACATGCCCGCATACCTGCCCCCCTGCTTGCCCAGGCCGTTGTGTGACGACACCTGGACCACTTCCCAACATCCTACTCCGTACTTGACTCCAATCAGTTACTGGCAACCTCAGCCTGGTCCGCAAGTTTAGGCATCAAACTGCATCACCCTCAAGCCATCTTAGCCTCCACCTTTGACTTGTCGTCAGCATTTCCACAAACGCCTCTCTTGTATTGCCAACGCCGAGCCGAAGTCCGAGTCCAACCAACCGTCTAGCCATTAACGTGTCTCGCCGCTTATCCCGACCCGACGTCCAACTGTCCTTGGTGTTTCGCTGCTACTCGATCTGTCGCCCTCTGAGTCGACCTCGTTTCGTTTCGACTGCAGGGGCACCTAGCTACCATGCCTCCTCCCCCTCCTCCCCCTCCCCCGCCCCCTCCAGGTGGTGGAGGCCCTCCTCCGCCTCCGCCTCCTCCTGGAGCCCTCCCGGCACGGCCGCCAGCTGGCGGAGCGGGAAGAGTATGTTGATTCACAGCCTCGTGACCACCCGCACCGTGATGCTGACGCAAATTCAAGGGCGCCCTCCTTTCAGATATATCCAAGGGAAAGGCGCTGAAGAAGACCGTTACCAACGATCGATCCGCGCCACTTGTCGGCAAAGTGTCCGGCGGGCCCGGCCCATCGCCGCTGGGAGGTGCTCCGCCTGTGCCGGGGCTGCCGAAAGCCCCCGGGGGCCTCGCTCCACCCGTGCCCGGTAACAGGGCGAGGAGCAACAGCGATCAAGGCAGTCGAGATGCGCCGCCCGCGCCGGCCATGGACGCTGCCCCACAACTGGCTGGTCTCTTTGCCGGAGGCATGCCGAAGCTGAGAAAGACGGGCGGAGGGGTAGACACAGGAGGTACGTTCAAGTTCATGGGTATGCTGTCGGGCTGGCTTCTGACATATTGCAGCGGATCATGGCGCATCATACCTGTCCGACCCTGAGTCCACGAGGTCATCTGCGCCGAGACCACCTGCAGCCGCAGCCCCTCGTCCGCCTGTTGGTGCCGCCCCCGCAGTCCCGGGACGCCCAGCGATCCCAGGCCTGGCCAACCACGCATCTATAGCAAACCTCAGAAGGACGGCTGCCGGCGAGGGCCCGCGCCCAATATCGTCAGCTTCATTAAAGGGCCCTCCTCCACCCATAGGGAAGAAGCCGCCCCCGCCACCCAGCTCTCGCAAACCATCTTCCAACATATCATCGGCTCCAGCTCTACCAAGCGCCTCAGCACCGCCGCCGCCCTCGTCTGCCGCGCCGTCATTACCGCCAGCACCACCTCCTCCGCCTCCTTCGTCCGCTCCTCGACCACCCCCGGCCCCAGCAAGATCACAGCTTCCGCCTCCCCCGCCGCCAGGAGCCGGCGCCGTCTCTCCCAATATTGCTGTGCAGGCAGCGATTCGAGCAGCAGCGACCGGGGCGAGCTCCCCGACATCAGCCCCTCCCCCGCCACCTCCCCCCGGCGCTCCCTCGCCGCGGTCTCCAGCGTCTGGTCCGCCGCCGCCGCCGCCGCCACCTTCAAACACCACACCGGCGCGTGCTCACTCGGGCTCCGGCGGGCGCTCGATGCTCGACCCTAGTAACTTCGTGCTTGCGCCGAACGGAGGCGGGAAGAGCCCCAGCCCCACACGGAGTAACTCAATGGCCTCTCGGGCGAACGGCGGCGGGGCCGCAAGGGGCGAGCGGATCGTTGTCCAGGATCCAAGGTGGAAATTCGTAGAAGAGTCAATGTTTCCCAAGCCGAGAGAATTCCACGGGGGCGCGAGGAGATATCGTGCTGGTAGGGGGAGCAGTGTGCCACTGGACCTGAGTGCTCTGTCTTAGAGAGGCAGCACAGGGCAGAGGCGCTGATTTTAAGAGTATTGCTTTCAAGCGGGCATTTCGAGGCATTGACAGCGTACGCAGAGCTTAGCGTGGATGGATCGGATGCGGACCAAACTGTATGCGGGCGTGAGACCTATAAATCGACCACGAGCTCTATGGCACCATCGAAATGGTAAATTGAATTGGACTCGCAGATGTTCATGCTCCATGTTGCCTGGCCGAAGTACAGGGTCGTAGATCCTGACAACAATCAGGTCGCTTTCAAATCAGCAGTCAATATAGGGAAGGTCTCAAAGACAATACAACGGAAGTGCTCCTCACAAATTGGCATGGGACGGCGCGCGCTTAAGTACTAGGTAGGCTCAGCAATTGATGATTTCTTGTAGATAGATATATTAACCAAGACATGGACCTAAACGTCTGTGTGATATAGCGCAGCATGGAATATGCATCCTGAGGCATCGAGAAAAGAACGCCTTTTATAGCTCGATGCCGGTTCTATCAGTGGCGAACCCTGATCAAAAGCCTTCCGTTTGTGTATCAACCAGTGCTGCGTGTCCTGAAGGGCATCATTCAATCTGGCTCCACAGGAAACCGCGAGTTCTCATATGTGCGGCGGAAAAAAAACAAAAAAAAAACACCAAATATCAAGTAAACAGGCCCTTCGCCCGTCTGCAGGATATGTACAACGCCTTTAGACTGTAATGCCCACAAGCAAAGCTCAAATACCAGACTTAATGTCAACACGAGGCTGCAGGCCGCAGCCACAGCAGGAAGTATCAAGTACTCAGCAGGTCTCTTACACTCATCCCCCTCCCTGAGCTGGCAGTAGCACCGCCACCGGCGGCCCCAGCAGCGCTGCTTGATGACCCGGCCGTACTCGACACGGTGCCCCGCCGGTCGTTGTTCAGCATCAGCAGGGCGGCCATGGCCTCCTGGTCCAGGTCCCGCTCCCTCAGCGGTCCCAGTGCGGGGCTCGTCAACGCCGACCCGACGGCCGAATGGTTGCTTGGGGCGTATGCCGCCGCGCCGTACCCACCTGCCATGGGCCCAAACGCTGGCGACGTCGTGGCGCTGCTGTAGCTGTAATGCCTGTGGTGCTCTGCCGCGGCAGTCGAAATAGACACGTAGGAGTCGTGGCGGCCCGCCGAGGGGTCCTGGGCCCTCAGCGCCGGGGAGACGGAGGGCTGGTGGGACGCCGAGGTCGTGGCTGACGACGGGCGGTTGGTATAGGTCGGCGATGGGGCGTCCTCTGAGCCGGTCATCTCGACGTCTGGTGAGTGCTGCTCCTCGGAGTAGGCTTGGCGGTACTCGTGGTCTGGGCAGTACTGCTCTCGGCCTGATGGAGTTGATATCCCTTCCATCTCGGGCGTGGACTGGGGGGCTGGTAGATGCTGCTGCGCCTTGAGCTTCTCGACGCAGTCCTGCAAGTACCTGACGTATTCGATAGAAGCCTGGTGCGTTTAGTATTGAGCATGTGATCAAATGCGGCACAGGGGCACCGCTTCTCACCTGCAAGATAGCCAGCTTGTGCATCTCACCTGTACAAGCTGGTATCATGTCCTTCAAGACGGCGAACTCTTCGTTCATCTTGGACCTCCGCCGCCGCTCGATGAGGCTGTGTGCCGTCTTCCTTGCAATCTTCCGACCAGCAGCACTAGAGGCAGATGGCTGCTTCTTCTTTGCCGGTCCGTTCTCACTCGTGGCCGCCGCAGTGGCGTTCTTCTTTGGGCCTGATGTGCTGGCCGAGCTCTTGCTTGCCGTCGCTGGCTCCGCAAGTTTCTTGTCCTCGTGAGGCCGGGGCTTCATCTGAATGATCTTCCGGGATCTTGTAGGAGGCGGCGGCAGGGTGAAGTCGGGATCCTTGTTCGCAGCGGCAACAGTGGACGGCCGCCGCCTCGACTTGACAGCCTCACTAGGCTGTATCCTAAATGGGGCTTTGGGTGAGACTGGGGATTCTGGGGATGCAGGCGTGTTCATTTTGTCAGGTTGTGAACTCGCGGGGCGTGACTTGATGGCAGGCGGAGGCAGCTCGAAGGACATCTGCAGCTGTGACAGCTGCTTGGTACCATCCTGTCCTGCGATATCTGTGGAGGAGGCCGGCGTGGGAGGCAACGCCGTGCGAGGCATGTTTGTGATCTGCGTGGCTTTGCAGTAGCACCAACGGTGGAAATGGGGCGTCCTGGAGAGGCCCCAAATTTACCAGGTACGGTCGTAGAACAACGAGAACAGCGAACAGCAAGCCAACGCGGCCCTCAACAGCCGAGGACACAGTCAAGGGCGGGCAGCCACAAAAGCTTCGTTGCGTGCCGAGCAGGCTGTGTCACGGTCGTCACGAGCACAGCGGAAGACGAGCAGCCGCTAAGACGGGATGTCCAGATCAGGCAATCCAGACTGCGAGGCAGAAACTTGAAGACTGGACAAGGTCGGCAAGACAGGATAGGTGAGAGGAGAGGAGCGCCAGGCACGAGACCAAGGGAGAAGGTACGTGAATACGTGGCGGGGTTTGTGAAAGGAAAAAGGAAAAAGAAGATGGGAGAGAAAACGGCTGCCACTATACGAAACCTACCGGAGAGAACGAGGCGGCAAGAATTATGACGATAAGCAACGTGCCCTTCATAGCTCGGGCGAGGGCGTTGTTGATCAATTGGCCGGGGCGCCGCTGGGCTCCCTACATAGGTCCCTAGGTATCCCAGAAGGGTCGGTTTCGTGTGTCCATCCACGTTGACCAAGGCCGCACCCTCACGAGTGGGTGGTAGCCAGAGCGATAATAATAAGTGCTCCCGGCAAGAGCTCACGCGAGCAAGGGCGAATCAGAGTGGAGCCTACGACCTCGTGCTCTGGTCCCTACTCTGGTGGGCGGCAGACGGGGCTGGTGGCCCGTGCGTCGAGGACTCACATGGCTCAATCCACAGGCTGTGGCCGCGAACAGCTCTGCTGCCCACCCCTTCAGACCCGTGGTGCTCCTGACTCGGCACGTAAGACGGCTGGAGTGTTTTGGGTTGTTCCTATGTCGAGGCGGTAGTCACGGGACCGAATAAACGTCCTACTAGTCTGGACCCGTCTTCACAGTCACTCTATCAATGTGATCCCATCAACTATTGGCATGTGGACTTGATGCAGAAGCAAGCTTCCTGCCAATCCAAATAACCAGTGTGTCGCACACCTAATTTTTCCGAGTACTGACAGTAGTGACGGATGCAATTGGTTCGAGCTCATCAGAATCATCGTCTAAATTTCTAGCCCAAGAGGTGCCCACGTGCCCACCTTTATGCAGCAAGGTTTCGGTTGAGATGCCTGGTACCCGCAGCGGCGCAGATACTACCTAGGTAGTATAACGGGCAGTCAGCAGGGGTTCATGGGCCTAGACCTTGTGTCCCACTCTCTTGGCTTCTTGCCTGTCACATGCTGTTAAAAATGCATCCCAACGTTATGTCTCGTCAACCAGACGCCTACACTATTTCCATGCCTATCCGACTAATGTCCCATCGCCATCAACGTCACAGATCTCAGATCTCGTTGCTGGGGTATTCAACCTTGGTTGTGGCAACGAACTCCTCCTTCATGGTCCTCATGTTCACGAATCTGCCCATGATTGCTGCGCTTCCGGCCTTGTCGTTCGTGCCCGATGCCCTCGCACCGCCGAACGGCTGCTGTCCCACCACTGCTCCCGTGCTCTTGCAGTTGATGTAGAAGTTACCCGCCGAGTTCCGGAGCGCCTCTTCCGCAACACGCACCGCCGCCCGGTCAGATGCAAACACCGACCCCGTGAGCCCGTATTCCGTCGTCGAGTCAACCAGTTCGCAAGCCTTGACGAAGCCGTCGGGCTTGCTGTCGTCGTACACGTACGCCGTCAGGATGGGGCCAAAGAATTCTGCCTTGAGGTATGTGTGCGTAGGGTTCGTCGTGCGGTAGATGGTAGGCTTCACGAAGTAGCCCTTGGTGTTATCGTACGAGCCGCCGGTGACCAGCTCAAGCTCACTGTCGTTCTTGGCCTTGTCGATCGCTCCTGACAGCTTGTTGAACGAAGCAGTGTGAATGACCGGGCCGATGAAGTTCTGGGGCTCCCAGGGCACGCCAATCTTGAGCTGCTCCGTCTTCTCGACCAGCTTCTGCTTGAACTCGGGCCAGGCGCTCTCGGGCACGTAGACCCGTGAGGTCGCGCTGCACTTCTGGCCCTGGAACTCGAATGCTCCCCGCACCGTCTGCACGGCGGCGTTGTCAAGGTCCGCAGAGGGGTGGATTATGTGGAAGTTCTTGCCGCCAGTCTCGCCTACGATGCGAGGGTAGCCGACGTAGCGTCCCTCTGCGATGCCCTCACCAATTTGACCATACAGCTTGCGGAACACGGCAGTGCTGCCCGTGTAGTGGAGAGCGGCGAACTGCCTGTGGTCCAATGCAATCTTGGTGATCTCCTCGGGCTCACCTGGGATGAACTGGATGACATCCTTGGGCAGACCTGCCTCGATGAAGATCTTGTAGACGAGCCAGTTGGAAGCGATGGCGAAGTCGGACGGCTTCCACACAACAACGTTTCCAAGCAGGGCAGGGAGGCCGGGCAGGTTTCCGGCGATGGCAGTGAAGTTGAACGGTGTGATGGCGTACACAAAGCCCTCGAGCGGGCGGTACTCCAGCCGGTTCCACACGGTTGGCGAGTTGTGCTCGGGCTGCTGAGCATACAACTCCTCGGCGTACTGGACGTTGAATCGCAGGAAGTCGCACAGCTCTGCGGCGGCGTCAATCTCTGCCTGCCACGCGTTCTTACCCTGACCAAGCATCGTAGCAGCCATGATCTCGTATCTGTATTTTGTGGAGATCAGATCGGCAGCCTTGAGGAAGACGGCTGCCCTGTCCGCGAAGGGCAGCGAAGCCCAGGCGTCCTTGGCAGCGAGGGCAGAGTCAATTGCCTTTTTGACATCCTCCGGGCCTGCTTTTGAGTATGTAGCCACAACTTGGGAGTGGTCTGACGGGTTCAACTGCTTGCCAGAGGATGATGTTGTGATCTGTGGTGACAAACGTGTAAGCTGGCGACGACGAGTCATGGGCTGACGAGTGAGCCGAGTGAGCAGAGCTTGTACTGACCTCTTTGCCACCAACCACGATTGGGACATTTACCGCACCCTTGCTCTTGACCTTTTGGACGGTGGAGAGCAGAGCTTCTCGCTGAGCCGATCCCTTGGCATAGTGGTGCTACATTTGCTCGTTAGTATCGTGTCCCTTGTTGCCGGGCATCAACATTTGTTCGCCGTCGACGTACATTTGGCTCATTGGCGATTTTGGGCACCTTGAAGGCAGCAAGAACTGAGGCCCTGGGGGCCGATGTCGCAAAGGCACGACGAGGCAGTGCGGTACCTGCCAGCCTGTACGATAAGGCGGAGCCGGACCGTGAGGTCACCGACCGCAGGGCGGTGCTCCTGGAAGTCATAGCAATGGCGCCGAGTAGGAATATGAGGGGTTGAGCTGGATGAGACAAGGAAAACCAAATGAGCGGAGACGATGCGTTGACGGAACGAAGGGTATCACGAGGTTGTAAATTACTTTTGCAGAACCAATTGATCTCTACAAGCCAGAGACTCGGAGCGATGCATCTTTATTGACTTGGAGTACAGCAAGGGATACCATCATGGCCGTCGGAAAACCGCGGCCTTACTAGAGGACAAGGGTAGCTCCATCGGCAGCGTGGAGAAGCATCATTGCGGGGAGGGGCCTATGCTGGAAACCTTGGGGCGCCAATTGACCAATCACTGCAGGCCATGACTCTGATGGCACCCCGAAAGCGGGTCCCTAGAGCACGGCAGAGCACGGCAGAGCAGAGCCACTGAATTGGTCTCGGCTTTGGCTTCACGTTGGCCAGGCGGCTCTGACTGTCGTCTCGAGCCGCCAGTTCTGGGATTGCCTTGGATTCCACAATTGGTCTTGCTGTCAGAATGCTGCCAAGAGGCTTGGAGGCCTGTGTACTATGATCGGTCGGTCTACAGCATGCCCGGCCAATATCTTGTTTGGCCTTGTTTTCAACACCAAGTTATACCGCAGGACATGCATGATGCATCCTCAGATACGGAGTACTCACCTGGGCACCCAACTCAGGTGCCGTCAGGCGGCTGGTTGTCACCACATGTCAAAGTCTGTCTCAAAAGGTCACGGGTTGTGTTCACGATCTTTTTGGACATCGACCCGGGTTGGTTTCACCGGAGGCAGCCACCTCCTTCCGAGGGCCTGCCAGTCTCAGGAGCTCTGGTTTCAGACAAGAAGCTCTCGAGCTTGCTGCCACCTGTGACACCTGTGGTGCCCTGGTGCGGACCGCCGTGGGGGCAACTCCATCTTGAAGGACGTCGATGGACTACTGAGATACCGGTACCGGTAGCGCGTAGCCCACGTGTCAAGACACACAGACTGACACATGCAGCTCACCTGAGATCTTATCCATTGGGCCGGAGAAGATCTGGCCATGAGATCTGAAAAGGCCCGCGAGATGGGGGAGGATATTTGGGAGCAGTTGCCCCAGCGTGGTCATGAGAGTACTGTGTACAGTACAGACGTACTGTGTGCAGTAGCCCACATTGCAGGGATCCTGGGTGTCTTCGTGCTTTCGCCTCGGTACTGTGGTGACGTCCGTGGGATATCCCAATGAGAACAGTCCTATCCTTGAGACCTTGGGCGCCGCGGCCTAGCAGGAGAGCAGGAGGGGCGGAGATGGCAAAGAGAGGGGACCCATGGATCGAGTGTTTTGAAACTGGATGTAATTGACAGGCCAAGCTGCCAATAGAGCAGGGACAAGGGTGCGAGGCCTGAGATATGGACCCCTGAGCTCAAGCGTGGCAGCGTGGATGGTCCAGGGTTGCAGGGATACCCGAGATCCACTGCGGCGGGCAGGCAGAGGCTGGCAAGCTGGCAGATGGGAGAGAGCAGGATTCTGATTTAGATTTGGAGTTGCGGTCGAAAAATGGAACATCAGAAATTAAACAGTGCCCCTGCCTGCCAGGCCTGCGAATCTCACAATATCAGCGCCTGCATCACGGCACAACAAACTCATTACACAGGCCCCCGTGCTCGCATGGTGTAACTCGGACGAGCTCTCGCCGCTCATGATCGTCTCTGGTCGCACATTACATGCACCTTCCGATACGGCGGCCTCCAAAGGAATAAACAGCAGCTAGCTGTGCAGTGGGGGAGGACTGGGCGGCTTCTCGCACGGCAATGTCTTGTTGGGGGGGCGGATGAGCGCAGCCCTGAGGCACCACGATGTGTGTATTACTGCTATCACCGACCACTGCAGTCAATCCTCCATCAATCATTTGAAAATGGGGCTTGCCAGCAGATTGCCAGCAGCTTGCACTCCGTCCCCAAAAGCCAGCCAGCCATCCACACTATCTATCTCGTGCTAGGAGAGGGCCTTATTTTAGCCGCGTCCCCTTCTCAGCTCGTCTGGGAGTCGAGCCGTTCAACTTCCCTGATCAGCACGTCTTGGCGTTGTCATCATCCCCAAATTGCGCCCAACCTCCCTCGCACCAGAAACGGGATCGCGTCAAAACCGCACGGCTGTGCTTGCCGTCGTCTGCCAGTCTGCCCGCCTCTTTTTCCACGCGAGAGCAAATCAGAACACTTCAGAGTCCATTGGCTACTGCACCCAGTGGCGTGACTCTGCATGTCATCACCCGTACCCACCGCAGTCCCGAGTCCAAGATTGTCTTGTGTTGATCCTGTTCTGGGCGGTTATGTGTGCCTCGTGCTGAACCGTCTTTTCCGTTCCCTACGACCCATTACCCGGGCCTCATCTTGAATCCCTCCGTCTAAGAATAACATTGGGGGCCTTTCAACATCCAGCCAACACAATTGTAACTGTGGCACAAAAAACAACAACGACGACAACAACAACCTTTAGCGCCCGTGCCCAGTCCCTTATCAAGCTTCCACTCAACTGACCTTGCCTTACCCCGTCGTGTGGCTGGGACAAACAGGACAGCATCTGCGACTGCGACTGCGACTGCGACTGCGACAACTTTTGTGTAAGTCCCCACGCCTGCGAACCTTCCGTGTTTCTGCCAGTAGCGCACGCTCTGACCCGTTCGCGACTCAGCAGCCCCAATCCGTCCCAAGGAAGACACACAGTATGTCTTCTCACCCTGCGCACGATCATGGCGTCGACCAGGACGACCAACAACTCGACCCACGAAACCCCTACGCGTCCAGCACCAGATGGCGCCATGAGGAATCGAGCCAATTTCGCAAACATGCGGGTCAAGCGCTTCAGCCAAGGGCCCCCGATGGAAAGAGCGGGACCCATGATCTTGCACGCTTTCTGCACTCTACCAGGGTCCCCTCTGACGATGCCACAAAAGACGGCGACAGCCCACCCGCCGGCCCTGCCGTCCCGGGCAAGACACACACACCCATCATGATCGACGGAAACGAGGCTGCAGCTGCCGGCGAGCCCCAGAACGCCATCGACGCCGATGTCGCCAACGCCGTGCCTCAGGATGGGAAAACCATTGCATGCGGGCCCCTGCTGAACTACAGGCGCACCGAGGGGAATACTTGGGTTGGTAGCGTCCTGGTAGTCACCAAGGGCGGCGGCAAGACCCAGGGGTTCGTCCCAACCCTCGTGCTGCGGAGAGCCGGACCTGTTCAGAGGTCGCAAGGTGCCCTTCCTGGCTCTGCGACCAACGGGGAGACCAATGGACACGTGAACGGTGCAGGGTCGACCGAGACCCAGGGATTCTGTCTATACTCCGACATCCGCAACACCTTCTGGCGTTTCGACCTCCACGCCGAGATGGAGGCCACCGAGGTCAGGTGGGAATACACCGTCCCTGGCCTGCGCTTCGCCAGCAAGACGAAGCCTCAGACGAACTACTTCTTCGTACCTGCCATCACCGAGTCCATGCGCATCATGTTCCACTCTTGCAACGGCTTCTCCGTCGGAACCGACGAGGACGCCTGGAGCGGCCCTGCACTGTGGAATGATGTCAACAGGCGCCATGCTGAAGCGCCCTTCCACGTAATGATTGGTGGTGGCGATCAGATCTACAACGACGGAATCAGAGTCAACGGCCCTCTTCGACCTTGGACGGATATCGGTAATCCCAAGAAGCGTCGCGAGTTTCCATTCCCCGAGCAACTGCGAAGCGATTGCGACGATTATTATCTCAACAACTACATCCGTTGGTATAGCACGGAGCCATTTGCTACCGCAAATGGTCAAATTCCGGTCAGTATAAGCTCGTTCTCGAAGTTTCCCAGTGACATACACTGAAACCCCCCCCCCCCCCAAAAAAAAGACGTCATTTTCATCCCCATAGCCGTAGAAAAAAAAGAGAAGGAAAGAAAAACTGATGTATTGCAGCAAGTCAATATTTGGGATGACCATGATATAATTGACGGGTTTGGATCCTACGTCAACGAGTTCATGAAGTGTGATGTCTTCCGCGGCATCGGAGGTTGTGCCCACAAGTACTACATGCTATTCCAGCACCACCTGCCACCGCCGCCATCTACCTACACCTCGGACGCTCCGCAGACAGTGACCGTGCCCGGAGATGGCCAGGCCACCGGTATCGACAGGGACCAGCTTGTTAACACATACGTCGCCGAGCCTATCCGCGAGTCCAGCTATATCGTCGGGCCCAAGCCCGGGCCGTACGTGGCTGAGCACTCTCACAATATCTTTGCCAAGTTGGGCGCAAGAATTGCACTGGTGGGCATTGACGCGCGTACTGAGCGCACACGGCATCAGGTCAACTATCCGGAGACATACGACTTGATCTTTGGGCGGCTGAGCGAAGAGCTGCAGGCCGCGCGAGCCGCGGGCACGCCTTTCAAGCACCTAATCCTGCTGTTAGGAATTCCAATTGCGTACCCTGTGAGTGACTGATATCGGTGCAGAATTAGGATGAGCTTATCTGACTCTCGTCCCGCAGCGACTCACCTGGCTTGAGAACGTCTTCAGTAGCCCTATTATGGGCCCTATCAAATTCGCCAATCGGAGATTTGGGCTTGGTATGTTGCACATGGGTTTCTGCATCATTCAGCAAGCATTCTGCTGCTCTGCCTCAGCTGTTCTTTTTTGGTGTTCCGTCAAATATTTATGGAGTACGCACGATGGCTGACTCTCACTACAGGTGGTGGTCTCTTCAACCACTTCGACGGATCCGTAGATCTTCTGGATGACTTGGATGATCACTACACCGCTCGAACTCACAAGAAGGAGCGTAACACCATGATCGAGCGATTTCAGCAGATATGCAAGCAATGTAAGTCATCGACTGATAGCTTTTCCCCATGACGAGGGCGTGGGGCTAAAGTCGAACAACTAGTCTCCGTGCGCGTGACGATTCTCGGCGGAGATGTTCACCTGGCAGCTCTCGGCCGCTTCTACTCCAATCCCTCGCTCAATATCCCTTGCGAGAACGACCACCGCTACATGGCAAACGTGGTCTCGTCTGCGATTGTGAACAAGCCCCCACCGCAGGCTGTCGCAAACCTGCTCGCGCGCCGCAACAAGATCCACCACCTCGACCACGAGACAGACGAGACGCTCCTGAAGCTTTTCGACAAGGACCCAGGCGACTCCAACAAGACCGCCAACCACAACCAAGTGACGATGCCGAGCCGCAACTTCGCCATGCTCACCGAGAACTCGCCCAATAACCCGCCCAGGCAGCGGCCCACGACAGCCGCCAACGGAGCGGCGGAGTCGACCAACGGCCAGGAGGCCGCATCCACCGTGAGCGGGCGCATCTCGGTCAAGTCCAAGGACGGCCACCTTCCCATCCACCCTGGTGAGGTCGACTGCGGCACGAAGCACAGAGCTGCGTCCGCGCAGGATCACGGCAAGGAGAATGACGGCAGTCTGGACATCTGCATCCGCGTGGAGATCAACCAGCATGATCGCGAGGGCAGGACTGAGTCCTATGGGTTGACGGTGCCTACCTTGACTGTAGCGGCCTGAGCCTAATTCGCGGGATCCCAGTGTGCGCTGATTTCGACATTAATTCTCCGTGGTTTCATTTTGTTTTCCGCATTGTTTCATTGTGTAGCAAATACCCTTTGTATACCTAGATACCACCTTCTACACTTAAAGTCTCGCAATTGGGTTTGTCATACCAATATAATAAATGTTCCAGACGCACATTTGAACAAGAGATTTTGTGGCAGGGAAGTCCGCTGGAAGTTGATTAGTTGAAGTCAGCGGTTTCATTCCGAATCCATAGACATCTCAAACACATACAGTCCTTTCACGCTATGGCAAACTTTAAAGACCCAAGATAACTTAATAAAAAAATAGATTAGAGGTTCACACTTATATATATATATATATCCTATAGAGCTTACTTAAAAATTTAAATATAAATTATTTAAATAAAAATTTTAATACATAGTATTAAATTATAATAAATAAGATTTAATAGTATATAAATTTAATATATATAAATTATTTATATATTTTTTAACTTTATTATTAAATTAAAATAAATAATTAAAATTTTATAAAAATAAAATAAAATATATTTTTTAAAAATTAATTTAATAAAAATTATTATATAAAAGTTTTTATAATTATTTTATAATTATTTATAATATTATTTATTATTAAAAAATATTCTTTATATTAATATTATTAGTTTAATAAAAGTTAAAAATATTATATAGCTAAAGCCTGATGATTCCATGTAGGCAGGGAGGGTCCTCATAGTAACCGGGTTTGTGGGGCTTTACGGGATTGTCTCTAGAAATAGACTTATCAGACTCGCCCGCACTAGCCACACCGGGTATCAAAATTTGGGGCAGCTCTCTCACTGGCCGCCAAGGCCAAGACCTTTTGTGAATCCCGCTGGCGACCGCACCTGGAAGTTTGCGCCTCGGCAAGCTGCACTTTGCCATTCCACAACACAAGTGTGAGCAGCCGTTTAGTGATGCTCTTTCGCCCCTTGAAGTCAGTTATCATGTCTGAGGCGGCTCTCAACAGAGTAGCGATCCCTCCAAGGGGAGTCGACTACAGAGGAAAACTGGTTCTGGCACCAATGGTTCGGTCGGGCGAATTGCCATCGCGCCTGCTGGCCCTCCACTATGGCGCCGACTTGGTATGGGGTCAGTTTCTCTGCCTATCTAAATGAGATTCTACCATGACTGATGGATTTTGCACGTGCAGGCCCCGAGACCGTCGACCGATCCATGTTGGGCACGACAAGACGGGTCAATCCGTCCACCAAAACAATCGACTTCATCCGCATCCCCCACCAAGGGCAGAAGCAGCCGCCGCCCAACGCCAAAGAGTCGGTGATCTACCGGTTACACCCCGAGCGCGAAGGGCGCAAACTCATCTTCCAAATCGGCACTTCCGACCCAGACCGCGCCGTCGCAGCCGCGCGACTCATCGCACCAGACGTGGCGGGGATAGATGTGAACGCAGGATGCCCCAAATCGTTCAGCACACACGACGGGATGGGCGCGGCGCTCTTGAGGACACCTGAAAAGTTGGTAGCTATCCTGGAGGCTCTGGTGAGGAACATTGTACCCGAGTTCCAGATTGGAATCAGCGTGAAGATCAGGATACTGGAAACACCAGCAGAAACGGAAGCCCTGGTGAGGAGACTGGTAGCAACTGGGATCACGGCGTTGACCGTGCACTGCCGGACAACGCCTATGCGACCACGCGAGAGGGCCATCCGAGGCCAGCTACAGATGATCCGTGAGGTGTGCCACGAGGCTGGTGTTGCGTGCCTGATGAATGGGGATGTCGAGGATCGGGACTCTGCCGCAGAGCTCATCAAGGAGTTCGGTGTCGACGGTGCCATGATCGCGACGGCGGCAGAGAAGAACTCGAGTTGTTTTAGAACCAAGGCGCAGGGCGGTATGGCGCCATGGGACGAGGTGACAGAGACGTACCTCCGCTTTGCGATGGAAACGGAGAACAGGTTTGGCAATACAAAGTACATGCTGAACCAGATCATTCCCGGCAAGCAACCTGCCTACAAGCGGGTCCAGTCCTGCAAGAGCTATACCGCCGTGTGCGAGGCGCTGGGGCTCGACCACTTGAAGGACGCGGCAACCACCGCAGACAAGGCAGTTGGCATTACTGTCGACACTGGTGCAAAATCCTCAGCCAAGGTGAATGGGAATGCAAAGCGGAAAACTGAAACACGTCCAGCTTCGCAGGTCTCTGAGGAGGCTTCCAGCAAACGTCAGAAGACGGACGAGCCGGCCAAGGAGCCGGCCAAGGACACAGAGATTCTTCGGTCCCCTGTGGCTCTCTCAGTTTGAACATACTACACCTCACCAGGACGTCAACTAGCATATCCAGGAGTGGAATTTGGAAAAGTTTTGGCAATTTGGCGTTGTTGGTAGCATGCATGGACAATACGGGTTTAGACAAAGATATCCAAAGACAAGTTGATGTACCGGCTGGGGAAAGGTAGTTAGTTGGACTCTCCCCCCAGTGACTGGAAGGCTAGCATTCGCATCCTGCTCATGTTCGTGATTTTCTTGTACTGATGCGTCTTGGGGATTACGTACCAAGCAGACCGGGACTTCAAATTGTGCCTGCAGCTGCAATTGTTGAATCTGGGTGCTGGTGTATTTTATTTAGATGGTGGCTGCGCCACTTAGACGGAACCCGCGACCATTGGACCTCATTGTGCAGATGCTGATGCTCACAAGATTTTTAGAAATTTTCTCTCTAAAACAAAACATTCAGCCGGCTATAAGAATGTCCAGAGTTTATGATCTGGCCGGGGTGGTGAGGCCCTGTGTGTGGCGCTGCACTGTGTAAAGCACTGTACCTGCCGCCTCAAAGAGTGGGAAGCTCACTTGCCTATGTGAGTGGTCCCCTCGTAGCGGCCACGGCTGTCCAAAACGCGCCTCCCGACAATACATGTGAGGTGACGTATGTGACAGGTATCAACGGCCTGCATGTGCACTTGCATATGAACTGATAGTCTGGTCATTTCAGAAAGCGTTTCCTGCAGCCGTTTCGACTATCCTCCCCGAGAGGAACGCCACCACGTGCTCCCCGCCAAACCGTGCAACACTTGTTTCAATCGTGTTCGTCTCCCCAATGCAAGCTTGATTGGGAGAGTCTCATCCATCGATCGCTGGCGGTCGGGCTAGATGACGAAGCACAGTATCAACGCACTCGGAGAATTACGCGCTCAAGATGAGTGATTTGCAGAAGGCGTGGGCGAAGAAGAAGATGGAGCTGAGTAATGCAGATGTGTTCAATGAGCTAGACGAAGAGGAGGAGGAGGAGGAGGAGAGCGGTCGCATAGGGGAGCTCCCGGAAGCCTTGGACGACGACTCCTCGTCGGCCTCGTCGGCCTCATCCACCGGCACCGTGGTTCCCACCCCGAGCAGGAAGCTGTTTGCGAGGCCACTGGGGTGAGTGCTACTCATTTATTCTCCAGGCAGTCTAGTTCGAGGAGATCTCATTGACATGACTGATGGGACTAAACCAGTCCGCCACGAGGGGGAGGCAGAACTTTGGACCAGATACCTTGGACGACGTATTTCGAACGGGAGCTCTTCCTCGAAGGCCAGAAGGACGAGACCGGCATGGCTCAGATCATACATCATGCCTACCTGAACTCACCTGGCGATAAGGGCCCACTGTTCGTGATGCACCACGGCGCTGGGTCATCTGCCCTGTCGTTTGCAGTGGTAGGCTCCGAGATCAGGAAGCGGCTGCCATCTGCAGGCATCCTGTCCCTGGACGCGAGAGGCCACGGATCGACGGTCACGCCCCCAGATTCGCCGCTTGACCTCCGCCTGGAGACATTGCGCAAAGACTTGTTGTCCGCAATTCAGCAGACCCAGGCGCAGATGGGCTGGAAGGAATTACCCCCCATCGTTCTCGTCGGCCACTCACTCGGAGGGGCTGTCGTGACGGATCTCGCAAAATCGCACGCCCTGGGAACTTCGCTGCTCGGATACGCCGTTCTGGATGTTGTCGAGGGCTCCGCCATGGACGCGCTCCAGAGCATGACAACATATCTGTCTACCAGGCCCACGGGCTTTGCCTCGGTCCAAGCTGGCATCGACTGGCACATTCGGTCGAGGACACTCCGCAACTCGATCTCAGCGCGCACCAGTGTGCCCGCCCTGCTGATTCAGGATCAGAGCCCAGACTTGAGCAGGCCCTGGAAGTGGAGGACGAATCTAGCTGCCACAGAGCCCTTCTGGTCCGACTGGTTCGTGGGTCTGAGCAAGAAGTTCCTCGAGGCCAAGGGCGGCAAACTACTGATCCTGGCCGGTACCGACCGGCTGGACAAGGAATTGACCATCGGTCAGATGCAAGGTGAGCCTTTCTTTTTCTTTTGTCGCGGCGTGTGGGTAAGTGACTGCGAAGCTGACTCTCACACAGGCAAATATGCCTTGCATATTTTCCCGGAGGCTGGTCACTTCGTCCACGAAGATGTGCCTGAAAACACGGCCATGGTAATCGTCGACTTTTACAGACGCAATGATAGAAGTGCCCTGGTCTTGCCACCGAAAGTAGGAGATCTGTTAGCACAGGGGAAGCGAGTCTAGCCTCCAAGGCTCAGCAAGACGGCCGGGGTTCATCCTGTTCAAGCCCACCTTTCAGTGTGGCTTTTGAGGGGGACAAGTCCTCACAGCACGTGATTGGAAGCCACATGACAAGGGCTAGAGCGTACACCGAAGTAGAGGGGACTTAAAGGCCGAGGCATGCGTAGTGCTTAGCCATCACATGCAGTGTCAACAGGAGCGCAGAGGGCAGATGGTCGAGGTAGAATAAGATTTAGAAGCTTCACTGTCAAGATACTTTGGGTCCTCGCCTGGCCTATGTCAAAAGGATTCCAGCCCATCCAGTACGCCGAAATCAGTGCGTTAGTACCAGGCGCTCTTCAGTTGTAGTTGCGTTGTTCATCGTTCCTCTCAATCTCTCTCCGCTGCCTCTCCTCGTCGGCATGCCGCTTCATGGTCTCGTTCAGGGGTTCCTTTTTCTGTTGCTGCAGCTGACTACCCAACTTGCCACTGAACTTGCCTTCTGCCGCTTTCTGTCTCGCCTAAGAAAGCTGTCAGTTTCCGGGGCGGTGGCCGGTGTGGTGCTGATTATCGCGATCCATGATGGAGGATTCTTGCTCACCTCGGCAGCCTCGGCAGCCTTGCGCCTCGCATCCGCGGCGCTTGAGGAGGAAGCGCCGCCGCCGCCGCTTGACGAGCCTCCCAGGGTCCGCGGGGGCCCACCGACGACGCGCTTGTTGCTGGGCAGCGGCGCGGTGGGACTCTGGTCGGGTGATGAGTCCAGCCGGCGGCCTGGGCCGGCGAAGTTATCATCCCTCGACTCCTTGCCGCAGAGGGCACCCATCTCTGCGTGTGACGGTGCCGCTTAATATGGGCCCCGAAGATATGGACAGGAACCCTGCCACAGGGAGGTAGTGGCGCTCGGGGGTGTGTCAACCGCGAGATGCCGGGGCAGATGCGGGGATATGTGAGTCCTTGGCTGAGCTGCTGAGCAGCTGTTCGCTGTGACGGCTTGTAGAAGTCGGGTTGGATTTGCCCAGGCATCCAGGAGCAGCAAGTCGGACTGCTGAGCAACTATCTGGCTTGCCTAGTGAGATCTTTCGCACAAAGAGGAGGGATGTCTGGGCTCGGATATCCCCTGTCACAGCTAATCAAACCGGTCGCCATGTGGAGGTGTACCTATGTTCCTAGGTAGCTTGGCACACGCTTCCCGGGTATTCAGTTGTATCAGCAGTGGTGCACCCCAGACTACCTGGAGCAGGCTGGCAGGGCGGGGTGAGTGCTTTTAGACGGCGCCGTCTGACAACACCGACCCTGGCCAATAGAACCCACCAACATTGTCTATCTGCCCGCTACAGCTTTCTACAAAGTCTCAGATTGTTTGGCTGTCTAGAAACTTGGGCAGGACCCATCAAGGACAAAATGGTACCCGTTAACTAAACTACCTAGGTATCAGAGTAGGTACTATGTAGACACACCTTAATTCTGCGCTCCTTATAAAACCATCCTTGTCCCAACATTCCCGCCCACAAGCTGCATGTTCACTCAACTCCAACATGACCACCAAAAGCCCCCAAATTAGACACTTGCAAAACATTCCGTTCCAACCTTTTGTCGCCATTTGGTAATGGAAACTTTTGTCACATATTACTTGAGTGAAATACATAGACTGCAAGACATGTACTAGTCATCAAGTGCATGATTCTGAGCGCTTAAAGATCATCTTTCCAACCCTAGAAATCACCACTTCACATTCATTCAACACATCCCCCCCCCCCCAACCAGTCACCATGGCACGGCTGAGTACCAGAATGTGGATGAATATGTCCTGGCTGATGATGCTATTTAGCAATTTTGTTTCACAGCTTCAAGAAAGCTGCACCGCTGACGCAAACTGAGGCCGTAAGGTGTTGCTAGTGACGAGCCAAGTCCTGTCCAATCTGTAGGCGTCAGCTGGGGCTGTGCAACGGGAGCGAGACTGCTAAGGCTCACACTCTACCATCCGGCCAAAAGACCATAATAACTAATCTGGTAGATTGGCTATTCCCTAGCAGTTATAAGTACCATGCCGTCACTAGCTGACCCCTTGTGGGTGGCATCTTACGGGCACAAATATAAGCATAATAATCTATTATCAAGACGGTGCCCCTTAGCCTTGTCTGTGCGTCGCAAGGCTGAGGCCACAAGCACCTATCGTATTATAACTACTGTTATCGGCATCGTATTCTTTCCAAGTAGAGTGCTTACTACCATGAAGGCGCCATGTATGGCCTCGGACGTACACGGAATAGAAGCTAAACCACCCACCTAAGCCACAACAGAACCAAGTTAGGCTTAGTAGATGCAGCACACAATATGTTTGTGTGTCGTCTAACTTTTGTGCTCTTTCTTGGTAGTAACTACCTAGGTACCTGTAAACCCACAGACTGGTGGGTGCCGTTTGACCATTGTCTTTCGAGTCAGGATGACACCCCTGCCTGCCCAGGTCCCAATGTATACTTATCTAGGCACCCTGCTGTTTGAATCCCTGTAAGTACCCTGCCATGCAAACATGATTTAGTCTCCCCTTGAGTGGCCAAAGTCACTGCATGGAACTTATCCCAGGCCTGACGCTCTCACCGAAGACGGTTGCGATTTGAGCTCTCAGGACCCATTGTCTGCATCTGCAGGTGTCCATTGGCCCTTACCCGCTATCTTCCAGTTACTGTACCGCATGCAGGCGATCGAGTGCACAAGTACGGACCCGTGTACGGAGTACCCAAGTACCCGACGCATTTGGTCAGCAGCAACCAATCAGGTGCTGCTGACTAAGTGCATGCCGACCCCGGTCCGATCCGTTGCCATCAGGGTGCTCACACTTCCACGTCCAATTCTTGCCTCACCACTCGCTCCTCTTCGCCTGCCCGCCTCTCTCAACGTCACCCCGCCGGATTGCACACCTCTTGGACTCGGGTCATTCGTCCCCAGGCTGGAAACCCACGGTCCGCCGTTCTTTTCCTCTTGAACTACCGCTCATTGGCAGCACGTACATCCAACCCACTCAGCGTTCTGACCCACGACATGTCTTGAACCCGCACCACCATTGGAAAGCCGACTCTTCAGGGACCACCAAGGGTCCTCTCTCTCCCTCTCCCTAGCAACCACCTACAGTTCGATACCAGTCGATAGCCTGGCTGCAGTCTGGACCGGAAAGTGGCACCTCCAACAACCTCCTCCTGAACAGACCCGTAGGACTCGCACCATGGATGACCTGGTGCTCAGTCTTCCACTATATGGGAATGCCTATGACCACGAGTCCTCAGCGCACGACGACACATGTCTGATTGGTGCAGGGTGTCAAGGCCTTGGTCTTTCCCGCGAGAATGACCCCGACTTTGGGGCGGCATTCAGCGCTGTCCCTTACCCGACCCTGACTGATCTCGGCAGCCATGATGCCGCCGTGCCTTCTCCGCAGTCTCCTAACGCTGGTGACACCTTTCCTGAGGCTATCACTGGGAAAGTGCAATCAAGAATACAATCACCTGGCCATGACAACCCGGATCCGATGGCCAATGAGGTGGTGTCCATGGTCTCACACCACACGGCCCCTGGCCAGCCACCTCCAGATGACGAGCTCATCGAAGAATATCCTCCGTCTGAGGCAGGAAGTAACGCCTCTTGTGATAGCCAATGCTCAGGGAGCAAAGGTCCATGTAGTGCAGGTACATGTGATCTCGTCACAGCCTGCAGAGACGAGAACTGCACAAAACCTGTAGTCGAGCCTGAGGTCGCCCATAGCGCCTTCATCTTGCAGGGTATCATGACGAGTGCGAAGGAAGCCAGTGCAAATATCGTGGCTTTCCATGATCGTAAGTATTCTTCTTCATCCCTGGCTGCAAGGTTTACATAGGCCGCTGCAGCTATGCACATATGACTCTTGAGCAATGGTTTCTTTCCTCCTGATATACTTGTCGGAATCATGGCTTATGCTTCCTTAGAACCAAACCTGTACGACCCGGACATGTCTGGGCACAACTATGCCTTCAATTTCCCCCAGGAGGCAGGCCCTGGCTGTCCCGACCCAGGGTCACACGCTACCTTCGCACACCTGTACCAGACGCAGGCACAATCCCATGACCCCCAGCAGCAACTCGACCAACAAGAAGACCTGATGGCAATTGATTTTGATATTTTTGCGTTAGGGCCAAATCCCCATTGCCATGCGCCTGCTCTTCCGGGAGCCTCAGGCCAGAATGGCATGGTCAATTTCCAAGGTCATGCTAATAGCAGCAGCAATTTTCCAGGTGAATGCGGTGTGCCCTTCCAAAACCCCTTACAGGCTTCGCAGCATATTCAGCAGCATACTCAGCACGGCCATATAGTCCATCTCATGGACCAGGGCTTGCATTATCCGCAGAACATGCAACTGCAGCACTCAAACCAACCTGTCCTGGACTTTTCAGGCATGGAAACTGCAGCCACATTCGGCACATCGAACAACAGTTTTGCACAACAGCCAGTGCCAAGCGTACATCAAGGAGGTCTATTTGCGTTCGGTCACGAGCATTTGCCATCACCAAAGAATCAAAACCTAGGCCGTCTTGCATCTCCAGGCGGAGCCAATTTCCCCCCGTCCGCGTCGGACGCCGGTCAGGATGTGCCAAATTCCCCAGCCGAGTCCTGCGCATCTGGCGACGGCCAGATGCAGGATTCCGGATCATCAGTCTGTCTGTGGGGCCAAGGCGCTTCCAAGTGCGGGATGGTTTTCGAGAATCCGGAAGAGCTTGAGATGCATGTGCAGACAGAGCACGTGGAGAACATGGCAAAGGCCGATGGCGGGTACGTTTGTGCCTGGGCTGATTGTGGGCGCCGGCACAAGCCTTTTGCACAGAAGAGCAAGGTCAAACGCCATATGTTGACTCATACCCAATGTAAGTGTAGTGTTCTCGCGAATCTCCATACCAGAGACTAACCGCGTCCAGACAAACCCTTCAAGTGTGACCATTGCGCACAATCCTTTTCTGCCAAACAAGCACTGTCGCAGCATGTCCTGATCCACAAAAACGCCAAGCCGCTGAAATGCAATACTTGCGGGAAGGCGTTCAGGCAGCAAAGCGCTCTAAGTAAGTCAGGCCGCCATTGTACCAACATCAGCGATATACCGAAGGGGCACTGCGGCTGACCCAAGATGCTTACAGCCATGCACATACGCACGCACACCCACATGAAACCGCTCAAATGCGAAATCTGCGGCGCCTTATTTGGCGAGTCCTCAAACCTCTCCAAACATAGGAGGACGCATGATGCCGTTGGTCGGCACGCCTGCCCCGAGCCTATGTGTGATAAAAGATTCAATAGACTGGATCAGTGCCGCCGCCACTTGGAAACAGTCCACAAGCGTCGTCCCGAGGGTGAGAATCAGCATCTTTGTGCTTGAGACCAAGAGACATTTGCTAACAAATCTCGATCACCAGAAGTGAAAAAACTTGTTGGACCCATAACGTTCCGTCGCAGCTCCAGCGCCCGGTGCAGTCGATCGAGCAGTAGTAGTGTGGCTGGCAGCAACAAGGCCTCACTTGTCCCGTCGAAAAAGGCTTCGAAATCTGTTCACGCTACTCCTGTGGACTTTATTCCTCGGGGAGCTACTACCAACCATGTCTCCGGTGCTGAGAAACCAGACAACATGGCTGCCCCGATGAGCTCACCCTCAATTCTGCAATACGGGCAGATATCTGCGGGAAATGCTTCTTTGCTATACAACCCCCAGGACGGTACAGGATATGATACCATGCCCCTGCAGCAACAATCCTTCGCAGCCGACGGTGCGATTCTGAATGGAACGACGTACAATTTCAACCAACCACTCCAGAACTATGCCGAGTCGGCATGGTAGAGTCTTAAGCACTGCCTTTTTTTCTCAATTTCCCTTCGTTTCCCTTTAATGCTCTCTTGCGCTTTAACGTTCCCTTGACCCATAATTTGCTTACCCTATCCTTTCCTACGTGTGTCAATGGGATTTTGGAAGGGTCAGATTCGTGACTCGACACAGGGGAAGAAATGAACGCAGAAGAAGAAGGAGTCATTGGCATGATGAGATGATGATACCCACAATACCAGGAATATGCACAGCGATAGGCGTTCAACAGGACAGACAGCCTCTTGTCCCATTGAGAGAGAGGCAGAGTTGGGGGACGGGGTGCATGGACATGGCGAATACGGTGACCTTAAATAGTCTGCTTCATAAAGCCAACTAATCATTATGACTGGCTCATGAAAATGTCCATTTCTTTTTTGTGATGGCCTGTTCTCTTGGGCGCCGTTTTTGTGCACGTCATGCCGTGACCATTTGCATGCGGGACGGTCAGTAAATGCAACGGTTCCTTCACACAACATTGAACACATGGTAATCCACTACTTGTAGAACCGGGCATGGATTGCCTATTTATGTATGAGAGGATCGACAAAGGCTTCCAAACCTTTTTCAAATCGCGCCGCCCGACTTGAAGGATGGAGGGAAAAGGATAAACGGGCACTTTGACGAAGTACGGACTCCAGCCGGCATTGTTGATCCACTCGGCTGATCATCGCTTCTGCAGGCCTGAATGGATTGAGACTGTAGGGTGACAATTCAGAACAAGGTGGGGGTGTGATGACCACTCGTTGTGAGGCAAGCCCATTGGACACAGTGAAATAGAAATTCAAGGGCTGTCCGACAATCATCTTGGTGAAGGGGCTGTCTCTCTCAAGGTTCGCTATCACATTCTCAAGTGGCAACGACGTGCAAACGTGATGCGGCAGCTTCGAGAGCAAAACGAGATCCATCTGCTCATCGCATAGCTGATGAAGAAACACCGGAGGGTCTACCTTGAAGAGTGGGTGGCACTGGCAGCTTGCAGAGCATAGCAAGCAACATGGACTGAGTGAGTATCATGGTCGATTCATCGAGCAAGCAAAAGGTCCTTTCGGCAGGATTCGGCCAGTCATTTAGTCTATTGCTCCAAGTACACCATACAAGCACCGAGCGCATTTTTGACATCCTCGATGGGCCGAACTGACACGAGCAGAAGCCTCCGACAAGCAACCCACGTCCATCGATATCGATGAGGGTATTCGACCGCCCCACCGCCTGATCGTCTTGGGTAGTAGTCTCAGCCTCGGCGTTTCACACGGGGGACGAAGCGTAAGTGGTGGTGGTGAAGTCAACTCGAGCTCTCTTTTGGAGCTATCTGGTTGACTAGGTATCCGGGCTTGCTGTCATATATCCTCATAACACCGAGACCCGTAGCGGAAAACAAGTTTGTGCCCTGTGATGCCATACGAGAATGCGTGGAATCGTCCTTTTTCTTTTTTGATTCTCGGGAAAACCACGCCAGCGACCTGTAGCCTTTTTGCCTTGACCTGCTTCAATTACCAAAAACCCTCAAATGCCGACGCCGTTTGCCACTTTATGCGGAAGCCTGTGTGCCACCCGTTAGCACGCTGCATGCCCGTCCAGCCCCAGCGGGCAGTCCAAGGTTCCCTTGCTGCCCCTAGGTGTTGTGTTGTTGACCAACCTTGATGGCGTATTTGCGCTGAGGGAAGTGCTGCTGGCGCTTCTTCGTCTTCTCGAGCTTCCTTGAGGCGTCCTCGGGAGACAGGCGGCGACGGATGGCGCGGGTCTGCTTTGCGCGGAGGTCGAGGGGCAGGTACTTCTTGTTCTTGTAGAAGAGGCGGAGGTGGTGTCGCTCCTTGGCGTTGATGATGGTGAGGACACGGGCGATCGACTTTCGGAGGTCGTGGCTGCATCAAGAACCGCATCGTTAGCTCCCATGCTCCTTGTCCAATCCCATGCGCCGCCTAGTGCTCGGGCACGTTGGAGGTGGTGGTTCGTTGTGTGCATCGCGTGGTGTGTGTATCCGCTCACATCTTGTTCAGCTTGGTGCCCGAGGAGGCGATCTTCTGGATGCGCAGCTGGCCGAGCTCGGTCTTCAGCTCGCCGAGGGTCTTGGTGAGCTCGTCCTTGTTCTTGGACCACAGCTGGCCGGCCTTGATCTTTGCGGAAGACTGCAACATTGTCAGTTACCCGTCCGTGTAAATCGTCAATCGCGGTCGTTTGCTAGTGGGGGTGGTTTGGCGCTGCGGGAAAAGCATTCCAACAGCCCAATTACCACACACGGCCTCGCAGAAATTCGGGGTCGGGGTCGTGACGCACCATTTTCGCAGGTATTGTCGATTTAACGTCGTCTGTCGGGGGCGGGCAGAAGGGCAAGTTGCTGGGTCGTTCAGTCGTCGCTGCGGGTGGAGTTTGAGGGAGAGCGAAGTTTCGGCCTGTGTGGGAGTCCGGAGAAAAGTATTAGCAGCCGCCGTGTCCAAAAAAAAATTGCTCAGAGGCAGGCTCCGCGCCGGGGGCAGGCCCACTCCGCGAAACGCTAGGGGTCCAAACAGGAGTACTAGCCACCAATGGGTCGCTGACCACGCTATCAGGGTACCTCCTGATAAGCATTCTATATCCGACGTCTCTGCTGCTTACTCCGTACAAGTGCTTTGTCCTGTGCCGGGCTTCCTCCAGGTGTGACGACAGGCCAGCGACTCGTCCTCCCAACGTGGAGGTATCATAAGGCAGAGCACCAACCACCCTACAGAGCGCATGCTTATCCAGATAATACACCAGTTCCAATTAACCCCCCCGATAAGAGATCAACCCTGTGGGCTGTCCTGCGCAGGCAGCTGCACCAGGATCATTGCCACCGCTGCACGACCGCTGCAGCCGAAACCGAAACACCAAGCCCGCCTCCGGACACCACCACCAAGACGACCATGGCATCCTCAACCGGCAACAATGGGTGGGCGCAACTACGGCAACAGGCCAGAACATTAGAGTCGCAGGTCAGAAGCCACATCGATGGTGAATTCGGGTGATGCTGCTAACCCTTTGCTCAGACGGAGTCATTGTTTCACACCTACTCGCAGTTCTCGACAGCACCGAACATCCCGCAGAAGCCGACAGAGGAGGAGAGGTCCACGGAAACAAGGCTGGAAGACCTCCTCGCAAAGGTAAGGACGCCATCTGTAGGTAGATGTCGCATCTTGGTACTGACAAGTCTCGATCCCCAGCGAGAGAACGTCATCACTCAACTCAATCGCCTCCTCGACTCCGACGCGACCCTCACCTCCTCAGCCCTGAAGCAGAACAACCTGTCCCTGCTGCGCGAGAAGCTTGCAGCCCATAACAAGGACCTTGCACGCCTCAAGTCGAACCTCTCCGAAGCTCGCAACCGCGCCAACCTGCTGTCCAACGTCCGCGACGACATCGAGTCATACCGCGCATCCAACCCGGAGCAGGCCGAGGCCGACTACATGCTCGAAGAGCGGCGGCGCGTCGACAGGAGCCACGACGCCGCCGACAGCGTGCTGTCACAGGCGTACGCCGTGCAGGAGAGCTTCATCGTGCAGAGGGAGACGCTCGCCAACATCAACCGCAGGATCACGCTCGCCGCGAGCCAGGTGCCCGGGATCAACTCCCTGATAGGCAGGATATCGGCGAGGAAGCAGAGGGACGGGGTGATCATGGGCAGTTTCATCGCGTTCTGCTTTTTGATGTTCTATTTCTTCTTATAATATGACGGCGGGTACCGGGGACACTGTCGGTCGGTTTGGCACGCGCGGTAGGTTTTGGATTGAGGGCGATGCATCAACATCTTTCTTTTGGCGGCATGGCGTTCGAGGCGGTGACATTTCGGGCTTGACACGAGAATGTTTTGTACATTGAATGGGGTATCCTGAGGTGGTAATGAGAGCAATGACGGGATTTCATGACCACCTGCTTGCACTGTTCCCGTTCGCTTCTGCGGTCGAGGTCTTTCCCACTGGACCTGTTCCAGACCAGACCCCCTTGTCCGCTTCATCCAGGAGTCTCTCGAGACCCCTGGTCAAGGACTCCCTCTCGTCGGCTTCAGCAGGTCCGCTCCCCGCCCAGCGGATCCTCCAGTTCCCGTCCACCAGGTACGTGTAGCCAACCTTGCTGTTCAGATACCCGATCGACTCCCTGATCTCGTCCGAAATACCTTTCCTCACAAGGAAGTACTTGTCCCAGTTATCCTTGCCCACTTGTTTGCGGTAAGATCCCGAGAGCATGCGGGCAATACAGTACCTCAGATAGGAGGTATCCTCGACGTTGATGTGGACCAGCTGGGCCTTTCCCTTGTTCTTCTCCAGAGTCTCATGTAACGCAGGGTTTTCCCCCTTGCCCATGAAGCTGTTGACCTGCTTGCGAGCCCACTCGGAGCTATATATAGTGACCACGGACGCCTTGCCTGCGAGCACGGGTGTCGTGTCCCGTGGCAGGGTTGTGTCCTTGAGGAGGGTTCGACCGAACAGATTCGGGAAGTAGAGAGATTTGTCGTGCTTGAATAGTCGTGGAGGGGCGAGGAAGGTCTTGCCCTTGTGAAGGGCCAGGTTGGTCCAGTCGCGGAAGTAAGGACGGGCCATCTGCGATTTTCTGCCAAAGACGATTAGCAGCGTGCCGGGAGAGCCACAAAGCGGACCTCGACCAAGGCTCACAATTGTTCGCGCCTCTTCAGATGCGCGTCATAGTTGACAAAGTCATCCCTCCGCTGCTTTAGTGAGCGGATATCGATGCCGGTGTTCTCGCCCGGGCTGGGCGGGTGGTTCATGCCAATGGGCCGGGCCAAGACCTTGGGCTTGAAGTCCTCGACTCTCCTTCCGTATGATCGTGGCGCATCGGCCAGTGGGCTCGGCTCGGACGAGGCAGCCGGTCCCGGGGCGGTGTCGTCGGTAGTGTTCGAGGTCGTGTTCGAGGTCGTGTTCTTTGAGAGCTGCTTTGGACTTGGGGCTTGGAGGCGCGGATAGGTTGTGACAAAAGTTCGCCATTGGCACATCAAACAAGTACTTGACGGCCTGATTACAGCCCTGAAGTTGGGCCGTGCCACCATCCTTTTGAGCATCGTGTGAGATGTTAAATGCCTGGCTGCCTGGGCGAAGGCGGTCGGTCGCTTGGGTCGAGCTTGATCAAGCTCGCGCTCGGAAATTTTGGCCGGCCATAATGCTGCAGGCTGCAGGCTGCTGCAGGGGTCAGGAGGGCCGGCCGGCAAGCCCCAGGTTTTCTAGAAGCCGTCTTCCCCAGCTGCCCAGCTGCCCAGCTGCCCCCCTGCGTGGGCCCTGGGGAAAGCAGCGGCTACCAGCGGAGGAGACGTCACTCGGGCATGGCATGGCTGGACTCGGCTTTGTTTGCGCGTGGACTCGGCCAAACCATGATAATATCGGGGGCCATGCACACGATGATTGTCCAATTGACCCGAGGGAGGTAGATTCCCTTTCCCACCACCCTTTTCTCTCTCCTCCTCCGGTAGACACAATGCTCATGCAACGATCTTCTCGTGCGTTGCGTCTGCAGTGGCAGCTGGCCCGACGTATAAGCTTAAGCCAGGCATCCCCCACAGTCGCTGCGTCGCCGGCTCCATTCTCCACAAGGCCACTTCACGAACCAAAGCACACCGTCCCATTGCGACCGAGGAGATGCTTCCACTCTACGCCATCGCGCAATGTCGTCAAGCCGGTGTTGCTAGCTGATATCGGCGAAGGTCAGACAACCCCCCAAGCCCCAAATCCCCGAACCCCCTCGGCACGGCCTTGAGTTCTCATCAGCCTCGTCTCTACTCTCTGCAGGAATCGTCGAATGCGAGATCATACAATGGTTTGTCGAGCCCGAAGCCCGCGTTGAGGAGTTCTCGCCCTTGTGCGAGGTGCAAAGCGACAAGGCCTCGGTCGAGATCACCTCGCGATTCTCGGGCGTCGTCAAGAAGCTCTATTATGACGCTGGCGACATGGCCAAGGTCGGCAAACCCTTCGTGGACATCGACATCCTCGGCGACGTCAGCCAGGAGACATTGGACAAGCTGACGCCTTCTGGCGCCGACGACCAGACGGCGCCGGCTGCGCAGAAGAGCATCCCGGAGCCGACGTCTCCACAAAAGCCGGCGCCAGCCCCGTCCAACAACGGGGCTGTGGGGCCAGCTCCGGCGAAGCCCAAGGGAAAACATGCCGCCCTGGCGACGCCCGCCGTCCGGCATCTCTCTAAAGAGCGAAATGTGGATATACTGGATGTGGATGGGACCGGACGGGACGGCCGGGTTCTCAAGGAGGACATCTACAGGTTCATCGAGGCACGAGACAACGGCGCCGTGCGGCCTCCCCAGCCCGGCCCCGGCGCAACGGCAGCACCCCATATTTCCGCATCGCCTGGCGTCCAGACAGAGGACCGCCAGCCCCTGACCAAGACACAGGAGCAGATGTTCAAGACCATGACCCGGTCGCTGAGCATCCCGCACTTCCTCTACGCCGACGAGATCGACTTCACCGACCTGTCGGCCCTGCGCGGCCGGCTGAACAAGGTGCTCTCCTCGTCGCCCTCGTCCCCGGCGCCCATGATCCCCAGCAACCAAGGCGTGGCAAAGCTCTCCTACCTCCCCTTCATCATCAAGGCCGTGTCAATGGCGCTGCAGCAGCACCCCATCCTCAACGCGCGGGTGGACGCGTCGGCGGGCGAGAAGCCGGCCCTGGTCTACAGGTCGCGGCACAACATCGGCGTGGCCATGGACACCCCGCAGGGCCTGCTCGTGCCCGTCATCAAGGACGTCGCGGCGCACAGCATCCTCACCATCGCGGCGGAGCTGGTCCGGCTGCAGGGGCTCGCGGCCGCGGGGCGCCTGTCCCCGCAGGACATGTCCGGGGGCACCATCACGGTCAGCAACATCGGCAGCATCGGCGGGACCTACTGCAGCCCCGTCATCGTGGACGGGCAGGTGGCCATTCTGGGCGTCGGGCGCATGCGTGACGTGCCCGACGTCGCCCCCGGTGCCAGCGGGTCCGGGTGGGAGGTCAAGGGCGTCAAGAAGGTGTGTAACTTCAGCTGGTCCGCGGACCACAGGGTTGTGGACGGGGCCACCATGGCGAGGGCTGCCGGGGTGGTGAGGAGCCTGGTCGAGGAGCCTGATGTGATGGTCATGCATCTGCGATAGTTATCATGTGGCGCAGGACAATGTAAAAGAATAAATAACAACAACAACAACAACAATAATGCCCCCTTCCTTCCCCCCAAAACGGGGGTGACAAGAGCTTGCCTGGCTTGCCTTGGTTTCGGCACTTTTGCCCGTCCCAACAACACCCCTCGTGTTGCTCAACACTCGCCGCGTTTCCCCACAGACTGTGACCTCGGTGTGCAAGCTGCTCACAAATGCGGCCCCCCTGGCCCGACCTGCTCCCTCCTCCCCTTGTCATCAGGTCGGGTTCCGTACCCCTAGTAACGTAGCCTGAGCAGCCCTCGCGCGACTATGCCCCGAGGGCGCCGAAGAACCCAGGCCACGCCGATGCAATGTCCTATACCAAAGCACGGGGTAGTATATTATGTCACTCTGGTGGGAAGGTGGTTGTCAGGCTCAGCCGCAGCATAACATCTTCTGCTTTTGCTCCATTTCTCCGGTGTCATAAATGACGAGTCAAGGAAAACGAAAGCGAAGAGGAAGACCGAGAGAACGAGGCGGGCCGTCCCCCGTACTAAAAATAAAGAGTTTATTTCTTATTTCCTCCCACCCTTGCCACTTCAGCCTATTCTCGAGGGGGCCGTCTGGCCAGCTGGGAACAAATGAATCGACACACCGGTCGGCGGGCGTGAGGGTGTGCAGGAGGTGCACCTTAGTGGTGTCACGTTCCTTGGGCAACTTGGCATTGGGTGGCTTCAAGGTAAGAGGGAACATATACAGTAGGTACAAGGGGCCTGGACAGGACGACGGCCCAGTCGAGCGGATTACCGCGCGCCGGTGCTACACGTGGTCGAATGATCTTCGAGACCGGCGGGACAGGAGACAAGCCCGTATGACTGCATCTCACCTGCTCCAAGGCCCTCTTTACTGTTGGCCTTGGGCGCTGAGGCGGAAGAGGAGGGGGTGTTGATGGTGTTGATGGTGGTGCTGGCGGTGCTGGCGGTGTCTGTGAGGTATTTCTGATGTCAACGCGAGTATTTGGGCAGTACTCGGCCGACGCTTGGGCTGCCCAGCCCCGGGGCTGCTGGCTCACACAGAGAGGGAGGGCGGCGTGACGCAGGTAGGCAGCTAGCAGGACCCAACTCCTTCGAATATCGACCAGGCTGCCTTATTGGCTCCCTCCCCTGTTGTTGATCCTCAATTATTGCTCGAGTGGGGAAGGGAGGGGAGGGATTCTCCAGCATTACTTGCATCTCTTATATGGGCTGCGTTAATACCTGAAAACCTTGGAAGTCGTATTGAGCGGTCCTCACCGTGGCAGAGACAAATGGGAAACCTAGAGCACCCGGGGTAGCGGTCCGGACTGTCACTGAAACCGGCCTGGGCGCGCGGGAGGGAGGGATGAATGATACATTGCCGTTGTTCTTCGTTATAAAACGTTTACATAATTTGGCTATTCTGTTTCCAAAGACTGCAGCTGCAAGTGAGCTAGCCATGGTGCAGTACTGCTTGCGCTGATACTGGCTGCGCTGTTTTTCTCATTCTTCAAGTTGTTCTTTTCTACCAAGTTGAGGCACTTGAGGAGCCGTCCATATGACGTTCTCATCTTAGAAGTGATTAGTCCAATCAGGACTGTCTTGATTCCTCTTCCGAAGTACAGGGTACAGTGTGCGGATGTCGACCGCAAGATATATCATGAACGCTAGTGTTGGTATTGAATTGCCACGACTCTGTGGCAGCGGCTGTGTAAATGCGATTCCCAATATCAAATGACCCCAAGACTCCTTGGCTTTTTTGCCCGCCGGAATCCCGCCCCGACCTTACAAACAGTGCGCCAATTATTCTCCCCGGAAGGATATGCATACTCGAACATGGCGTTCGAGACCTGGTGTAGAACGACATGCTGTTCTGTGCGCGAAAGGGAGCTCATGCCGCATCCTCGGCCAACTTCCTCACGGTCTGGTCAAGCGCATCACGGGTGACCTCCTCCATCGTCCGGCTGACGTCGACGCTGATGACATCCTGCTCCTCCTTTGTCGGCGGCTCCAGGATCTCAAACTGGCTACGGACCATCGTGGCTCCCATGTAATGGCCCTGGCGGGCCGCTACCCGCTGCAACAGGACCTCCTCGGGGGCGTGCAGGTAGATGAAGTGGAGCTGGGCGCCGGGGTAGAAGTATGGGGCCACGCGAATGACATCTCGGTATTTCCGCTTGAGTGCTGAACAAGTGACGACAACACCACTGCTGCCCATCTGAATCTGCGCCAACGCCTCGTCACGAAGGCGTGTGAGCCAGTCCCATCGGTCGGCATCGGTGAGCGGGATGCCATTGCTCATCTTCTCAATGTTGGCGGGCGGGTGGAACTAAGGTCTTGTTAGTCGGAGGACATGTGTGGTGAGCGTGGGCCTGCTTGGGGCTTACATCATCGCCTTCTATGTAGGACATGCCAAGGGAGTCTGCAATGTGCTTTGCAACAGTGCTTTTCCCACAGCCTGCAGGGCCCGTTACAAGCCATATGTGGTGGTGTTTGGTCTGATTGCGAGTATAGGTGGGCACAGTGTTGCTAGACTTGACTATGTCGGCCTGTTTGGTGTGCCGTACGGGCTTGGAGGATGATATGACGGGGCGGTTGGGAGACATGGTTGTTGGCGACACTGGGGATGGCCCATTGACAGATATCGGGGAATCGTAGGAGAGCATGGTGATGGATTTTTGGTAGGACGCAAATCTGTGTTTGTCGGGCTGTGGTCTGTGGGACGAAAGCACAAGTTTCCAGTCCGCGGGCTGGTGACTCCGGTAAGGCTGTCCTGGGAGCGACCCAAACGTCTCTTCCAGGCCTCCTCCTGGGGCGTTGTGTGGCGAATCTACAAAAGGCAGGTGGACTAGGTGGTTTACAAGAGTAATATTGGCTTGGGATTGGCGGTGGTGTGTAGATTGTTCTGGAAGAGAGTATCAAAAAGTCAAGACTAGGTTTGGGAAGAAGGACCAAAGGGGGATGTCATGGAAGGGCTGCCGGGTTGACCGGGGCAGTTATATAAGTGCTAAGGTGACGGGCCTCAGGTTGAGACGAGCCGTCCCAGTCTCGTTCCCAGTCCAGCGCTGCCGTCAGCAGGCCCTCGATGAGGTAGGAACCCCAGCCTGTTCCTGGGCAAGTTTGGGGTGCGACCTGCTAGGGTCGGGGGCCGGGGGGATGTCGCCCGCAGGTATCGACGGGGCTGAGCCATGTACCGGGCAAGGCAAGCCGCTAGGCGTCCCAGTGTCCTCCCTGTCGTGCAGTGCCCAGACCGTACCAGTGTGCATGCGTGCCTGAGAGGATCCCCCGGATTTTGCAAAACGACAGGCAATGGTTCGCTCATGCCTGGGTACGTAGCACACAGTCAGACAGGACGGCTCGCATGGACAGCGATGGACAGCGATGCCCAGCAGTGCGGTCCTTCTGCGGGTTTCCATCGTCCACGAAAGACATGATTGGGGGGCGGAGGTTGAGCGGGAGGAGCGGGAGGAGCTCCTCGTTCGCCCTTGTCACAGCCTGTCAGCTGGTCGTGTGTGCCGCCTTGCACACCAATCAAGATTTTGTGGACGGCGCTGTTTGGCGCGGGTACTCTGAGGTACAAGGCCAGGACGGGCCTCAACATGGAGGTCCTGACGCAATCTTGGGCCTGGAGAAGCGTGGGATGTCTCTGCAGACTGTGGGGAATGCGCCAAATCCCACGTTCCCATCCTCTTTTTAGACTCGGTGCTACGTAGTGCGTCTCTGACTCCCCCTTACGACCACCACCGAGCTGGTCCGTCCGCGTCCGACTCTGGCAGGTCTGGGCAAGCAACGAGTGGCTGCCCGGCATTGCAGGTCAGTCTGGTACAATAGATGCATGCGACACTGCTCATGGGCTTGGGCAGTCGAGTCGGGTCGGGGGGCGAGACCGTGACTTGCTGGGTACGTAAGAATCCAGAAACAACCGAAGGGTGAAAAAAATCTCCCCTGGAGCCCAAGTTACGGGAATTGAGAGAGGAACCCTGTCGCGCGTGGGGGTCCGCGGTCAAGGCTCAGTCTCATTTTCAGGCCCGCCAGCCTGTCAGGCTGAAATTTGGGGGGCCGCCTCCTCAGAAGACTCCCATACTCCCACGCCGGAGAGGGTCGCACAGAGGGCCCGGCTCTCGGCGACAGCGAGACGAACAGGGGAAAATCACGATGTCCTGAGTGGGGTGCCACATTTGAATTAGGGTGCAGCTGCTGCCGGAGGTTTTTCTGGAAGATTTAGAAACATGGTCGCTCATCCTTCCACGGCCATGTGTCCCGACTGCTGTCGGGGCTGCTGCCGGAGAAAAGCAGCCCCCCCCGGGCAGACTGCATGCAGGAGCTGACTGCTCAGGTACACAGCCAACAGCATGGCTGCCTCGGCGTGTCTTGAAGCTCTTCGGGCGGGATCTCGGGGCAGCAGTCAACGTCGCAGTGAAGGGTTGACTGAGTTCCGACTGGTGTGCAGGGTCAACGGCATTGTGTCGGGTCGGCTTAGGTTCCGGGTTGCGGGGCCGGCTCGCGGACGTGGTCAGCCGGTCTCTGCACGTCGCCAATTCGAGATGCGAGTACTGCGTGCTGCTGTAGTAGTAGCAAGAGTCGCAGCGTGCCCCGGGCGGAGGAGAATTGAAGTAACCTTCCTGGCGTCGTGTATGCCCTGTTGCTGTCCGAGAAGTGGAAACCGCGGACCAGCTGTTCTGATGAGGTCCTTTGGCATGATCTGCCTTGGTCGTGTGCTTGCTCGTGCATCGAACTTGTGGGAACGACGAGGAACACACGGGCGGGTTGGCGGGTTGGCGGGTTGGCGGGCAGGCGGGCTGAGTTGCTGACAGGCAGGGCGAGTTGGACCCCCACGCTACTGCGGTACATGGTGTACATGTGTACGTAGCGCAGGAGTGCACTACATGCCGCAGGGCCGATCACGAGTCCGCCACTTCAAGGTCCTCCCATGTATACTACATAGTACGACGTAGGTAGTCAGAAAAGTGGGGCGGCCATCCCGCATTTCCAAAGTGGTCAATTTCGGCGAGTGTGCGTTGGAGGCTGCCAGACTCTGACCAGAGCGACAACACCAACGCGGCAAGACTTTGGAATCCTGTACACAGCAGACGTGGAGGAAGTTGTCGGCGCAATTCTCCAACGGCCTCATCCCTAAAAGTAGGCTGCCTGTCCTAAAATGTCAGATACTGCGTGCTCCGGGCAGAACAAGGTCTTGTCCTTGGTACTCTGGTCCCAACAGGCCGGGTCAGGGAGCGCCAAGTACGGAGTATCTTGCATGTCACAATCTGTCTGCTGGCGGTGGCCGGGCACGTCTCTGATGTCCGTGGCTGCGTGGTTGTGGCTTGCAGAGGACCTCGGCCGGGCGTGTCATGAAGATGAGTCTGGACTCTGGACAGGCAAACAGGGTACGACGGTACAATTCCGATTAGTCAGTCCGGCACACAGAATTGCTGTGTGGCCCTGCCCAGCTTGCCAGCTTGCCCAGGTTCTTATTAGCGTAGGTTCCGCAGAACCGCAGTACCGAGCAGGCAGGAACAGGGCCCGTCGCGTGGGCTGATCCCTGCCTGTCCTTGTCAAGGAGCCGGGGCAGCTTTGCAGGCTGGCAGGTCGGTCGGTCGGTCGAGCTTCGATGACGCCGCTCCGGCTCCCACCACCATTGATGAGTCCCCCGATCCAGTATCCCACGATATGGTGCCCCATGTCGCCCACAACGCTCCCAGAGCTCTTTTGAGGGCTCACTGCGCCCGCACCACCTGCAATGCCGTCCGGCTCTACAGCTGCCCTCGCCAGCCAGCCAGCCGGGGCGCCGCTCGCCAGCCCAGCCGCCACTCCTCGAGCTCTGCACCCGCCCCCGTCGGCGCCAGCACTTGGCTCCCGATACGTCCCCGCTGGCTTGAGGCCAATGCCGTTGCCCACTATCGCACCCGCAGGAGCTACGCAACGGCAACGGCATCGGGCTCCGGCCCCCCCGCCGACATTGCCGTCCTTGGAGGTGGCCTGACCGGGCTCACTACTGCCTACTATGTGACCCGCTTCAACCCGGACGCCAGAGTCACCATCTACGAGTCCCAGTCACGACTGGGAGGATGGATAGACACGGAAAAGGTCGACGTCACCACCCTCGCCGGTACTGACGAGACAGTCAGCTTCGAACGTGGCGCTCGCGTCGTCTCGCCCCAGTCCTCCCTCACACGTTACGAGGACTTTGTTCTGTACGACCTGGTATGGCCGTCCTGCGGCTGAGCTTGAAAAGCCTGTATCCCGAGCCCATGCTGACACGCCTGTCAGATCGATCAGCTGAACCTGGTGGACGAGTCAGTTGCTCTGTTCAAGGACGACCCTGTGCTGAGTAGCCGCTATGTCTTCTATCCCGACCATCTCGTCGAGATGCCAAGCAACCTCCCCAAGGACTTCTTTGGGAGGTTGAAATGGTTTGCCAGTGTCGCAAACAAGGTCTTGACCGAGCCCGTCTTCACTGGTGCTCTGAGAGGGACATTGCATGCCGCCCTTGCCAGGAACACGCGCAATGCCCAGGCAGCACAGCAAGCATTGACAGAGGCTCGCAGTCATAAGTCATACGCCATCGCGGACCTCAAAGACGTGTCCATGGGCGAGTATTTCGCTGGTCTTTTTGGCCGCCCTGATCTTGTCAACAACCTCCAATCCGCCTTAATCCACGGAATCTGGGGCGGTGATGTCTGGAAGCTGAGCATGCGCGAGGGCACATTCCAGCAGGCGCTCATCCAGGAATCACACGGCGCAACTCCACTGGTTGCGGTCAAAGACCATGATTTCTACTCAGGACGAGACGTCGCCGTCAGGAATGAGTCTTCGTTGCTGCTGGCCCGCTACTTCGATCCCAGGGTCGGATACATATGCTTCCGTAACGGCTTTAGCACCCTGACAGATGCCTTGGCCGACGCCCTGAAGAATAACCCGAACGTGACTGTCAAGACCGGCATCCCAGTCACCTCGATACGGTACGACCAGGGAAGAGCAGTCGTCTCTGCACCCGAACAAGCAGGAGCCACTGAGGTCGGTGAGGCCAAGTACGACAAGGTGATATCGAGCCTGTACAGCGGCAGCCTCGCCAAGCTCACCGGCGAATCTCTGCCGACCCTCAAGAACCATAGCGCGGCCGTCACGATCCAGCTCGTTAACCTGTGGTACCCCAACCTCAACCTGAACGCCGCCCACCCGGGATTCGGCTATCTCATTCCCCAGTCGGTCCCTGCCGACAACAACCCACACGCGGCCCTGGGTGTCATCTTCGACTCGGACAGAGAGGCGGCCGCCAATGTCCCCGAGCGCGAGTCTGCACCGGGCACCAAGCTGACCGTCATGCTGGGCGGGCACTACTGGGACTACCTGGACGCCGACTCGTGGCCCGACGAGAAGGAGGCCACGGCCATGGCCATGGACACGGTGCACCGCCAGCTGGGCATCCCGCCCACCGAGCCCGTCTTCACCTCGACCAAGGTCTGCCGTGACTGCATCCCGCAGCACTTGGTCGGCCACCGGGAGCGCATGGCCCAGGCCCACGCCGAGCTCTACGACGCCTTCCGCGGCACCCTATCCGTCGTGGGTAGTTCCTACACCGCGCCGGGCGTCCTGCCCAACCTCAAGGCCGGCCGTGACATGGCCCTCCAGGTCTCGGGCCAGGGCTACAAGCTGGACGACGGCACCCAGTCCGACATGCTGCACGTGGGTCCAACAGGGCTCGCTCGGTTTGTCGGTAGGAATGAGACCTACCGCCTGCGCGACAGGAGGCAGATGCCGTATCGCTTCGGGAACAAGGCTTCTCCGGACGGTCATGGCTGGCCATCTTAGTCGTCACCTCTTGTCAAAAAAAGTCTTTGCTTGTATATATAGTAGACAGTATTCTTACAAAAAGAATAGACAAAAGCAAAAAGGGGGGCTGCAGATATCTTGCCAAACGAGTTTCTCTCCCTGCGCGTTCCATGTTGAGATCTAGGACACACCCTCATGGGCAACCCTCGGGGTTGAGCACGAGCTCGAGACATGGGCAGACGAGCAGCGAAGATGCTTATGACACGTCATTGCCGATTTGTTACACAGTCTACGCCGTGGTTCCAATTGCCCGATTTGCTTGCGCTGCCTCGTTGTTAGTAAGGGGGCTTGCGGGAACGTTGCACCTCCCGCCCTGACGTGGAAATGACCTCGAACCCATTGTTGGTTTTTTCATTTCACAAATCTATCTAACCCTCCCACATTATCATCAGCCGTGGTATCATCGGTCCGTGCCTTTGCCTAAGTGACTTCTAAGATAGGAAACGACAGACAGTAGTATCTGGCGCCGAAGAACGCATGAAGAGCTTCAGACGTCTTGCCCAAACGCCCATGACGTACAGGAAAGAGACGATGGCAACGGCGGAAAAAATAATAAACCATATAGCCAAGTGCTCGAAGGCTTGTCGAGGGGAACATAAGAAATAGAAATGGGATAAGCCGCGGGTGGCATATTTATGCCGGGCATTACCCCGGAGCCCAGATCACGGTTCTTCTGTATTGGGCCTTTCCGGTGAGAACGGCGACCCAAGCTTAACCTCAACCGCCAGCACGCGAGGTCGTTCCTCCGTGGCTGGCCCCGTATCTTCGCGTCTTTCCGATTGAGAAGTCGAGCCACCACGTGAAGATCGAGCATCATCTTGTTCGATGTTCTCGATCTTGTCACAGGAGTCATCTTTTTGTTCATTCTGTTCAGCAGGACTGGAGGTTTGGTACGGTGCGGGCAGCATCTGGGGAGAGGTCATCGCTCCGTCAGTGTCAGAGCCGCGCCGTCTTTTGCCCCGATTGTCATCCGAAGTCGCCCCTGATTCAACCCCACGGAGGTTATTGTATCGGAAGTCGAGATCCTGCTCCTGCACCGAGCCCGCAGTCGTCGGCGTCCGGAGAAGGGCGGAATCTTGCCCTACACTGGTTGTAGCACTGGTCGCAGCACTGCTCGAGACAGTGCTACTTGTGTTGCTCATGGCACCAGTAGTAGGAGCCGCAGCTGATGTCGCGGACCGTGGAGTTGTCGACGGCACAATGACATTGAGGACGCAATCGTCCAAGTGCTCATAGAAATCTTGAGCCGTATAGAACTGGGTGTGACAGATGGAGCATTTTGCAGTTGCCCCTGCGCTGGTCGTTCCGCGCGACAGAGCTGCACCTCCATCTCTTGACGATGCTGCGGATGAGGAGCTGCTGATAGCCAATTGCTTGCGACTGTTCGGCGGTGTCTGTTCGACATTGTGAACAGCCGTCAAGTGTCTCTTGAAGACATCGGCACGGTTGAAGGACTTCTCGTACGCAGTCCCAGGCCCAGGACAAAATGGACAAACCATGGTGCCCTTGTAGTGAGTCAATGCATGCCGGTTCTTGTCGTACTTCCTGGCGAATCCTTTTGTATGATACTCGCATGTCTCGATCGGACACTTTTCTGGTCTTTCTTCCATGTGAGTTAGCATATGGGCTGCGAGGTCTTTGAAAACCCGTCCGCACTGTGGGTGTGGACATCGGTTGCGGTTCGAAGCAGGCACCTCATCGAGCCTGTTTACGCTTGCAATGTTGGAAAAGTTCGTGGTGCTACCCTGGATCGGACTTGTTTGAAAGTTGATTGTTGCCGACGTAGCAAGCGGTGGCATGTCCAGAAACGGTGCCCCCATGAGAGGAGCTCGTTGCGGGGCCATGAGATGAACAGAAAGACCATGGCCTGATGAGGGAGGCGCTGGAGCAAGTCGTGGGACTTCCAGGACTGGAGACCGGCGGCCGCTTCGCGGTGATATGGCTTCGGATCGCTGCTTGAAGTCGCCGTCGTCCTCACCACTGTCGGAATCTTGATCGTTGATATCCACCGACTGTCTGACCTCCTTCATCCAATCCTTCAAAATTGTCATCGGTGGCCAGTCCCCGCTCGCCTTACCACCCCTGTGAGGATTGAAATGGGCTCTTCGCAAGTGAGCTGCTGCATTGTAATAGGCACCATAGCGTTTCTGGGTGACGCAAGCCTTGCACTTGGACAGAGGGACCACCGGCTGTGGTGAGTTAGGGCTGTAGACATGTGGTTCAGAGCACACCCATCGCTTCACAAGAGCGGCGTGCTTGGCGTCATTGTGCCTTCGAAGCTCGTGCTCGCCTCGAAACCCCTCGGGGTACTCATTACACTTCGTGCAGTAGACCCTGCGAAGTGGCGGGCGTTGGTAGGACGGTCTAATCCTAGGCGCGGGAATCGGGGACGTCAGTCCCGTACCTCCCCCGCGAAACATCGGGCTTTCCGCAACGCTGTGTCTTCGTGCTGGGCTTGTCGATTGCGGGGATATCATTGACGGATCAGAATAGAGTCGAGGAGCGAATGCGGTCCCTCCCGGAAACCCGCCATTCGCGCTCCAATGCTCGCCATTAGGGCGGATTTCCGCCAGAGGGCGCCGGGGATCCTCTCCAGAACCAGGTATGGATGTCGTTGCGGCCCCCCCGGGTCGAAGACTAGCTGTTCTTTGCCTGATGAATCCGTTCGCGAACATGTCGTTGTTACCCATGTCGCCTAGTAGCAGCAAGAACTGTTTGGTCGATGCCAGGCGTTGCTCGTTCCAGGATTCTTTCTTCGTAATGTCGTAAAGCAGGTCGAAAAGCGCGCGATCGTCATCGCTCATAGCCAGATGATAGTCGTCGAGCATCATTGGCGAAGCAGAGTCAAATACACTGACCAGTGCCTTGTAGACACTTATCATAGCTGCAGTGGTCGAGACCGTGGTGGAGCCGGACAGAGGACTGGGCCTCGATCCGGAGGAAGAAATATCAACAAGCACAGTCCGCACGACGCTGAAAACACACAATGAAACGAAGATGGAGACCCAGGTCCTCGGATCAATAGGGTTGCCGCTCAGTGTGCTGTTCTCAAATGACTGCAGGAAGTCAGTCATGCAGTTGTACAGCAAACGATATCTTCCATGGTTGGTAGAATCATCGCAGTTAGCGCGTGTCTGCAAGAAACTTGCTTCTGCATGTATTGAGGGCTCCGCTTGTTGCAGGTCGTAAAACAAGACCTCCCTTAGCAGCAACTTGGCCCGGTAAAGCACCGGAAATGCCGTGGCCTCCGCTTCCCTATCTGGCGACATATACCTGCTCAGCCTAAGTAGCTTCCAGAAATTATACGTCGTCTCGGTCATGTTCCAACTGGCGGCAAAGACTGACAATAACGGTGGTGGCCTCTCGACTGGCTCCCGATGGAACGACGACACGGATTTGCTGGATGGCGATAATTTTGAAAGGTCTTCGGACCACCAAAAGCCATCGTTGAAATCGAGGTTGTACTGCACCAGACACAGTACATCAGGATTGATTCGGTATGCTTGTTCGAGGTATTCGTTCATGTTTCGCCTTGGCACAAGCGGAGAGGGAAGTGGAGTGTGGCTTTGCCGCGGCGAAATAGATACTAGCCTATAGTCAGTCGATGCAGCAGTTGCAGTCGGGTCCAAAAGACGAACTTGGCACCATAGTCTCAGCAAAAGCGCTGAGAGGTCCTCGATGACAACCAAGGACAGCCCAGAAGCTACCAGAGGGAGGATCAATCTGGTCCAGGCAAAAGGAGCATGGATCATTTGAGTCGCACTACATCGTTAGAAACAACGTACGTAAGGGGTGGTTGAGGGGGTGCGATGCCTACTCCTTTTCTCGCGATCTTGCACCGGAGGCATGGCTGAACATCGCGCAGCAATCTAAGCTCCTCAATGGACTCTAGCCTGGACTGTCCAACACGACTTCTCTTCAGAGGCGGGAGAAGAGGGTCGACTTCGGAGTCGACCGAGCCTCGCAGATCTCTCTTTGATGATGTGGGCTCCGAAATGAACGAGTAGGACCTAAATGCGTCTCTGGGGTCGCGAGAAGGTCCGGAAAATGGAGATGTTGAGACCTGCAAGCTGCCACTAGTAGGGCGCGGCAAATAGACGGGCGACGAAGTTTTCGGGTACTCATGACTGTACTTGTGGTGATGGGGCAGGTGGTGAGGTATCACCGGTGGTGTGCCGCCGACAGACAATCCGGAATCTCGTTTGGAAGACACCATATGGTCCCTGCCGTGCTGGTCTCGCTCCTCTGGGCTCGGGAACCCGTATACATAGTGATAGCACCTTTCATCCCAGCACTTGAAGGACTTGGGACCGCGGGACTTGGATGGCAGGCTGCCACTTAATCGCCAGCCCCGAGTAATTGGATCACAATACGACAGATTCCGGTCCAACCATGCTTCGTACCCAGCTGGAGCATCGTGTCGGAAGTAAACTTTTAAACCCACATTTACCCTCTGCTCGTGGATGTCTAGACCTGTTGGCATGTGTTAGGGCACATGAGACCTACTGCCCCGTTTGCGGTAAAAGTAACCTGGAAGCTAGGGGCGCACCTTGCTCTAGACAAGCAGTCTCGATACACTCGCACTGGTACTGGAGTGCTCTGGCGTCCTCGATCTCAAACAAGACCGGAATCTTATCGGATATATCTGATATGCTGCAATATCAGACGGAGATGCACCAAGAAGTGTATGATCAGAGCCAGCAGTTACAGACAAGGCATTGGCAATGCAACAATCATAACAAAACCAAAATCCCAATGCCAGTGCGGATTGGAGGAATGGGGAGTGCCTTACGATTATCGTCGGCAAAAGCGCGCAGGGATTTGAGCTTGTGCCGCAGCATTGCGAGCTCGACCTTGAAGTCCGGGCCGTGTTTTTGGGGAAGCAGTGCAGCAATTTTGGCCTCAATCTCGGCCTGCTGGTCAAGAAGAGCTCTGATAGTTGGGTCGAGCGAGTAGTCATGGGCAGGGCTGGAGACAGAGACTGAAGCCTGACCCTGGCTGTGGCTACGGACGGGCCCGTTGAAGGAAGCAGAGGAGGCAGGCAACCCAGAACCTGGGCCCCAAAGGGGATCGGGAGCGGCGGCGGCGGCGGATGAAGTATCGCGATCCAGCTGGGAAACGGAGGCGACTGGGTAGGCAGGCCCGAGGTTTTCGGAGGCCATGGGGCCTTAGCACGGCCGGCTTTCCGGCGGCCGCACGGCAACGCCAAGACGACGGACGGAATCAGGAGACGGCGTCAAAGTCGGGATACCTCCGGCTCGTCGTAGGTATTTTAGCAGCGGCCTCGGCGGTATTGTTTCTTTTCCTCAAATCTTGGCTCTCGTCTTGCCGCAGCTGGCAACACAGTCGTCGACCGGTCCCGCTATGAAAACGTATGCAGCGTCTTGGGTGGGCGGCCGACCTAAAGCTTGCCTCGGATGCAGTCCTGGCATACCTTCACGAAGACCTAGCCAACTCAAATAGCAGTGCGGTAACTTTGGCCAGCCCTGCTCGGTGATGTCTTGACGTTGGCCTTACGGTAGACACGAAATAACTCGGCCGATGCCGGTGTTCTGTGCTTGTGCAGTCCTCACCGGTGCTTCAACAAGACAAGACGATCAGGATGAGGAAAAAATCCATTTGGTAGCCAGAGGATATTGATTCGTCGTTTCTTGCGCGGACTCATTGGAAGGCGAGGACGATATCATAGAGGCGAGGGTGGCATGGCGCGTGTGAAGGAGGCTAGTCGCAGGACGGTGGGAAACGTATTGGGCAGGCGAAGAGAAGGCAGGAGTGCGCAGAGCAGAAGAAAGGGGACGCACACCAAAGGATGGGTCAGGATAAGAATGGGTTGAGGGTTGAGGGTGTGAGGATGAGAAGCGAGGACAGGGTCGAGGCAGCGTGTGGCGCAAGGCGACTCGGTCGAGGCAGGCAGGGCAGTGATAGATAAATGGAGACGGGATGGGGCAGGAGGGCTGGCTGCATGCTCATGTGCGATTGATGGGATCTGGAGCCGTAGCTGAAGCTGCAGGTGTGCCGAATGAGGGAGGAGGGCGAAGTGCGAGGTTGCGAGGGTAGGTACGTGGGCCGCAGTTGCAGGCACAGGCACAGACTGGCATACCTGCATACTTAGGCCAGGTACCTAGGTATATATACAGAGGGCAGAGGCCGGGGAGGCAGGAGGGAGAAAGAGAGAGAGATAGGTGATATAGTCTACATATAGGCCTTGCACAAAACCTCACCTGCCCAAGTAGTTATGCAGCCTGTCCGTCAAGCATCCCACCACCAGACTGGGGATAGATATACATGGGCGGGGAGACACGGGGACCCGTGGACCAAGAACCCCACCTGGCCAGCTTCAAGGACTTTCAAGGGCACACCATAGGTCGTTGCAGTTGCAGTTGCAGGTGCAGGTGCAGGTGCAGACTGCAGACTGCAGACTGCAGACTGCAGGCGCCGCAGGTGTAGGTAGTCCAAGTGTGCAGGCGCAGGCGCAGGCGCACACGCGGACAGAGGTTTAGACACAAGACATAGACAGACAGACAGACAGACACCGATACAAGATGCATTTTCCAGCTGGACAGATATCGAACCCTTGAGAGCCGAGGGGGGGGTGGCGGCGGAGGGTGGGGCCAGGACCATAACCGTTGAGCATTGACATGGGGGGCGGTTTACTGGGTAGTTAGTGTACATTGTGTGTGCTCGGGGGTGATGGGCAGGCAGGCAGGACTACGGGGGTACGGGGGTACGGAGGTACGGGGGTACTTTGTTTCGTTTCGTTTCGTTTTGTTTGGTTCGTGCTCTCCCATCCTGCTCAGTCTTTCTCCCGTCCGGTCTTTTGATTCGACTGCATGGATACACAAAAAAGTGAGCAGCAGAGCATGCAAGAGCGCAGCCTGGGTATCTACCAGGGCTTGGGGCAGAGGGACCAACCTTGGAAAGCAGTGCCAGTGCAAGGATCTGTGCAGCGGGGGTGGGGCAGCCGTTGACTTGGACGATAGTGGCCGTGGCTTGGATGGCTGGCAGGCTGGATGGCTGGCAGTCCACCTATTGTATGTAGCTTATCATGGACGACTAGTGTGCGCACAACATACTCTACCTAGAACAGATATACATAATCATCTCTGTAGTTGAGTCCCTGTCTGTCTAGATCGTATCTACTGTGTCGCTATACGGCTGTGCCGTGCTCTGCTGTGCTGTGCTTGCCCTGCTTCTTTGACGTGGACTGAACCGATGTTCATACATCGTCACGTATTATACCCTTTCCCTTTCTTGTTGTTGACAGCCTCGGTCGCTAGTCTAGCTGCCCCTCTTGCCCTGAACGCCGACCAAGGTCTAACCATGGGCGGCACCATCGCTCCTGGTCCCTCTCGATCTCTTCGGACCCCATCGGCTCGTCAATTCTCGCCTCAACTTGGGCTCGACCTGGTCGATGCCCCCGAGCCCGCCTGTTCCCTCTCATCTCAGCTGTTGCGATTGGTACGGCCTAGAAAACACTCGACGCCTTGGCACCTGTCCGTCCAGCCAACCTGCTCACCAGGCAACCTTAGAAGCTTGGGCCCACCGAGCTGCCGTCTGGCTGCCTCGAGCTGTCCCGAGCTGTCTCGAGCTCCCACCCCGGCCACGGCCACGGCCACGGCCAACCTTGGTTCTGGCCGAAGCTTGACACCCCGTTGATCGTCAAGGGTCGGAGCGCTACATTTTTGAGCCCATGAACTCCAGATCCTCCCGAGCGGCTCAGATCCCGGCCTGGCAAGACCACACATGCCACACAACCTGACAACCAGGCAGGACAACACGCGCCATTCTCCTCCTCAACGCACGGTTATCACCCTTGATGCCCATCATTAATTAAGCCGTTGCGGTTCTATTCTTCTCCGCTGGCCCACCCCATCCATTCGCCATCTTCTGCTGCCTGATCTAAGCCAGACAGCCTGCCCGGCCCGCCCGCCCTGAGCAAAGAGATGCTGCGTCCTGCCGTGTATGATGAGCATCAACGCCACTCGCCTTGGCTTGGCGCCCAAGCTCTCGCATCCCGGGCTGGCTGGCTGGCAGGCTGGCAGGCTGGCTGGCTGGTTGGGCCCAGCCATTTGCCGTTCCTCCCATCCGGCTCCCGCTGCCCGTTATAGCAGGCGAGATAAGACTTCCCCAAGCTCCCCAAGCTCCCCCAGGGCATCGCTACATCTCGCTGTCGATCCCATCTTTGTTTGGACGCCAAGCTCGATCAACTCTAACCATCACCACAGGCTTGACCTGCCGAACGAAACATCCATCCTACTGGCAGTCTGGCAGTGTCGGCTTGGACGCCCGGGCAGCAGGGGTAGGGATGGCCTCGCCATGCCTATCCGAGCACTGAATGCCACTGCAACCCGCCCACGGCGGGACCGCCTGCCCTCCAGCCTGTGCGCTGCAGCCTGCAGTGGGCAGCGCCTGCTGCTTTATTATTACCCTGCCATGCACGTCCAAACCTATGCCGGCATGTTCAGCACATCAGTTGGTGTGACCAAGCAGTGACGCTCGTCTGCCCCTCCCGCCATCATACCCTCTGGACCCATCGTCGGCCCATCGGTTGCCATGATGCGACGTCCAGCTGGGGTCTCAGGCATGTCACTATAGACCTAGGGAGCCATTGCAGCTCGAAGCCGTGCGATTCCTGTGTCCTGTGGACAACACCGCACCGCGGCACCCTGTTCCTCCCAGCTCTCCCCGGAGGCTATGTTGAATACCCTCTCAAGCCTCTCTTGCCTCTCTGCCTCTTTGCCTCTCTGAGCACGGATGCTGGGTATACGGTTCGAGAGACCAGCCTTCAAGGGCATGATCCTCGAGCTTGCTGATCGCCGGAAAGGATCCTGGCTACCCTTGCTTGCCTTGCGAACAGACAAACTGAGTTCAGCCAGACTGGACCCAAGTCTTGACTCGGGATCTACGTGAGATCAGGCTCCTATCCCTGTGATCACCAGCTAGCCATGCAATATGGGAAGGCAATTCGCACTTGTTCACAGACACGTCCCCGGGTGCCGGACGAGACATCCCGCGGCTAGAACGTCAAGGAATCCTTGGGCTGGCTTTGGCCTCAGCTCGCGACTTTTTGTCCTCGGCAGCGGTCCCTCATGCTCTGCTGGTTGAATATACTGTAAGTAGGTGGATTGTGGGGCAGCGGAATGATGACATTGGAGTTGAAAGTTCGATGATGCAGAACTCAGACGAACGTATCGAGTTACTCTGTCACCGCCGGGGCTTTCTTTTTCAGCCACAACCACTAATCGGCTTCATAACCGCAGTCCAAAAGCAGCAGCACGTGTCAAGCTTGGCTCAGGTGTTCGAGGCGCAAAAGTTCAATGTTGTTTACGGCGGCGATCTTGGCCAGGGCCACGGGCCAGCAGCTCAACGGCCGGAAAGGAGCCGCCATGCAGGCATACTCCCAGCCCAACAAACGCTGTCATCTTCAGGCCCTTGACAGCATGGCAGCGAAGCACTGCTTGCTTTACATTGCCGCACGAGGGTTAGTAAAATGCTGGGTTGGAGAAGTTGCCGTCTTCCGTCTTTGCAAAACTCAATGCTGGGTTGGAGAAGGACAAGATTAGATGTATCACTCACGCGGATGCCATGTGCGAATGAGGCCGTACCGATTGACCCGGGACGGAAAGCTTCTGCTGAAAGCGGGATGGACACCGTGATAAGACACGAGCATATCGGCGACTCGATTCAATCAATCAATCAGGAGCAGATTGGTTGGCCGAGCACATCAGCGAGCCCGGCACATCACAAGGGAAAACTGCAACTCCAAGTGGTCGGCATGATAGCCATACATGATGTAACCCCGTTTGACGGACCCGATACCCCCTCTGAAGTCTTGTGCAGTTCACTACATTTCAGCTTCCACCGAGCACGAGAACGAGTATTGCCAATATCGCCACCATGCAGACTGGCAGCCACGCATAGGCAACCTCTTTTAACTGTCGGCCCAAACTCTCTAGGCACTGGGCTGCCAAACCATCAGTTAGCCTTGGCTCGGTTACTGCAGAGCTTAAGCGCACCTGGAGAATACTGTGATGCTAAAGCAAGTAGCCTCGTTGTTGAGGTGGCGTGGCCATCATCTCCCGCCCACCCACACTCTCTTCGCATGATCCATGCCGAGAGCTGCATGCTCGTCCGAGGAAAGCAACCCTCCTCAGCTTCGTGATCACGCCGGCCACCGACCCCCATCCACATCGTCGCTTCCCCTCCCTGTTGCATGCCTAATCTTAAGCTTGTTTCTACCTCTACCGGCCTGTCAGCTGGGGCAAGGTCCCCATCGGCAAGGCGACACGACAACCACAGCCTGCCTAGCGGCACAACCTGTACACTGCAGTTGCTCGCCTCAACAGCCTCAGCTGCCACTCACGAACCTGTCACGCCCCTTCTCATGTCTTTCAACCTGTCCCCCTTTCTGTTTACGTTACCGACCCCCGATTACAGTCGCAGATCCCCAGCACGGCCAACTACATTGGCCGAGCATAGAACAGCAGCGGTGAGCGCTTTTGGAACCGTGTCGGTCGATTCATGAGGACCGGGATTGGGGCGCACAGTCGCTTCGGGTTGCGACCATGTTCCCGACGGGGCTGAGCACAGCCAAACTGTTCTCCCTCAAACATTGTATGTGAGAAGCACCACTGTCCTACACCTGGTGTCGGAGCTTCCTCGGAGGTTTCCTGCCTGCAACTGCACGGCCAGTCGCGGGGTTGCTTGACTTTTGTCCATAGGCCGTGTTGCGTGATGAATTTGAGGCGAGCGAGCAGTTCGAGAGGGTCCGTCATCGATTCATACCCCAAGATCGTCAGCTTTGTGGGGTTTGGAAGAGTATGACCCCGTCACCCTGTCCTCCCAGAGTAATGTCATGCCAAGATCTTCAATTTACTCCAAAAGTTTCTTTGAAGCGGTCGGATCGTCCCCGGGACCCTTGGGGCCAGCCCCCTTGACTGGTAGTAGATCTACCTGTAGTCAGGGCCATGGCAGCTGCATATTGGCCGACCGAAGTGGGGCTGGCCGCTCTGCTCTCCATTCTTCTCAAATCTCACTGCCGGGATTGAATGTCAGGAAGGTTACCGATCCTAGTGCCTAGAGCGCTTTACTCTAGATAATCCCATCCTAAAATGTCAAAAAGCTTAATTGTTGTCGATCAATTACCATGTCCCTAATCCCAACCCGCGATTGGATGTCCGTAAAAGTGACCATGACTCTGTCGAACTTGTGGAGTGGTAACAAATGGGGCGACGCCTAGTAAGTCCGTCTGACCGAGCGGAATGGCAAGCAGAGCTGAAGCACGCCCGGAGGACTATTGTCTGGCGCTAGAATAATTCATAAGGGCCTGGACCTTGAACTGGTTGAGCCCGCGGTGTCATCCTCAACAACTCCCTAGGTAAGCTGTTCCCGGGGCTCAAACAAACTGTGTTTGATTTACCTACTAAGTAGGTACACAGCACTATACACGATTCAACCAGCTACTGACGGTTGAGATTTGTCAGTGACGACATGTAGCATCCTGTCTAATAGAAATCGAGTGATGTAATGATCACAGCTTTTGCATAGCGTATCTGAAGTCATGTGGCTCCGTCTTCACCGATCGGGCAATCCAGTGAGCTCATCGACACTGCTCGAAAGGGATTGTACAAAGGCAGCCAGTCGACCAGCACTCCTGAGATCGGAGATTTGCACTCGCAAAGACAGAGAGTACATCTGGGTCCCATGCACGGGATAGCCACTTACAGGATGACCTCCTACGGGACAACCTCCTACGAGATGACTTCCTATGGGACAACCTCCCTGAGGGTCCTGTAGGATCTTATCCCATAGGACGAACTCCTATGTGTCCTGCGAGATAACTGGCGGTGCTAACCTGAGCACCTTAATTTCTGAGTTGGATGGTATGGTGTATGTGCCCTTTCAAATGCTGTTTTTGCGGGTGGGAATATCTGATCTATTGCTTGTGTGGGCTCTTTAAGCGTTTACCACGCTGCAAGGGGACCGCATACGCCTTTAGATGTATATGGGTTGAGAACGGAACTACTCACTTGTATGGACAGGCGTCGCTGGCGTGTTTATTAAAAGCGGGAAAGTCGTGATCTCGAGAACTCTCACCATGCTGTATCAGCTTATCCGCATTCAGCCACATGTTGTCTTCTTCACTATAGCCCCGCAAAGGACAATGAGAATCTGTATGCACACAATTCGGGATGACACAATTACACATGCCAACCAAGGTCAACTTGATGTAAAGAAGCCTTTGATATAAGTTCAACCGGTAATTGAGTAGCAATCGGGCTCTCTGGGTCTCTATTCATGATTCCCTAGAAGAGATAATTGAGATGCACACGAACATGACTGCGCAGATCAAATCATCTCAACTCATATTCACAGCAAGAACATCTGGAACTCTCGAGCTCTACAACCCCTAATCGATTGACGGTCATTGATTCTGAATACTTGTCAAACGCGAGAAGCTGATAAGATTTTTTTGGGGGCCCCGGTTGAAAACCGATAGAGAGGCACCAGGGCTGATGTTCTCGTGCGTCTTCCCCTGGATCCGTTTGAACTCCCGAGTTCATGGCAGCGACAGGCATGTTGGGTCCATGGAGGGCAATCCCCTAAAGATGGTTACAGGAATATCCTATTAAGACACCAGGATGAAGGCTTGATGGCTCTCCCTTATTGAATGCCATGATGCTGCTCTTATTGACTGATAGGCTGAGGTTTTTTGCTACATCGAGGAAACTGTTTCTTTTATATGAGGCTTATAGTCGGTTTGTTCCCCGGTTGTACTGGTACGGTGCATCTTTTGTTCCCCGACCAGAGGCGTTTTCCAGATGTTGTTTAGGGGGCCTTCGAGGGAATTGAATATCGGTAATGAGGGGGAATTTCCCTGGTCTGGTGGGATCCTGTAAGTTCAATCGGCCTTGCCCCTTCTCCTTCTCCTGCTCAAGGTGTCTCTGGTCTTCCTTTGACGGGCCCTTCTTGGTTCGAGCTGTCCGGATTTCACCACCGGCCTTCTCCGTAACACTGGCGGAGCAAGCGAGAGCCTTCTCAGAACAGCAGTTGCATTTGTCGCCGGGCCATTTGCGATCATTGGGGCAGGTTTGGCAATACTCACATCTTTCTTCTCCTTCCTGCAGAATTTGCGCCTGTTGTAGTTCAAGCGGGCTTTCTTGGGGGAGGTCTGCAATCGCTCTTCCACAGTACTAACAGGGTCTGTTTCAATCAAACGTTTTGACCCATCTGCGGGTTGTAGGGTACCTATTTTCACTGTCCAATATTGAGGTATCCATACAACAATTGCATCTGAGCAAGGCTTAGTGCTGGCTCAGCCACGACCTCGCCTTGAGGTCTTTGATGACACACTCTAGATCAAGCAACCCGAGCGCTTCATCAAGTCCACCTCTCGCTCGCTGAAGACATTTTCTAGCACATATGACTTGGTTGCGCAGTGTTGGCGGAATAATTTGTAAATATGTCGAAGCTATATAGAGTTGAACCAGATGTCCCAAGGAAACCTGGAGATGGCTCCGAATGAAGCTATATCATGCAAGAATGTAGATGGGCCAAGGTTTCCCTATGATTAGGGTTATTACCATGCGCTCCTTGGACTATTATGGCAGCCTTGTCCTAGAATCTGGCCGGGTGGACCTATTGAAGAATAGCGTACTTATCTTCGCGTTCGAGCCATGGCGGACCTAGCCACAATATATGTGTCCGTCGTTGCAGTACGGTAGGTGATGCCTGCTTTTAGGAATGCGATGGATCCCTGCTGCCGCAGTACCACGCCGCAGTACCGCACTGTGGCAATTTCGCAGTGTTGAACTTGCTGCTGGCGGTTCCCAGGGGTTGGCGATGCCCTGGGCGAATGGAGAAGGCGATCCTCAGCCACCGCCTGAACAGCTGCAGTAGCCACTTGCAACCGCATATGCAGTAACGTCTTATACCAGAAGTGTGCGAAAGCACCACCCACAGCGCACCCTGGGTTGAGGAGGTCGTCCTGAAACCCACTACTGGCATGTAATGTCTCTATATCCCTGCTGTGGTGACCCAACTCCAGTAGACAGGATGATTTGGTTTCCTTCTCGAAGCCGAGGCCTTCGACTTTTGGCCGTGAGGGCTGGACGCACTCAAGTTCCTCAAGAGGTCAACGGGTCCCACTGCATTCTCAAAAAGGTGGAATGCTCTCCGCCTGATGGCCTGGGCCCAATTGCGTCGGTACTCGCTTGAAAAGGACAATTATATTATCGTGCGTTGATGTACGCGCATGCCTATGTACTGGTTTGCTTTTTTGACTCTGGAGAGCATGTTGAATGGCTGGGAACCTGTCCCCATCTCCTCGGGAACATCCCGCTCTGAGTTGGTGGCGGCCGCCCCCTTGCTAAGCTTCTGGAAGGCCTTACTGCTCAGCCCACCGCCTTTCTCGCAGCGGGAGCTCTTTACCCTCTGAAGCTCGGCTCCCATCAACCTCGGCTTTCCAGGCCCAGTACTCGCCCAGCCTGATCTCTGCGTACGAGGCGTAGTCGAAGTCGATGTCCGAGATGGTTGCCTGGATCAGTGCCCAGATGCCCCAGTAGAAGCCTGGAACTCCGCGAAACAAATCGACCTCGTCTGCTAGTTTCTGGATCTCGGACGTCTCGTCGTGCTCGGGCTGCTCGGGGAGGAGACTGTAGTACGAACGGACGTACTCGGTGATGAACTCGTGCCGTTGGGACTTGGAGGGTAGGACATTGTAGTCGCAGTCGAAACCGCCCCATTCGGCAAAGTGGTTGCACAGATCGAATGCTGCCGGGGAGGGCACGGCATATTCATAGTCGATAAAGGTCACGTTCTCGCCCGTGCCGTCTGCAGTGCCATTGCTGATGATGCCAGAGTCTTGAGCGCCGCCCTTGGGCAGGACAATAACATTCCCGCTTAGCAGGTCGCAATGCGCGAAGACCAGCTAGAGAACGTCAGCACTGATCTGGCAGTCCACCTTCGTGACGGTCGACAACAACTTACACCGTCCTTTCCCAGGCCTGGCCGGCGGCTCAGCTCAGTTACCAGCTTGGACAGCTCGACCTGTAGCCGTTGTTGGCGGTCCCTCTGGGCGGCGGTCTTGGTTGGAAGGGCAAAGATCCACTTCTGCATGACAGTCCACACGTTAGGGGCCTGCTTCCCAGGGGCGGCAGCGTCTATGGCCTCCTGCAGGGTGGGGTGCTTGTTCGCAGCGCCGTCGAGCATGTCAACGCAGTGGACATCCATCTTGTCGCTGATGTGCGTCTTGCCGGGGAGACAGGGCACTGTGGCATGCCATTGGGCCAGCCTTCTCGCCACGGCCAGGTATATGTCGGGGCGCCTCAGGTCCTCGGGGTGGGTGACGCTACCCTTGATGAACCTGTACATCATGCCGTTGTTGAAGCGAGCCAGCAGCTCTGGCGCCAGGCCGTGGCGCGAGAGCAACTCATGGTTCTGCGTCTCCCTGGCGCGGTCGATGATCAAGTCGGTGCCGTGGCCGTATGCACGCAGCAGGATGGCCTCCCGGTCGACGTCATCGTTGGACAGGCCGGGGCGCTTGTTGACGGCCTTGAGCAAGGTGTTTGTGATGCCATCGGTGAAGCGCACAAACTCAATGTTGGAGTCGTCTGACGACCACTCGGGTCGCAGGGACAGGATGAGCTGGCGGGCCGAGTTTTCGGAGTCGGAGCCGTCGTAAGTCTGGGAAATAAAGCGCACGGGTGGGTGTTGGTCAGACCGGGCGGCGGCGCGACGGCCGTTGTCGCCGTCTTGGTGTATCATTGTTGGGGAACGGGCAAGCGGGCAAGCGGGCAGGGAGGCAAGGAGGCAAGGAGGGGTCGCTTGCCTGACCGGGCGGGTGTGGGTGTGGAGGGGGGGGGGACCTGGAAAAGGGGCTGCTGCTGCCGGGACCTCAAATGTTTTCTATGGTTGCGGGACGGCGACGAGGAATGCACAAACAAGCACGCACAAGACGCCTAGGTTCCTCAACATGTGCCCTTTGACTCTGAGTCCCAAGCGGTCAGAGCTTATATCACTTGAGGCTTGCCTTTGATTCTACGTGACACATCCATCCACAGCCTGTCTGGTGGGGGGAGACGTCATACCTCGCCTGCCCGACGAGGCAGTGAAGGGGGGGGGGTTTGGGGCGGGATGGGCTTAGCTACGTACCGGTACAGAAGCTCAAGATGCCCCCAAGATGCTCGAAGCTATTCTGGAGCAAGGCACCTTTGCCTTTGGGCTTGCAAAACCGACAGGAAAAAGGGGAAAGATTGTTTGCGGATCGAGGAACGACGCCGAGTGTCCAGGACGACAGGCAACACGGCCGGCAGCAAGAATATCTGCCGAACAGCAATAAAAAGGCTTCGAGCTCAACGGTCTGAGGAGGGGCACGTGCCCGTCATGGAAGGGAGAGAGATCTGGCTAGTCTACCACAGACCCTACTTCGTACCTCGAAAAAGACTCCCATGTCTCTCCCTCACAACAAGGCCTGCCCCTGCTGTGGCAGACGCCCCACCTAATTATAAGGGTCCTACACAAGCTACAGAACCAGTATTTGCCTCCAGAGCATGTGATAGATGGCCAGCTGCGGGATGCGGAGCACCCCTGAAGCGACCAGCTGGTCACAGCTGTGGGACGGCTGGCCCGCCTACAGTGCCGTATTTTAAGATGCTTGCAGGGTGCCAAGCATCAAGCAAGCCTCAAGCATCAAGCTCTCTCGACTACAACGTGACGGTCACATTTGGACACTGTGCGACGAGGCCGCGATGCTCATGTTGTGTTGTGATCCCCCGTGCCTGCACCTCATCACCGCGCCGTCCTGCTGAAGCAACTCCTGTCTGTGATGATCGCTGCCTCAACACACCAACACCCATGCGCGCCCAGCAGCCCACACCGGCCATGAAGGATGGTGCTTTGGAGTAGCAACTGAATAGTCTGGACTCAGGACCAAGATCGCCCTTGATGGGCCCATGGCAATTTGTGTGTGATAGCTAATATACGAGGCTTGAAACGCCCTGTCGCAATCCAACATCTCATCTGACAGCCGAGCTCCATCGACCATGACTCTCCCGGCTCTTCCAAACTCCTCCAACTTCCTTGGTGTGGCCCTGGTGATCAACAGGAATCGTGATGGGCCACGATTCGTCTTCCATTACCCTCCTCACATAGTCGCTGTCGAGGACCGGCACACAGACGGCAGCGAGGACGGCGTCGATGAGGATGACATCTTGCTGGAACGCGCCGCCGCGCCCATGGACGCATCATCGCCCTACAACCTCAATGTTTCTGACATGCTTCCATGGGACCAGGATGACCACATCGTCACCGACAGTGGTACCCAGATTGTACCCTGGGAGTATGTCGCTGGGCTCCCGACCAAGGATCTGGAGAGCATCCTGACCCCGGCCAGGGCATATCATAAAACGCTTTTCCAGATATCTCTGGATCCCTTGTACTTTGTTTCATATCCTATTCACAAGCCTGAAAACGGAATTTGGAAAAAGAAGAGCAAGAAGAGGGAAAACCAGCAGAGGCATAAGAACAGTGACGCCTCAAAAAGGGAGGACGACCAGCTGTCGCCACACGAAGACCCCTTGGACAGCGACACCGCCGCCAGAAAGGGAGATGCATCCCACGAGGACAACGCTGATGCCAAGGAAAAGGCGGAAAAGTCCACCGTGGGAGCAGGCAAGCCCTCGGAAGAGGCAGAAGACAAGGTCAGCTCCATGACCATGTTCAATCTCGTCTTCATCCTCAACCCTAGGAAGCACGAGGCCAAGCACTTGATCGATACAATGTACACCAACATCATCCGCAAGGTCAACAAGGCCTACAAATATGTTCAACAGCGCAGCGACTTTGTATGGAAGGAGTCCAAGAAGATCCTGTCCATGAAGGACAAGGCGCGCGAGGAAAAGCGCAAGATGAGCGTGTTGTGGGAGGAAATCCTGCACAACTCGTCCCTGGCCGCATCAATGCAAGACCTGTACGACGCCATCTCGCGCAACAAGATCGCTGCGCTTCAGCTTGATACCGGCGAAGCCACCGTCACACACTCGGTGCAGATCCCCGTCCCTTTCCACATCCCCGATCTACCGCCTCTGGATCGCGAGGAGGACAGCCGCGGCCTGTGGATAACAACGGCCAACACCTTTGTCGGAGACAGTGACGCATTTGAAGAACCACATTATCTTGACAAGAACTTTGCATTGCTTTTGATGGATGACGACAAGAAGATCATTCAAGAGTTGTCTTCTGACCCCGATGAGACTACACTGTCCATGATCGAGTTTGTCCGCCACTCGAAGCCCACCATGTCGTTTCATCAGGTCGCTCAACAGACAAACAACATACTCACCCTCGGACAGGTGCGCAAATTCGCGCAGCACTTCATATTCTGGCGACGCGCCATCGCCATACCTCCTCTCCATGCCCGAGATATTTACATCCTCAGCCCCAATGCCGATATGAAGGCACTGCCACGCGCAAGTGCGGACTGGGCAAGGCAGTTCCCATTTGCACCAGCATTGCCGAACTTTCTCGCCGACCTCTCTGCCGCCCCGAGACCCTACAAGTGGTTTTGTCCCTCCAAGAGCTTCCGCCCTAGCTACCTTGAAATGTTGGCGTGGCTCATGCGCGGCGGGTGGGTGGCACAACTGTGCACCTTCGCGTACGTCGTTGTCTGGCCGGAGATACTATACGAAGTGGAGTACGCACTCGAAGCAGAGGAGGTGGCCAAGGCGAAGAGGGCACAAGTTGCGGCCGTGGACGACCTCGAGCACGGGTCGCCTGATCATGCATCCAGCGCGTTGAGGAACCGGAGAGGCAGCGGAAGAAGCAATGACATTCTGGCGGGAAGCGTCGAGAACCTCGCTTCTTCCACGTCTACCCTTCAGCAACAAACAGGCAGCGTGGTGGGAACTGCCCTGGAGAGGAGCATCGGTGATCTCAGCTCGCTCTCCATCGGGGACGAGGCTCAGCCGTCTCCTCTGCCCTCATCGCCCTCGACATCCGTCGTCCTCAGGGACACCTCCGCCCCGGGCTCCGAGGTACAGTCGCCGACCTCCGCAACGTCCCACGGCCGGCCGCATTCCCAGCCCACCCTCGCCGAGCAGGTCGCGGAGAAGGCGCGCCTCGAGCGCATAGCCGACAAGCTCGCACGAGAGCTCGCCGAGAAGGCGACGGCGCACGCGCGCAAGGCAGCACCAAAGGCGACTGACCACCCCAGCGTCAACAAGGCCCCGCACCTGGCCCACCTCAGCCCGCACATCATCTTGGATGCGAAGAAGGCCACGGGCAAGGAATCGCTCTACCTGTCCGCGATCGCGAAGCGGCTGCGGGAGAGGAGGACCGCGGCACCGCCGCCGTCCAAGTCGAGGAAGGACAAGGCCAAGGCGCAGCCGACCCTTGGCGAGGGCAGCACCACCAAGAGGGCAGCTGCCGCGTCAGCAGCGGGCGGGAAGGACGGGAAGGCCGCCGGCGGCGATGGCAAGGTTGTCGACTGGGACGAGAGGGTTGCGAACACGTGGCCGCTCTTCTGCAAGTATTTCAACGGGCGGTGCGCGCTGGAGCGGATCGCGCTGCAGGAGGAGATGAAGAGGAAGGACGTATGGAACTTGTTGACGGCAATGAGCGAGTACCTGCAAACTGTCCGGCACTGGTAGGGGGGCGGGCCAGAGAAGGAAGAGGGGCTGGGGGGTGTGACGGGGGCGGCGGTGCTGTCTGCCACGTAGTAAGCTTGGAGGGATCTTATATCAGATATTATCAGAGAGGATTCTAAGCCAGAGCCGGTATTCCGGTTGCGGGTGTGCAACGTCGTGTCTGGCTCTCGAGCAAGCTCAGTGTCCAGCGGCGATGACTGCTGCGTATGACTACTCGTCGTGAGACGTATACCTGGATAGGGGCGAAGAGCTTAGCATATGTTATGATGAATCATGTAGCGGGTGGCGTATTCCTGCAGTCATCTAGCTAAAAGCACATGCAGCGTAGTTGAGGCTGACTGCACAAGCACATATGTCGATTTCTCGGCCATTTACCGCACATTGAGACTATCAGAGCACCCATCCCTTCCAGGGAGCCCATCGAAATGCCCATAAACTGATCCGAATGAGGTCATTCTGTTGAGAAGACTTTGTGGTCAGGGCAGGGCGCCATCAGGGCCGCCAGGTCGAAATTCACAGTTCTGCATGGGCATGTTCACATATCTGCGGCGGACATGATTTGACAAAGTTGTGTAGCATTCCAAATAAGAGTAAACGCTGGGCCTTACAACTATCACCTAATACTGCCCCCCTCCTTGCTGCTGTTGTAGCCTAATAATCTCCACATCGAACGACTCAGGTATCATAGTAAGCAATAACGGTCTGTAACAATGCCCAATTAACCAATGCGACCCAACCCAAAAGTACGTGGTAAGAAAAGGGAAACTAGTAAGTAGAAATTGCCAAATGCAGCGTTAGGAGTCGAGCAATGAAATTGTCCGAAGATTCCGCCAAAAAAATCCCATCTTCGTATGCTTGGGGTGGTAATCCCCTTTGGGTAACCCCCTTTGGGAATGGGGAAATGAGACCTCAATACCAGCACAAAAAACGCCAAAATGTGTTGCACTGCCTTAAAGAACACTCCTCAACGTCCGCCTGATGCAAGCAAGAGTAAGGGTCTTAGACTAATGGTCAAGGGGAAGAAAATACAAAATGATCTCTGAGGGACAAGGCAAAAGAACGAAGACCACCCAGCCTGTGTGCTGTTGACGCCGTTGTGACGATGGGTGGTAGAAAATGTTGACAGCTTGATGAAGTCTGTGGGGTTCGCGACGTGTGGAAAACTTCCTCAATTCCCGAGCTCCATGAATTCGTCTTCCTCGTCAAAGCTGTTGCGGTTGAACTTGATGTCTTCGGCATCATCGTCCCAGAAGTTATTGTGCTCCATCATTCCGTTGCCAAGATGACCATTGGTGTCGCCTTCTGGACTGATCGAGTTCATCTCGGTGCCGTGGTCGGCACTGTTGAGAGGCTCTCCCTTGTAGTCGGTGTGATGAGGCACTCTCAGGCCCGACCCTGCGGTTCGTGAATAGGTGAACTCTGTGGCCTCGTTCTTCGCAAGCGCCTCAAGCAGCTCCGTCTGCATTCTCTTCTCGTCTTCAGTGATACCGAATGGGGGATTACCGCCAAGATCGTGGATCAAATTGATGAGTTCCTCTTGTTGTTGGATCTTGGCCTGCAGCATCCACATGAGATCACGAGTCCAGCTGACTGCGCCGTTGAGGATGTCACCCTTGTTAGGACCCTTGTCTTTGTCCTCCATGGGCAAGCCTGTAGTGATGTTTCCCGCAGCGCCGGTGGTCGCTCTCCTGGCGCCCGGACCAGCCAAGCCGGAAGTCGCTGTACCTGGGTTGGAAGAGCCGGATAGTGTCGGTGACAGAGGGGTGCCGTTGGTGATCATCTTTCGGATCTTCTCATCGTCCAGTCTGTGGGCGGGAACCAGCTTGCTCAGGTCCTGGATCCTCTCGTTGATGTTGTCTCGCCTCCGCCTCTCGACCAGATTGTGAGATTCCCTGCGACGCTTCTTCTTGGCCTCCTGCTGCGAGGACAGGGCATTATTCTGTCCCAACTTGGCGGGCATTGACGTGCCCTTCATGATGTATTCGTTGAGTTGATTCTGGCCGTGCATTTCGGTCTGCAGTGGTGAAGACAGACCAGAGCCAGGGAATGAGGCCATGCTGTTTGGCGTATGCGCCCAGTGGCCAGAGGGTGCCTTGACATGGTGAGGACCTCCGCCCGTCCGTATTGGCTGGGCTCCAAATCCGTCTTGAGAGCCGATGGACAGGCCCAGCGCACCCATTTTGGGAGTAAGCGGGCTCCTCGCGTTGGAGGCCTTGCGCTGCATGGCCTGCGCCTGAAGTCTCTGACGGGCTTGGATGTGGGCGCTGTCGTTGGGATCCTTGTTCATCTCGTTGGCCAGAGGAGAGCCGGCATATGACAGGGGGGACTGTATTGAGTTGCCAAAAGGCTGCGCATGGCCGTGCATGGAACGGTATTGTCCAAGGTTCTGCATGAAGGGGCTTTGGATAGGATCTCCATCGGGTGTGTTGGAGTAGCCCGACAAGTGCGACTGGTCGATCGGAACGCTCGGGTGCGCGTTGAAGTTTGCCCCATTCTGGTTGTAGTTCATGTTCATCTCGTTCATCCCCGGGAACTCCTGGGCTTGCATACCTGGGCCGCCTTCGGTTGGGCTCGCCAGGCCATCTAGCAGTTCGTCGTCGCCAAAGACGGCCGAGCCACTGGAGAATGCATTGTTCTGGTTGTTTGAGCCCGCCCCAAAATTCTGCTGGAGGTTGAAGTTGAGATCATTTGGGTTGATGCTGCCGCCGCCGCCGTGGGCGTACTGGTTGAAGCCCTGTTGGGCCATTGCGTATCGATGTGGTCAACGAGACCTTAACGGGTTCCGTCGGTGTTGGGATTTGGTGGTGCGAGGAGTCGTCTGATGATGACTCAAATGGCGCTGTCGCTCCGGACGTGTCGCGGTGCGCGATGGCGTCGGTCTTTGTGGTCAGAAGACGGCTTTTGAGAAAACAAAGTCAGCCTCAAGTTGGAATCCACTCGAATTAGTACGATGCACGATCGAGCGCGCTCGCTTGGGCGCGATCGCAGCCCTGCAGGGCAAGATGACTCGACGTAGGCAGCGTCGCAACTTGCGGTCAGCGTGACCCCGCCAGAGTGCAGACCGAGGCAGTGTCCTTGACAAGCTCTGGGAGTCAAAAGTGCGCTTTTGGGGAAGGGGAGCAAAGAGAAAGACGGGTATTACCAGCTGTGAGTAAGAAGGATTGAATTTGTGTCGGTCTTGGGGGGTGAAAGGAGCCCAGCGAGAAGCCGAGGGTGGTGAGGCTGTGATTCAGCGCAGTTCCCGGGTGGGGCTTGGCGATGAGGGTGGGAGGGGTGCGAGTCGGTCAGCGCAAGAGGCGGCGAGGTCGGGTTCACCCCAGAGGCAGACGGCCCAGCGGCTTGGTGCGACGAGAAAGTTGAGACGACACCGAGGTGGGGGCTCCGGACGAGATCGGATGCTATAGAACAGAAAGGAAGGATGGTGGGAGGATGTTGGATTGAAGTCGTCGAGAAGAGAGTCGGCCGAAAAGGTGTGAGACCTTTTTCTGCTTCTTCGTGTTGCGCTGGGACTTGCGGATGCGCGGAACAGGCGGGCAGTGCTGGTTGATGGCTTGTTCACGTTGTGGGCGCTGCTGGGATGGCTTGGACGGGTGTCGTGGGAGCGGCCCTTTTGCAGCGAGCCGTGTAGGGAATCTTCTGTGTGTATGCAACCTCTCAGCCGCTAGCTCCTGTCGCATTGCAGGGCGACAGATGCACCGAGGACCTGTTCCGAGCGACAAGGCCGGGGAAATAGAATGCAGCGGGACAGCGGGACGGCGGGACAAACAGAGAGGCTCTCTCTCCTAGCGAGCGGCCTGCAGCTTGCAGGTCGCAACGGAGCCCGAGGGAGGCAGATGCACTTACATTTATTTGCTGGCTGCCACGGGCACGGGGATAGATAAAGTTGAGGGCGAGGGCGAGGGTGTCTGTCTTGTGTGAGCCTTGCGGCTGCGACTGCGACTGGCAGAAGGGTGGTGGGTTGCGATCGCAAGTCGCGGGTGCGATGCGGGTCAGGTCTGGAGAAGGCGAGATGAAATGCTGGGGATTTTCTGGAGAGGGAAACCGAATGGAGTCAACCGGGCTTGTCCAGTCCGTCTCGCGGTTTTGTGGCCAACTAGGTTGGGCTAGAGAGAGCGGAGGAGGCACTGGCGGACAAGGGTCAGTGCGCCCGCACCTCCCACTTTCCCACTTCCAAGAAACCCACCGTCCCTTGTACCGCGCCCACCGCAAACACGCGGGACAGGTACAAGGTACCCAGCTCGGGGTACGTCTGTACTTGTTGTCGCTGGGGGCATCTGGAGCTGTGGGGATGGTGTGGGATGGAAGAGCGCCCTCGCTGCCTTGAACGAGTGCTAGCGCCGGAGAAGTTCCCGACGACAACGACGGCCGCGAGGGTGATGATGGGCCATTTTCTCCAACAAGAACACTTTGCGCACAGGATCAGAAACTGACTTACGGTTGTTTTGGTTTTCCTGTTTTTCCTGTGCAGTGCGCTGAGACGGGTGGTCAGAAGGTATTCACTCGGTGCTTTGGCTGACCGATAGTCGATGGCTGGGATTCAGGATGGATGGGGGATGGGGGATGGGTGATGGAGGGTGATGGCCGGGGGCCGGGGTGTCGGTGGTCGGTGGTCGGTGGTCGGAAGTGTGGTGGTGGTGGTGGAGAGCGAGCGAGCCAGCGGTGGGTGTGGTTGTCTCTCAGCACCGCTTGGAAGTGGTGCTGCGACGGCGCTGCTGACCTTGGAGAAGATGATGATATATGACCGGTCCCAAGTCCAGGCCAGCCCAGGCTCAGTAGCACACGACGCCCTGAGACGGATCTTGATCGGTCCAACGGTTGTCCAGGCCTCTCCTCTTGGGGTTGGCTGTCTTGTTGGGCGAGATGCAGGCCGATCTCTTTTTGTCTCTTTTTGTCCCCGGATGGCTGTCGCTGTCTCGGCGGAGCCTCTTCTCAAGTCCCGCCCTGGGGCTTATTCCCCGAATTAGAATTGGTAGCGGCGGTTTTGGGGGTGTGTGTGGAGGCGACACCCGGTGAGATGATCCGGTCTTACTCAGTCTGCATGTGAAGGTCAATCAAAACAATCTATCTTGCGCAACTGGTGCCGAAAAACAAGCCGTCATTTCATCACCCAAGCCCCATCGCATCGCATCGCATCGATAAGCGATGCAGCCGCTGTGTGTGGTTCTTCCGCCACAGCATCCGCAGCAAGAAAAAAGAAATGAAAGAGAAAAAAAACAATGAAAGAAAAACAAGAAAGGAAAAAAAGGAAAGACATGAGATGCGTACCGGTCTTGGGCGGATCCCTATTTTGTTTTCGATTACCCGCTCCAGGCTCAACTCAACGTCTGAATACGCAGTAGACAAATGTTCTTGAGTGCAGGCCGCGATGCGCCGAATATAATGGGTCCCGCCGGCGGCAGCAGCGGTCTTTCGCTTCTCACAATAGTGGGCGCTGGTCTTGACCCTTGTTCCGCCGCTTATCACGCTTCGAGTCGAACCCAAATAAATGTCTTCCTTCTGTCCTTGCTTAGTCTTGCTGCCTCCCTCGTTCGCCACTCGGCTAGCGCTCCCACAGTTTGGGGCCGCACAACTGGATTGGGCCTTGTCTTGCAGAGCCCGGATCGAGCTTTGGTGTCACTCGAGGCCTGTTGCCAACGTCGATCCGTCGCTTGCTTGTAATGATGAGTATGTGGTGGGTTGGATGCCGTATGGATGAGCCTCTTGAATTCTTCTTCACTGGTCAGCGTCCGATTGTGCTGGGTCGTGGTGAGGGCCTCATGCGCTTGTCATAGCACCTAGCGGGAACCGTAGTGTGCATAGACGCTTTGCCTAGAGGGCTTGATATAGCTGGGCCTCATACCATATAATCAACTGTGACCAGGCGGATGGGGGCGGTGGTGTTCCTTGCGCGGCTGCATACACTTTCGTTGGCGAGACAAAAGAAGAAAACACGAGATTGGCGAGGCTGCAGGGGAAACCTTCTGGTCCGTACCAGGCTCCCTTTTATATGATTCCTTTGGGAGGCTTCAGATTGGCTGCCACACGTTGGAAGTGAACGCAAGGTGCGAGTCATAGGAGGGATACGTCCAGACGAAAAAGGGCCGGTGGGCTGGCAAAGTATCTCAGTATAGCACCAGCTTATATACTCTACACTAATCCCATGTACCTCGCCGGCGAAAAGTGTCATGTACCAGCCCATCCTCGACAGTCATGTCTTCTGACTTTGAGTTGGCGGGATGGTGTGGAAGCCAGACACAAGATGTTGCGACACAGCCCCGGCCTGCCTCCCTTCACTGTGTCCTTAGCGCAGACGAGGTCTCCCGTATGCTGAAGCTGAACCCGCCACGAAAGTCTCCGTGCCGGTGTGCTCGAGATGGCAGAGATGGACCGGTATGGGCATTCCCGGAATGCCTGTGGAAGAGGAGGGGGGGCCGTCACATCCAACGTGACTCGTGTGGGAGACCGCAACCTAAGACATTTTAGCACACCAAGAGCAGGGCAAACAAGCTTGGAACCAAGGAGGATGTGCGACCTGTTAGCTCCCCGACCGTGATACAGACGTCGACAGCTTGCCAGCGGCAACGACGGCCAAAAGCCGCTTGTTATCTTAGCTTCAGTGACTTCCGAGGCCTTGCCATCCGTTACACAGTCGATGCCTGCTCTGCGTGGTCTGCGCGTCGTGTTGATAGGCTCCCACACCCACATACACGGAATCACAAGCAACTGACAATATGGCCATCATAGCAGAACAGTGAATGTCCCCTGTCCACCTGTCGCCACAGCCACGGCGGGATTTGGACCAACGAGGGGATCGACAAGTGCAGCAGATCGCGGCAGTCGCTGAACCGAATCTCAGATACTGTGGCCGGCCTGGTCTGGTACTGGTACCTGCTGTACCGTAGGAGCGAGTCTAATAAGAGCTATGGCCCATGGGCCCCCCACACCCACGCCGTGCTCGGAGGGGGGAAGCGTTGCCTGCCCTCTGAATCGCATCGCTCCGGCCGGCAGAGCTTGAGTGATGGGAGCCCTCGGAGCAGGCCCTTGAAGCCAGGGTCACATAATCGTGACAGGCTAGACTATAGCACACCAGCGCCGTCGCGGACCCCAGTGTTGCTGGAAACCTTCGGCCCTGAGCAGGTGGGAAGTTGTGGCTGGCCTGGTGATGTCCATGGGAAAGCCATGGGATTGCCCAAAGTCCCATATTTCTGTGAGACAAATCCCGTCATCGCTGCCCAGTCAAGCGCAAGGACGGGGCTTGCTTGCATCCCGTCTTGCGACTAGGACCGATCGTGACACCTTGCCCGGCCTTGCCTGCGAGCAGGGGATGCAGGACAGATTCCTGCCGCAGATGGCTGAGTGAAGCTCGGGAGCGTGATGTGCTTGGTGTGTGGTGCATGTGTGTTTGGGTGGATGTATGTGCGTGTGTGGTGTGGGTGGGGTGGACGGGAATTCCTGGTACAGCCCGTTGGGTGCGGCACCCCTGCTGCGATCACCCCAAGTGCCGCGCTGTATTGGGGCACGGGGCACCCTTGGGCTTTGGCACCTGCAGACCCCAGACCCGCTATTTCTGGCAAGGTAGCACTAACCCAACGTCCCAGGCTCCCGACGTCTGGCTGTCCGTCCGTCGTCATCTCAGAGCTGAGGTTCGTTCTCGACCCTCAACCGGGAACGTCACAACACGACACACCCACCCTGCCGACCACACACCAACCAACAGCTGCTCGCACCTGCGCCCAAGGCAGCCCAGAATCGCCCCGGTCTATCGCTGATACCTGATACCAGCCAGCCTCCCCCTATCGTCACCGTACGCGCGGTTCGCCCAGGCTGCCAGAGGGAAGGAAACCTTGCTTTCGGGCCACGTCGCCAGCGCAATACGAACCTCCCCTTCCCGACAATAAGACAACCGCACAAGCGTTGATCCAGATCCACAAATCCTGCCATCAACCACCTCCGAGGCTGGATCAAAGCCCAAGCATACCAGAGCACAGGGCGCAGAGACAAAGCACTGGCTGGACCCGACCTGCCCGCCCCTCCTGTCCGCCCCTCAGCCCCTGAGGCTTCCGCATACCGTGTGCCTGCACCACACCCCCGACCTTCCGATCCACACCTGCTCAGGAACCTGCCACAGAGATAACGGTAGGTGACCCTTTCAGTCACAGCCTCGCCCTCTTCATTACGCCAGCCCTCCCTCCCTAGTGGCTCGCCGGTTGATCCTCCATAACCCCCATCTCAATGCCACCCAATAGAATCGCGCGCTTCACACATGCTGCACCCCCCTTCATCGTCTCGAGAAAAATCACAAGGCCGGCCACTGATTATCGTCACGGCAGCAGCAGGTCACTGGGCACACCTTTTCGCCACCACGTTGGTGACCCGGAACCGTCGGTCCTGGCCCTACGGTTCTTTCTCGAATCCCTCCGACTGAGCATCCACATTTGCGCCCTTCCCGGACCGCCAGGAGCAAGACGCAGTGCCCTGCGTTGACGACAAGATGGCATCAGCATCATTCCGAGACCAGATGAATGCCCTTGGCTGGTCTAGGCGCGGACAGGATGAGCCTGTGAACACATCCCAGCAGAGCGGACTGCTGTCGTCGATCAAGTCGTTGAACCCATTTGGCGACCGTGGCTACGTTCGCCTTCCTACGACGGAGGGCGCCGGCGCTCCACTTCCCGCAGCCTCGCGGCGGGAAGAGGAGGAAACCTGGTTTGCATGTGAGTCGCTGATCGCCGCTTAACAAATTCCACCTACCCCCAGAGAGCCTCCGGTTCCCTTGCAGACGGCAGCCGGCCCTACGAGGGCGCTGCTCGAAGCGCCGTGTCTCACCATCAACGGAACAAGAATGTCTATCCTTACCGCGGGCTTGCATCCGTCACAACAGACAAAGGCTGACTTGGCGGCTCCTTGGGCTTGCTCCCACAGTGAATAGATGGGATCGGTTAATGATTTTTGGTGCTTGCAACTTGGGCGCCGCGGTCTGCTTCGTTATCTGCTTCTTTCTATTCCCTGTGCTGTCACTGCGGCCGTCAAAATTCGTCATTCTGTAAGTGCGCATGTTTTCTTGAGTACCATGTGAGCACCCACAGCAGGAGTAGCGCTGGGTGCCCCCATCCCACGACGCCCGAGGCGGTACATCCCTATTCTACATCCCATGCACGGGGCCCCCTTAGCCGGCCCGTTTCGTTCTGGAGGAAACAAGCTTGGTTTGCTGCAGCTACCCGGCGCGCATAAGCTGTCGATCTCGCATGACACGCCGAACAGCCAGTTCCTCGCCCGGTGACTGGTGAGGGTGACCTGCAAGGCACAAGCCCCCTTCCAACTTTTTATTTCAAAGCACTCTCTCTCGATCCCGTCCCGGCCGCGGTGGAAATGAAAAACTGACTCACAAACTTACTTTCAGGTGGACGTTGGGATCGACATTGTTTCTCATATCCTTTGCGGCCGTGATGGGCCCATGGGCCTACGTCCAACACTTGCTCTCCGGGCCACGGCTTCCATTCACGGGCGCCTACTTCGGATCCATAATCCTCACGTTTTACTTCGCTCTAGGGGTGAGTCATTCCTCCGTCTCCCATTGCTACGTGTCCTCAAAAGCCCGTTATCTTTGAAGCCGAGATCCTAGCTGACGTAGCCATCCCCCACCCCCACGAATAGCTCCGCAGCACCATCCTCACGCTGTTTTCCGCTATCATCCAGATGATTTGTCTCGTATGGTATCTTGTCAGTTACTTTCCCATGGGTTCCAGCAGCCTACGCGTTGCCTCAAGCTTTGGCGCAAGGAGAGCTGCCGCCTGGATGACCGGGTGAGCTGAGTACACGTGGGTGCCATGACCGGGAAACAGGTATTTCATTCTAGACATCACGAGGCGGAAAGTGGCAGTGGAGACATGGTCTCTTTCTTACACGGCTTATACTATAACGGCGGTTTCAACTAGGAACAGTGGTCATGAGATGGAGCGGTTGGGAGTGAATCCATATCGAAGCGAAGACGGGCATGAAAGGAGGTGTAGTAATGATTGAGCAAGGCTCGGTACTGCAGGCGGGACCTCCACGGGAGGGCAGGCGTGATCAGAGATCATGCAGCGCTTAGCTGAATGTAACATAGCATATCCATATCCCGGTTTCCGTATTCCGAAGAAATGCACGACATACAGTACAGCTGCCGTATCGTGCGCAGGCACTGGGGCGGTGACCGGTGACTGGTCGACTTCTGGGAGTTGAGCGCTGGGCGCGGCTAACTGAGAAATGAGTGCGGTTCCTCTCTCTGCTGTCTGCCATCAGATGAAGGGTCGATGTGACATTGCCCTTGCAGTGGCTTTGGTTCGCGCTATCAACCAAGGCCCTTGGAAGGGCGTCCTTCAAGGGTCGACATCTCGAGATCCCCTAAATCCTCCCCAGTCACAGGGAGGCCTTTGCTGCGAGGTATCCCGGGGCCATGGCAAGGTTTGTCAGTTCGCATGTGTCGCTGCCGACGCCCGTGATGGAATACAGTAGCGCGTCCCGTGCAAGTATTAGCTTCCCACCGGCCCGCAACCTTTCCCTACCCCCCTGTCCCCCTGCCACCCCCCACAAGCGGCGCAACATGCCCTCAGAGATGGGGCATCGCGGACGGGTCGAATGAAATGAGAATGCCGTGTGGCGACAAACATCTCGACACAGCACTGTACGAAAAGAAAGAGGAAGAAACGTGTGTGTTGTGTGTTTCGGATTAGCCACGGCGCAGCTGGACGCATCACCGTCGTCATGACGTTGCAACGGGCCTCCACCCTCCTGCGCCGCGGCCAAGACACTGTACATATATCTACATACATGCAGTATTGGAGGGGGCCTAACACAGGCAGACGGGCGACGCGAGTCTGCAAGCACTTGAGCTGGGGCAGGCAGGCGCAAAAGCTGCTTGTTCCCTGCGTATGTGTGTGTGTGTGTGTGTGTGTAAGTGGTATGTATGCAGGACGCCCGATCTCGCTTTGTGTGTTTGAGGAGTGTGTGTGGGCGCAGTTGCAAATGTCACCCCAATATACTTCACGACGGGGGTGGTGGAGGGGGAGGGCAGGAGGGGGGGGTTATGCAACTTTGGCCAGGCGTCTTCTCGTCTGTCCGCAAAACATCACGTGGGAGGGCGTCTGGTGACACCCCATGCCCCCTCGGACGAGGTGTGCCCTCCTGCTTGAGTCTTGCCTGCCCGCGTAGACTAGTTTGCTTCAACTACCACGGTCGTCATGCGTTCTGACTCGTCGGGATGTGTCGAGTGGCAGGAGGAAACGTTCCGGGAGGAGGATGGGCCCAGAGACTCTGCTCTCTCCTTCTCTCTTGGCCTCTCTCCTTTTCGCGGTCTGCTGGTGGCAGTCGGATGTGAAGGGGGAGGGAGAGGGAAGCAAGCATCTGTCTCACACAATGCACCACCAGCTCCACGAAGCGAAGCGAAGAATGTCGGCGATCTGCGCGCGCCGCGGTCGCAAGACAGAGAAGGCCGCCGGCCGTTTGGCATTTGCCAGTCTGCCAGTATGCTGTCCCACATTGGCCTGCAGCGGCGGGAACGGCCTTCACGTGCACCCAGAGATCCGGGGGTTCTGGCTCGACGCCAACTATCAGACTTGCATGCAGAGGCGGCAGGTTTCCCTGAGGCAATCTGGTTCAACCCCAAGCCACAGGGGAGGCGGGAGGGGAGGCCTGCCGCGGGTTGATAGGGTGTAGCTCATCTCTTGACACGGCATCCATGGATCCAAGGATGTCTTTCCGCTGCTGCTTGTATGATACTAATATACTCACTTATATTTAGCGAGCGTCCCCGGGGGGATCAGAGACAAAAAAACAACCCTCGGCCGCTGCAGCATCTGGCGTCGCGCGCAAGCGCGGGACGGGCAGCGGTGAGATCTCAGACAAGAGTACGTCACGCAAATACCAACCCGTGCCCGTGGGCTGCAGTAGTACCGACCCCCGGGAGCGAATGGCCGCATCTGACAGCCTGCCCGGCCCGCGGGATACCTGCATGCGGGTGGCTGCTGTCTATCACCAATGGACCGCACTGGTCAGATGAATAGTCTGCACCCTACGACGGCATGCCGGAACATGTGGGCAAAATACCCTGTTCTACCCGTCGCTTCATATGGGACGGCCGTATTGGGCACTCGCGCCAAGTGCAAGGGGTTGATATAATCATGCCCAGGTGCCTCCATCTCAACAAATTATGCCAGTTTGACACGTTCTCGGTCGCCGATACGAGCATCATTACTAAATTACTGCGGACTGCCCATTGAAAGTTGCATGTATCCTTTGTGGCTTGTCTGATGCTCTCGCAGGATCATGTGTCTAATTTACCTGATCAGCCATTACAGAAAACACGCCACATTGCAACTCTGCTGTATGTACTGCCCCTTCTGTGCGTATTGTCTCGTGGACGTCTTGTAACGTCTCACATACCAGTCAGTGTCTAGTCAGTGTCTTGTTCAAAAGAGCTTCCCCAAATTGCTAACTGTCAGGTTTATTTACTTCATCTGGAGGACACACATCACTGTGGATCAGAGTACACGTGAAATGCTGGAGATGATATCAACTCGGCTAATTAACTACAAGGAGTACTTTTAGCCCGAGGAGTGAAATCTGGTCATACTTCCCGCAGTGCTTTCATATCATGGATGAAAACCCGCATGTACGTGTCGAGTCAAGTCCAGCTGCCCAGGTGCCGAGAGCTCGTATCGCTGCGTCTGCCTCAAGTGCTCTTTTACCGTTCGCACATACCCGCAAATTCTAAAGTAGAAAATATATGGCGTGTTGGACTCGACTGTCTAGGTGTAAAACGCCACTGCGAGTGCTAAATGATACTTGCGTAACGCTGTCACTTGCTACTGACATCTGAGAGAAAGGCTACCTATCTGGATAGGTAAGGACTTACTAGACCTACATGTTCAAAAGCGCTGGCACCTAGGTAGCCTTTATCAGAGCTCCCTATCCCTTTCTCACCAACCTCATTGTAGACAGTTCCTATCCTATGGCGGCCTACATATATTCAGCTCACAACCACAGTATAAAATCTTTTTCTTATAGCTATTAACTATAAAATATACTATAAAAGAATAATTAACTTTACTTAATATTATAATTTATAATTTAAAATTATTAATAATAATTTATTTATTATATTTTTATATTTATTATAACTTTAATTTTAAATTATTTTAATATTTAAAGTAATTAAATATTATTTTAAAAAAACTTTATATTTTATATATTTATTATATATAATTTTACTTTTATTTTATATATATTTAAAGATATATATAACATTTTATTATATAAAGACATTATATATATTTTAAATATATATAAAATAAAAGTAAAACTATATATAATATTTTATATAATAATAAATATTTAAAATTTAATATTTAAAAAGAATATAATATTAATAATAATAATTTTTAATGTATACTTATAGTATATAGTAAAAGGAATAAATTTTAAAAGCTTTAATATTAGTAGAATAAGTAGGGAAGTACTCTTTTTAAGTATAATAGAGCCCTACACACTAAAACTAGGTCGAAAATCAACTTAAAGTTAGCCTAATCTAATTTCAATATACATTAAATACCCACCTAATATATAAAAGCTACTATCCCTAATAATATAGTAGTTAAAATCTTCCTAACTAAATTAAAGGTTATTAATTTAACTTTAAGTATTATTATATCTTTTTTTATTTACTATTATAATTAGCCTTAAAGCCTTTATTATAATAGTTATCCTCTACTCTATTATCTTCCACCCTCTTATTATTAACCCTATTAAACTTTATTTTATAATAAACTTTATTCTTATTTAATTAATAAAAGATATAAAATTTATTAACCCTTAAAGCTTTTAGTATTACTTTAAGTTCTATTTAATCCTTTAATTAGTTAAAAGAAAGTTATAAACTTATATAAATAAAGTTAAAGTTAAAATATTTTAAATTTAATAAATCCTTTTAATTAAATTATTTATTAAATAATAAAAAATAGGCCTCCTTAAATATTCTCTTCCTTAAAGGTTATTATTATTTTAATTATATAATAAAACTTTATAAAAAAGTTTTATTAAAAATAATTAAAAAGTAGGTTAAACTTTAATTTAAAGCTTTTAATAATAAAAGATATTAAATAGAGTAGATTTTTATAATTTTAAAAGTATTAATTATTTAAATATTATAAGACTTTAATAAATAAAGTTTATAAATATAAAAATATATATATTATAAACTTATTATAGCTTTTAAAAAATAATAATAGTTTTAATAGTTTACTTTTTTTTAATAAAAGATACCTTAATATCTATAAAGGGAGAAAAACTAGCTACTTTAAGGTATAAAGAGTGCTAACCTTTATTTAGTTTTAATAGATATACTATAAATATTTTAGTGTATTTAATTTTAAAAAACGGCTTACCTTTTAAGTTATAAATAAATATATTTTAAAAGACCTATTAAAAATAGATATTATTACTATATTATAGCTATTATTTAATATATATTTATAGTATATAGTAAAAAGAATGAATTTTAAGAGCTTTAATATTAGTAGAATAGGTGGGAAAGTGCTTTTTTTAAGTATAATAGAGCCCTATATATTAAAACTAAGCTAAAAATCGGTTTAAAGTTAGCTTAGTCCGATTTTAATATATATTAATTATAATATAATAAATATTTATAATTTTAACTTTATAATATATAAATTATTTATATTTTTTTAATTTTATTATTAAATTAAAAATAAATAATTAAAGTTTTAAAAGAATAAAATATAATATATCTTTTAAAAATTAACTTAATTAAGTTTATTATATAAAACTTTTTATAATAACTTTATAATTATTTATAACACTATCTATTATTAAAAGATACCTTTCTATATTAATACACTAAGTTATACTAATTTAAGCCGGCACTATTAACCTATTAAAGGTTAAAGCTATCACAAACTACAAGCTACCTAGTTTAATATTAATAAGTATTATATATAAGTGTTAAATTCGCTATATAACTTAGGTAAGTTAGCTAAAATAGGCGAAGATAAAGCTGCTATTCCCCTAAAAAACACACACGAATTCTAGCTCTACTTAAATAAACATCTATCTATTAGCTCTATTATATTATAAGTAAAACTATTTAAAAGTAGTTACTTAACTAACCTATTAAACTAAAAAATAGTTAAATAAAGTAACTATATTTTATTATTTAAGTTTATAATTCTAATAGCTTTATTATAAATAAAAGAAAAATAACTATTAATAATTAAATTTATAATTATATAAAAGTAAATCTTTACTTTAAAAAAGTTATTATTATTTAAAATAATTAATATATTTTAAAGAAATTAAAGGATTATAAGTTTAATTTTAAATATATTAAAATTTATAAGAATATTAAATTTAAATTTAAAAATATAAAGCTTTAATTTATTTTAAAAAAGATTAAAAACTTAAAAGAGATTTAAATTAAATTAAATTAAATTATAATATAATAAAATAATTAAATAAAAATTAATTAAAATTTTATAATTATAAATCTTTTAACTTTATATTTAAAAAAGAACTTTATATTATATAAATAAAGTTAAAAGTATTATTTTAATAATAATATTAATTAAAATTATAAATAAAAGTAATTATATAATAAAATTAAATTTAAAAATAATTATTATATAAATAAATTATATTAAAAGAAGTTTAATTAAAAATATTTTTAAATATATATATATATATATTATTAGTTAGCTTTCTATATATATATATAAAAGGAATAAAGGTTATTTATAATATAGTTATATTTATTTTAGTTTTATATATATTATCTCTTTAAGAGGTATAGTAAAGCTACACCTAATAAAATAACCTATTTAATACACTTACTTATATAAATAACTATAGTCTACTTACTACTATTAACCTATTAAATTAACTTAACCTATACTAATAGTTTTTAAAATTATAATATTAATTTATTTAAAATTTATAAAGAAAAATATAAAAAAATTTCTTTAAAGTTAAATTAAACTTTAAACTCTTTTATATTTTAATTTAAAATTTTATAACTTCTACTTTACTATATTCTTATTAAATAAAGTATACTCTAAATATTATTATTATTATTAAAAGCTTTTAATCTATATATTTTAATTTTAATTAATACTTTTAAAAGTTAGAATAAATATATTAATTTTATTATATAAAGTTTTAATTCTAATAAAATTTTAATTAAAGATTATTAATTTAAATACTTAAACTTTTACTTTTAAATATATATATAGATTTAATTTTTATTATTTATAAAATAAATAGATAAATTAAGATTTAAAAACCGTAATATATAATACTTTTAATAATATTAATAACTTTAAACTAAATTAACTTTTTTCTATTATTATAAATATTATAATTATAAAACTTAATTAAAAATATTTATAAAAATATAAACTAATAATTTAAATACTTATATAATAGTAAATAATATATATACTTTTAACTCTATTAATATAAGTTATTAATTTAAACTCTAATTATAAAGTATTACTTTTAAAAGAGATTTAAAGCTAATTATAAGCCTACTATATAGTTTATAAATTATTAAATATAAATAACTTATAAAATATAAATTTAAACTTTTATTAATTGTTTTATTATAATTTTATACTTTTATCTTCTTATTAATCTTTTAATTATTATTCCTTATTTTTAATTTATAAGTTTAATTATCTCTATTATTTTATTTATAAATTCTAATAATCTTTAATTTTATTAAATTAAATATCTTAATATATTAAGTATAGTTAATACTTAAAGTTTATTAAAATTTAATACCTTTTAATTAATATATTTATATTTTAAAGTAAAGTTTATTAATAGAAATAAGTTTTTCTAAAGTTTTATTTAATATTAACTTTATTATTATATTAATAAAGTTATTATTATTATAAATTTAATAAATTTTATTAATTTCTCTCTATTTATATAATTAATAAAGTATTATAATATTAATTATTAAATATTTCTCTTTTATAATTTCTAATTTAATAAAATATTTATATAATAAAAATAAGTTTATATAAATAATAAGTAAAATATAGTTTATTTTAAATAATTAATAACCTTATAAAGTATAATAGAAATAATTATAGCTATATTAAATCTATTAATTATTCTATAAATCTTAAATATTAATATACTCTTTATAATATATTTATATTTAATAAAGAATTAATAAATAATATTACTAATTATATTTTAATATATTTTATTATTATTTATTTTTAATTATTAAAATAATTATAAATTTAATTTATAAATTAAAGTTAATATTATTAATAAATAATTTATTTATAAAACTATTAACTTAGCTTTTATTAAATTAATTAATATATATTAAAGTCTTTAATTAAAGTTCTTTATTTACTATTTTAATCTTTTATTTAACTTTATATAATTATTTTTATTAATTTTATAATTATATTATAATTAATAAATTAAATAAAGCCTTTAATTAATATATTAATATTAAATATACTTTATATACTCTTTATTTAATATATTAATATATTTAATTTAATACCTTTATATTAATTAATTTAATCTTTATATTTTAACTCTTTTAATAAATATATATTTAGTTACCCTTTTTATTATATAAGCTTTATTAAAGTTAAGTAAGTTATTTATAATTAGCTTCTTTTTAACTTATATAAAATCTTCTCCTTTTACCTTTTTATTATAAAATTTAAAAGACTTTAATAGTTAAAGTTAAAATATTATTAGTCTATAAAGCTATTATTTTAAATATATTTAATAAATATTATAAACTATTATTAATAAATATAAATTAAATATTAATATTTCTATTTCTAATATATTAATATAATAATCTTATTATATTTTATATTAATAAACTTTAAATTTAATAAAATTATAAAATAATTTAATTATTTATATTATAATTTTAAAAGTATTTTAATTAAAGTTTAATAAAAGTAAATAAAATAATATACTTAAAGTTAGATTTTAATTATAAATATATTTAAATAATATTTTAACTCTTTATTACTATTTTATAAAACTTTATTAATAAAGTTAAAATAACTAATATAAGCTATTAGTTAGTTTATTAAATTATAAGTAATTCTATAAAATACCTTCTTTCTTTAAGTTATTATTTCTTTATATAATTATATAAGATTTTTATAAAGCTTAAAATCTTTACTTTTAATTTTATATATTATATAGGCTTTAAATATATAAATTCTATTATATTTCTATTTATTATATATTTTAAATATAAAATATTATTTCTAATTAAGTTTATAATTTTAATAGTATTAAATTCCTTAAATAGTTCTTTAATAATATTTATTATACTATTCCTTTAAAGTTTTAATATTAATATATAGTTATTTTTCTCTTTTATATTATATAAATATAAATAGTAAATATTTTAAGTTTATTTTTAGATTTTAAGGATATTTTTATTATTTATATTTTAATAGTACTAATAGAATTATTTATAGTATTATATAGGGTTATAAATTATTAGAAACTAGTCTATTTTTATCTTTATTTATAAGTTTTATCTTATTATAACTAATTTTTATATCTTTATTATAAAAGTATAATTATATAATTATAAATTAGAATTTAATAGGTTTATTTAATAGATTTAATATTATATTATATTTATTAATTATAATTATTTTATATAGTTCTTACTATTTTTCTTCTTATACTATATATAGATATTACTTTAAATAAATAGTATTAAAGTTTTTATTATTTTTAATCTATTATATATATTTATTATATTTTATATTTATTACTTTATAATATATTAATATACTACCTTTACTACCTTTTAAATTAATTCTACTTAATAAAGTATAAATAATATAAAAGAAAGTTTATATAAACTTAAAAGTATACTTTAAATATTAATAATATTAATATTAGTTTATTTAAACTTATTATATTATTAATAATTTTAATTATTATTTATAAAATAATATTTTAGCTTATTAATTTTACTATTTTTATATATAATATATTAAAATATACTTTAATAATTTATAATAATATTTTATTTTTTATAAATTAATAGACTTTTATAAAGACTTACTTATATATAATTTTATAATCTTTACTTTAAATTTAAACTTTATAGAAATAAAGTTTATTTTAATATTATAAACTAATATATTTAATAATTTTAAATATATATTAATTTATATTATATATAATATTTTTATATATTCTTTATAAATAAAATTAAAGGAAGTATATAGCTTAAAAGGAGATTATTATATTTATTATATAAAAATTAGTTTACTATTAAAATATATTATATTAATAATTAGTTTATAATTAAAGTTATAATTATTCTTTAAAAAACTTAAATTATTTTAAGGTTAAATTATAAAGTTAATAATAATAATAAAATTTAATAATTATATTTAATATATTAATATTTATATTTTTATAATTAACTTATTTAAGTAATTAATATAATTAATTTATTAATTAATATTTAAAATAATAATAAAATTATTATAGTTTTATTTTAATAAAAGATTATAATATTTTATTTAAATATATAAAATTATAAATATCTTTATTTATATATAATTAAAAGAAATTATTTTTATTATTATAATTTCTTTAAATAATTTAATTTATAATATTATTAAAGAAAATATATAATTTATTTATATCCTTTAAATATAATAAAAATATAAATATATTAATAATATTAAAATAATAATTCTAATAAAAGCTTAATATAAATAATTTTAAATAAAGAAATCTTTATACCCTTATTAAATTTAATAATAACTTATTTTATTTATTTTATATCTAATAATATATTTAAATTTTTATATTATAATACTATATATTAATTATAACCTATTATAAAGTATTTAATAATACTTATATTTAGAATAATATTTTAAAACTTTTACTTAAAGTATCTCTTTTAATAAAATTATAATAAAGAATTAATATCTTCTAATATAATAAATCTTTTATTTTATTTAAAAATATAATATAAAAATAAAGTATCTATAATATACTATATAGTTATTATATTATATAAAATATTAATAAAGTAATAATTATATATTCCTTATACTTTCTAATCTTTATCTTTTAATTATTTTTATTTAAATTAACTTTTAAAGTTAATTAAAAGGTAGTATATATATTATCTAAATTATTATTATTATAATATTAAATATATATATTAAAACTATTCCTAACCTACCTTTTATTTTAAAGGGGTAATAAATAAACTAATAGTTTTTCTTATTATATATATAATAGTATTTATTCTACTATTTTTATTATTATAATTATTATATTAATAAAATCCTTTATATTTATAATAGTTATTACTATTACTATATTAATTATAAAAGGTCTACTATTATTTTAATATAAACTATATAAAGTTTAACTATTCTTATTACTATATTTAAATCTACTTTTTATATAAATAGTATTTATTATTATTATACTTATAATTAATATAATATACTTTAACTTTTAAATTAATATTCTTTTATCTTTATACTTTATAACTTTTAAATTATTATATTTAAAACTATTAATTTATTATTAATATAAAATTATTAATTTAATATATTTTAAATAAAAGATTAAGGAAAATAAAATCCTAAAATAAATATTTATATAATTCTATTAATATAAATAATATATAATTAAACTTAAATATATTAAAGTATATTTAAATAATAGTTATATATAGGATTTATAATCTTTAAAATTTAAGTTTAAGTATTTATTAATATAATTATAATTTATTAAATAAAGTTTAAAGGATCTTTTATAATCCTTTATTAATATATATTAAATTACTTTATATATTTATATATATTAAATTACTTTAATTAAAAGTATTATATATAATTAAAATTAGTTTTAAAGTAATTTTTAATATAAAGTATATATTTTAAAATATAAAACTATATTTAATAAAGTAAATATAATATATTTTAACTCTTTTATTAAAATAAAAGAAAGTATAATATAAAATTAGTTTAATATAATATTATATATTATATATATATAGAATAATAAGTATATCTTATTATTTAATAAGTTATAAAGTTTATTAATTTACTTAATATAATTAGTTTAAGCTTTAATAAACTTTATTATTTTATTTAAGTTTATAATGTTATTAGGTATCTCTTTAAGTAGTAGAATAGTATAATTATTATCTTTTAAAGCTAATAGTTATCTTTTAAATATAAAATATAGTAGTGGTATATTTAAATATTTTAGTATTTTATATTTAGGGTATTAGGAGGGATATTTATAATTAAATATTATTTATTATATTATAAGTTTAAAAATCTTTATTTTATTCTTATTTTAATATAATTATTATTATTAAAGTTATTAATACTTTCTTAAAGTATATAAAATCTATATATATATAAATTTATTATAGTTCCTTAATAATAAATATTTAAATTTATTAAGTTTCTTTATAAATAAAAGTACTTTATTCTTTTAATATATATTAATATTATTTCTATTATTTAATATTAGGGTTAAAAGTTATAATTAAATAATAGTTAATATAATATTAACTTTCTTATTTTAAAAAGTTTAATAATTACTCTTATTTTTAATTTATTAAATTAAGTTTAAATTATTTAGTAAATATATACTATAAAGGGAAGGGATTTAAACTATAAGAAATAGTTAATTTTAGCTTTATTTTATATTTAAAGCTAGTAACTTTAGTAGTTCTAATACTTTTCTCCTTAGTATTAATAAAAATATTTATTAAATTTTAAAAGGTTAAGGAGATTATAAAGTAGGAGAGTAATCCCTACTTTAAAGGTTCTTCTATTATATATATATTCTTAATTTAACTTTAATCTCTATATTTTTAAACTCTTATTAAAGCTATTAAGAAAGTTTTAAATAGTTAGTAATTAATATAATTAAATATAAATACTATTATTATATTTTAGTTTAATATAAATACTACACTCTATATAAATTTCTTTAATATATATAATATATATATAGTTTTAAATATATATTTTATTTATTTAATAAAATTACTTTAAATTTATATAAAAGTTTATTATTTATTATTATTAAAGTAGTTATTATTTATAAATTTTAAAATATATATATTAAATTATTTAAATAAATTAATAATTATTATTAAATTTATAATAATTAATACTATTATATTTTAAATATTTTAATCTATTTTTAATTAAATCTCTTTAATAATATTAAACTTTATATAAATATTATTTATTATTATAAAGTTATTTATAATAAAGTAAGTTATATTCTTTTATATAAATAAATATATTACCTTTAAAGTTATATTTTTCTTTTAAAGGATTATTACTTTTATTATAATAAATAATATAATATTTAATTAATTCTTCTATCTTTTATTATATAAATATATTAATTATTAGATTTATAATATATTAAAAAGATATAAGTAAATTAATTAAATAAGTAGGTTAATTATTAATTCTATTTAAATAAATAACTAAAAAAACTTATTTTAATATAAAGTTTAAAATAACTTTTATATTTAAGTAAATAAGTATTATTATATATAATTTTAATAAATAATATAATATATTTAATTACACTTTATTTAATTATACTTATATTATATTTTATACTTATACTTAAATAAATAATTAATTATACTATATTTATATAATTTTAATATATTTTATAAGTTTTATATAATTTATATAATAAATTATTTAGTTTATTAAGTTATAAATATAAATAGAGTATATAAATATAAGTTTTATTACTATTAAAAGTAGTAATAAAAGGATTATAATTTATAATATACTACTAGCTATAGGAGGAAGGACTAGTAATTTAATATAAAAGTTATAAAAGTAAAAGAGTATTAAGGTTATAAAATAAAAGTAATTATTATAATTATTATAAAATTTAATTAATATATTTATAATTAAATTATTTAATAAAAGTTTATATATAATCTATATAATAAATATAATTATAACTATATAGTTTTAAATATTTTAAAATTATATAATTATAATTTAATTTCCTTTAATAAAGTTTTAAATATTTTAAAACTTTATTATAATTAATTATAATATAAGTATTATTATTTATAAAAGAGTTTTAAATATTTTAAAACTCTTTTATAATAATAATAATAATTTACCTTTTAACTTTATTATTTTATAATTATTAAATAATTATTAATTAATATTAATTAGCTTTCTATATATATATATAAAAGGAATGAAGGTTATTTATAATATAGTTATATTTATTTTAGTTCTATATATATTACCTTTTTAAAGTATAGTAAAGCTATATCTAATAAGGTAATTTATTTAATATACTTACTTATATAAATAGTTATAACCTACTTACTATTATTAATCTATTAAATTAACTTAACCTATATATATATTAATAAAACTTTTATTAAATAAATATTATAACTTTTATTTAAATATATAATTAATTTTAAAAACTTAAAATAAAGAAATAATTTATAATATACTATTTTAAAACTTTTATAATAAAATATTAAAACTTTTAAAAATATTTTAAAAGTAATTTATAAAAAATATAATAAATTTATTTTTCTTTAAGTTTATATTTTTATTATTAATAATTATTAATTTTAAAATATAAAAATATATATAAAAAAAAGAATAAAGTTCTTTTATAAAAAAATTATAAAAATATATATAAAGTTATTAAAAACTTTATATATAAATTTTAAATTAAAAAAAATAAATAATTATATAATATAAAAGAAAAATATAATATAATTAAAACTTTATTTTATATATATAATAATAAACTAGTATTTACACACCTAATAAGTTAATCTACACACCTAATATTTTCTTTCTATATATTTAATACCTATTTTTTATATATAAGGCTTATAGAAAACTATATACCTAACTAAAATTCTCTAAATTTTCGGTACTTAAAGTATAAGCCCCTTCTAGACCCCTTCTAGCACCCCTTCTAGCACCCCTTCTAGCACCCCTTTATCTTCACCTTTTAGCGCCCCTTCGCCTTCACCTTCTAGCAGCCTTTCACCTTTGCCTTCTAGCACACCTTCTAGCCTATACACCTTTAAGTACATTTAGATACTAACTAAGCATTCATCTAGCCTTCTAGCGTTCAATTAATATTTAAATTCTTAGTTAATACCTAAATATACTTAAGGTATACAACTAGAAGGTAAAACTGAAACTATAGAAAGGTGAAGTGAAAAGTAAAAATTATCTTATAAGGTTTTTTAACGCTAACTTAGAAAGTACTTATAAATATAAGGGAGTTATTAAGAAAAATAGGTATTAAGTAAGTAGAAAGAAAATACTAGGTATATAAACTAACTTACTAAATATATAAATACTAGCTTTATAATAATATATAAATTAAAATTATAAATATATTTATTAATTTATATAAAATAAATTAAATAAAATTTTTAAAAAATATAATATTATTATTATTAATAATAATATAATAAATATTTATAATTTAAATTTTATTATTAAAAATATTAATAAATAAATTAAATTTATAAATTATTATATTATAAATATTTTAATTAAAAAAGTATAATTTTAAATTATTTAAACTTAAAATTTATTAATTATTAACTTATAATATTATAATATAATAAATAAGTAGTAAAATAAAAATATAATATACTTAAAGTATAAAGTAGAAATAATTGGACGATGCCGGAATCGAACCGGCGACCTTTCGCATGCAAAGCGAACATTATACCCCTAAACCAATCGCCCGACTGATGCATGGCATCGGTGCTGCAGGATCATGTCAATTGACTTTTTGCCCAGCTATGGAGGAGATAGCCATATTGTTGCAGTAAGTCTACTAATAGCACTAATATGGATTCTATTAGAGACTGTGTTGTGGGCCTATCAACATGTCTGTTTGGTTTAATATATTATTCTAGCTTTTATTATTTATATTTATATAGTAGGAACCTTTTTAATTTCTATAAATTTCTATAAAAGCTAGGTTTTAACTAGCGGTAATAGTTTTTATAGTTTTAAACTATACTTATATATATAAAAAGCTAGGAAATTATTAATATTAAGGGTAGAGCTTAAAAACTTTAAATACTTTAATATTATAGTCCTTAAGTTTATAATTAAAACCTTTTTACTATTCTCTTTAAAATATTTAAAATAATATAAACTAATTTAATCTTTTAAAGTCTATAAGTATATAGCGTTCTTAAGTAAAACTTAGTGTTTATAATATATTATTTATAAGATAGTTTATGTTACGAGAGGGGAAATAGAGATAAAGTAACTATCCTTAATACGTTAATTTAAATTAAAACGACGCTACCTTTTATATAAAGGGAAAGGTTTAAAGGGATTGTAGAGGGAAGGTTTAGGTCTTAGAGGGTGTGGGTAAATGGGCCACACTGGATGACTAAGCAGTAGGTAGCCAGTGGGGCCCCCAGTCACTCACACACACACACTCATAGTTTATAATAACTTTTCCACATTAATTTACTTTAAAAAGTAGTTTAAATAATTTATTTAAAGTTATTATTTACTATATTTAATATAGTAATATAGTAGTAAGTATAAATAAAATTATTATACTTTATTATAATAAAAGTATTTTAAAATTTATTATATTATTTTAAAGAGTTTAATATATATAATATATTAAGTTTATATATAAATAAAGAGGGTTAGAAAGAGAGAGAAAAGAAAGGAGAAAGAGAGAGGAGGAGAGAGAAGGAGAGAGAATAATAAAAAAGAAAGAAAAAAGCTAAATAAATAATAAAATAATAAATAAAATAAAGTAAGATTTTATTTTTTCTTACCCCTCCTACTCTCCTATTTCTATTATAATTTAATTTATTTACTATTTTATTATATTATTTCTATTTATATTAAAAGCTTATATATTATATTATATTTATATTAAGATAAAAGTATTTATATTTATATTCTATAAGTAAGTTTAGTGCATGTAGTTTTGTGAGTAGCAACCTTGAACCTATCTCATTAGGTCCTGTACCGGTGCAAATAAATCCGACCACTAAACGTTGAAGGTAGGCCACTGCTCCCTAAGGAGTGTCTAACTCCCTTGAGAGGGATTTTAAGCATGCGGTTCTGTGTGTGGCTGGCGCAATTCCAGAAACGGTGTCATCACTACCTCAGCACATAAGTGCTGCCAGTGGCCTACGTGCCTAGGTACCTAATAATGCCAGCATCCCAGGTTTTATTTCCAAGACCAGCGATTTACTCCCGCATAAATAGAGGGTACAGCCATATAAGGCTCAGCACCTACTTAGGTAAGTACATATAGTCAATCCCTTGGTGGGATCTACTTACATAGCGATCATCTTAAGACCTAGTCTCGCCAGATAACTCCTTTCATCGCAACTAGCCCGTGGGCTACTTATATCCACGATTCTAGTCAACACCACCATTAAGACATTGCCCCTTAGCCTTACTTATACATCACAAGGCTAAGGCCATAAGCACCTATCATATTTTAAACACTACATTAATATTCTATAATTTTAAATACTAGGTCTTAAGCATTTACCACTATGTGGCACTATGTATGTTCTCAGACATATATAGAATAGAAGTGAACCCACTTAGCTGTACTGTAGGGCCTAGATACACACTGTTTTTACGGGTGTGAATCTCTTATCTCTTATTATTTCCAGTGGTGGCTATTTATCCTAGGTCGAAAGTGTTGTTTTCCTCCCCCCTAATACTGGGTCTTAAGTGTTTACCACCGTATGAAGGCGCCATGTAACTATGTCCCCGGACGTACGCGGAAGAGAAGCAAAACCAGTCAAGCGTTTACAACTGCATGAAGGCGCCGTGTATGGCTTCGAACGTATATGGAATAGAACCGAAACCAGTCACTCTTCAATAAACAGTGGCCGGTGCTGGAGCAAGGCGGCTTCAGGATTTCCACAAATTCTGCGAGCGAGTTCAAGTTGCTCGTGAATCCTGGATTGAGTGATGAATAGTAAGCCAGCAGTCACTCAATGAAACAATGGCCACATAGCTACTGAGTCATGCCTTCTTTATATCTCGCCCCAAGTATGTGTTTGTCGGACAGGGATAATATATGACCGATTCCGAGGCTGTAAAACTTCCGACAATGCGTCCCGAGATCACTTCAATGTCAGCTCTGGCAAGGCAGTTCTCCAATGTGAACACGCAGCGTCATTATTTGACGGGTATGGCAATTAGCAAAACGGGTTCGTCACTCTGTTCTCACCTTTTTGAAACGGCCTGGGCAGTGATCGAGGTGAAGACGGACTGTCGGTCCGCTTCGGTCGCGATGAACCGTCCTTAAGTGGATGGAAAGGCCGTTTCACAATGCAGGGTGCCGCGAGAGAGCTCTCCTGAAACCAGACGATCGATCTGTGTTTGAGGTGGGCTACATCTGACGCCGAGGAAGTCCGGGGTCGTTGCTTGAGTTCAGTCATCCGAACAAGTGAGATGGGCATAGATTGGAGGCGATCAGCCCCAGGATTAGGTTCGTTGAGATCTATTCCGGGAGACCGGTCCTCTCCGTGCGTGAGAGGACTGTATCTCGAGAGAGACCGACTGGCATGACTTTTGTAAACAGGCTGTAGTCCAGTCCAAGGCATTTTGGCAGTGTATGAGTGGATGAACGAGCAGATATCTGTATCTTGTGGCCCTGGCCAACTGGTGCTCTTAGGCGTCTGAGAAAGTCGCAGGTCCACACAAACAGACCGCATGCCAAGAAGTACCCGTGGACTCTCCTGTAGCAGGATGTTGGCCATATGGCGACTTCTGGAGCGCCACAGCAGCCTCGACAGAAACGACCGCAGACCACGTATGGCGGAAGAAATCGAAGATATGTCCTGTCACCCATAATCCACCTTATGCCACATGTGCTGGGTGACTGCCCAGGCGCGTGCCCATCTCATCGTAGGCGTCAATCCGGGGAAGGGAGGGGTGGACGGGGAAACGGGGAAGCTGCGGCCAGCCAAAGCCACCTGCCCGTTTGACAGCTGCCGGGTGGTCCCGCGTCCTCCGTCAACATCACACCACCAGCAGTGGGAACGAGGCTCAATGAACTCTTGCGCCCCCCCTTCCCCAGGACGTCGTATCATTTGTATTCCCTTACAAATGGAGGGGGCCTCTGGTGGAGTTGCCGGCTAGGAAGCTGATAACTGGTCATTCACCTTACACGATAATATGCCAACAGGTCTCGGCAACACGGTACCACAAGGTCGCTTGTTGAACTCCGTGGGGCATTGGGGAGGTAGGGCGACAAGGTTGTTGGAGGGGGGCTTTTTTGCGCCAGTCTTGGGCAGCTGGCATCGGACTGGACAGTCTGTGCGGAGGATACTTCGTATTGGTGCACCGAGTCGACAACAAAGAGTGACCAGTGACTGGAAGCGCGAGATCTTCAGGGGCCCCTGTGACGCTATCCCGCGACCAGCTACGTATAAACAAGGCCCGGACCGGCGCTTTCAAGGCTTGCCCGATGGTCAAGCTGAGCCAATTGGGAGGGCAGATGAGGGAAGGGTTCCGTTCCATGAGCTTGTGCCCCTCGGCCCTCATGCCGTGGCGGCGACACAGCTGGACCTGCCGATTGGAGCTGTCTCTGAACAACAACGCAGCCTGAATAGGTAGGGCTTGCCGACGTTGCATGTGTCTCAAAAAGCCGCGGTTTGCCCTACGTAGCCCAGTCCTTGGATATGCCATTGCCAGCAGATGCGAGGGTGGATGGTACCGGCATGTGTATGTGAAGTGCTGTACGATGGCTAAGCCTGCTTGGGACATTGAGCTCCGTAAACAACCTTGAGAGACAGCCAGGAGCGTGTGACGCCAGGTGTGCCCGAGACGGTGCAGCTTGTCGGCGGCGGGCCTTCCAGCCTGAGAGGTTTATTAGCCTCATGGTCCTGACTGCAACGCAACCTTTGCAGGCGGCACACCCTTGATCGGGGGGTTTGGACGGAGTAGAGGGTCCGAGGGGTCTGTCCTCCCTGCCTGGCTGCCTGGCTGCCTGGTGTGGAGTATTACACAGTAGATCTTTTGCAGCAAGCGACGGCGGCCTTGGTGAGGCAGTACCAACAAGTCTCTCGTGGGTCCGTGGGAGATTACATATCTGAGGTCAGGCTGGCGGAGGTCGGGCTGGTGAGCAGATGAGAAGCGACGAGAAGCCTCGGCCTCTTCTTCCTCCTCGGAAACCCGGATGACTGCGACAGTGCAGGAACACTCTCTATTTTCGGGTGCAGGCGGCGGGGGGGGTATGGGTTTTCGGCAATGCTGGGAGTTCTGCAAGGGAAAATTTCAGAAGGGAACGGTGCAATGCAAAGTTCCGGTGGGCCCAGGGGGACTGTGGCCAAGAGATAGACGGATCAAGATACCAGCATATGGACCCAATGTCGAACAGAGATACCTTCTGGGTGCCGGGGCAGGTAGCCAGGTACTAGTAGCGTAAGACGGACTGTTGGAGGGGCAGAGGGGATGGAAACAGCACCTGCCTGTGGTGGTAGTAGTACTCCGTACTTTAATGGCCTTGCAAGGGAGGTAAGGTAGGTGGTCTGGTGGTGCGTCATTGGGACGGGCAGCCAGGCAGCCTGGCAGTCAAGCAGTCAGGTCGTGAGGGAGAAGTGTGTGCCCAGGCGGAAATAAAATGGTTTCTCCCAGCAAACCGCCCTGCACTGCTGTGATGCAAGCCTGCAGGAAGCGAGAGACGCGAAAGGGACGACCTGGGAGACCAGACCAGGGCAGGATGATGCTCTTCAGGTTTCCTCGGGAATACATGGGTATTCCGTACTCATGGCCCTTTTGCACGAGAGAGCACGCACTCACGCACACACATACAAGCACATACATGTACACACATACAAGTCATTTGCATTCGACAATGTAGACAGGCAAGGCAGATGGACACACACACGTTATTCATTGAGCCCTCTGCATTCATTCCATATGCAGTGAATGACTCTCGTGGGAAGCCCTGCTTTTAGATTTTGGGTGACTGTCTAGTCCAGGGCGGGGACTGGCTTTTTGCCTGCAGATTTTTTGCACAAAAAATTCCCCAGGCTCCTCCTCACTTTTTACAAAAGATTACCTACCTCACTTCACCTCTACCTCTACCTCCTCCCTACCTACCCAACATCACCCCGTCCACTCCGAGACTGTGGTCCTGTTCATTCCCCTGCAAGAAGAAGCCTCTTTCTTGTCCAGAGGGAGAGGTGCCGTCGACATCAGAAGCAGCAGCAGCAGCAGCAGCAGCAGCAGCAGCAGCAGCAGCAGCAGCAGCGGACAGCATTCCTCGGGATTTGCTTGCAGCCAGCATTTTTTTTTTCTCCTTCGGTCGTAGCAGCTGCACCACCAGCTTGCTCGTGCCCGCCCCGTCCGCCCGTCCGAGGTCTCACTCAGCCTGGCCTAGCACCCACCAATTTTGCCTGCCTGCCTGACCTACCTTGAGATTTCGTTTCGTGCGTTTACTATCGGCTCGTCTCAACACCCGAGCAAACGGCGCCTGCTCTCTCAGACGCTTCTTGTCCGTGTCGTCTACCCCATCGGTTATCGATCGCCCACCTTGAAATTCTCTGTCCTGCCCCAGGGCTTCCGCGACCCCCGCGCCACACGACATCAAACAGAACCTAGAGTGGTATTCGGTACACCTTGTTCACTCCCAGCCTGCGTCCTCCAGCTGCCTCGTTCCTCCTTGGAGCTTACCTCACGACCAGACCCAGCCTGTTGTTCCGCAGTCTCCTGGGGCGACCCAGGCACACCACGCATTTCGAGATACCTGCCCACTCGCCAGCACAACCCAGAAGCCACAGCACTCTCCCGCTTGCTTCCTCCCCTGTTTCGCGGCCAAGGCTATACTCTGAGCTCCTTGAATCCGCGCAAACCCCCCGTGTTGTGTTCCTCGCTTGAGGCGCGCCTGCGTGCGTGGGATACATTAACCCTACCACTACACACCACAGGCTGGGCTGCAACTGCGAAATTGCTGTTGCAGGCCAACCACCCCAAGTGCCTACCGTGAGTCAATTCACACCACGCAAGCACTACGCATCGGACACCATGTCGGCCGCTGCCACCTTTTCCTACGCGCAAGCCGCCAAGGGCCGCAATGCCGCCCAGCCCGATCCTCAGTCCGCAGCGAGCCCTGCTCCGGTCGATCCAGCAAAGGACGACAACAGCTCGGTGACCACAGCTGCAGATGCCTCGGCAAAGACATTCTCGACCACTTCTGAGGTGTCCGAGTCGGTCAAAAGCTCCGAGGTTGATCTCGAGTCTGTTGCCTCGAAAGCCCACTCAGAGCTCGCCAATACTGGCGATTCCGACGGCTCGGCCACCTCCGCCAAGTCCGAATCCACCGTCGTGCCTCGCCCAGACGACGCGTCCAAGAATGGTGCGCAAAGCACGACAAGCGAGAAGACCTCCCGTCAATCAAATCGTACCAGCGAGTCCTCGGACAGGAAAGGCCGCAAGGGTAAGAAGGGCAAGACTTCAGACAAGGACGCCGAGGGCGAACCAGCTCAACAGGAGCAGGAGAAAGAGGTCATCCCTGTGAAGCTTTTCGAAGCTCCACCCCCGACCGTCAACGTGTGGCAACAGCGGGCCGCTGCCGCGAAGGCAAGGCAGCCCAGCGTGACTCCTGCACCAGCTGGCACCGACGCGGCGACCAAGGCCGTGTCTCAGGGCTCAGACAAGAGCACCAGCGGTGCCGAGAATGCCGACGCCAAAGACTCCTCCGAGTCGACCCGACCTGGCAAGCCCGTCGACGGATCACGCCAAGCCAGCGAGCAGGGCCCCCGAAGGAATCCGAGAGGCAGCAGGGCGAGTGAGCAGGGCACGAACGGCAATGTTCCCCCAGTGCAGGACGCGTCTCTTTGGCCAACACCGGAGACCGCGGCCGCTGAAGACAACAAGCGCAAGCTTTCTGAGTCGGACGCACCCTCAAAAGACAAGCAGGATGAGGGGTCACTGACCAAGACGACCCGGCCGAAGTACTCCACGAAGTTGGACATCACCCCCACCGTCAAGTGGGAAACCCAGCTACAGACACGCCCCGCGGGCAAGGCCCGGGGTGGAGGGCAGTCTGGGCGGAACTCTGTTGGCCGAGGCGGCCACTCTTCAAACCCCAGCGTTTCTGGGGACAAGTTGCAAGGCGGGTCGGAGGCGCAAGGACCAGCTGCCACCAGTGATTCTCAAGGGAAGTCCAGGGAGGACGCTCCGCCGCGAACGAACCCGCTGCCTTTCGAGAAGAAGAGGTTCCCCGCAGACACGCGGGACATCCGCAAGGCACCAGCTGCGGCTGAGCGTCGTGCCGGCGCCCCCGGCGAGTCTCATTCCGCGTCCAAGAGCGAAGCAACGAAGGGATCTAAGGGTGAATTCGCGCAGGGCCTCGGCGGACAGCAGAGCGGCTCTCGAGGCGAGGGCGCTGAGCCTGGTAGAAAGGAGGGGGGCTTCGCCGGACACAAGGATGCGAGACCTAGGAGGGGCGCACACGGCAACGGACGCGGCGGGCATAATGGAAGTCAGTCATACTCGCAGTCATACCAGGGCAACGGACATGGTCCCAGGTCAAACGCGTTCAATCAGCCCCCCTTCGCCAATGGAGTTTCTTACGGAGGCCCGGGATCAGGCAGAGGTGGTCGTGGTCGTCCTACGTCGTTCGGTACTTTTAAGGGCCCATCGAACGGCGCAGGCAAGATGGCCATGCAGCCTCTCAACACTGACTTCAGCCCTTTCTCTCCCTATGGCCAAGCTCCCCATTCCGCTTTCCCCGCCTTCCCAGTATCGGAACACCACCTGTTGCAGCACGCTGCACTGAAACAGCAGATCGAGTACTACTTCTCTGATCTCAACCTGCCTAAGGATCTGTTCCTGAGAGAGAACATGGATGCGCAGGGATTCGTGCCTCTGAACGTCATTGCTGAGTTCAGCCGAGTCAAGAGGATATCTCAACAGAACCTGCAGTCTGTGCGAGAAGCCTGCTCAGACTCGGAGGAAATCGAGTTTGTGCTGGGTGACGGCACGACAGAGCTCTTGCGGCGGCGGGAAGGCTGGGAGAAGTATGTCCTCCCAGAAGCCAACAGGAAGGAGCACGCCCGCAATACTGGCCCAACCAGTTTCGAAACCAAGTCAAGGCACAACATGCACATGAGCGCCCCCGGCTATCACCAGCCTTTTTTCCCCGCAATGTCACCAGCGTTTGGAGCACCGTTTCCTGGAGATATGTACCCTGGATACATGAACGGACCAGGATACAGCAACCAGGGACTCAACGGTGGGCCGGTCAACGGTCACCGCGCCGATGATTCCCAGCTGAATGCTGCTGTGCCCGAATTCGCTCCCGGGAACGACGCCATGTTCAATGGCTTCGATGGCCACGCGCTGCAAGCACAGGGCCCTTGGGTAGAGACCGCCCTGAAGGATGCCGAGAAATTCTCAGACGAAGAGGTTTCGAAGCTGCATGTTGTCCTGCCGGGACAGTCTAAGAAATCCCAGGAGGCTGGAAAGCTACCCAACGGAAGCACTCAGGACAGTGCCGAGGACTCTAATGGCATTGAAACCAATGGCGTTCATGCCAGCTCAGACGCGTTGAATACGTGAGTACCTGAGTGCGTGCCAAACCCGGTGTCATCATCCGCTGACACTTGCACAGTCCTGAGCTGGGCCCAGTCGCCGATGAAGCTGCCTCCAGCTCTCCTGCGTACTACCGCTTTGATGGTCAACTGGCACAGGCCTCCGGTGATAAGATCACTGAGAAGTATGTGGATGTCCGAGCGAGGGCTTTGAAGCTGCGTCAGTCTGCAGCTTCAGGAGACGTCCCGAACGATATGAGGCGGCTATACAAGTTCTGGGCGCCCTTCTTGGTGTCAAACTTCAACCCTGGCATGTACAAAGACTTCCGCCAGCTCGCCCTCGAAGACGCGACGTCAGCGAAACCAAGCAAAATTGGCCTCGGCTATTTGCTCCAGTTCTACACCAGCGTGCTATTTGCCGAGAAGCCTATTTGGTCCCGTGATCACCCCATATACAGGGTGCTTACGTCGGACTTCGAAAGCTCCCAGACAATGATCGGATCAGGAGAGCCTCAGGTGTAAGACAGGCTTGCAGGATTGTGCATTCGGCAACGTCTGGTTGGCTGCGGTACTTGACATTGTATCATGCCTGTGAGAAGGCGCAAGAACGGAAGCAATCTATCTGATTCCGCCGGGGCCATACGACGCTGGATTTGGTTCGAGGCCTGCACGAGAACATCCTGGTTCTGCGGGTCTTTCCTGCTTCGGCAACGGAGCCTTCACGCAGGAGCCTTGAGACTTGACGCATTTACCGATCACCATCTATCATCTCTGTCCATGGAGGCTTGGGTTGATGAAGCCAAAAGAAAAAAGAAAGAAAAAAGATCAGCACAGGACAGCGTTTTGAATCATGATACCCGTTGGCGAAGCCCCCTACAATCTGGAGGCATGTCTGATACGAAGAAGCGCACTCTGAAGGCTTCCTAACGTGGACAACTACAGCGATGGTGGCCGTAATATCACTCGGTCTCACGGCTTCTGGACTGGCAACATTAGCACGATGATATTTGCAAGAGAGTATGTATGACAACATTCTTGGTCCACAATGAGGACAGTCACGATTTTCAGTCGGGCATGAGTTTTTCCCTCCCCCCGGCCCCCCCAAAAACGAAACAGAAAAGGAGGATGGTCATAGGCGTGTGACACACGACAAACCTTGGCCAACCAGCTAGCATCCCATTCATGCATTCCGGTCTCCCGGTGGAGGCTGTGGAGTCTTGAAAACCATCCATTCCCGCATCAACCTTTTTTTTTTACGCGAGAAGATAATTCATGGACAAGCACATTTCGGGCAAGAGAGGAGTTGTCGCATGCAAGGAGACAAAAGTTGCACCGGGGAAAGCTTCCTGCTGTGTCTTCTACCTCTGCCACTTTGAATGTCCAGTGGCAGGAGGACGACACGTGGTGAACCAAACAGGCCAGCAAGATGCAAATCACACAGTCCATTTGATATGGTCTGGAATTGGAGGAAGGTCATTTCGAATCCTCTTAGTGCAAGGAAACGGGGTTGGCCCAAGGGATGGATGGACAGGCCTGGGCTTTTGTGTTTTTTAAACGACGACGGGGTTTGTCAAAAAAGCTCTGGCCGTCTTTGCGCTTCTCTTTCATTGTTCTTCAGGTGTTCGGTATGGAAAGACAAAAAAAGATTTATTACCCTTATGCTTTTTGCTTGCGTGGCCGATAAGTATGGCTGTATGAATAGGGATCATGGGGAGGGGGAGGGCAAAATATCACATGGGAGCAAGAGGACAAGCGGGCAGAATGAGGCGGCTCCTCCTTTCAAGGTCAATCTTGAGCGACGTTGATGATGTAAATAAGTTAGTTCTTGAATGTTGAGGGCAAAAGCGACCTGATTTTCTTCGTGGGATCGAGCCCTGGCTGGCATTGGTCCTTGGCGCTCTTCAGTGCGTGGCTGGCGGCACATGATTTTCTGGCTCTACCGGATGTGATTGGCTGGCAGGTGAAAAGCAAAGAAATAGCAAACAAGACACTACTCAAGAATTGGTATCCGAGGTTCCCCGGTGCTTGGAAAGTGAAGCGGTGGTGAGCAGAGTCTGGGGGTGGGAGAGAGCGGCTGGATGGTTCAGTGAACCGAGGAGCCAGGGGAGCTACTCCGTACATAGGAGGGGCACAACACTACGTCACCCGTGGGGCATGGTTGGGTTGGGCAGTGGCTGGGCTGGCACGCAAAGGGCGATAGCGAGTACACCCAGACAGCCAGACCGTGACAGCAGCGGCCGTTCTGCCGTTCCGCGGTCAGCCCGATGCCCTGCGCCACTGGAGGGCCTGCTGCTTGTCTTACCCGCCCAACGTTTCGATTCAGGTGTCAGGCCGGGCCGGGTAGGGCAACGAGCCTCGTAAGCGCGGACTGTGCAAGAGAGGAGGCCTCTGCTCCTCTTGTCCCGTCGTTGTCGTCCCTGTGCGACGAGGCCATGCTCTGCTCGGGGTGGTCTGAGGGCGGGGACGGGCAGATAGGCCGCCCGTGTGCCATACAAACCCTCGTTGTTGTTGGCCATGTTGTGCCTGTGGTGCTGCTGGTGCTGTGCCACAAACGGGCATTGGACAGGCCGACAGGCCGACAGGGAGTGGAAGGTGGAAGAACAAGTCAGGCTTGGCCTCCTGGGGTCATCCTTCGATGACGGTGGCCGCGAATGGTAGGGCGGCACAGGGCGAAAAGTGGGAGGAGGGAGGAGGGCTGGAGGGCTGTGGCGGCTTGCTGCCCTGCCTGTCTGCCTGTCTGCCTGTCCGAGTGTCCCATGCTGCCTGACCTGACTGCCCTGTCCTGTCCAGACTGGACTGGCCGTGACCCCTCCCTCCCTCCCACTTGATTTGAGCCGTCAATAGAATAATACAATTTTACTTGCCGCTGTTGGGTCATTATTACCCACGCTGCCAGGCAAGGTGGGAGGAATTTGTTGAGTCCCATTCTAGAACTCAAAGTTCAGCTGCTGTTTCTGTCTTGAATTACCCTCGTACGTTATCAATATCCTATTTTAGGTGCAGGCGGCCATATTTTCTAGCCTCTCTGCTTCCTGTCCCCCAGTCCCCTCCCCCTCCCCCCTCACCTCACCTTGCCCTCGCCCCTCCTCGCCCCTGCTGCTCATCAGCTGAATCCAGCCAACCCAACCCTGTGCATTTCCCGGGCGTGACACCTCCCTCGCCTTCTGTTTTTCTCCCACTACATCCTTCCATTCCCCAAGGCAAACAGACTAAATCCGGGGTCTGATCATCGGCAGCCTGTCCTCTCTGCGCTCTGCCGTCAAAACAAACAAACATACGCACACACATATACACACACGCACCTTTGTCCAGAGCCTGATCAGCTCATCGGCTCGCCGCTGACGTCACCTTGTCCTCCCTGCCACCCAGAGAGCATCCGTTAGCCATGAGCTACGACTACGATCCTCCCCGCCGCCAGCGAAGCACCCGGGAGCACTATCGCGAGGAGAGATATGCTGATCCACAAGATCCCTATCTGAGGGTTCAGTCCACTCGCGACCTCGTGCCGAGGGGTCGGGAAGACAGCGACCTGTCTGTAGAGGAGATCCGTAGGGACTTCCCTCCACCCGGCTACGCCCCCCGCGGCGATATTCGGAGGGCTCGCTCGGCCGAACCCTATGACTATGACGATGATGCGCGCTCCGCCTACACCCGCAGGAGCCGCGATGACTACTACTATGATCGCGACTACGATCGTCGCCCGCGCAAGAAGGCCGAAAGCGTCTACATCGAGGAGGAGGAGATGAAGCGCAAGCGTATTCTTAGCCAGCAGGAGAAGATCATCGCTGCCGTCGCTGGCGCTGCCGTCGCCCTCGGCGGCAAGGAAGTCTATGACCGCCGCGAGGCCAACGAGGATGGCACTGACGTCCATCGCAACTTGATCTCCTCAGCTGCCCTGGGTGCTGCAGGTGCCTTTGCTGCCTATCAGGGCGCTGAATTCTACAACAAGCGCGCCGACAAGACCGAGAAGAAGTCCACTCACATCGTCCACAAGGGCCGTGATGGCAGAGTCACCGAGTACTATTCCGATGACGAGGACGAAAAGCACAAGAAGGGCCACAAGAACTTTCTCGAGGCCGCCCTCGGAGCCGCCGGTCTCGGCACAGCCCTTAAGGCTCTCACCGGCGGTGGCGGTCACGACGAGAAGCACGGCGACCGGGACAGGGACAGGGACTCACGATCCGACACCAGGAGCCGTCGCGGGAGCCGCGAGAGATCTCAGTCCAAGGGCGGGCCTGGCAACAAGATCCAGAAGGCCGCCATGGCCTCCCTCATTGCCGGTGCCACTGAGGCGTTCCGGGTCTCCAAGGAACCTGGCGCTTGGAAGGGAGAGAAGGCCAAACGAGTTCTCACCGCCGCTGCCGGTGCCGCGACCATCGATGCTGCTCAGAAGCCCGGGAAAGACGGCAGCAAGCTTGGCCTGGCTGAATCCGTCATCGGCGGTCTTATCGGCAACCGCATGATCAACGGGTCCAAGAAAGAAATTATCGAGGACAAGGCCACAGGGCGAAGCCGCTCGCGCTCTCGTGCCAGGTCTGAGAGCAGCAAGGGAGGTGGTGGTGGCGGCGGCGGCATGGGCCTCGCTGCACTGGCTACTGCCGGTCTGGGTGCCATTGGCGCCAAGAAGGCCGTTGACAACATTCGTGACGAACGGTCACGATCCCGTCGCCGGGACGACTCTCGCGACTCTTACGACAGCCGAGACGAGTCCCCCAGGAGACGCACGCGTAGCCGTAGCCGAAGCGTCGTCGACAAGGCCCGCAAAGGGCTGGCGAGAATCGGCCTAGGCAAGGGGGAGGATGAAAGCGAATATGGGTCCCCACGTGGATCGCGCCGAGGGGGCCGCTACGACGACGATTATGATTCTCGGGACGGCCGATACCGCGATGATTATGATGATGACCGGTCCTACCGGGCTCGTAGCCGGTCAAGAGGAGCCCCGTCCCGAAGCCGGGCATCCTCTCGGGGGTCGGTATCCAGTTCGGATCTGGGAGATTCCGATGAGGACGAGAAAAGGGCAAAGAAGATGCGAGGTAAGCAAATCATCACTACTGGCCTGGCGGCCGTGGCCACCATTCATGCAGCGCACAACGTGTACCAGAGCATGGAGAAGCGAAATGCTCGGCACAAGGCGGTCAAGGAGGGTCGTCTCAGCCCGGAGGAAGCCCGTAAGCTCAAGTCGAAGGCGCTGCTGCAAGATGCCGCGTCAGTTGGCATCGCCGCTCTGGGCATCAAGGGAGCCGTTTCCGAGCTCAAGGAAGCCCGGGAGATGAGCCACGAGGTGACGGAGTGGAAACACGAGAAGGAAGAGCGGCATCAGCGCCGGATGCAGCGCCTCGCACGCCAGCAGAAGCGGCTCGCGTACTCGAGCGACGACGACGACTATGGCGACTTCAACGACGGTGCCACGCAGTACAGCAGAAGATCCGGGGCTGACAGATATGCTTCGTCAGTTCCTCCGCGGGTTGGCGGCAGGTACGACGACGGGCCCCGTTATTCTGATGGGAATCCTTACTCTGCCTTGCCGGCACCCCCTTCTGGCTACAGCAGCAGCAGAAGATGAGCACTCAGGCGCGTGATGCAACAAGTATGGATGCCTCCGTTAACAATCTGCCCATTCTGCTGCCGCGCGCTCCTCCACCTACACCCTCACCAGATCAGCTTGGCTCATTATGCACATCACGTCATGCGCCTGTCTGCCTGCCTGCCTGCCTGTCTGTCTGTCTGTACGACTGTACCACCGTGGCACCGCACATCTCGCACATTTTACAACAAGCACTATACCCTGACGACTGTTATGATCAAAAGATTTGGAACATGTGCGACGAATGGAAGGCGTTGAAACGATCTTGTGGAACAATGTCTCTATTGGGTCTAAGATATGTCGAGTGCTTTCATCTTGGGCTTCCTCGATTGGCTCGACGACTCTACCTCCTACCGCTGCAATGCGATGGTAGCCATGGCTTGGGCTCCCAACCCCTAGCTTCTGCTGCTGCTGCTTCTTCCCTTGTCTCATGATGCCTACGCCACGCCAGCTCATACACATTTACACGCGCTATGATCTCTATATACGCCACCAATACCCCCAAAGACTATACGGGTGCATTTGGGGAAAACAGATAGACTCCCCAGGCATTTACTCCAGTCCCTTTCTACACGGCACTAATTCATTTGCTTTCCTTCCACACAAAACGTTCCCGTGCAAGTTACTGATGATATCCCCTTTTCGTGATAGATCGGCGCAATCGCCGCTAAAAAAAAGAGAGACGATCCCTCCCGCGTCTTATGGAGTCAAGGATGTCTCTGAGGGATTTGGGAGTTCTAGGCCCCAGCCTGTTTCTCTCTGGGATGCAGCTTGTGTAACCGCTCCTTCGGGTTCGGCCACACGAGCGGACCAGCCGGGATTATCAGCAAGTGGGCCACAAGAGCCGCATATAAACCAAAGAACGAGAGCATACGAGACAATAACGCGCGAACCACGCGAGGCGAGTGGCTGACCGCGACGATCACCTGCAGCCAACGTACCCACAGATCGGACGATCGGTGATTTTCTTTCAGTCCTCGCAGTGGAAGACAATGCGAACGGGCCCTGGGACGGTGCACGGAGGAAAAATGACCGGGGTCCCACGAGGGGTAGGGGGGTTCTGGCAGAGTTGGCTGATGCGGGTTTTAAAACGGGCATCTAAAAGGGCCCTCGTGAGAAGCGAATGGCCGGGAGACACGTCTGTTAGTTCGGATGCCGCATATTTTTTTTGGAGATGGTTCTGGGCTGGTTGGGCGGTCTTTTTTGGGGTGGGAGACCAGCGTCCTTGGGATTTGGGAACGACAAAGCTCATGACAATGCAAGGGGCTAGCCTAGCCCACGCGCAGAACGAGATGACGACGACACCTTTATGACCTGATTTCTTTCTTTTATACCTCTGCTCTTACTCCGCACATCACGACACCAAGATAGCCTCATAGCAGTCAAATGCACGATTTCATGACCTTGGTGATACTCGGCAGCAGAGAAGTACATGGTGGCAACGTGCGTCACACAAGAGTTGTTCCCAATGGGGCTCTGAACGCGTGACTGCCGAGCTCTGCGACCGCTGTGACGTGGAGACTGGCCGACCTGGGGGACGTTGAGATCTCTGACAGGTACAGCCCAGCTAGTGCGGTCTTGTCCAAATGCGACGACGCGCCGGCGAGTATCTGGCCGGGGTTGGTTATAACTATGAAGCGGTGTGAGGGGGAGGGGGGGAGGGGGCGCACTCGGGCCTCAAGGACAGAGATGCGGGACACGAAGCGCATGACCACCTCGTTCGGTGCCCAGCAGGCGCGTGTGGGCGGGTCTCTGCACCTCCAGAGGGGCGGGCTTGAGTGAAAGTCTTATTGAGCTAGTAATTAATAATTAGATCTAGCCAGCCACAACGTATCTGTGACTGTGGCGTGTTGGGCGGGGCCGAGGGGAGGGGGGAAGGGGGCTGTCCTTCTTTCTGTCTGCTCTCCTCTCTTCCGGAAATCCCTGACCACCGCTCCTCAATTTCTATTCCTCTGTTGTGTACTATGAGTGTGTGTTCTTGTGTGTGCTGTGCGAGTATGTAAGGCATGTTAAGGCAAGTATTTTCCGCCCCCCGGGCAGAGCCGAACCCACCCCGGCTGACACCTCTTCGCCTCTTTGCGCACGGGAACCAAGCAGGCGGAAAGACGAGCGGGAGTTCCCAGCTTGGCATTGGCGGTCACGCCCATGACATCACCGTGCAGCCGGCCCAGGGCGAGACCGGGCCTGTGCCTGCCTGCCTCCCCCGAATCTGCCAGAGTGTACCTGACATGGGTCCGGGCCGGCTGGGGTAAGAATGAGACGAGGCCCTTTGGCCCCGCGCTCAGAGACAATGCACGCATAGGGAGGCTGACTGCCTGGCTGCAGACCGGTTGGCCCTACTGTGTATACGTACCTAGGCACCCAGGGTACTGCTTGTGCGCAAGCACCGTCGGACGACCACTGATGGACGAAGCTGCTGCGATGGTCCCGTGCAGTGTCGAGAAATACTTGCCTCGGAAGATTCCGACAGGACGACAGGAAAGGTCTCTGTGGCCCGAGGAAGCCCGCCTATCATTGTGTCTCAAGCTCGGTTACCTCCTCCGAGGGCACAACAGCAGTCACAGGTGACACGGGGGGCCGGGGCGTGACGGGTAAAATGCGATGCTTTTTGATCGGCGGTAGAAAAGGCCCTGCGATCTTATTGCTGTTTCCATGCCTGTGCCATAGCCAAGAAGTTGGAGATGTCCGCCGGCTGCTGCTCGTCCACGGGGAACACGTAGTCGATGTACTCCTCCATCTCGCCCTCCTCATTCTTCCTCGTCTTCCTGACCTTGCGCGGCATCTGCTTCTCCACCTTGGCCACATCCTCCGCCGAGCCCTGCTCCCTCTCGAACGCAAGCCACGCGTTGAGCAGCGTCACCCGCTCCGCCTTCCGCTCCCGCATGCCCTTGAGCGCCCGCTCGAACACCTCGCGCGTGCGACCCTTGGCCTCCTCGGATACGCCCTGATCCTCCTCGTCCGCTGCCGCCTCGCCCCCGTCAGGGGCCCCGAGCTCGAACTGCGCGTAGCTGATCCAGACCTTGGGGTGGTCCGCCTTCTCGAGCAGCCGCTCGTACAGAGCCCGCGCCCGCTCGAACTCGCCTTCCTCCTCCTCAAAGTCGATGTACTTCTTCCACACCATCTCCGGCATGTCCAGGACCGGCTGGTCGATGCCCAGCTCGAAGATGGCCCGCGCCCGTTCCAGGTCGCCCAGTGCCCGCTCGAGCTGCGCCCAGTCGATCCACGTCTGGCAGTTGGACGGATTGTATGACACGTGTTTCTCGTACAGCGTCCGGCACCGCGTGAACTCGTAGAGCTTCTGCTCCAGCGCCACGTACCCCTTGAATAGCGAGTCCTTGGGGCACATCCCGATTGCCCGACCAAGCGTCTTGCGCGCCAGCGTGAGGTTGCCCTGGCGGATCTCGAACTGGGCTTTGAGCAGCCATACCTTGGCAAAAGTGAACTTCTTGTGCGGGATCAGGTTCAAGCATGCGTCGTAGACCTGTCGTGCGCGCTCGATATCTTTGGCCTCCATCTCTTCGTATATGGCGTAGAAAATCCACAGATAGATGTACCGCCTCCAAAGTCGCTTCTCCTGTGCCGGTGGAACCTGGGCGACTGCCTTTTCGTAGACTTCCCGCACCCGCTCAACATTGCCAGACGTCTGTTCCAGATTTGCATAGTCGATCCATGTGTCGTAGTTCTTGGCGTTTTCCTTGACCTGCTCCTCGTAAAGCCGTCTTCTCTTCGAAAGGATAACATCCTCAACGCCGTCCCGGTCGCCAAATTGCTTCTCGAACACAGTGTACTCAGCGTGCAGCTTCATAGATCTTGATCGCGGGAGGTTGTCCAGCGCGAACTTGAAGATAGCCCTTGCCCGGTCATACTCCTTGAGTTTTGCCTCGTACCTCGCAAAGGCAATGAATAATCGCTCATCCACGAACTCGTCACCTAGTGACTCGATTGCTGTCTGGAAGACCTCCCGAACCATGTCACTTGTCCCGAACTCCTCTTCGAATTTGGCCCATTTCAGGAAATTTCGCGGCTCGGGATGAACTAGAACAAATCGCTGGAGGATGTTCCGCGCGTTGTCAAACTCCTGGTATCGCCTCTCAAAGTGGATGTAGGCGCTCCAAGCCCGCTCATCGGGCTGCCATGTCATCCACCTCTCGAATACCTGCCGGCATCCAGGTATGTCGCCCAGACCTTCCTGGACGAAGACATACTTGTACCACATCTTGTCCACGCGGGGCAACAAAGTGACCGCGCGATCAAGCAGGTTCCGCGCATGTTGGATGTTGCGCTCCTTGATCTCGAAATCAATGTACCGCATCCACAGCGCCGGGTTGGTCGGGAGCACATCCAGGGCACGTTCGAAGACGGATCGCGCGCGGGCAAACTCCTTGTACTGGATCTCAAAGTCGGTGTACTGGGTCCAGTTCTTGAGCGACTGGCTGTTGCGGCGGATGTAGTCCTCATACTCGCGGCGCTTGCGGCCCTGGAACTCCTTGAGCTCCTCGAGATCCGCGAAGCGCTGCTCGGGCTTGTCGAGGCCGCCCTCCTGCCTGTCGACGGCCTCGCGCAGGAGCTGCTCCGCGCTGATCTGGATGGGCGCAGCTCCCTTGTTCTTAACACGGGGGGGACCGCGTGAAGACTCCATGGTCGGCGAGCCGGTAGGACCAGATACGATAACTGAAAATGACCGAGGCGTCCCGAGGGGGGATGAGGCGACAACGATGAGGTCAGTGTCAGTCCTGTGGTGTTCGGGCTTAAGATCGTGAAATGATGGACTACGAGTGAGTTGGCCCTCAAGTACTTGAATCGTTTATTTTCATAGCGTCCAGACGCGGCTGACCTAGCATGGTTGCTGCAGGCTATTTGCGCTAGGATGTGGATCCCGCACGGACCACCCGGTTTTTCCAACCTTCCTACCTCTTCGCCTTGACAAAGAGCTTCTGGAATCAACAGCACCATCTCAACTTACCATATTTCTCACCTACTCAGGCACGAGACCGTGTCGTGATACACACCGAGCTGAAACCGTAACCAAAGAAGATCGCACCAACTGATAGACAAACGAACAAGATGTCTACGCTCGTGGACGAGCTACTCCAGGACTTCGAGGACTCGGGCTCGGAGGCTGGCGACGCCCCGAACGAGGACAGCTTCCTCGGGCTCGATGATGGCGAGACCGCCAAAGAGACGTCCGGAAACGGGGCAGACATGGACTTGGACGATGGAGCTGACGAGGACGACGAGGAGATGGGCGGTGTCGACAGCAGCAAACAAGTACCAGAGGATCCCGAGGAAGCCAAAGCAAGGGTCGAAAAGATGCAACTCAAGGACGTTAACGATGTGCGGCATGTCGCTGGGCTCATGAAGACGCTGGAGCCAGTGCTTGAGGTTAGTTGCCCGCTTTTGAAGCCCCCCTGGCCCTCTACTACTTGTTCAAGACATTGTGAAGTGTTTACATCTTTATCTCTGGACATTAGCCCTGACTATTTGCGCCCGACCCTGCAGAAAATCGCATATTACCAAGCGCAACCACCAGAGGCACGAGATGCTAGCATCGGAAACATCGAAGACCATCCCGAATACAACCTCTTGACCGAGTCGAACCAGCTATCCACCTCAATCGACAGCGAGATTGTGCTTGTACACAAATATATTCGCGATCACTACTCGGTGCGGTTTCCCGAGCTTGAGACGTTGATTACGAATCCTCTCGAGTACGCCAAGGTTGTTGCCATTCTGGGAAATGGCCCTCTCGATTCAAACAACGTCAAGACCTTGGAAACGTCGAAGAACAACATCTTGAACTCGACGCTGAAGGAGGTACTTGACGGTCCCTCTCTCATGATTGTGACACTGGAGGCAACGAGAACGAACGGCCATGAGATGTCAGAGGCCGAGCTCGGCCGGGTGATGAGGGCTTGTAAGATGGTGGTAGACCTGGACAAAGCCAAGAGGACCCTGACGGAATACGTGCAATCGCGCATGAACATCTTCGCACCAAATCTCACCGCTCTCGTCGAGTCTCTGACGGCCGCGCAGCTTCTGAACGGGGCTGGAGGCCTGACCGGGTTGGCCAAGACGCCAGCCTGCAACATATCTGCCTGGGGGTCCAAGAAAAACCAAACCAGCGGGATGGCGACAAACGTGGGCATTCGCCAGCAGGGCTTCCTTTACCACTCTCCAATCATCCGCAGTGTACCCAGCGACATGAAGAGGCAGGCTATGCGTATAGTATCCGCAAAGGTGGTCCTCGCCGCCAGGGTAGACTGTGCACACTCAAGTCCGGATGGCTCAGCTGGTGAGGACTTCAAGCAGAGCTGCCTGGAGCGGCTTGACAAGTTGCAAGAGAAGCCCCTGAGCAAGGGACAGCGCGCTCTGCCCGTGCCGGATGACAAGCCGAGCCGAAAACGAGGAGGGCGTCGCGCGCGCAAGGCCAAGGAAGCTACCGCCATGACTGAGCTACGCAAGGCGCAGAATCGTGTAGCCTTTGGCAAGGAGGAGAAGGAAGCAGGCTACGGTGCAGGAGACTCCACTGTGGGCATGGGCATGATCGGACAGACTGACACCGGCCGGGTGCGCGGGACACAGATCGACGCGCGCACGCGCGCAAAACTAAGCGCGAAGAACAAGGGCTGGGGCGGCCTCGCGAGCTCGGTCACGGGCGGCGCGGCATCATCGCTCAAGGGCTTCGGCCAGACACCTGGTGGCCTCGACCTGCGGGGCAACGGACTGCGAACATCTGGAGTGGGTACTACGGTGGGCGGTGGTGGAACCATGTCATCTCTCAACTTCACGCCAGTACAGGGCCTGGAGCTGGTGGATCCAAAGGTTCAGGCAGAGCTGAAGAGGAAACGTGACGCCGAGCAAGATCGCTGGTTCAAGGGCGGCACATTCACACAGGTCGGCGGTGACAGCAGCAAGACGAGCAGTGATGGCGTTTTCAAGAAGCCCGCCCTGCCACCACCCAAGCGGGTTGACACGGGCGCGACGAAGAAGTGAAGAGGAGACAGTATCAAAGCGGAGCGAATATTCCGGTGGAGGCAGCGCGCCTAGCAGCTGAGCAGAGGACGCCACAGGCCTGGGCGAATAGGAAGACAGATGATAGCTAATCGTGCTGGCTCCAGTAGGCATCTGAAGAGCAAAATAGGGTTTACTTGATACGAATCCCAACCAGTAAGCTGGTTAGTGTGTTGGGGAAAAGCATCGCGGAACCATGCACCAGCCCCTCAATCAAGACAGCTCGCACGGATCTCAAACGAAAATGATGTGGTGGGACTTGACCAAGCGCGTGCTGCCTTGTGAGGCGACCTCTCGTGAGATGACCCGGTGTGTGGCCCACGACGGACAACTCAACGTGAGATGTAGACCGTCGGTGGGATTTCCTCCCGTCCGTCCGAGATGGGAAAGTAGATAGATGTTGACGGACCAAGCCCGGTGCTCACAAGTGCAGGCTGATCACGACCCCAAGGGCCAAAGGGCCCAAGCACCCCCCCAAAAAAAGTGGTCAATTGTTAGAAAACCTGACACACCAAGCTTGTGGAATCGTCCCCTCCAAACCTCCCGTCACCCCGCTCCGGAAAGCTTGGTCCCCAAGCCTTGGTGCATGATGGCTAGAGCTTGCGCTCGGCTTCTCTGTCGCGATGACTTGCTGGCATGATGGGGGCTGCGATAAAAATGAAAGACTGGTTCCTGTTGGCCTCTTCTGTGTCTCTTCCGGGTCGGGATGCAGGCAAGGCGGTTAGCAGCTAAGCGGGCTCGGCAGGTGCTCCATTGGCAGATCACTGGTAGAACAGGTTGTGGATGTTGTTGTGATGATGTCCTGAGATGTTGATGACTGGAATGTGGCGAGACGAGGACGCGCAAGACATGTATGGGTAGGGAGTGAGACGCTGGGGGTGGTGCAAACCCCGCCTGCTGCAACGCCAACCGGCCACGGCGTGATGGGAAATCTTGCTTGGAGGCGAGCTCGAGGATGGGGATTTGCTCAGAATCCCATCTTCGCCTAGACTGGATGGATGGCAGGACTAGTGGGCTGATCGTCGGTTCACTATCTAGCTGTCTACTTTTCCCATTTGATTGCACCCGGGTTCTCGCCCCTCGATCCTCCCCGCAAATTGCCATACTGTGGCATGCGAGGCAACAGGCAGGATGATGTGTCGCGTGTTTTCTGTCCCATTCTTTTTGTCATAAACTGTCATAAACTGTCATGCCGGACCAAGTGGCGATGCCGCATCTCTGATCAACGCAAACTGACTTGACTATGATGGCATTTTCAGTGGATTTGCCCGAGTCTGACCACTTGGGTGAACAGGGGACATAGGCCCCGCAGCGTATCAGAGCAGTCCACATACATGCCAGTACACCAATACTGAGGTAAGAGCTCGGAAAACCTGTTTGTCTCAGGGTCCTTGGGCCCTGCATGGTCCATAATATATCTGTTCTGCGTGGGGTGCGACGGGTCTGGCCAAAAACATGTGCTGCTGCAACCTGGACTGCGCGCGCATGCACCTTCGCGCTTCGCGTGGGCTAAGAGCTAGTCTCCCAAGTCTCGACGGCGTTGGGAGAATGGTCGGGTGCCCCATTGGCTGATTGGGCAAGCGTCAGGTTGAGAAACCTGCTCCGGGTCACTGGTGTATAGATATCATTTCACTTCCAAGGCCCGGGAATCGTGTTGACCACTCGCATGGCGGCCGCCAAGGCAGTCGTGGTGATGAAACGCAAGCAGAAGCTGTTGTCGTGCTCACGTTTCTCCGCAGCTGTTTCGACTTGATGGGCTAGCTGGTGGTAGGTGACCGAGCCCTTCTGTGTTGTGGCTGAGAGACGGTACGGAGTAGACCTGCCACAGTATACAGTATACAGCTAGACCACGTCCTCCTGTTGGAGAAGCGCCGGTGAGATAACCCCTCCTTGCAGGGTGATCACGTCCGAGATAGCCGGAATGCTCGCCTCTGTGTCGTGTCTGTGTTGTGTGTGTGATGTGAGCGCCTTGCGCCTTGCGCCTTGCGCCTTGCGCTTTTCCCACGCCCGTGATGAGCCGGGACTCGTGGGCTCACCGTGGTGCGGTACGGTAAGGCCCCCTCGTGCTGTATCGGCATATTACTTTTGGTCGTCTCATCACTCCGTGTCGGCTAAGGCTTCCCTCCCCTGTGGCCGTGGTTGGGCCTCCTGCACCTCGCGTTCGAGAGACGGGGAGACGCCAGTCGAGGCTTGGCACCAAACCTTAATGACCTCCAATGGGAACTTGGTCCCCGTGCAGCCAGGCAGCTCGAATGCCCTCGTCGCTTTCGGCAGCACGGCAGGGAGTTGTAACTGCTGCTGCCAGTGGACTAGCTAGCCCATTCACGCTACCGAGTACTTGACAATTTCGGTACGCCAACTTTCGTAGCGGGAACGCGGCCAGCTTGGGTACCCAGGGTGGGTGCAACTATGTATCTGGCTTCGTTACGTCACTTTTTTTTTGTGCAGCAGACATGTGTAGACTGACCAGGTAGTTACCTAGGTACGTAGGTACCTAGGGAGATGTTAGATATAATTGCAACGGCAGGAATGGATGGCGCCCGAGGCCTTGCCATGGTCAATGGCCTGAATAAAGGACAGACAGATCAAGTGCCTGACCGAGCAGGTTCGAATGGCCCAGCAGCCGAGGCGGAGCAATTGCTCCTCGACGTGTCCCGGTCTCACACACAAGACACACAGGGAAGGGAGAGATCTCGATCGCGGTAGCCACGCGCGCAGGCTACCCCTCCCAGACAGGAAGGACCCCTACATTTCGCGAAGGACCCCAGCATGTGCGTAGTTCCAGGGTCCACACCCAGCCCCACCGGGATCAGACACCCAGACACCCTGTGCCTGCCCTGCGCCCTGCCAGCTGCCAGCTGCCAGCCTGGCTGCCCTGGCTGCCCTGGCTGCCCAGGCTGGCCAGGCCCTCTCGTCGACCGTGACAGCCCGACTGTGGGACGCTTCGTTGGATGCTCAGTCACCCAGTCCGTCCGTCAGTCCGTCCGTCTGGCGGTGCTGTGTGAATTTCTTTCCCTGGACCCCTTGGCCCCAGTTGCCCCATCGGATCCTGCAGTGCGTCACTGTGACGTCCTTAATCCGAGCGCAAAAAAAGCGTCTTTGCCCGGCACTCAGGCACTCCAGCACCCATGCACACCGAGCCTGCGAGCTTGCCTGGCCGTGTGACATGACAGCGTCCCCGGGGCCCGGGCAGGCACAGACGAAACCGCCGGCTCCCACGTCCTGTGTACGGTGTACGGTGTACTAGGCAGTAAGCCAGCTGGCTGGCTATGTTTTCGCATTCGCGATAAGGGAATCGTCCACACCGCCGACCGCCGCCCAGCGCAAAGGGTCTCCTGTCAGAAGGGGGGGGGGAAGAAACACTACGGGATGGAGCTCCATGTCAGCTGTCCCTGAAGCCAAAGCAGAGGAGCAATGCAAGGTCAGGCCTGGAGGGTTACACCTCTAGCTGGCCGAGCTCCACCCCAGACAAGGGCCCCACACGTGTTCCGGGTGGGCCCTGTTCTCGGCGCCTGCGGAAAGCCGATCCTCACCTGAACTCTCGATCAGTCCCCCGAATCTTACTTGCAATCCTGGGACCCTGAATATCCAGCGCACACTCGAGGTATCTCTCTCTGCATCTGCCTGGGCCTGCCCACCGCCTCAGGGCCCCATCAGCCGGCTATGTCACCACTTTCCTTGGAAGCTCGCGGAACTATTCCAAGGAACACCGCCCTGCCGAAACGCGCACAACAGTAACCTGCCCCAACGTCGTGTGGGTCCATTTAGGTTGGCCCGAAGCGCTGGGAACACTCCGACGCCTACACCAAAACAAAACCGCTAGGCCAATAAATCTCTAGCCTGCTCCATCACCCTGCCCTCTGCCAGTGGCCTGCTCATTCTATTTCCAAGGCAGAGCATCATGCAAGACATTCTTCTGTAACAGGCGGAGAGGTCACGATCTGGTGGATGAGAGCGCAGAGAGAAGGCTAAACCAACAGACCCTGGGAGGCTAGGTCTCACCGAAACCCCTCGGCCGCGTAGCCTCTCTGGCCTGAGCCTGCCAAAGCGGAAGTGGGTTGGGCATTAGTGGTCCTGCTCCCATCACGACAAATCCATCATGACCCCAACTTGCTGGCGCGGACCGGAACTTGGCGTGGCCAGCCAGATCGTGGGAAACCGATCCGGATCGTCAATCCCCCCCTTTACACGCCTGACAGATCGCAGTGCAGCAGGCAATGTCATGCTGCGCTGCGGTATCGTTGCGATCCAAAACCAAGCCCGTGTTTACAAAGACTCGTGTCGAAGAAAATCCAGCACGCTCGTGTGTGTGCCCCTGCGATGCTGATCTCAAGAGTGCGCATTGCGACGCCTTGCTGATCCTGTGTTTTAATTCCGGTTCCCAGAACAAAGCCCTACCTGCGATGATGGGAAACTTGCAAATGCGCATGCTCAAAGAGGGGTGCCTCGGGGAGGGGAAATGGACGCATTTCACTTTTGCGGAATGCAGGAGTTCCCTGCTCGGGACCGTGTCATTCGCCCACGAATCTCCTCCCGCCAGAGCTAAACTTTCACCACGGGAGTCTGTTACGGGATGGCACGACCATCCTGCAGCATGGTATGCATTGTCGATGATTCCGGATGACCCTCCTCTCTGGTCATCCATCCATCAGTCGACATCGTCTTGCCGTGAGTCGACCTGATGAGGGAGCTTGGCCGCGGTGGAGCCCAAAACAAGGGCCCTAATGCAAGTAACAAGTAGCGCTACTTGTCCCCAAGTACTCCCTTCCGACCCCCTTGTCGCCTCTGGCTGTCCACGTCCACGGGCTGGAAGATCGCGGCTCAAATCTCAGAAAGCCCGATTATTGGCTGACAGCTTTTTCCTACTTTTTTGTCGACTCTGGTCCTCGAGGTACTTACTCGCACACCCGGCCGAGCCACGCGACGGGCGAGGCGTCCAACACTGAAACGGGCTGACGGGTAGCACGGCAAACTCTGCCCTTGTCGCCCAACGATGAGGCTGTCATGATGAATCGGCGATCGTGATGCCAGATTCAAACTCCCTCGCGCTGGAGCCCATATGACAGGTTCCCGGCGTCCCAAAACCTGGTTTCCCATCGCAGTGCGTGCCCCCAGCTGTCCCGGTGTCCCACATCCCACACCAACCCAACACCACAACGGCTACCAAGTCCTCACACGATTGTGTGACCTGTGCCAGGTACTTCGCAAGGCGTCTTTCCGGCGTGGTGCTCTGTCGAGGGAACCCCCTTATTGGGAGCCTTCTGATCCCAATGTGGATGTATGTCATTTGGGATTGCAGCCCTACCCAGATGGCCCGTCCTCAACCCTGGCCGTACCGTCTTTGGGGCCGGTCCCTGATCATCTAGAGCGACCCTGCAAACCCTGCAGTACGAAAATGTTGTCACTCCTCCCAAGGCGGGCAGCACGGCCAGGTGCCAATGCCCAAGAATACCATCCCAGCAGCCCAGCAATCAATTTTGCCCATTACGTTCTTGCCCATCGACACTGGAAAAGAGCGGAGCCATATATAGTATTATGGCACGCGCCATTCGAAAAATAAGCACCGGCTTAGGCAGGCCAGAGCATGTCGATTGTCGAGTGCCTCCGGGGCCCCGGTAAAGTCGTTGGCGGCCATTTCCGTCCCTGCGGGCGTCAGGGACCCGATTGCAGGAGAGGCCCGGCGGGGGGGGACAAGAACCCTGGGCGCTGCCCGACGTCATTGTTCTCACTGTGGTAAATTCTCACAGCATGGAGGAGCCCCATAGCCCCCAGATTCATGCATGAATATCCGGTGTGGTGCTGGGGCCTGGGCCCTTAATGAATGAGGCCCACGACTCCCAACATCAGAGCAGCCCGCAAGATGGCCGAGGTGAGCGGTCGCGACAGCGGGAGGATCTTCCCCAGGAGTCTTGGGTCCGCCTGAAGGACCAAATCTCATAGGCTGTTGAGTGCAGAAGTGGAGGTCGACCCCAGGCTGCATCCTACGCTGCTGCTGATGTGGATGAGGACGGTTGCGAGCCGGTTGATCAGCTCGCGCATACTCGAAAGCAAACATTCCGGACGCTGCCTTGCTGCACCGCTGGTGCGCTGGAGGCCAGCCAGCCTTCCCCTCAGGGGAGGCAGCGCAGAGGTCATGTGTCAGCAGCGACTCGGGAGAGAAGTTAGGATCAGCATGTTTGGGTGCTCAGCCGCGTGCCCGTCCGCACCGGGCTCGGCACGGAGCCATACGACCCTCGAGGGACGGGAGACGGACAGAATGTTCCGTGAAAGCATATTTTGTCCCAAGCCCAAGGCAAGGACTGGGGGAAAACCTTGCTCGGCAACTCATCTCAGGCAAGTCTGGGAGGATGGGGCAGATTTACAGCGCATGTACTGTTGTTGCTGTGTAGGTCGGCATGAGGCTGCATGCCGAAGGCACCGAAGCACCACCAGCATGGAATCATCATGACAGAGTCTCTCCCTCGCAAGACTTCTCTTGACATGGACAGTCGGTCTTGAAAGACTCTGGTTTGGGGCAAAGGTCGTGTCATCTGGACTCGGGCGCAATCCCGACGATTGTCGGTGACGAGCGAGTGGATGGGAAGTCTCGCCGGCGGGCCTGATGAATTTTACCTTTTCACCAAAATGTGCCGGTGTCTGGGTTCTCAGATCGCGATTTAGAACTGGCGGAGGGTCCTTGGTGGGCGCAACGTCTCCTGTCACCAGGCCCTGGACCTGGGCATGGGGTCTAGGTACTTCGGGACGGGGTCTTGAAAGTACCTCGTCGTGTGGGCGGTCCTCAGGGCCCACCTCAGCACGCGGCAGGGATAGCCCTGGACGGCCTGCGCGCCCCCTCGAGGAGCCCGCGCCAAGAGGGGTCACCCATGTCTGTCCGTGCCTTCCGGGGGGGTATGCCGACAGAGCAGAAAGCCCATCCGGTTTCCTGGTTTTTCCCACCGCGGCCGTGACTTCTCGATTTTGTAGCGGGCCCCCCCTGCTCTGCGACGAGACCCCTCCGCATGGACTCGCACTAGATCGAGACCCTTCGCAGCGAACTCTAAAACCGATCAGGGATCCCGGGCTGGGCTGGGTACCGCCTGGAGCCTGTGTCCACCCGCATCGTCTTTCAAAAAGGAACACTGCCGTCCGTCCATTCCACCCGTCTGCCCCTTCTCCCCTCCCTACACCCATCCTCACGGTCAGTCACACACACCTATCCCGAGCACCTCTCCGGACCATCAATGTATGTTATTGTTGTTGTTGTTGACTTGTCGTCACGACAAGGCCCCGACCTGCCGTCGGAGCTCATAAATTGACGTCTCATGTAGCTGTTGCCCGTGCCCACCCGAGCCCCCCAGTCAGACCCGCCTCCCGCGACAAACTCACTCGCCATGTCGCCCACTCACCGCGACGCCTCGGGGCGCCTGATCTCTATCCTACAGGACTCCAATGAGCTGGATTATGAGCCGCACACCTCCCAGAAGACGGCAGCTCACTCGCAAGCACCGGCGTTCGGCTCCTTGGTGATGCCTCACAGCATGCGCTCTCACGGCTCATACGCCCCGGCTGCACCCCACAGGGAAACCGTGCATTCAAACCCCAGCACACCAGACCTGATGCGGTCCGACTCGTACGACTCTCAGACCAGCAATGATCCCGCGAGCCCCATCACCCCCAACAGCACTTATCAAGAGCAGCTCTCCCCCAGGAGCTGGGCGCAAAACAGCACGGGCTTGCCTGCCCCGGAGTCCTTTCACTCGGCCTCAAAAGCTCACTCTGCTTCACGCCCCGCTTACCGTGGAGAAGCCCGCCCGATCCTCCCTCCGATCTCGTCCTTTGCCAGTCTGCCCAGCCCGCGGACAGCAACGAGCCCGGGTTCGGCATACCCATACGACTCCATGCATCGCCACCACTCGTCCTCCGGTCTCGAGGATCACCACTTTCGTCGCGGCTACGACGCGCGCGAGGACTACCCGGCGTCCGTGCTAGATGGCCCAGCTGAACCCTCCATCCAGAGGGCTGCGGAGCAGCAGCAGCACACTGATTTCAAGCACCAAGCGCCATCCCCGTTGTCGCTGGAGCAGGACCACGCCATGGACCTTGACGAGGAAGATGAGTCGGTCGAGAGCGCTTCTCCGGGCAAGAGGGCTTCCAAGGGCAAGACCTGCACCTCGCCTAAGCGTTATCCTTGCAAGTTCAGGGAGACTTATAGTTGCTACAAGACCTTCACCACTTCGGGCCATGCGTCACGGCACGCCAAGATTCACACTGCAGAGAAGACGGTTCCATGCTCCTGGCCAGGCTGCAACAGGAGGTTCACCCGATCCGACAACATGAAGCAGCACCTCGAGACCCACAAGAAGGACAAGCCGAGGGCCTCGACCCGGCAGACCCGCCGCCCGTCCCTCGCCGCGATCCGACGCCAGTCTTCTTCCAGCAGGAGCAGCGTCAGCCGATTCTCGCTTCCCCGCGACACACCGCCTCTATTGTCGCCGAGCATTGGCTCCACCATGATGTCCCCGACCTTATCCGCTGAGCGCTGGGTCAGGCCTGTAGCCTCGAGAACTCCCAGCAGTGGCCTCGACGCCCTCGCCATGGTCGCCGCGGATGAGAGCCGCGCCGAGCAGGAGGCTTCATACTACCAGCAGTACCAGCAACAGCGACCTCGACAGCAATAGGAACCCCATATCCGGCCTGCCTGTTCCGGACCTGCCGGCAGAGACATGGGCTGCGACTATTTTTTTTTTTTTGAACTGTACATTTGAATTTCTCGGGATCCATTTCATCTCTTCTCCCTCACCTCGGACGGCCAGATTGGGGACACGGATATATACCCAACACGAACTCTTTTCTTTTTTCTCTGCGATCGGCACGGCGCAACAAAGGATACGGACATAGACGGCTGCACGAATACGCATAGCAACCCGGCGTTCGAAACTTGATTTTTACGTTAGCTTTTTGATTTGTTTTATCCTTCTACTACAACGAGGGCGAACGATCTTGGAGCCCATGAGGCGACGAATGGTCCAAAAACAAAAGTGGTCGCAGCTGGATGGCCCCGACAGGCGGTCTGGGCTCTGTGGTGGAGGTCTTTCCCACCTAGCGTGGACGGGACTCCAACATGGCTCTCTCTTTTGTGTACATATACGACGGACAGACCAGCGGTCCAGATGGTCGACGGTTGATGGTATTTATACATACGGAAATCAATGATACCACGGGAGGGGACTCTGAATGTTTTTGCAAGAAGCCGCACGCACACGACAGCGCGGCATAATGCGGCTGCGCGCATATCAGTGGGCGCAGGGGATGGCAAGCGAGAGGGAGAATTTGGCAGTTGAAAATTGGGGGAGGGGGGTGGAAGCGATCGAGCGTTGCTTGTATAAGTTGCGCGACGCTTGGAAACAAAGCGCGAGCCTTTGTCACTTTACTCACTGAGCTTGGCCGAGCAACGAAATACAATCAATTTTGATCAAATAACGAGGTCCCTGAGCAATCTCACTGTGCATTTCATTGTGCATTGTACCTGTTGAGTGACTAAAGAATAGGTACCCAGCTTCGGTATCTGACATTCAATGAGCAGCCAAGTTCAGCTTTGAATTGCTCATGCCGCTCAGACTATAATTGCTCTAATGCGCTAGGCCTCGATTCATCTCATTTGGTCTCGTGCCATAGAACGTCAAATGTAACACGTGCTTCGGGACAGTGAGACGGCGGTATGACAGTCCTCTCAATCTAACTCGTACAGACGTAGCTTCGAGCCTCATACAAGGCCGCGATAACACCCCGGCTTGCATCCAACGCCGGCCCCGGACTGCCATCCTACAAGACGGGGTCCCCACACCCCCAGGTTAGAAAAGCTCTGCCCGTCCAACTGTCGCCAAGACGCCTGCTTTACCCAGATTGTGGTAGCTCCCGCCCGCGATCTAAGCCCCGGCTCCGAAGAAACTAGCCGGCTCCTGCGCAGGAGATGTGTTTTATATACAGACCAGGGCTTTCCACATGTGTTGACCGAGCCTTGGCTACAAACAACAACAACACCAACAACACCAACAACACACCCCATCTTCCGGGGTCATGGGGCCACACACAAACACGAACGAAGTCGGCGCAACGGCCCTGCTCGGACGCCCCTCGGGATTCTCGACGACGATATAAGCTTAATTATTATGTTTGAGATAGATGTTCCTGCACTCTCGATGTCCTCAACACGGCTTGATGACACCCGTTACGTCACTAGCACTGGTCGGTCAGCAGGAGAATACAAATATCCACGTTCGACGCGAGTATCTCAAAGCATTAACCGAGACGTCCCAATTCCAAGATTTGGTGGGATTTCATGTCTATCAAAACGAACACCGATGTTTCTATGCGGCTCGAGCCGCTTGTGACTTTTCAACGGCGGCCTCCTGCGGGAAACTGAATGTGTTGTAGATTCAACAGCTCCCGAACGGCTCGCACCCTTCCGAGTTCGATGAGATTCAGTCGTAGATTCTTGAACCTGGGAAAGACCCACAGTCCTTTCTGTTCATGTATCAGGCCAGCTCGGAACAAGGTCGAATTCATTCCATCCTGTGCGCTCTCTTGCCTCTGTTACACAATATGTCCTGTTTCATGGAGAATGTTGGAATTGAAGGAACTTCTATCTTAGCAAAAGTCGTCTGCCAGAGCCAGCAGTATGTCTAGCAAATCGACCTCTGAGCATCTTAAAGGAGGATATTGACAAGGTTTTCATTAACTCTCTGGGTTACTGGCATTCGCGCGATCGTCAATGGTTCCCAAGTACACCGCCTCCTGAGCCTCACTGGCCTGGCTACCGTGTCATCTGGTCTTTTCGAAAGGAAAGGAATCAATACCCCGTGCACACTTGCTCAGTACAACTTAGCATCGCTACCGCTTCCCTGTAAACGGGCCCAGAGTAAACACGATACCTTGTCCAGCTCCCCCGCCCAAGAAGAGGCAACCTCGCCATCCCAACGAGTTCGGATAGATTGATCGGCGATGAGCTTACGAGCGGCTGGCCAGCGCAGACTAGAGCTTCTCGCTCCCCGGCCCTGGCGAGGCCGACCGCCACCCTCAGCTCTGGGACGAGCTGCTGGCTTGAGGACTATCATTGTCATTATCAAGTGTGTCTGATGCCCCAAGTAAGGCCGCATCTTTGAGCTGTTCAACCCATCTTCTGGGGTCTGCTTGCAAGACGGTCTTGCAACATCTTTAGGACGTGTAAATCAAGAGCCGCAGAGGAAGGGAGAGAAGAGCAATAAGACCGCGATGGAAGTTTGGCTGAAGTTCCCCAGTGACGAGGTTCGGTTGTTGCGGCAGGGCCTTCTCAGAGCTGCCGGAAACAGACGAAGGGCCAATGTAACTCTTCACTACAACATCATCCCAACGCCATCATCCCTTTGTGGTATTGCTACCTCACATCTGAAACACCTAGCTCGTGTATTTATAGTAAGTCATCTCATCACGTTGGTCACTGCTTCCTATTTTCTGCCGCATTATCCGTATGGTGCGTTTGTGCGGAAGGTTTTCCAAATCTATATTGTGTTCGCTCTGGTCTATGGGTGGCAGCCTCAACATGATTGACGCGCGAGACCACTGCTGTACGGTGTTTCAAAGTTTTGGACTCTGTAGCTATCCGTGTAGGCCACACTGGCATTGAGAAACAAGTTGTATGCAGGACAGTGTCACCGTGGAAGCTTTTGCGGTCTGTCTCTGTCGATGATTTCGACACAACAGGTCTATTTTTTTTATTTCCAGTGGACGGAGTGATCGTGAATCCGTCGCACTCCACATATCCTATAAGACAAGCCTGGGTATAAAACTCCTTGCTCAAACTGCGACATCCAGATTTCCTTTCCCAGTAGCAGTTTTTGTCAACCTCCCCTCTCCAAAGCTGCATGTTTAGCACACCCTTAGAAGCCACGCCAGCTGCATCATCACCACAAATAGTAGTCTGGAGTTTGTCCTCCAAGTGTTGTTGCTAGGATCCCGCATCACTGTTCCCCGGCCCCAGCATAGTGGATATGTTCGGGAGACTTCTTGAGGACTCTGTAGCCTCAAGCTCATACGTTGTTTGGCCCGTCCGCAGGGCAGGCATAGGGAGTTCAATACGGTTTGGCGCAAATGGCATCCCACGCAATGCCGCGTCTGCGATGTGGCAAAAGGTCCATTGGTCAACGAAGCGGCGGTAGTCTAGATTATTGGTCAGCGGTAGTCATGTTGGTCTGGCGTAAATAGAACTCTTGAGGGAGGGACCAAGGCGGAAAATTCAAGGGTGAAATACTGACCACTTTCCCGTGAGAAGCGAACCCCCAACCAACGGATATCCAGCGGCACAGTAGTCGCGGAAATCTGCGAAGCATCTCGTTCTGACGACCTCTGCTTGCTTCGCCATGAGGACGGCGACGAGAGGGAGAAGCTCCTCGCGCGGACGGCGTTGGGCGCGCTCCCGCGCCTTCCTATCGCGCCGAGTCGGCATTCTCTATGCTTGTCGTCGCGGTTGCGAAGCTCCTCATGGAAGTCGGTCACCTGGTACTCTCGGTACCGCCGCTCGCGCCGATTGGACGGCTTGTTCGAGTAGAATGTTATGCAGTGGTGCAAGGAGAGTCGGTCTCTCCATAGTTTGATTCTTTGTATTGTTGCCAGGCCTCGCACAGCCCCTGTCAGGGTGTCTGTCCTCCCGTGCGTGTCCGAGAAGACGACATCAACGTCGAAATAGTCGACAAAGTCTTGTCTTCGCAAGTCTCCCTGGAACCGCATCGACCCCTCGATCGAAGTGAATTCATACTTGACTTCGACGACCTCGTCGTGAACCACCGTGCCGTCGGCCGTGGTGTACCTTATCCTGTATGGCTCTCGGAACGTGACAAATAGCTCCATCTCCGCTGGGTCAGAGTAAGGGCGGTGCTGGGCGTGTAGCGTAACAGGTTGCGCCTGTGTTGGGAGGCCCAATGGGACTGCTGTAAGGTTAGCTCATGCTCACTTGGATAGAGACCCTCTATCCGAAACGCACGGAATTGTTCCAAGATCTCGCCTTGGTAGCTGCTCTGCCAGACAACCCGGCGAGTCTCCCCTTCTATTACCTCCCAAGGCCCGAGGTACACTGTGCGCTCGTGCGGTGTGCGCTCGAAGAGAGTAATCGTAGCCTGGTAGCCCGGGGGCCCAAGGTCCAAGGGACGTAGTGAGGTGGCCGGGAATGACGGCTCGTAGGTTGCGCCCGAGGCGGAGGAGCTTGTCGGCGTGTGCGTGAGATGTGAATGTGTCCGGCCGAGGGAGGGACCGGCCAGGGACGAGGAGACGTATGATGACGATGAGGACCCGGATTGCAACGATCGAAAAGATCGACTGGAGGAGGCCATGGCTGGGAGGGAGCATCAGTCCCCGGGCGTCCTGAAGCCCAGCTGCCTCTGAGCCTCGCCAAAGGCAAAACTAAGGTGAGTTGCAGTCGGTGACGGAGGGCATGCTATCGATCCCAGGAGTGCTAGCAGCCGCGCGGCCAGGTTCGGAGTGTGTGGTCCTTCACTGCACGAGGCGGTAGATATAGGGGAGATGTGTCTGGGTGGGCAGACAGCATGCGGCAGAGCGGACAGGACCTGGCAGACCGGGAGGCTTCCGTGGGGCAAAACAACACGGGCAGACAGAGGTGAAGGAGTGACGACAACTACGTGCCAACGAGTTAGGGTCGGCAGGGGATATTGGCCGGGAGGTGGAAGGCTTCACCTTGGAGAGGCAACCGTTGAAGGACCCCGGATCAGCTGGACAGATCGAGGGCAGCGATTAAGGTTGCGACAAGAAAAGCATCTCCGTCATGGGCCGAGCTCGAGGGTTCACGGTTGTGCTGTTTGATTTGTTTCAGGGCGGGCCCCATCGCCGGTGCAGGCACAGTCTGGCAGTCTGGCAGACGAGGTCGAGATCATCAAGCTGGGCATCTTATCGGAGAAAGAATGATTTGCATTGCTGTTTGTTGCTTGCTGCTTGCACCCTGTCGTGGTGTAGCCCCTGCTCCGAGGCTCTTCTGGCTCCTGACTGGCGGTTGCGTCGCCCGTCGGGCCTGCCTGGGACAGGGTGGTGGTGATGTTGCCGAGCGTACTCCGCGCAGGGCATGCAGGCTGGCAAGGACAGTAGAGTTCAAGGGGAGCGGGGGCATTATGGGACGCCATTGGTGTTGGCCCGGGGGGTCGAGATGTTCTCAAGGGGCCCCCCGACACGGCCGTGGACCAGGAGCATGGCGGGATGCAGCAAATAGAGCCCGGCACACGAGCACATGCCAGAATCCGACGACGGGATTGCACCGTTGCATGGCGGACGGGCTAAGCCGTTCCGGGCGGGCTGCAGGCCCATTTCACCCCGTCCCAGCCCGTCGTGGTGGTTGTCGTCTTCCAGCCACCCTGTTCGTGTGCCCCGAGGGTTGAGCCCCCTGAGGTTGCATGGGCAACTGGTCCGGCGGCGAGGACGGGTGCCGGAAGGACGCAGGCACGAGACGGTGGGCGGTCTTTTAATAGAATGTTGATGAAACAACCCCAGGAGGAGACCTTGCAGTGCTGCCCATCTAACATGGGCCAGTAATGCGCCATGATTCAGGGCAGGTTGTGTGACAGCCCAGAACCAGGCTGCTGGGTACGGGGTACCTGCTGTGTAATCTGTATTAGCGCGCACGAAACATCAGGCTGCCAAGGCTGGGAGTGGTGGTGCGGATGCAAAACTTCAGAAACATATCGCCAATGTCTGATGTTTGTCTGATCCGTTGTTTGTTTGCCCGCCTCTATTTTTACCGTCTCAACGGGCGGAACAGACGCAGCCGAGAGCCCAAGACCGGGGCTACACCCGGGTGGGAAGTGAGGCTCTATAATTATCACCGACTCTCGTTGTGGTGATGGAGAAACAGCAGTCATCTCCGCGATCCGGTGCGAGCCCCGGTGGGTTGTGTTTGTGACAGCTCGGCTGGGACCGATTCGATCGAGGTGGGCAGGTGGGGTGCCAGGTAGATTGGCTGCCGTAGGCTGGGGATCGACGACCCGTCTGGAAACCCTGGAAGTAAGTACCATGTACTCCGTACCGTGGGTGAGGTGAGGACTGGACGGACTAGTCTGGTCTGCCAGCCGCGCGCCCTCGACGGCCAACGTCTCCTCGTCTGTCGCACCTGCCCACCTGCCCACCTGCCCACGTGGGCCCTGTGCTCATGCTGGGGCTCCCGCAGCCCAGGCAGCCAGGCAGCTGGGCAGAGCAGAGAAAGAAAAAGCAAATTGGCTCTTGTACCACGGTATGTGCGCGCACACGGCATGTCCAGCATATTGTCTGCATGATAAATAAACGCCACCCACCCAAGGAAAGAGGCGACTGCGTGAGCAAGGCTGTGGACATGATAGGCAGGTGCAAGCGTCCATGTCTGTGTCCGCCAAGGTGAGCTGGGGTGAAGACTGTCTGTTCTCCTGCCACTGCCACCGCCGCCAGGCTATTGTTTGATCGGACCGTAGTGCTTAATGGGATATGCACCCTGCTGCCCTGTCGTCTTGGGGCCCAGGTCTTTAGCCGGCCAACATGCGGCGACTGGCTGATGTTTGCTGAATTAAACTTCTCGCTCGGATTTATACGTTTCGACGAGCCCGGCCCCGTCCACAATCACACCTCCTCCGCCGCCGCCCGTCCCATGGATCGTCCTGATCAACCGTCTGACGGCTTCTTGACCCAGATCAAGGTCCAGGTCCAGGCCCATCTCAATGTGCATGTCTGATGTGCATGTCTAATGTCCATGTCCGATGTCTATGGTGGTACCCACACTCACCCACACCCACACCCGCACCCACACCGATACCCACACCCATACCCATACCCATACCTCGACGAAACCACCGCGCACATACAGCTACAGCTACAGCTAAGCTCCAGCTCCATCATCCATCCAATCGGGACTCCTGGCCTGCTGTGACCCGGCCACGGCCTTGCAGCCTCGCAGCTTCTCATACATGATCCTCTACTCCTGCCATCAGTATCCTGATCCTGCTATTACTCTAATCTTCCTGCTCTGTTGGCCCCACCTTACAGCACCTGCCCGTGACAGACCGAGTGTGGAATATTCTGTTCAGAGCCTCTGTCACCTCCTATCTCGCACCATGCCCGCTTAGACATATACGATAGATACTCTCTGTTGTTGAGGTCTCAGACATGACCAGACTTGTGTGAAAATGCCACGCAACATGTACCCAGACGATGTGGAAAAGAAAAACCGTGGATTCCTGGGCTTCGACAGCTCTGCACTGCCCCAGAGGGACCTACAGGTGAGCCTCCTTCTTTATGCCGATACAGCCCTGAATGTGGGCATATGACCATTTCAACTCACCAAATCCCGCTCCCAGGACCGTCAGCAGCTACGCTACGAGCTGGATTTGAATTCTTGGAACCTGAGGATCTGGGGTGTTGCTGCCTCCGGCTTTCTCACCGACTCGTAAGTCTGTCCCCACCGCTGCTGTATCTACACTGTCATCCCTATCATACACGACGAGCCCTGGCCGCTGACAGCATCATAGGTACAACCTATTCGCGAGCAATGTTATCCTGACCTCAATCACTTTCGTCTACTTTCCCGACAAAAGGTGGCCTGGCCTTGTCATAAACCTCGTCACCCTCTTTGGCTCAGTCTGTGGCCAGATGCTCTTCGGCTACCTGGCTGATCGCTACGGACGAACGAGGCTGTACGGCATCGAGCTTGTCCTTGTCATTGTCTCAACCATAGGAGTGGCCACGAGCAGCTATGGCTATGGCACCCTGTCGTTCCTAGCCCTGTTCACCTGGGTCAGCCGCCTCTGCCAGAATATATCTCGAGTGACCAGCTACTGACAGGTAATTCAAACAGTGGCGTTTTGTTATGGGTATTGGAATCGGCGCAGAATATCCCCTCAGTGCTGTCATCACGTCAGAATGGTCCAGCACCTCGTCCCGGGCCACCATGATCTCCTCCGTCTTCATGATGCAGCCAGTCGGCCAGGCACTGGCTCAGCTCGTCGGCCTTTGGGTGGTCATAGGACAGAATAAAAAATACGATATCCAAGGCATGCAGTGTGGAATCAACGATAAGTACGAGAAAGAGTGCAAGCAGGTCATCGACGGGATCTGGAGGATCGTCATCGGATCTGGCTGCGTCCCGGCCGTCCTAGCCATCATCTTCAGGTTCTTCCTCTACGACTGCGGCCTCTATAGCTTGGAGGTCAAGGCAAAGCCCGGGACTGCTTTTCGTGACACACAGAGAGTATATGGCGCACCCCCCGCTGCTGTGACTATTGACAGTCCTTATTCCCCTGGTGGCCACCAAGCACAGCCCTTTCAGTTCATGCCGGTGCAATTTTCCAAAGAGGATTTATACAACTATTTCATCACAGATGGAAATTGGTACTATTTACTAGGAACCAGTGCAACATGGTTCTTCTTGGATGGTGAGTGGCCCCTCGGACGTGTACTGTCCCTGGAAAGATTGTCTTCAAGGGTCAATCAAAACGTGCGATGGGATGCGCAGGCAGCATCTCTCCAGTGTGGGCATGGCCGTCAAGTACACCTGACCAAAATTCCTCGGAAGATGCTAACTTGGACTGTGCAGTCAGCTTTTACGGCTTTTCCCTAGACAAAGGCAGCACGCTCGCAGACCTCTGGGCAACAAGCTTCAAGCCCACCATCACCCCTGACCTGTCTTGCTGGAACTCGACCCTTGACGGCGGGAACTCCACAATACCCCTATGGAACCAGAATGGCATACCAGCATGGCAGACAGACTATGCTCACCCGTGCTCGACAATCTACGATACACTGATCGAACAGGCCAAACAGTACCTCGTCACCGTGTCTATCGCGTCAATCCTCGGCACTGCGTGCTACACCTTCGCGGCGAACCGCCTGCACCGCAGGCGCTTTCTGACTACGTCATTCTTACTTCTAATGGCCCTTTTTCTAATTACTGGAGGCGTTGTAAGTAATTATCAAGGACAAGACACGTTTCTGTACTGTACGAAAGAGGCATGGTTTGCATGGTGAAGAAGTCTTCACTTGGCTAGATTGCACCAGGCACTCCGAACAGCATACAGATCCCACCGCTGAGTAGATACATGGCCGTGAACACGACTGATATTGATATATTGCAGTACTATGGCGTAGCTCACACATCGTCGGCCCCAGCGACAGTCCTCGGTGTCGCGATCTGCCACTTCTTTTTCAATTTCGGTACGTGATTTCCACAGCTCCTGAATGACACCGTTCCAGCAACGAGAGCCCCTCGACTAACACGGCACCACAGGCGCAAACACCCTAACATTTATTATACCCGCCGAGATCTTCCCGACCACATACAGGTGCACCTGTCACGGCATCTCCGCGGCGGCGGGCAAGATCGGCAGCATGGTGGCCGTGCTGGTCGTCTACGGTATCAACGCGGGCTACAAGTCCAACACGCGGCAGGGGCTCATCTTCCTGCTCTTCTCCCTCTTCATGGCCCTGGGCGCCGTCTGCTCCTGGGCCTACCTCCCGGACATCCAGCGGCGCGTTCTGGACAGCGAGACAGGGAAGCCCCTCGGCCTCGCCAACAAGAACCTCGAGGTCCTGGGCGAGGGCCGCGAACGCGCCAGGAGGGACGGCGAGGTCGTCACCATCCGGGAGAAGCTGCGCGAGCTCAGGAGGCGGAGGAAGGGCGCGGGGTTCTCGCTGGGCTCCACCCCAGCGGAGCAGGAGGCTCGGGGACAGGATATCGGGATGAGATAGATGGATGGGCATGTATGTATGATATAGAGGCACTGCGCTTGGCAGCCAGAGATTTGGAAATTGACAAATCCTTCTCAAGAAGCATGGCAACGTAGGCTCCCGCGGTTCCGCATCACAGAGCGTCCTTCCGGGGCCGGAACCTGCACTTACACTTTGCTGCAATTGCATTACTCACCTCAAGGGAGGGAGCAACTGTTTTCATTGACACCCGAAAGTATTGAATGCGTGGTATATCATGCAATTGGCCCATTTAAACCTTTTGTTTCGGCTGATATACAGTGGTCAGCCTCATCTCGCCGTCCCAGCATCGCTCTCCCCACTAACGCTCGCGCTCGCATCCGACAGTTCACCACCGCCGCCAGGGCTCCCACCGGTTCCACCAACCGGACTCCCCGCCTTGCTCGACTTGCCAGACCCGGAGCCGGAGCCGGATCCCGAACCGTTCAGCGCCCTCCTCTGCGGGACTTCAAGCCGCGCGACGAGCGACCCGCCAATGCCCTCCTCGCCCTCCCTGTTCCCCGTCGCGATCCGAACGTTGGCCATCTCCAGCGCCTCGCGGAGTGTATCGCCCGTCTCGTCCAGCGCGGCCAAGAACCGCGCCAGCTCCTTGCACAGCTCCCAGTCCTCCTCCCTCATGGCCCTGCTCAGCAGCCTGACGCTCTGCTCCGACGCGGACGACAGCTCGTCGAACGTGTGGAGGATGAGGAGGTAGCCGCCGGCGGTCTTGAGGCTCCCCCGCTGGAGGCTCTCCTCGAAGAGCTCCTGCGGCGGGGGGAGGTAGGCGAACAGAGTGCGCCAGGAGCGTACCTCGGTCTTGCGGGTGCATTGGACCACGATGTCCAGATACTCCTTGAAAGACGAGAGCAGCGATAGGACGCGAGGGAGGATTGCGCTCTCGGGAGGCGGGGACGGCGACATGTCCACTTCTTCGTCGAGGACGTGGTGAAGAAGGACCTCGAGCGCGTGCGCAAAATACTCAAGATGCTGATATTGTTGAGCCAGATAAAGAGCTGCCAATGGCTTTCCGGCGATGAGGTGGTAGCGTAGGATCTCAGGCAGGAAGAGGTTTGTCTAGGTTGATGTCAGAGACGTGGGCAAGGTGAATATCTATGCGGTACTTACCCGTATCGAGAAGCGGAAGAATGAGAAGTTGATATCCCTCCTCTGGACAAGATCTGGCTCAACGCCAAGGATGATGGCTTTTTCGAGTAGGACCGAGAGTGGGTAGAAGTCTATGCTTATAGCAACAGGTGGAGGGAGTTCGCGCTGGTTGTCGCCTGAGATTGCGTTCAGGACCTTTTGCATATCCGACCAGGCCTTCAGATCACCACCGTCGAACATCCACAGAGAGTTGAACAAGTCCTCATTCTCCGCTTCTGCTGGAATATTAGTGCGAGGTGGGCCAATCGGGGCCAGAAAAGGCTGGTCCTTCATGGAGACGTAATACTCGACATTCTGCGCAATGACGCGCATGTCGTACTTGAGCTGACCTTCGTCATTCAGTGAAGGTTGCAGCAACACGAGCTTGCCGTCCACCAGAAATAATACTGATGCGACAGCAACATCCTGAGAAGGATCACCTTCGACGAGGTGATGTTCTGGCAATACCCAGCTCAGGCCTCGTACTCTAGCAGGAGATCTGACAATGCCGTGGAAGGCAATCTGGCCGACTTGCACGAGGCGAACTGAGTTGCCGAAAGGAGCGAATATGAAATGGTACAGGAGATTGTCGTAGGTGTATACCAGAAGCGAATCTTCTCCCGAGGGGGTGAGGAGGACTACCGGTGCGGGCATAGAATGCACGTAGACGATAGATGCGTTGTCCAAGTCCTTCTCACGCGAGAAGAGTCGTAGCTCGTAGGACTTTTGGACTTCTACGGCAGCCACCAGTACGTTCTGGTACCAGCACATGCCACCTCTGACTTGAAATTCATTCTCCATGTCTGGGTTGGAGAATGTTTTCCACCGGCCGCTGTTGACGCTGTAATGAGCAAGGCCACGCCGGCCAGCAACGGCCAGATAACGTCCATCTGACGATATGACCGTGCAGCGTACTGGCCACTGGTTCAACAGATAATTTGCGGGCATCCTTGCCGTGTGCCAGAGGAAAGGCTCTGCTGAGATGGTACTCATGTCTGGTAGATCGTACCCTCTGTATATCATCACGCTCGAGGTGGTCTGTAGCACAGTCCGGAAAATGTTCGAGGAGCTGTAGCACCCCGTGACGGCGCTTCTCGCCATCTCCAGCAGCCAGAGAGCCTCGTGTCTCATACCGACCATGAGCATCTCTGAGCCGCCTCCAAGCCACGAGGCGTCTTTGATACCGGAGATCCAGTGCTCATCGTGCCTAGACACGAGATTTTGGTCGACCCCGAAGCTGCTGCTAAGAGGCTTCCCGTACACACTCCATGTCGCCCATCCCTTCTCGTAACCTGCAAACAGACAGTACCCGTCGGGAGAATAGCTCAAGGTAGTTAATGCGCCTGAGTGGGAATCCGACACAGACAGCCTGTGGATGTGAGACGAAGGAACGTTGCCAGAGTAGTCTCTGACCGTATAAACACGGATGGCGCCGTCTTCGCATCCGAGTGCTATGAGGGAAAATCGTGCATTTATGACGGCGTGTGTCCCACGGTCTTGTTTGCCTTGTGGGGTATGAAAACAATGGCCCTTGAACAGCCTTTTCGGGTCCATCTCACCAGTCTCTGGGTTAGGTTGGCCCTTTGGCGTCCGCTGGACGGCGTAAGCCTTGCCGTCACTTGTGATCCAAGTCGAGAGGTTCATCGACCTGTCATTCGTCATCTCGATCACGGTCACTTTCTTTCCGAGCCACACCATCTTGCTCAGGAGCTCGGTGCTCGTCTGGCTGCCCGAACTGTCTGGACTCCAACGTATGCACTGTACCGCGGCTGGCTTCCGCGTGGCCACTACCACTTCGTCATCAAGCGCAAGGGCACTCACTATGCCGGCATCTACCTTGATGACCATGCGAAATCGCACGCTGATATCGCGAACGCCCTGGCCCTCCCCAGCGCCCCAGAGTATCTGGTCAGGAGCAGTATGTCCCGGGCCACCCCAGTGGCTTTGGCGCCGTCGCTGAACATTGGTATGGCTGGTGAAGTAGGGCTTGTATACTCGCGACTCGGGATCGGTGGCTAGCGAATAGGTAATGAGGAAGCCCTGGCTGGTGCGCACGACGAAGATGGCCGAGTCGGGTCTGAGCAGGAGATCGAGGTTGGTGCCGTAGGTTTCGAGGGAGGTTTCGGATCGAACAATGACAGCAAGTATGACAGTTGGCTAAACACAATGTGAGCTCTAAATGTGGGCATCCGAGGGCTGGGAGGGAGTTGGCATCGCACCTTGGCCTGCCATATGGTCATGGAAGTCGCAGTGATGACGGCAAACAAGTGACCGAGGCGCGCAACGCGCAGGGCCAGGATAGGCTCCTTGAGCGGTATTGACGCAGGAACAGGGGGTGGCTCATTGCTTGTGGAAGCTTCTGAGGCCGAGTCGAGCGAAGCGTGCTCTACCGAGTTGATGGCGGGTGTCTGGGGCGTTATTGGGGTGACGGGAGTGGGTGGGACAATGTCATAGCTCGAGGCCGAGGCGGAGTCCGAGGTCAGGAGGGAAGCCTTGTCAGCCTTGTCTGTGGCATCCTCATAAGCATCCGGGGGAGGAGAGAGGCCATCATGGGAGACGACGAGGTTGAAGTTGGCAGTCTGGGTGCTGCTGGTGGCATAAACTCGAGGTGTGCCAACGGGCCAGTACATGGCTGGCTGTTGGGAGCCAAGAGACAGGTTGTGTCTTCATTCGTGCCAGTTCAATGGCTGCTGTATCGGTTGAATGGATTGTGGGAGTCCACTGCGAGCACTTAGCTCATCATGATTGGCCTCTGTGTGTGTGTGTGTGCTGGTAAGTTCTACCTGGGTGATTCCAAGGTTGCAGAGAGATTGTTGACATTGACATGTGGTGAGTGGTTGATACCTAGGTAGGTACGGAGTAGTGTGGGTGGCCTCAGCTCAGCGAGGCTTCCTGTTGTTTGCGACGGCTGCGGCAGGTTGGGATCAGCTCAGTGGAGCTGACAGCCCTGCCTCCCGCCTGCAGGGAGGGCCACGGACTCGGGGGCCCAATGGGAAACCCCCAAGGGTCCCGAGCCTCTGAAGCTTACCTCCAAGTCCGGCACTAGCAGGCCAAAGAGCATGAATTGGAGGAAGAAACACGATAGATACAACAGAGCCGCATTGAAATCTGATATAACTGGGCAGCTCGTACTGTACAAATTGCAGTCTTGGTGTCCCTGGGCCTCGTGGTACGTTGGCGAAGCTCAAGTCGTCTTTGTACTCCGTACTTCCTTTCCAACACCCATGACACAAGGCAGATGTGAGGTCTCCCGGTTACTGGATCGCGTCCCCCCGTTTCTCCCGTCTTCCTCAATAAGGAGCTGGTTGATTTCCCCAGCCTTGCAACCACAAAGGGAGCACCTGGAGGACTCGGCAAAGCTTTCATAATCTGAAACTCGTTGACGGTCTGGGAGCATATCAAGGGCCAAGCTGCTCCTTGGTGCGTTACGTGCAGCCATCTCGAGATCTAAAAACCGAACCCTCGGAACTGCGCCTTCTCGCTGAAGACGAGTCCCAGACACGTGCCACCAAATCACCACCCTTTGTCTCGGTGTCTGTCCAACGCCGCTTGCAGCTGAGATGGCTCCTCTGAAGCCTAGAAGTAGTATTTTTAAGCAAAACTTTGCAGCCCACTTCAGCCAGCAGAGAGCTCAGGCATATTCCGACACAACATCCTCAAGAGGTGCCTCATCCCACAAGTATGTCCCCTGGCAGCCCTGCATCGACAACCGTGCCCGCCATCTCCAGAAAGTGGCCATCATGGCAACTTACCTGACCTTATGGCATACTGATACATGGTTTTCAGCATCCGTTCTATTGCGTGGAATCCTCAAGGTAGCTTAATCGCCACCGGTGCTGCGGACAAGACGCTACGAGTCTGTGAGTGCGATGGAGCCTCACCATTGATGCTGTACAAATTCGGTAGCTGACCAGTCCTCCAGGGAACCCGGAGAAGCCAAATGTTCGCTTCTCCACCGAGCTCAAGGGCCACGCAGCCCCGATCGAGAAGGTCGCCTTCAACCCCGTCAAGGACGCCGAGCTCTGCTCCGTCAGCAACGACGGCGTCGTCAAGTTCTGGGATGTCCGCACCAAAGCCTGCATCAACGAGGTCAAAGGGCTCGGCGAGGCCTTCACATTGGCCTGGCACCCTGACGGCAAGTCCCTTATAGTTGGTACCAAGGTGAGATACACCTCCCTACGACCATTCCTGGCGCGCGGGCACCCCCTTCGGTGACTGACTACCCACCGTGACTGCCGCAGAGCGACAAGCTCCACATCCTGTCCCCGACGCAGTCGGCGCCTCTGTCATCTCACCAGCAGCCCGTCCAGACGAACCAGATCTCATTCTGCTGGGGCGGCAAGAAGGTGTTCGTGTCGACGGGCGAGGGCAAGGTGCGCGTCCTGTCGTACCCTGACCTCCAGCCCCTCATGCACTACAACTACGACCGCTCCAAGGTCGACGGGCCCGGCGCCACCGACGAGTACATGATGAAGGGCCACACCTCGTCCTGCCTGTCGGTCGAGCTGAGCCCCAACGCGCGCTACCTCGCCTCCGGCGGCACGGACTCCATGATCTGCCTCTGGGACACGCAGGACTGGATCTGCCAGCGATCGTTCACCGATATGGTTGGCCCGGTCAAGAGCCTTAGTGAGCCATCCCGGATCCTGCCCTATCTTCGGTCCAAGATGTTGTGCTGACACCTCTTCCTCTCACAGGCTTTACCTGGGACGGGTACTACGTGGTTGGCGGTAGCGATGAGGGCACTGGCATCGAATGTTATCACTGCGAGTCTGGCGAACGCGTCCACACCTTCAAGACGGCCAGCCCTTCTCCCGTCGTCTCGTGGGCCCCGACTAGGTATCACCTTGCATACAGCGACCTAGGCCAGCTCCGCATAATTGCAGCGGATGTGCCAGATAGGAAGTGACAGGATAGTGGTGGTGGTGATGATGATGATGCAGCGAGGAGGGATTATGCTGCACGGCTGTCACAGATCAGAACACACAGGTGTGTAGTTTCAGCCTGGAGATACCCTTGTAAACAAGACGAGATGTCACAATATATGCCCAGTGGTTTTCTTCTAAAATTAATGTGATTTTGCAGATTTTGTGTTACACATGACTTTTCAGAAATGGGTCAAATGTAGCTCCTCTGGTCACATCTGCCGCAGCCAACACAGCCAAATTCTCATAACGTCTCCGAACGAACGCTGTTCCATATCCGATGCTTGGTATCTGTACCCCTTAAACGCCTGACCAAATGCTTTTATGCCTGCGCGTCTTGCCCCTGTATCTCGAGGTCCTAAAACGCCTCTGACCGCCTATTGTCTTCCGCTCCCCTCGTCGGTCTCTGTGTCCTCCTCAAACGTCTCCATGCCCTCGGGAAGCTCTTCATCATCACTCTCATCCTCTTCATCATCAAGACCCGGGAAAGGATCGTAAGGTATGTAGTCGCCGTCGACCCAATGCCTGCTCTCGGGAAGCTGATAAGGGTCGAAGGGAAAGTATGGCGTGAGCTGCAGCCAGCTTTCGTCGTATGGGTTGTGGCTCGCTGTCTCTCGCAAGGCCTCCACGCTTGAGGATACATACGAAGAGAGATAAATCCGTCGGTTCGCGTTGATCTTGTCGTGGACGTACATGAAGTTCAGGTGACCGGCAAGCTTGGCGAACTCTTGCACAATGGTAGGATGACAAACCCGCAACGGGTTGAACGCGGACCAGATGTTCGCGCGGAGGAGTGGGCGCAGCTCTTCCATCCACTCCAGTTCTTGGCCCATGTACGAAGCAGGATCCTCAGGATCGACGAGGTCGGGCTTGCCGACCACCAGATCGCGCCATCGAAAGCAGAAAATGTAGAGGAGGCCCTGGAAGAGAGCGTAGTAGGGGGTGAATCTCCTCAAGTCTGGACGTGCAGTCGCTTGGTGTCTATAACGATATGAGTCGATGTGCTTGATGAGCACTGTGCATATCGTCCGCACGGACTCGGCAGGAACCTTCTTCCCGCGAGCTGCGAAACTGGCCAGATAGGCGGCGGCATTCTGCCTCGTGACCATTGAGTTCTGATTGCCGAACGCAATGTCGAGCAGGACTCCAGCAAACCGGTCGGTGAGGTCCTCGGAAAGCTGGCTGAAGTGGAAAATGAGGAACTGCGTGTGCCGACTCGAGTATGTGGGAAGGATTATGTTCACAAATTCTGTAAGCATGTTCTCGAAGACATCCCTTGCAGCATCAGAGTCGGGGTCGGCGAAGATAGGCTCGTAGAGCTCGAAAAGGCTGTTCATGATGAAATCCATCTTCTGGATATGCTGCGCCGCCTTGAGGATCTTGCCGCTGAGCTCATGGCGATCATCACTCTCGTCACTTGCAACACTCTCGACGTCACTCATATCATCTTCGTCGGGGTCATCCGCTCTGGAGGCTTGGAGCTGCTGGATCACACCCGCAGCGATGTCATCATCGACCTCATCCAGGTCGACTTGGATTTGGACATCAATCTAAGGCACTGTAAGCGAACAGCCGAGAAGGAGGGGAGATGGCATTGCCCACCTTGACAAGTCGATCGGTGATCAGCTCCATGATCTCAGGGCCCATGTCCGGTGCATATTCCCGCAGACGCAGCAGGTTCTGTACGAAGGCCATATGAATGCTCTTGGACTCGTCGGAGAAAGGGAATTCCTTGTTGACCAGAGACAGAAGCACACGCCTCGCGGCGGGGAACAGCTGCAGAACGTGGGCAAGTGCTCGATGGAGGCGTCGCCTCATGACATCGCAGCTGACGTCGGGGAAAAAGCCTGCCCTCCACTCAAACTCCCTGAAATACCGGAATCTTTCCACGAGCATGCTGAGAACATTGCTGAGATAGATGGATTGGCCGGTAACGAGGTTGGCCAGGAAGTCGATATAGGCGTCCACGAAGTCGTCAGGCCGGCCCAGCCATGGTATGCTGAGGACCTCGTGCACGAGGCCTGAGCAGGATCTTCCGAGCTGAGGTGCGCACACCTTGAGAGCCTTGACGTAGTGTATAAGATCGGCAGGGTCGACCTCGTCGTCGACCTGGCTTGAAGTGGGGGTCTGCCTCCGGCGTCGGTCGTTCTCGAAGATGCCCTTCAGGGTGTCATAGCCTTCTTGATCGCCCATGCTGTTCTCCTTCAGAGCCTTGACCACTGACTGCTTGATCTCTTCGACCTTCTCCTTTGACTCGGCCGGTGTTGCCGGGGCAATGCTCTGCACGGTGTTGGAGTTCATGTCGAAAACGACGGTCTTGCGACGCTTGGTTGGACTCTGCGGGTCGGCGTCTTGGTCTTGTTCGCCGTCTCTCACGCGACGGCCCAAGGTCGTCAGACTCGTGCGCAGGATGCTCTTCAGGGCAGAGCTCTTGGCGGATGGCGATGACCGCCGCTCTGCTCTGACGGGTGTATGGGTGGCCATGGGGGAAGAACCAGATTCGCAGTTGGTCAATGCTGACGTCGGGGCCGTCGAGGATGCCTGATGGATCAAGGGTTCGGATTTTAGGCGTCGAGCGAGGCGGGGTTTAGGGTTTTTGTGCAGAGCAGATGGGACATGTTAAGGTCCTCCAGCAAAGACAATAAAGCTGCCTGGGTATTGTTCCTGTTAAAGCTGCCTGGTCTGAATGGCAACGAAGTTGTCCATTGGATCGTAGTGGTGGGCAGGGAGGGTTGGAATTCCAAAATTTAGCACGCGAGGGAGTGGAGGCAAAACCCTCCTCCTCAAACTCCGCTTCACTCCCGCCGTGGACCCTACAGTACTAGAACGCGAGTTGGCCCGTGCGCATTCAGATTTTGGGTCTACTACTAAAGCACGCGTTTTGCCCTTTCAAAATTCTGGGCTTCTATGCCCCTCCGAACTGACTGCCTAGGTATTGCCGACCGGCCAATTCAAGCAGCACCAGGCAGGTGGCTGGAAGATCCAGTTGAACACTGTGTGTATCATGAGAAGCGCCCTCGGTATGTTCACCATAAGGACGGGAGGCGTGGGTTTGCTGGCTCATTGTCAACCCATTATGACAATCCTCTTTTGGTGACAGTCATGGTCAATTTGTCAATTGCACCTCATAGCGTGCAAGCTTATATGATCAGGGTCCGGCTACTGCCCGCAGAGTTTGGGATTTCCCTTGTCGAACCACGACACAGGATGGTAATCAGAGTTGCTCGCGTGCCCGTACTGCCCAGCAAGCCCAGGTCGTGACGGCGCCAACATCCCTGCTACGGCCCGTCCTTCACGGGCTGAGCACAACAGCACGACCAGATGAGCCCCAGAGCACCAAGCCCCTCCCCGGTCAATGGAAAAGGGAAAGAAAAGACCAACAAGTGCTCACTCGGCAGCCCTGCCCTCAACACAGAAGCAAGGCAGCGAGCTGGGCCTACTACGGAGTACCGAGTACAGTACTTTTGTATAATCAATTGTTCTACACTACTGGGCCGCCATCCTCCAACAGTGGCCAACCTGCCAACGAGCGCAGGTCCTCCCTCTCAGGTGCCACGCAAACGCTGCGGCTGTGGGGTGACGATCGGCCTTGTCAGGCCCCGTTGATTCGTAGGGGAGCCGGCTGCCGGGTGGCGCTGCAGGCCTCAGCAGCCAGCTAGTCATCCCCGTCCGACAGCCAACATCCCGGCTGCCCTGGCCAGCAGCTTCGGGCTGGGAGAAACAAGCCTCGCTGCGGATCCATTTTCACGAGTTTCGCCTTTCCTGCTGCGCTGCACTGTCTTGTCCTTCCTCCTCCGCCCCGGAGTATCATACAAACACGGTGACGTCTAAATATGGAGCTGGGCAAGGTTCTGCTCGCCGATCAGAATGTGTGCTGCGCCGATTGCTGTATTGTGCTTTGTTATATCTGCTGTGGTCCCAGCCCAGCCTCCCGTATAATGGCCGCCGAGCTCGAGTGAGTTTGCCCGACCTGCTTCCTCTTCGCCCCAAGTACGGACTTGGTCTATCTCTTCTCATCGCATCGTGTCCCTGTCCTGTCCTGTCCTGTCCTGTCCTTGGACGTGCAGCAGCTCGTCATGGCTGCTCCAAACCGCCCGCTCTGGCTGGACGTCAACGACTCGCCCTACAGCAACAACGGCAACCAGGTCGCTAGTATTTTCTTCCTTGCTATTGTTGCAGCCAGTCTCACATGCTGCCTTGCTGTATCGTGGAAAACGCGACGCTTCGTTCCGTTTAGTCTGGTCCTCAGCATCACGTGTATATTCGAAGTAACAGCCTACGCATTGCGGTTACAAGATTGGTACATCGTCACTTACACCACCAACTTCGGTCTATCCGTCATCGCACCCGTCTTCCTCACCATTGGGTAAATTCTTCTCCACAATACCAATCTGATCTAGTAGTATTTTGGGCTGACCCCATCGGACAGAATTCATCTTTGCGCCGCCCAGGTCCTCCGCGTCCTCGGAACCGAACATGCGGTCCTGTCGCCCAACGCGCACATGCGAGTCTTTATCTGGTCAGACATACTCGCCGGTCTGCTCCAAGCCATCGGCCTTGGCCTGACCTTCTCACGCGCCAAGCAGGCCGGTCCATGGGGAATTACTTTGCCCAAGGAGGCCGGTACGGGACAGGCCATCATTTACGCCGGCCTTTTGATGCAGACTCTGATGTTAGCTGTGGCGCTGGTCCTTCTTGCCATCGCTTATGTCAGGGCTGGGAAGGCAGACCGACAGTACGGATACACAACTTTCCACAAGGACGGTGCTGGATATGTCCCTCTCACCCCTCGCTTCAAGACCTTCCTCGTTGTCTTGCCGCTCGCTGGAGTTTGTGTGCTTGTCAGGTGTGCGTACCGGTCGGCGGCAGCATGGGGTGGAATCGGGAGCCCGACCGCGAGGGACCAGCTATTGTGGCTCGTTGCCGAAGGCGTCATGCTGACCGAGGCTATCGTGACGCTCGCGGCCTTCCACCCTGCGATATGGCTTGATGACGGAATGAGGGGCAGGGTACACGGAGATGTCACCGAGCAAGATGGGACCAGGACGTCCAAGCTGGGCAAGCGGCTGACGGTCGGGACCTTCGCGACCGGCATGACGGACCTCGAACACGGCAACGCGCGGGACTCGCGACAGGACCTCGGCGAGATCAGTCAGGTCATCTTCTCGTCGAACATGATGGCCCCATCGGACGTCTCATCAGAGGGCTCGCCCTCGCGGCGCGGCTCGGCTGGTGAACACGGCCACGAGCCCATCACTAGCCACACCGCGGACATGATGGCCAGCAGCCCCTACGACCCGCATCTGCCCCCCGCGAGGCGGTACTCGCAGGATATCACGGCCGAGTCGCGGGCGCTGTCGCCGCTCGAGGCCGAGGAGGAAGCCGACCGCGTCTCGATCATCCCGGAGCCGCCGAGGAAGTCCAGCAAGCGGATATCGCGCGCGCTGGAGATGGCTAGGCTTGAGCAGGAGAAGCGGGACCAGGAAGAGGAGGACGACAGGCTGGAGGTCGAGTCGGTCGTTCTGCCGCCGAGGATGCCCAGCAAGAGGGAGCCTAACCGCGGGTACAGCTACAGCAGGGAGGACGACCTGGAGGATGTTGCACTCACGTCAACTTATTCACAGTCGCTTTACTCGCAGTGAGGGGCAATTGGTACAGGGGTAAAAGGGTGGACAATGTGGAGGAAACGGCACAGAGCGATTTTGATTACAAACATGATACCCGGAGTTTCTGGTGCTTATTTTGGTCTGCTCAACCTTCAAGAGCGGCAAGGTTGCCCAATACGTGCGGTATGTGTGTATCCGGCCTTTCAATGTATTGTTTAATGTGTTATCAGTATGTATGAATACAGACACACGATGCAACTTATAATGTGGAAGCAATGTGACTAGAATCATTGCGTGTCCGAATTTGCCTTTATAGCAAAAGATTCGCTGTCGTGGAGTGGGATGTCCGCGGCCCTAACTCTCCCAAAATGAGGGATTATGTCCCGGAGTAATGTACATAAAATATAGATGAAGAAATAGCTTTCCATCCTTCACCCAATTTTTCGCCAAGCCGGATATCGTGCAGATTCGGTTTCCAAAAAAAAACAAAAAAAAAAAAAACAAATAGGATGACCCATACCGTTCGACCGCCATATCTTCCATGCTACCCACCCGCCGGAGAGACTTGAGCAACGCTGCAGTCAAGATGAAACAAAAATTGAACATAAACGCCAAGTCGACTGACTTCCATGTGCTCATCCCAAATACCACTGTCACCGGGTCCAAAATGACCGCGCGGTTCCCACGCCATGATGAGCTTACTCAGATTTCCCCAACACCTATTAAACACCAAATATCCAGCATCCAGCCCGATCAGGGCTGTGCATCCCATCCCATATCCATTGTCTCCATGGGCCCCATCTGTAGCATCGTCCTTAGAACGCCTTCGGAGACAGGCGTCATGCCGGTCGTGCCGGAAGTAAACTGTTCCCAATTGAAGTCTCCCGCATTTGAGCCCGCAGCGCCGCCGCCTGGGGTCTTGCCCGGAGTGTCTGGCATCGTGAACTGCTGGCCGGGCGTCAGGCCAGTAGTGAAATCGCTGCCGGGCAAGTTTTGGAAAAACGCATCGATGTTCCCGGTCGGTAGCTGGTCTTGCTGCGCCCGTGAATTGTTGTTGCCGTTGTTGAGGTTGTTCGTGGATGACGCCGGGCTGGCTTCGAATGAGTTCCTGCCAGATCGATTGCTGTTGGCCGTGAAGCCATTGCTGCTGCCGTTGTGCCGGTCAGATGCAGATGTGCTGGAGTTTGGCGTCGGCCTGTCAGATGCGAGTCCCGCGTCTGGTGACGCCGACATGTCTCCGGAACTTCCCTCATTTCCATAACCACGTAACATACCAGAACCGAAAGAGTGGGCGTTTCCAGACCGCAACCGATCCATGTACCCCGCAGGGCCCGTGTTTGGCCATCGAGTGTTTGCTCCGGGCATATTCGCCGGGTTGGTCTGATTGCTGGAACGGCTTGGGTCCGCATCAACGATGTCGGGACCGCCGACCAGGTCACCATTGGCGTCGCTGGATTTCATGTAATTACAACCACTCTGCGCGAATATACCGTGATTATCAACCCCCTCGTCGCACTTCGCACCCGGTGGGGTTTTGCCAGGCCATGGATAGCCTCCATCTTGCTAAAGCGGCACATCCAGTCAGTCTCACATATCTAACGACGTTGGTTGACGGATCCAGACTCACGCCCAATGTGCTTCTTGGGAAAGCTGCCCTCAGCTTGGGTATACGCGCACCGAGGGCTTCCAAGTCGACATCAAGCTGGACAAGGAAGGACTCGGTCAAAGGGTTCCGCCTCTTCAGGGCTCCCATTGCTGCAAGGAGAAACCGAAGTGAATCGACAGTCTGGCTGTCGTCAGGTCGACTTTTGAGGTACTGCACGAAGACTCTCGCGGCAACATAGAGGCAGAAGGAGGTGAATGGGTTGACCTGGAATGGTTTTAGCATTGGCATCTAGTACATCACCGTCTTGGGAACTCACCGTAGAGAGGTCTATATGTGAAATCGTCCTCATGGTACTCGCAATCTCGTTTGCTGCGGTGATACAACGGACCTTGCTCTCGGCACTCACAGAGGCCGGCAGTCTGTTCTTGTCCGCCTTGAAGATGGCGGCTTGGTGGAGGCAGATGGTGGATGTGTGTATGCACATGTTTGTGAAGATGACGTTGGGGTTTGTTAGACCCGCAGGCAGTTTGAGGTGAGCCGGAAGGCAGAGAGACGTGTTTAGAAGGATGTTGTCCAGATTTCGATGTCGTTTCCAGAACTCGCCATTGAGGTCGTGGTCGCGGTCATCGACGTCCGGCCGGTGGAGATGGAGGAGGTTGCGACCGAACAAGCATGCCATCAGGACGACACCGCCCATTGTGGAAATGCTACCGGCCCCGGCAGGGGTCATGGAGTCTGCGAGGGTCTGTGTTTGCTCCGGTCGGCTCATATCGTAGGCGTCGTCGGAAGCAGGCATATTGCTCATGATGTCCTTCTCATCGATGGTCATGGGCCACCCTGTACCAATGCTGGCGTACCTATCCTCAGTGAAGGCCATCCAGAAGGTCCGCCTTCTTTCTTCTCTTTCAGTCCAGTCCCGGGGCGGGGGAATGCATTGCTTGACGTCTAACCCAGCACCGTCTAGACGATGCAGTCCCATCATCTGACAGAGCCGAACAGCAGAACCGGTACTCATCCAGGCCCTCGGGAAGTACATCATCTTGAACTCATACTCGGCAAGCAAGACATGGGTCTGCGCATGGGCGACCGAGATCAGGTGTTCACCAAAACCTTTGACGTAGTCGGCCTCGACGTACTTGCGGGCTCGCTGGTAGAACAGGTCTCTCAAATCGGCGAACTTGTCTGCTACCGAACAAGCAAGCGTCCATATCGCATACCTAAGACAAACAGGTGGCCGCTGACTTGGCGCTCTAAATACCGTGTGAGTGACCGGTTTCGAGACATAAGCATGGTGTCATGTAGGAGGTAGGCCTTACAAGTTCATAGCTGCGAGGTAGCGATATTTGTGTATCATGGGCATGGAAGGGTGAACTTTCTCAAAGTATATCTGGTGGCTGCACGTTGTTACGTGTTAGTACCTCCCGCTACAACGTGAATATCCCGCCGGAACAGGGCCCAACTCACAATTCATCAATAGACTCTTGGGGAGGGAGAGGCTCTTCCAGACCCAGGCCGATCATCTCCCAGGTAAAGCTGTTCTGCATTGGTATAGCATTGAAGTCGAAGGTGTCGGCGGGCTGTGGAGGTTGGGGGGAGTTGTCCCCGTTGAAATTCCACCGGTCTATGTCACCCCCAGCAGAGAGGCTGATAGAAGGGTCATTGACAATGAGGTTGTTGGGTGTTGAGAGGCTGTCGTTGACCTTGGGATCGGAATTGAGTGCGGGAGGGGCAGCAACATGCACGACTGGCTTGGGGACAGCGGGCGGATCTTGTGTCTTGAGCAGAGTCTCGACTTGTTCTATGAGCGCCAATTCGTGTCAGCAGTTGGTCTTTCAAGACGTGCCCTGTCAGAGTAGGAGCAGACGCACTCAGCCGTTCCTCCAGAGCCTTGACATATCCACGCTTGGGGCCGCTCTTCCGCCGGACCTCGTCGTAGGCGCAGTCGTGACCCAACCTCGTACATGTGCTACAACGGGGGCGGGTGCCGTCGCATCTGAGCTTCCTCTTCCTGCATATCATACATGCCAGGCGCTTGGGCTTGGGTACATCAGCATTGTTGGGTGGATGGGGGGCAGCGCCGGTGGTCGGCGGGCCGCTAGTTTCCACCTGGCCGGCGAGGGTGTCATCGGCATCCTCGACGCCATTCATGGCCGTGTCCGTCTCTGGCGACGTGGACATGGCGAGGGCGCGACGAGCCAGCCCTTGGGCAGGCGGGGAGGCGAGGGTTGTACCGCAGGGCCGAGTGGCGTCCGGAGCCGGGCAGCAGAAGATGTGATGGGCGAGTGCCGTCGACTCGGGGGCCGAACGGCGGCGGTGCCGCGGAAGCGAGAGGGCGTCGTGGATACCGGAAGGGGTTCCGTCTAGCTAGGGGGGCAAGGCGGAGCGTGGGCTGACAGGGCGGGGGAGTGCGGACGTTGAGGGGCTGGTGGCCTGGAGCAGGTCGGCGATGATCTAATCGATATTCGGGCGTGTGAGGCGAAGAAAAACGGCAGGCGAGGGGCCATGTGAGGGTGGTCGTCGGCGGTGGGGAACAGACAAAAAGTCAAGCCAGGCCAAGTCGATTCGGGCCAGAGAGATGTATGTGCTATGTAGGATGCCTCTCCTTTCAGCTGCAATAGGAAGCGGGAGCGCGCTTGTCTGCTTGCTGTCTGCTGCGCACAGGCGGATGGGATAGGAACTGGATGCCAGGATGCGTCCCGAGGTGGGCAGCCCGAGGTGGTGTCAAACAGTCTACGTAGTACCTGTCCAACTGTCTAGACTGACCACCAAGGGTAGTCTGGCTGTCTCATCCTTGTTACCAGGCCCGTGGGTTTGGGGGGAGCGGGATTCGACGGTGCATCAACCGTCACAATCCGAGTGCGACTCAGGAGATCGGCAGGCGCACTAGGATGAGCACTTATTAAGTGCCTTCTACCTCCAACCGCAACTATGTCTCCACCCAAGGCTATGTATCTGCAACCCAGATTAATAATACAGCTAAACATGTTTGGGACTGGCCAATGCTGCTAGGTTCTCTAGCCTTCTACAGTATCTCACGCCTACTGTGTACGACAGTGCAACTGCACTACTACTGTCTTGGACTAACACCAGTTGACCCAAGTGCAACAGGCGTCAGTGTGTATTCGTTATCAATCAATCTCCCTCTCGCTGCGGCGGGCCTGACAGCCATGACAGACGTCTAGCTGCAGCATCAGCACCAGCAGCATGGCTGGCTGCCCACGTTTCTTCAAGCACGCCGCGCATGATCTTGAGGACACATCGCAGCCGCTGACTGGACCTGGGCTCGGATCCGAATCCCGCCAGCTCTGAACCATGCTTCTTATCCATCCTCTTCCCAAGGTTGCCGTGGATGACGCGCTCATCTACTCCGTACACCATGCCAGGAGTGTGTCGGTTGTGTCAAAACCCCCATCGCCAATTATGGGGTACCAGCATTCCATCCCACCCCATGTCATCCTATCCTATCCTATCCCATCCCATCTCGACGCACCCTGTCTGTACAGCACTGTACGTGGGCGCATATACTTGAGTGCCCAGAGAAGCGTCACATTGCTGGCCGAGGCCGCATGTGCCATCCCTCCAAGCCCCTCCTCAACCATTCGTCGTGGGCATGTGTAAGGAAGTACTCCGTACTTAGCTAAGAGCCCAGCCGCGTGGCTCTGACAGCCAGGCAGCCGAGTACCGTCCTGCATGCACAGCCTCGAATCAGATTGAATCCCACGCCGGCCACTGCAGCCCATGTCGGTGGCTTTTTGGTCCGTCTTACTCCTACCCTGCTCTCACCGCCTCCCCCTGCCCTTCTGGACCGGCAGGGGCTTGGCGCAATCCCGACTGTTTCGCTGCAGAAGCTTGTTGCTTGCATGCTTCAGCGTCTGTCCTCCACCACCTCGGGGCCGAGCTGCGCCGCTCCGGCCCTGGGTGGACGGAGAGGTCGGCGCCTCAGCTCGGAATCAGCAGACGGGTCAAGTCCCGGGTGGGATTCGAATTGGCTTTTGCAAGACTCTCCCAGCGACTCCCGGGCCGGCACACGCCCCTGACACCCTGGCTGTTCCTCTCTGGGCTGCCTGGCTGCCTGGCTGCCTGGGCCCTGGGTACTCAAGCCCTCAGAATATGCCACTTGGCCCACTCGTGCCACCCGCACAATATGTGTCACCGGACATAAGAGAGAGCTCACTCGTCGGGGCACTCCGTGCAGGCGGCCGCAGCTGCGCGCCCGCCATGATTGGCCGCGCACACTGTTGCACGCTCACGCACTGCTGAATAACCTGGTTACCTCTTTTGTCCTGGTCGCTGTCCCAATGCGGAATAACCACCATGGGACCCAGGAAGGAGGTGACACCTCGTCGAACCTCGACCCAGCTTCACCACTCCCTCATGCATGGAGACGCTCCCTCTTCCGCCTGTGACGGGCGCAAATTCTGCTTCGCTGCAAGGATGTCGTCGCCACGGAGTGCCCAGGTCTTATTCAGCTTGCTGGAGCACCAATGCCGGGCGGGCGCCGAGGGTCGAGGGCGGCGTATATGAATGAGCATGGCGGTCTGGCCGTCGCGCATCGTCCTGCCTGGAGCAGACCACGATACTCCTCTTCCCGCCGGCCCTGAATACCATCCTCGCTCCTCAGTCAGACAGCTTGTGAACAATGGAGGCGCAGTCTGAAGATCGTCCGTCATTCACGTCCTTCTGGAGGAAAACAAAGGACGAGTCGACAGCCCGAGAGCTCACTTTCGTCCAGAGCGACCCCAGCCAGTCGAGTGGTAAAGGTGTGTGGGGATTTCATGTTTATGAGTGCTGCTGTTGCTCTTCTTATATGTCCAAGGCTATATGCTCTGCTGTAACCAGCCGGACGGGGCCAAGAAATCTGGGAAACCTGCAGCGTGACACATTGTCTTGATTTGGTGACCAAGATTTGTCAACGCTACGCTCGGAACGGCCCAACAGTCGACGCCGGGCGTGGAGCTTGGGAATCTGCGTGGGACTTAGTCGCGCCCTGGCACCATGTGTCCTGGGTACCCATTGCTACATCAAGCCACTTCCCGCGCCGCAGCTGCTTTGGACAAGGTTCACAAATGTAGCCAACCAACTCCAGCTAACATACACGCTCCTAGCACCCGTGCAGGCCCACGAACCGGGGCAGGCCTCAAAGGACAAGCGGAGAATCCAGGTTCGAAAGGCACAGGTAGCACACCGCCAGCGCAAGGCAAAGTACGTGGAGCAGCTCGAGGCGGACATCGCTGGCATCCGAGACAGCATCTCCCACGCCGAGAGTGCACGACAGGTGCTACGGGACGAGAACGAGGCCATCCGCGCTCAACTCTCCGCTGCTGCGGCGGCGTCTGCCGCCGCGTCGGCTTACAACCAGGTTCCGGGCCCGGGGATGCACCTCTCTTATATGCCGCCATATTTGCATAGCAATCTCCAGTACCAAGACCCGGGCCTCGACCCGGGATTTGGCATGGACCACTATGACACCATGAACCTGAACATCGACGGCTCCCTGGACACATACCCCCCATACTACGTGAGCGCGCCCTCTTCCTTCGCCAGCTCAGGCGTCGGGTCATCTCTAGGCTCGCCCCAGTACCTGGCTGGGAGCGGAGGTAGCTCTCCATATCCCTGCTTACCGGATATGTGAGCCACTGCTCACGCTTGACATGTCGTTTTGCAACGATACACAGCAGTTGCAGATTGGGCTGGTGTCTTGGGACGCATGAGCTTGCAAGTGTGCCTGCTGCAGGGCCGGGAGATGATGGATGGAGAACAGAGGCGATTGGGGTAAGGGGGTATCAATGATCTCTCAAGATACCCGCAAGTTCGTCGACACTGTGGGCTGCATAGAGACTAAAGGGCACACAATGTGTTACCCGAGCCACTTCACAGAGGATGCACAGTCCGTCCTATGTAGATAGACTCCAGGTCTGAGACTACTAGCTCAACAGGAATTGGGGCCGGGGAGAGTCGGGGTTTACATTGGCCGGTCATTGTCACAGATAGGGCACGTTTGGCATAGCATCAACATCCATGAATGATTTATGAATTAATTAAAACAAATTATTTTTATGTCTCCAGGACCATACTCAAGCCTCCACCCAGTTCACCCACTCACACCGGCAACCACCCGTGCCGCCGTCCACGCCGCCCCAGCTCAGGTCACCGTTGGGCAACCGGGGGTTGACAGCAGGAGCACCGAAGCCAACGTCATTGGCAAATAGCGTGGCGTCGGTGGTGTTGACGTGGCGGTCCGGCTCGACGCCGTACGCAAAGGTAGCCTTGAGGTCGACGCTGCCGCCGTGGGTGTCCTCGCCCACGGTGACGGGGTAGGGAAAGGTCCCCGGCATCGAGGCCAGGTCGTCGACGTCCGCGGCCGGGCGGCCGGAGCCGCCCATCAGCCTGCTGGCACCGCCCTTCCGGGTCCAGATCTTGACGATGAACCGCGTCTGCGTCCACGACACGAGGAACTTGGCCGTGCCCTCGCGCGACCCGCCGTTCGCGTCCGCCGCCACCGGGCCCGAGCTGTCGTTGCCGTCCATCGACGTCACGTAGATGGTCTTGTTGAAGTACGAGTAGAAGCCGTAGTGCTCTGTCGGCAGGCCGCGGTCAAAGAGCCGCAGGGGCTGCTGGAAGGGGTACGGCCGCAGCTGCGCGGGCGCGCCCGTGCCGTCGGCGTTGAGGGGCGGCGGGGGCAGGAAGTCGGACAGGCTGCCCGTGCTGTCGGACCCGGATCCGATGCCGTTGCCTATCCCGCGCTTCCCGGCCCCGTCCGACCGGAGCATGTTCGGCCCAGCCGAGCCGCTCGTGTTGGTGAAGAAGCTGATGTAGAAGGGCGTGGGCTCGCCCGCTTTCTCGTCCGAGACGATCCCGTCCGTCGTGTTGCCCAGGAACCACATCTCCTGGAACGACGGCGGGTCGGGGTTGGGCGCGATGCCGGTGTCATATAGGTTGATGGCACGCTTTCCTGGGGACGAGCTGGGGTTGCTCAGGTCGCCGCCCTGGATGTTGTTGGTGGCGCTTGCGCTTGCGCTTGCGCTGGTGGATGATGAGGCCGTATTGGAAGCACTCGCCTTGGAAGAGGTAGATGCTTGGGGTCGGGTTGGTGTTGGGGGAGTGCCGTTGGGCATGTTCCACAGCTGGCGGGTGTTGTTGTCATACTGGATCTGGAAGATGAATCCAGGCTGGTCGGCATCAGAAGGCTCGTTCGCTGCCTGCTGCTCAGGAGGCAGCGAGCAGCTCCAGAGTGTCGACGGCGCGGCGCAGCCGTTGACGACCTGCGAGTTGTCCGGGGCTACGATGGTCGACAGGCCGGTAGGCATAGGTGGGAAGTCGGTCAGGTTGAGCCAGGTGTTTTGGATCTCAGAGCCGCCTGTAGAGCCGCCTGTGGAGCCGCTTGTGGTGGGTGTAGTGTCACCACCGGGTCCGCGCGCCATCCTGCGTGAGAGCACAACACCCAGGACAACACCGAGGGTGGTCAGCAACAGGAACGCGAGGCAGATCGCGCCGATCCAGACCCTCCTGCGCTGGCGGCCCTCCCGACCCGAGCGGCCGTAACACCCGCTCTCGGGGACGCATCCGCGGCCCCTCCAGAACCCCCCGGCCTTGTGGGCGACGTAGTCTTCCTTCTCGTGCCTGCGCCTGGTCCGCTCGATCTTTGCGGCGGGGTCATTTCCATAGTTTGCGAGGAAGTGGTCTCCAGTCACATAAGTGCCTGGTTTTCTTTCTGGCAGCGGAGTGCTTGTGCCAAGCGCCGGAGTCAGGGGTACATCAGACATTTTGATGGCTCCCTGTGAGGTCATCGTCCCGTCCAGACCGGGGCTGCCCGGCTGCGGAGAAGGCGGGTAGGTGTTGGATAGTTCGTGTCCTGGAGGGAAGACGGCGCGGAATCGAACGGGCTTGGGCTGCTTGGTGGAGGGTGTTCGCTCGTACGGTGGTGGCATTTCCGTCGGGGCGTCATGGCCCTCCTCATCCTCCATCATGGCTCTCGCCTTTTCGGGTCGAGACTCGCCCTCGTGACCTGGCGCTTGGGTGGACGCGCCGGAAGATGAAGAAGACGCTATCGTCGGTGTTGGAACGCGGATGATGGGGACGGGCGATGGGTGTGGCCGCAGTGTCGCAGAAGATGCCGAAGCGGCGCTGTAGGCTGGATGGTTTTCAATATGAGCGGCGCCGATCGACTTCTTCTCATCTTGTCCTTTCCACCACTCATCTGCAGCCGGACTCGGGGCCTCCTTGTCAGACTTTGATGTTGGGCTGAAGCGTTCGCGGAAAGGAGTGGTGAGGTGGTCCCACCAGCCAGACCGGGCGCTCGTCGCCGTCATTGCTCCCGGTGAGAGCTTTGAGGTCGCGGAGGCTGGGGTCTTGTGTCCATCCTCCTCGAACAAGGTGATCGGGGTGGAATCGGAGTCATCGTCAAAGTCACTCCTCGACAGCCTGGCCCTGGCTGGATTTTTCAGGGACGTCGGCAATGCTGGCACAGGTGGCACGCCGGGCTGCCCGGGCGTGGCGCTCGTGACCTGTGGTGATGGACCTGACGTATAGCGAAGATGGCGCGCCGGGGAGAAGCTATCCTCTGTGTCGGGGGACCAGGCAGATTTGGGCTGCTGGTTCTGGAAGGGATTCGTCGAAGGCTTGCTGAAAGGCAGTCTGTCAAAAGGAGTGGCGACGACGGCAGTCTGGGGGCTGATGTCCTTGCCGGCAGCGTCATCCTCGGGCAAGGATATACCAATGACTATCTTGCTGCTGTCAGGGGTGGTATCGCCTTGAAAGGTCGAGACTGAAGCAGTTGATGGGCTGTTCTTGAGCCAGGCCCAGTTCCCAACCGAGCCGGGATTGGGCGACCCTTCCAGAGCCCTCAAGGCGCTCGCGTCAGAGAACTTGCCTGTGGCCGGATGACTGGAGTGAGGGCCAGGCGCAGGCTTCACGAGCTGTACGGCGTGTTGAGGCCCCTTTCGGAACCTGGTCATGTCTGTGACCAGTCTGATGCCCGCCTTGGCATTCTGGTCTTTTTGCCGCTTGCGAGACTTGAGTCTCTGGATTCTCATGGTCGACTGTCTCGGCTTGGAGGACCGCTGTGCGGTGGAGGTCTGTGTTTTTGACGAAGAGGAAAAGCCTGGTACCGCCAATGGGGCGGGGAAGTCGTCTGCTCTGGGCGTGGGTGCCTCATCGTCTGTCCATTCCTCCCACTCATCCCGTTGGGTCCCATTTTGAGGCTGTGTTGCAGCCATGGCGATGTGCATGGCTCTGAGGTCCTCCATCTCAGGAGTGGTAGGCACTGTGGCAAGTGCGTATCAAGATTTGCTCAAGATTTGCTCAAGATTTTCTGGGTAAACAAAAGGGGAGATCTCGTCAAGAGATCTGAGCCTTGAAGAATGCAATTGGGATAAGAGCAGATGAAGAGTATCGTTTCCGTTAATTCGCAGCCCAAGGATAGGTAGGGTGCGATGAGGATATAGCAGACAGAGAGAGGTTTCAGGCTTCGTCCAAGGGAAGGAAAAATACTCGAGAGATTAAACCAATTACATGGGTGGTTGGAGAGGATGTGTGGGTGGTGTTGGGTGGTGTGAAGAATAGGATGGTCGAAGGAGTACAATGGCAACAGCAACGCGTGTTGGTCAGAACAATGAGAAGACCATGGCGCGTGAACCAACGCACAATGACTTTGGCCAGAAGAACAAAGGCAGAGAACAAAGAAAGATAAAAAATGACCAGTTTTCAAGCCATGTTGAGATGAGTGATGAGTGAGTATCCTCATGGTGGCACGAGAGTTGGGCGGCGGAGCAGCACTTGAGGGCAGTCAGTCAACTGGTCCACCCTCTCGACCGGTGGGGCTGCGCGACTGCAGGAACCCTCCAGGAAACCCCCGGATGACAATGTTTGAGCATCAAGCAGATCTGACTGGCCTGACTGGCGCGGACAGGCATGTGGTGAAATCTCGCCAGTCTAAATGCTGCAGCTCGGGACAGGGCTCGACTGCACATGACGGCGCCTAAACGTTGGCTTTGGTGGTGATTTGCGTCGAGGCTCGAGTTTTTGCTGCGGTAAGCGCTCGAGTCACAGACCCCAGCCCCACCCAGCCGTCTTGGTGTAAAACGATTGGCCGAGCACCGCACAGGGCCTCTCTCGAAGCGCCCTCCAACGCCAATCGGTCTGGCCCGCCACGACCAAGATGCCGCGCAGCCCTCCCCTGCAGATGGCCCCCTGCATATCGCCTTCTGGGTCCATCCTGCTTTGGTCCCAACGTCGTGGTGGTGAAATTGCGTGTCTGCACGAACACCACCACCGCGATCGCGTCAACAAGACTTGCAAGGTTGCGAGCTCTTCTGGCCCTGCAGCTTCGCGTCAAGGATGAGACGGCCGACACATGCATGTCTTTGTGTCTAACTTCTGTGGTCGGGAATCCATGCTGTATCTCGGCTCGGCTGCTGATCCCGTCCCGGTCGGCCCAAGCTCCTGTGTACACAAGCACACCCATGTCTGCAAATATCATTGATTGCCAATAATTCTGTCGAATTGACAATCCACCCACCAATGAGCAGCAAGGCCAGCGGTCTCGATGGCAGGCCTTCAGGACATGCCGCTCATCGAGACCTCCATGTGGCCGCCTGACCCCAAGGTCTGGGCCATTTCATGTTGTAGGAGGGGGTCTTGGACCTTGTTTGCTATCGACGGTCACTTTGGAGGCCCGTCAGTTCGGGACACTAATCGTGCATACGGGGACGGGCAGGGAGCTGTCGCGACATCATGTTCTTGTCAGTGGGTGGGTAGGATCCAGGCAGGCCAGCTTGATCGGGCCCGGGTATCATATGCACGCATGGCCACGGGCTGGTCAGATCGATCAGACAACAGAGTGGGGCTCACGGTGGTCCCATAGTACTCCTTAGTATTGAGACGGCCGGCGTCAAGCTGAGGAGGTTTGAAATGAGTTGCGGGCTGCGCGCTTATGTCGGCGCTTGCGCTCGGATGGGCTGGATCCCGTCTACATAATACTGATCCCTTGCCCGGGTGAGCTCTGGTCCGCAGGCACGAGTCCAGTAGCATCATTGTTGCAGAAGGTAGCATGCCCAGGTACGTGTGTGGGTCATGACGACTCTTGCACGTGTGTTCGCGAGTTCGTGTTCGCCTGTGTGGCTCCGGTAATGGCCGTAGTGGTCTGCCTCATCACTTTTCGCCGGGAGCTCGATGTCCGCGATGTGTATCGGGCGTCCTTGGCTGCTGCCGTTGGATTTATATCGAGTACGTATGGCTCCCTTCCTACCTAAGTACGTTCCCCGCATTATCAAGTACCTTGATGCTGGAGCAAACTCAACAGCGGCAACACCCCATGCGGTAGACAACTTAGGTACACAGGATATTAGATCATCAAATTATGAGACCGGATATTTGCACCCGCCAAAACGGAGGGTGCACCCATACCAGGCAACTCAAAGTTCAAAGTGCTTAATTCAGCACCAAGCCACAAGTAATTATCTTACAGGTTTATCCTATAAGAGGTTATCCCTTGAGGCTTGGGTATACCCTCCGTTTTGGTGGATGTGAATACCCGATCTCATTAATTAAGATGGCTGATGTTATGTTTGAGATATCTGGTCTTTTTCTAGTTCATCTTCGAAAACTTCTGTACGACATGTTGGTAGATGGCCTCTAGCATGATAAGTTTGTCCAAGTCCTCAATCCCGGCATCACACATGATAAGTAGGCAGGGAACAAAGTCCCAACGTAAGAGAGAGTCTTTCATCAACTCTCTAGCACGCTTGGAGATCGCATACCTCTGAGGCCAAGATTCAAACCAATCTGGGTTGTCTTTACGGTTGGTAAGGTCGGCCTTATATTCCTTGACTAGACACATAGTCAAGTCCAGGTCATCTCTTGTCTTGACTTGGCAAGGGGGGTTGTGGACTGTGTCGGTCTGGAACGTGGCGACGGGCACGGGCTGTCTAATAGTATGGGGCCTTCTGATGATGGACTGCTTGGTGCCGAATCATATTGGATGTCTTCGGCGTCAGACACACCGAGTTCCTCGCTGCCTTGGCGGCGAGGTGTAGTGATTCAACTGTGGGACTTGTTGTCGTGGCTCGGTAACGAATAGACAAACGACCCCGTGCCAGACTTGACTCTGATGCTCTTTGTCGTCGATCTAGTGCCTAGGGTTGTGGGCGGCATCTTTCGCTTTGGATTGATCAATGCTGCCGTGTGTTTTGGTATGGGGGGAAAGTCTGAGGTGTCTGGCGCATCGGAAAAGCCATTAAACGACTCCGAGGCCACCTCTGACGTACATGGTCCCATAACCCAGGCAGGAAGAGCAAAAGCATCATGACAGTTGACAGACCTGCCATCGACACAGATCCTTGCCAGTGCATCTGGTGCTTGGGCCATTGTCGTCCCCAAAGGGCGAGGGATCGGCAGGGAGCCCCAGCGGGAGGGAAGCTTGAAATGCTTGGCGAGATGGTGGTGGATTGCCACATGTAGACCGTGCAGAGCGTGGCTTGCGTGGGTATTCCGATGTCTGCGCGTGGTTTCCGCGGTACGAGGTGGGTTTGTGTGCTGCTGATGTCGCATACACATTCTAAAGCCCACGACCACTACGATCGCCAGACCACGACTTCGTTCCCGAGTCTAATCAAGTACTTACCTACGTACTTAAGTACCTAGGTAGTCTTGGGGAAAAGGTGGTCTCAGCAGGGCGACTCGAGCCGGCGAAACGATGCTCATACAATCAGAAGCAAATGTGACAGCCTGGGCGATTTCTCGCTCACAGCACGCGAACATGCCCAGGTGGCTGCCAGTCAGTGGACACCAGCAACTCTTGAGGCTTACTATACACATGCAGCATTTCATCTACCACACAGTCGCTACCACGAGATGGTAATCCGCGGTCGGCAGATCTTACCTCGAGCTCACGTGATGTCCGTCTCACCCAGAAACAAGACAGGTGCCCAGGGTTTATCGTCGGCCAGGCCTGTTCTGCCTGTCTCGCCTGGGATTCAGCCTCCCTTGCCAAGCCCCTCGGTCGCACGGGGGCACAAGTCCGACGCTGGAGTCGTGATGCTCTGCAGAGTCCTGTGCACCTTGTGGCGCAGTCAGTCTGGAAGGACAACAACAGCAAAGGACAGAGGAATAAGCGCTGCTTGATGCCTTCGGTTCATCAGTCGGAGGATGGCTAGTGCTGATACTACAGATGTACTTTAGTCAAGTGCCAAGACACTCGCGATGGGAATACGGCTGGCGCGTTACTAAGAGCAGCCCGTATTCCGTCCAGACTACTCAGCTGTCAGGCCCGTTCCGCTGCCCTTGTCCGCCCGCCACCGTCTTTTGCTCGGGCGGGAATTTGTGTCGTTTTATGTTGCATTGCTATGCGATGATGGGCGCCGTAGTAGCCCGTGGTGGGATCCTGCAGGTAGCATCAAGATGGTCAGGCTCTTCCTTCGTCTGATGTATGTTATTTTGGCGAGGGCCTCTTGGACCCCTGAGATTGCAGAGTGCTGTCATTTAAAGTTATGGGTCGCTCGCTGGCTGCCAGGCTGCACGGGCTTTCCCCTTCCCGGCGAGTCAGTGCTCTTGTGCAATCTGTGATCTGTGGCCTGTGGCCTGTGGCCTGTGGCCTGTGGCCTGTGGCCTGTGGCCTGTGGCCTGTGATCTGTGATCTGTGATCTGTAATCTGCAATCTGCATTCATCTCATTGATTGTGTGCCCAGCCAGCCCAGGCTCTTCCTTCCTGCCAGTTGCGGACCAAAGACATACTGTACATCACTTTCCATCTCCCATCTTCTCTTCTCCGTCGCCCACTGCTGCTCATTTGCGCCAGAACCCATCGCACGGAAACGGGGGCTGCATGACAATCTATCGGCCCAGCGCCAGCAAAATACCAGCCCGTCCCCGTTCGTCCCATCGCATCCAGACCCTGAAAGCACCACATTTCCCGGCCCCCCTTCCCCCACTCAGAACCACCCGTGGGCCCAGCCCGTCACCGTGACAGCTCTGCCCTGGCACACACGCACGACGACTCTGTCGATCTCTCTGCAGGCTCCCAGCTCCAACTTCCCATCCGTGACGGAGACACCTGTCGTGCCCTGCCCAGGTCTCGGCTCGACTCGACTCGACTCGACTTGCCGTCCCAATAGGGCCATCGCGACCTCTTGCGTGCGCACCTACTGAGACCTCGACGGCTGTGCTCCCACCCGTCAAATCATCACACCCGAGGTCGACTCGAGCACGAGGCTAGACACAAAGCGGATTGCAACCCCACGCCCACCCACTCGCCCACCCGCTCGCCCAATACCTCGCATCCTTGCCGCCGTAACACCACCGCCCGCAACTCCAACCTCCCTATCCACCTCGCAGCCCCTTGGCTTTTTCGGCTAACCAGGAGGCAAGCCTTGCCCTCTGGTCGCTGTCACCTGCACCGTCAACCTGGCTCCCCCAAGACCCTCCGCTACCTCCTCCTCGGCTGAGGACAGACCGGCCCCCTCCCACCACCGACGACGCTCATCTGCTTCGAGTGGCCTCAAGATTTCCTTGGGAGGCGAGCCCGCCTCCTCGCTTGGGTCGCTTGGCGTCCATCGGCAGAAGCCTAGCCAGCTCTCCCCGATCCCAGGTATGAGTTATGTCCCGTACACGCTCCCCTTTCCAGTCGCAACCGCGCCGCCCGCTGCCCGCCGCCCGCCGCCCTGCCCCCGTGACATTCCTGCTAACCCCTTCACCCTCCATGGCACAGGCACCCCAGGCTTCCAAATGTCCCTCTCGAGAAGCCCGTCCCCCCTTCCCGCCGGCGGATGGAGCAGCCCCGGCCTCGATATCAACACGAGCGGTCGATCCAGTCCCTCGGCCGCATTCCCAGGCTCCAATGGAAACCAAGTCGTCTGGGAGTCTGCGCGCATCAAGAATATGGGCAATGGTGGCTACCCGTCGTTCGCGACTCAGAACCAGGGCTTCTTTACCCGACACATGCGCCGCATATCGAACAGCCTGCCACAGTTCAATACGAGCACACATTACGCCGAGAAGGAGAAATTGCAAAAGGGCAGATGGGCCCCAGCTCAGTCGGTGCCGTTATATGGCAGGATAAGAAACATATTGGCGCGCATGGGCCGAAAGTCGAAGCTGCGGTTACTTTTCGTCCTGCTGCTGCTTGTCGCGATCATCATATTCTACCAATCCCGTACGTGTCCCCGGAGCTTGCGGGCTCTGTCCTACATACTGACCTTCGCCAGCTTTAATATATCACTGGCGCCGGAAAGCATGGCTTGGCGGCGGAGAAAAATACGTGATAATACTAGCCGCCAACGTTGGTGGCGGTGTCATGGAATGGAAAGGCGCGAGGGAGTGGGCGATCGAGCGCGACAGTATGCGCAACAAGAAGAAGTACGTCGCAAACTGGGGCTACGACCTGGAAGTCGTAGATATGAGCACAAAGAAGCGATACGCTCACGAGTGGCGAGAGAGCTGGGAGAAAGTCGACTTTGTCAGGCAAGCCTTCATGAAGTACCCCAAGGCGGAGTGGTAAGTGCATCTTGACCTACTTCTCGATCTCAGGCTAACCAGTCCGCAGGGTGTGGTGGCTCGACCTCAACACTTATATCATGGAACCATCGTACTCCCTCCAAAGTCACATGTTCGATCAGCTACAGAATAACATTTACCGCGACATCAACGAGTACAACCCTCTGAACATCACGCATCCCCTAAACGACACCTACCTTGACGATGATTTGCGAAGCCCAGTCGGTGACGGAGACATAAACTCGGTGAACTTGATCCTCTCCCAGGACTGCGGTGGCTTCAACCTCGGCTCCTTCTTTATGCGACGCGGCCAGTGGACCGACCGCCTGCTCGATGTTTGGTGGGATCCGGTGGCCTACGAGCAGAAGCATATGGAGTGGGCACACAAAGAACAGGATGCGTTGGAGCAACTCTACCGAAGCCAGGCGTGGATCCGATCCCACACGGCCTTTGCGCCGCAGAGAAAGATCAACAGCTTTCCTCCGGGCGCGTGCTCCGATAAGGGCAACGACACACGCGTTCACTATGACCAGAACGACCGTGACTTTGTCGTCAACATGGCAGGTTGCGAGTGGGGCCGAGATTGCTGGGGCGAGATGTACAACTACCGTGAACTCAGCTACTGGCTGAACCGAAACCCGTGGGAACGTTTCAAGGAGGACCTTGTCGCCCCTATCATCTACAAGGTCACCGGCAAGAAGGTCAAGTTCTGAGAGCTGCGCTTGTCGCGGTGCATCATTCGGTTGCCAGATGCACCCACGCAATCTAATACCTAATCACCCCTGCTATTTCAGTCGACCTGATGTGGTAACATCATCCTTCCTCCAGCCTCCTCGTGGGGTGTCTCGAACCAGCCACATCCTAAAGCCCCTGTCAGCTTAACGACAGCCTTGTGTTGCAGTGGCTCAACGGCCCAGAGGACGAAACGCTCCAGACATTTCCCAAGCCTCTTCATCCCTGGCTCCACAGTATCCGCGCTTGTCTTATCCACAGCGCCTGTGTGCTACTATGCCCCATTCGTGTTACGCCGGCAGAGCCGAGGCCCCAAGACACAAAATACGACAACCTACTTTACCCCTTTCGACGGTGATGGTCCCGTGGTGCCGAGAAGCATTGGCGGAGAAAGACGGGTGGATTCCTGCATTTGCATCTCATAAGGAGTACAACGATTTGTTGGATTGAGAACAGACAGACGGTGGATGTCTCTGCCCTGTTTTCTTGCCAAATTGATGACTGTTTTGGAGGACGGACGATTCTACTTTAGATGGCCTTGGGGATTTTGGAATTACAATAGGCGCAGTCGCAATGTCATTGCAAACGGATACCATGTCAGAATCAAATGAGGCTTCCTGGGTTGCAAACACCGACGCTGTGATTCAATTACCGTATATGACTCTCAATCCCCTAGCTGAAATTCTGTCAATCCCAATCGCACTCTGCTTTATATATCCAACCTTGCAGGGAGCTTCTGCGCAATCGACAATCCCGCAGTCTTGTTGGGGAGGGGGATGGTGTGTACCTAGGCAGTTGGCGGCGCTAAGGGCGATGGAAGACGTCAAGTTCCGTGCGCAGCGGAAGCCAGCGAGTGCTATATCGCTGCGGTATCTCACATTGTACTCTGCGCTCTATTAGGTTACGTACTTAGGCAACACTTGCAATTGTGTGGTTGGAAAGGCTCAGTGGTGGTTCATGCATTGCTTTTTTGGGTTGCAACTTGTGTGGAGATACTGTGGAATTAAATGAATATTCCTTCAATTACTGTCGACCGACCAGTACACGACAGGCTCGGAGGCAGAGCTTCCTTTGACCTCCTTACTATCGGGAGACCTGTCGTCAATCACTTGGCGCCTGCTGATGTAAGCCAGAAAGGCACCCCCCGGCGGACGACCAAATTGCAACTAAGAAGCTTGGAAGCCAAGAGACTAGAGGCCACAAGCTGACGGACCATGGCACGCCGCTCGGGTCGCCTGAATGCACATGTGGCGGCCCCAGGTGTAAGCGATCAGGGGCGTACTATGCAGCTATGCAGCTATGCAGTCCTGAATTGATCAACGCATGCCACCGCTTGGGAAACATTCCTCCACGACAATTCTGGAACCTCTTCTTCCTTCGCGCTGTGCATAGCCCGCCAGTCCGCGTCTGTGCTTGCTGATCGTCGGATGAGTCGACGACAATCCTGAGACACTTGGCAGCCAGAGGGACTGGAGCCAGGCATTGGTTTCATCGCATCTTCAGCGGTCGACCGCCTACCTATCTGTTCTCTTGCTTCTTGCTCCTGTGCCTGTGTCCCGCGGACAATGCTCGCGTGGTGTCTGTCAAGATGGTTAGCACCCGCAGCATGAGGCTGCTGATTTTGGCGCTCCTGATTACCGTTACATTCTTATACATTGGCTGGGACCGGCCGCTTGTATGGGGCGACGTTCCGGACTTTGTGACTGACCCGGCGCCCGGGGCCGGGGCCGGGGCCGTGGCGGACGGGAAGGCAAATACGCCGCCGCCCAGCGGCGATGCCCTGAGCCGACCCGGGTCCCCGGGGCTGAATGACGATGAGACGGATGGGCCTGGGGACGGGAAAGAGGAAGATGACTACGATTACGAGCGCCCAACGAGCCCCGAGGACGTCCCGCCGCCGGCCTCGCCCAGCAACGAGAAGGTTGAAGGAGAGGCCTCAGCCACCCCGGTCAAGGCTGGGGGACAGGCTCCGAAACCGACGGTGGAATGTCCCGTGAGCTTTGAGAGCTACATGAGTAGCCAGCCAGGCCCCAAGTCAACGGGCAGACGCAAGTTTCCCCTGGTCCGCCCGCCTCCCGAGTGTCGAACTTTTGTGGTCCCGGAGCTCGACGAGTACATCACCAAGATGGAGTCCAAGATCAAGGACCCGGATCTGTATAGGCTCTTCCAGAACAGCTTCCCGAACACGCTGGACACCATGGTCAAGTGGCACGGGTATGCCCAGGACAACGGCACTGAGACGACGGAGGAGCTCAGCTACATCAGTGAGAACTCACACCTCCTTGCCACACATGACATCTACATGAAATTTATATGAGATGGACTCATTAACATCATGGATACTTGTAGTCACGGGCGATATCGACGCCATGTGGTTGCGCGACAGCGCGAGCCAACTGTACTCGTACCTGCACTTCCTGTCACCAGAGAGCTCATCAGTCGGCGGCAAACTCAACACGCTGAACTCACTCTGGCGGGGGCTGATCAACTCACACTCGCGCTACATCATCATATCCCCCTACTGCCACTCGTTCCAGCCCCCACCCGAGTCCGGCATCCCGCCCACGACCAACGGCGCGTACCACAACAACAACCCGCGCCCGGCCTACGACCCGGTCAAGGTCTTCGACTGCAAGTGGGAGCTCGACAGCCTCGCCTCTTTCCTCCAGGTCAGCTCGGGCTACTACGAGCGGACCAAAGACCTGGCCTTCTTCGCCCGGTACAACTGGATCGATGCCGTCAAGGCCTCTGTTGACGCCGCCGCCGCCATGACGGTCGGCACCTATGACGACGAGGGCCGCGTGCTCCCCTCGGCGTGGACCTTCACGGGCTGGACGAACAGGGGCTCCGAGACGCTGACCAACGACGGGCTCGGCAACCCGAGCAAGACGAACGGCATGGTGCGGACGGCGTTCCGCCCCAGCGACGACGCGACCATCTTCCAGTTCTTGGTACCTGCCAACATGATGTTTGCGACCTACCTGGAAGAGGCGTCCATCATCATGGAGGCGCTCGCGGAGGGCGGCAAGGGCAGCAACGCACTCCCAGGGATGGACGCCGACAAGACGGCGCGGGCCGCCAACGTGACGGCCGGGATGCGCTCCCTGGCGGCGGGGATCCGGCGCGGCATCGACAAGGACGCGGTGGTCAAGCACCGCGACTTTGGCGACATCTTCGCGTACGAGTGCGACGGCTTCGGCGGCGTCAACCTCATGGACGACGCCAACGTCCCCAGCCTGCTGTCGATGCCGCTCTTCGGCTACGCGCGGGGCCCGCCGGCGCGGCTGGCAAAGCTGCCCGAGGGCGAGCACGCGCCGCCGAGGCGGGACTACGCGGCCATCTACCAGAACACCCGGCGCTTTGCCCTCTCGCTCGCGAACCCCTACTACGCCAAGGGGCCCGAGATCTCCGCCGTGGGCGGGCCGCACCTCGGCCCCGGCAGGGCGTGGCCCATGGCGGCCCTGGTGGCGGGCATGACCGCCTTTGACGAGGAGACGGGGCTCGCGGGGCCCAAGGGGAAGGGCGGCGTGGAGGACGAGGTCGCCGAGCAGCTGGGCATGGTGCTGAACTCGACCTCGGGCATGGGCGTCGTCCACGAGAGCGTCAACTCGTGGAATGGGAATGCGTTCACGCGGGCTTGGTTCGGCTGGGCGAACGGCCTGATGGGCGAGTTGATAATCAGGATCGAGGAGTGGGAGATGAAGGCTAATAAGTTGAGCGGCGCCGGGTTGCTGGGTAGAAGCTGGCAGTGAGTTGGACATGAATTGCGGTAAAGAGCACATATAGCCAGGGCTGTAGGAGCCCTTGGGAGGTAATTGGCATATCACATCAATTTGAAATCAAAAATTCTGAGAAGACTGTCCGGGTACATAACGAGGCTGCTATAACTTTGTAAGCGGCGGCGGCGGCGAGAGCGACGACGGAGGATTGGTCAACATGGCAGTGAGTCCTGACTGACCAATCAAAATTCACACGGGGACGGCAATGAAGCAGTGGACAAAAATAGGCGTTTGTAGTATGATGATGGAGATGCCAAAGCCAAGAAAGTTCTCCGACGAACAAAACTCAACTGCGCAAAGGACGTGGTATTCAAAACGGGCATCACAACGATCAGATGCAAATAAGTGAAGGGCTGCCCCGTGTGGCAGAAATCCATATGGATTGGCATATTCAGAGTAATCCATCGCACTGTCTACCTCGATCCTGTGGCCACCGAAAATCCGACCAGGATGCCAAAGCTCAGGAAAAGATCGAGCCAGATCAAACGCCGTCCGTGCAAAACAAGTGTGGTATCAGAATGGCATATCGCCCAAGGTTGTATAACCGGAAGAAGAAGAAGAAGAAGAATATAGAAGTGAAACCCCAACACCTGTCCCCCATCCCATGTCCATTCACACCAGGCAAACGACGCAAAGGAGAAGCATGCGCGGCTCTCGGCCGGCGGCCGTCTTAGACCTGGTGGTCGCGCGGCATGAAGCGCATGCCCCTCTTAACGGGCGTGCTCGTGGTAGCGCCAGCACCAGAAGTCTTGGAGTAAACCTTGATCGATTTGAAGAGCCAGTAGGCGTCCACAAAGGCACTGGGGTCCTTGGCGGCGTATTCCTCGCAGGTGGGTGCTTTTGCGGAGCACTCGGCATCCTCGGACCAGTTGGCGCCGGCCCACTGGCCACAGAAGTCTGTGTTGATGGTGATCCAGTGCTCCTTGAAGTTGTTGTCGATGTTGCAGCCGCTGCCCCCCACGAAGCTGGCCAGCGGGGTGCCGAATGTAGAAGAGTCAAGCGTGTTGTTAGACGACGTGATCCTGTTCTGCATCGTGCTGTTCCTGGGGAAGAACCACACCGAGATGGCGTCGCTGTTCCACTCCATGGCGTAGACACCGCCACCATTCGCGTTCAGGCCTTTGCCGAAGTTGTTTGTGCTGTTGGTGGTCTGGGGGCAGCCGAGCCCGCCTGAGCCGTCATTGCAGTTCTCATTTTGGAGAAGTGTGCCGTCGACAGTCTCACCCTGGGTCATGGAGCAGGTAGGGCCGGTGTGAAGGGTCACCTGGTTGGACTTCTGGCTGTTGGCGCCCTCAATGATGTCGATCTCGCCATTGTGTGGCCAGGCCTCGTTGTATGTCCACAGAGCGGGCCAAGTTCCACATCCCTATGCCGCAGGAGGTTAGTTTATTTCTGACATGTTTGCAAGGGTTGGAAGGGGGAAAGTATGTATCGAACTTACCACTGGCATGTGGACGACATCAGCAACAAGAAGCATCTGGGTGTATGACTTCTTGCTGTTGATACGCGTGCTGGCGCGGCCATTGGCGGGGTTGGCGGTCTTGTGATCGCTACCCACGTAGATCATATCCTTGTGGAAGCCGGCCAGTCCCTGGGAGGCAGCATTGACCCTGTTCTGGTACTGAACAAAGCCTTTCGTAGGGTCTGCCTCAGAGAAGAACTCGAACCCGTCGAAGAAGTTGGCTTGGTTGTAGTCGTCAGTCAGGCTGTAAGCTGCTCCTGCCACCAGCTGAACGCCGGCAAGCAGGGCGAAAGTAGTAGCGGTGACTGAATGCATCTTGTCAAAAGATTTGTGAGAAGTTGAAGGTGAGACGCGTTGAAAATTGTCGAGGAAGGAGGCTGGCTCTGTTTGTTTTTCCCTTGCTTGCCCGCTGCGAAAAGTCGACAGTGAGGGAGAGGCAAGTTTGACAAGATGAATTGGACCAAGGCTGTATCTGAGTTGAGGAGGATCGAGGAGGAAACACTTGAGTCTTGGGTCAAGACAGCCTCGTCTGTAGACAGGTATGATCTCTCAAGTATGTGTCTGTGACAATGGCACAATGGTAGAAATGACAGAAGGGTTGTCGAGAATAAAGCTATTGTTGGGCCTGCAACAAAGGCTCTCTGTGCCTTGAACAAGGAGGGGCTGGTGAAAAGCACACCGGATAAAAAAAGAAGGACAATGGATGAGATGAATATGTGCCAATCAAGGCAAACGCCGTGTGAAGGAGAGACGGCGGAGGGAAGGGAGAGAGGGATGAGAGATCAGATGGTACCAGCCACGCGGGTCCAAAGTCGGTCAACGATGATAGCGAGAGTCTCGACCTTGGGAGAACTTGGCCATATGCCTCAGACGGGAATGTGGTGTTAAATATGGGCACGGCTGGCCCTGCATATGGAGCTTGGAGCCTGGGAGCCTGCCCGCCTGCCTGCATGCATGTGCGAGTCACCTTGAAGTGGACATGCAGACATGCAGACATGGTGGGAAGGGGGAGTCGGGCTCACAGGCGACAAGCGACGGGGGCGTCAAAAGTCGACAAGGGAGGAAAGTTTGGCGCAGATCTGCCGGGGAGCCGCACCACAGCACGGGCGCCGAGGAGGGGAGGGTGACCGGGGGGCCTTGTCCTATCCATTGGTACACATTGGTGCCATGGTCCCTTCTCGCCTGCTACTCGCCAATCTGGGCGGCGGCGCAATATGGCTGAGACTGGAACCTCTGGGTCGGGGCCTGCGGGGCTCGTCTTCTTTGGGACCGTGAGTATATGACAGGAGAAGGGATGGTTCTCGGTGGGGTTCTACTAGCAACAAGACATGCGTGTGCTTGATATGACAAGGAGCACCTCAGATGAGGCGGGCCAGCCACTCACACACACAGACGGGCGGACAGACAAGCACTGCGCGTGTGGGAGCGGCTGGGGTGCCGAATGGACCAGACGAGCTGCATGAGAAACATTTGAGACAGGGTTGGAAGCCAAGCATTGACTCTACTCTCTTTCCAGATGATCGACGTTCAAACCGTGCAGGGGTTGGCTTATACGTGAGACCTGCCAAATAAGCGTGCAGGCGGGTGCCCGAGGTCGTTTATCTGGCTCGACCGGGACTTCTCAGAGGTGACCGACTCAATATCCCTCCAGCAGCCTGGCAGCCAGTCGCGCCAACGCAGAGGATTGAGCGTTGGCCACGAGACCCACAAGTTGGGCTGAGATCAGATCAGAGATAAGTGGGAGATGAGGATTTCATGCTCCGTAAACCAGGCTGAGGTGGGATGGATACACATGTGGAGGCACGCAGGCACGTTGAGTGAGGTGAGGTTCAGGGAGGCTCAGGGATGGCAGGGATGCAGGGAGAGTCGTCATGTGTTTGGAAAAGGTTGACGGCTCTCGCCCCCTAGCCTCGTGATTGGTCCTCGCCCACCCCACCCCCTAGTCCGGCACGCCAGGCACACCAACCAGATTGGCTCGACATCTGCAAGTGTAGTAGCTACAAGTCCAGCCCAACTGATCTGCGAGAAGCACATGCTGGTGAAACGTGAGAAGCTTCCAATGTTTCGAAACACCCGCCTTTGCCTCTTTGTCGCGCTGATCACCTACCTCTTCGCCCTCGCCTCCCGTCACGGGCCAGAGCAGGCCAGACCGGCTGACCGGACGGACCATCGAGCCCTGCCAACCTCCTGGCGGGCGGGAGGGCCAGGATAAATACCTGGGCAAACAAAAAGGACTCCGACCTCGCTGGGTGGGGACCATTTTGCCCCTCAGTGGAAACCTCCCGATTTCTGGACCCCTATCAACTGCCACATCAACTGACAGCCAACGGATCCGACTATCTGGTAAGCATTTGCAGGCCTGTTAAGCGCCGGTGTGCCATTTTGAAACAGTTTGACCGCCTCTATGCCCAGGTCGGTGTGCGCGCGTGTGTGTGTTCGCGTGCACAAGATGCTGTTGGCCGTGGGAGCCATTCGGGCAATTTTCTTGTTTGCCCTCTGCTTCCTTCATCTTCTACTGTGCATCGATCGTGTTGATTGTGGGCCACCAGATCATCCCCGTGGCAATACCACTGTTCGCGATGATCTATGCATGTGCATATGCAGGAACAAGTCAAGTGTATTAAGTTAATCTGTGAGGTCTTTGTGTTTGCAGGCCGCCCATCCTGGCGTTGCATGCACGCCCATGATAAACAGCTAGCCAGGACGCCAGGCTAGTCTCGATGTCGCTATGCCCCATAAGTACATGATATCTAAGCAGCTCAAAATATCCAAAGGGGCTGTATATATGCAGGTTCCCATGGCCCATGACAGCGTCGCTCGTAAACTCATCACACTATGCAGACAACTCCTCGCTGCTGCTGGGGCTCTCGCCCGACGTGTCGCCCTCGTCGGCGGCCGGCCCTTGGTTGTTGCCAGCCCCATCGCCTGTCGCGCGGTCGTCCACCCACTGCCCGACATCTTCACAGCCCTTGGGCACCCGGCACCTGGCCCTCTCGTCCGGGGGACACGTCCGCCAGAGCGTCTCCCTCAGCTCCTGGAACACCTCGCGCTCCGCGTCCATCGCCCATATCACGTCCAGGTGCTCGTACTCGGGGATCACTTTGCTGAAGACCACGCGCGCATGCGGCTCGCGCCCACGTTCAAACCGGCGCAGGAGCTTCTCCCCGTCCACCAGGTCGTCGCGGCCGCACACCCAGAACGCCATCGGCGGGCTTTGCGAGTTATACCATGCCGAAGATCCCTTTGGCCGCCGGTGGTGGTGGTTGTGGTGGTTGTGGTGGTTCTGATGGCGTGTTCGTGTAGGCGAGCGCGGCTCGCTTGCGTGCACCTCGGGAGGCACGGCTGCGACGGGGTTCTGGGACTCATCCTCGTCCTCGCGCTCCTCGGCACGCCATTCTTCCTTGGTGGAGAGGATGCATTTCTGCGCAGTTACGTGTCAGCGGGGCAGTTGCGCATAGAGGTCAGTAAGCACAGGCAGGAGCAGTGACTCACGTGCTTTGCGAAACACTCGCGTCCCAGCCACCACCTCATCGACTCGGCACTGACATAGACGGGGGCGAACTGGAAGAATCTGTTCCTGAGCCCCCGGTCCCACCTTGTATCCGACCAGTCGAACAGGAAAGAGAAGACCTTGTAGCCCATCCAACCGTAGAGCCTCGCGGGTAAGAACTTATGCGCGGTCATCATGATGGGTATAAAGGCATGGATGCCAAACATCATCCTGAACATGGCTGGGGTGATGACCCGCATGAATTTGAAATACATCTTTCCAATCAGTGGCCCGGCGTAGGCGGCCGGTGCCAGGGCACAGAACACAGAAAGCTTCTCCCCGAGCTCGGGTCTCTGTTCCTTGGCCAAGGCAACTAATGTCTCGGTCGTGCCCTGGGAGTGGGCTACCAGGCCAATCTTTGAGAATCCCGTCTCGTATAGGACACGAGAGGTCAGCGCGGGCAGGTCAAAAACGCCCATCTGCCTGATGTTCCAGCACCACATGCGCGGGTCGGAATACTCCAGCAGTACGTGCTTGGGCTTGAATCCGCAGCGATTGTTGCCGAGCCAGACGTCGTATCCTGACTTGCACAGCCAGAAGGCGAGGGACTGGTCATCGTTTACGCAGTACGCCCCGGCTGACTGCAGCAAGCCGTGCATGAGCAGTACTGGGTATTTCCGTCGCGCCTCGGGGTCTTTCAACTCCCTGCCCCGCCGCTTGCCGCCCGTGAAGGGGTCGGGGCCATGAGGTAGTCGCTCCTTGGCGTCAAGCTCGACGTATTCGCGAGGGTCGTAAACATGCCACAGGTCGATGATGAACCCGTCCTCGGTCTGGACTTCGAACTCTTCAACATCGAGGCCAACCCGCCGCGCGTAATAGCCCACGTCGCACTTAATGGGGTCCGGGCCACCTTCTGTGGGAATATAACCATTGTAGCTGACCACGCTATCATTGTCGGTCAGACGTCGTTCCTCAGAGGTGCGATGCTTCCACTTCCGCTCCTCCTCCCTTCTTGCGTCCCGTCGGCTGACTTCCTCCTCGTAGAACGGACGACCTTTATCCGGATTTCGAAACGTGAGTCTATACCAGATGCGCCTTGCCACCAGCGGGATGCTCGTGAAGAGGGACCCGAGAACTACGACGCCTAGGAATGACAGGCTTAGGAAGAAGGAAGACACTCTGAAAGCCGCACAATGGATGTCCCGCAGGATCGAGGAGGGGCCGTACAGTGGCAGCGGGGGGAACAGAGGGTTCGTGTGGGAGGGCGGCATGGCCCGCCGCAAGGAGCCTTCGGACGTCTTTTGCAACGACTTGCCATTGGGCACCGGGGGCGCGGTGAAGGCCTTGTGCGGTTCGCCGGGGTTATGGGAGGTCTGAGCCTCGACGTCAAGATCATGGTGGGCGCTTCCATTCCTCGAGTGTCGAGAGGCTGCAGGCCGGTCCTGTTCGAGCTCCTCCCTCAGCGTGTTCAATTTTTGCGCCTCTTCCAGAGGCACACCTGGCAGCCTGTGTCCTTGGGCCGTGGCGATGACGGGGTCCCTTGGCGTGACGAAGAGGGCCTGGGCGGCGACATTTTCCGAGTTATCCTCGTCTGGATTCTTGTGCGATAGTTTCTGTGATTGCTTTGCAAACTCGACTGCGGGGTGGGCCAGCGGCGTGGAGCTCGGGCCGGGTGTGTCGTCGCCTGTCATCGCCGTCGGTCGAGGCTACGATGAATATAGAGCCAGGCAGAGGAGGCAGAACGGTGAGAGCAGGTATAATTCTAGAAGACGGGAAAGACGTCATGGAAGAGATAAACAAAGACTATTATTCTCTAGTCCAGGAACCGGAGTCTGCAGTTCTAAGGCGTTGGTCTAGTTGCGCACGAGCAAGAAAGGAAAAAAAAGATGATGAAGCCCCTGACTACCCTGGAAGTTCTCCGTAAGGGGATGAGGACCACTCATTTCCCGGGGTCGGCCTATCGCGGGTCAGTGGAGGACAGACAGATGGTGAGAAGGGACGTCGGGATGGCACGAGGGCGGCGGCGGGAGAAGGCGCGTGACGGTGATATGCGACAGTGTGTAGGGTACCTAGTACTTATTAGTGAGGAGAGAATATCATCTGTCAAGGCACCCGGACACCCGTAATGGGTGGTCCATAGCCATAGATTCAGCCCCGCGCGTCATCTGTGCAGGGGTGGGTGGTCATGAAATTTTGCAGCCGCCTCTCCTCGATACGGACGGAGTACCAGCTAGTCAGACGTGGAAGTCCAGGCATGTGAAGACCAAGCCACACCCGCAGCTGGGTGCAGTTGTGCTATCGCGACTGCTCAAATCGAAGGCGAGATGGGCGCAGGGCTTGGCTTGGCATTCGTTATGATTGCCAGATTGGCATCACTGCAGAACCCAAGTACCCAAGTACCTAGGTACCTAGGTAGATATATCTTGCAGAAACTTGATGTCATTTGCAAGAGTCAATGCAGACAGAAGGTCGACCCAGGCGGTGAGGTGGTGACTGAATACACGAAAAGGATGCAAGGCACAGAAGAGAAGAGGGACACGTTTGGATTGGGATGGATTGAACTTGAATCTCGGCTTTATATCAGTCTTCTATGTTTGGCAAAATAAAAATAAAGTTGCCTCCAGATGCGACTACACACGGACGGACACTTGCCGTTCGTTGGGTTGGGGTTGGAGTCGGCCGGCTGCCCATCCTGCCATCCTGCAGCCCGCCAGCCCGCTTGCCGAGGTTCTCCAGGAGAATCGGCAGGGGTCCACGGGACTCGTCAACCTCACTCCGCGCCGAACAATTGACTCCGGCACCACCTGTCGCATATCTGTCTGTCTTTCCTTCCGTCTGGAAACCGTCAAGCTGCTGACCATCTCAAACGGGGTCGGTTGCGCCGTGTCGTGTTATACTACGCCGCCCCATCTCCCAATCCCCCACCCGAGAAGACGATGAGCTCCCGATAACTGAGCTCCATAGAGCTGTGCGCTGCGGGGCCGACACTCATCGCCAACCTCGTCTGGGTCACGCCTCTTGACTTGCTATACCTCCCCCTCATACCAGCTGACGGCCATGTCTTCACCGGCACCCGTCGACCTGTCTCATCCCCACCGGAAGCGGAAGAGAAGGCGCAGACACGACAAACCTGCCATTGCCGCCCGGCTCGTCCTTGATGATCATGTCAAGGGTGACGTTGGCATCTTGTCCGAGGACTTGTTCGCCGACCTGTTCCCACATCTGAAACATGGTAGCTCTTCCTGCCTGTCCCTCATACCCTGGCTTTCTCATGCTAATACTCACCTCTGCTGCTCAAGACGCACAGCACGACCAGGATGGCCCCCTCGTCCCCGACGTGCTCCACGTCGCTCTGGCCCCGTGGGCACCCAATGCCTCGCCCGAAACCACGAGCTGGACAATAGTACCTGTCACACAGTCTTCTGCCCTCGCACACTCGACTCTCCAGTTCTCTCCCTCCTCCCTCGCCCTCCAGAGCTTTGCGACCACCCTTCAACAGGTTGCGCCATCCAAGCTGTCCAGCCACAGCCGAAGTGGAATCGAGATATTGGTTTTGGACGTGGTGGCTCTATCACTCGATACAGTCTTCGTGAGCCTCGAGGGCGACCTCGCGAAAAGATTGGAAGATGGGGAGGGCACTTTCTTCAGGGACCATCCCGACGTTACCTCGGCCCAGCTCAAAGGCAAGGGCAAGGGCGCCACAGATGAGCCCTCTCCGGATGAGCGCCTCAAAACCGCCATACGCGTTGCTCTTGGTACATTGAAAGTGGTCCATTCCGGAGATCTGTTTCCACTGCCTCTGCCACCTCACGCCGTAACTCACGTGCCCCCGAACCCAGGCAAGGTCACGCTTTGCGAGCCAGTTGCCCAAGGAATCTTGTCGCCATCAACAAAGATAATCGTATCTAGAGGGCGTATGCACTCCAAGGATAGCCGTACTTCATCAGCCATGTCCTCGTCTAAGAAGCTTAACGGGCTTGCCGAGGATGATGACGACACTGCGAACGACCAATTCTATTCCGCTGCGGAGGAACGCTATAGGACGAGCACAGAAGCCCAAACTGAAGAGTCGGATGTCATCACCGAGACTGAAGAGTCAGAGCTTTCTTTGGATGAGCACGACGATTTATCGGACGATTCGATGGATGACCTGATCTCCCTCCAGGCCCCAGCGTTGCCCGCGACAGCCAGCGGGGTGTCCACGATGGTTGCCGGCACACCGATGACCTTGGGCCGCGGCCGAAAGACGAACGGTATCAGTACGCCTGGCTCAGTCTTCTCAACCTTTACTGCCACTACGGCGAGGCTCGACCGACCTCGCGGGCGGCTGTTCAAAGCACAGGGTCTCATGAGACCCATTCCTCCAGAGCTCCTACATCCGAAGGTCCTCCCCGCTGATGACGAGGAGGCTCGTGTGTATGTCGACATTAGCAATTTGACAAGGATTGGTTGTTTTTCTGGAGACTGGGTGAGGTTGGAACCTGCACAGGAGCCTCCTGCGAACGGGTTCGGCCAGTTTGGCCTCGGGAGCTTTGGCGACATAGGCGAGGAGGAGCCAGACTGGCGGCCAGTGAGGGTCTTCGGTTTGCCAGAAGGCTACTCACAGCGACCTGTGACGAGGATTGTGCACTCCAAAAATGAGGGCAGACGACCTTCCTTCTTCGAGTCCCAGCTGCAGAAACCGTCAAGCCCTGCGGTCTATGTGTCGCCTGTCTTGTTGGCAAACCTTGACGGCCCGGCCTATCTGCGGATAGCCCCTTTAAAGAGGGGCTCCCCGGTTTTGGCGAAGAATCCCTTGTCAAAGCTGACAGGCTCTTCACAACCACCGTATGCTCGCGAGGTCACCCTGCGCCATGTTCGAACTCCGAGATCGGTGGAGCGGGACGTCCAAACAGCTGTTATGGCCGGGGTGAAGTCCTATTTTGAAAAGAAATCGAGAATAGTCAAAAGTGGTGACTTGATCGCTTTTCCTATCGACACGCAGCTCGGAAGGACACTCCAGGAATCCGGCGCGGATAACCTCGCTGTTGATGATATTCTGTCTTTGGCCGCGTCAAATCCTACGAACCGAAGACAGGGTCTCAGCTATGATGAGGTGGTCTGGTTCAAGGTGACCCATATTGTTCCAATGAAACGTGAAGGCCCTGAGGAAGAGCCTGAAGAAGATACGTGGGGCTCAGTCGCATGCATCGATGTCTCAATGACACTCTTGCGACAGACAGGGTCTGTGACAAGCCGCATACCGGGTGTTCAGGACAGCACATGGAGGTACTATTTGGGCCTGAGAAAGCCGCCAGATCGATCTTTACAGTCTCCACCGACAGCAATTATGGAACCAGAGAAGCCTCGAGTTTCTCCCCTGCGGAGCCGCTTGCGTAAGCTCCTATCAGCAGCAACAAGTCGAAGGGCGATGCAGCTCAAAATGCCCCCTTTGGCGATCTTGCTCGTGTCCACCCAGAGAAATATCGGGAAAACCACCGTTGCGGGGGATGCGTGTCTTGACATTGGCCTACACACCTTTGTGCTAGACGCATATGACATTGTCAACGACGCAGGGTCAGGGGGCAGCGACGTCAAGACGGAAGGATTCTTGAAGAGTCGAGCTGAGCGGGCCATGAGCTGCGGCCCAGAGTGCTGTGCTTTGCTCATCAGGCATGTTGAAGCTTTCACCGCGGACAGGATGGTATCGTCAATGAGAGAGATCCTAGCCGATGCCAGAGTGGTCATTGCTACTACGACCGAGGTGGACAAGGTACCCGACGGGGTGAGAGGACTGTTTACCCACGAGCTCGAGATGAGGGCTCCCGACGAGGGCGAGCGAGAAGTGATACTGAGAAGCGTCATCGACGACCGAGCAATTTCTCTCAGCCCTGAGGTCGAATTAAGCAGTGTAGCCCTCAAAACCGCCGCTCTAGTCGCAGGTGACCTGGTCGACGTCGTCGACCGGGCCCTGGTCGCCCAGCGATCACGTCTCGAGAGACTCACCTCCCAAGAAACGGATACAAGCACCAGGCTCACCATCCGTGACATTCAAGTCGCTGGCGGTCCATCCTCTCGCGGCCTGACACCGGCTGATTTTGATGTCGCTGTGGAAGCTGCGCGCAAGAATTTTGCAGACGCCATTGGGGCCCCAAAGATCCCCAATGTTACATGGGATGACGTTGGTGGTCTTGAAAACGTCAAAGATACCGTTTCAGAGACCATACAACTTCCTCTCGAGCGGCCTGAGCTGTTTGCTAAGGGTATGAAGAAGCGCAGTGGCATTCTTTTCTACGGACCACCTGGGACAGGTAAAACGCTGCTGGCGAAGGCTATTGCAACTGAGTATAGCCTGAACTTCTTTAGCGTGAAGGGTCCTGAGCTGCTTAATATGTATATTGGTGAGTCTGAAGCCAACGTGCGGCGGGTCTTCCAGAGGGCAAGGGATGCCCGGCCATGTGTGGTGTTCTTCGATGAACTGGATTCCGTGGCTCCGAAGAGAGGCAACCAAGGAGACAGCGGTGGTGTGATGGACCGCATTGTGAGTCAGCTTCTGGCTGAACTGGACGGAATGTCCAGCGGCGAGGACAGTGCAGGAGGAGTGTTTGTTATCGGTGCCACGAACCGGCCGGATCTTTTGGACTCGGCACTGCTGCGGCCAGGAAGATTTGACAAGATGCTGTACCTGGGAGTGTCTGACACTCATGAGAAGCAGCTTAGGATCCTGGAAGCACTGACACGCAAGTAAGTGCAGTTTGAAACCTCGTCCACCTGAGCACGAAGGCTGACCATCCATTCGCAGATTTACCCTCCATCCGGCTCTCACACTGCGCGCCGTCGCCGAGAAGCTTCCATTCACATACACGGGCGCCGACTTTTATGCGCTATGCAGCGACGCCATGCTCAAGGCCGTGACAAGACAGGCCGGCAAGGTGGACGTCAAGATCAAGGCCCTCAACGCCGAAGCGGAGGCCGAGGGCAAGAAGCAGGCCATCTCCACGGCCAACTTCTTCGATCACCACGCCACACCGGAGGACGTCGCCGTGATGGTGACCGAGGAGGACTTCATGGACGCGCACAGGGAGCTCATCCCCAGCGTGAGCGCGGGCGAGCTGTCCCACTACGAGCGAGTAAGGGCCACCTTCGAGGGCGGCCGGGAGGCCAACGGCGCCGCGGGCGCAAATGCGGAGAAGCAGAGGCCGGCCCCGCTCAACCTCAGTCAGAGGACGGTGTCGACCGCGTCGCAGCGGAGCGCAAAGGGCAAGGGCAAGTCGATTATTGCTAGCAGCAAGGGCAAAGGCAAGGCGGTCGCTGCGGGAAGTGATGGTGAGGATGCCGAGTATGAGGATGACTATGGGATCGACGCCCAGGAGGCCGATGGAGATGGGCCGAATGGGGTCAGCACCAAGAGCAAGGGGAAGGGAAAGGCGGTTGCTGGATTCCAAGACGGTACGGCGAGTGACGACGATGGACTGTATGACTGAGTGTGCTTCAACTCCGGACCTGGTATCGGTACAATGGGGCAAAAGTAAATAAGGAAATGGCACGTGTTTATATGACCGAGGAACAACGGCCACAGAATGTAACAAAGTACAATCTACATGTATTGTGCCTGGAACAACTGGGTCCTTTCGCATGCTGACTTCCATTCTCCTTCAGGATTGAGATCCACTAGCACTTGCCCTCCCTGCATTGCTCCGGGGTGGTGCTGAAGGGTCTCATTGTTGCACAATCCGTCCGTACCAGTCGCAGACGTTACTAGTTGGCTGAGATACAATTCGCCGGAGTCTGGTCGCATGAATATTCAAAACTGACAGGCCTTTTGATGCATTGAGCTTGCATTCCATATCAATAAACAACACTCCAGGGAGACCGATACTCGACCCCGACATATAAATCTGAAAGTCCCAGGCAAATACTCCTCACCTCCTAAACCCAAAGCTCATATAGGAATTACCACGACTGCCATACTCCTTGCTACTGATATCAACATCAGTTGAACACAGCCGTACTGAGGTCCCTGCTGTAATCCGGCGATCTGTTTGTCCTGCAACGATCATGCCTTGGTCCCCTCCGCCTCGACCCCTTCCTTAACCTCACCGGCCGGCTTGGCTGTATCCGACTTCTCCTCCTCCTCCTCCTCCTCCGGCTCAGGCTCCTCCTTAATAGCCTCCTGGCTCTCAACCTTCTCGATCTCCTCGGCGCTCGCGCTCGCCACCCTGGCCCCGGCGAACGTCCCTTCGCTCTGCGCCTTCCACGTCGCCGTGGTAGGGCTCTGCACTGTATGCAGCGCCGCGCCGAGACTGTTGTCCCCGGCGCCGCTGCTCTTCCACGCGCCGCTGGTGGGAGACTGCAGCCCCGCCGCGGTGGTGGCGGCCGACGACGCGGAGGCCGCGACGGATAGCTGCGACATCTCCTTTGTCGGGGCGTCTGCCTGCTCCGCCTCGGCCCCCTCGCCGCCCGCCTCGGCCTTCTTGCCGTGGACCTTCTCCCTCAGCGCCTCGAGCTTGGCTTTCTTCGCCCTCGCCGCGGCCTCCTTGGCCTTCTGCGCGGCCTCCTCCGCGACGCTCTTGGTGGCGGCGACGACGTTGTTGTTGTTGTTGTTGTTACTGTTGCTGCCGCTGCTGCTGGTGGTGGGGCTCTTGGCGCCCTTGACGATGGCGGCGATCTTGTTGGCATTCTGTTCGGCCTCGCTCTTGACCCGGTCGGGCGGCGGTGGCGGGTTTGGCATGGCGGGCGGGAAGGGGGTCTTGTTCTCGGGCTGCTTGTACTTGGGCACGGGGGCGACGGCGCCCTTCTTGGGCTGGGTGAACTCGTCGTAGTAGATCTTGACGTGCTGCTTCAGCTCGCCGTACTCGTTCCACTCCTCGATCTCGACGATGTCCTAGGCCGCAAGAACCGGGGTGTTAGCTAGTCATTTCCCATTTCCGCCTGGGGAGAGGGGCCGGGCAGACTCACGCCGAGCACTATGCCGGTCTGGACGAGCCCGGGTAGCCTCCGTACGCGGCCGTCCGCAGCCTTGCCGGCTCGACGGCCCCAGAGCATGCGCGCCTTCTCATCGGTGGCGACGTCGATGGCCTTGAAGGGCACACGGTTGGCGCGCAGGATGGTCTCGAGTCGCGAGGTGGCTGTGATGATGTGGCGGTTCCCCGCGGTCAGGGAGGTGTAGATGTACAGTGCTGGGTCGGTGCTGTAGTTCTTGACCACCTTCCTGACCACCTTCTTGACCGGGGCCGACGCAGGGGCATCGGCCGAGCCCTCTGCTGGCGTCGGCGTCTCAGCCGACTTGGAGCTCTGGGCTGCTGGCTCCTCGGCTGAAGCTGGGGGGGCGGGGGCAGGTGTTGGTGCTGCTGCTGCTGCTGGTGTTGCTGCTGGTGCTGCAGCTGGTTCCTCGGACGCCATGGTGGGTGGTGGTCTGGTGCTTTCTCTGGGGGTTTGGGGCTTCGTGGAGGCAGGTGGATGATCTTGGGATGGCTCTGGGGTCTGGGGTTGTCGCTGCAGACGTGGCACTTGGTTGATGTTCCGGTGAGATGGGCCAGGGTGGGATGGGACGGAGGTACGCGGAGGGGCCACTTCACACTCCCACACAAGAGAGCTCTGGGCTCAGAGAGATCAGAGGTGGCCGGCCTCAGCGTACGAGCAGGTGGATCCTGCGTTTCACCAATGGGCCATTTTAGCCCGGCCAGCGGTGGTGGCCACCATGTCAAAGAAAGGCCTACGCGATCTGCAATTTCTCGGCCCTCCCCGCCAACGCTATGCTACTGTAAAATCAACTGCAGGTTACCGTTGTAGGAGGATGGGTGAATTCAAGACTAACTAATAGTCCTGTCTCCCGCTGTCCTCTGATTGCCTTATCGATAGTATGACGTACTCAGGGGTCCTATTGCCGAGCTGCATCGTCTGACTGGTACCCCGTACTTATAGGTACCTAGGGCTAGTATGTTTAGCTGTCTTGTACGCACACCTGTATTTACCATCAAGGTCAGGGCTCATAAAACAATACGCCATGTCAATCCGGCGTGGCCGATATGCCGCCATTGTGAGACATTCCGAGCATGGTTACATCAAAGCCACAATGCTGGGAATGGAACAACTTCGCTATTGCTCTGGTCCTGTTCCTGGAGTCCGAGGGACCACAATCGGTGATTTTGGCCAGACTGGCTCTCGGCACAAAGTGCCGGAGCAGCAGGTGCTGCAAGTTCCCTTTAAGAGAAACTAGAAACTGGGTGTAGAAAGGAAATCTCACATTTGTTATTGTAGCTGTACGAGACCGGTCCACCAACAGGACAATCTTGGTTCCCGTGCCGCTTCAATACATGACTTGCTTGCTGCGGTTGAGTGAAGTGATATAAGACATGTGCATCAGTGAGAGATGTGCACATATGGCTCCGGAATCATTCTGTAAATTGCCCCAATACTTCAACCGTCCTTGAGATACAAATGTGCTTATTGGTCCCACCAAAAAAAGGCTCCAGGGGGCACAAGAGCACCAAGACGAAAAGCACCCCGGAGATCAAACCTGTCGCCGTTCCTGCCATGCCCACACATAGCCGTATGCCTCGGCCCAAGACCAGTGCCTCCTCTGTGGCATCCCCCATGTGTCACACAGAGCATCTCATCGACTATCTCAGGGAGAGATACCCGACGGAAAGCACAACCTGGGAACAGTACAGCCACAATCTCGCGCTGCACCACTTGGATGAACATGTCCACACACAGTTTGACCAGGCCAAATCCGCAACCGAAGGGGTCGGGAAAGGTATCAAACAAATCCAGGAGCGCCTAGAAGAGATGGATGAGATTCTGAAAGGGGCAGACGAGGCTGCAAAATCCGCCAGGGACTTTGGAGAGGAGACGAGGAAGAGGCGATCCGCAAAGGCAGATGAGCAGAGCAAGATGAAGGAAGACGCGGCAAAGAAAGAGCTTGAGCGCTTGAAGGGGCTGGTGGAGAAGCAAGAAAAGGAGAGCGAGGAACGCAAGAACAAGCCGGCCCCGAAAAAGGGTCTTGAAGAGGCAGATGTCCTGAAGTTGATCGATGAGCGCGACATGCGGCGAGAGTTGGAGGGACTGAGGGGGCTGCAGGAAGGGGCTACGCCAAAGCACAGCAAAGAGTGCCTCGGGGAGGCTGACCTTGTCAAGATCCTTGATCAACGCGACCACGAGCGAGAACATGCCAGACTTCAGGCGCTTGAAAAGCAAAAAGCAGAGGACGCCAAGCAGGTGAGTGGTCGGAACGAGCTCCCGCCTACCGACCAGCATTACATTGGGACTGAC